>NC_060081.1:72873950-74144575 GCF_922984935.1 Meles meles
CTCTGCGCTGAGAGTGGGCAGGACTTGGTAGAAAACTGGTTTTGGTGTTTTCTGAAACTCCATGAACAGAGACGGGCCCCTCTGCAGGGCAGGAAGTGAACCCATGGGCAGGTTCTCAAGGGACAAGAGCTCTGCACCCGGGGACAGTCCCCCCCAACCCCCCATCCCTTCATGGCCTTTCTCTCCCGCCAGGCAGCCTAGAGATGCTTGTTTTCACTATTTTTTTTTTAAACAAACATTCTAGAGATAGTTGCTATGTGGCAGGCCCTGGCTGACACCCTCTGGTTTCTGTCCTTATGGGAGAGAGACTGACAAGTAAATCGGGTTGTCAGCACACAGCGGGGGCCCCCGTCCCCTGTGCGGTCAGGACAAGAGACCTCCTTGAGGGGCCATGTGAACGGCAGCCTTGGCGGAGGAGGGAGCCCAGGGACTGGAGGGTGGGAGGAGTGGGGGAGGCAAGGTCGGGGGGCTCCAAGCTTCGCAGCACAGCAGAATTGCCAAGCGACCTCCGAAAGGTGTCCACGCACAGACCCCACCTGACTGACAGACTCGCCGTCTCTGGGGTGGTGATTCCAGTGGGCAGCCAAGTTTGAGAAGCCATGTTCTGGATGGAGGAGAGAGCAAGGGCAAAAGCCAAGAGAGAAGTCCCAGAAAGATGCCAATGGATTTGGGGACCGAGGAGCAGAGACGTATGTGAGGTCAAGAAATGCAGCAGAGGCGGCATCCTGGGCTGACCGGAGTGCCCGCTAGACCTCCGCAGCCACCCAGAAGCTCACGCCTGACTAGATACTGAAATACGGTCTTTGAAGGTGCAAGTGAGCTCAGGATAGAGGGCAGATCAGGCAGGATCAGTGTGGGCCCCCACCCCAATGACCGTGTCCTTGGAAGAGACCAAGGAGAGGGTCACGTGAGAAGGCGGCAGAGACTGGAGTGATGCCCCTCGGGCCGAGGCGTGCAAGGCCACTGGCCAGCACCTGCAGCTGGGAGAGGGGCCTGGAACATTCCCCCACAGAGCCTCCAGAAGGAACCACCTGGCTGAGCCCTGGATTCTGCGCTCTGGCCTCTGGAACCATGAGACAACAGATATTTGTCGTTCTGAGGCTCCCCATCGGGGGCACCTAGTCCGTGCCCACCCTGGGAAAGTCCTACAAGATGGACCCAGGGGTGCAACCACCCCGATAAAGTCACACTGGTGTTGAGAACACAGAGGACCCTCAAGGAAAGGAGAATTGTCCCATCGCAAGGCTCAGGAGGAGGAAAGGCACCGCCGCTGCGAGCCGGGTGTGCGGTTGGGGAAGACAGGGGTGTGCCCTCCTGCCCTCGGCTGTGTTTCCTGTTCCCGGAGGAGCGGGAGTCGTGGCTGTCGGTTGTCATCTGCAGTGGGAAGGGGGTGGGGACGGCACCCGGAGCCGGGAGGACGGGGGAAGCTGCAAGGTCAGCTCCGCTGACAGTCAAGGGAAGGAACTGGAAGCATCCCCTCGGCCATACGGAAGGCTCTGGCGGGAACAGGGAAGTACCATGGAGTGCCCGTCTACGCAAAGGCGAGCTCTGACCTCTTGCGTGCTGACCTGTGAAGGAATGTGAGCAGTGGACGGTTCTAGCAAATTAGTCCACTTTCCAAAGAGTGGCCTCCAATAATCTGCTCAAGTTTTTTGTTTTGTTTTTTTTTTCCACTAGAATCTGAGAACTTACCCTTGAAGCAACGCATCCAAAGTGTACGTAAGAGAGCCATGCAAATAAGTACCAGCCCCCTGAGTGTTTTTCCTGCCAACTCACCCTCCCCACGGGGTCCATCCTAAGTCAACCAGTCAATCAATACTTACCAGAAACATACTGTATCTGCACAGGCTACAGACTAAGTGTCAGTAAATAGTTACTGAATATCTCCGTAGGAACCATAGAGTAAGGCCATTCATCAATAAGTATGTACAGACCCATCAGGCAGTGGTCTAGGCAAACAGGACAAAGGAGGGAATAAAAATGACAGAGGATTCTGGGTGAGAGAGAGAGAGACCAACTGGTGGTTCAGTGTGGTATTGCAAGGAACCGTGGTCTAGAAACCTCGAGAAGTTATTTCGCAGAACTGGAAAGCTGGAGACTCCGGCTCTGCTGCCTACTGAGTAAAAATGAGTGAATCACTTTACCAAGAAAGTCTGTTTCCTTATCTGTCAAAAGGAGGCGGTTGAATCAGCCAAATACAGAAAAAAGCCTACGTCTGAGGTTCAAACAAGTTTGTAACACCCCAGAGATCTTGCTGGAGGTGCCCATGGTTCAGGGGTGATCCTCAAAGTCTCAGATCAACAGGAGATACATTGACCTGAGCGACCCAGACCCAGAGAGAAACAGGAGAGAAACAGGGAACTCTGGCATGTACCTCTCCTGAGGCCACCTGCTCCCCACCTTGCTACAAACCACAGCCCCATCCTGTAGTGTGAGTCATCTGCCAGAAAGAGGAGACCTTATCTTCTCAAAATCCCCCAAATTACTGAGGAAGAGCCTGAGTTTCCTTCCCAAAAACATCTCGAGATGTTCGAAACCAACATCGGAGTGGGGCAGCCTCCGTGGCTAGCACTCAGGGGACAGGGGTGGGGTCTGCTGCGTAGGGGAGGGGAATTCCAATGTTTCTGAGATGATGTTTTTCAACACTTGTTTTCCTTTGTTGTCTGCTGTTGGGTCTTTCTCTTCTAACATCAGAGGATAGACTCACCACCACGTTCAGCCTGATCCACACACATCGTGACTTGTAAGGCTGGAAGAAATCATAGGGCCCCTTCATCTTTTTCCAAAGACCAACCAAGACCAAGTTCTGGCTTCTCTCCCAATGAGAGCCCAGGCTCTTTCGTGATTGGCTTTCAATCCTGAGGGCCAGGCTTCCTCAACCCTCTCTGCATAAAGATATTCATGCATTTGCTTTATTCATTAATGTCTGATTAAGATTATCTCTGATTAATCAAAGCCACATGAAGATTTCCTCTGATCCACACAGTATTTTGAATTTATTGCTGGTTTTTATTGTTGTTGTTGTTGTTTTAATCAGGAGAGTTTTGGTTGGTCTTAGAAAGTCAGAGGATTTGGCCACCCCTAGCCTCCAGGCCCACATGGAAATACTGGGTAGGGTGACAAAAAGGCAGTCCCTTTAGGTGGGGAACATGTCTTCCTGCTCCCTGGTCTCCACCGCTCCCTACTGCCTCCCACCAAGCCACTCTACTCCTCCACGGGACCTCCCTGGCCTCCATAGGCAATGGATTTTCGCGACACAGAGTTATGGTAAAATGTCCAGCAGAAAGGAAAAAGAACCCTGAAACACAATTGAATATAGAACACGACTGTAACAACATAAAAAATGCTCTCAGAAGAAAACTAAAAAATAATATAAACAGCTTCGATTTCTGCAACAATGTTCACTTTTTTCTCCTTCATGCTCTGACAAACGATTTGTGAACTCTCAAAGCCGGGGCAGACAATAAGTTTTGCCATGTCGAACTGCAAAAAACCAACAACAAACCCTGCCTCAAGTACCCAGGGATGAGCTGAACGTGGCTGCTTCTTTCAAAGCCTCGTGAGAACCCAGCCAGCTCCATGCTCGGGGCCCGTGCACATGGGAGGTCTCGGCCACCGCATACTGGATCATTCTAAGATTCCTCTGGATCTTTGGGCATCTTTCCCTGTCGGCATCCCAGCCCTGCCAGCACAAGTTAGCCAATCTCTCAGCTCCTGCTACCTCCCCCCCTACAAAATGGGCATCATGGCACCAGCTATCACCAAAGACCACCGTGAAGATTCTAAGAGCTTTTGAGGGCTGAGATTTAGGCACTGAGACCCGCAGAATCACCGCTCCAGAGGTGAGAGCCACTAGGATACTCTTCTGGTTGAAAGGAGAAGCGAACGGGTGCCAGGGTGGCTCAGTGGGTTAAAGCCTCTGCCTTTGGCTCAGGTCATGATCCCAAGGTCCTGGGATCGAGCCCCGCATCGGGCTCTCTGCTCAGCGGGGAGCCTGCTTCCTCCTCTCTTTCTGCCTGCCTCTCTGCTTACTTGTGATCTCTGTCAAATAAATAAATAAAATCTTTTAAAAAAAAGAAAGAAAGAAGGGAGAGGCGAGGAAAAGAAAAAGAGGACACTGTGTACAGTAAACCCACTCCAATGGCATCTACCCTCTTTAAGACCAAAACATTTATGCATTTCAAATGTTCTGAACAAAGCTGTAGGCTACTCATTAGCTGTATTATTTTTTAATTTCCTGTGAGACCACGAAACCTTCCACCAGTAAATAGAAGCAGAGAGAAACTGTTACATGGGCTCTGTCTCTGGGCCCTTGGCTCCTCTCGGAGCCCCTGATGACCCTTGTGTCTTCTCGCTGGGCACCTTGCCCCGGTCCAAAGGTCACGTACATACACTTTGCAGAGGCTGACCCTGCCCGAAGCCCAACTTACAGCACTCGATGGGGTTAGACGCCGTCTGCAGGGAGACGATCCTGCCGCTGGACTCTGGAATGTGCACTCGGAACACCAGGCGCACCCGCGTGTTCTTCCTGCCGATGTCCGTCTCGCCTTTCCGCAGCTCGATGTCGGCGTTCCGAAGTTTCAGGATCCCCGCGCAGTCAATGCTGTGGGCAGGTGGAGAACCCCAGTTAGAACTGAGCATCTCAGGGAAAAAGGAAAGATCGTCCACAAAACCACCTTACTCAGTTAACCAAAATCATTCCATCACCACTACAGTGGCCAGGGGTCGGGGGGGAGGATTGCAATCCAGGATAAGCACTTCCACCAGGAACGGACGCCCAGCTGGAGGTCAGACAAAGTCAGGAGAGAAACCCCCAGTGTAAATTACTTCCCTAGGGAGGTTTTTTTTTTTTCATGCCAACTTTTCTACTCCCAAAAGTATCTGAAAAGCTCAAATATGCAAGGGGTAAAATTGATTAGAAACGGCTCAGTAGGTAAGAGGGATGTATCATCATGTACAGTAACTATCTGTAATTTGATAAATGTACTGTGGTCACAAGAACGCATTCTTGTTCTGAGGAAATGCACACTCAGGCATCTAAAAGTAAAAAAAAAAAAAAAAAAGCCACTCTGTCTGCAGCTAAGTCTCAAACAGCTCAGGAAAGTGCAAAGGGTGAAGGGAGAAATGACGCGAGTGTAGGGCATGTTCATGATCGGCAGACCTGAGTGAACAGTAGACGGGAGTTCTTGGTAAGATTCTCGCGGTTTGGAAGTTTGAGATTATTTTCTAACATGGGGTTTGTTTTAACGCCAATACATGGGTGCAATGTCTCCCAAACTTAAGCTACAGGCCTATTGCTTGGTGAATTTAGACCTTTCTGCATCCTTATTTGATCATTTTTTAATGCCAAATAAATGTTGAAATGTACATAAATTAAGCCTCATCCCAAGTAACATAATCCACAGATGCACCGGTATTCTTCCTCCTGACACCCATGACAAGGACTTAGGTAGAGAGCTTTGAAAATAGAAACTTTCTCAACAAATCTCGAAGGGTCCATCACAGAGTGGGAACCACCATCCACGGTTCCTTCCGCCAACTCCAGAGTCCCCTGTCCCAACTCCCTACCACTCGCTTCCTCATAAAGACCCACCACCCTTGGTCCCCAGCCCTTACGTTGCCCTCATGTTGTTTTTTGGCTCTAGAGGGATCTCCAGGACTTTGGTGTTGCCCACGATCTTCTCGTAGCTGGTGGTAGTGACGGTTTTACCCGTGATTCGGTGCACCTGGTAGAAGGCGTGGGGCTTAAGGATCCGCTCATCTGCTGTCCCAATGAAGATCTGAAGCCCCAGGGGCTTGTTTTCCATGTAGCCATGGAGCTGTGGGCAAGAACACAAAATCAAATTATTATAACACCTTTAGTATGCAGGGTGCTGGTGGGTGTCATCCCACAAAGATCTGAGAAGCTCTCAGGCGGCAGAAAGAGCCCAGGATTGCTGCACCATCTGGAGGAATGGAGAACTGGAAGGGACCTTGACGTCCGACCAGAAGGGCTGCTTCAATAAAATACAGACATCCTCTCTAAAACAGAATATTAAACAACTGTGATGAAGAATGTAGGAGATCAGAATTGCATTTACGAGGAAACAGCCAGAAACTGCCAGTGTTCAGTGTTGTCGGGAGGGGTATGGGGAGAGTGTCACATGGTGGTGAGGACAGAAAATAATTGGGAAAGATAAACCAGAGCTCTTGACAGTGGTTGCCTGGGAAGATCAGAAGGAACTTACACTTTTTATGTGAATAGATTCCAACTAACATGTTATATTTTTTCATTTAAAAAAAGAAAGAGCTAGGCAAAAGTACCATCATCTGAGTTCAAAGAAAATTAAAGACTGGAGGAAAATATGTGCAACATAGAACAGGCAAAGGATTAGTACCTAGAATATATAAAGAACGCCTATAAAATTCCCAGCCATCCTATTTAAAATTGAGTCTTTCCCCCAGTGGGTAGGACTACCTCCTTCCTTCTTCTCTAGCTTCTTTTCCTTATTTTAATATTATTATCTATTTCCTCAATTCCTTTTGGTTACATCTTTCTTTCTTTCTTCTTTTTTTTTTTTTTTTTTTTTGCAAAAGAGAGTGTGGGTGTGGGTGGGTGTGTACACATGCATGTGAGAGGGAGAGGAGGGGCAGAAGGAGGGGAAGAGAGAGAACCTTAAGCAGGCTTCATGCCCAGCCTGGAGCCCAACATGGGGCTCCATCTCACAACCCTGAGATCATGACCTGAGCCAAAATCAAGAGTTGGACACTTAACCAACCCAGGTGCCCCAGGTCTTTCTCCTACAACTAGACTGTCACCTCTTTGAGGGCAGGCATGTTTGTTTATTTTACTTGCCACAACATCCCTAACCTAGAATACTGTTCGGTGCATTGTGAGCATGCTGGTACATGTTTGCTGAATGCATTAACAAAATTATCCAACAGAAAAATGTGCAAGAAATGTCAACAGGCAAGTCACAGAAAAACAAATGGCCATTGGCATGGAAAAGATGTTCAATCTGACTTATAAACAGTAAAATGAAAATTACATAAAGATAGGAAACCATTTTTCACCTGTTCGATTGGCATGCATGTTGGTATTTGATAAAATCACACGTTTTAGTGACTTCAGGCACAGAGGCACGCTCACGCAGTTCACAGGAACATACCCTGGTATAACTGTTTTGTTCATATTTTTTTTTAAAGATCTTGTTTACTTGTTTGACAGAGAGATAGAGAGGGCACAAGTAGGCAGAGCAGCAGGCAGAGGGAGAGAGAGAAGCAGGCTCTTGGTTTAGCCTGGAGCCTGATACGGGGCTTGATCCAGGACCCTGGGATTATGACCTGAGCCACCCAGGTGCCCCTGTCATATTTTTTAAAAGATTTTATTTTTGAGTGATCTATACCCAGCATGGGGCTGGAACTCACAATCCCGAGATTAAGAGTTGCACACTCTGCCAACCGAGTCAGCCAGGCGCCCCTTAAAGAGAATTGTAATAGCAGCTCTTAAAATTAAAAAATACATATTCCCTCTGACCTGGTAATTCCATTCCTCACTATGTATCCTAAAAGAAATACTGTGCATTCAGGAAGCATGCACAAAAATATTTACTAAAACAAATGGAGTAATAAACAATTACAGCAATAGGCTTCTGAGTGATATGAAATGTCCAGGGTATGAAATACTACATCAACTAAAAAACAAAGAAACAAAAACCAGTAGAGATCAATGAATTGACCCAGAAAGATCTAAGACTCACTACTGAAAGAGAAGACAACTTGCAGAAAAACATGTATTGCATGATACGACTCATTTTTTTTTTTTTTTAATGCTCAATGTTTGGGATCTCTCCCTTGATAGACATAAATACAATAGGAAAAGATGGAGAAGGGTGCACTCCACAGGGACCCTGCCCACCGCGGTCACATCTAGGGATGGAGGTGGAGATCAAGGTTAAGAAGGTGCTCAAAGAAGATTCCTCCCACTTGATTCACAATGAATGAAGGATCGATGCCTAGATACTTGCGAGATGTAACACTGGTTTAATAACTATAATAACAAAAGAAAGAGAGGACCAGGCTGAGACTTTGGAGACGGTGTCCTGTCTTGCCACTCCCCAGCTGAGAAACACTGTTCCTTCCCCCAGCAAACTGCAAGGGGCTATGACAGGTGACAGCTCCCTAAATCCTACCCCTTCTCTGCAAGTCTCCAGAACTAGGATCTCTGGCCAACTGCCAGGAAGCAAAGGCACTCCGGCTGTGGAGGACGACACAGGGTCTAGAAACTCTGCGCGTCCCCACCATCAGTGTGAAAACTAAAGGAAAGGGAAAATCGAGTTTCTCAGACACACTGGCCACATTTCAAGGGCTCAGAAGCGACAGAGGGCGAGTGGCCACTGTCACAGATAACACAGACACAACATCTCCAACATCCAATGCCATCAGACAGCACGGGTCTGGAGAGATGCCGTTTTCTCCACCCTCCCGAAAACCGAAAACCACGCGGAGACAGGCAAGGAGTGGAGGCGTGCAGGGCGACACCTTTTTTTAAAAAACCTGCCAGGCTGACGCCCACGGCATTTACATGTCTGGGACACACCCAAGAGACGCCCTGGGGCAAAGACGGAAATCCCGGTGAGAGCCTCTTATCTTTCTCCCCCAGGCAAAGTGAGGAACAGGGCCAGGTTCTCTTGCAAAAATCCAGGGGGGAAGGTCAGAGTCAGGATTTTGTTTTTGCTGGGTTTGCTTGGCGTGGATGGGGACCCAAGATAAGTAGACATCCATTCCTCCCGTCCTGGAAGTCTGGCAGATGGTAAACAGACTTATCACACAGTGAAGAGAAAAGTAGGCCGGAGAGATAGTGAGCAGGGATGGTCTCAGGTTCCCTCCTCTGCCCCAGGACCCAAGAGCAGAAATTGCAGCTGGGTGTGCTCACGGTCACCAGCCGGGTGACAGCTGAGGACAAAACTTGTCCCATCCCGACTGCTGTGCCCGAATCCAGTCATTGCTGCGTCTTCCCCCGCGGGCACACCACCGCACCATCAATGCCCCGTCGCTGGCCTCTTGCTGGCCTTCCACGGAAAAGCCCGTTAACGTTTAAAAAAAAAAAGCAAATCAGACTCAGACATGCCCCTGCTTACAACTCTCCCAAGACTTCCTGTGGCCTCGGACTGGGTCCCAGTGTCGCTGAGGCTTCCACCAGCCCAGCAGCTCACTTCTCCCTCCATCCCCATTAGGTCCCTGCCAAGACCTACCAGTCTGCTGTTCCCTGAGCCCAGGGAGCACCCTCCAACCGCAGGGCATTTGCACAGCCCCCTTCTCTGCCTAGAACGCTCATGCACTGGTACCTTCCGTTTTCAGATGCCTTCAGGTCCTTCCCTAACCACACCCAGGGCTGGAGCCGGCTTTTTCGGCCTTGCAAGCCACTTGTTGAAGGTTTTAGAAACTTTTAAGAGCCAGTGGGTGCCACTTTGGTAACCTGAAGTCAGCCACAGAGGGGATATTTATACCACAGAAATTGGCAAATGCTACACATCGGGGCTCTTTTCTCCCCCCCAGAGAATCAGACAATGCGCATCCTCCAGCACAACTTCATTACCATCTGAAATGTTCTTGCTTCCTGAGTTGTTTGCTTAGCACCTCTCCCTCCGCCTGAACTCCAGGTCCAGAAACCTTGGTAGCAGGAACCTTGTTGTTGTTCCGGGTGCCCAATCAACGTATTGTGTCCACGGTCACAGGCAACAACAACGCCCTAGCGAAGCACATGCTTCCCACACGCCGAGCACCATGCCCCAGCTCCCTGTAGGACCGGCCCACGGAGGCTTGCAAAGGGCAGGGGACCCCTCCTGCTAACTTGGCTAGGATAGGGCCCAGTTAGCAATGTGCAGCCAGGCTCTCGGGCCACCCCACTCCCCCTGACACACGCTCTGTGACCTGGTGTGTCCACAGCTGCTCCGGGCTCGAAGGCTAAGGTCAGAAAGGCAGATCGGGTCCTCCGGGGAAACACGGGTCAGTGTGCCGTTGTGAGAGGAAGCATGCTTGTCCTGTTCCACGAGGGGTGGGGTCGGGGGAGTAGGTGGGGGCGGGATGGACGGGAAGACGGGCACCGGAAATCAACCCAAGTAATAGCGCTGAGAGAGAGACCCACTCCTTGAAGAAGGACCCCTCTGCATTCCAAAGCAGCTCCCCGGGAAGCCAGACTGGCACTGCCGTCCAAGCGGACGGAGCCCACCTTCCCAGACGGGCGTCCCCTCTGCATGGAACAGAGACGGGTGTGGGGTGCTAGAGGGAAGGAAGGATTTCACTCCCGGTCAGACAGCTGGATTTCAACCCTGGCTCTGCCGCTCAGAAGCTGTGACTCCGGAGCAGCGGGGACTCCACCCTCCTGGGTTTCAAATGCTCCCGTGAAACAGGGGCGTCGCCTGCTACTCCCTGGGGCTCTTCCGAAGGCTTATTAATAAGACGCCTTTTGTGGGGCCCCAAAGGAGAGCTCCCAGTAAGTGCCGGTGAGCAGAGGCTTGTCCTTGTCATCTGCGGATGCCATGAATCAGAACACGAAGGCAACACTACAGAACTGAATGGAAAGGTGCAGAATGAATGTGAAAGACTCGCAAAGTGAAAAACGACCCGGAACGGGCCTGTGGGAGGTAAACCCGGCACTAATTCCAGTCTTCTCTGTGGGCTGGCTGACAGCCACTCTGTGCGCAGCGCGGAGGGCTGGAAGGAGGCGGGGCCCAGCGAAGAAACCTCACCATTTTGCAAGAAAAGCAAAGAACGCTGCCCCTCCACCCTCCCCGCCCCGGGAAGGTAGAAGGGGCCCAGAGCCCTGACTGCGTGGCATGCTCGCTCTGGAGAGCCTCGCCAGGCGGCTGGAGATTTGGTAAGGAGAGCATAGAGCCATTTCCTTGATTCTCCAAAAGCCGAGTCATTTGGGTCGAATGAAAAGAAATTCGGGTCCCAGGATGGCCTCATCGGCTGCTGAGGTCCCGTGTGCCCTGTCATCCCCATTTTGGGGAGACTTTGGTCACGGGGCCTTCTAGGATCCTCCAAAGGTAACATCTCACCAGGGGCCTGGGTAAGCACAGTCACCTTCCCACCTTAGCAGACACCTGCTGCAAACCTAGGGAAGTTCAAGGTCAGCTGGTCTCCCAGGCACGAGAGGGTCCGCTTCCTGCAGCCAAGGTGAGAGCAAAAGTTCTGCTTCTTGTCATTGGCCAGGCAGTTGACAGGGTTCCAGGAAGAAGGGGGTTTCTAGCGCACACTGAGGCTTGATATCCAAGTGGGCAGTGGCAGGTTGATTTCATCGGCACAGCGGGACAGCAGGGTTACTCCTTTTTTGGAGGAGAAAGCTGAGGCTGAGGAGGACCCCCCAGCTTTGAAGTCCCCCAGGATGGAACCCCAAGGACGTGGCCTTTGTGGCTGCCTCATGTCACCCCTGCCCCGGAAAAAGGCCAACTCTCCTGGCATCTGGAGGAGACATCTTAAGACAGGCAAGAGCATCCTGCCAGCTCAGCAAACGGAACCCAGAGGTGAACTTGGTCTTCACGCCCTAGAGACCCAAGGGTTTCACAGGGAAGGCTCATCAGAAGCCCCATCCCCAGACTCAGGCTCTGCCCACTCGCAGTCTAACCCCTCTGCTGCACAGATAAAAGTATCATCATTGACCTTTTTTGGTATTAACTGTGTAACAAGACAAAGGAAACGTAAGCAAAGTTCGGTTCGTTCACTGTATCTCTCCTTCTATTTTCAATGATAGCCTAGCTGGATATAGTATTCTTGGCTGCATGTTTTTCTCGTTTAGTGCTCTGAATATATCATGCCAGCTCTTCCTGGCCTGCCAGGTCTCTGTGGATAAGTCTGCCGCCAATCTAATATTTTTACCATTGTATGTTGCAGACTTCTTTTCCCGGGCTGCTTTCAGGATTTTCTCTTTGTCACTAAGACTTGTAAATTTTACTATTAGGTGACGGGTGTGGACCTATTCTTGTTGATTTTGAGGGGGGGTTCTCTGCACCTCCTGGATTTTGATGCTTGTTCCCTTTTCCATATTAGGGAAATTCTCTCCAATAATTCTCTCCAGTATACATTCTGCTCCCCTCTCTCTTTCTTCTTCTTCTGGAATACCAATTATTCTAATGTTGTTTCATCTTATGGTGTCACTTATCTCTCGAATTCTCCCCTCGTGGTCCAGTAACTGTTTGTCCCTCTTTTGCTCAGCTTCTTAATTCTCTGTCATTGGTCTTCTATATCACTATTTCTTTCTTCTGCCTCATTTATCCTAGCAGTGAGAGCCTCCATTTTTGATTGCACCTCATTAATAGCTTTTTTGATTTCAACTTGGTTAGATTTTAGTTCTTTTATTTCTCCAGCAAGGGCTTTTATCTCTCCAGAGAGGGTTTCTCTAATATCTTCCATGCCTTTTTCGAGCCCGGCTAGAACCTTCAGAATTGTCATTCTGAACTCTAGATCTGACATATTACCAATGTCTGTGTTGATTAGGTCCCTAGCCTTCAGTACTGCCTCTTGTTCTTTTTTTTTGTGGTGAATTTTTCCACCTTGTCATTTTGTCCAGATAAGAGTATATTGGTTCATTCACTGTAGAACAAAGAGACAGAGCCCCCCAAAAGTACAAATTATAAAGAAAATACTCTCTCAAAATAAGCAAGCATTTCAGTGTATTCCTTCCAGACTTTCCTTCTAAGCACACACGTATTTGGGATTCTAGTTTACATAGTGTTTCCACTTAACAATACAGTGCGGCCATTTCCCCTTGTCACTGAACTTTGTTTCATGAGACAATCTCTGATGACGGGGACGGCATCCAGGGCTCAGACTAGTGAGGCCAGTATGGTGCCTGGGCATCTGACATGGGATCTAAGCTGGTGCTGGTTCTTGGGATCATCCAAATGCAAGACAGGCACTGAGGAGTGAGCGCTGTCTTACACTCTGCCCCACCCCTGCCTCTCTGGCCTCCTGCTGGCTCCTAGCCCAGGCATTCCCATCTTCTGCATGGGTCCAGATTTAACCCCTGCAGTGGGGCACTTAAGTTGTTCAAACCTCCCCCCATGATAAACATCGCAAGGAGAACGCATAAATGACATTTCCTTAAAAATGATTTTTCTATCAACTCTGCTCAGAGCTTTTTAAATACTCTCAGATGGACGAGACCGCCACCGAGTCCAAAACGTGCGACTGATTTTCACTGTGGCGACCGGCCAAAGAAACTGTTTTGAATTTTACTAAAATCAAACTTCAACAATGTTAAGTAGCATTTTTTTGTTGTTGTTGAATTTGGAATATTAGGAAATTGGTATCGTCCTCAAAGACTTCACTCTGAAAGAAAGAAAAGCCCGTGAGGGTGTTTTCTTGTGATTCCCAATGGCCACATCGCGTGTGGGGGGATGATTTTTACAAATATGCACGGATCCCAAATTCTGCCTTTATTTCTGGATGCAAAACCTGCAGAACATACCTGCCAGCCCCGTACCCCAACACACAGACACAGACACACACACGCACACACACAGACTCATACAGACACATCCACAAACACACACAGACTCACACACAGAGACACATGCACAAACACACACAAGCATACAGACACATGCACCCACACAGAGTTACACATACACAGACACACATATGTACGCACAGAGACACATGGACACACAAGCATACAGACACACATACAGATACACACACAGACACACACACAGACACATGCACAAACACACACAGACTCACAGACACATGCACAAACACACACAAGCATACAGACACACACACAGACTCACACACATGCACAAACACAGATTCATACAGACACAGGCACAAACACACACAAGCATACAGACACACGTTCACACACACATACACAGTGTGTGTCTGTGTATACGTGTGTCTGTATGCTTGTGTGTGTTTGTCCATGTGTCTCTGTGTGTACATATGTGTGTGTGTATATGTATCTCTGTGTGTGCATGTGTCTGTGTGTGCATTTGTGTGTGTCTGTGTGTATCTGTGTGAGTCTGTGTGTGTATCTGTATGTGTGTCTGTGTATACGTGTGTCTGTATGCTTTTGTGTGTTTGTGCATATGTCTCACCAGGGAAACTAGACCGTGATTTACTCTCACCTCAGGCATCCCAATAAGCATTACATGACCATCTGGTGAGCACATATTCATAATCCCACTAGAAATCCTAATTCTCAAGACTTCCTCTGCCTCATCTGCATATTGACTCCATCTCCAAGTTGCCAATTCCATTTCCTAAAGCCCACTCAGCCCCACACCCTCCGTCCCTCCGTCGCCTCCCTACTCATCCAAAGTACCAGCCTCCCCTCCAGCCCTCACTCCCCACTCCCCACCCTGCAGCCAGGATGATCTCTGAAACGTGGGCCATCCCTGCCTCCCAGTCCCTCTGACTGCAGTGCCAACCATGGCCTGGCCCCGCCCCAGGGTGCACCCCTGCCCCCCCACCACTTATGAGGTCTTCCCTGCCTCTGACCATCAGGAACAATCTCCCCCCATCCCCCACCTAAGCCCTCATTAACTCCTGGTCGCACTGCAGAGCGAGGCTCAAATCTTACTTCCCACTAAAGTCTTTCCTTGCTCCCCTGGTGGGGCAGGGCCCCTCAGTTACACTCTTCTCTGTTGCCTTTACCACCATTACCAGATTTAATTCATCGCCCAACTAACTGCGGCATGTCTGCCCCCTTCCATTCCCATAAAGTCCCGTGAACTATTCAGCTACCCTTGTACAGAAGAGGAAGCGAAGCTCAGAGGCGTGAGGTCCCCCCGGCAAGCAAGCAGCAGAGCAGGGATTGCAATCCAGGTCTGAGCTCCTTCATCTGCTCTGCATGGCCTGACACAAAAGACAGGACAAGGTGCCACCCAGGTAGAGTGGTTAAAATACTTAAACCTACGAGCAGAGCCTGTGGAAATGGGGTGCGGACAAATCCATGTGTAATTTTGCAGTTATCTTTCAAAAGTAAAAATGTACACCCCCTTTGATGAGATAATTCTACTACTAGTGAGTGGGCTGACCTAGGGATGTCTTGGTACACGTGCAGAAAAAACTAAGGATGAGGTTATTCAACACAGCACTGTTTAAAATAGCAAAAGATGTGGCCCATCAAGAGTACTGGTTAAGTCAGTACTGACATATTATGCAGTATAATGCTATCGCAGAGAAGAATGCATATTCTAGGAACCAGCATGACAGTTAATATGAATGGCGTCCCTTGGCATTGTGCAGTGCACAACCTATGCAACCCTAAGGAAGCTTTTAACATACGGATATGTCATAATCTCCAAAATACACCATAATGGTGAGAACAAATGTATCTGTTTTTGTTATGAAGCTGTGAGGGTGCAGAATGTGTGGGTATACAAAGTAAAATTTAAAATAAATTTAGAAATCAGACCCTATTTTTTTTAAATGTCCCCTGGATTTGGATCATTCCCAGGGAAAAGCTCTGTTGTCCAGAGAGCCCCGGGTTGTAGCTCCCCTGACCTATGATATTGATTACAATTCAACACAAAAATTATTTTCTCAATGTATCATGTAAAAAATAAGGCCAAAACATTCGCTCAGAGAAAGAGGTCCCTCCCCCCACCAACACCCTGGCTACTTTTCTCTTTGTGAATCTTAACATTTCTTTTAAAGGCCACAAGGGAGAAAAACTAAAGCAAGGAAGGTACCAAGAGATGAACAATGTGCCATTCCATCCTGCAAGAAAAGTAAAACCCCAGGACCCACCTGCGGAAACCTCAAGAGTAGGGGGTCCAAGGTAGAAGCAAAGGAAGAGGCAAACAAAAGCGCTCGCTCGAGTTCAGGGTATGGGGCCTACAACCAAAAGAGAAGCAAACCACACACCGCAGCCAGTTGCACAGCAAGTCTTGGTGACTCAACGTTCAAAATCCATCCAAAATCTAACCGCTTGTCACGAGCCCTATTACCACCACTCTGGTCTGAGCTCCCACCATCTCCTGCCTGGACTAGTGCAGTAGACTCCTTCCTGGTCTCCCTGCTTCCACCCTCCTTCTCCCCCTCCACACAGTCTTCTCCACATAGCAGCTAGAATGATCTTGAAATTTTTGAAATTTTTGAAGTTAGAGATCTTGTTCCTCTGCTCAGCCTGCCCCCGCCGTCCCACTCTCCCCTCTGCCCCCAACCCCCACAGCCAACATCTTACTCGGATCAGAAGATCCTACAAATCTGATCTGGTCCCCTCTTCACCATCTCCAGCCCACCCTCCTCCCTCCCTCTGCTCTAGCCACACTGGCCTTGTCATCCTCAGACGGGCCTGGCACTCTCCTGCCTCAGGGTCTCAATGCTTATTGTTCTCTCTGCTTGGAATGTTCTTCCCCCAAATCCACAGGGCTCACCCCTCTCCTTAGTCAAACCTCTCCTCAGACAACTCCTCATCAGAGCGGCCTTCCCCAACCACCCGCCCCAGGGTGGCCCCCCCGTATCCTTCCCACTCTTCATGCACTCACCCTCCTCCCCGTTACAGCAGCCACTCATCTCTACCTGACGTCTCACGATATATTTAGTTGCTGCTTTCTGCCTCCTCACCCACCTGTCTTGGTCACCGAGGCATCCACGGTGCCCACGGGGCCATGCGGTGCTTGATGCGTGAGCAACATCGAAGGAAGGAGAGCCCAACGGGAGGGGCTTGAGCGGCTGCAATCCCCCCAGAGCCTCCCCTTCCCCTCTGCTGCGCACACAGCCTCCTCTCCAGCTCAAACCATCTTCCTGGCCCAGAGCGACCGTTGCGTCCTGCACAGCGTGGACAGGACTCGGCTAGCTGGACAGCTGGGCCCTGGGCCGCCCTGTCTCAAAGAGCTTCCCCAGGGTGTGATAAGAAAGGAGCACCATGTCTGCTTTCCACCCCCTCCGGCACACCCCCCCGCCGGACCTGTCTTGGGCAGCAGGAGCCCCCTGGGACCGGCAAACTCCAGAGGCCCACGGAGAGGGCCACGTTGTGAAATCACGCGGTGAGCCAGGGCAGGGGAATTAGACCTTCTGCACAGGCTTGAAAACAAAACAAGACGGTCTCTGTCAGGATTCTAAATTAAGAATCCAGTCATTCTGTATTTCTCACATCACTGGGAATCAAAAACAGACCCATCTACCGCACAGCGAGCACGCGGCCTGAAGAGAGGCCTGATGGCCTGGAACACGCTAAATTTGTTTCCAATTACCATGTCCGCACTGGAAACCCCGAGGAAGCCATAGAGGGATCCGAGGCGAGGCGCGATAGTGGCCGGGATTCCGGACCAAACATATGTCTCCCTCCAGCCCCTCCAGGGGTCTCTGAGCAAAGGCACCACACCCTTTGGCCCCATCCCCTCTCAAAGGCTAGAGACACCTGCTTTCCCTCCTCCCGTCCCTTCCCTCTCAACGCCCGGTGTCTGGTCCGCCCGGCCTCTGATCTGCTCGGCACAACCGTCAGCTGGGCCGTGGCTCCCCACCAGCCCCCAATCCTGACCAACTATCTCTCTGGGCCAAGGACTGACTGAGTCATAGAGGAGATGAGTCTGGAAGGCCTGGATGAAAATACGCGAGCCTTCTTTGAGTCAACCTTTGGATGGAGTTCGGGGTTTTTCTGGTTTTTTGTTTTTTTAAGAAGCCAAACAAAAACGTTTCAGGTCTTTCTGCGCTACCGCTTGAGTGGGGCCGCTGCGAGGGCTCGGAGGGCTGTGAGCCCCGGGGCCAGACTGTCTGGGGTCACGTCCCAGCACTGGCCCTTCCTCTGTCATAGGAGACAGACTTCTCCCGGTCTCGGCATCTTCAGCTGTCAGTGGGGCTAAGGGCGCGACGCCCCTCCCTGGGCTGCTGGCAGGATCACGTGACTTACGTCTAAAGCCGGCAGCAAGATTTCAATGAATACCCATTTTTATTAACATTTTTCCACCAATAATGGCTGGGTGACTGTCGGTAAATTCCTCTTTTCTAGTTTCCGTTCTTGGGAAAAAAAATCATCTCAGAGGTTGTCTCTCAGCTCTAAAGTGTAATGATCCTCAGCTATGTTTAGAATAAAATCCAAATGCCTTGTCACCGCCTACAAAACCCTGCCTGATCTGGCTGGCCTTTGCCCAGGTCACCAACTTCATGTCCCCAACTCGGGTCCAGCCTCCTTGATGCTCCTTAAATAGGCTGAGTGTGCTCCTACCTCAGGGCCTTTGCACTTGCTGTTCCCTCAGCCTAGAACACCCACCCCACCTCCCCTCCCACCACCACCATCACCCCCTCTCCCCCTGCCAAGATCTTCCCATGGCTGGTTCTTCCCAATTCTTCAGGTCTCAGCCTAAATCCAAGGCCTTCTCGGAGCAGCCTGGCTACAGCCGAGCCCCAGCCCTCACCCCATCATTGCTTCCTGTTGATTTCCTTCACCTCATGCTTCTGCTTATTGTCTGGCCCCACCCCCCCAGCCCCAGCCACTAGAATGAAAGTTTGTTCGTTGCCCCTTGAGCAGTGCCTGGCATCTAGTAGACATTCAATAAATATTTGCTGAGTAAATAACTGAACAGATTGATTCTCAGGTTCCTATGTGGCTCAACATATTGCCAGGTGATTCATCCTCCAGTGACCCTGAAAGAGGAGGCTTATTCATGTCTGGAAGAGAATCTCCACGTTTGGAGTCCGCCTAAATTCGCTACCGTTTGAGCCAGTCTGCAGGAATTTGTCTCACCGTGAAAGAGACATACTATACCAGGCCAAGTCCACTGGAAGTCAAAGAGGAGACAAACTCGGGCTGGAAAAATGAAGTTTACAATCTCTTCTCCAGGCGGCGTTCAGGGATCAACCCAGGGAGAGACTGCGTCGAAAGTGCAGTGACTTGGCAGCCCCGTAGAGATGATGAGGGAAGAGTGAGGTCCAGGCAGTGGCCCCTGCCGCCTGAGTGTTCACCCAAAGACCAAACAAAAAGGGACAGCAAAAAGGTTTCTCCAGGGGTCTCTCATTCCAGGCACCAGCCTGGTATTGAGGAATAGGACACCTACTCCCTGTGGGGGACCTGGGTCCTGGGAGAAGGAGGAAGGAGGAAGAGATTGGAGTCCCCTTGCAGGGGGCAATCGGGGACCCAAGGCAGCTCATGGGCATTCTGGTCATTCTGTGAACCCATCTGATCCTGACCAGTGGTACCCAACGCAGCAGCAGGGGTGGAAATCCCACCATGACAGCAGCCCCCAAGAACACTCCGATAAAACGCCTCAAAGAAACCGCAGTTCAGCTCTGCATAAATGTTCCACCAAAGACAGGGACATCTGGGGGAAGCGTCCACATTGGCCTCTCCTTCGTCACAGTAGCCAAAAGCGGAGAGAGAGCCCCGGGATGGTGGGGTGGGGAAAGGCAGACTCCAGAAATGCAAGAGAGCCCTCAGAGAGGGGAGCCGTCCCCCATCCAATCACACCCCCGCCCCAGCCCAAAGGCCTCGCAGGTCTCCCTGGATCCAGACCAAGAGCTCTGAGTCACTTTTGCCACCAGGGGGAAAAGGGGAAGGCAGACGTGATGTGTACCTTTCCGTACTCTATTTTGGGATTTTAAGATCCAATTTCTCTCGTTTCAAAGGGTGGGTTTTTGGAGGGGCCCCCGCACAGCTCTGCTGCCCCGAGCGCGGCGAGACAGCGGGGAGACTGCTGCCGGTGACCTGGGGAGAGGCGGGGCTCTTTGGCAGATCAACAAATCACATCATACAGGAACAAGGAGCCCCTTCTTGTGTGCAGCCGCAAGGGGCCCGGCTTTCGTAACACGGTGGGAGACTGTGGGCCGACCCACTCTGACTCATCTTTTTGGAGACAGCTCCTGTGCCGGCTCATTCATTCGTGCATTTGGGGGAAGGGACGCAGACTGAGAGCCGTCCTGCTGAACAGTGACGACACACCCCTCTGGCTGAGGAATCAGAGGCCTTTGGGGACAGAGGGCAATAGTTGGGATTATCACTGTCCCATAATTTATTTACGATACAGAATAAAAAAAAAAAAGAAAGAAAAAAAGAAAAACAAAACAGCAACCAATGAATCAGGGTTCAGGGTTTCTCAGCCTGGGCCCAATGACCAAGGCTGACCATTGATTTGGGAGCCCAGTAATTACCTGACCTGTGCATCAGAGGAGGCTGGGCAGCATCTCTGGGCTCCACGCACGAGATGCTGGTAACCTACGCCCCCCACCCACCCAGCTGTGATGGCCAAAACATCTCTGAATATGGTCAAATGTCCCCTGAGGGACAAAATCATCCCACTGAGAACCACTCTTCATGACACGGACATTCGGGGAGAAAGGGCTTTTCCTGCAGGGAGCCGGTACTGGAATCCTGTATCCTATCCCTTGTCCATCAGAGAGTCCGCCCGGCAGAACCTCCGCCCCTCACTTCTCACCTTGTCCTCCACCTCCCCTGGGTCCTGCGACTACCGTCCCATATCTAGACCTCAGCACCCACCCCGCTGACTCTCTCCCTGCTTTTCTCCTCCTCTGCTCTCTCCACCTCCCACATCCTAAATAGCCTCTAGAAGCCCCCAGAGGGATCTTTTAAAAGCAAATCAGGTAACATCACTCCTCTTCTTGAAACCCACTGATGGCTTTCCAGTGCATAAAAAAATTAAATTCAAATTCCAAGCTCTGCAAAGTCCTGCATGGTCAGACCCCTTATTCTCTCCCTAGTCTTATGTCCTACTGTCCCTTCCCTTGCCCACTGTCCACCACAGGCAGCCACTCAGACCTCTTGATCATTCTTGAAATGCTTGAGCTCTCCTGCCTCAGGGCCTTTGTGCTTACTGTTCCCTTCACCTGGAATGTTATTCCACTGATTCTCACTTGTCCCATTCCTTATGGTCTTTCAAATATCAACTTAAATGAACCCATCCCTAGAAAGGAATGCTCTAATGACCTCCAATATAACATAAAGTAAACCACCTCCCCAGGCATTCTCTCCTATTACTTACTTTTTCTCTTAAATCTCTTCACCACAATCTGAAATGATCCTACTGATGGGCTTAACCTGTTCAGTGTCCATTTCCTCACTGGAATGAACACCTCATTTTTCTACTTCACCTGGACTGATCCTGACACACATTAGGGATATAATAATTAATAAGTGAGTAATCTGTCTATTCTAAACATTCCACAATGAGTATATATTACCTTAGTTCATAAAGAAAAAAAAAACTTATTAAAAAGTGATAGCTGTACCTTGTCCAGCATTTGGAGCACTGACTTGTTTTTTTTATTTAGATTTTAGTTAGTTAACACACAGTGCAATATTGGTTTCAGGAGTAGAATTTAGTGATTTATCACTTACACACAACACCCGGTGTTGAGCACTGACTTAAAAAGGCGTCTGGCACCTCCTGTCTCCAGGGCTCCATAAGACGTGCTCTAGGTAGAAAGCCCAGACGGACGTGGGCACTCGTCTGGGCTTTGTAGATGAGGAAACAAGGCTCAGATTCACTTATTCTCTTACTGACTATAGAGAAAGTGCCTACAGTGGGCCTCGTACAGTTCTAGATGCTGGAAATCCAGCACAGAAAAAGATAAGATTAACGGGAGGGAGGCCTTTGGAAAGTTTCTGACTTTTGCACACAGGTTCTTGAAAGAGAATCCCCAAGGTCCCCAGGGACCGTCCATCACAGGAGACCCTTCTTGTCCTCCTCTCTAGTGGCATCCCATATGCCCCTCTCCCAAAGCCCCATCACATCTATGAATTAAGCATTCACCTCCCTGGACCACAGGCAATAGAAAAACCACATTAAAAAAAAATGAAAAACCACATCTTTCGAAACTTTAAAATTCTATTATAAAAAGGTTGTTACAGTATCTCTTCTTCAAGGTCATCTGTTGTGATGGAGACCACTGGCCCTCTCTCTGGTACTCATTTTCCCTGCCTTAGTAACAGGATCCCAATTATCTCTGGCGACAATGAGCCCGGCTAAGATCAACACTTCCCAGCCTCCGTTGCAGAGGAATGTGGTCACGTTACTAGGTTGGAGTTAATGAGATGTAAGCAGAAGTGTGGGGAGAATGTGTAGAAAGGTTCCCAAGAGGAAGCTAAGCCAGCTGGAAGCAAGCCCCTTTTCCCCTGTCTTCTTTCTTCCTGGGAATTTAACAGCATGGAACACAGATATGATGGTGGCATCTCCTGCAACCATTTTGGACCACGAGGGGATCTTGAGCGGAACAGGACGAGAGAAGGAGCCTGATCCTCATGATTCCTGATGGCTTCACAGTACTTTAAATCACTCACCTCTAGACTTAGCACATAAGAGAAGAGATTGGTGACGATTTAAGCAACTGTGACGTGAGTCTCCTGAGAGATCCACCTATAAGCCTGCCTGAGAGGCCTACCACTCCACCAGAGCATCATCTTCCTCCACACCTCCAGCTTCCCCTCACCTACACCTCAGTGGGAGTAAGACAGCCATGCTTGCTTAGGTGAGCCTCAATTGAGACAGACAGACAGATAGACAGACAGACAAACGTCAAGGTGCAAGCAGCAGATATCTGTATCAGAGCACAGGCCTGCTTTACAGAAAGCGTCACAAAAAATGATGTCTGTTAAGAGCCGGTAGTGAAAGTGAATCAGAAAGAAACTGCCATACACAAAAAGTCAAATGATCCAACTGCTCAGAGATCCGGGGTAACGACACCCAAGTCAGTCTAGGAGACTCCCAGCCCTCCCCGGCACAATCTGGGTGAGCGTCTAGGAAGGTATCCCCCAGGGGAGCGGCGGGATGGGGGAAGAGACGGCTGTCTGACGCACACAGCAGGGACAGCGGGGCTCGCTAGAAATAAAATTGCTGCTTACTTTCTGTCTGGTTTCCCAATTGCTTTTTCCTGGTTGAAAGGTGCCAGGCCTGGCAGCTTTCTAAAAATCTAAAATTCAATTCAAGTCAACAAATATTTGTTGAACCCTGTCTATTCACCCAAAAAAAAAAAAAAAAAAAAAAAAAAGCCATGCTAGGGAAAATCTGTATAACCAGGGGTACTATAATTAATCGTAATAACAACCACCGTAATGACAGTAGCAGTGGTTAGTACTGTCGTGAGTGCTTGCTAAATACTGGGCATTGTTCTAGGTGGTAGTATCTATCAACTCATCCAATCCTCGGGCCCACCTCATGAGGCAGGTGCCACCATTTTATAGATGAGGACACTGAGGCACAGAGAGGGCAGGCAATTTGCTCAAGGTCATACAGCCAGGAAGGGAGAAGCCAGGGTTCCATCCCTGGCGGCCCCAGCTCCAAGGCCCATTCTCTCGCCCACTCTCTGATATGCTGTTCCTACTGTGTTAGAAGGGTGGGGGGCAGGAAAGCACACCCACAGGGGGCCACAACCCTCATTCTCCAGCGATGTTCCTGAGCCTTTGTGGAAATGAGTTCCTGACTCTTTCTCCTTAAAATTTAACACATGTATTTAGCTACAAAAATTTATTGAGGGGCACGTGGGTGGCTCAGTGGGTTAAGGCCTCTGCTTTCAGCTCGGGTTGTGATCCCAGAGTCCTGGGATCGAGCCCCACATCGGGCTCTCTGCTCCATGGGGAGCCTGCTTCCTCTGCTCTCTCTGCCTGCCTCTCTGCCTACTTGTGATCTCTGTCAAATAAATAAATAAAATATTTTTAAAAATTTATTGACACATAATCTTTAGGTCATCACCATAAACAGGAAACCAGGAGCACCAGACAGAAATCAAAGGCGCCCATAAATACACAACAAAACAAAGGTTCCAATAAAATAACTATACATGTTTTCTAAAATGCTGACCAAGTACCATGAAATTCATCCATCCGGGAACCCCAGTTTGCAGAATGCTCACTGAAGGACAAAGTATATTACAGGGGGTGCTGGGGAAAAGCATAACCAAGTCTGGCTGATCCTGGGGGAGGGGTTGGGGAGCGGGTAGATCATCCAGGAACTAGTTAAGAAAACCACCTGGGTCAGTGCCCAAACACAGGAGAGGCTCAGCAAACCTTTCTTCGCTCAAGGGGCCAAGAAGCTCTGCTAAAGACTTCACTGCGAGAGGAAAAAAACACCAAGGCCCTGCCTGGGGGCGAGAAGGGGCCCCTATGCAGAGAAGGGGGCAGGAAAAGAAAATCAACTGATCTATAAAGTTTGATACATTTTCCTAAAACAAAAAGTGGCATTTGTTCAGGTGGCTGCCTGCCTGTCTCCCGGTCTGCCTGCCTTGCTCTGGCTGTGTGTGCCTGCGGGGTACACAACAGAGGGCTGGCGCATTTAATAACCGTTCTCCCAGGGAAAAGCCTTGATTGGTAGTGTTCACTAATTTCCAGCGTGTAAATCCTCCCACCGTGGCCAATTTCAAGCTACAGGCATGTTGTCCGTGAACACGGAGTTGGGAGGAGACGGTAGGTAGTGAGCAGGCCATTCTATCCCGCACCCTGCCCTGGGGATCCGAGGACGTAAATGAGCCCCGATTACCGGAAAACGTACTGTGCAGAATTCCTGAAAACTGCACCACTGGCTGCCACGAACCAGCACGGCCTGGCCTGGGCACAGGTCCCGGAGGGTGGAGGTCTCTGTGCGCATCTGCTTCTGTGACTATCCACCCCAGGATTCCAGGGTCCCCTTCTCACGCTCTTCCCTCCGACTGAGAGCCCGCGCCCACGGATGCCCCCAACCCCACTCCCCATGAGAAGCATAAGGGTCCTGCTGGGGCCCAGTCCCCCTCCACGTTGCCCACCCTTGGATCGCTTCTGCCCTTCCTGTCCCCTCTGCCTCCTGCGGTGCCACACACGCCCCCGCCTCCAGCAGCCTGGGTTCCCCCAGGGTGGGGATGGGGGGGGGGCAGGGCTCCAGGCGGCTGCTCCCCCCGGCCTGCTCGTTGAATCCGATCACACACATCTTCCTGTCTAGACAAGGCCACTGGCTGCCAGGGCCAGGAGTGAATGAATTCACAGCCCTGCACAGCCTGGCACGGCGGCGCTCCACCGGAGCGGCCCTGGGGGCCCGGGGACCCCGCTCAGACTTGGCGCGGCGCTCGGCTGGTCCGGGAGCCGCGGCGCAGGGCGCGCATCCGCCGGGTGTGAGCGTGCGTGAGAGTGGCATGGCGTGTGGCCTGCCACCCCCCCCCCCCCCCAGGGCCATCCATCATCCTGGCGCTGAAAAGTGGGAAAGCAAACAACAAAAACCCTGCCGGCCTCATTTAATGCGAACCAAACACAAAGGCCGCAGGAGAAAGCCTTTCCTCTTTGTGCTTCCCTTTTCCGGCCCAGAAACAACCAGGGGCCGAGATAAGGGCCCCGTGGGGCCCTCTGCGGGGTTTCAAAGGCTTGGCACCCACCACCCGGCCCACTCCCACCCACTAACGGCCCGCGCAGCGCGGGGCGGCAGAGGCTCCACGCCAGGGACTTGGAAGGGGTTTAAGGCTCCAGCCACAGAGGGGAGGAAGCAGGGCCTGTCAAGGGGCGTGATAAAGCGTCTCCTTATCGGGAGCTTTCCTTTCAACTGTCTCCAGCGAGCTGGCGGCTGAGCCCCCCTCAAGGCCGAGCATGTTCCTTTCATGTCCCCCGCCCACCCGTGGCCCCGGTCATCGGCGTGTGCACATGCGCAGGGAACCGGGTTCGCGGCTTGGGGCCAGCGGCTCAGATGCAACCGTGAACCCCCAAGCCTGGGCCTCCGCTGAGCCATGTGGCATCTGCCCCGTCACAGAAGCCACCCAGGCCCTGGTTTTGCCATCAGGAAACCTAAAGAAGAGATTTCGGTATAAGCCAGCCATGAAGGTTCCGGGGGCTTGGGCGTTGGCAGACCCCGGCTCAGGTCCCAGTGGTTGACCTTGCTGGCTGCTGACCTTGGGCAAGTCACTTACTCACCCCCCCCCCACCCCGCCAATGTTTACACACGGATTAAATGGAAAGGGTGCCCATCTATTTCCCCGACTGAGAAGGATGATTGGAATCATTACAGCGCAGCTTTTAGAACAGAGACGGCACACAGCAGGTGCTCAGGAAACATTAGCATCATCTCCGCTGCTATAATTCTTATCGTTGGAAGGAGATTTCATCACATTTGGCGATATGAAATCAAGGACAGACCAGAGAAATCGTTTTGGTCTTACAGGTGATCCTGCTCACCTCTCCCTTTCAGGCTAACGTCCCAGATGGACCCCGTGAACCCGCTGTCCTCTCGAGCATCTTTTGGCCCCAGGTGTGAGTCTCATTCATCAGGCCCTGGACTGGGGGCGATCTCCATTCACAGAGAAGATCGGGGGCAGCTCAGTCCATGCTACACCCCCATCTTCCACACAGACATGGGCACCAGATCCCGAAGCATTAGACTCTCCCATCAGGATGCACAGAAAACACCAGCAAAGAGCCTGGCCCAGGACATGGTTCTGACCACCAGCTTTCTCAGGCCCCATCTGCATCCCAACATTCATCGGGGCTCTGCAACCCTGAACCCCCATCTGTACAAGAGGGATAATAAGAGATATGCTCCCGTGGGTGGCAGTGAACGATAAATGATATAATACACATAAAGACCTTAGATCAGTGCCTGGCATACAGTCAGTGCTCAATAAGCATCAGCATCACCACCATCGTTATCAATTTCAAACCTTTCTTTAAGGCAGCTCCCTGGCGTCATTAGTGCCTTCATTCTAAGGAGGCACAGAGGAGGTTTGGAGCCCGTGCGGCCCAGCTCCCTGCCAAGCCCTGCACCAGACACGGTACGTAAGCTCAGAGAGGATGAGTGAGCTGCCTGACGTCCCCAGCGCAGGAGGGGTGCAACTGGGAATCAGAGGCAAATCCACAGGCTTCCCCGGCCTGTCGCGTCTCTGCTACACCTGCTCCTCCTGCTTCCACTTTACGGAAACGTTTTTCTTTTCCCTTCCAGCGGAAATGCAGCGCATCAGGGCTTGGCTCACACTTCGCTCGAGAGGCCTGGGGCTTCCCTGCACCCCCTCCACCCCTGCCCTTAATTAATGCCCCAAAGCCCTCTCCCTTTGCTACCGCTCAGATCCTTTCCGTTCCCTCTGCAACTGACCCCGGCCAAGAGCTTCAGGCGGCTCCATCTGAGTCCTGAGACTCGGGACCTTCGAGATTTGAGGGGCTGGGATTCGGCTGCCCTGAATGAGGCCCCCCACCGGGTCGCTCCCCAGCAAGCACGATGTTCTCACCTCCCACAGCAGGGACGGCAGGGGCGGAGGAACCACAGTTTGCCAAGAAGAACTTTCTGAAGGAAAGGGAAATGAAGTCTGTTGTAAAAAGGAAAAGCTCACTCTAACTCCTTAAGGATTACCGAGGCCTGGGCCGCCCAAACTTGGATGCCCTCTGTGAACGGGGGGGAGGTGGCTTCGGAGAGGACGGCCACGTACTGGACCGAATGTGACCGCGCACGGGTATGCCCGCCTCCGAGTCATCCACACTTGAGAAGCGGGCCGGCATGGGACCTCAGTGGACACCCAGTCACTCACCAGACATTGGGCTATTAGCCATGACCTTCAGGTGAGCAAAATAAGAACCCACCTATCTCCGTGGGGCAAGCCCCGAAGCCTCCTTTCTTATAGGGATTTGAGTGTGACCCTAACATTCAGCTCAGAGAGAATGCGGCTTCTCCTTAATTCAAGGGGGGAGTGGAGAAACAGATGCCAGGTTAAACACCCAGGCTGGAGCTTGGAGCCGTCCAAGGGACAGGACTCAGGCCCAGGTCCCCAAGCCCCAGCACCCCGAAGCCCACCTCCCACCTGACCGTGTACTTTCCAAGATGCGCCCCTGCCCGGGGAAGGGGCAGCAAGGCGCCAACGACATCAGCATCCTGGGGTCTAAAGCCAAGGAGCCAGTGCTTCGACTCCCCTGGCAAGGAAAAGAAGAGCCACAGACAAAAACACTAAGAGGAAGAGTGTGGGGGAGCAGGGGCAGCAGGCGTATGCCAACGCGCAGGAGCCCCCCGGCTGCAGGAACCCAGCACGCATTGTCTGAGCGCCATATGACCCCATTTTGCACAACCCTTTTCTGCGCTGTTCTTCTCCCTGATGGCACTTGGTAGAGACCCCTGGTGGAGCGTTACACCGCCTCTGCTCTATCACCGCCCGGGAGCCACTTTCAGTGTCCCCGCGGTAAGGACACTCCCTCGGGGTCCAGTGGGTGCTGCCCCTGCTGTCCACTGCTCGGTGCCTCCCCTCGGCCCCCGGGGCCGGACGGGGCTGAGAGGGGCAATCCGGAACAGGACGGAGATGCGGTAAGACATGGACACAATAAACAAGCCCGTTGCCTTGTTCCGAGACGGACCCCAGGACCCTCATCCGAGCACAGCCCGAAAAGCCCAAGTTCAAAGTTCAAGTTAGACACAGCAAAGCTGAAGCCCCAGGGGGAACTCGAAGCCCAACAACAATCCTCCCTTTGACGCAAAGCCACAAGGGAACACCCACAGCGTACTTACTGATTGAAAAAGGCAAGTGAAAAATAAGGGTTTTTTTTTTTTCTTCTTCTTAATCATTATAAAACGAACTTATGCCTATTCCATCAAGTCACGCTTCTGGGTGCCTCAGGCGAGCCCGAGTCACGCTGGGCAAAGAGACAAGGGGCAGAGGAAGCCTGGGCTTGGCCCACTGAACTGAATTGGTCCTTCTTAATTGTTGTCACTTCCTTCCTCCACTTCCTTTAGCACAGGAAAAGCCACCCAGGAGCCGCCTGTATCAGCCCACTCCTCACCCCACCCCCCGGCGCATCGCTCGGCCGAGGGGTCGAGGCAAAGTGGGCCTCACCCGTGCCAACAGGGACAGTGGTTTGAGCAGCACATTAAGGACCCGCTGTGTGTCAGGCACCGTGCTTGGGACTGGGGCCGGAGCAGTGGCAGAGGGGTGATGGATGGGTGGGAGAGAAGGAGGGGCGGGGGGAAGAAAGGCATATATCGGGTTATGAATCAAAACATCACAAGTATAGGGACAGAGGATGGCAGGAGAAAAGGGGGCTGTTTTGAGAGAGTAATCAGGGAGAGGTGACCGTTGACGTGAGACCTGAGTGAAGGAGAGAAGAGAGTCAGGTGACGACTCAGGAGAGGGGAAGAGCAAATACAAAGGCCCTGAGGCAGGAGCCTCCTTGGAAGGGTTGAGGAACGGCAAGAGGCCAGCAGGGCGGGCGTGGAGTGAGGAAGAGCAGAGAGGGGGGCAGGGAGCAGGTGACATCAGGTCTTGTAGTCCATGGCAAGGAGCTGGTGTGTACCGAGTGGGGAGGCACAGGATTCAGAACAGACAGGTGTGGACTGATGGACTCATGGAACAGAGAGAGGCCTCTGGCTGCTGTGGAGAGCGGACCGGACAAGGGGCACGAATGGAGACAGGGAAACTGGTTCAGAGGCTGTAGGTGTCACCCAGATATGGGATGACAATGCTTGCCCCCAGGGAGCAGAGGGACGGTAGTAAGAAATGAGCCAGTGGCCACCAAAGTACCAGCATCCCCCGCATCCTGGCACAGATACAAAGACCTGGCATACAAAGATGCCAACAGGTAAACAGGATGCACTAAAAGTTCACAGAGCAAAGAGAAGTACACGAAAAGGAGAAAAAGATTAGAAATCTGAAATGGTCCTGCTCACTCTCTGCATAAGCTTTCCCCTGGGTAAGTTACACATTTATTTGGGACTTGGTTTTCTCCTTTGTAAAATTATACGACCTAATGCATAGGGTTAAAATGGGTAAGGCAAACTGGTACTTAGATAAGGTCTGGCATACTGTACATGCTCAAGAACTAAGACCACCCTAACCTCTACTTCTAACAATCTGAGTGGTGGCTCTGTCCCCTTTGTCTCTATGCAACTTTTATAATTCACATCATCTCTCTGAGCCTCGATCTGGTCATTTGCAAACTGATGCCGATGGTACCTAGCTCAGGTACTCAGTGTGAGACTGAATGACACAATGTTAGTGTACACAAGGGCCTGACATGCCAGAAGCCCTCAGTGAAATGGTAACTGAAGCCCTCAGTGAAATGGTAACTGAAGCCCTCAGTGAAATGGTAGCTGTAGCCCTCGGCAAAATGGCACATGAATCAGACACACCAGGCTTTCAGCTAAATGATTTCTAATTCTCCTTCTAATTCATTCATCCCCAAATTCTAAACAAAGAAGCAAACAACCCCAGCTTCAGGTCCCTGAATGAGTCAACTTTGGAGCTACGAAAGCACAGGTTAAGGCGGGCCAGGATGAAGAGAGGCTGGAACTCCCAACTCTAAGTGAACAAGAGTAAATGCAGGCACTTCTTCTCAGGTGATCCCTATCAGGAGGAGTCATAGAGTCCTGGGAGTTGAGAGGTAGGAGGAAGCATACAGAGCTCCCCTCCGCCCTTTTTACAACCGGAGCTCCCACAGCTCAGAGAGGAAAAGTGTGTGAGTGGAAGCTGCACAGCAAACACAGGCAGAGGTGGGGATGACAAGACTCCCCGCCCATAGTCCCAGGCTGTCTGGTCTGACGGCGGGTGGGAAAAAGAAAGCAAGGAAAGCCACGGAAACCCCATCTGGAAAAATAAAGTCATGGAGTCGGGATGTCTTTTCAACCAGCAGAAATGCTGTCAAGAGTTCAATTCAAATGCTTTAAGGGGTCACGCAGGGAATGTAGCTGAGCAGAGTAAGCAGCGCAAAGACAAAGGAATGCCCCAAACCTAAAGACAAGTACACTCAGATTTTCTTCTCTTTTTAGGAATCACATCACCAGGGCCACTGCCGAAGCGTCTGACACCTTCGTTTATGCAGATCAGCGAAAGATACCTCATCATTGGCACCCTTTGCAGGAATGTGTCAGAACACTGTCTTAATAAATACGCAAATGTGAAATGTACCCTCATGGGCAACTGTATCCAGGGACACACCGAAAACTTCCCTGTGCTGGGAGATGGGCACCTCTGCCTACATTCCGTGGTCTCATAAAAGGCACTAAAATGCCATAGCAAGGGACATGTGAAAAACCAAAAACCAAAACCTGTGATCGCTTGCAACACTTAATTTCTAAATCCCACCCAGCTAGCTCCCACTCCGTACTGATGTACAAGGTGGACATCAAGAAAGTTCCTGCCTCAGGCCCTTTGCACTGGCTGTTCCCTCTCTTACATTGCTTCCCCCAAGATAGCCACAGAGCTTACTCTATTACAATGTAACTCCTCAGACAGTTCTTCCCTAAATAGCGTCCTCACCACCTCATAATCATCTTCCCACCCCCTCTCCTGACTTATTTTTCTTCTTCTTATTTTTTTTTTTTACTACCGAATAGAGTAGATTTTTTGGTTTGCTGTATGTCGATCTCCATGACAGTCAGTTCCATGACAGCTGGATTTCTTTCTGTTCCCTGCTCTATCTCAAGCTCTGAGCTGCAACATCTTCTGTAAAGGACAGGACAGTAAACGTGTTAGGCTCTGTGGGCCATATGTTCTCTGTGGCCAGGATTCCACTTTAGCTTGCAGGGTAAATAAATGTATGTAAATGAATGGGCATGACTATGTTCCAGTACAACTTTATTTAGAAAGAGGTGCCAGGCCAGACTGGATGGTATAGCTTGAGGTCTCCTGTCCTAGAATAACATGCTTCAGACTCTAATACGCACAGGAATCCCCTGAGGATCTCGTGAAAAGGCAGACTCTGACTCAGCAGGCTGGGGGGGGCAGCACAAAATTCTGCATTGTTAGCAAGCTTCCAGGGGATGTCTGTGCTGCTGGCCCGGGGACCAAACAGCGGGGAGCACCTAGACCAGTGCCCAACATGGGGTAGAAAATCCATCACTATTTGCTGAATAAATGAAGGATAAGCAGAAAAGCACTCATAAAATCCCATTCAACACTTTCTTGCTACTTTTTCTTTTAAGATTTATTTATTTGGGAGAGAGAGAGAGAGAGAGAGAGCATGCTAGCACAGAGGGGAAGGGGTAGAGGGAGAGAGAACCCCAAGCAGACTCCACACTGAGCACGGAGCCCAATGCAGGGCTCGATCTCCCTAAGATCATGACCTGAGCCAAAACCAAGAGTCTGGTACTTAACCAGCTAGCTGACTGCACCATCCAGTTGCACCCTTTCTTGCTGCCTTTTTTCATGGATTGCACCCTTGCTGATCATATCTACTGCGTTTGTCTTCCATGGGTCATTTTCTGATGGACAGCGAAAGGACCCGTGCACACAAAGGAATCACACAGCCAGTGTGTGCGGATACAAGCCTGGCGTCGGGGTAAGCCAACGCTTAACATTAACTACATTCATGAGAACGGTATTTACAGTTTGATGATAAATGTCAAATCAGGAAGATAGGAGTTCCTTAAAAGAAACCCAAGTTTCACGGAGAAAGGTCTGACCAGTTAGATACACGATGCCGAAAAGATCAACTCAGCTTCACTTCCTATTTGGGGAACTCAAATGCGAAGCATCTGCCTTTGGCTCAGGTCATGATCCCAGGGTCCTGGAATGGAGCCCCGCATCAGGCTTTCTGCTCAGCAGGGAGCCTGCTTCCTCCTCTCTCTCTGCCTGCCTCTCTGCCTACTTGTGATCTCTGTCTGTCAAATAAACAAAATCTTAGAAAAAAAAAAATCTGTCCCGCCACATGCGGACCCCATGACCCTGAGCCAGTCCCCTGACCTCACGCAGAGCCCCGGCTCAGTACATGACGGGCATTGACGTCACCCGTGTGGGCGGTGTTTAACTCCTGTCCATCCTGACTCCAGGACTGTGGCACGAAATCAAAACTTCCACGTATGAACAAATGCTCCTTTTTTCACCCTAACAGGATGGTGTGGAGAAAAAGAAACAATAATAGGAAACAGGAACAGTGAGCACATACTGAGCACCTGCGGGCCGACAGGCCCCGCTCCGTGCACTTCACCCTGTCAGGTCATTGACTCTTTGCAAAGCCCCGAGGAGGGAGGTGTGGGTATCGTCCCACCCAGTGAGTGTTGTGACCTGGGGCCTCAGTTTCCTCCTCTGGACCTGAGGTTAATAATAGCACCACGACTCCTGCAGCTGGCACATAGAGAAAGCTCAGTCAAGGGTTGCTAAGGACCACATGCTCCTTGGAGAAGGCCCCCCGACGCCTCTGAGCCTGCTTCCCCATGCACCGAACAGGGACAGCATTCCTGCCTGAAGCCGTGCACAGGGCATGATTGTCACATAGCAAGTGCTCAATAAACAGACACGGGTGTGGGCAGAGCCAGCCCACAGCCTGCCAGGAGGCTCCGAACAAGTGGCCTGAACGTCCCCCACTGTCTCCCAGGGTCTGGGGAACGGCTTTGCTGCTGCTGCAGAGGGAGGAGGGCCCCTTCGAGAAGCCATCACCGCCCCTCCCTGACTGTGGCACGGTCCAGCCGACAGGTGCTTTAAAACCAGTCTCCGGCAGATGCCTCCTTTCTCACAGGACCAGCGAAAAATCTTCGCTTCACTTGGGGTCGCTCGGTGGAGAAAGTAGAGACGAGGGTAGGACCTGGATGCCCAACACTGGCCCGGTTCCTACCCTCGCAGGAACCCCAGCTGCGGTGCTCTGTGCTGGGACCTCGTGCAGGGCTGGCTGCGAGCAGGTGAGGAGGAATGAAAGGTTAAGTGGGAGGATCAGAACCCAGAAGCTAAAAGCCAAGGCGAGGGCGGTAAGCTAGTCGTCTTTAGGCAAATGATGTGAGTTCCCGTCCCCTGTGCCTCTCTCTTCCCCTATGAACGGGAAAAACAGCCCCACCTTTCTTATGTGGTTGCAAGGGTGAAGTAAGGTCATATCCAGAACACACAATGGTATATAAACAACCCTCAGACCCTCCCAGTCCCCTCCATGAGTCTCAGATTCGCTTCACTCCACCAGAAAAAGCCTGAACGGACACCAGCATCTAATTTTAGGCTAGCGCAGCTCGGAAGATCCCAGGTCCAACTCGATCGCTCTATTTCTCAACAAAAAGAACAGCGGATTAAACGCCTGCTTTAGGCCAAAGATCACGCTGGACACCCATGTTTAGCGTCCTCATGACTCTTGACGCAATGAAACAAATAATCCGAAAGACGCAGCCTTCATCGCTTTACAACTGAAGAAATTATAGCCCAGCCAGGGCCACAGAGTCCCAGAGCTAATGAACCCTAGGACTACCTTGCTCCAAAACACCAGCTTCCCAGAGGCAGTGCACACCAGTGGTTAAAGGTAGGCTCTGGCTTCGGGCCTCCTGTGTCCCAATCATCCCCACCGCTGACCAGCTGGGTGACATCAGGCAAGTTGCTTAAGCTCTCTGTGTCCCGGTTTCCTTGTCTGTAAAAGGAGAGTAGTAATTCTACCACCTACACTCCACGGCATCACTGCAAAGATAAAGTAGGTTACTCCAAGGAAAGTATACAGTAAGTGCTCCATAAGTGCAGCTCTCATCATTACAACACAGTGTCCGGCCCATAGGAGGGACCCAAAAAGTTGTTCGGGGAACACATCAAGTTCCCCTTATATGGCCCCACTGCCTGCCAGACATATTGCAAGCCTCAGACTTAATCAGTCTTGTGGGAACAACTCTTTCTCCAAGATTCTGGAAGCTTTCTGTCTTCTCCCTGTGGGGGAACAATGTCCCACTGAGTCGTGACTGTTTATCTTGTAACGTGATTTAGAAGCACTGCCTACCATGGGTGTGCCTTTGGCGCACAATGTGTGCACACCGTATCACCCAATCCCACACCCGCTTGGCACCCACACCTCCACCGGCCGCGCCCTGGACACCCCCCTCTCTTCCACTCGGCTCACCCCTGGAAGCCAGCACCCATCTCTGTTCTTTCACGAAGCCTCTTTGGCCACTCGAGGTCACACACGGGAGGCCACATCTGGCCCGCAGATGCAGGAGGCTTAGACGGCCCTCTCCGGAATTTTTAAGTGAACGGCCAGTGTTATGACAGAGAGACTGACTGGTATAACCAAGGGGAGGCCGGGGAGCTCGGTTCCTGCAAAGGCTGGCGGCCGCATCTCCACCCTGCCCCACCCCCATCTTCACATGAGAAGGCTGGGTCAGGCCCCCCCGGAAGGGATCTTCCCTCTGAAAGTCAGCGAAATCTCTGTGGGGACCAGCAGGGTCACTCGGGACTGGGGACTCCAGGCTTTCCCAACACTATACAACCACACCCGTGCCTCTCGACCAGAGCCAATCTCTCAAACCAGTTAGCCCGGCTTTCCAAAGATACCCACAAGCCAACCACTGCTCCTGCCCTCCGCCCCCAAACCCGGGCAGCCACCCTCCCCTCTTACCTGGCCGACAGCAGCAGCCCGACCCCCTCCCTGCCTCTTCCCTGGCCCCCCTGCAGACTGTTCTCACCAGCACAGCAGCTGGAGGGATGCTGCTGGGACCTAAGTCAGATCCCATCCCTCCGGGCTCCCGCCTCCCTGGGAATAAAAGGCCTCAGTGTCCAAAGCCCGAATGTGCTCATGCTCGTTCCTCTGGGCCTCCGTCTCCTCCACACCCCTCCCAGCTCACCCTGCACCTTGGCCACCTCTGTGTTGCCAGGCCCTGCCCTGGCTGGGCCCAGAGCACTCCTCCCCGGATCCCTGCACGTGTTCCTCCCTCCTCTCCTCCTTTGCTCCAAGGCCACCTGCTCAGAAAGACCTCTCAATCCCTCCCAGCTCCTCTGGGCCTGGCAGTCTTTCCCACCATACTTATCACCTTCCAGCATATGATTTAACTTTTCCTACTCTGCAGAGTTCTTATCTCCCCGCAGCCAGAACAGAAGCTCCGCGGGGCCAGAGGACCCTTGTCTGTTCGGTTGGAAGCCACATCCTCGCACCTGGAACGGTGCCTGGCACACAGAAGGGGCTTGGTAAATTTCAGAGGAATGGATGAACGAGCAGAGGGACCTCTGGGGATCTCAGAACACACTCTCCTCCTCGGAAACTCGAGCCACCCCTCTGTGCCTTCCCTCTGGAGAAGCCAACGCGGCAGCCCCTAGACACATCAGCATGTGCAGGACGAGCTTCATGTTTCATGACTAAGGAGCAGAGAGGGTTGGGCGGGGAGCCTCACGGAGCACAGCATTTGGTTAGTCAAATGGAAGGCCACGTGCACAGCCCACTGCCAAAGGTGCGCTGCTCACTGTCAGGACTGCGGCTTTGCCTGGGAAGGAGAAAACTCCGCCAGGCTTCTCTCTGCCCTTTCCGAGATTTAATTGAAAGTGAGTTGCAGAGAGGACGGAGGCTAAAATCCAACAGGATGAAAATCACAGCCTCTCAGTCCGTTCTAGGAGATGAAAGCTTGGAGACTTGACCAGCCTCCTCTGGATGGGGGCGGGGTGGGCGGGGAGCGGGGAGGTAGGTGGACGGGTGCGCCCCTGGCCTCTGGCTCCCCACCCTGCAAAGCTCGCCACTCTTACCTGGCGGGAAACATAGATCAGGTTTCTGCATCTGTAAGGAATTTCTCTGAAAGGAACCAGCTCTGTTTTTTCCATACGTCTGAACATCTGTTTGAAAGAATTGTCTTTGGAGGTGCGTACTATGGTTACGAATTTTCATTCTGGTCCCTGTCTAACTGAAAGGATGCCTTTCTGAGCATTCTTTCAGCTGAAAACGAGTCCTAGAGAGTGGTAAGAAGAATGTGTTTGGAGAGCACCAGGATGGATAAGGAAGGTGATGGATAAGGGAAGTGTTCTCTACTAGGAAATTTCTATGCAGGAATATGCTTACAGGGTCTGGAAGCAGGCAGGGAAAGGATTCCACGACAATGGTATTACACAGCCCAAAGTCAGCTGGAGTATTAGGAGATTCCATTAGCTGAGGAGCTGTGGAAATACTTAAAGCCCAGTTTTGCAAAGCAGCCTGGGCATGGAAGTCTGGTCCAATGAAAGACCCCCGCATCTTCCCCTGAACCAGAATGAGGAAGTGATGACTGGGTTCTGCCACAGAGCACGTGGCTCTTTGAAGGCAAGTCAAGTGGTTCCCTTTCCCTTCTGCTCCTTACCGGTCAAAGTCAGGCCAGGGAATTAAGATTCCTTGGCCCTGGGAAAGAACTATAAGCTTATTCTATTTCAATGGGATTTAAAGCTTTTATAAAACAAACAACGTGGGCCTGGCTGCTCACAGCCCTCCTCCCCCAACCAGACAATTCTTAGAAATCGTATAACTATAGCTTCTCTCTTATCTCCCTTTCTATTTGATAAAGCTTCAAGTAGCACAGACCTTATTTACCCCCAGACGATATGAACTGGAGGATATTTGCCTGGAGCTGAATCGAACCCAGAGGTGGATTTAGTGGCGAACACTTGAGAACTAGAAATTTCACATGAATATTCAGATTCCTGGCTTCTCCTGAAGAAAACCTCTAGAACCTGGCAATGCTGGGCCCACATTCCCACGTGGTACAACCAAGGGGGACTGAACAGTGGCTGCCTGCTGGAGAACAGGCACACACTCAGCCATGCCCTACTCCCCACCACTCCCTAAGTGCTTCCTGACCTTTGGCCAATTCGGCCATTTCTTTTCACTGTCCAGCTCCCACCAGCTTGTCAGTTTGTGAGGATGCAGGTTCTTATTAGGGTGTGGGAAATAACCCCTTCCAAGTGAATTTGTGCTAAGCCTTCTAGGGACGGCACATATGATTCTGTGGCATTCCACAGGCCTGAGAGATAGAAAGGCCGCACTTTGCTTCTGAGCTCCTGGCTCTTAAGTCCAACTGCCTGCTGGCATCTTTACTTGGATACCTCACAAGCCCAACTTCCTATACCCCGAACTGAAGCCATCATCTGCCCTTAAGAAAACGATCCTTCCCCCAGTCTCCCCACATGGCCCGGGACACCATCCCTAGCCAGGTGCCCTTCCACTACCATATGGAAGCCAGCACTGAGTCCCGAAGGTCACATCGTAGAGTCCCTCCCCACCCTTCTCCTCCCACTGCCCCCTTGTCTGCTGCAGCTTGACCTTTACCTGGCACCTCCCCCAACCCATCAAATTCGTCACCCTGCTTCCTCCCTTACCCCTTCTAACCCGCTCCCTGGAAAGAAGCCCAAATGATCTTAGAAATAGTAAATCAGAATCGCTTTCCTCCTCTACTCAAAATTTGTCACTCCCTTTCCCTTCCCTGGAATAACACCCGAGCTCCTCCCCTTGGCTTAGGGTCCCACACAGCATGGTCCTGCCAACCCCTCACCCCCAAGCTAAACTCGAGTGATACTGGCCCTCCTTCAGCAACACAGACACACCAAGTCCCTCCCTGCCTCAGGACTTCTGCACACACCACACCCCGTGCAAGGAACATTCGCCCACTCCTACCCAGAGAGCTAGAGAAACAGACGAGGAGGGCGTCATTCCTCTCTTTGCTGGCTCTGTCACTTGCTCTCGGTCCCAGCTGATAAGTCCACATCCTCAGCAAGACCCCCTTCTACAGCAGGTCGTCCAAGTACTCTCCTGGCATGCTTGGTTTCGTTAAGTAGTTACCCGTCCCCCACTGGAAATCCAACAGCTGGACTCCTAATCAGTCATCGTGTCTAGTCCTAGAGGCCAGGTGTCATTCCAGGTTGCCCTCCCCTGCCTCCCGGACTCACCCACATCTCAGCAATGGTTGCACCAAACCATTCTGGTCGACTGGATACCTCTAGCGGTCCCTGGGCTCCCCCAGGGCAGAAACTGTCTCCCCCATCACTGTATTATCAGCACTGAGCACCGTGCCTGGCACACAGTAGGCCCTCAACAAAATATCTGCCAAGTGAAAGAGTCAGGAGATATCAGAAAGCATTTAAGGTTTGGAGCAAACTTTCCTCCAAGGCCAAGGGACATTCAAAAACAAAACAAGGGACGCCTGGGTGGCTCAGTTGGTTAAGCGGCTGCCTTTGGCCCAGGTCATGATCCCAGCGTTCTGGGATCGAGTCCCACATCCGACTCCTTGCTTGGCAGGGAGCCTGCTTCTCTCTCTGTCTCTGCTGCCACTCTGCCTGCATGTGCTTGATCTTTCTCTCTCTCTGACAAATAAATAACTAAAGTCTTTAAAAATCTTTAAAAAAAAAAAAAAGGCAGCGAAACGTGGCCCACATTTAAGGTTTTTAATTTTATATGTAAAGAAAGAATGAAATGATCTTGTACTCATTTTATTTTCATCTAAAGACGAGCATAAAACCACTAGGCACGTAAAAAAAAAAATGAAGTTTTATAGTGTGGTAAATAAAAAAGAAAAGGGTGGGGACCAATCATTGAGGGGGGGAAGGAGCCATGGCAGAATACAGAAATAGAAACAGATGTAGAGATAGAGACAGATCAAGAGAGAAACCGGCAGAGGCATCTAGGCAAGGTACAAAACGGGCTTCGCTGCTCTTCTGGGAACCAAAGGGCAACCCTCCAGATTTCGAAAGGGGTTTTAAGTCCCCTCTTCACTTCATTTTTCAAAGAAGTTTTCTAAAAACTGACTTACTGTGCTAAAAGTCAGTGGTTAGCACATTGCATTTTGAAGAGAACATAATCTATTCAAATGATTTTTTTTTTAATATTTCACTTTGTATCTTTAGAGAATGTGGCTACAAACTTCTCAGTGAGGCCCTGGGTTTTCAAAGTTACAAGCACGAAGAGGGAGGGATCCTTGGGGGCTGTCAGAAGGAGGGGCATGAGCACAGTTCAGTACATCCCATCCATTCCCTTCTCTGGAACTTTCCATGGCCCAGGCCCTAGATGAAAGGGTGAGCAGAGCCTAGCACTGCACATGGTCTGACCTCTCTGGCTCCACCAACTGGACCAGAAGGTCTTCCCAACCAGGGCCAATTATGGTCTCCCTGAGAAATCACAATTTTGGCCCCAATGAGCCGGTATGGGGACAGCACATGAAATTGATAGGCAGGAGGTGTGGCCAATTGTCTCCCAGGATTTCTGAGCCTGGTAAGAGTGTGGAGTCAGGGAGGGATGGTCTGCAGAGGGACATGAACATTCAGGAACATTGTGTAGCGGGTAGAACCAACCCCAGGGGGCCAAATCCCAGGCCCACTTGACAGCCAGGACGCTGAGGTCTTGACGTCTCTTTGACCTAATTGCAACCTGCTTCTTAGGGCCCCTTTGGGGACTGAATCAATGAACATATACAGCACTCAGAAGAGGGTCTGGACACAGTAAAGCATATGCTGAGTGTCAACGACTATGGTTTCCATTTTGCTCAACTGTAAACCCATGAGGCTGAGCTTTCTCACTGGTCTGCTCATAACATATCCCAGAATCTAGAACCGTGCCTGGAACACAGCAGTGCTCAACCCACCTTTGATGAGTGATTAGAGAATGGAGATAGCACACGGCCCTAAGGACAGAGACCACGGAGGGAGCCTGCTAACTCTCTCCTCATCTCAGCTCCTACTCCAGTGGAACAATCAGAGCGGGGTCTTATCAAAGCCTGAATCAGATCGTGTTTCTTTCCTGCTTCTCACGTCTCAGGATGAAGCCAAACACTCCATCCCCCTTGGCTACCCAGGCCCTGCCGGCTCTGGCCCCTGCCTACCTCTCTCCCCCTCCCTCTGTCTTCCTGCTCCAGTTACACTGGCCTCCTTCAGTCCTCCGGCGTGGTTCCCTCTGTTTCCTTCGGCCTCTGGGCCCTTGCACGTGCTGTTCCCTTGATGCATCCCAGGCCCCAGTCTCCTTCTCACTGAAATCTCAGCAGATGTTCTTCCCTTGTTTTCCTTGACTCCTCCATTCCACACTCCCAGAGCCTCATGTTCTTTTCCTTCACGCTGCCCGGCACCATTCGTACTTTTATCATTTATGACTTTTTAGTCAATGACACTCTTCCCCCCTAGACCATGAGCTCCAAGAAGAAAGAGACCAAAACTTTTGTTATTCTTCGTTGTATTTTAGTATCAAGCACAGTGTATGGCGGAAAGAAGGCGCTCGACAAGCACGGGTAGAATGAATCCACTTGTTGAATGAGTTGATGGAACAAAGAAGTACATTTTGGGCCATTCTCGAGTCCAGCTTCTTCCCGAGTCTCCTGGCCTGGTTTTGCAATAGTAGCCTCCTCAGACAAGCCCCGAATCCCCCTTCTAATCTGCCTTGAGTTTCTCTTTCTATCACTACTAACGCACGGACTAACGCCACCCTCCGAGCCGGAAGTCCCCATCCTAGAATTCATAATCCTAGATCAGTAATGATATAAAGACTTCTTTTCCCAAAAAACGCAATTTTCATGCATGACAAAGTAAACAGTTATCAGACTAGCCCTCCCACCGTCAACAACCAGTAAGTCAGGACAAACACATGTAAGTCAACTTCTGCCAGGCGTTAGACAGCGCGCAGCACATGACTGTGGCCACTGACGAAAAGGAAACACAGGAGGTGAGCCCATGTTCACTCCAGCTCTCCACCCGAGGACAGCTTCCATACCACCAGCGTGGACTCACCAAGCATCCAAAAAGATTGTGCCTTAGAAATAAGGGTACGCCTTAGAGAAAGGCTTCGTGAGAGCAGCCCTGACAGAGTCTAAAACCAAATGTCACGCAAGTTCACAGTGATCATCCAGTCACTCAGCTACCTTCAGCAGAAGATAACAAAATCCAGTCGCGATAATGCCCAGTGCACATACTGTCCTCCCAACATCAGGAGATAATCGATAATTACGAGGCATGCAAAGAAAGAAGAAAAGGCAGCTCATGGTCAAGGTAAAGAAGCAAGGAAGAGGCACAAATACCGAAATAGCTATGATGGCGGCTCTAGAAAAAGCAAACTGGTCAGGATTTGTAAGTTCCTAATATTTTCGTAGAAGTCCTTAACCAGGTGCATACACCGAAAGCCCCTGTGGAGATCTCAGGGTTGGGGGTTGTGTTTTTTGTTTCAGGGGATGCTGAGGAATCTGCATTGTTAACCTCTCTAGAGGGTTCTAATGCATCATAGAATTCTTATCATAGAATACATCCGCTTTAAGGCAAATGCAAGTAAGAGGTAAATTGATAGGTCCTGAAGGTTCTGCTCGCTTGAGCGGGTTGGTGAGCACCAATCAGCAGTCTCGGTTGAACAGATAACACAATTACGAAAGATCATTTCAGCTTAAATTATTTTGCAGAAAAATGCACACGTCTCTATTTATTTTGAAAAAAAAAAAAGTCTGAGGTTAAATCAAAAGCCACAGACATAAAAGATAATGATTAAGAAAAAAACAGGAGGAAATGCTCACGGTATAATATAAAAAAATATCAGAGTGCCAACCACAGTAACATCAAGCATATAAATGTACTTTAATAGACATTGCCGGGACACCTGGATGGCTCAGTCGGTTGAGCATCTGCCTTCCCAAGGTCCTGGGATTTGGCCCCCACAGTGGGCTCCCTGCCCGGCAAGGAGCCTGCTTCTCCCTTGCCTGCTCTGCCCGCTACTCCCCTGCTTGTGCTTTCTCTCTCACTAATAAATAAAATCTTTAAAAATATTTATATAAACATTGCCATGTTTATGAATAGAACAAAAGGCAACAAGGAATATACAAAAATGCTAAGAATAGTTAATTTTCTCCTAGTTTTCTATATTTTACAAGAGTGTATGGAATTTCCTCAGTGGACATGCATCTGAAATTTAGCCCCGAAATAATGGCTTCAGAAACCTTCTGCCAATACACAAACTTCTGCAAAATCTAGCAATTGTTCCATCAGAAAGAGAAGGGAAGAAGTAGCTTGAGCTATTTCCTTCCTTATCCAGCTCAGGAAGACTTTCTTCTCTGTCCTCTGAGTAACTGGACCAGCCTTGGACACTAATTCCACCTCAAATTCTCTAATCCGTCAGACAAGTAGGAGGCTGAGACACATACCACAACCCAACAAGCAAGAGGCAGTGGCTGAGCAAAAGTAGCCCACCTACTGGTAAATGAAGGACACAAAAAAGGAAAAGAATTCAAATCCATACCTGAACAACTGGGTGGCCACCAGTTGGAGCTTTGACAGCCCCTCGGCTGCCTTCGGTCTCATAGTGGGCGCGGTGATGTGGCTTGGGCTGCACCTCTATCCGCAGCTCATAGGAGCCCGACTGGTGGGAGAGCGGCCACTCAAGCGGAGGGAGAGATGCAGTCACTGGGATGCTGAAGGAGGAGACAGAGTCAGTAATGTGTTCAAGAAATCAGAACCAGTCAACCTGTACAATAAAAGTAAATGGTCCCTTTTCTGAAAACTCATGTCCAGTGGATGTATGAGTAAAATACTGGCTGTTGGAAAGCATGTATTTCTCAGGATAGGTCGGACTCTTCACAAAGTAGAGATCTTTTTCTTGGTTTTTCTCTTCCATCTTTGACGACAACAGTGCGACTGACATCTCCATTTACAAAGCTAACTTCATGACGTGCGAGTTCTAGCGTACTTCTAATTGCTACGACTTCTTTTCCTCTGGGAATTTTAAAGAGTACCACCTCCTACCTCTAAAAATCACCTTTTTCCCAGAATGTTCTCCTTTTCCAAAGCAACAAGTGTGCGAGAAAGTACACTGAAGTGGAAATCAGGGGCCCACGTGTGTCATGAATGTGCCATATTACTTTAGGCAAGTAACCTCACCTGATTTACCTTCAATGTCTTATAATAACATAATAAATGGACCAGATGCCACCTGAGGGTTATTTTGGCTCTATTTCCAAATCTGATACTTTTAATTAACAGCGAATTCTAGGGAGAGATCATTTCCAGTTACAGCCATTGCTTATCAGGGCAAGTACAGATCATCTAACCAGAGAGGTGGCTAAATTTAGAGACCCTTAAATTTAAAGGAAGAGTAAAGGTCAAGAACATGACTGGAATCACCCACCCAAGTTCAACTCCAAGATCCACCTCTAACTGCTTTGGGCAAATGCCTGACTCTACCTTCCTAGGCCTTAGTTTCCTTGACTGAGAAATGGGGATACTGAGATCATATGAAGACCTTAGCGCAATAACTCCTCAATAAATATTAGGCTATAATTATGTTTCCCTATATATAGTGCATATTCCAAATAAATAGTTATCTCTTATAGACAATCTAATTAACTTATGGTTATGGTATTAAAGATATATATATATATGCCTTTACATCTGAAGTTGTAATGATATGCATTAAGTTTTATTTTCCTATAGAATCTTAAACCTACCCAGCACACTCAATAGGTACTTGATATATGGTAAAAATGATGTCATTTAAGAATTGACTGAGGCATTAATGATGTATCTGGACCATCCCTTTGGAGCCTCAGAGAACACAGACATTTCCTCAAGATCACAAAGCAAGACATGCCACGGTGGCAACTTACACGTCTTGCCTCTCAGTCCAGTGCCCCACGCATATCTCTACACTACCTCTTAACTTATTTATTTATAAGAGGGCCAAGAAAATTTCTCACTTATAGAATGACTCTAGAGCATACGTGACGTTTGATAGGTTCTCAGTGACTACTCATTGGGTGGGTAGATGGCTGAATGGAGGGAAACATGAATGAATCAATGAATGAGAAAACAGCTTTATTTCAAAGAAGCCCTGTATATTTAAAGTAGCTTCAGGGCCACGTGGGTGGCTCAGCAGGTTAAGCACCTGCCTTTGGCTCAGGTCATGATCCAGGAGTCCCATGACTGAGGTCCGAGTCAGGCTCCCTGCTCGGTGGGGAGTCTGCTTCCTCCTTGCACCTCCCTTATGCTCTCTCTCTCTCTCATACTCTCTCTCAAATAAATAAAATCTTCCAAAAAAAAAGAAAATCGAAGTAGCTTCAAAGTTGCAAATACATGGATTTGTGTCACTGTGTCCTGATTTTGCACATAGGGCACCAATCATTAATCCACTCAGCATCTTCTTTGCCGCTAAGCCCCGAGCTGTTGAAAGCTGACATTATCATCTGGACTTAGTTCAGCATTTGCAGGGAAACCAATTCCATCCCTTCTCCGTCACAGCAGTACCAAGGGGAGATGGGGGGGGCACCCCATAAACTCCATCAGTGCTGGAGCTCAACGTGAACATACAATCCAACCTAAACTTACGTCCTCACTCTGCAAGCAGATCTCCAGCTCCTCTTTGCAACTAGCTGCCTCCTGAAGTTACCTGCCTGACGCCCCCCCTTACCCTGAAGTCTGGTGTCCACCTTAGCTTCAGTGGCAACGTGCTTTCTGCTTCTGTCTGCAGCTCAGACGCCACGTGTGACAAATGCCTGTACTCTCATTATGTAGGCAAGTTACGCTTTTTTAAGTGTACAAATTGAAGCTCATAAAAGATCACTTCACCCCTGCATTATCTTTTGAAGTATCAAGGGGAAAAAAAAATCCAGGAGTAGAAGATCCAGTGGGATATCTCTAAGTATCAACTTCAAATTTTCCTTGGTTCCAGAATACGTCTTTGATGACCATGATACAATCTTAAGAATTAGACCATCGGAGCCAACGTAAAATGCTGTATGTGAATTTCAGCCCTCTGCTCTGCATACCTTGAGACAAATATTATCAGGAGACTTCCCTGAACACCCTATCCTCTCGATCTTATAGAAAATTCTTACAGCATTCAGAACCATTTGGATCCAGCCACAGAATGGAGATGGAAGGAGAAATGATAAAGTCTTTATAAACAGTAAAGTATCAGACACATGCAGCATGATCTGATTTTATATCAATGTTCTTCCCCAGTCTCAATCATTACACGAATCACATTCTGGAGATAATCTGTAGCAGAGAGAACAAGGAGTTGAGAACTCGAGGTTCTTCATTTCCAATGCAGTCATTAACTAGCTGGGCGAGCCTTGGCCTGTCCCCTCACCTCACCAGGTAACTGCTGCCCCTTTTTCTGCATTCTTCCTTTGTGCAGGCTCCATGCCAAGGATTTGATATATATCCTCTCACCCAATCCTTGCAAAAAAAAACAAAAACCAAAAAAACCATGCTGAGGTGAGACTATTATTATCCTCATCTCATAGGGAATGAGCTAAGGTTTAGTCTGGTGCTCAATGAGAAAGGGAGTTCCTGATTGATTAGCAATGCCTGCTCTGGGAATGGCATCGAAAAGGTGCTCAATAAGAAAGTGGCCCTGCATGATTAGTGATGCCTGCTGTGGGCACAGCAGGGAGGGCAGCACCAGAAATGCCCATGACCACACAGCCGGTGAGTGGCAGAACCAGGACCCAAATCCAGTCTGGACAGACCCTGAAACCCTGGTGCCGCCATCGATCTGCGTCTCTTCCATGTACTGCTATCTGAAGCTCCTTGAGGATTAGGGCTCCCACTTTCTTTTTGTAGGAGGTCTGGAGTGCTGACTGCAGTCCTGGGGCACAGAGCAGCTACCCACAAACAGCAAGGCCTCTTATAAGAGGACAGTAAATTCCACACATGAAGGCTTGCTCTGTGCTTCCCAGAACGTCAGCTCTCCGAAGACAGAAATTTCTGCCCATTTTGTTCACCGCGGGCTCCCCAACACCTGTAATGGTGGCTGCCTGGCCCAGAGCAGGTATCTGATAAACACCCGTTCGGGGAATGCACAAACCAGCCAGGCGTCCTGTGAGCGATGGCAGGCATCCTCGTGCCCACCGCCTGGTGACTTAGGTGCTTGTCCTTCACTGGGTACCCAAAGGTCTCTCTTCCAGATGGGGAAACCACAGCTGGGAGAATTTAACTTCCTTGCCAAGATCTCACAGGCAGTAAGTGGAGAGCCAGGATGTAAACCCTGTCTAGAGGCCTCTAAACCACACGCCCCGACCCAGAAAAAGCCCCCCGGGAGTAACCCACGGACCAGACCGTCTCCCCAGCCCGCTCACCTGCAGATGGGAATGGCAGGCACCAGCTGCTTGGGCCAGGTGGGTGGCACCAGCAAGATGGACTCGGGGGCCGAGCTCCTCCCCTCTTCCTGCTCGCAGGGCCCCAGGAACTCCACGGCCGGGTAGATGTGGCGGGGCAGGCCGGCCTTGGGCGGGGCGGCGGTGGACACCGGCGAGGGGTCGGGGCTCGTCTTCCACATCTTGGGGGGAATGCCACAAGGCGAGTCCGCAGCGAGGCTGTTCAGGGCATCCATGAGGACGGCAGAGCCAGCCGTGGGGGGGTACCCAGCGGGGGCGCCGTCGTCCCGGGGCTGCGGCGAGGGGCTCCTGGAGCGCTGGGGTGAGGCTCCGGGCAGCGGGGCAACCAAGGCCCCGGCACACGAATGCCTCCGCTTGGCACCAGGCGACGAGGAGCGGGAGGCCGGACGGGGCACGGGCGAGTGGCGGCCCAGGCAGGTGTCCTCAGCGAGGCTGGTTCGAGGTGACATTATTGGCGAGGTTCTGGGGGAATAATGAGCAGGGATGTTTTGAAACTGCGGACACAGGTCCTCGGGCCCGCCGTTATTGGGCGAGACGCAGGGCGAGGTGTAGGGGGAGAAGGTGTCGGAAATGAAGCTCGCAGAGGAGCCGCTGCTAGCGGGGCTCAAGCAAAGCGGCTCGCGGTAGCCCTCGAAGCCAGGCACGGGCAGGGTGAACCGCGGGCTGGCGGCCACGCCGGCCAGGGGCGGCTGCTCCCCCAGCAGGCCAGTGTCTCTGCCGCGGAGGGGGCCCCCTGCCTGCATCAGTTCATGAGATGGAGTGATCTCGATCCGAGGGCTCAGGCCCGAGGCCCCCGCTGGCTTGGCCGCCGGGCTCAGAAAGTTCTGCGGCCCTACCCTATCCGGCTCTCCGAATCCGCCGGGGGGTTCGCCAGGGAGACTGGGGAGGGGGCTGTATGGCTTGAGGCCATAGTCCAGGACTTCATCAGGGTATGCGAGTCTGGAGGGTGGGCTGGCGACCTTATGTGCATTCGGTTCTTCTGGAAAGAGAAGGGGGGAGGGGGTCTTTTTAAGCCTCTAAAACAGAACTCCCGTGCAGAACAATCGCAGGCTGGGTTTCGTCTCCTGCTTTTTTGTTTTTGTTCTTTCTAATCCCCGCCACACCAAACCCCAAGCTGGAGCCTCCTCCCCTCGGCAGAGGAAAGGGAGGCCGTTTCATCCCAGGTTCCTTGAAGAGAGACACGGAGGCGGCCAGGTTTTAGCGCAGGTGCACGGAGCACAGCTCGTCTGAGTCGTGCAGGATGCCCTGGGCCCGCGGTCTCCGAACGTGTGGTTCCGTGGAACCCCTGGGAGAGGTGCACTGTATTTCACAACTCGGGTCACACGGTATGTACCGGAGACTGAAACAAAAGCTTCGCAAAACAATACTTACCCTGCTACATACAGTGCACTCTTATCTTTCCTCTTGGATGGGGTTATTTGGTTTAAATGCTGGTCGTAACTCATGCAACAGACTTCCTGGCCCACCAGTGGGTCACAAACCATGGTTTAGAAGCCACAGACCTAGGCTTATCTCATCATTCCGCACGTGTGACACAGCCACGGGATGGAGGGGGAGACCACACAGTTCTGGAGTCGGAGGGGCTCTGGGTTCAAATCCCAGCCCTTCACGCTCGAGTGTACCTAGTGGCTTAGTTTAGAATGAGGGCTTCTGCGTCATGTCTCATCTCGTGCCATTTTACAGATGGGGAAGCTGCGGCCCAGGGAGGGGAAGAGATTCACCCGAAGACACGGAAATTGCAGGATGAGAAATCCCACAGACAAGCCCCTTGCCCTCAAAAGGCAGAGCCATGGCTCTAGAGTCTCCCAAGCTATTGAAAACAGTGGGTCCAGAAGGATCTCATTTTTCTCTAGTAGCGGCCTTCTGCTGCCACTGTGAAAGGACCCACGCCAGAGAGTGGACCGAGTGAGGGAAGGCGCTGTTCCTCCCGGCCACCCTGACCCACATCGAGCTCCCCCACTCAGCAGAGGCCTCTCCACCCTCCGTGCCGGGGCTTGGGTCAGCCGGACTCCTCTCTCTCACCCACCTTCTGTCTAATCCATAGCGAATCCTGATGGCTCTACTCTCAAAACATAAGCCACAGGCACACCTGTCTCCCTCTCCACCACAACGCCCCTGCCCTAAGCCACCAGCCATCCTCTCTCACCTGGACTCTAGGCACCTCCTCCCTGGGCTCACCACTGTACCCTCGTCCTTCCAGTCTGTTCGCCACGCAGCAGCCTCTTGAAATACCCCACAGAGTTTCAAAGCTTCCCCCGATGTGATCTGAAGTCCTTAACACACTTGTCCCTGAGCCCTGGCCCACCCGGCCACTCGTACCTCCCCGTTTCCCACCCTGACTCACCAACAGCCCCGCTAACCCTTTCGCTGTTCTTTAAGTAGCTTCCACCTTAAAGCTCTCGAGGGCTGTTCATTCCGCTGGAAACTCTACCTGCCGAGATCTTCTCGTGGCTACTTCCCTTAATTCACTCTCCACTCTTTACCCCTGCCATCTTTCCTCTGCTAACCTGCTAACCAGCTCACACCATGTCAGGTATTATCTGTGAAGGGACTCTCATGCCCACAGATAGGGGGCAGGCAAGCTGCAGCTCCTGGGCCAGATCTGGCCCACAGACTGTGTTTCTAAATAAAGTTTTATTGGAATGCACCCATGCACCTATTTGTTTACATATGGTCTATAGCTTGGAGTTGCACTACGGCAGTAGAGTTGATCATTACGACAGATACTCTATGGCCCACAAAACCTAAAATATCGGTTATCCGGCCCTTTACGGAAGCTGAACCAGCACACTAGACTATGCTACACCAGACTTGGAACCATTATCTGCTGAGGTTCGGCATTGTTTGCCAGTCACCTAGCACAGGCTGTCTGTAAACATTTGCTGAGTGACTGGGCAAACAGCCGAAGAAGCATGCCCGAGGTCCATCAAGCCCGAAATGGGACCTCTTCCTAAAGTTGTGTGACCAGTCCTTGCCTTGGGGAGCCAAGGTGCCTACGTGGGAGATCCTCAACCTCCTGGTGCCCTTTCTGGACCATCCTGGACTAAATGCTGCCTGGTTTAGCTGTGCTGATCTCATGGGGTCCAGATGGTGTCCCCACCCCTGGTGAGAGCCCAGAAATGGCTTCCCACAGCTCTTAGGGTAAAGATAAACCACCTCAACTAGGCCAGCCTGGCCAAGCCCTGCCTGCCACCTCTGGCCTCCACTCGCTCTACTCTCCCACATCTCTCCTAGGACTCCAACCAAACTGGCTGCCTTTCTGTTCTTATAAAGCACCTACCTCCTTTCTGCCTCAGGACCTTTGCACTCGCTGTTCCCCCTGCCACAACAGCTGTTCCCTCTGCCACAACAGGTCCTCCCCGCCACCACCACCACACCCAGGCCCCTTCTCTACATAGCTAAAGCTACTCATTCCTTCCAGCTGAAGTGTCATGCGCTAGGGAAGGCTTCCTGGTCTCCTTGGCTAGATCAGAGCCCACTCATGCTTCTCTGTTCTGCTCCATACACTTCCCAAAATTCCACTTAAGTAATTCTGAAGTTACCTGTTTATTGCCTGCCTCTCTCCCAACCTCCAGCTCCACCCCTACCAGCAGCAAATTCTGTGAGGACTCTTTTCCCACCTAATGTACTCCTAGCACTGGGACAGGACCCTCCCCCCACATGTGTTGGTTGGCTGAATGAATTTTTTTAAAGTGAGTTCACAAAAGTCTATATGACATATTTTAACTGCTATTCAAAGATGCTAATATCCAACTCAAAAGATAGAAAGATATAACCTGCAGAGGGTAATTTGGTAATATCTATCAAAATTCCAACATACGTATCCTTAGAACCAAACAATCTTGCCTTAGAAATTTATCCTGCAGCTAAACCCTCTTATGTGCAAAATGAAGTATGCATAAGATTAGTTAATAGTGGCCTATTTGGGGGGCGCCTGGGTGGCTCGGTCAATTAAGCGTCTGCCTCTGGCTCAGGTCGTAATCTCAGGGACCTGGGATCGAGCCCCGCATCAGGCTCCCTGCTCAGAGGGGAGTCTGTTCTCCCTCTTCCTTTACCCCTCCTCCTGCTTGTGCTCGCTCTCTCACTCTCTCTCAAGTAAATAAAGTCTTAAAAAATGCATACTGCCCTGTTTGTACTCCAGAAAGACGGGAAGCATCCTAATGTTCGTCAGTGGGGGATGGGTTGAGTTCTTGTTTATTCACACAATGGGATACAGTACCGCTAGATAAAGGGTTGGAAGAGTTCTTTCTGCACTGATTTGGAAAGACCGCAAGATACAGAGTCAAAGGAGAAAAGCAAGGTACATACAGCAAACACAGCATAAAAACAGAGGCTAAAAGAATGTACGCGCACACACACACACACACACGCACACGCACGCACAACACACACACACACACAGCTGCTCTCTACATAGGCTCTCTCTGGAAGCTGCAGGTAACAGTGACTTCCTCCGGGGAAGGGAACTAAGTAATCGGGCCCCAGAGGCATGGCAGAAAGGAGACTGATTTCTGGATGACCTCGAGAAAAGAAATACAATTCCCAAAAGAAGCGTGTTTTTATTTTATTTTAAAGGTGGCCGGGCATGGAGGTGACATGACAGGCTATACAGGATACACAGAAGCAGGAAATGGAGGATCTAGTCCTACCAGGCCACTAACTAGCTTTGTGACCTGGGAAAAGTCCCTCACCGGGGGCATGTCTCAACCTTCCCGTTCACAGGACAGCACTAGACTACATCGGTTTCCTTGGTTACTTCCAGCTGTGAAATCTTTTGTGTTTTGTAGCTGCGGTGTGTAGGGTCTCGAGTTCTTACCAAGAGCAGAGGATCACAACTTGTATCTATGTGCGTGCGCGCGCACGCACACACGCACACACACACACACCCCTTCCCGGCAGGTAAGAGAGGGCAGATTTTTAATCTAGCGAGAGATCAACATCATATCCATGTCTGACAACATTCTGATAATCCACTACCCTGTGAACCAGCCCAACAAACCACAAAAAGTCTCTTAGCAAAAATTCCGGCCTTATCAGATGAACGGCATCACGTCTCATCAGGAACACCCCCTCAGGCCTGACGTGAGCAGCCGCTGAAACTCGGCCACGGAAACACACAGCACTCACACTCGCTGGCAGCCACACAAAACAGAAAGGACCGTTTGCTCAGCAAAAGCATCCAGAGCATTTACGCTGGTTTTAATTAATCCAAGCAGCAGAGGTTTTTCCGTTCCCGTTTTCCTCTCGAGATTCTGCAAGTTTCACACCAAGCAGGGAATGTGAAGGTAATTTATCATCGCTCCGTTCTCGGCCCTCTGGGTGCCTGACAGTCAATATCCCAGGCTCATCGTGAACACACTTGTGTGAGCAGCTAGGATTCTCAGCTCGCCCTCCTTACACAGTAATTCTGCCCCCTACACAGCCAGCCCCTCAGGGTCACGGCCATGCCCACACAGCCACGGGGCGAAGTGAATTTCATCCTAGAACCACCAGATTTTCAGGAGGGTTCCCAAAAATCTCACTCTTTTTACCACTTGCGTGATCTTTGTGATATCCCTATACCACCGGTAAATATTATTTACTTAATAGTTCTATATTTAAATTCACTCACATAGTACTTTTTTTTTTTAATTTTAAAAGGAAACTTTATACCACTGCCACAAATGGAAAATCTGTGTCGTCTCCATAAACAGAAGGTAGGGTTAAAAACACAATAAAAATAAAAGTTACTAAATTCAAGATTCAAGACACTGTGGCTGGCCAAAGGCTCTACCGGGAGGCCCACCCGTTTTCTGCCCCTGAATGCTCTCTTTTTATGGAGGTAGAACTTACATATACAGATTTTGACTACGGAGAGTTTGATGAGTTTTGCCAAATGTTATACACCCTTGTAACCACAACCACAATAAAGATGTAGAATATTTCCACAACCCCAGTAAGCCTGCCTTTTTGAAGGCTGGAGCTGGAGCGGGGAGGGAATGGCAAGTGCTAGAAAGAAAGGTATTAAAGACACAGCGGCACCCAACTGAGACCCTACCTTGGGCTCATTCGAAGCAAAGTATCACCACCAAAAAAAAAAAAAATGGCACCAGTTACGTGCAAGGTACTCATCAGTGGGCCACTTAAAACCACCTCATCTGCCGTGGGAGAGGCCCAGCCCTTACATAAGGCAGCAGTACCCAGGGAGAGGAAGAAGGTAGAAGCCGTGACAGGGCACTCAGTGGCTGCTGTTCTAAGTCCTCTGTGCCTCCATGTCTTTGCACATGCTCTTCCCCTTGCCAGGAGCTCCGTTTCAAACCTCCTGTCCTCACTTCTAAGCCAGCCATTATTTGTTGATCAAGATTACGCTTGGGCCACCTCCTCCTAGAGGCCCTCCCTGATTCCTTAGTCCAGACTGGACTAGATCCTACAGAACCTACAGAATCATGTCATGAAGTCTATCGATTACAGTTTACTTGTCTCTCGCCCTACTAGCCTGAAATTTCTGAAGGCAGATAGGGGTCATAAGTCATTAATAATAATAAGCCTCAAAATACCTCATTAATAATAATAAACCTCAAAAGCCGCTAGAGAACTTACATGCTAGGCATGCAGTGAATTATCCCATGCTCACAACCACCTATGAGGTGGGCACTGTGTACCCCCATTACAGATAAGGAAACTGAGACACAAGGAAGTGAATGGACTTGCCCGAGGTCCCACCGCCTGAACCCGGGCAGGCCAAGAGCACCATCAAGCACCAGGCAAGGGATTCTCAACCTTGGAACCAGAAGCATTCAGGGCGAGATAATTCTTTTGTTTCAGGCTGTGGGGTGTTCGACAGCACCCCGAATTCTAATCAATGTCAGTAATAGCCCCACCTTTCTCCCTGTCCTGACAACTAAAAATGTCCCCAGGCATTGGGGACACCCCACGCCAGCTGAGAACCCCTATTCTATGTTATACAGCCCTGGGGCCACACCCAGGGCCTGCACACGGCAGAGGTCCCAAGACCGATGGGAGCATTCGTCCAGGCCCTCCCACCCAAAATGATTCGGCAAGGGGACGTCTGCCCACCGTCATCCCCAGCAGGTGCATTATTTCTGCAGCAGACATTGGAATTCCCGATTCTCAGCACTGTCCCCTTCCTCGGCTTTCCGGGGGGCTCCCCGCCAGTATCCGGGCCCTGTGCATGTGTGGGGAGGCCTCTGACCATTGTGAGAGGACTGCAGGACAAGATCGCCAGGGAGACCGCCCACCAACCCCACCTCAGCAAGGTGCCCCCACTGAGATCCAGGTCTCGCAGCACAGAGTTAGGGGACCCCGGCGCCACTGCCCCATCCCTCAGCTGTGTGCCCAGGGGGACCCCCTAGTCCTCACGGTGATGAGGTCAGTGACAATGCACCAAGTCCACATGAAGCTTGAAACACACAGAATAAGCCCCCAAGGAATGAGATCTATCAGCGTGGTGCTGGTGGTGGTGGCGTTATTATTATCATTGGCAGAGAGACTTTGTAAACGCAAATTCCACCATTTCTGGGCTCTCACTGCTTTATTTCACGACTTGCCAGCATGACACACACTAGCCCCCAGTGCCTCCAAACGCATTAAAAGAAAGAAGGGTGGGGAGCCCAGCTGGCTCAGTCAGTGGAACGTGTGACTCTTGATCTCGGGGTCCTGAGTTCGAGCCCCACGATCACGTAGGGCCTACTTAAAAGAAAAAGGGAAGAATGTTTTATAAAAATAAGATGGGGGGAGCACCTGGGTGGCTCAGTGGGTTAAGCCTCTGCCTTCGGCTCGGGTCATGATCTCAGGGTCCTGGGATCGAGTTCCGCACCAGGCTGTCTGCTCGGTGGGGAGCCTGCTCTATCCTCTCTCTCTCTGCCTGCCTCTCTGCCTACTTGTGATCTCCCTCTGTCAAATAAATAAATAAAATCTTTAAAAAAAAATTTTTTTAATAAAAATAAGATGGGGGCACCTCGGTGGCTCAGTCGGTTGGGCATCCGCCTTCAGTTCAGGTCCAGAGTTTCGGGATCAGGCCCCACATTGGGGGCCTCCTGCTCAGCAGGGGGTCTGCTTCTCCCTCTGCCCCTCACCTTGCCCATGCTTGCTCGCTCTCTCTCAAGTAAATAAATAAAATCTTAAAAAATAAAAAATAAAAATAAGATGGATTAATCAGTACTTTGGGAAACCTTTTTCAGCTAGCCTTCAAAAAATACGGGGAGTATGTCAAGAAAGCCTCCAATACCCCTTCCATTTTATGCTTTTACTCTTTCCCCTCGGTCTTCTGGGAGCTGATCAACTAAATCTGACTAAAGTGTGAGTGACTCGGTAAGCTACTCGCCGTTACAAAAACGGATGCTAGTTAACGTGTCTATACCACTTACTTTATACCAAGAACCACCGAGTACGTATTGAATGTTTGTCTCTTAAGAACCCTATGAAGGGGGCACCTGGGTGGCTCAGTGGGTTAAGCTGCTGCCTTCGGCTCAGGTCATGATCTCAGGGTCTTGGGATCGAGTCCCGCATCGGGCTCTCTGCTCAGCAGGGACCCTGCTTCCCTCTCTCTCTCTCTCTGCCTGCCTCTCTGCCTATTTGTGATCTCTCTGTCGGATAAATAAATAAAATCTTTAAGAAAAAAAAAAAAACCCTATGAAGCAGGTGATACAGTTTCCACATTTGACCACGGGAAAATGAGGCTCAGAGAGGGTGATTAATTTTCCCGAGGTCACACAGCTTCTAAGGGGTTGTCTGGCTCCTCCGCCCTCACTTCCTAACCGTCATTCTAGCCTGCTATTCACGAAAGGGGCTGTCTGGGATGGTGACCCCTTAACCCCAAGCCTGGGATTATGAGGCACCTCAAAAGTTAGAGCTGCTCTGGGAGCTCCATCAGAAGGCAACCGACAGCTAAGGACATAGATTCCTTTCCTCTGAAATATTCACAGTCCCTCCATTTGCCCCGGAATCGAGTCAACAATTTATTTTAAAATCCCACTGAGGCCACACGGTGGTCTCTGCCAGCGCCTCTCCTCCTGGAGCCTCTCACAGGCCTGTTGCTCACCCTCGGGGACACACGGCCAAGTCTGAGGCGGCCTTTTGGTGCCAACCCACCAGCCAACAGATCGCTTTTGAAAAAAAAAGGAACAGCAAGAGAACATCTCTGCCTAGAGCTACCGGGGGGGGGGGGGGTGGAATTTTCAGGAAGCAGAATAGAATGACCGAAATAGAAACCCTGGTAGGGAACCACTACAGGACAGGGTCTGTCCTTTGGGGGAGGGGAGGGCACAAGGAGAAGGACTTCAGGCCTGAAGGACCGGGAGGCAGGAGCCAGGTCATAGCCCAGAAGCCAGACGCCCCTCGGCCTGGCAGCCAGGCCCCGGGGCTGCGGGCCGTCCCTGTCTGAGGTGGTGGACAGTGGCCTGATGAGCTCACGCCCCAAGGTGGTGCGAGTCCCAGGCCCGGGGTCTGAGTCATCACAGTCTGCTGCCACGGCAGCGCTGAGGATGCCACAGCCTGGCCCCACAGAGTGCGGCCGGAGGAGAGCGGAGAAGCCACCGTGTGTTGGGGGCTGAGAGGGGTCACCCAAGGAGCTCCTGGTGGGCTGCACCACCCGGAGCAAAGCCCTTCTTCGCAAAGCTCCTCAAGCTTCGCCCCCCAGTAGTGAGTTCAGCGCTCAGTGAACTTTCCCCAAAGCCCCGTCCCCCCCGTCCCAGGTCCCTGCGGCCCCCACCGTGTGCACGCACACAGAACGGCCGTTGGGTTCCCCATCTGTGAGTTGTGTATGTGTGTGTGTGTGTGTGTGATGACGGGGAATCTGGCTGTCACACTCGTCCCTCGGAGATGACATACACAGACGCAGGGCATGAAAGGCGAGAAATTCCATCCAGATAAGTCAGGTCCAGAAATTCCAGAAAGGGAAGAAAGGCAGTTTACCATCCTGTCTCGCCATGTGGAACCGCTGGAAAAAGCCAGCTTAAATGCTCTGCTCTTTGCTGACCATGTCCCAGCGAAGACAGCTGTCTGCCTTCACCAGATGGGACAGAAAAGAAGGCTCGGTCCCCCTTCCCAGGCAGCCTGCCATGAGGCCAGGCACCCGGGACACAAGACCCAGGATGGTTTGCAAGCCATGGGCCTCACAGACCGGCTGCCGGCATGGCTGTGTGCGAAGCCACACGCACCCGCCGGTGGACACACAGTCCTTCTGGGGAGGGATGGAGAGGCGTACGGGATCCGCAGCCCACGGGCCTGGAGGTCAGCTTTTGGATGGTGGCGGCAGGGTCCAGGCGTCGGGCAGACAGCGGGCCTCATCTCCATCCTCGCACTGGGGTGGGAAGACCCACTCTTGCTGGTGGAGGCATCCCAAGGGCCCCTCCTGTTTCAAGAAGTTCCGAGACCTCCCTCGGTCTACTCATCGCAGACCTCCCTCGGTCTACTTCCCGCCTGCTGCCTCCGTCTCCGCAGCTCATACGCTCCCCGCGCCGGGAGGCAGGTGTCATCAAGTCCTTTGTGTTACAGAGAGAGAAACGGGGGCTTAAGGGTGCAGAGATTCACCCAAAATCACAAAACAATCAGGGCCAGAGCTGGTGTTCAAACCGAGACGTTGCCAGCGCGGCAAAATGCACCAATACACACGCGTGGATCCGGTTACCCGCCATTCAAGATAGAGGCCGTTTTCTCCATCCCACCCGAGGGTCCCCTTGTGCCCCCCCCCCCCACACCAGCCAGGCACCCTCACCCGGCCTGACTTCTCGCACCACAGACCGGGTTTGCCTGTTCTCGAGTGTCACATAAATAAAATCCCCCAGGATGGACAGATCGTGTCTTTCGTCCAACATTCTAACATTCATCCGTCTGGTGTGCGCGGCCACATTTTCTTTCTTTCTTTTTTTTTTTTATCACCTTGTCGTACTTCCCCATAGGATGAACCCATCACTTATCTATCGGGTCATCAGACGACAAGGCCCCTAAAGACAGCCATGCGCGACCGAACGGGACTTAGCGAGGCCCATTTCCAACAGGAGAGACCGTCCCTCCACACGGGTCATGCGGTGCGTGACAGAGAACAGCTCAGACAGCTTCCTCACCAAAAGGAGAAGGAAAGGTCTGGTCAGAACTAACCAGAAATAGACTTCAGATAATCCTCCCTCAGAAACAGCGCTGGCCACGGCTAACCCAGCTCTCCGTCACAGGCCTGAGCAAGGGGACCCGGGTGGGCGCACGCTTTCCAGCCAGCTCAGCGAACACCCCCTCGCCCTCATGCCAGCCCCTCAAAGCTGCCCCCTTTCAGTCCCACAACCCCGGCACAGCTGGTGAAAAGCTGGTCGTCCCCCCCCATTTTTTTTGGCCAACTTGAACTCCAAGTGGAAACTTCCCCCTTGAGAACAGTGGGGGCCCCTGAAATCCTGGCCAGGGGCAGAGATTTAAAATTAATACCGGATTGACGGACAGGTTCTTTATTTACACCCCCCACCCCCCCCGCCGGGCAGTTTTCATTGTGGTGCCCTGCTCCCAGGAGCGGGCATGCTAAATCAGTGGCCCCTCCAACCCTGGTCATTAATGGCATTCCTCCTTTGTCCCCGGCAACAGAGGTGACGTCACCCTCTGGGGATGGCAGACCGCGGCCCACCTTCTCAGGAGCGTGCAGGTGAGCAGGCCCTGCCTGTAGTCTACGGTCACGGTTACAGGCACCGCAGACCACGTGTTTCCCCTCCTCATTTAACACTGCCCCCCTTCTGCAGGCGTGCCCAAGCAGGTTTGTTTTGATAAGGGCCTTTATGAATCCTGAGCTTTGCAGGCGGCTTTCTTCCCTTCAGAGAGCTCACCCAGGCATGGCTCAATTAAAATTCACATGGGAAGGGCTGGCTCCTAGAAATGCATCTTAACGAAAATAGGCCCAGAGGAGAAAATGTGCTTTTCCCCCAAACTTCAGATTAGGAGGCGGGGAGGGTCCCAAATGCCACCTCAGGAAAAGCCACCTCTCTCTCCGCTTTGCTTGTCTCTCCAAAGGCCTGCCTTCGGGTATATATCCCCTCCCCCACAATGGGGGCAGTTGAGGGGGACGCATTAAAAATTGAGCCATGGGGCTTTTCATCTAAATGCCAGTTTACAAGAAATGTAAAGGACAGAGGAACATGTTCAAAGACACCCAGGAATGCCACCGGCCAAATCCAGCCCATGGTGAATGGTGCAGGAAAACTGGCCTGGTTTCTTCGGCAAAGAAACAGCAAGAAAGCAGACCGATGGGGACCTTTCTAGAAGGAGACATGGTGGTCACATCCACCAGATACAACATGAAGCTCCGTTTGGCTCTTGATCTGGCCAAATTAACTGTAAAAAAGATCCTTGTGAGGCAAGCGGGGAATTTGCAACTAGACATTTGAAATTGAGTCATTATGGTTCTGTTTTCGGTTGGATAACGGCATTTGGTTTTTCTCGAGTCCTTATCTTGGAGAGCTACCGACCACTCCGGTTATTAACAAAAACAGTGTATCATCTGGAATTTGATTTAAAGTAACTGGGGGCAGGAGTGCAGAGAGTAAGTGAGGGGAGGGGTAAAGGGCGAGCCTTACGCCCGGAACTAGAGCTGGGTGGTGGGAATGTGAAACTCTATCAATTCTCTATGTCTCCATATTATGGGTAAAGTTCACTGCAAAAATTCAGCAAAAAGTCAAAGGCAGTTGTTCTTGCTTTGGGGGTGGGGGGGCCGTACCGGGCTCTGCTCCAGGTAAGGAAGCACACAGCCCCTGACCCATCCCGGGAAGAGCCCCAGGGTCGAGTCTCGCCTTCTTCCCCGAGCTCAGTTTGAACAGTCAGCAGAAAAAACAAACCTCACACCAGCCTGGGGAAGCCAAGTTTGGCTGGAGCTCTGCGGAGCCTGTGGCTGTTTCCTGTGCTGGGGAGGAAGGAGGAGGAAGTCCCTCCATGGGGGGAAGCCACAAGGCTTCTATCACACTGCACTTTCCAGGGCTGCTCCTTCCTGGCCCCGGTTCAAGGGTCCCATGGGGCCAGGGCAGGACACCTGGGAAAACCTTGCCTCCCCGGGAAAGGCAGCCACAGGGGAAATCTCCGAGCCCCGGAGTCTGGACAGCTGAGAAAGTTTTTGCAGCCGGCCCCATTCTGGGACTAAGGCAGGAGCCTCAGTATTTCAGTCAGTACGGAAGGTGCGTTAAGGTAGAGAGCACCTGGGGCGCCTGGGTGGCTCAGTGGGTTAAAGCCTCTGCCTTCGGCTCAGGTCATGACCCCAGGGTCCTGGGATGGAGCCCCACATCGGGCTCTCTGCTGGGCGGGGAGCCTGCTTCCTCCTCTCTCTCTCAGCCTCTCTGCCTACTTGTGATCTCTGCCTGTCAAATAAATAAATTAAAAAAAAAAAAAAAAGGTAGAGAGCACCCACCCCAGCCCGACAGCCAGATGCTCCTCCCCAAGGACCAGTATCTTCTTTATTCTAGGCAGGTCTTCTCTTAAAGCTCAGAATTCATCCAAGGCAGGAAGTCAGGAGACCTGGAAACTCTCCCGGAGGCCACAGCCACCCAATCTCTGCACGGCCTTGCCACACAGGCTTCGAGAACACTGCCTCCCGGTACCCTCACATCGGCCCCAGCAGGTGAGCTCTGCCGTCACCATCCCCACGGCACAGGCAAGAAAACACAAGCCCAGAGAAGCAAAATCTCATGTCCCTAGGCATACCACTAATAATTTTCCTCCATCCACTTAGCAATAACTTAGTATGTGCTTGCTAATGCCGGGGACTTTTGCTTGGCCAAGGTCATGTAGGTAGGAGGCATCCAAATCAGAATTTCAAGCCAAATCAATTTCAAATTTGATTTGAGACCTGGTGCTCCGACCCACTGAGCCAATGGCCTCTGGGGCTGGGGGAACACGTGGGCCGGGAGGCATGCACATCGATCCCCTGGGAAGCAGAAAAAAATATTAAAAATGGCAGAACTCCCATTGATTCCCTGTCCTTTATCATTGGGACTTTTGCTGTAAGAATATAATCCCGAGGACAGCAGCAAACCTCAAGTTCATGATTCCGTAAATATCCAATATAAGGGGTGCAGTCAGCCCGGGCTCCAATACCTGCGATGCCCCCAAAACTGGAGTCCGTGACATTGCGGCTGAGTTGTAGGACCCCAGCTGCCTGGGTTCGAGACCCTCCCTGCCATGAACCGCCGCATGACTCCGCAAAGGTAACGCACCTGCAAAGGGTCTGACTTCCCTGGTTCCAAGCGCGGTCAAACGATTCTAACGCGCAGCCAAGACTGAGAACCACCGGCCACAACGCTGCATTTTTCAAATATATTCAGCCCCCGCCCCTCCACCTTATAGGATTAGGACGAAGGACCTTGAATTTGGAAGCCCGGATGACATGTGTCCGGTGGTGACGAATGCTTAGGGCAACTTTCTCCCCACTTCCTTCGCCTCCCGGACAAGGCAGCCGGCTCAACCCCAGCCCTCATTTCACCTTCCTGGCTGCACCTGGAGACGCTATTTGTACAAAGCAGGCTTAACAAGGCCCGTCCTTAACTCCACACAGACAGCAATGTCTCTGAATGTCACATGTGTTTAGCGAAGCTGCTTGCTTAGGGTAGAACTCTATTTTTAGCAAGCACCGAAAAAAACCCACGATACCCTATCCCGGCACCTCCTTGGTCTCTATTTGTTTACCAGCCTGTGTCCCACACTGGCCTGCGGGCCAGGCAAGGGGAGGACCACATCTAATTGTCTCTACACACCACCCCCCTCCACCTCCAGGGCCTGGCACCAAAGCAGCACTTAGCGAGTGTTTGCTGAAAGAATGAAGTTTTAATTGTCCCCGGGAATGGGTTGAGAGCAGGTGTTCCTGAGTGGAAATGCAGGTGACAAGAGGGGATGGGCTCCAGCGGGGTTTCTGAGTCTACCTGAAAACGGTATGAAAGGCACAGGGAGGGCAGAGGGGAAGGGGAGGGGGGCGTGCACGGGTTACGTATGTGTGCAGTGTGTACACGCCTGATATGTGTGTACACGTGCTCCTCCAGTGTGTGTGCATGTGGGATCTGTGGCTTTCATTAGCTTTGCAAAAGGGCTGTGGCCCAAACATTTAAGGACCACCAGAATTGACTCTGTAAGACCAGGAGGTCTGAAAGGTCAAGGTTGGTGCCATTTGCATTAGCTTATCAGTTATTAGCTTATCACTGAGGCCTACCAGCAGTGATCACTGCCAGTGGGTCAGTCCCTAACACAGTCCAGAGGGGATAGGGCACTTCCAGAGGTGATAGGGACTCCCAGGACCATCCATCTCTCCCAGTGTTTTAGACATTGGGAGAAGTACTCATTCATTTCATTGAATTCACGAGCACATGCAAAGGAATGAAACTTCTAATCTGTCCACTGACAACCAGCACACCTCTCTCCCCTCCGTGATGAGGTTAGGAGCACTGGTCAAGACTCCCCCCACTTTGTCCTCGTTCTTTCTGTTACTTTTTTCAGCTGAGGGAGACGGCTAAGTATGGTAAGGGTCGTACTTTGCATGCCTCTAAGCAAATAAATTTGAAAACCTAGATAAATAAAATGGATAATTTCTTAGAAAGATACGGCTTACCAAAATTGACTCCAGTAGACACAGAAAGTGCAAAGCAGACCAATTCCCATAGATAACAGAGAATAGAAGAGAGACAGCAATCAGAGAACAACCCCATAAAAAGGCACCAGGTCCGGATGGCTTCACAGGGGAATTCTATCACAGCTTTAGAAATGGGATAGTCCCAACAATAAACACGTTGTTCCTGAGCATGGAAAAGGAAAGAAATCCAAACCTAAGAGCACACCAAAAAGGACCTAACAGACTAATATCACTCATGAATACTGCCAAGAGGAACTTTAAATATTATCAGACACCAGCCCACCACCATAAGTGACCAAGTGGGGTTTAAATCAGGAATTGTTCAATATTTGGAAATCGATCAGTGTAAGCCGGCATATAAATAGATCCAAGAAGAATAAAATCATTTTTCCATAGATCCTAAGATTTCTATGACATAATTCAACTCTCATTCTTAAGCAAAACCCTCAAGAAAATAGTAACAGGTAGGTACTTCCTTGACATAATAAAATCCATACCCTTCAGTACTAAAGTGGACACCTAAGGTATTCCCGCCCAGATCAGAGACAAGGCAAGGGTGCCTACCAATCCCACTACTATGTAGCAGACGGCTGAAGGCATTATTAGTCAAGGCCATTAGACAAGAGAAAATCAGAGAAGCATAATTAGAGTCTCTAGCTTGGTGAGGGAAGGGCCTGGGTCTTACTCCCTATTACAGCCCAGGATCTAACATAATAGAAGCTCAATAGTTAGACAGATGAATAAATGAATAATGGCTCACATTAACTGAGCACCTCTATTAAAAGCCAAGGGTTTAATAAAATGCTAGTAACAAATCACACTCCGTATTGACTTAAATAGGTCAAGGGGCGTCTGAGTGGCTCAGTCAGCTGAGTGTCTGACTCCTGATTTCGGCTCAAATTATGATCTCAGGGTCGTGAGGTCAAGCCCCACGTTGGGCTCCGTGCTGGGCATGGAGCCTGCTGAAGATTCTCTCCCTCCCTCTGCACCTCCCACTTCCTCCCTCTCTCTCTCTCTCCCTCTCTAAAATAAATAAATAAACCTTAAGTAAATAAATACGTCAAGCCATTCAAGGCAAACAACCCACTAAGATAAATACTATTATTTCAGCCATTTGATAGATAAGCAAACCAAGGTCCCAAGAGGTTAAATGACTCACCCAAGATCACTCTGTTGGTAAATGTTTTAAACTCCAGTCTTGCCATAGTGCCAGGCCCCCTACAAGCTGCTTTGCCTCTCGCAAAATGAACCTGCACGTGGTAGTTTAGAACGTGGGCTCTGGAGCAAGACAGCCAGGTTCGTGTTTCAGCTCTGCCGTTTACCAGGCCTGCTCTCTTGGGAAAATTCCTTCACCTTTCCACACCTCACTGTCTCCTCTTAAAGAAGGGTGACAATCGTAGCCACCTGCGAGGGCTGGAGGGTCACTGCACAAGCTAATAGGCATCTGTTATGATGTTCCAGTTCCATAAAATGAGCGTCTGACTTCCCCCAAATTCCTAAGTCCCATCACCAAGTTCTGACAACGTCTGTTCCATCCACTGGACCTCTCCTTCTTTGACTTTTGCCAAGCTCAGGCACAGAGCCAAGAGTAGCCCTCAGACGCATCACCCATGGACTGTCACCTGGGACAAAGCCCAACAGCAAGCTAAAGGCTAGTGTCAGTCCTTGGGGAGTTCCACCATTCACTAGCAGAGACGTGACCCCATTGACATCTGGGTAAGCCAGCGCCAGGCCCACATCTGGAAGGGCTCGCTCTGCCTCCCAAGGCTCACAACAGCCCTTCTCTTCCTCAGCCATGATGCTGCCTACTTCCCAGCAAGGAACCATCATCTTCGGATTCCAGAGCAAAGCCCCCACCAGGCAGGAACTCCTCTCCAAAGAGCACAGTTTGGAAAGAAGAGCCTTTACCATAGAGAAGCCCGACAAAGACTACTTTGGCCAAGCTGGTCAAGGTCAGCATCAACGGTGATCAATCAAGTTGATAACAGGTACCCTTGATAGGATGTGATGGACACAGTCCCTCCAGCTGTGTGGTCTTTGTCCCCCCCAACACACAGCCCCAGTCTTTCCATGAGGGAGACACCAGAAAGACCCTAACTGAGGCACTCTCTACAGTTGACCTAACCAACGCTCCTCCGAACTGTCACGCTCATAACAAGCAGGACAGCATGGACTCTAGCTCATAACAATGTATCGGTATTGGTTCATGAATGGGAACAAATACACCCATACTAATGGTATGTAAATAAAATGGGGACCTGGGTGTCGGGGTATGGCAACTCCCTCTGTTTTCTTCACAAGTGTTCTGTGACTCTCAAACTGTTCCAAAAAATAAAGTTTGCTGTTTGTTTGGGGTTTTTTGTTTTTGTTTTTTTTTTATTTTTTTGTTTTAATAGTTCCAGGGTTTTCACTGTGGCCATTTAGATACCCATCTGGCGGCCACCGAGCACCATTTGCCAAGAAAAACTATAAAAAGCACCTCCCATCAGATCTGGCTTGGAAACTATTTCCCCGGAAATCTCCCCTGTGCAAAAAAAGGAAAAAAAAAAAAGTGAAAAAAAAAAAAAGTTAGCTGATTGTGAATCTGGGAGGGGTGTGAGTATTAGTTCCCTGCAAAACATGACTTTAATCTTAACAAACAAAGACCACGGATGTTAAAGGAACCTTAAAGGGATCGTTTGCAGATTCTTAATTGTATCTTTTCAAAGCAAAGGATGGCCTCCAGATTGCAATTTGAGAAGACTGGTCTCTTTTGCTGACTAATTATTTCCATCTCCAGCCAAAATGCAGAATAATTTACTAATTGCCATCTTGACTTGGCCTCCAAGCCAAAGCAAGCCCTTCACCTAACGTGGCCAAGGAAGACCAGGAGAGAAGGAAAGGTAAAACTTCTCATTCACCTGCCTTACCCAGCATCTCTGGGAGGCACCAAGCCCCCAGATACCCGGGAAAAGGACTCCTACACAAAGCAGCCCACGCAACCCCTTCCTGCACTCCGGATGCGGCCAAGCCCGAATGCATCTGGAAGTTACCAACAGGCCTGCCCCTGAGGCTTCAGCAAGCACTAGCTGGGCTGGGCTGTCAAAATCAGGAAGCCTGGTTGGGTTGGGTTTTCTCTCTCTCTCTCTCTCTCTCTCTCTGTGTGTGTGTGTGTGTGTTTTCTTTTTTGCTGTTTTTTCCAAGACAACCTGCTAACCAGAAAAGTACAGTGAGGTTGGGCATACGACCTCCGCCTCCTTCTGACAAATGCTCCTGCTAGACCATGTGAAGTGATGGCCCAGCCTGGGGAAGTCCCCAGCCACATCGGGCACCTACGAGCGGAGACTGACAGGTCGCTGAGGCAAGAATAGGCTTCTTCCTCCTGAGTCCACATGCCAGCCCAGCCTCCCCCCCCCCCACCCAAACTCCACATCCACGACTGCGACAGGGGGGCTAGGGGATCCCGTAACAAAGCTCAAACTGATCCTTTCGGGCTCATTCACAAAGGCAGCAGCGGAACTCAGGGAGGAGACCTGCAGGCTCCCTCACCCTGAAGCCAAGCCACCCTCCAGCATCAGGCTCAGACAAACTCCTCACGAGTTTCTGCACCGAGTTTCAGCACCGAGTCCCTGACAAACTCAGCCACCGGGCTGTCGGGGAGAGGAGGGTCAGCGTCCCAGGCCCAGAAAGTTGGGCTCAGCGGCAACCTCTTTGGGCACGTTCCCTCCCTACGGACTCCATTCTTTGGCCTCCACGACTCCTTCCTCCAGAGGGAAATCAACCACTTCCTTTCCCCTCCGAAGACCCCGCGGCAGGCCAGAGCCAGCTGAGCCCCTGCCAGCTCCAAGTCTGCTGCCGGCGACCCTCAAGGAGAAGTCACCAGAAGCTGGAGGCTGACGCCCTGCTGGGCAAGAGTGAGCCTACCGCCCCCTAAGGGTGGCAACAGCCCCAGACGCCTCATGCCCTCCCTCTCACCTGGGGAGACGCACTCTCCCTTCTTCCCTCCAGGCGTCCCCCCCCCCCCCCCGCCCCGGAAAGTGTGACATGGGGACCAAAGCGGGGCCCCGTGCCCACTCCGCAGGCCCAAGCCCCCGCCCGCGCTCGGGGTGGGGGCAGGCCTGGAGGAGCCTCCACCGACCTTCGATAGGATTCAAATACTCATAGTCGAAGAGGATGGAGAAGTCGAACTCGTCTTGGGGGCTGCCCCCGGGCTCGTGGCCCGGGGCGTCCCCGCCGTCGGGGTCGGGCTGCTGCTCCGGGGCGTCCATGGCGCGCAAAGCGGCGAGAGGGTGGTGGCGGGGCGGGGGGGCGAGCGCGGGCTCGGCCCTCTCCTGGGCCCCTCGCCGGGGGGAGGGGGGTGGCCGGGAAGGGGCAGGAAGCGGGGCGGAGAGGCGGCGGGGTCCCTGTCCTCGAGGGGACGCACGCGGGCCCGGGGATGGCGCGCTGGCGCAGCGGGTCCTGGACGCGCCCGGGGAGCTGAGCGGCGGCGGCGGCGGCGGCGCGAGCTTCCTGCTCCGGAGGCACCTGTTGCAGCCCGCGGAGGGGGAGGCGGGGACAGGGCGGCCGGGCCGGCGGGGGCGGGGCCGCCAGCCGGGCCCGGGGGGAGGGAGCGCGGGAGGGGGAGGCGGGCGGGCCGGTGCCCGGGAGGAAGGAGGCCGCCAGCCGGCCGGGGCCGCACCACCGGGGTCCCGCGCGGAGCAACAGGCCGGGACCTCCGCCGGGCGCTCCGGGGTGGCCACGCGGGGACCTGCCGCCTCCCACCCTCCCTCCCCCTCTCCCCGCGGGGAGGCAGCGGCCCTGCAGGACCCGGGACCTAGACGGAAAGCGCCTGCCACTTGTAGTTGTGCCCTAAATGACCAGCTGATCCATTCTTTCCCTTCCTTTCTTCTCTCAGGCGGTGGTGGGGGGGGGGGCACCCATTCCCTGCCGCCGCAGACTGCGCCTCCAGGGGTGGTCTCTGGGTGCCCGCAGCTGTGGCATGGTTTTCACCTACCGTTCAGTCACCTGTAGATCCCTGAACGCAGTTTCCCAGGACCTGGGAAAGAATCCCAGATACTCTGAGAGCGAAGCTCCACCCTGACACCTGTACCTCTTAGGTCCCCTGTCAGGTGCCTGGTGCCAGGGACCCAGCCTGAACCAGGCACTGATGCCCTGAGAAGCTCAGGTCAGGGGTAGGGGCAGACATGAAGGCGATACGCCAGAGAAGAAAGATCATCTTGAACCGTGCTGGGAGGAATCACCAGGAGTAAGGGTTGGCACCTGGAGAGGCTTTCTACTCTTGGATGGTGGGGGGGGGGGGCAGTGACATTTGAATGGACCTAAATGATGGGGGAGGGGGCGGTTCTGGCAGTGGAACCAAAGGGATGCTAAAGCGGAAGGGGCTCTGTGTGCCCTCCAAGCGAGGAGGGCAGTGCAGTTGGAGAGGTTGACTGGTAACAAGTACACCTGGACAGGTTAAAAACACAGTTTCCCAGGCTCTCACTGGAGCCTCGGACTCCATAAGTCTGGAGTAGAGGCTCGGGAATGTGTATTTTGAAATAAGCACCCAAGGTGAATGTTAAGAACAAGTACATTTGAGGAACACTGCATAAGAACCCAGTACCACCTACCCTCCCCCCAACTCCCAATAAAACACTCCCAAGGGGCTCTGACCAAGTTGGCTGAAGTCAGAAAATAGACTCACAGAGGCAGACAAGATGAGAACAGTGGTCTTCAACCCTAACAGCATGTCAGAAATCCACTGGAACGCTTTTTAAACACCTGTGTCTAGGCTTCAGACTAACCCTCAGGGAACCAGAACATCCCAAGGTTGTTTGTTTTGTTTTTTTAATGACCTCAGATGCATCTAAACTGTAGCCAGTGTTGAGACTCCCAGAAGATATGGTGGGAGAGGTTCTAGGATTCCCAGAGAACCACACCTTGACCTCACGTGGGGAATGACTCAAATCCTTCCCCACAGGCAAGGAAGGACGGGGAATGTGTATCCTTCACAAGGAGCCCTCTCTGCTCCATTAAGGGATTTGCGCCAAGCTAGGCATCATCATTCATTCCACAAACATTTGCTGAGCCCCTGAAGTCCCTGACCTTGCGACCACTTTTGGAGATCCAGCCATCAACAGGACAGCATCTCTACCCTCACCATGCTCGTATCCTGGGAGCAAAGAGACACAGCAATGAATAGTGTTTTCTAGATTGCACTTAGACCAGTGGTTCTTAACCCCAGTCACGCATTTGAATCACCTGGAGAGCTGTTTAAAAATCCAGTGGCCCGGCCCCACCAGAGACCAGTTATAATCAGAATGTTTGAACGTGGGGCCTGGACCTCAGGGTTTTGTAAAACCTCCCCAGATGCTTCCAATGTGTGGCCAGGGATGAGAAACACTGTTTTAGACTCTCACTTCATTTCAAGGGGCCCAGGCCTGGCCTCGGGACTCACCAACTTTCAGAGACCTAGGAAGTACTTTCTGCTTGTCTGCGCAGAAAATGATCCTCTTCTTTAATTCCTAATCATAAGCACAGTGACACTGGGTGTGGCCAATAAACATCTTGGAGAAGCTGATAAATGTAGATGGAGGAGGAGGGAGTGATGACCCAGACTGGGACACTTAGAGCCAAGTATCTAGAAGGAGACAGGTGCTCTTGGATCCTTATGATAGGACCCAAAGTCCAGATGCTGAAATGTAGTCAGGGATAAACAAAGGAACAAGCCTGTCCTTATGGTGTAGAACAAAAGAAGGGCTTTTCTCATCCCACGTCCTTTCTCATCACCCACCCACAATGATTAAACCCCTCTAATCTAGTGGACATCTGTTGATTTGCCTACCCGGAATTATTCCCTGCTTCTGATAAAAGCATCCCAGGGTGTTCCTTTGGGAAACTACCTCTTGACATAATTTTGGCAAAACTATCAACCCAATTGTCCCCCCACCCCCACACCTGGCAAAGAACTGGATGAATGACCCAGGCTTGAAAAGAGAATTTTATCTCCTCTAGCCTATGAGACCTACTAAGGCAGTGGTCATGACTGCCTCATTCAGACACAACTTTATGTCCAGTGGATGTGTGGATGGATGGATAGATGGATAAATGGAAGAGTGGGTGTTTGGAAGGATGCATGGGTGCATGGGTGCATGGGTGCATGGGTGCATGGATGGATAATGGATGGATGGATTGATGGATGGATGGATGGATGGATGGATGATGGATGGATGGATGGATGATGGATGGATGGATGAATGGATGATGGATGGATGATGGATGGATGGATGATGGATGGATGGATGATGGATGGATGGATGGATGGATGATGGATGGATGGATGGATGATGGATGGATGGATGGATGGATGGATGATGGATGGATGATGGATGGATGATGGATGGATGGATGGATGATGGATGGATGATGGATGGATGGATGATGAATGGATGATGGATGGATGGATGATGGATGGATGGATGATGGATGGATGGATGGATGGATGATGGATGGATGGATGGATGATGGATGATGGATGGATGGATGGATGATGGATGGATGGATGAATGGATGATGGATGGATGATGGATGGATGGATGATGGATGGATGGATGATGGATGGATGGATGGATGGATGATGGATGGATGGATGGATGATGGATGGATGGATGGATGGATGGATGATGGATGGATGATGGATGGATGATGGATGGATGGATGGATGATGGATGGATGATGGATGGATGGATGATGAATGGATGATGGATGGATGGATGATGGATGGATGGATGATGGATGGATGATGGATGGATGGATGGATGGATGGATGATGGATGGATGATGGATGGATGGATGGATGGATGATGCATGGATGGATGATGCATGGATGGATGATGGATGGATGGACAGAAGAGTGTAAGTTTGGATGGATTCCACTGTGGATACATACATAGATTAATTGATCAATTAGTGGAAGAATAGATGTTTAGATAACAGTAGCTGGATCAATCAATGGTGCAATGGAAAAGTGGATGTTTGGATGGAGGGATGGATGGAATGGATGGACAGCTGGAAAAAGAGTTTAACTCTCCTGTGTGCGTAAGTTCCTTAGATTTTAACAACCCCATTCAGTAGCGAGTCTGCTTGTCCCTCTCCCTCTGCTTCTCTCCATGCTCCCAAGCTCTCGCTCTCTAAAATAAATAAATTTTAAAAAATAAATAAAAATAGAAAAAGACTCTAACTACCTTAGCTGTTCCTCTGAATAGTGGATATATTTTAAAAGCTTCTAAGTTTTGGAATCTGCGCCCTAACAATCAAAGGTTCTTTAAAGGAAATAGGTTCAGATTAGGCCCTGACCCAAAACAGTTTCTGCTGGAGCCATGGAAAGTAAGAAGCTTTTCTTCTTGGAGGGCCACCTTGAGGGTGGAGGTTTGGGTTGGGGGGAAGACATATTTTCAATTCCAAAATAAATAATTTGTGCTCTTAGGAGCAAGGATTAGGAGCAGAATGCATGACCTTTATGCATTCAGTGCCCCCCCACCTCGGGGGACAGGGGTGGGATGGAGGCCTTTGACAGTGCATCTCTGTCAACCTTCTCCCTGCCCTGCTCCTGACCTCCTTGCAGAGGCCCTGTCCTCTTCGTTTTTCTCTGCCTTTCCAACAAAAGTGCAAGGGAAAGCCAGCAAAGCCCCTGAGAGCTTGAAACTTCTAGCACGCCTTGGTACTGTCTGGCCCTGCTCCAGGAATTCAGCTCACTTCAACAAGCATTTACCCTAATGTATAATTGCAAACCGAGGTAAACACCATGAAGAAAAGAAGAAGGTGCTACAGAGCTTATAGCAAGGAAACCTGATGTAGATACACAGAGTTCGGGGAAGGCTTCCCCAGGAGCTGATGTACCCACAGAGGCCCGAAAGTCGTCAAGACGTTGGCCAGTAATAGTGAGAAGAAGAACTAGCCGCCAGATGCGGGAAAGTATGTGCAAAGGCCCTGAGGCAGGAGGAAGTATGACGTGTTGGAGGCGCGGAAGGAAGATTGGAATGGCAGGTACTCAGGAACCTGAAGAATGTGTATGGGAAGGCTGGGAAATAAGTGGGGCCCTGGAACCATGCGGAAAATTCTGGACATAAGAGCAACGGGGAACAACCCAACAGTGTCTGGCAGTGTGTGATAAGATCATATTCAAGTTTTTTAACAATTGCTTGGGTTCTATGTGGACAAGAAACTGCAGGGTCCAAGGGCTGAAGCGGGAAGACTAATTAGGAAGCAACCTGTAAGCCAAGGGGACAAGGAGCACTGGGAGCGTAGCCTTCCGGGAGGGTGTTGAAAACAGCAACACCACACAAAAGACACACATATGTACCCTTGTCCTTGGTCATGCTTGAGTGATCTCTTTTCCTCTTCTAGGCACGATTTGATTCCACCTAAACACGAATATCAGAGGAGCATTGGTCTTGGGCTCTAAGTCCTGAGGTTCACTCAGTTGGGTGCTGGAGGGACCCACTACCCACAGCTCTGCCCTTCTTTCTGCCTTCTGGAGAAAGCTCATCTTCAGCTGCAGCCCGGACCTCTCCCCTTACATCCAGGCAACGCGTCCAGCTGCCAACCCAACATTCTGTTCAGGTGTCTGACAGGCCTCTCAAAGTAACCGTGTCCACACCAAGCCCCGCGACGCTCTGAAACCTCTCTGCTCCCCCACCTCCCAGCTCAAATACCACCGCACCCCCTCATTTATCCAGTTCTCTGACCAAAATCCAAGGAGTAGCCCTGTGATCCCTCTCATTTTCTCACACGCACGGACAAACCGGCAGCAAATCTGGACATCTCTATCCTCAAAATGTAACCTAGACCCAACTGTGTCTCACCAACCCCGCGCCCCAACGAGCCACTTCCCTGGACAACTGCACAACTGCAGTCACCTTCTCCCTGGTCTTGCTTCTTCCCCTTTGCCTCGACACGGAGCAGCCATGGGCAGCTTCGCACAATATAGATCCTGTAAATGCCCTCGTGGCTTCCCATTAAGTTTAAAATTAAATACAAACACATTGGCCTACAAGACCTTGGATAAGCTGCCTCCAGCCCCAGCTCTGTTTGATGACCATCTCTCACCACTCGCCCCTTCTCTTACCCCCTTCTGCCACCCTGCTCATCCACCTGTTCCTTGATAATGCCAAGCACAGCCCTACCTCAGGGCCTTTGCACGTCCTGCTCCCGTGGGTGTTTGCCAGGCCAGCCCCTCGCTGTTCATGCCTCAGCCCAAATGTTACCTCCTCAGAGAGATCCTCTGTGACCACCCCAATAAAAATAGTGCCCCTGGCATTCTCTTTTCCCATGGTCAGCTTTGTGTTGTCATGGACTTTTCCTCTACGGTATACTGTACTCATCTGTATATCCATTCACCTGTGGATTACCTGTTCTCACTCGAATGTAAGCCCTACAGGGGCAAGGCTGTGTGTCTGCTTTGATCACTGGCATATCTGGGGTTGTCAGATTTAGCAGATAAAAATACAGGACACAAGTTAAATTTGGAGTTTAGACGAACAACACATTTTTTTAGTGTGAGTATGTTCCGTACATTATGGGGGGCACATTTAAGCAAAAAATGATTCATCGCTTGAAATTCAAAGTTACGCAGGCACCTTGTATTTCTGTCTGGCAACTCTGGCTATATCCCCAGATCCTAGAATAGGGTGGTAGGTAGTCCCTAAGAGGCAGCTGAAGGAATGAATGAAGCCACGGTGCCCAAAAGAGTTTCCCCCTGAGGGATCAATCTGGCAGAAGCTTGTACCAAGAGGAACACTGGGTTCCCCGCTTCCCTCAGTTTAATGGGACTTGTCAGGGATATCCTGAAATCTGGTGTTTTACACAACTGCCGGCCCCGCCTCTAGCGTGCTTACAATACCTGTAATCATTTTTATATAAAAACACTGCATCTGACTCAGTAGCTTTAGGGAAATTCTGCCTGTACATGTTTTTTATTTAAAAAAGAAAAAATACTTGTAGAATATACGTTGTGTTCCAGAAAATATGTGCTTGGTATTTTTGAATCCAGTCACCACTGCCCCCCACCACTGACCTCCCTGAAGGTCAATGGCACCCACAGGCGTGAAAACACAAATGTCTGGCCAAGGTTGGGGTGACCTGGGGGTGGAAGACGAAGCATCGCTGAGCTGGGAGGCCCAGGATCCAATCCAAGTTCTTCCTCTAACTCATGCTGCAACCTTTAAGCAAGTCACCTGGGCTTTCTGTGCCTCAGTTTCTCCATCCGTAAAATGGGGGATGAATTGTGTCATACCTGAGCCCCTGTTCCAGCTCTAATAGTCAAGCATTCTTTGATGCTCACCCCAGTGGCCTCCAGGGCCATCTTCACGGGTGTACATGAGACCCCATGCTCAGAAGGACCCCACACTTGGGTGAATGCTCTGCTGTCTTAAGACTCTTCATTTTTGGAATTGGGGCAGCACACGTTCACTGTGTGCCAGGCCCTACAAATGACACAGCGAGGCACGATGGCAGACTACAACAAATTTAGTCACCAGTTCTCGTCACCAACTCCACACGCTGACAACGCCCATTGTAATAAAAGCTTGACTACGAAATGTAGGCACTGAAACCTTTTAAGTCTAATCCAAAAAGCAGGCACATTCTTTACTACGTTCCCGAAACAAACCCACCTCGACCTCAGACCATCCTGGGATGATCTCCCTACATGTTACTATTATAATTCAATATGCTAATAATTTCGAGATATTATAATTTAGAGATGGCCTGGAATATGGAGAGGTAAATGAAGCTAGACTCAGGAGAGCGCCAAAATACTCAGCAATCGATGAAATGATATTTCCATAAGATGGTTTTAAAAATGAAAACAAGTGCAAAAATAAAAATAAAAAATAAAAAAGCATCCACGGTGAGCAAACGATGACAATTCTAACGAAGACAGAATGAATACCAACAGGGCCACGCAGAGCCACACCACAGCCTGAGGCCAAAAAGAAAAATGAGTAATACTGGTCCTGTGTTTATTTAAAATTCTTATTTTCATTTTTGGTTCAGCATGGATTTTTGACATCAATTTTGACTTTTTAAAATACGACATGAAAACGTTACTCATCTCGATTGCGGAGTCCTTTGGCATGCCCTTCTAGTCTGCCTTCCCACCACAGCCATTTTCAGGAATGAGCTCCTTATGGATCGGGGAAATAAGACAGTCTGAGAGCTGACTTCTACTCCAATCTGACACCTACGTGGTCTTTTAAAGCCTGCACAGGACTTCTCTGGTGTGAGAAAACAATTCTCCAGGAGAGGATGGCCACAAAACGCAGTGTGTTCAAGTCAGCCGCCCCCTCTCCCTCCCACTTCCACCCACACCCCCCACCACCACCACCCCACAGCCCCGTGCAGACATTGACCTTGACCATGCAGGCTCTAAGAGGACAACGTTCTACTAAAAGCCTGAACCCGAATCCAGGTGTGGAATGTGAGAAGATGCTCCGTTTGACAGCAGAAATCACAAGTTTGCTGTAGCTCAGACAACTCCGTCCTGCACACACATTACGTCTGGGCTGCTTGGTCATTCTTTTTAATCCAAACTAACATTTTTAAATTGGGAGATTTGGGGGTTCCTGGGAGGCTCAATCGGTTAAGCATCTGCGTCCGGCTCAGGTCATGATCCCAGGGTCCCAGGATCGAGCCCCACATTGGGCTCCCTGATCAATGGGGAGCCTGCTTCTCCCCGGCCCCCCTCTCAATCTGCTCCTCCCTGTGCTTGTGCTCTCTTTCTCTCTCTGTCAAATAAATAAATAAAATCCTTAAAAAAAATAAATTGGGAGATTTTAATTTTTTTTTTAAAGATTTATTTATTTGACAGAGAGAAATCACAAGAGAGGCAGGCAGAGAGAGAGGAAGGGAAGCAGGCTCTCCGCTGAGCAGAGAGCCCGATGTGGGACTCGATCCCAGGACCCCGAGATCATGACCTGAGCCGAAGGCAGCGGCTTAACCCACTGAGCCACCCAGGCGCCCCAAATTGGGAGATTTTACATAAAAATCCCAATTTCCAGTATCTCCTAAAAACCAGGGAGATCTGGCCACGGCACGTCCGCAGTCCCATGCGGACCAGTGGGCTGGAGGAAGAGTAGAAGCTGCCCCCTTCAGATGATTCCACTGCTCTCAGACCCCCACCCAGCTGGCCTGTGTCCCCCTGAGCACATGACCTTGAGACCCTGGCTTCCAGGCTCTTGACTCCTCCCACCTGATCCCTGCTCACCCAGGACGCCCCGGTTCTGTTTCTCCTCTGGATTCCTGGCACATTCCCCTCTGCCTCCCGAAACTGGTCCTCAAGCACGAGGAGCCGCCATCACTCAGCCCGGGGAGCTTCATCTTCTACCAAAGCAGAGCCTTCCGGGCAGGCAGCAGGCAGCTGGCTAGTTAGGGGATGGAGCCATGGTTAGTCTCCATCCATCCCCACGACCCTTTCTCAACCATCTGCCTTCCGCCCTGCTGTTACCCAGGCCATCCCCCCAGATGCCTGTGCCCCTAGTATTGCATTTCGCATCTCCAGTCTCTCCCTTGCTGTAGTCTTCACAGACTAGAACATCAGGGTTGACTTCATACTCTTCGAAGTCAGGGAGTGAGGAGGACGGCAAGCGAACTTCGGGGAGCTCACAGCGACCCTCCACCAGCCGTCCTTCCACATGACCACACCTTGGCCCCCCAATAAGACCACAAGACATCTCTGTCTCTCTCTCCTGCATTCCTCTGTCAAAACCATCACTAGATTTTACGTACACCTTGAGTCACGTAACATGTAAATGGCTTCCCATATGGCTGGGTCCCCAAATGTACAAAAAGAAAAATCTTGATCTGACTTTCAAATGCAAACAAACGGGGGTATAGCTCAGGGGTAGAGCATTTGACTGCAAATGCAAACAAGCACGTCTTTCCACATCTTGGAGTTTCTCCGTAAGGCCGAGTTGGTGCCTTGCCCCTAGTGGAACTTCCGCACACACCTCTGGACTTACTGGTTCAACGACTGAAGTAGGCCATCCAGAACCCGTAGGAAAGCCCCCAGAGATCTGGCGGACAATGGACAGACTTGGAGGTTATGGAGCTACAGGAAAGGACTAACTTGAATTTCAAACAAGGAAGTGGCGACTAGCATGAACTCACTGCTTTCTCTGCGCTGAGACTGTTACAGGATCTTTACACCTCCGAGCCCCCCGCCCCCCACCGCGTGTAAGGATTCCTATTACCCACGTTTCAGTTAAGGGAACTAGGCACAGAGTGGGTTGTGATGTTACTTCTAAAGTCACACATGCCACCACGGAAATGGTTTTGTCCCACACAAGTCTGATACTCATTACTGAGTCACACTGTTCCTTGGTTATTAGCTAAGGGCGGATTTGCTAAGGGACATTTTGGACCAAGATGAAACGCTGAAAAATGCCTCGTGACTCCCAGTGATAGGAGAGGGGGAAGGAGGGGCCCACGTGGGGCATCTAGGCTGGGCTGAGAGGAGGATGTGTCTAAAGTGGTTCCTATTGTTCACAAAATTAATGGTGTCTACCCCATTGCCAAAGACAGGGACCATTCCTGTGGGACCCCTGGGCTCCGGGGAACACAGTATGGGAACCACAAAGGAGAGCACTCTGTGGACTGGAAACCAGCTCTCTCCACCTCCTCTGCCCCGGGTGCTCCCAGCCATCATCATCTCCCACCCGGCGCCCCGGCAACAGGCACCCATCTGCATTCCGAGCACCTCTTCTTACCTGATATAGGCTGTTCTCCACTTACTGGCCAGTAGGAGCCTTTGAAAAGATTAACAAGACCACACCCTGTGCACTTAAAATTCCCCTAGTGCCTCCCATTACCCTGAGAATGAACTTCAGACTGCTCCAGCCCTGACTTGCCCTGATCGCATCCGGCTCCCCCCCACCCCCGCCAAATCTGGGTTCCAGCCTCCAGCCATACAGGCTTTCTTGCTGTTCCCTGAATGTTCCAAGCACATCCCTCTCCTTAGGGCCTCCTCCTTCTGCCTGGATGCTCTTTCCCCCAGACATTTTATAGGCAGACTCCATGCCATTCAGAGGGCAGTGAAAAAGACATCTCTTTAAAGACAAAGGGGCCGTTCAGTCTGAATCAGCAAACCCTACTGTGTGGGTTAAATTGTGTCTTTTCCCAAAAATACATTCAATTCCTAACCCCAGGTACCTGCAAATGTGATCTCATTTGGAAAGAGGGCCCTTGCAGATGTCATCCAGTTAGGATGAACTCATTCCAGCTGAAGGCTGGAATCCAGCGACTGGTATCCTTACAGGAAGAAGAGAGCGCGCGCGCGCACACACACACACACACACACACACACACACACACACACACACGCACGAGGAAGAAGGCCCTGTGAGAGCAGATGCAGAGACCGGAGGGATGCATCCACAAGCCAAGGATGGCCAGGAGCCCCCGGAGCTTGGAAGAGATGAAAGAGGATCCTCCCCTAGATCCTTCGGAGAGATCGCCGCCCTGCTGACACCTTGAGTTCTAAAGCTGAGTCTCCGAAAAAGCGCGAAAGCAGATTCCTGTTGTTTTCAGCCACCCGGTTTGTGGTCACGTGTGATGGCAGCCATAGGAAACGAACACTCCCACCCACCGCACGTGCATGCACACACGTTCGCGTGTGCGCGTGCATGCACACACACCCGCACGCGCATGCACAAGCACACATGTATGTGCGCACACGTGTGCACATGTACACGACACGCATGCGTACAAACATACGTGCACACGTGTACACACTCACAGTGCACACAGGCACGCGCATGCACACACAATATGCACATACACGCAGATACATGCACGCACACTCACACTCTCCCACACCTGTATACACACATGCACGTGTGCACACAAATATACGCACAGACACACATGCATGCACACATATGTGCACACACCTATACAAATACACATATACTTACATGTACGCACACACGCGCGCGTGCACTCATACACACACGTGCATACATGTGTACACGCGTGCACGTGTGTGTACACGTATGCATGTGTGTGCGTGCGGGTGTGCATACACAAAGCCATTCCCAGCTCTGTTCTCTTATTTGAGTCTCTAGCATCGGAAGCCCTTTGAAACTACCTTGGCTATTCCCAGGGTCACTTGCTTGGCTTTTGCCTCCCAAGGGCAGACTCTGTCTCATTCACTGCTCTGTCCCCAGCATCTGGGATGGTAACTGGCACACGGTGAGTGCCTAACAGTGTTGATGAAAATGAATAAAATGGCCAAGGGATCCTCTAAGCCGGGGTGAGAACGAGGCGGGCCGGGAGGAAAGGGGTGGCGAGGCTGGCCCAGGCCGAGGGAAGGCCCAAATGGCGTGTGTGCAGAGGAGAGGCGTGGGGACACACTGGCTCAGGGAGCAGTGCCAGAGTCGCCAAAGAGGCCTCAGTGGCGCCTCAGCCTCCAAAAGGCTTGAAGGACCTGGACCCAGGACAGCCCCCATTGTGTGGGAGAAAACCGGAAATGGTAGGGAGGGGAGGCTGCCTAGAAAGTCAAAGCAGAGGAAGAAGACCCCCGGCCGCTCACCCCTCCTCCCCATGATGCAGAGGGCGGGGTCCTTTAGCCCCCACCTCCCCGCTCACCGTCTTGCTGGATGGTCCCGCGGCTGGAAGCAGGGGACCCAATGGCCCTGAAATGCCAAGCTTGGGGCATCAGCAGGGTCTGGGCCTGCCCTCGAAATGCCCTGACCACTCCCCAGCTCGGTTTCCTCATCTCTAAGCGGGGATCCTATTCTATACCAGCCTCTTGGGGGGGTTGTGAGAAGCCACTGAGATGATATGGGAAAGGGCTTGGCCACATAGAATGTTCAAGAAAGAGAAAACAGGTCCTCTTGGTGTTGATGATCATTCAGCCTCGGGGAGCGACATGGCAGAGTGGGTTGCAGCCAAGCTCTGTGACTTAGCCGCGTGCCCCTGGGGGGTGACCGCACCTCCTTTGCAAGATGGGCGTGGCAGCCGTCGGGCTGGCGTGAGGTTAATGAGGTGGTACAAGGGAGACCCTTAGGACAGTGCCTGGCACGTAGTTGGCAAGTAGCCACTTGTGGCTGCCATCGTGGTCTTTGGGGCCAATGTTCTGCAGACAACAGCATGAAAGCATGTGTCTGTTGGATGGCCCAGGAGGAATCCTGTTTGGGTCTCTAGCCTTCGGTGGGAAAACGTGGAAGTCAAAGGCCACCGTCATTGTGAAAAGGAGGCCAAAGAGAGTGAACCAAAAAGCTGGCACAGCGCTTCAGAGTTTTAAGTCTTAGTTCCACGGCCTTCACAGATCAGATCAACCCCTACTGTGCATCACCCATTCATCCATGCATCTGTCTGGCCATCCACTGAACACGAAAAAGTACTGAGGACCTACTAAGGGCCAGGTGCTGTTTAAGGCCCTGGGGCCACAGGAGTGAACAAGACAGCTGTGGTTTCTAGTTCCTGGAGTTGAAGTCTGAAAGAAGACACAGACAAAGCATGGCCAGTTATCCCAATGTGACCAGCACAGGATAGGGCAGCACAGGGCGGGGGCCTCCAACCCAGTCTGGGCGGTCAGAGCCTCACATCCCTGTTCTAACAAAGGAACAAAAATAGAAACCTGCCTGGCTTCTTCCGGGTGAGATGTGAAATACTCAGCCCCTCATGTAAGTAGTCAGAGAGATCAATCCAATGAGAAAATGCCAGAGAAAAGCACTTGGTAATTGGTTTTTTAGTTTGGATTTTTCAGGGGTTGGGGGCGTGGAGGGTAAATATTGAACTAATGAATTATACAGTAATAATGACATCAATTATTTATGAAGTGGGTACTTTGAGGGTCATACTGTTTATTTAAAGAGTAAAACTCTCCATAGATTAATAATTGCCATCCTCCCCTCCAAGGGTCTCTGCTGCCTTGCGACCTTCCCGGCCACTCAGCAAACAAAGGGTTAAAACCTGGCCCAGCAGGGGAGTCTGCTGGGACCCTGGCCCCTGCTGCCCTGACTGGTGAATGCTCAGTTATGAACGATTACTCTGCATATTATGACGGTCATCCTTTTATATGTGGGGTCACTGAGACATAGGAAAGCGAAGTTACCTGCCTACGTTCATGCAGCTAACAAGTAGCAGAGCCGAGATTTGAACTCAAATCACCAGATCTCAGGCTATTAACTTCTCCACTGTTGAAGTGTCCGGGCCCCATCCTAGACACCGAAGTCGACCTGGCCCTGTCCTCAGGGGGTGTACAATCCCATTAAGGAAAGTTTGCCACAAAGGTAGTTGGAGGAGCTTCCGGGATAATGAGTGCTTCTCTCTGAAGTTCTAGGGAAAGAAGGAGAGACCCGGAGGTGTTGCTGGAGGTGGGATGATGTGGGAGCAACAGAAGGGCTTAGCCAGGCGTGGGGCCCCTGGAAGGGTCTCTGACCAGTGCAGGCAGAAGGCAGTGCTGGCTTAAGGGCCTCCCGGCCACCCCGGGGACTGTTCTTGTTCTAGTGGAAATGGAAACATCGCGCCTCCGTTCCCCTGAGCCAAAGCAAGAAGCCCTCCTTGATTTACTCTACTACTGAAACAAATCAGCTGCTGCCTCAGTTTCCCTGACTCTACGGATGATTCTTGTACCCTTCCCCTCCTTCCACACTGCTCTCTTTCCCTTCCAGGATACATCAGAGAACAACCTGCCAAAAGAGCCCAGAACCAGGGTCAGGCCTACCTCCGCTCCCTCATCTGTCAAACGGTGTTATAAAGAATTAAGAGAATATTGATGAGTTCCAGAGACAACAGAGCTTATGGTCAAGAGGCAGGATTCAAAGTATGGCTCCACCACTTCCCTGCTGGGCAGCGCCTAGCCAGTTCCTGCACCTCTCTGTGCCTCACTCCCCTCCCCCGTGAAGGAGACGGTAATTATCCTCAACACACTTGTTCACGTGCCAGGCATTGTAGGGCCAGCTTGCTGTGTGACTTCAGGCAAAGGAGCTCTCTTGGTCCTAAACTGTCAGGCAGTAATAACATTTAGCATGTTTTACCGCATGTTCAGCACAGAGGTGAGCCTTCCGTGAGCGTGATTTCATGGGATGCTCAAGACACCCCCCCTTCGAGGTCCTCACCGTCACATTCCCTGTTGCAGCTAAGGAAACAGGCTTTAGAAGCCGTGATTTTGCCTAACCTGTGCCATTGGGAAGCTCCAATAAGTTAAAAGTGTACCTCAGAGATTTAAAGCACCACATCTCTTCAAAGAATTTTAGCTTCGACATTCCATTTTGTCACCATGTTGTTATTTAGCATCTTCAAAGCAACAGGAATCACAGCTAGTATTTGCCAAGTGCTGATCTGTGAGCATGAGACCATCGTCGGGGCTTTACTTCTGTTACCTCACAGAATCTCACGGCAACTTGTAAGGGAGACATTATTACTGGTCCCATTTCACGGATGTGGAAACCGAGGCACAGAGAGGTTAAGTCACTTGCCCAAGATCACAGAGTTGCAATGTGGCCAAGCAGGATCTCTAATCCAAGCAGAAGACTGAGAGTTTGGGTCTGGGAGTGAACAGAGTTCGCCCTGGGTTTGTTAATTCCTAAAATACTTTCCATCATCCCACTTCAGATAAAACTGAACACACCTCTTTCAGATCTTCAGTTTTTCCCAGGACCTTGACCCGGAGCTGCACGGCAAGGTCAGTATTTTCTTACCATGCAAATATTTCTATTCACTATTGCTGACCCCGCCCATCTGCAGGCACACTTCAGGTCTGTTCCTAGGATCATGGCGGTGTTTGAGTTTAAAGGGGCCCTTCGGTTTTTCCCCGGGCAGACCCCGATGCAGGACGCGGCTGAAGCCATTCATGCCAGCTGACTGTGATGCCTAGAATTGTATTCCGTGTGTCCGCCCGTTGCCTTGGCATGCCAAGTGTGGTTTGCCGGGAACAATGTGGTACCTTGTCTCTCACATGCATACACACACTGGCACGCTCATACTACAACCCCTGCGCACACAGGCTTGGCTTGGGGAGGGTAGGCAATGCACATGCACGTCCAAAATACACACGCTTCAAAACCTGGAGGGACGAGCAAGTTCGTAAACCCAGAGCAGAGGTGTAGCCACACCAATAAAATGTGAGGCTTGTGTTAGATCACACCATAAAACAGAAGCCCAGTTTCTCCTCCAAGCTCTCTCTCTCTTTCTGAATAGAGCTAAATGCAGCATTAGTCTGTCCCATAACATCATAAGTTATGTCCCGTCATAACATCAAACACCATTCTTCAGTACGTGTGACAGTAAAAACCAATTCGTGTCCATACGACATCTGTCTGTCGGCTGGCTGAGAGCATTGCTTTTACAGATGCTGCCGGGTCGGGAATGTCTTGTGACCAGTATTGTCAAATGCTTGACCCCTAGCAGAGGACAGGATAACCTGGTGCCCGTAAAAACGTTCAAAGCATTGGCAGGGTCTTGCTTTCAAAAGCGCAACTCAGCTCAAAAAATATATAAGCCACTGAGGTTCACTGTGGCAGAGCACACCATTTACCTAACCCAAGGCAGTTGGCCTCACTTGGGTTTTCAAAAAAAAAGAAAAAAAGGAAAAAAAAAGAGCCCTTCAGGTTTATTTACTGAAATTGTCATTTCTTTTCCCCCAGAACTTTAATCAGCCACACAGAGCACAAAACCTACATTCAACTCCGATTTATGACACGAGGCTAACTCCTCCTACGCATATTTATTTCACTTAACTCTTGCAGTCCTCCACGCGGGGCTGGCCTCTGGAAAACACATCGCATTGCCTGGTTCCCACTCTTAAAGCCCGCTTCGTTAGCGTGCAGCCTAAAGCCCTCCGCAATCCCCGCCAGATGGCTATTTTCATATCATATTCGTATACGTTAAGCCCCTCCCGTAAGATCCCAATAGTGTGATTCCGGCGCGAACTCCAAGAGGAGGGGGAAAGACAGAGACATGGAAAGTAGAGTGTAATCAGATCGCCAAACAAACTGATGGTACATTGCACTTAAAAGGGGAGCCGGAGGACTGTATCCATTAGGCACATCAAAAAGGGGGAAGGAAAGTTGTTCAAATGTCCCAGGGCATCTGCTGCTCTAACTGTTAAAAAGCAAAAATCCTCATTACTGGATCTATTATATAGTAAAATGTCAAGCGTGTTCCCCTAAAAGAAGAAAAAAGGCTAAATGATGATGATGATGATGATGATGATGATGATGGCGGTGATGATGGTGATGGAGCGGAATGGCATCTGCTGTCAGAAGCCCAGTGCTGGAATGGTTAAACAGCCAGCGGTCGGCAGCACGAATCTCCCACTGTCCCACGGAGGGGACAGTCCTTACGACAGACCTGCCTAGGGAATCCCGCCTTGAGATGCCTCACTGCCCCCACAAAGTGGCCTCAAGCCGACTCCCCCCACGCCCAGGTCTCCCCTCCTTGGCCAGGGCAGGGCACCTTGGCCCCTGCCCCTCTACCTGCGCCCCTAGGAGAGGGCAGTCCCTGGGCCTCCCCCGCGACCTCAGCCAGGAGCTGAAAGCGCTGCCCGAAAGGAGCAGAAGGGACAGGGCTGGGAGGCGGGAGAGGAAAAGACTGAACCAGAAGGCGAGTGGCTTACCTTGGTCCACAGACCCCATGATGCGGAGGGGAAGGCAGTGCCCCGGTCTGAACGCAGCCTCTCTCTGCATCTGGAGGGGATGGGGGCTCGGCGCGCCGCGGGAGAGGGAGAGCCGCGGGCCGGTCCTCCCTAAAGCATGCTCGCCGGCTGCCCTGGCCCTGGAGCCTGCAAGCAGCCCGGGAGCTGCGCGCCCGCTGCCTCGCCGCTCGGGCTCCCGGCTCCCGGCTCCCGGCTCAGGCTCGGTCTCCGGTTCCCGGTTCCCGGTACCCGGCTCCGGCTCCCGGTTCCCGGCTCTGGCTCCCGGCTCCCGGTTCCCGGCTCCCGCTCCCGCTCCCGGCGCGGCTGGGCGCTCGGGCTTACTCGAGAGGGAACGCGACTTCCTTCCCCGCGCTCCGTGTTTATAGGCTTTCAATGCAGTAAAATAACGGGATTCCCTCACTGTTTCCTCCTGTTTATCCAGCGCCATGGAAACCGCTGGATCCCGGCCATCTCCAAAACTAAGGGCTTTCCTGCAAACTTCACACTCAGGAATCCATGACGTCGCCTCCTCCTCGGCCAGCCAGCTCCGTGGCTCCCTCGGCCGCCAGCACAAGTCCCTGATTGTTCGGGAGAGAAGTCGGGGAGAGGGAGCAGAGGCGGGCAGCGGCGAGTAGCAGGGGTGGGGGATTGCAGGAGCTCCGCGGCTGTCTGCAAGGATGGCCCGGCCACCCCTTCCCCAGCCCACCGCAGCTCTTAGCAAACCGTGCCCCCACAGCTCCCAAGCACCCCGTTTTGCAAGCGGGTCTCTCCCAGAGCGGGCTTCCCCGGGGCTCAGAGCGACAGCCCAGGTGGTCAAGACCCCTGGACACTGACCCGGGGGCCCTTGTAGGACCCTTGGGGCCTCTCTGGCTGCCCCAATTTTTTGTGTTCGGGGGTGGTGGGGAAGGGGGAGAGCAGGCGGAGGGGGAGGGGAGGAGGGGGAGGAGGGAAAAGAAATAAATAACGGTGCCTTGTGTCAACTCTCCAACTCCAAGATCTTTTTTCTCTCGAAGAGTTTATTTTTAGATTCATTTAGAAAACCCAAGGTTTCCAGTGATGCTCAGAGGCTCCAGCAATAATGAAATGGCCAAAGAGACGCGGGAACCAGGCAACCCATGTGTTTACACATGCTCTGAATAAACAGGAAAATAAAGGGAAGGGATGTCATGAACTTTGTACAGTCTCCAGAAGGAGGTCCGGTCCGTGGGATGCCACGCGTGGCTCCCACCAATGGGCCACGCAGACCCCAGTAGGCCTGGCGGGGGGGGGGGGGGAGGTATCTCTGTCAAGATGCTCTTTCTCGGTGCAGCCCAGCTAGGCTCGGTCACCTGCAACGCCGGGCGGGAGCCTCGGGGCCCACAGACAAACAGCCAGCTCCGAACGTGGCCACTGCCGATGCTGTGGGTCCGACTGTGGGTAGCACCAAGGCTCGTGACTCATCAGCTCGCCCACCCCCTCACAGACAGACCACAGCTTGAAGAGCAGAGAGGAGCTGGCGGCCTCCATGGGACCACTCTGTTTTCCAGGCCTCGCTGGGCTCTCAGACATGACCACTCCTGCCGCAGGTGCTGTCCCTCCAAGAGCCACTGGGGAAGCCCCCCACCTCACCCTAGTGGCCTCCAGCCGTCAGACATATGGGGGCCACTGTGCCCCCCCCCCCGGAGCAGCCACAGCTGCCCACATGCTGGACTCCCGACCTTGTACTGCTTAACCTTGACCAGGGGGTCCTTCTTCCCAATATTCCAAAAGGGAAACTGAGGCACACCAAGGGCAGAAGAACTTACCTCTTGCTTTATTTGGCAAATACTGGCGTGCAGCCTGTAAGGCCCCGGAGGAAATTCTTCTCAGTAAGCCCCATTCCCTGAGGACTCTGCACCCCTCGTCAGGGGCAAAAACAGGGTGACCAACCATCCCGGTTTGCCAGGACTGAGCGGGTTCCCAGGACGCAGGACTTTCAGTTTCAGAGCTGGGAGAGTCATGGGCAAGCTGATACAAGTTGGTTATCCTCGGCATGAATGAAACTCAGCACTCGACTTCCTTTTGCCGCCATCCGGTCATCGGGCGGACGAGGAGCCACCGTCTTCTGAGGACGAGCACTCTGCTTAGAAATACTACGGAGAGCAAGCCCTAATTAGACACCTACTGTGTGCCAGGCCCTGAGCTAGAGTTCATCTAGAGATGCCTGCTCTGAACCTTCTGCAGAATAAGACCCTGGCCCTGGGAGGGGTTGGCCCTACTCTGTCCAAGATGGTCGCCGCTAGCCACATGCAGCTGTTAACGTGGAAAATAATTTACAAATAAAACACACACCTCCGTTCTTCAGGGCACGCACCACAGTTCAGGTCTCCAATACCACACGATCTGCACACTATGGGCTACCGAGTTGTACAGCGCAGCAGCATAGAAATACTCCCTCACTGTAGAAAGTTCTGTCAGGCAGCACTGGGTCGGATGAGCTGAGAGACAGGATAAAGGACAGGCTCTAGAATCAGGCTCTTGGCTCAGCCACAGAACCTTACCGATTCTATAAAACGGGGACACCGTTAATGCCTCACTCAGAGTTGACATAAGAATGCGATGCTAAGAACAGTAAACCGTATGGCAAGTGCTTGAAAGGTAACCTGAAACAAAACAAGGGGCGCCTGGGTGGCTCAGTCGGTTAAGCAGCTGCCTTCGGCTCAGGTCATGATCTCAGGGTCCTGGGATCATGTTCCGCATCGGGCTCCCTGCTCAGCGAGGAGTCTGCTTCTCTCCCCGCCCCCCCATTTTCCCCTTCTGCACGTGCTCTCCCTCTCTGCTCTCTCTCGCAAATAAATAAATAAATAAATAAAAACTTTAATAAAACAAAACAAAATGAAAAACAAAAACAAAACAAAACAAAACAAAACCCTCCCATGGTCAAGTTGTGAACAGTGCTTAAGCCAGGACTGAGACTGTTCAACCCTGCAGTCTGAGCCCTTGACCTCCAAAAGCCTCCCTTTATTAAACAACTGTCCTGTCCAGGTCACACAAGAGATTCTTTGCAGGATCTCATTGTTCGTCTCACCTTCCCAGCAGGCTTGATGCCGTACGCCCCATTGACAGATGAGCAAACTGAGGCTCGGGGAGTCGACGTTCACATGACCAGCCTAGACTGGAACCCAACTCGGTTTGGCAGCAAAGCCTGTGTTCTTGGCACCACAGTCCCTGCTCCCAGAGGCCTCCCTGGGAGCCGAGGTCTTAGAAGCCAGAAGCAAGGCAGGAAACTAGCACGCTGGGCCCTCTTCTGCCAGACTCATTATCGGGGATAATTTTAGACTCAGTCCCACCCAGGCTCAGGCCTCGGAGGCAAGTCCCCATCTCCGCAGGTGCCCAGCGCTGCTGAGAGGGGGCGCCTTTTGGAACTCCGCAGAAGTGGCATTAGCCACATTTTTAGGGAACCCACTCTTTGTCACAGTTAAGCATTTTTCCCTTTTAAAGCACTTTCATACGGCAAGGATTGGAGCCGGGGGAGTCGAGGCTGAGTCACCTAATTTGCCCTTCTGGGCTGCAGCTTTCGACTTCTTAGTTTAGCTGTTCGGTTCCTCAGACAATTTCTTTCCTCTCCCAGTGCCAGGGCAAGAAATATTTTGTCCTTTTGAACTGAACCACCCACTGTTTTTCACTTCTCTTGAGCACTCTCCCTTTTTTTAAGGGATGCTCCGAGGGGGGTGGGTGGGGAGCTTCCGCCCACTAAATTATCCACGAAAACTCCCAAAATAGAAGCTCTCAGCTGGGGTGGGAACCGGCCAGCATAGGAGGAAAAAGCGAAAAAGAAGCTGAATCAAAGCAAATAGAAAGAGTCCAGGTGGCCGTGGGGAGAAAGGCCTGGGGAGTCTACAAGACATCTGGGCTGCAGGAGACCTTGAATCACCGGGGAAGCCTTTTATTAGACTCTCTGCCCCCCAACAGATCTATAAATAAGAAACGCAGGTATTTGGGCTGAAATACCACTTACTGGTGCAGCCCCAGTGACTGATTCCACACCAGGAATATTTAGAAGGATTTGGGCAGCTTCCCTGAGGGCAGCTCCCCAGCCCTCCAGCTGCAGTTGGAGCTCAGGTGTCATCTCCGTCTGCCAGTCACCTTGACCCTGGCTGAAAGGTAGACAGCAGGGCTAGGGGGAGGGCACCTGGGCTGGGCCGCCCAGGCACTGAGAGCAGGGCAGGCACAGGTGTATGCAAACCAGAGCGGCGAGGTCTGCGGCTCTCTCCGCCACCGTGGCCACTTACCGGGCACTCGCTGGACGGCAGGAATGAGCTCACCAAATTGTCTCCGCACCGCTGCGATCCCTCGTCATTTCACAGAGGAGGGAGCTGCGGTACAGAGAGGTTCTGCAGCCTGCTCCGGGCTGCACGGCCAGTAAGTGGCAGGAGGGACCGCCTGGCTGGAGAGCCCGTGTTCGGACCCACCAGGCTGCCCCTCATTTGCTCTGAGAAACTGCCCCCTCATACCTATTCACCTACCAGCCAACGCCACGCACCTGGTGCTGGTGAGCAGTGGGAATGGGGCGAGGACACAACTCCAGGTCAGGGGCCTTGCCTTGAACTTGACTGAGAAGGCCCCGGCCATGCCAAGGGAGCACTGGTGAACTACAGGGGCAGAGGGACTGTCCGAGGGGACCCTAACTGCCGGAGGCCTCATGGATGGAGGTCAGGGGCGCTGGTGAGCTTTCCCTGGGCGTGTCCACCTCCCAGCTCCCTAAGCCAGGAACCTGGTGGCCGTCCTCCTTAATTCTGTCCCTCCCTCTGCTGCCACACTTCCCCTCCTACAAAGCTCTCGCATCCGTCCACCTTGCCTCCTCCCCACACTACCAGTCCTCCCAGGACACCCCGTATCTCCCTCCTCATGCTGCCCCTGCTTCTCTCCTATGCCTGCCCCCTACTCTAGTCCACGCTGTCCTGCACGAAGTTTCTACACTCCAGAATCTAAACGGGGCACCCCATCCTGTCACTCTCCCCTGCTTAAAACCCTGTGTGGGGTTATAATTCCCTTCTGAATCCAGTCCAGAATCCGATGTGTGGCTTAAACACCTGGAAAACCTTCTCCACTCCTTCCAGCCGTGGTGCTCACCTCTGAGCACACCCGAGCCTCGTGTTCCTGCCCCCAGGAAATACTCAGAGTCCCGTTCTCCTTTGGTCCTGCCCCAGGGCCCGGCCTTCCAGCACGCCTCTCTTTATGGGCTCCCGGCCCCTTTCCTCTCTCCACTCAGGTCATTCCGCTGGCCTCCGGGACCTGCCCTGGAGCTGTACCTACCTCTCCCAGGAGCCGGGAGGGTCTGAGGACACCGCGTGTTCTAAGTACAGGGCCCAGTAACGTAAGCACTCGGTCATTATACTAGAACTACCGTCTTGCCATTACAGACAGCAGCTAGAGGAGCTCCCAGATCCACCAAAAATGCCATTTCAGAGGCTCCCCAGCCCCCACCGCAGAGGTCCAGGCCAGCCTCCCCGAAGGTCCCAGGGCACCCGCCTCGGGGAGCGGTTCCTGCCCTCGTGCAGTCCCCTCCCACCCTGTGCCGCTCTGGGATCTTGCCCAGACGGTGGTACGTGGGTGGCTTCCTTGGCCGGGCCATAGAGACATGCAGTTTCTGCCTTGCCTCCTGGGTCCCTCCCGCCGGGGCAACCCACTGCCATGTTGTGGGGACACTCACGCAGCCCCCTGGAGAGTCATGTCTTCAGATGATGAGGCCACATCACCCACCTAGGAAACAGAGATCTCTGACACTCATTTTTTAAAGTTTGGAGGGAACAACCAATAGCTAACACAACGGCCTCTAAGACCTGGTCCTACCCACCTGTCCAAGCCCATCTACTCCACTCTACTCCATCCCAGCCTCCCTGCCCTTCCCCGGCCTGGCCCCACTGCATGGCCCTTGCGCTGGCTTACCCTCTGCCCAGAACCTTCTGTCCCCCAATCCCTCATGGCTAGCTTCTGGCATGTCACCCTATGAATGTATTCTTCTAAGACCCTCATCTTAGAAGTAGGGTCCAGCTCAACCCCAACCCCCCGCTGAATTTCTGTACAGTATTTACCACTTACTGTACATTCATCCGTGTCGCGGACGTCTCCCCTGCCTCCCACCTAAAATAGCAGTTCTACAAGGGCAGGAACTTCGTCTTACCCACTGCTATCTCCTGGCACCCAGAATGGTGCCCAGCGTATGACCGGACCTCCCAGAGGTTTGTTGAGTGAATAATATGCAATTATCTCCTCTGTTTGTTTGCTTGGTTATGACTCATCTCCCCACTGGACTGGGAGGAGAGGGGCATGCCCAGCTTAAGTGGGGCTCAGAGTGACGTCTGGAACTGGTGGGTGCTCGGTTAACAGTCCCATCTCCTGTCTACAGAGTGACGTCTACGCACTCACTCAGTGTTCTCACCACAACCCTGGGGGATGTAGATGATTATCCTCATTTTGCAGGGAAGGAAACTGAGGCACAGAGACTCCAGGCCACCAACTAGAAAGCAGCAGACACCGTGCGAACTTGGACCACAGTGGCCGACACCAGAGTCACGCCTCTAGATCCTCTCAGTGTTTGTTCAATGAATGGCAGGGAGGCCTGCCTGTCCGGCCACCTTCTCAGCCAGCCGAGGATCCCCTCACCCCATCACGTGGCCGAGGGGGTGGATGAGATGCTCCGTCGGGGCTGGCAGGGGAGAAGGAACGAGGCGGTGGCTGGACAGCTGGAGAGGCTTTCCCCGTTTCCAAGGGATGGAAAGGTTCACCTCATCTGGAAAGAACTCCCCGTTCTGTGGTCGTGGCAAAGAGCAAGGTGTCTCCCCTGCCTGGTTCATTTCAAAATACATTGTCTTGCTTTTAATAGCCTCTCTGATCTGCTCTTGGAGGCTCTCATGACTGACTGTTCCCAAAATAATACCCAGCTCTGCTTTTTCCAACTCAGAAGTGCTGAATCTTGCTACCTCCCATCAGCCGCTGGCTGCCACCGAGAGTCCTGGTAATCCCAGGGTCCCCCAAGCCGGAATGTGACCCAACAGGGAGGTTTCCAAGACATTTGGAGAGAACCCTGGACGTTCCCTGCCAGCTCATCGGCCTGCTGACAACAAGTTTCCAGGGAGAGCCTGCCCCTCTGCGGGGCTCCCTCCACTGCTCCAAGATCGCTGAGCCGGGATGGGGCAGGAGGCCAAAGGCGGCCCTCGGAATGCCCCGGGGGCCCTCAGGGATGGGGAAGATTTTCCTAGAAGCTGGAGAGCTGACGTGGAGTGAGAGGGACTCGGCTTGGCTTGCCTTTCTCCCTCTGCGGGCAGAAGAAAAAGAAAGGGGGAAAAGGAAAGGTTTATCTCGTTTGCATTTTTCTGAGAGCTAAGCTGGAAAGAGTCAGGCCTTCCGTTTGTTCAGAGGACTGAGGTGCATACAACTCGAATTTTACTCCTCATCCTTCAAAAACCCTAATGGGCTCTCTGGTCGCTTTGCTTATTTATTCGACAGGCACTGTCACATGCCTGCACTCTTCTGGGCACAGGCAGAGGCTGCCTCTCCGGAGCTCACAGTCCGTGGGGGGAGATGGAACGTGAGCACGTGAATACCGATGACACCGCTGCGTGGCGATACGTGCCAAGAAAAAGACAAAGTCAAACAAGAAGCTAGAAAGGGATAGAGGAAGGGGATGGTTTCAGCCAGGGTGGTCAGGGAAGGCTTCACTGAAGAGTTGGCACTGAGCAGAGTGAAACGGCAGAACTGGTTATGCAGATAGCTGGGGAAACACACCGACAACAGCGGAAACGGTGTGTGCAAAGGCCCTCAGGCAGCATTCTCTGTGGCAGTGAGCCTGCTAGCACTGGAAATACTCATTACTTCATGCATTTGACAGGCTTTCTGGGTACCTGCCGTGTGATCGTGAACTTGCTGCTGGGGACATAGTGGGAAAAGAAGACAGAGAGTATGCCTCTTCAGGGAGCTCTCCATCCAGTGGGGGCAAGAGAGGTCAACACACATTACAAAGCAGGTTGCTAGTCCTGCTAAGGGAGAGGCTTGGGGAGACACAGAACTCATGGGAGAGCCACATGACCTAGTCACGTCCGCCTTCACAGTGTCATCTATATGGTGTCAATAACAGTCGCTAAAATTTAAGGTTTATTCTACACTTTGCCTTATTCCAAGTGTTTGGTATATATTAACTCCTCTAGTCTTCATAATGTCTGAAAGAAGTTCAAATATTTTCCCTTTCCAAAGACGATGAACAAGGTTAAATGACTTGACCTAAGTCACATGGTGGAAAGGCCTGGAATCAAACTTTTAAAGGGATAGGGCATGGGGCGCCTGGGTGGCTCAGTGGGTTAAAGCCTCTGCCTTCGGCTCAGGTCATGATCCCAGGGTTCTGGGTTCAAGCCCCGCGTCGGGCTCTGTGCTCTGCGGACAGCCTGCTTCCTCCTCTCTCTCTCTGCCTGCCTCTCTGCCTACTTGTGATCTCTGTCTGTCAAATAAATAAATAAAATCTTTAAAAAAAATAAATAAAAAATAAAGGGACAGGGCATACTCTCCATTTCCCCTTCTTCTCTTCCTGCTAAATGGGGACTTGATGGAAGGTGCTCAAGCAGCCATTTTGGGGCCAAGAGGTAGAAACTGTGTTAGGGAAGACAAAGCTGCCAACTAGAAGGAGCTCGGGTCCCTGAGGATCGTGGGGCCTCCATATTAACCCTAGATCTCCTAACCAGGTTCTTTTATAAGAGAAAAAAAATAAATATTTAACTTGGTTAGGACACTGTTATTTGGGGATCTTCAATATAACAACTAAACTTGTCCTAAGCAATGTGGATTCCATTTTAAGAGTACAAAGACCTCAGGGCACCTGGTGGGTTAAGCCTCTGCCTTCGGCTCAGGTCATGGTCTCAGGGTCCTGGGATCAGGCCCCACATTGGGCTCTCTGCTCGGCAGGGAGCCTGCTTCCCCCCACCCCCTGCCTGCTGCTCTGCCTAGTTGTGATCTCTCTCCCTCTGTCAAATAAACAAATAAGAGTACAAAGACCTCAAGTACAGAGACATGCCATAACGCGATCACATATGCACTTCAGAAAAATGGTCATAAGTGGGGTTAAGAGTCAGGCTCCAGAGCCAGCTGGCCTAGGTACCAATCCTAGCTCTGCCTCTCACTAACTCTGTGATCTTAGGGGAGTTACTTAACTGATCCGTACCTCAGTCTCCTCATCCACACGGTGGGGACAGTATTACCTAACTGGAGAGCTGCTGCGGGGAGTTAGCACATGTGACGGTATTTAAAATAGCACCTGGCATGGGTCGCCTGGGTGACTCAGTTGGGTGTCTGGCGCTTGGTTTCAGCTCAGGTCACGATCTCAGGGTTGTGGGATCGAGCCCCGTGTTGGGCTCTGCACTCAGCATTGGAGTCTGCTTCAGATTCTCTCTCCCTCTTGCTCACTCTTTCTCAAATAAATAAAATCTTTTAAAATAAAATAAAACAAAGTAACCGTTGGCACATAGGAGGGAGAGCTCTCTCCAGGAGAGCTAGAAGAGCATGCTGGAACTTGCCTGGTCCAGCAGGCACTGGTGGGCACCTGGGAGCCCCGAGAGATGTCTGGAGCCGGCTCTGAGCCTTCATTTGCAGTCAAGGGACACGGGGAGAGAACACCGGGATGGATGCAGTCACCAGAACAAAGCCGCTGGGCCGTGGGGAGCCGTATCTAAAGTGGGGTGCAGACCGGGCCACGTTGCAGAAAGCCACCTCAGCACAATCCAGCCCAGGAAGCCATGCCTCGGAGCCTCTTCTGGAAGCGGGGGCAGGTCCCGCGCCGGGAGAAGCATGCTGCACGTCCCCCCCAGTGGGCTCCGTGGAAGATAAGAAGTCCAAGCTTCCTGAGGATGTGCTCTAAACCTTCCCGCTGACTCCTCTGGGCTTGTCAAAATATTTCTTTGTGGAGCCATCCCTGTTTTTCCATTAATAAAAGTATTTTTGGGCTCCTGGCAACAATGAGTGAGTGTTACAAAAGAGGTCGGGCCTTCCAAGGTAAACACAGCTCACCCCAGCCCTGGTTGGTGGCTCTGGGCCACTGAGCAGAGGAGCCGCTGTTCGTGCTCTGGGGCTCCCTGCCTTCTGAGCCGTGATTGGGTCCAGGGAGAGCAGACTCTGGGGTTGGCAGCCTCCTCGGGGAAGTCAGAGCCTCATGCTAGAGCAGGGGCACAGGGCACTGCGGTTCAGGATCCCCGGGCTTTCCTAGTGCAAAGCACGCCCCGTCTACTTATATGAAATGCTAGCACCATCCGGACCAATCTGGAGGGCGGCAGTGACATTAGCAGCTTGCTGGACACAGCCTGGGGGTAAGGGGGGCGTCGCTGTGAAAGGCAACAGAGACGTTCTGCATTGGCTGATTGAACTGTACACTTAAAACCTGTGTTTCATCACACGTAAATTAAAATTTAGTAAAGCCGACATTAAAAAAAAAATGCCAGCTTTCTGACTCAGGATGCTAATTCTTCCTACAATTTCTTTGGTCTAAGTCAGGGGTTGACAAACTATGACCAAATCCGGCCCGTTGCCTGGTTTTATAAATAAAGTTTTATTGGAACGCCCGCATTACTCTATGGACCGTCTATGGCCGTGTTCACAATAAAATGGCAGAGTGGTACAACTGACTTGCAACACAGACCATATGACCTATGAGATGAAAATGTCTTAAATCTGGCCCTTCACAAAGTTTGCTGACCCAGCTCTGAGAAAAACTAGGAGCTGAATACTCCTCTAGATGCCTCTGTTTTCAGGATCGAATGCGCCCAAACTCCCAACCTCTTTATCCCCAAACTGCTCCAGTCCCCAGCTCACGTGCGTGCCTGGCAACTTCTCCCAGTGGCAGGCAGATGTGGGGAGAGCCAAGTCCTCGGGAAGAGCTCTCAGTTTGCCCCATTTGGGAACCATCTGACCTGTCTTTAGAAGCGCCTCCTGCAGCCCAGGCTTTCACGTCCGGGAGCTAGAGCGGATGAATCAAGCATCAAGAGGACGGTCCTCCCACAGAACCTGGCCGCGAGCAGCAGGAGAGGGCAGTGTGGCTGCACTCCCTGGGGAGTCTTTATATTCCCGAATTACATTTCTCTCTGTCCTTCCTCCCTTGCCCTCCTTCCATCTTTCTCTCCCTCATTCCTTCCTTCTACAAAGACACTGCAGTCGACCGAATTGTTTACATGGGCCGGAGTCTCTCAAAGCGACTCTTTTTTGTGGCACGGACTCACCCTGGAGTCAGGAAGCTGTGTACATTGTCGTCAGCTGCAAGAGTAAAAGTAAAATGAAAAAACAAAATGGGGGCTGTGAGCAAAAGGTTCCAGGGAGGGCGTTCCTCCCACCGCCCTCTCCTCCAACCTGCGGTCAGCGCATGGAGCGCAGGAGACAAACAATCTCAAGGTTCTCAATCCTGGATAGTCCTGAAGCCCTGAGTCGGGGAGGGGGGGGGATCTGGGGGCGAGAGGGACCTTATGCCATGGCCTGCTGGGGGATCCTTCTGCAGACAGGTCCTTCTAAATACTCACACCTTTGCCCCTAGCCCCTAATGTCCCCGCCCACTTCTGGAATAAGTATTCCCATTCTTACTGTGGGATCAGACCTTTCTGACTCTATTCCCAGCTCTCAGGATAAGCAAGGGACCCAGGGCCAGCTAATCAGCATTCAGACTGATTGGCTCAGGTCAGTGAGAATCAGGCCAGTGAGAATTAATTTGAACTGTTAGAAAAGAGAATCCCACTCACACATACATTCTCTCTTTCCTCCTGAGATGGAAGGGTATTTGCCTGGAATCATCATCAGCTATTTTGATGTCTTGCATTCTATATAGCAAGATGTCTGAGGATATAGGCAACATAGAGAAAGGCCGAGAGATTGAGAGAGATTAAGTGCTGCCGACATCGGAGCCCCTGGATCCAGCCATACCTGCAGCCACAACAAACTCCATTAGCCTCTCATGTATATGAAGACATTTCTTTTTCACTTCAGCCACTTTGAGTTAGGTTTTCTGTCATTTGCAACACCTTCTCTTTCATCTACAGGAGTCTGAAACCTGGGAAAGGGGCCCCAGTTGCTTGCTACCAAGAAAGACAAGGACAAACTAAAGGAAATGCAGAGAGATGGAGCCAGAGCTTTGATCATGCAATTCCTGAAGCCCATCTTCATGATGAGATCACACGCTTCCTCTGAAGGCAGCCAGTTTAAGCCAGTTTGAGTCAGGTTTTGCATTGCTTGTGGGCAAAAGTGTCCCAAGCGGCCTACCCCCATTTTCTCATGTGTAAGACAGAGATGATCACACTTATCTCAACTAGCAGCTGTGAGGAAAGGGGACTCACACGAGGGCTCCAGCCCAGAGCCAACAGACGAAATAGAGGCTCTGTACAAGGCTCCCTTCAGTTCCCTGACTTACTTCTTCCCGTCCCTCACAGCTGGCCCCATGCAAGGCACGCTGGTGGTCATTGTCGTTACTGACTCTGGCGGGTAGGAGGGGACCCTCGTGTGCACTGGTCACGGGTTCCTCAGACGGAGTCAAGGGCAACACTGCCAGGGCGGGCCGGGAAACTTCTGGGACTTCACCCAGACACCGGGTCGTGCATGCCGTTCACCCTGCTGCTGACAAAACAGCCCCACACATCTCTCTCTGGCAGTCGCCCTTTCCCCTCCCTCATCTGGACACTCGGAGGGGCCTCACCCCCAATTTAAAGCTGGTCACGTGCAGACAAGATGACGGGCTCGCAGGGAGCCGCTGTCAAGGGCTGAGAACCGCTGTGCCTCGAAGCAGATCTGAAAAGCGGTTTCTCTTCAAAACCTCGTTTTCGGGGCGCCTGGGTGGCTCAGTGGGTTAAAGCCTCTGCCTTCGGCTCAGGTCATGATCCCAGTGTCCTGGGATCGAGCCCCGCATCAGGCTCTCTGCTCAGCAGGGAGCCTGCTTCCTCCTCTGTCTCTGCCTGCCTCTCCGCCTACTTGTGATTTCTGTCTTTCAAATAAATAAATAAAATCTTTAAAAAAAAAAAAAAACAAAAACCCTTGTTTTCATACCACCTGTGGGCATCTTGATTCACTGCAGCAGGAGCAGCCGGGAAAGGGGGAAATCAAAGAGAATGATCTCGAAACTTTTATCTCCAATCCCAAATGGGGCTTTCTCCTGAGTTTGTCGTAAATCTACATCATCTTCCCTTTGAGGTGCCTGTCCCTGCCAAGCAGAGCTTGCTTTGACATCTGCCGGGGGAGGGACGCTGCCCGATCCTGGTGTGACAACACAGACACACGTGACCACGAGCTGGAACCGGAATGAGATCGCGAACACCTCGGGCAGGAGCGCATCGCAGATCAAGCCCGCAGAACGCTCTTTCCTGCTAAGCACTGGTGGTGTCCCGGGGGACAGCACCACCGACGTCGTCAGAAGCTAGATTCTCCAGAAGACAGAGGATATTAAGGTTCTCAGGAATCAGAGAAATGTGGACTCTTGCTTCCTGGGCCACTGGGGGGAAAAATATGTAATGGGTGTCATCCTTATATAGTGAAATACTAACATGTCCTTCCAGGGGCGCCTGGGTGGCTCAGTCGGTTAAGCATCCAACTCTTGATTTCAGGACTCAGGTCAGGATCTCAGGGTCCTGGGATCGAGCCCCGCATCGGCCTTTGCCCTCAGCGTGCCCTCTCATAAATAAATACATAAATAAGATCTTAAACAATAACCAAAAACATCCTCTCATAGACAAACAAAAGAGAGAGGGAAGGAGGAGAGAGGGGCTGGTGACCAAGGCCTAGGCCCATCGGCACCCGGAAATCCCCTGACCATGGGGATTGGTTCAAGGACAAGCACGTGAGCCAGGCCAAGCCGGGGTTCCAGCAGAAGTCTTCAGCTGGGCTCTGGACAGACTCACTCTTTCCTGCTGGAAAGGAAGGTGGAAGGATGTGGCCACCATGGCAACCGGAGGGCCAAGCTGGGGCAGAGTCAGCCCAGTGAAAGCAGAGCCAAGACACAGAGAGAGAAACCGAATCCCAGCCCATTGTTTGAACCCCTTCATCCCACCAGGTCCGAAGTCTGCCCCAGACTTTTCAATAACCGACTCCCTCTTTCTATTTAGACTAGTTTGTAAAGTTGCTCGGGGCATAAGCGAACTTTGACTTTCAGGGAAACAATCATTTTTTAGCATAAGTATATCTTATGCAATAGTGAGGACATACTTAGGCTAAACATTTATTCCCTGCTTCTCTGGAATTCAAATTTAATTGAGTGTCCTGGGTTTTATCTGGCAACCCTCCCCGTTTGGACCAGGTTAGCTGAACCCCAGAGGTGAGCTGGGCTTTCACGGAGGCCCAATCTTTAGTAAGACCTCCGAGATGCCCTCAGGCTCTGCCTCTCCCCACACACAGGCCAGCCCTAGGGCCCGACGGCAGGAGAGCGCAGGGCCCCAAAGTTGATTCCCTCGGACTGTGATTTCCCGTGTGAGCAGGGACACGGCCTGTGAGGTGAAGGCCCGTTGCCCGCTCGCATTTGGAGATCACCCCTGCATGCTGCAGGCTGTCCCTGCCTCCTCTCGCATCCTCCTTCCAGCGTGACTCCACGAGGTGGCAAAAGACAGTCCTCATTTTAGAGATGAGTAAGCTGAGGCTCAGAGGGTTTTTTTGTTTTTGTTTTAAGATTTTATTTATGTATTTGACAGAGAGAGACACAGTGAGAGAAGGAACACAAGGAGGGAGAGTGGGAGAGGGAGAAGCAGGCTTCCTGCTGGGCAGGAAGCCTGATGCGGGGCTCGATCCCAGGACCCTGGGATTATGACCTGAGCTGAAAGCACAGGCTTCACCCACTGAGCCACCCAGGCACCCCAGGCTCAGAGTTTCGATGACTCTCACGGGGTCACACAGCTGATAAGTGGTAGAGCCATGTTTCCCTCCCAGCCCGTGTTCCAGGAACTATACCTCCAAGCAAGAGGGACCGGAGCGTGAGCTGCTCCCCAAAGATCCTTCAGAGGAAGCCATGGGGCCGCCCTCTGGATGGACTAGGGGGGCTGGGGAGGTCTGAGTCACTGGGGCTGAGCTCTGCAGAAAACCGAGAGGGCTCCTTTCCCGTTGGACTTCAGGGCCTGGACACAGAGAAAGGGGAAGGACACTTAATAAATTGTCCTCACACAGGCAGGGGCGCGCAGGGTGCAGTGAGCCACTGGGGGCAAACACCACACCTCCAACTTCTAGCATGTTCTGCCCAGGCTTCCTGGCCCTTCTCCTCAAGGACTCCTAATGTTCAACTTTGGTTTTGCTTTTTTTTTTTTTTTTGTCTCTCTGTTGTTACCACTTAAAGAAAAAAAAAAGAAGCAAGCGAGCAAACCAACAAAGCAAACATCTGGAAAGCTTTGTGGAAAATGGCATCTTGGAGGACCCACCCTCCCTGGGGCTGGAGTGCAAATGCCCATGGGATTCGCAACTGGCCCCCAAATGCTCTCAGAGGAGAGACACAGGCCCCTCTGTTCTCCTCCCAAAGCCCTGTCTTCGCCTGGGGTCACATCCTTCCAAAATCACCACCACCTCCAGAGGGTATAGCTCCCAACCCCCAGACCTGACCAAGTGGCCAGCAGGCCCTGTTCCTCACCCGGCACACCCCAGCCCAGCGACTTCCCTCCCACTTGGCTCTCTCCCTCCCACTCCACAGTCCCTGCCTCGTCTAAGGCAGGTCTCAGGCCTCCTGCCCCACACGGAAGCCTCCTCCGCATCACCTCACCTCTCTTTCCACTCCCGCTGACCCCTCTCTCAGCACCGCTGCCAAAGGGCTCTTCAGCCGGGACGATGCTACTGTTCCCCTGCTCCACGACCTTCATTGGCTCCCACGGCCTCCAAAATAAGTACCAGCTTCCTCCCTGCAGGGCTCAACCCTCCTGTGATGCCTACGTTGCTTTGGTTTCCAACTTCTTCCTCTCTTCTTTTGGGAACTCTGCTCTCCGTTTACTTGGGGGACAGGGTAAGAGTCGCAATCTCCCCCTTTGCATCATGTGGTTTGGGACTGCCTTCGGTCCCAGGTCCGGCAGGGGACTGCGCAGCCCGGGCTGGGCTGATGAGTGTGCTACAGTCCCCTGAACACAGGAGTTGGTTCAGGACTAGCCATGTGGCCCAGGGCAGGCCCATCATGCCACCCCCGGGGCCTGGCTGGAACTACTGAGGTCTCTCTCTCTCTACCTCTCTGTCTGTGCCTCTGTCTCTCTCTCACTGTTGCCAGCCTCAGAAGACACAGGCTGCGGCCCCCAGATGGCTCAGTGAAGCGTCCTACTCGTGGTTTCAGCTCAGGTCTTCATCTTGGGGAGTCACGAGATCGAGCCCCACATCAGGCTCCACACTCTGTGTGGAGTCTGCTTGAGATTCTCTCTCTTCCTCTGCCTCTCCCTCTGCTCTCCCTCTCTCTCCCTCTCAAATAAATAAATAAATAAATCTTTAAAAAAAAAAGGAGAAGAAGAAGAAGATGATGATGATGATGGTGGCGGTGCAGGCCAGGAGCTGCTAAGGGCCACCTTGCCACCATAAGGGGAGGACAGACCTGTGATACCCAGAAAGAAGTGATCTTTAAAATATTTTTATGTCCCTGGATATAGCTGTGCCTGAAGCCAGTAGAGCCACTCAGTATATCTATCTGTTTTTTTTTTTTAGATCTGAAGCGGTTTGACATAAGTTTCTGTCACCGGCAACTCAACGATACAGTTCCAGCTTCCTTTGCTAGCTGTGTCGCCACTATTTTCCTGCACATCTCTCCGCTTCTGAGAAAAGTACCTCTTGAACAATTAGCAGAATGCAGCCCATGCTCCAGCCCGTGTCCTTGGTCCTGCTGTTCCCTTGACCTGAAACGCCCTGACCATTCCACTGCCGAGCGGGACACGGATTCTCCTTGCGGCATCTCTCAGGCGGGGGGTATCTCTTTCATGAGAATCACACCTGTCACTCCCTGGCCTCTCAAAGGACCTTTCTATGCTCTCAAATTTACCACCCACCCTGGACTCCTGGTCACTTGCCTATCTCCTATTCCCTCTCAGAGAGACAGGGACTTAGATGACAAGGACTCAGCCTTGTTCAGCTCTTTCTGAGCACAATGAGTGACAAAGACCAGGAGCTCGGCGAGGCGTATTACACTTGTGATCACCTGCCAGGATACGCCAAGAGTCACTCCCTGAAGCCTGGATCTTGGGACAGACATTCCGCCTGCCAGGCATCCATTACCCTATCCACCAGTGTTCCTCTGGGGAGCCACTCTATCTCTACTCTCATTCTTGTGGCCTACACAGAACTCACCCCACCTTTTTGGATTCAATAACGGCACGTGACCCAGAGCCAGCCCACCAGGGCGTTCCCAAGCTCCCAGCCACAGAGATTGTCCCAAGTTGGTTGTGTGACCAACCAATGAGATTCAGACCTAGAACTTTTTTGCTGGATTCAGGAGAGGGAGATACTCTGTGGACTGGGATTGGAAACTAGCGGAATATGACCCTGGGCTGCTGGGGCCATCAGGTAGAGAGGTTCTGCCTTAGAAAGAAGCAAAACAAAGTCAGGAGACAGAGGCAGATGCCTAATATCATGTTCATCCTAGATCCAGCCATGCCTGAAGTCAGCCCTGGCTTTTTAGGTACAAGAACCATCAAGTTCCCAATTAATTGGGCTTCCGTCTCTTGCAACCATGAATCTCAGTTGATGCAGCTGTCCAGTTTTCTCTCCATCATTAGGACTAACCCAGAGCACAAAAAATCCGTAAATACTTAATCACTGATTAACTGAGTGCAGGGCAGGCTCTCTACCCTGTCACAGGCCCGTCTCCCTCCCTACCACATTCCCAGCTCTTAATCTAGCTAAGGTCCATCCACCCTTCAAGTCTCTGCTTAACTATGACTCCCAGAAAGATTTTTCTTAATACTCCCACGAAATAATTAAGTCCCCTCGGGGCCTCAAAGCGCTTCTCACCTAGCACTTCTCAGGCCACTGCCTAACTGTTGGTGGGAGTAATCATTCTGTGACTGTCTCCCCCTGCCCCTCCCCGCAAAACTACAAACTCCACCAGGTCAGACACTGTCTCACCTGCCCCTGGGTCCTGGGAGCCAGCACAGAGCCTGGCACTGAGCGAGGGTTTAATAAATCGACCCTCAACTAACGCCCTGGCACCACTCGGAATCAATGAAAAGAATACGTCCCACATGCTTCTCAGCTTCAATAAAGATGGTGGGACCACCTCCTCCGTGAGTCCCTTGTCCCTTGAAGAAGGGTTCCTAGGAGAACCGGGCTTGGGGAGGCTGGGAGAGAAACGGCCTCTTTGTGCAAGTCCACGGGGGTAGTTAGCATATTGAACTTGATCAGAGAGCCCAACACAATTTGTGATTCATTACTGGGGACTCTAGCCACGCCCCGAAGCAAACGTCAAATTTCACACGTTTAATGAACTCCATACTTGAAATACATAGCCTGTGAAGTCTGATTTACACTGCTGTTAAAATCGCTGGTGCCTCAAAAGGAATGTGAAAAGTATATATTTGTGCACAAAGAAGGGGCTTTTTTTTTTTTTTTAAGACACTAATTCACTTCGAGGCATATAAACGTCCCCTAAAGCATTATTTCAATTGCAATATTTCTTTCAGCACCTCCAATTCAGTTACCAGCTTTTGAGAAGAGTGGCTGCCTTAGGTCCCCCGGGAGTGGAAAAGTGCTACCATGTACTTGTCAGGTCTCTGGAAGGTAAGCGGAGCTGACCGCTGAGCTGGGGACAGCCCCCAAAAGGCAGAGCGGGGTTCACCTGCCACCATAATTAAACCTCCTTAAGTCAACAATACTGCCTGGCAAGATGACCATTTCCTTTTCTTTTTCCCCCAGTGCAGCCACAAGCCTTATTTCTCGCGTGCTCCCGCTTGGTGTTTCTTTGCTCTCCAGGTCGGCCGCTGGCTTTGGCCCTTGCAGGTACGGTCGATGCCCGCGGCTGCTGAGCTACCTGGTGGGTGACAGGCGGCCTCCCCCGCAGGTGTTCCACGGCGCAGGGGTGACACAACCAACCTTCACGGACACCTTCTGGGCCAAAAAGGACACCTGACCCTGTTTTCAAGCTTTTAGGGTCTCGGAAAAGTCTGCGTGTGGGGCAGAAGCCACGACCCCAGGGAGGGAAAGCAACGCTGGGAGCCCACGCTGGGAGCCCACGCTGGGAGCCCACGCTGGGAGCCCACGCTGGGAGCCCACGCTGGGAGCCCACGCTGGGAGCCCACGCTGGGAGCCCGGATTTCCGGAAGAGGGGGGGTCAAATCTGATTGGTCGCACTCCACACCGCCTCTTGCCCGTGATTGGCTTAGGAGTGGACATGTGTCCCAGTCCCGGCCAATGACAATGTAAGAGGGAAGGCCGGAAGGTTCTCCAAACTCATCAAAGAGATGGACTAACAGGTCCTCATTTTGGTAAAATCCCACCGGAGACTCTGAGAGCCGCGCTGGTGTGGAACTCCGCGCTTTCATTGGGCGGAGGAGGAACAGAAGCCTGGAGAGGTGAGGTCTTGAGCCGGAGCTCAGCAGCAAAGCCAACATGACTGCGGCGGGGGACTTGAATTATCCTTTGACCACCGAGCGTGCATTCGCCCTCGCTTCTTGGGAACAGAGCAGCAGCCCCTTCGGAGAATCACCTCTTGCCCGAGGCAGGCGGTCTGGAGAAGCTGTTGGCCAAAACACCCCGACGTGTGACCCAAGCTGAGCTCAGGAGATTCTCCCACCGGGATTTTGACTTTTGAGTGATGCAAGATGGGGGGAGCGGAGGGACGACAGTGCACCGGGAGGTGACCCGTCTGGAGGTGCATTAGCTCCTGAGACCACCTCCCCAGCACATCCTGCTTATTGTTCGTTCCAGGCTGAAGTGCCAGCCAGCCAGCCAGCCGCTCCTCATCCTGGTAATCCCCCCTCCCTCTTTCCTGCTTCACGTCTCCAGTACTGACGTCAGCTGGGTGCACGCACAGAGCTGTCCCTGATACAGGATGGCTTTGTATGTCAACGCTCCCCGCCAGGCACTTCCCACTTGTCACCACATCTATTTCTTCCAACAAGAATTATCAGGGACGGGTCATTCACACACACAGACCCGTGCCCATTTCACAGATGTAAACCCTCAGGCTCAGAGTGCAACATCTGCCGGGCTTGCTGTGGTTAACGAGTTGCCGGGTCTGGCACTGAAGTTGTTTCTTGCTGTCCCTATCTGTTAGAGGAGTTTAATTTCCCTTCACCCACATGGTTACAATGAGGACTCAATGAGATAACAGAAGTGGAAATGACTATGACATGGTGTACATACCCCCATTTGGAAGCTACGTGGCTTGCCAGAGTCTTTTTTTTTTTTTTTTAAGATTTTATTTATTTATTTGACAGAGGGAGATCACAAGTAGGCAGAGAGGCAGGCAGAGAGAGAGGAGGAAGCAGGCTGCCTGCCAAGCAGAGAGCCCGATGTGGGGCTAGATCCCAGGACCCTGGGATCATGACCCGAGCCAAAGGCAGAGGTTTAACCCACTGAGCCACTCAGGCACCCCCAGAGTCTCTTTTTTGGGAGGTATTTCCTGAGCCCTGGGGGGGTTCTCTCAAGAATTAGGAGAGCTTTCTCATGGGTTGATCCAGCTACCAAAAGCCACAGCCCTGGACTGGGAGAAAGAATTCAGTCATAGTTGAGGCTGTGTGGTCTGGGGTATAAGCCATTTCCCTAACCTCTCTGGCTATGGGAATCCACGAGCCCAGGATCTGCGGTATCTCAACATGACACACAGTGGGTCCACTCTGGAAACTGGCCTGGAAAGGTCAGATGACAGTGAGCTCTGGTATGATGGAGACAGGCAGGATGGGATGGGGGGAGGTAGAAGCAGATGCCTTCCTGCAGACAGTACTCACTTCCTGCCACTTATAAGCCCCAGCTGTCGTTCCTCTTCTTTCTATTCCTCAATACACTGAACCTTTTCTGCCACAGGGCATTTGCGCATGCTTTCCTCTCTCCTGAATGCTCTCTCCTCACATCTGGGAATGCTGGTTCCCTGTGTCTTTCAGATTCAAGCTTAAAATCCACCTATTCAGGTGCTTGGGTGGCTCAGTCGGTTAATCGTCTGCCTTCTGCCCAAGTCATGATCTCAGCGTCTTGGGATCGAGTCCTGCATTGGGTTCCCTGCTCAGCGGGGAGTCTGCTTCTCCCTCTCCCTCTGTGTGAGGGCTCTCTCTCTCTCTCTCTCTCTCTCAAATAAATAAATAAATCTTTTTTAAAATTCCACTTATTCAAAGACACCTGGCCTGACCACCAAGTCTAAAATAGTCACACTCTCCTCATTCTGGTCAGTCTCCCTAATGGCATCCTGATTTAAATTCATTATGATATTTATCACTGTGAAATGCACTTACCTCACTCACTGAATTCCTTTGTTCATCCCACATTTAATGAATACCCACAACGTGCCGCCTTTTTGGAGGTTTCCAGAGCAGCAAATATGTCCAAGCCCTGTCCTCACAGAGCGCACGTATCTCCGGGTGGAGCTGGAAACAACGCTCTTCGAGTGCTAGGCGGCTGAGGACAAATACAGCTGGGTGAGGGGCTGGGGAGTGACAGGGCTGTCACATTAGACAGGGCGGCCAGCGAAGGGCTCTCTGAGAGAAGGGACACGTGAGCAGGGGCCATGAATATCGCCTCCACGGTGCCTAGAAGCTGCCTGGCGCCTAGGAGGCACTTGATAAATACACAAACCATGGATATCGAATGGGGCCGCCAGACAACTCGGGAGCTCCCTCCCTCCGGGTGATAACATCCCCACAATGACTCACAGCTCAAGGCCTCTGCCCCCTCCTGGGGCTGACTCTGCTCATAATTAGAAGGTGGGAACAGCCACAATGACAGCGGCTAGAGAATGTGGCAAACCCCTGGGAACTGCCATGTCAGGGATGGAGGGAAGGAGGGTCCTTGGGGTGACGAGAGTCAAATCAATGGAGCTTTCGTTCGTCATCTTTGTTGGCATTTCTCAACCTCTTGTGACATGCCATGAAGGCATGCAGCTGGCTGGGGAGACGTGAAGTGGTTGCTTTCACAGGCGCCTTGAAGCTGAGGGTTGAAGCGGATTGCCCCTCAAAAGAGGCAACTGCCTCTGAGACAACAGGGCTGGGCTCCAATTCGGACCCCACCCGTCACCTAGGAGCTGTGTTAGTTACTGCATCTCTTAAAGCCTTGTTTGTACGAAAGATAACAGGTCTCCCTCTCTTCAAAAAGATTCTGAATGTAAAGCACTACGCATGTAGCCGAGATGCTGTCGACCCAAGACTCCGCAAGCCAGACTAAGAAGCGATGTAGTGCAAATTCGAGCCACAGTGAAATATCACCACCCACCCACCCGAGGGGCTAGAATTAGAAATACTGGCAAGAAAGAGAACGAAATGCCGAGCTACAGGTGGTGGCGGGGGTGGGGGGGTTGGGGGGGAGTTTCAAATCACATATTCAACAATATCTTTGTATCCAGAATATATAAAGAACTCTCAGAAATCAACAATAAGAGGGGCGCCTGGGTGGCTCAGTGGATTGGGCCGCTGCCTTCGACTCAGGTCATGATCCCAGGGTCCTGGGATCGAGCCCCACATCGGGCTCTCTGCTCCGTGGGGAGCCTGCTTCCTCCTCTCTCTCTGCCTGCCTCTCTGCCTACTTGTGATCTCTCTCTGTCAAATAAATAAATAAAATCTTAAAAAAAAAAAAAAAAGAAATCAACAATAAGAAAGTGACATACTTTTAAAAAGTGGGCAAAAGACATGAACACCTGCCCAGAAAAGGTATGTGGGTAGCAATATTGTACATGCAAAGACGTTCAATGTCCTCAGCCACTAGGAACATACAACAAACACACACCTAGAAGAGGTACATTTGCCAGAAAGCCTAAAGCAAAGCCAGGGACAATGCCAAGTGCTGGCAAAGGCGTAGAGAAGCTGGGTCCCTTGTGAGAGCTGGCACAAAATATTGGCAGCTTTTGGTTTTGTTTTGTTTTTTTTAAACAGAGTTGTTAAGATATAAGTTACATACTATACAACTCACCCATTTAAAATGTATTGTTCAGGATGCCTGGGTGGCTCAGTCGGTTAAGCGTCTGCCTTCGGCTCAGGTCATGATCCCTGGGTCCTGGGATCAAGCCCCGCATCGGGCTCCCCACTCCACACGGAGCCTGCTTCTCCCTCTCCCTCTGCCTGCCACTCCCCCTGCTTGTGCGCTCTTTCTCTCTCTGACGAATGAATAAAATCTTTTTAAAAAATAAGCGTTCTAAAAAAAAAATTAAAAAAATAAAATTTTTTAAAAAATAAAAAATAAGCGTTCTGTTTGATTTTTTTTAATTAATTAATTATTTATTTATTTGACAGACAGAGATCACAAGCAGGCAGAGAGGCAGGTAGAGAGAGAGAGAGGAGGAAGCAGGCTCCCTGCTGAGCAGAGAGCCCGATGTGGGGCTCGATCCCAGGACCTGGGATCATGACCTGAGCTGAAGGCAGAGGCTTGAACCCACTGAGCCACCCAGGCACCCCTGTTTGATGGGTTTTAGTGTATTTTCTGTTGTGCACCTGTGTGTCTCATTTCAGAACATTTTAATCACCAAAACAAGAAGCCCTCTGCCCATGAGCGGTCACCCGTCGCTCCCCCTTATCTTCCCCAGCCCGAGGCAACCACGAATCTGCCTCCTGTCTCCATAGATGTGCCTCTTCTGGACATGTCACAGAAACGGAGCCATACGTATATACGTACAGCATGCGGCCGATGGCACCTGGCTTCTTGCACTGAGAGTTGTGTTTTCACAGTCCATCCACGCCGTGGCTCGTGCACGCGTCACTCCTTTCTATGGTGGAACCACGTCCGTTGTACGGCTAGGCCACGTGTTGTTTATGTATCCAGCAACCGCTGGACATGTCCACGTTTTTGCTGCTGGGAAGAGCACTGTCGTGTGGGCACAATCTGATCTCAACCTCCCTGTGACGTTTTCTCACCTCCCAAATGGGGATGACAACCCCTGCCTCCCAGGATCATGCGGGGTCGGTAGGGGAAGCTCTGCGCAACTCTAAAACACCATGGGAAGGCAAGACCCACTTTTTTCAGTCAGGTTCCTGAATCTTCCGGAACATTCTCTTAAAACTCAATGACTCGATGTCCCTGAGTGAGACATGCCAAAACGGTTCAAACGGTCAATTTTATGTTATGTATATTTTACCACGATAACAATTAAAAAACAACCTCCGTGTTTACTGGGCCCCAACCATGGGCCGGGCCCTGGGCTGGCTAAGGATAAAACCAGCTGTCCCTTGGATCCGTACAGAGAGGAGCCAGTGAAGGGGCACCGCCTGCCTGGGCACCAGCCATCCCTCCCCCCAACACATCGCCTAGGCCTGTGGTTTCTTTTTTACAACTCAAGCAAAATTTGCCTTCTCCTCTATTACATTAATGACTTTGCTTTTGTGTAAAGAAAAAATATGTGTTCAGTGACTGGCCAGTGACTTGCCTCCCTTCGGCCTCCCAGACCACTGAGTCAGTGGAGTCTTCAGGAAGTTTCCTTTCTCCCTAAGCTACATGGCTACCTGCAGCCGCAAAGAGGTGTGCATGTCCCCAGGGAGGCCCAGGCCAGCCCCACGTGATGCAGGCAGGTTCGAGTCCCACGCAGGGACCGCTGGGAGAACAGGACCCAGGGTGGGCATTCAAAGGCAGAGCACCCGCAAGGCCAGTAAAGGTTAGTGGAAGGACTCAGGGGGAGACATTGCCTCTTTGCCCGAGGTCTGAAATCCTCTGCGAACTCTCTCCAGTCGGGGGACCTCTGTGTTTGAAGAACACAGGCACACGAGTCTGGGAGTGAGGCCTCCCCTGACGTGCAGCCCGCCCTTGGCTCAGAGGTCCCCAACTGGAGGTACGGCCACGACTTCCTCCTCTTCCCCTCACTGCTGAGCCCCTGTTGCCGGCGAGGCACCCAGCTCAGAGAATTGTAGGACTCGGCACCCCCCCCCCCCGCCATCACTCAGTAAATATGGGAATTGGTACTCAAATCTGTCTCCTTTCCAGCTGGGTCCATAGCACGTATCCCTAAGCCACCTGTCCCCAGATTCCAGCACCTGGCCTAAAGCGGCATTGCATTCATTTCTCTTCCCCCCTGGCGTTAGGGCCCGGAGGAAAGGCTTTGCTTTTTCTTGGTGTCTTCCTCAAGCCTGAAGCCATTTCGGAGCAGAAGTCTCCACGTCTGCACAAGTCAGCCCAGCGAGCAGATTCGTCCTGGTCTGATTTTCGCTAATTCTGGCGGTGATGAGCAGCCTGAGAAAATTAGGCTAAGTTATGTGCATAGAGAGTAGCATCTTACAGTCTAATTATTGGCCCTGTCTCTGAAGAATTCCCGAGCAACTCACCTCTTTCTTTGGGTCTGATTAATCGTTGGGGCCCCTGTAAGCCCCCGCCCCCCGCCCCGCGGAATCAACAGGGTTCTGGATGTCATTAGCTACCCCAATTGCCTTTTTAAAAAAATCTGTTTCACATAAAAGGACAAATGAGAATGAATATTTGCCCATCTTTAAGACACTAACGACATTCTTTTCCACAGCCTGTTCTCGTTACTCCTTCTTTCTTCGGGAGGAATTTGAACACAGCCTGGGCCCCCGCACGCAGGCTTCCTCTTCCAAATCAGACCCAAGTGGGCATTTTCTGGAAATGTGGCAACTTCGAAGAATGTGACCCCATTCATTTCTCTCTACCTGTCCTCCCCCCCAGACTCACCTCCCAATTCTGAGGTGGCCTGCTTTCCAGGACTCGGATGAACCACCGCCAACTGCACCCCCAAGCAGAACAGAAGGGCCTTGGTAATATTTGCTGGAAAAGCAAGAACTTCATCCAAGGACCAGCTCCTTCTCCTCTTTATTTAATAGCATCATTTATGCCAATAAAATCACGAGAAATACCCGGGTGAGAGGGGGTTGATACCAGTGGGGGGGGGGTCTCCCCGGAGCCCTCTTAGACCACAGAGGTGGAAATGAGAACAGGCAGGGATGGGTCAGTGAAGCATAGTAGATGGCAGTGAAACAGGGCCTCTCAGACACAGTTCAAGTGCGGCAGGCAAACTTGAATGATGCTTGCTCAGTTTTGGGGATAGGGCTCCTTAGTCTGACTGCCATGGTCTGCAGGCCTTAAACTATGTCCCTGCCCTCATCTCCTCCATGCTTCCCCTTGGTCTTAGCACACCAGCCATATGCCCCTCTTTCTGCTCCTCCAAGATACCCAGCCCTTCCAACCCCAGGTCCTTTGCACACCCTACTGCATGAATGCTGCTTCCCCCAGAACTTGCCATGACTCCCTCCTCTTCATCCTTCAGGCTTCTGCTTTAGCAGGCCCATTCCCAAAGCATGCCTCTCTGACCCTATCACTTTCTCCAGTCTTTCTTCCAGATAAATACCCTCTGCCCACCGCTCACCCTGTTTTTTCTTAGGACCCTAGAATCTCTATGTCTTCTGTCTCTCGCACATCACACAAGGATGTAATCACTGTGAAGGCAGGGACTGTCTATCTTGTTCTCCACTGTCTTCCAGGCCAGAGAACAGTACCCAACACATACTAGGTGCTCAGTAAATATGTGATGAATGAATGAACAAAAAAACCTATTCCACATAACCCCTGTCCCCCCTTCTCCTTCAGGATTCTGCAATTTTCCTTGAAGAAAACTTAAAAACGTTCCTGGGCTTATCTGGACCTAACAAAAGAAAAGAAAAGACTTTGCTCTTAAATCTCTTGAAAATAGACCACCGAGGCTTGGAACACCAAGTTCTTAGTGTGAGTAAAACAGAACCTGCCGGCTGAGTTCTAAGAAACGGGGCCTGTCTGGTCGTCAGACACAGGTTGTCGAGTGAGTGACCTCACAATATGATTCAATTACCCCAGATCTTAATGGGAATGCACTTCAGAGTCCAAACCTCAATACGGAAGGCTGAGGGGTGGCTTGGCATTGACGTTCGTACGAGAAGGCAGGCTCTCTGAGAAGACACTACGTCTTCCCATCCATCAAAGGGGGAGAGGGGGGAAAGGGAGAAACCCCAGGGTCGGGCGTGTTTGTCTGCTAAGGCTTCAGATGGAAACTGATCCGGGCATGCGTGATCCCCCAAAAATCTGCCAGCCCCCAGAGGGCTGCACTTACCCTCCGACCACAGCCACATGGAGAATGAAATTAAATCCCACGGAAAGAGTTGACTTTTTTTTTTTTTTTTAACATTATGCAATGTTTGGGTGAAGGAAAGGGGGAGCTATCAGGGAAAAAAAACTCCTCTTTTTCCCAGAGTTGAGCAAAGCTATTTCTAGCTTTTAATGATACATTTCACCATCACTGCATGGGGAGTTTTGAGAGGCACGAAGGCGGGACTGTTCTTGTTATGTAACCCATTTCAAGTAGGAAATTAGCAAGTCCTGAATGAATTCTGTTACTGTGCTCGACTTCTGGAAAGTTTGGAGCGACTACAGTTCTATTTTGAGGTGAGCAAATCCATCATTTATAGATCTCTTCACAAATACCGCCGGGCTTCATGTCACCCTGAAAAGTTTCATAACAAAAACAGTTAAAGTACTTGGGGTGTTGGAACATTTCGTCTCAAAACCTTATTAGCCTGAATAAGGAGTAGGGTAAGGCCGCCCCATTGCCAAATATTCAAGAATACAAATATCCAAGATCAAATAAATATTCATCTTCTACACAACACCACCCCCCTTCAAACCCTAGTTTTTTTGTGCGTGTTTTTTTTTTTAAGCGAAGCCCAGCAAAATAGTCTGGTCAACAACATAAAAAGCAACGTCTGTTTTTGACGGAGCCGTTGGCCATGAAATCAGTTCTGAGCTATGAAAGCCGCGTCTTGAACAGAGCCGCTGGGCGCAAGGACCTTCCTGGTTGTTGAAAACAGGAAACATAAAGGTCTTTCGATCTCAAGTTCCCCCTAGTGGCGCGAGGGGAGCAGTGTCCGCACGCACATGGAATTTCACAGCCCAGGCGGCTACTTCGCTAACATCCCACTAAGGAAAAGTACCGTGGGTCTGTCTACCCCGCTGGAGCCCACGTCCCAGGGGCTGAGAGCACACGCCTCCGATCTGCTCAGAGGGGCCGCCACGGGACTGAGACGCAGCTGGTTTACAATTCTCTTTCTATTCGATAAGCAGAGGATGACCCTTTCAGCCAGTAGGAGGAAACCACCAGCTCACACCTTAAATAGCTCCTAATTAAAACATTGGGCGAGTTGGGCGTGTGCGTAGCTAGTTTCCTGAGCCTCGGGCGTTCCCATCGCTGTGATCCTCTGGAAATGAAATCTCCTGCAAATGATAACACGGACACGTGTGGGAGGCAGGGGGTGGGGACGAGGGTTCTCAACCGTGGCACGCCGGACATCCAGGGTCGACGAATTCCATGTTGTGGGGGCCGTCCTGCAGCATCGCCGGCTTCTCCTGCATTAGGTCCCTGAGCAGCCCACCCCAACGGGGACAACCAAAAATGCCTTCGAACACTACTGGGAGTCCCCTGGGGGACAAAAGCGCCCCTGGCTGAGAGGCACTGGGTGAAATGAATAAAACATGTCCTCTGCTTCCTACACAACAGCTCGCAAACCTCTTCTGCCTCAAACTTAGGTGACTGCGTTCCTTTTTTATTACGCTCAGGTAGCCACGGTGTAAGACGTCATCAGTACTGCTACGGCGCTCAGTGATTCATGAGTTGCGTGTAACACCCAGTGTTCATCACCACACGTGCCCTCCTTAATACCTACCCACAGTGACTGGATAGATCCCTAAATCTATCACTTGATTAAAAAAAAAAAAAAAAGTGGGGTGCCTGCGTGGCTCAGTGGGTTAAAGCCTCTGCCTTTGGCTCAGGTCATGATCCCTGGGATCGAGCCCCGCATCAGGCTCTCTGCTCAGCGGGGAGCCTGCTTCCCCCTCTCTCTCTGCCTGCCTCTCTGCCTACTTGTGATCTCTGTCAAACAAATAAAATCTTAAAAAAAAAAAAAAAAGAAAAAATTTTCAAAAAGTTAAAATTTTTAAAAGGTTTCTAAACCGATCAAGGGCTATAAATGAATCTTATAAAATGCTCTTTTTCCGACTTCTATCGATCACCTTTTGAAATTATGCCATGTCTATAACAGACGACAGTACAGAATGAACTACAATGCATGGGTTTGGAATGGGATTTTTTTTTTCCTTTTTCTTTGTGCCAAAATCGCAGTTAACTTTAACTGGAGAAAAAGCTATTTACACTTTTTGTACCGTGAGTTACACAGAAAACAGCATTATAATAAAAAGCCTTCATTTTGACACCAGAATTCATGGTTCCACACAAATTAAAATGATCCCCCGGAGGCATAAAGTACACAAGCTTTATTGGGCAACAGCAACGGGCCGGGCTGGCAGACAATGAAAGGAGAACCGCTCAGAGCACGCCGGATCACACGGGTATCATCACGGGATCGAGAATTTAAATCATCTGGGAGTCCCTGTTAAATTAAAGCATCCCGTACCAGAGCTGCCCTCTCATGACAAAATGCTGTCCTGGTGAGAGTCTGCAAGGCGGATTACCCGTAGGGACCTACTAACAGGGCGGCCACGGACTCCTAGGAGAGTTTACAGTTAGCCCCAGAGTGACAAAATCATGATTTAGCCACAGCTTCTTTTGTGCACCCCCCACTTGTCCCTGCCCCCTCCCCCAATTAAACGCAGTATTCTCCGACGGAACCCAGCAACCTGAACGGACAGCACCCGTGACCCCGCAGTGACCAGGACGGGTCCACAGGTACAGCTGCCTCGTCGGAGCGAGCAGGTGCTGCAGAGGTCAATGTCACTGGGGCGCTGCTCACGACATCATCTGCCTCTCCGCTCCATTCAGAAACATACACTTTTCCAAGACGAAATGAACATCATTAATGGAAATATTTCCCCATTAGTATACGCAACAAATTCCTTCACATTAAAGGAAGGGAGGAGAAATAAAATCGGTTGTATTTACAAAGCTCCTTGTAGGTTTCTTAATGAAAACAAAGCTGGGAGGAACGGGATTTTAATGCAAACCAAGCATCTCATCAAAAAACTGGAGAGGACACAGTCACATACACACGCGCACTGAAACACACACAGGAGATTCGAGATAAAAAACAGCTGACAGGTGTTTGCCTTCAGTAGGATGGAGCGGAAGCACATGTAGGTCCCATCGGCAATTTTGGCAAAGGTTTAAAATGCTGCCCCATAAAGGCATGAGGGCGTTCCCATCCCCATCCCAGTAAAAACAAAACAAAGTATAAAAGCAAAGTCTGGAGGAAGAATAGGCGTTATTGTGTCGATTTCCAATGAGCACAAAACTCAAAATACATTCGAGAGTTGTCAGTGTGACCTTAACTTTCAGCAGAGAATACACCGAAGGAAGGGGTCAGCAGACATTGGTATTCAAGATTACTAGGACACAAAAGGGCTTCACTTATTAAGGGAAGCTGGCCTGGGACCCGGAGAATACGACCGTCGCAGTGGGAGACGCCCCAGCTCTTGGTCTCCCAGCTCCTGGCGGCTACAAACAGGTGGTTTGCCCCGATGTCAGGATGCCCCCGGGGATGCCCTCCAGGGCTCGGGGGCCTCGGTCGATGCAACCAGCCTGGCCCAGCACTGCGGGCGACACACACCTGTGCCCACACAGCTGCCAAACGAGGATCCACACTGTCAGGCACCAGAAATCACTGAAGATGGAGAAGCTCGTCTGGTCGTTTTCTTAGAGGAAGGAGGGGGAAAGGAGAAACCACGAACAGATCCCACTGTCCTCACGCACACACAACCATCACCGCAAGATCAAGCAAAAATCATCATAAAACAAAAGTGCTTACTGTGACAAAAATACGTAACGGTGTCCAGGGGCGGAGGGGGTTGTAATTTCTACCTTAAGGAGAAATGGTTGAACAGCAGTGATCGCGTGTTGTGGGGCCTCCGGCCTCGAATTAAATCAACTGTCACAGACTTAGGTCCCACTGAGGTCCAGGGTGAGGGGAAGGGGTCAGTGGTGCTTCTTAAATTCTTTCCAGGTTGGAAAACCAAGAAAAAGGTCAACAGAATCCTTATGCTTAAGGTTAATGAACTCAGGAGCTTCCTGTAAAGTAGCTCGGGTGTTTGTCCTCCCCCATAACTAGACAACCCGCGTGTGCCGCACTTCTCTCTGCTGGGATGAGGCTGAGCTGTGCAGGTGACCATCCTGTCACCTCTCACCGACTGGAGGCTCCCACCCTTTGGGGGCACACGCATTCCTGGACACTCGAGGCCCCGCAGCAGGTGGTATGAGCAGGCTGCCCACTGACGGTGGTCTGGGCTCCACTTGGATTTCGGTCCCCCTGGCCCTTGACTGCCTCTACTAGAGTGTGGCCGAGACAACAGAACACGGTTTGTAACAGCAAGACAAGCATCCGTCAACTTCCAAGGGGAGGTGGGGGTGGGAGGGCTTCTTCAGCCTCTCTGAAAAGCTTCCTTCCTGGCAGATGGCAAGCAGCAGCTCAGGTGTGGACTTCAAAAGTCAACTCACACACCTGAATCACTTGGGACTTGAGGAATGAAACCAGAGAGACGACCTCCCACCATCTGCTGGAACGTCTGCCATTTCCTAGCAATGGTTCCCTAAGACCTACCCCAGGAGCCATCCCCTGTCTGCGAAGAAGGCCAGCATCGGGGTTTACAAACTCAGAACAGAACGACGTCAGAATTATAATCAGCCTTCCAGAAAGACGGAACCAAGTGTGAAACTCCGAGCTCCACACTCCGCTCCCCCCCGCCTTTGAAACTGGGAAACCTCAGTCAGGAAGAAAGATGTGTTTGAGCTTTCTGAGAGTTTTGGACCAAGGTCCTAGTCCCAAGTAACTATTCACCCACTGCAACGCGTATTCTCTGTGGGTCTGGGCGGCAGGAATGGCCGGCATGAGCAGGCAAAGATGACTGCAGAAACGCACGGTCTCAACACAGAAGCCACGTCAGCAGCCAGCTTCCCGGTGCCTGAAACCTGGGGTCATTTTCTGAAGTTTTAAAAGGGCAACAGCCGTGCAGGAGCGTATGAAGAGTGCTCCCGGGCAAGGGGACCACCGCCGGCTCCTCCCGCCCCCAGTTCCCCCAGAGCCGGCTGCCCAGAGGGTAGTGGGTGCTGCCACCAGCCGGAGCCCGCAGCCCTGAAGCCCCACACAAGCAGAAGGGCCGAAGGAATTCATCCAAGTCCAAGACCTCGAGCATGGTCAGCTCTGGAAGATCAACCGCCCGAGCCCCGATGGCAGGCACGTGTGGCTGGGCGCCGAGGGACTCGAAACCCCGAGGATGCCTTGCCCTGCCCCGTCCGGGCCCTGCACACTCCCTTCTTCCTCTGAAACGAGAAGCCACAGCTTTATGAGAAACACACGGGCCTGTAGTCTATCCCCGTGGGGGGAGGGATCGCTACCACCAGCTACCTTTCAGCAAGTTCCCCGTGAAAGCCGTAGGCAGTGTGACGGACCCCGGACCCCAGGGCCCCGGAGCTGCGGCCCGGGGCCTCCTCCCACCGGGGCTGCCCCCGACGAACGACGCACAGCAACATGGGAGATGCCTCTGCCTTTGTCATTCAGCCTCCTAACGGGAAACAGACCTCTGTGGAGCAGAGAGCCCCCCGTCCCTGACCTTGCACTCAGGACTCGGACGGGCCCGGCCACACGTGCAACGTTGTCTAAAGAATTAGTGGAGTCTCTTATCAGTCTGTCGACACGTTGAGGAGCAGTTCAGTGGCACATTTCCTGCTGCAACAACTCTGCTGAAAATGTCTGAGGGTGTCCTCAGCTGGCCGCGGGCTTGGTCATCGTTACCAGGTCCCCAAGAAAGCAGAAGAACACCTCTGAAATTCTTTTACAGGTGGGAGGTGAAGCTAAGTCGAGGGCTGGAGATGTTGAGTCCGAGGGAGGGGGCCAGACTGGATTTATGGCACCCTCTGTCCCTCTCTCCCTCCTCTCCTTTGCTCTGTGTCACTCTAGGAAGCCGGTGCGGCCTCGGAGAGCAGCACTGCCTCGGACAGGGCATCCCGCATTTCTACCTGGAGATGACTGCCTGCGTGACTTCCTACCAAAGTCACTGTCTTTCCCCCACAAACCTATCCCAAGGGCTTTTACATTTCTCCAAAGCCGGCTTTTAAGAGCGACAAAGACGTAAAGAGTACACACACATTAGGACTGTTGAAAACAAAAACAAAAACCCCTCTACGATCGTCAACTAGACAGAAACCCTTATCGCATGACAACAGAAAGCAAGTCCTCGGAAGCTTGCCCAGTGACCCACGGATTTCCGTCAGCGGAGCCGTCGGCTTTAACATATGTACATTCGCTGCGGGCCGAACCGCGAGGGGCCGGGGCAGGCCCGCGGGGTCCCTTCCAGGAACCCTCGATCGTCCGGTGTCAGGACCCCCCGCGGAGCCTCTTCGCGTCAAAACTTGCACGTGTTAGCGAGGCCTGCACGACCCACAGGCGGCGGGTAAGAAAAACGCAACTTGAACTCTGCCCGGCAGGAGAGCGCCGAGGAGGCGCCGCCTAAGACGTGAGCTTGGAGTAGCTGGGCGGGGAGAACCTTCTGCGCAGGTACTTGAGAACGTACAGGGGCAGGCAGCTGACCAGAGTGATCACGGACACCTTCCACAAGAACGACAAAGTGGCGATGAAGTACACATCTGCAAGCAAACGGGAAGACCGCGGTGAGTGGGCAGAATGTTCCAGAAGGCCTAGGCGGCTCAGAATAGCCGGCACAGCTCTGATGGGGTTGAGTGGGGGCAGAGCTGTCTCCTGTCACCGACACACGGCCTCCGGGCACTGGCTCTTTCCTTGGGCTCAGTCTCCCAGGGCCTGGACTCTCCCTGCCCCCTCCTCTCTCTGACCTGCTTCTGCGGTCGGACGGTCAATGAAGTACTGTTTCCAGCACCAGGGAAAGAAAACCAGGGGCACAAACGATTCTTACAGGTGTTTCTGATGCGGAATCTGACAGCATGTCGGATATTCTACGTACACCCCACCGCCCGAGAGCAGAAAGGCTCTCCCACACCAGAAACGTTTTCCCTTCGCCTCTGGGATGATCACCAAAGCCACGGGCGGTCGGGCCCGAGAGCAGTGCCAAGCTGGAAACGGGGATAGCCTCAGGGGGCTTCCAGCTAAGGACGGGTGCCCCCATCTGCTGCAGGACAGTAAGCCCGCAGTCCAGAGGGTTCTGCGAGAGCAGAGCGGGGCTCATGGGCTTCCGCACAGTGGAGCACAGGAGGGGGTGGGAGGCAGGTGGCTGGCACCAGCCACAGTCCCGCTGAGTGCCCGGCCGTGGAGCCCACGCACAGCTGCCCATCCGGCCCCGTGGCAGCTCCCCGAGGGCAGAGCTCACCACCCCAAGCCACAGAGCACACGACAGGTGCTCACGAAACCCATCTGGACAGACTCTCGGGACGAGTGTGAAACTCCTCGGAGACTTCACTTTCTGCCGATGCCCGTCTTCCCTTTGCCCGAACCTGAAGAACCGCTGGCTGCCCAGCAAGAGACGTCATCAGAGGGGTTTTCAGGGCAAGGCGGAGTTTCTCCACCCTGTGATAAGGACACATCCTGTGGGGCTATCCCTTATTCATGAGCAAGACCGGGATGTCTGACCTCTCCACAGCCCCCCGGAGCCCGGCGCAGTGACCGGCTCCCCTCGAGAACCCCAGCCAGTCTTTGCTGAACTCAAGGGGATCCCTTCTAAGCCAGATCACCCAGTGTGCTTTTCAAAGGAAACCCTACTGACATCAAGCCGGAGAGCCTCTGTTCCAGGAAGCTGAGTCACAGCTGCCACTTGCCCCAAGGGGACGCCAGGAACAACACGGGGGCCACCGAGTACCAAGGCCTACGGGACAAAGAGCTCAGGACGAGTCCCGGGGAGGCCCCCAGACCCGACGGCCAGGCTGCGGCTGCGGGGGGAGGGGAGGGGCTGGAAGGAGTCTCACCGATGAACTCGTGGAGGAACACCAGCGAGGCGATGTAGCAGGCCAGACTGAGCAGCTCAGCCACCGTCATGAACCAGTGCCAGGTCTGGATGGTCAGGGCCACCATTAGCAGCTCGGTGAGGATCAGCGACGTGAAGGAGATCGCCACGATGTGCACGAACTCGGACTCGAACAGCAGCAGGGCCCCGTACATGATGGTGCTGCCTGCGAAGGCGGAGGAAGCCGGTGTCGCACACGGTCCTGCCCGCAGCCGCTGCCCTCCCCCTCGCCCTCCCCACCCGGGGCTCCCGAGGCTCCCAAGGCCTGCTCCCAAGCAGGGGCTCCTTTCTGTTTGTTTCCTGTTTAGACTGGAAAGATGGCGCTTGACGAGTGGTGCCTTATGCAGGTTTGAAAGAGGTGCCCCGTCCTGGTTTCCTATTTTTCCCTTTGGACTTTATATAATAAAGAGTCTAAAACTGTAGGGGAAAGAGAGAGAGGACGAAGAGAGAGAGAAAGAGGAAGGAAAGCGAGAAGGAGGGAGGGAGAGAGATGGAGAGAAGAAAAACAGGAGCGACAGGAGAGAATAACTATTCTGGAGTGGATGGAACAAGAAAGAGAAATTTAAACTTTATTATTTAAAATGACAGAGGTAAGCAGTCACAAAAAGGCAAATACTGTGGACATTCTACTTCTAGGAGATATCCTAAGTAGTCACTTCCATTAGAGACAAAAGGGAAGCGGGAATGGGGACAGAGTTTCCGCTTGCCAAGATGGAAAAGTTCTGGGGCTGTTTTCTTGCAACAATGTAACACCGTACATGTACAACGAAACTCACCACCGTGAATACACTGTGCGCTAGCGAACTGTGCCCCTAAGAAGGGTTAAAATCTTTTTTTTTTTTTCCAATATTTTATTTATCTGACAGACAGAAATCACAACTAGGCAGAGAGGCAGGCAGAGAGGAAGAAGCAGGCTCCCTGCGGAGCAGAGAGCCTGATGCGGGGCTCGATCCCAGGACCCTGGGATCACGACCTGAGCCGAAGGCAGAGGCTTTAACCCACTGAGCCACCCAGGCGCCCCCTTAAGAAGGGTTAAGGTGGTGAATCTTCGGTCACGTGTTATCTTAACCACCCCTCTCCCCACACACGAAATGACAGAGGTAGCCCAGAGACACTCAGTGTCGTGCCCCTGTAACAAGGCGAGAAAGGAAAGGGGAGGAGGGTACGGGGTCCGGACGCGTGTTTTTCTAGCCCAGCAGAAACCAAACCGATGGTGCAGCGCCAGATTATTACTAGATGCTCAACCCCAAAACTCCTCACAGCACCGCCCGCAGCGACAGGGTTGGAGAGGCAGGGCTGACCCGGCGCTTCCCTGCTCACTGCCTATGAAATTCTATCCGTGAAAGGTAGCTGCCTAATCGATGCACAGATTACACTTTGAGAGACCTCTTAAAAATGCCCCCCCTCTATTTTTTAATGACAATTCAACCTCCTGACAACAAATTCACTGGCTTCTACACCTCCTGGTTGCATGCCCCGTCAGTAAGACCTCCCCATACACAACGTGCATCTGTAAATTATATGTCAGTGCTTGGGCAGACACAGACAGATACCAGGACCATGACACAATTATGTGCACATTATAAAACATACATAAAGACAGACTCAAACACCAGCAGGGTTTGGATATTTTCTTCTCCTACAAGTCATCCTACAGTCTCTGCAATCCAGGGGCCCTCACTGGAGGCCGCTGAGGTAAACACATCTTTCAAAAACTAGAACTTGACCTCAGAAAAAGTATCAGAACATTCCAGAAAGCAACCGCTTTTTGTTACAATGGCTTCAGCATCTTGGAAGGTTTTGAGTAGTATCCGTTATCTTTTTCTCTGACTTTATCTCATGAGGCAGACGGCACCACCTCTCAGATCTACGGCTCTGCTGAATGTTCTAGTCCTCAGACCATGCCGAGCAGAGCCTCCCCTGGGGCGCACTGTCCTGCTCCTTAACCAAATTTTAGGTTCCGGCTTCTTCCTTTCATGCTCTACAGACAACAGACAAGTTGACCCTGAGCACTGCCTTACCTTGATAGATGCTAATCAAAACCCATATTAGGAAGGTCTTGTAGGACAACGGTCTTCCCTAAATGAGGAAGCGAGAAATACAGAACAGGTTACTACTGCGCTGGGCTCTTCCACTAACGAGGCAACCTACCTATTTTCATTTAAAAAAAAGGGGGGGGTCTTGCATATATCTGAACTCACTAGAGAAATAACATTTTTTAAAGAGAATTGATATAAGGTGGAAATAAATCTGCTCTTCAGTAAAATTCTTCGGGGACAAATCAATGAAATCAAACACCCACACACACCACACCACAGGCAGCATGCACACCCTTTCTGGAAGTGAACCCAAGGACGTTTCCAGAAGCAGACACCAGCTGAGGCTGGAGGCTGGAACCGTCAGGTGCTTCTTTTTTAAGTCGTTAGTGGGTTTGTTCGCAACACACTGCAATAGTACACATATTGCTGTACTGTTCAATATTCTTTCCAGGCGCAAATACTACTTTTTGAAGAAAAATAAAATAAAATCCCATGCCTTCCTCTAAGAAACTAGCAGTTCCAGTCAGTGTGTTCAAACCAGATATGGAGGGTCTGTGTGAAATCAATTAGCAGTAGGGAGAGAGGGAGAGAGAAGGGGAAGGAGGAGGAAGGAGGGAGGGAGGGAAGGGGGAGTCCAGTGAACCTTGAGGAGATCCTTGTAGAGCTCAGGATACAGCATGGCAACTTCCGACTTGACGTCTTTGTCCAGGACCAGAGAAAACACAGGAAACATGGTGTAAATGGTCGAGTACCTAGAGGAAGGGGCGGAAATCACCACAGGTAAGACCCAGCCGAAGGGAAATGGGCAATTTGTTTCTCCAGCTTCTGCAGCCCAATCTCCATCCATTCGTTCCTTCCACAACCACCCACTGCGTGCCTGTTCTGTGCCAGGGCTGATTTTAAGCTCAGGAGATTCCGATGAAAAACTGATGGAAACATCTGCCCTCAGAGAGCTTTCATACTAGTCAGTGAGTCGTCAGAATCGGTAAACTACACTGCATGTTGCAGGTAAGTGCTAAGAAGGAAACTCTAATGGAGGGGAGAGAAGGAGACATGGGGGGTGGTGTCATTTTCGAGAGGGTGCCCAAAGGATGTGACATTTGAGTAAACACCCAGAGAAGGTGAGAGGCAGTCAGGCCCAAGTGGAGGGAAGAGCATCCCAGGCAGAGAGGGCAGCATGTGCAAAAAGGCCCTGAGGCGAGAGTGCATCTTGTTTGAAGAACAGCAAGGCAGCCAGTGCAGCTGGCTGCGTGAGTGAGAGGGAGAGAGAAGGAAATGGGAACAGAGAGGGACAAGACGTCCAGTCATGGAAGGCCACATGCAGCCAAGCTCCGGGAGCCCCTGCCTACACTCTGGCATGTTCTCTTGTTTTTCTGGGACCTAACAAAAGATGTCCACCTGTCCAATTAGAAGCAAGCAGAATTTCACTGTCCACTGTCAAAGTGAACGGGCCAACATAAAAAGAAGAAGGCAGGCAACTTTGGTTAAGACTCTCCCCCAGGGCCAGCCAGCCTTTCTGTGCTCCTGCCTCTTCACCACCAGGAGCACGGCCTATATGGGTCTCCCATCTAGGGCGTGTGGTAGACAAACTCCACCCATCTGGCAATTCAAAGACTGAACACACTCTCCCAAGGCTCACAAGGAACGTCATGAATTCCAAGTCAGGAATGGGGTTGGGTTTGAGGGCAGCACATGCCCCAGGGACACCCTAGTCTAGCAGGTCAGGGGCACCCAACACTGAAGCTCCGTTAGGCACGTGCCCCCCCTCCCCCCGCCCAAAGAGATCAAGGCTCTGGGCTGCCTTAGAGACCCAGCAGCAGAAGGTTCTACTGGAGTCCGCGGCAGGGAAGGTACTTTCCAGAGCTCCCCTTTCACTTTTTCTAAGACCACAATGAAATCACTGAGTCTGAACCTTTGCTCTTGCTTTGATTGCCAGTCACCGGTCAGCTCAGACTCTCAGGGGCAAGCATTTTCCATGTCCAGGTCCAAACGGCCAAGGGCTGTGAACCACAAACATATCAAACCCCATTTCCTCAATCTGGTTACAGGCTTGTCAGTTCAAAAACACTTGTGAATCTGAGAAGGTTCTAAACGGCATTGCTGGCAACTTGGGGACTCAACAGCCCAGACAGCACGTTTCCTCGCTCATCTGTGGCACTTTCGAGAGGTTTCATAAAAAATTAATACCCTGCCTAGATTTTCTTACCCAATGATGAGGAATCCTTGATAGAGAGGAACGGAGGCAAAGTAAAACACGGATGAAAAGACCGCCTGTGTCAACAAGAAAGGAGGATGTTAACAAAAATCATGACAAAATCCCTATACTTATAAAGTAACAGTCAACGCTTAACACGGCACAAACTTCCCCAGCACGGCTGTGAGTGCTTTAAGGAAACCAGCTCATTTCACAATTTCACAATATCATCAACCCCTATTACAGATGACAACAGTAAGGCACAGAGAGGTTAAGGGACTTGCCCAAGATAACACAGCTCATAAGTGACGGGAGCCAGGTGTCGTTCCCAGGTGGTTTAGCACCAGGGACCACTCTCTGCCCCTCTGTCAACACTGAAGTTAGGGGACACAGGCTGGACCCAGAAATACCCTGTGCGATCCCCATAAACCCCCAGAACCACCCATGAGATCCAGTCCTATCGCCTGCATTTCACAGGAGGGGACTCTGAGCAGGTAAAGGGACCGCGGGGCTCAATCCCAGCTCCGTACTCCAGCTCCCCGGGGGCGGGGCGGTAGAGAAGGCACAGCCCCTCTTCCATGACACATTTTACTGTTTCTGGAAATTTTTACAAAGAGCCCATAACCTGCTGCCTTTGTTAGACAAGAGCAATAAAGACCTTCCCAAACGCTCCCCGAAACGTCTGCTTCCTGACTTGGACAACAGGAGCCGCCGGCCGAGAAAAGCAGGCTGGGGAGATAAAATCAGACTTGATACTCTCTTACTTCCGTCTCTGGGCATCAACAGGCTCACGGAAGGAAAGTGGCCTCAAAAGCGAATTCCTAGGGGCAGAAAACCGAAAAGGGGCCAGAGACGACGACAAGAGGCTTTTCAAAAGCTGAATAGGAGCGCCAGCCCGAGCCAGCCTGGTGACTAGAAAGGTTGTGGCCCCAGAGGCGTCTCGCCCCCATCACCTGCTGTGGGTGTTTGTCTGGTACAGAGCTCGGAACGCAGGTGCCACCTGGGGCCAAGCTCGTGGGCAGCCCTGGCTGCACCCTGGTCATATTTCAGAACTGGAAGGTGAAAGCCACCTTTCAAATGACTTTCCACCCCGGCTGGAAAGAACAGAAAGGATGATTGTAAAAATGTCAAGAATCTGGTGTTTTGTTTTGTAAATCAACGTCAAGAGCCTCCTTCCCCTAAAAAGGCCGGATTAGCCATAAAGCCTTCGTCTGGAGAGAACACCCGAGGGAAAGAAAACACTACGGCCACTTCTATCAAGGAGACTGACGCCAAGGTGCGGCTCCAAGAGGGACTTGTCCTCAGCCAGCCACTTTCAGCACAGTGGACAGCGAGATTTCTTTTCTACAGCCCCAAAGAACAATTTCCCATCCTGAGGCTTTTTCTAAATTGATGTTGAGAGCGACAACATACAGGCTTTACAGAAGTCAGCTCGCCCAGCCTGGCTTCTGTGCACGCGCCCAGGGGCGAGTGGATCAGTCTCCCAGGGACGGATCCAGAGCGCCACCCGCGAGCTCACACAGAAGTACAGATGTGGTCTGAGGAACCGTAACAGCTGTTTGGGTGTAGATCGCGTTGACCAAAACATCACTTTAAGGCTCCTATGTTCACAAATGCAATAGATGTTGAAAACCTAAAATGACCCCCAGAAGGTGAGAAAGAGGCCAGAAGAGGGGGAGAGTCTCATGTACACGGAACAGCATCGCTTCACTTACTCAGAAAGGGAGGATGCCTTTTATTTGGCAATTAAGTACCTTTCCCACAGATTAAAACATCCCGTCACTGGATACCTCGCCCTGTGGTTTTATGACTAGGGGTAAGGATGCCTTCAGCACTTGACGCCTTACAGAACTCTGCTTCTCAAAGTAGCCTCATCTGAGAGGCGAGGCAGGTCTTAACATCCCCATTTCATGGATGGAAGACTGAGACCCAGAGGGGTCTCTAGGTCTCAGAGATATTTATGGTGTGGTCAGAAAGAGACGTGGGTTGGTCCCATCATCCCTATGTTCTCACTACTTAACTGGGATATTTTCACCAAACGTCCATGAAGGGGAATCAATCCGTCAATCGTTTTTCAACACCTAAAATGTTTTCTTTCCCACCCTTCGGCCTTCCTCCTAGTGTACACTTAATTGCCACAGACCGATGGCAGATGTGAAAGGAGCCAGCGAGAGAGGAGGTGGGGAACGTACCCTGGAATTCTTCTGTGAGAAACAAGATGGGAGCAAGATGTTACTCCCGAGAAGCTGAACAATGAGACAGCCCAGCTCGACTCCCACCCGGGATGACTGGAGGCGGAACCAGGACATCGGAGGCCCCTCAGGGCCACGGCCTCTGCTGCCCTACCTGAGAGCCCACCCAAGCCGAGGCAGCGGTCCAGGCCTCCCTGCACCGCAGGCACTCGAGGAGACACCGCGACGAAGAGCATGGGCTCTGGAGTCCCCCCCGATACAGACTAACTGCCAAGAGACACTGCACGTGTTTCTCAGCCTCACGGAGCCTCAGGCTCCCCATCTGTACAATGGGCATAGGCGACCATGAGGACCATGCGAGACGCCGCCCTGTGGACCTAGAGCCAGGTGCCCAGGGTGTCGGAAGAGCTGGAGAACACAAGTTCTTCTCCCGCGGTCATTCTCTGCTGGCCCTTTCGTGAGCATCCGGAAAATCCAAGACCCTAGTATTCGCCCGCATCTCACTCTGCATGCTTCCCTCTGGCAAAAACACACCTCCCTCCTGCCAAGCACTGGCCAGGCCCACTGCTAACGCTCGCAGCCACCCCGCCCTGGCAAGGACAGCCTGCCCCAGCCACCAGAGGAAGGACCTGGGGCAATCCAAGGTGTGTTGGGCTGGAGCATGGCCCGGCAGGGATTTAAAACTGGTCAGGTGGGAAAGTAAAGTCAACCAACCGACCAACCAACCCACCGACCAACCAACGGGCCAGGGAGGGTCACAGCTCCAAAGCACGGTCGAGTTCCAGGCCTTTTCCCCTGCTAGCCCCGGGGAGGGTGAGCAGAGTCGCGCTGCCTGCCTCCCCAACCTGCCCCCACCTGTCTGCCCCCCTTAGCCCCCCCCCGTCCGCCCCCCGCCCACCTGCATGGTGCTGATGCAGAGGCTCCTGTGGATAACAAACTGGCTGAGGGCCGCCGAGCGCTTGTAGCTGTTGCGGCCGTGCACCATGAGCAGACGGCCCAGGTGCTTGAACTGGGTGATGGAGAAGTCGGCCGCCAGGGACGCCTGCTTGCCTTCCTGAAAGCCACACAAAACAGGCACCGTCAGAAGCACAGGAGGTCAAGGCAAACACGTTTGGTTTGTTTTGTTTTCCACGGAAAAAGCAAGACACCGTGAGGGGATCTTTGGAAACCTTCAGTGAAGAGCTTCTTTGGTTTCGAGCTGTGCTCAGTAGGTGGTCTGAGTCTACGTGTGATTGAAAAAGACGAATTCATTTAAATAAAAAACACTCTAAGTCACAGACAGTTATAATTTGGAGGTCAAAGGGATCTAGTATCTTGGGGGTGCTCCCACCCCAAAATGTGCATCCGGAACCAAGAATCATCAGAGATAGGACCTTACGACAGTCTGTCCCTCTGAGCAAACTGTAAGGCCGGGGGGCGGGGGCTGGGGGCGGAAAGGACACAGGAGAGTGTGGATTCGCCCGATTCATGAAGCCGTGGACCAAATGCACAGGACGGCATCTCTGGCCCTCACCTGCGGCCCCTGTGCTCCTGCTAAACACGAAGTCCTAACAAACCTGGGAACCACTCTTCTCGCCAGTCGCCATTTAGAAGTCACCAATTAGGGCAGAGGAAACAGTAAAAAGCAAGCACAGAGGTGACAAGAACAGAATGAGAAAGACTGTTCTAACACACCAATTCTTTAAAATGCAGCTTTTAGTGAGAGGAAGACCACGCCACACTCTTCTCTGACCCCCAAGACATCAGCAGACAGCATGATGACAGATGCTTTCCCGGACACTGTGATGGCCACAGCAAAAGTGTCAAGTACATTCACGGTGCCCTGACGATACAGCAAACACTCTTTTTTTTAAGCCTTGGCACGTGAAAAATCGGCACTTGTCATCTGTAAGACGGACTCCCATGTAATAACCCGACTCCCACGTAATAATACCAGGGCATCACGCTTCGTGGTTCCTTGTGCTTCGTCATGTGAATCTAGGATTTTCAGAAGCATCAAAGCTGTGTTTTGAGGGAAAAGGCAGCTCCAGCTAGCGGAGAAGAGCAGCTCCCCGCCCAATACAATGACCTCACACGGTGGCCCCAAGTGCCCGGCAGCGACCAGCAGCCCCCACGCCCCGCGCCTGCACTTACCTTCCCCTCCACACCCACGCCGCAGTCGGATTCCTGAATCATGCTGACGTCGTTGCCTCCATCACCTGCGGGCCGCACGGACCGGACAGAAAAGCCGGGAAATTGGAGAGGAGCGAGAAACAGGACCCCCACATTTCAGTCTTACTTTGAAGGCTTGTAGAAGTATTTGGCCTTCCACTGAGCGCTTGCTTCTTACCACAGCCTTTTCTGCCCCACTCCATTTAACCACCCCAGACCATCGGCTTCCTGTGTCTCAGACGGAGCAGCTGAGCGTCAGAGGAACACCAGGTGACTGGCGAGAGCCCCAGCCATGGAGCGGCGGCAGGGGGACCGTGTCCGCGCCCCACCCCTGCGTGGGAGGCGAGGGTGCCGCAGCCCATCAGCAGCCGTGACCGACTCGATGCTTACGGAGCCGATACTGTGCCCTGTGGCCAGCACTTTTGAAATCTACCCCTTTTCCGTCCTCATCAGCACCACCTGAGTGCTTATGACCCCATTCTCCCGATGGGAAGACGGAGGCTCGGATGGGGACAGGCGCCCAGGGGGCCCGGACCTGGCCCCACTGTGTGCAGTCCGCATCCCTCTGTGACGCGGCTTCCTGCCTCCTGAGCAAAGGAAGAACGAGCTCAGGAGAAAAGCCCTGCAGCGCGCTTATCTGCTCTCACTCAGGGGGAAATACTGAAAATAATAATAATGACAGAGCCAAGGTCTGCTGGGGGAGAAGAGCATGACCTACGCGACAGGCAGGGCCAGGACACAGCAGCAGAGTCCGACCACCCGCGGAGAGAGGGATCCCGTGCATCAGTGGCCGGGGTGGGGAGGGAGTGGGTGAGGACGGGCGTGGGGCGGGCGCCTACCTACTGCACAAGTGAGCTTCCCGGTGCGCTCCTGCAGCAGCCGCACGATCTGGGCCTTCTGCGTGGGCGTGCAGCGGCAGCAGACCACGGCCGGGCACTGGCAGGCCAGCTCCATGAACTCGTACTCATAGTACTTGAGGCAGACCTGGGGGGGGGGGGCGGGGGGGGGAGGGGGCGGGTCATCTGAGGTCCCTGCCCCCGCCCCCCCAGGCAGGAAGGGAAGCTCACTCCCAGGAGGACCCGGACCCGGTGGGCGGGGTCCCTGCACCCACCTCCAGGGAGTCTCCAGAGATGACCAGGGCACAGTCATGCTTCCTGCGGAAAGCGTTCAGCTCGAGGTGGGCCTCGCTGCGGTTGGTCACCTGGAAGGGAACGGAGGGGTGGAGGGGGCCGTGCTCTCCGGAGAGGGCAGAACAACAAACAGCGGCTTCCTGAAGCCGGGATGAAGACAATGGCCGCCCCAGCCCAGGACCCCCCGCCCTGCCCCTGCCACCAGACCCAGAGCCAAATCAAACCGGGTTTGTTATGATTCTGCGGGAAGCGGGAGAGCCGGTGTGCCAACTACTACCTTGCGTTTCCCCCAGCACGGCTGTGACCCACATAATAAAAGAAAAAGAGCTAAATGTGACCCCACTTTCGTTGTGTGCCAGGCACTATGCTAGGCCCTTTCCATGGATTTCTTCCCCATTTACATCTCACAACAGCCCTACAAGGTGCATAACGATAACAGCTGTCCTTCTCACGTAAGGAAACGAAGGCACGGCGAGACCCGTGAGCGCACCTCAAGTAACTCGTCTCGGGGGCTGGGCAGCAGGCGCAGAAGCCAGGCATCTGGCTTGGGGGGGGGGGGCAACTTTTCTGTAGCGCACCGGACGGTACCCCCTGCAGGCCCCGGGAACCCTACGGTGCTGGCCGAAATGACTCGACTCTGCTATCGTAGCATCAAAGCAACCACAGACAATAGGTAAATAAGGGGGCATATCTGTGCTTAAATAAAACTTTATTTGGGCGCCTGGATGGCTCATTTGGTTAAGCATCTGCCTTCAGCTCAAGTTATGGTCCCAGGATCCTGGGATCGAGTCCCACGTTAGGCTCCCTGCTCGGCGAGGAGTCTGCTGCCCCTTCTGCCTCTGGCCCTCCCCCCTGCTCATGCTCTCTCTCTCTCAAAAAAATAAAAATCTTAAAAAAATAAAATAAAACTTTATTTACAAAAGCAGGTGGCCACATGGACTGTCGTTTGCAACCCCTAAATATACAGAATGTAGAGAATACAGAATCTACACAACATATAGTCGAGTCTCATTATGTTAAGTAGTTATGCTCTATAAAGTTGCCGTGAACACCGACTTAGCAAATAAGGAACCATTCATTGCTCCTGGGAGAAATACAGGCGAGGTTCCTGTGAGCCTTTGGCCATAATATTTCCCTCGGTCAACACAGAAATCTTGTTTTATATGTGTTTCTATTTAAATGCATTTTTTCAAGATTTTATTTAGAGAGTGAGCGTGCACACACACGTGAACAGGAGGAGAGGCAGAGGGAGAGGGAGAGAATCTTAAGCAGCCTCCATGCCCAGCACAGAGTCCAAACAATGCAGGGCTCAATCTCATGACCCCGAGATCGTGACCTGAGCCGAAATTAAGAGTCAGACATTTCGGGGCGCCTGGGTGGCTCAGTGGATTGAGCCGCTGCCTTCGGCTCAGGTCATGATCTCAGGGTCCTGGGATCGACCCCCGCATCAGGCTCTCTGCTCCACAGGGAGCCTGCTTCCTCCTCTCTCTCTGCCTGCCTCTCTGCCTGCTTGTGATCTCTCTCTCCGTCAAATAAATAAATAAAATCTTAAAAAAAAAAAAAGAGTCAGACGTTTCACCGATGGAGCCACCCGAGTGCACCCTAAACACATCTTCTGAAATACACATTGTCGATTCACGAACGCGGAACTCCTAACCAACAGCATTCGAGCTCATGCTTGAAGGAAGCCCAGCCGACACTCACACCTTCTCCGTGAGGGACGTCGGGGCCTTCCTACACTTTGAGACACTAGACACACTCCAGCCCTGTGCTGGGAGGGGGGATTTGAAACAGTGAAATCACTGACGGCACAAAAATGCAAGAAAAAAGTGGCCCTCCAAGACCACGGACTGTGCTCGTGGGCAGGACGAGAGTAGAGAAGGCGGGGGTCGCCTCGCGTGACCCCAGCTGGGAATGTGCACAGCAGGCAACGAGGTTCCCCCCTGCTCTGCACTTGGCCATAGAGGACTCTGGCCCTGAGCACCGATCTCGGGGTTACGAATACATTCTAGGAAATAAGAGCGTTTGCAATTGTGCAGTCCACGGCTGCTGAAGATGAGCTGTCCCTGGCTCTACCCCCACACTACCGGGCGGGGCCCCAAACTGCCGATCTCCTGGGGGCGCTGCAGGCTGTGGACCAAAGGCAGAGAGTCGAGGGGACACTCCTAGGACAGACAGGGCCCCTCCAGTCTGCGGGCTCTGGCCGCAGAAGGGGACCACCCCCTCCGCACCTACCAGCTCCATCAGGCCGACCCCAGCCTGCGGCTTCTGGCCTTGAGCAGCTCTTCGGGGCCGCATTGCTGGGGTCAAGTGCTTGCCACAAGGGCAGGGAGTTTCCCACTTGTCCACCCAGTACACCTCCTTCTAAAGGCTCCTCAAGGGTCTCCTTCGGGAGGACAGACCCGCCACGATCTGTGATCTGGAATTTACTTCTTATCCAAGGACTTGGTCTTCAAGGGTCCAGGGGCATCTGGACTCGCAGGTACAATTCCCCACGCATGGGCCTATCTGCACCCTGCGCCCCGATGGTGTCCTGCGTCAGCTTCTCGAAGGGACCGTGACCCCCACCCGGGTAGGAACACAGGCCTGTAACTAGGTGCGTCTGAACCGCCGCCAGAAGGAACCCTGCAGCCTCACCGGGGCCGCTCAGTAATTCCCCCCCCAACCCAACAATGTAAGTTCCCCCACCCAAGGCAGTTACTACACTCCTCCCTCCCCTCTTTAGGGTTCTGAGGTCACCCCGCAAACTGCAGCATCATCCGCACGAGGCCCCAGGGCAGACAACACTTTACCAGCCGAAAAACGTGGATGTCGTGGTTTCTGGTCACCAGGTGTGCATTCTTCGCTGTGCACGTGGCCGTCTCCAGCTTGTCCCCCGTCAGCATCCAAACCTAGAACCACAGCAGAGAGGGCCCCTCTGAGCCACTGTTCAGGGCCAGCCTGCAGCCCGTGTCTGCTCAGTTCCCAAGAACATCGAGCTAAACTCCATTTACTCCAATTTTTTAAAAAAGATTTTATTTATTTATTTGACAGAGAGAAAGGCAGCGAGAGAGGGAGCACAAACAGGGGGACTGGGAGAGGGAGAAGCAGGCTCTCCGCTGAGCAAGGAGTCCAATGTGGGGCTCGATCCCAGGACCCTGGGATCGTGACTTGAGCCAAGGGCAGACGCTTAACGACGGAGCGCCCCAGGTGCCCCTCATTTATTCTAACTTATCTCGAGGCTCATGGTGTCCCCAACACATCGCAGGAATACCCCACTCCGAAGGCTTCAGGACCCCAAGTGACCACTGCTGGGGGCAGTGAAAGCGGATGCAACACTTCTAGAAAACCATTTGGCCACACGCTTCCACAGACGTCATGCAGCTCGGCTTCTGACCCCCTCATCCCCCTTCCGGAAATTTTTCTTAAAGCAATAAACAATTTCAAAGAAGGGGACAGAAGGATGGGTGAGGGTCACGTCCATGCCCTACAGGAAACACTGGTTTGTCACGTTACATGCAGTCTTTCTAGGTGGTTGGTTAAGCCAACGGCAAACGTGCCAAGTTCCTCTGCCCCTCCCAACAGATCATTCTGCGTCTCGCTGCCATGGGCTCAGAGAGGGTAGGTGACTTGCCCCAAAGCCACACAGCCAGCTCCCGTTCCGAACAGGCCCAGAATCCCCGTGTTGAGTCCAAACGGAATGTGCTCCCTGCTCTGCCGGTTTACCCATCAACCCTCTGCTCTCGCTGCCCCCAGCAGGGAAGGGCGCGGAGTCACTGTGCAAAGGACGCACTGGCAGTGGGGGAGGTACGGGAAAGCAAACGGCAACGGCTTCCAGCGCGTTTCCGTGCCAGGTGCCCATCAAGTGCCATCCACGTTCAGTGCATGTGACCGTCGCGGTGACGTGCTGAGGCAGGAAACAGAGCTCTGAGAAGCCAAGCCACTTGCCAAGGGCTGCTGAGGTAGCCAGCGGAGAAACCGGATTCAAACCCAGGCCATGAGACAGCTAGGACACGGGCACTGGGCCCTTTTGTGGGGGTGGACAGAGGGCCGTGGCTCTGGGCTTGACCCTGGTGGGTGTCAGCCTCTTCTCTCAACACCTCATCTGGCCGTTTAAAAAATATATTCTTTTTAGTGATCCCAGTTTGGTCCAGTGTTCAGGGTTTGCTGAAACACCAGGGAAGGAGCTGGGAGGCTCAAGTTCTAGAAAACCATGGAAAGTCACTGGAGCACGACAGGACGGAGGCCCCACGTCAGGACGACAGGGGGCACCGCAGGTACGTGCCCAGACCTGAGCCCCAGGCCCAGCAGCACGCCTCCCACCTTGCTTGGCCTTGGCTGCTGCATCTAGAAAGGGGCTGAAGTAGGACTGTCCAAGCTCCCATAGCTTCTGGCCTGTGAAGGACCTTACGCTAGGCCTACCTCCAAACATGCCCCTACCCCCACCTCCGCCCCACACGACCTTCCCCCTCCCCTCTGACCAGGGAAACTAGAAAGAGAAGTCCCGTCCACACTCTGGGATTAGAACAGCTTTTTGGTGGCGTCTGGGTGGCTCTGTCGCTAAGTGTCTGCCTTCAGCTCGGGTCATGATCCCAGGGTCCTGAAATCGAGTCTGGCATCAGGCTCCCTGCTCAGCGGGGAGCCTGCTTCTCCTTCTCCCACTCCCCCTGCTTGTGTTCCCTCTCTCTTGCCGTGTCTCTCTCTGTCAAATAAATAAAATCTTTAAAAAACAAAAACAAGAACCCAGCCTTTTGGAGAGAACAGCTTTGAGGAGAAGCTCGGGATGGAGCCCGAAGCAGGAACTGGAAAGGCCCACACTTGGAGAGACGAGGTCCACGGAAGTTGCCAGGGACAGATCTGAGCACCGCGGCGCAACAGAAGCGAGCCCTTCTGACTTCGGACTGTTTCTCCACAAGGGGGACCTTGCTGACCGTTTCCTTGCAACAAACTAGGCCTCTGGCCCGAAGACACAAGACAGCATCGGGTTTATAACGAAACACGCCCATGTGTGCACAAGCCCCCCCAAGGGCACAACGGTGGCCGGAGCTCCTTTACTACCGCAGCCCGGCCCACGGGAGCCTGTGCCCAACGCGGGGCCAAGGACGCCTCGGTGGGCCGCTTCTGGGTGGACGCGGGCGGCAGACACACCGTCAGACACACCGGAGTCCTGGAGCTTCCAGCCCCCGGCCGCTGCGCTCTCTTTAAAGGCGGCGCCCGTGCCTCTGGCGCCCTCTGCTGGCCTCTCTGGATTAAACGCCGGGGTTTCTTTTCTTTTTGGCCCCAAACCGTGTGAAGACAGCAGTTTGCTGGAACAGGCAGGTCAGTCTGCGGGGCAGCCACTCATTCACCCAGAACAACTGGCAGATGGCCGGCCGGTGGCTCAACAAGAATGTGCCGGACACCCCAAGCCGCCTGGAGGGAGGAGGCACGGTACCCTGTCCCGCCTTCCTGCAGCCCGGTGGGGGGCAGGGAGAGATGTCCTCCAGAAACAGGGCCCGAGGGGCGGGAGGGACACAGTGGCCCATCCCAGCCAGGGCATTGGTCACTGTCCACGCCCTCAGGTTCCTCGGTTCCCACCTCTTCCCCGCCCTCCTCTCTCATTTCTACGCTCAGCTGCGGGGACCATCGAGCATCTCAGCCTCTGGGCCCCAGGCCGGGTCAGCCTACCTTGATGCCCGCGTTCCTCAGCGTCTCCAGGGTGGGCCTCACGTCCGCCTGCAGCTGGTCCTCCACCCCCGTCAGGCACAGCAGCTCCATCTCCATCTCCAGGCTCTCGATCACGGTGGCCACTTTGAGCGAGCGGTCGTGCACGCTCAGCTTAGCCTGGACGTAGCGGGCCTGCGACATGGCGGGAGACGCGGCCACTGCTTAGGGTGGGGAGGGGAACACCCAGCGGGGAACCCCAGGGCGTGGCTGGACCTCAAAGGGATGAACAGAGATGTCCAGCGTCCTTCCAAGTTCGTCGGCCCAGATCTTACACAGGCCTTCGTACCACCCTTTCTTTTACACTTGCCTGCTGTGCAACTTCCAGCAAGTTGCTCCACGTATCTGATTCTCGACTGTTCTCATCCATGAAGCAGCAGTAATAGTAACACCCTCCCCGGGACGTTGCAAGGATTGGTACAACTCAAGATCTCAAAAAGCGAGCACGTTCTCCCACACACCACACACACTTTGTGACCAAAAGTCCCTGATCACCCGGTTTTCTGAAGATGAAGTTTCACCTCCAAAGACCATGGACCCAACCCTTCAGTTTAGCCACTTTACAGGGTTAGCAAAGACATGGAAGAAAATCAAAAAATCCCCAAATGGGTTGTTTCAAACACATGCTTTTAAACATGGAAGGACAATTATCAGGGCTAGAATTCTTGCTAAATAAAACTCCGCAGAGAACTCAAGCACAAGGAAGAGACAGACTCAGGCATAGCTACTCTGGGTGGGCCAGGACAAGGACCCCTGAAGCCTGTCCCCAGCCACACTTCTCTCCCAGTCGGTCACACGCCCATGCACATGCTAGGCTTTGTGCCAGGCCAGGGGATACAGGGACCCTGCCCTCAAGAAACACACAATTTATGGGACAAGAGGACAATAAACCACACATATTCACGCTGGGACCCTTGACCGTCAAAGTCAATGGTCTAGTTCAACTCTTTTCACAACGTAAAGAAATGAGGGCTCCAAGAAGGTGAATCATTTCAAATTTTCCAGAGGATATACCATGTGTCCATGACTAACAAGTGCTGGGATGTAAGAGTGAACCAGACTGACCGTCTCAGCTCTGAAAAAAATTGTATTCTTCAGAGAAGAATGTTAGATGGAAACACAGAAACAAGGTCATCCTCGGTGGCACTCCCATAGTAAAGAAAGTGAGGCAGGTGATGGACGGTGAGCGGTGAGGTGGGGCTGCCTTAGACGGGAAGTCCAGGAAGACTTCTCAGGGGCAGTGGCATTTGAGCAGAGACCCAAAGGCAGCAAGGGAGCAGGCCATGGAGCCCTGTGTGGTAAGAGAGTTCCAGGCAGAGGAAAGAGCAAGTGCAAAGGCCCAGTGGCAGAAGTGAGCCTGGGGAGCTCAGAAAGGACCTCAGTAGGGCTGCAGGAGAATGAGCGAGGGGGAAACGGGGAGGACATATGACCAGGGGGAGGAAAGGGTAGGGCTGCAAAGAGTAACAGAAAGGTCCCAGGACCACTTACTTCAAAGTCTTGATACTGTTCCTCTGCTAGAGACTTTTTCGCCACCACCAGCACCCGCAGACCTTCTCGCGCCATGTTTCCACACTGCAAAGCAGACCACAGTCAGTGGACAGGCACAGTAAGGGCTCCACCTCCAAGCCCCAGACTCTCACGGAGGAGGGCCGGACGCTACAGTGGACACAGAGGCTGGCGAAAGTGGCAAATCGGACTACGGCTTTCCCCTAAAGCAAACCTTCTCAAGGGAGGCCGCAACATGGCAGCCCACAGGCCAAACAGAGGTTGTCTTTGATTCACACAGTAAACATTTCAAAATTTAAGTCAACGCTGTTAAGACTTCACAGGTAAGTCTGGATTTGAACCTCAGATGAAACTGCCCCCACCTTCCCCAAATAACCACAACCGGTGATGGATAAAAAGCAGCAGCTTCTAGGTCTTCCCAGAAAACAGTTGTCAAGGGAAGAGGATTCTAATACGCATAACACACAAAGTGCGACCCTGCTAGAAAAAACACACCCCAGCCTGTTTCTTTTGACTTACCTGCCTGGCCCCCACTGGCATTTGAGTTTGCCACCCTCTAACTGAAAATAGAATATTACTGAATGGAAAATGTGCCTTTTCCTACCTGGAGCAGAGAGATAAAACAAGACTGGCCTGATAAACTGGAGAGTTTCCTCCCTCCTGGCTGTGGCCAATTCTCCAGACCACCAACCAGAAGAGGCGGCCGGGGACGTGGCCCCAAGTGCTCCCCGCCTTCCCGGGACCTGCCTCCACCCAAAAGCCAGAGAGGAGCTGACTTCCTGCACAGGGCAGCTGCGTGAGCGCGAAAGTGGGTCTTGCCCCGCGTGAGCCTTCAGATGAGAGCTGGCCCCAAGCAAACCCTCTGGAGACCTTGAGCAGAGGAGCCAACGAAGCTGTGCCCGGATCCCTGGCCCACAGAAACCAGGAGAAATAGAAGCGTGTTGTTTAACGCTAAGTTTGGGGGCCACCTGTTACGTAGGCACAAGTGACAAGCGGAGCCCCATCTCGCTTTGCCATGCGAGGGGCAGCCTGCAGACATGCCTCTGCAGCCCGGTTCTCACTCCGCGCCCCCGCTCACCTCCTCCTCCAGCCAGTCATTGTACTGCACGATGCCAGCCATGACGACATCCGCTCCCTTCATGTAAAACGTGATCTCTCCGGTGGATTCATCCTAGAGAGGGGGCCCAAGAGAATGAATACCCAAGAGGAACACCCACTTTCTGCGCCTATGCCCACTTCCCAGGACAGATGGCGTACAAAGTGTACTCAGCGGACGCCAGTGTTTTCTCATTTGGCTAAAGATAAAAAGCCAGAAAGGGGGGGGGCTCACTTTGGGGCAAAGGCCACAAGAAAACAGAAGAAAACTCAAAGCATTTGGAAACGCATTAAATGATGAAAGCAAGATCAAAAGGATTTAAGGACTTTGTTTTTAGTTATTACTATCCCAACAGGAACGGACTGCCACGCTGGAAGCGCATCTTAATTTACAGACGGGACTGCCAGGATCATCAAACTGTGGTCTACCTGGAAACGTGGGGAAGTAAGGTCATTACCCAGAGCGGGGTTCTCGACCTTGGCATCATCCACATACGGGCTGGTGAATTCTTCGCCGCGGGGGCTGACCTGTGCACTGCAGGACCTTTTGAGGCGTCCCCGGGCTGTCCCCACCAGATGCCAGCAGCACCCCCATGGGGACAATCCAATGTCTCCGAACATAAGTAAACATCCCCTGGGGAGCAAACTGTCTTCCCTGAGAACTGCCAACCCTGGTACTTCCAGACCCTTACGTCCACCCGAGGACCTAGCTAGGGATCAGATGACCCAGGTTTTCGTTCACACTGACCAGATTTTCTGGGGAGTAGGTAACACCATGGCCCCGGCGTCGAATGCTTAGACCCGACACCAGCTTTCAGCTGTGTGCACTTGGACATGCTTCTTCTTTTCTCTAAACCTCAGTTTTCTCATCTGTAAAATAGGAATACTAACAACTCTTACCACACAGGCTGTTGTGGCTTAAATGACGTCACTTACACGGAGCGCACAGCCAAGGGCCGGACACAGAGACGGCGTCCGCGCAACGTCATCAGTCCTGCTCGGGGGATGGTAACGTGACACACCCCTCAAGTGCGCCGTGTGTGGAGACCAAGGCTTATTAGCCCAGTGGTTCTCAGTGGAGGAGATTTTGCATTTACCGATATCTGGTGATCTTTTTGGATGTCACAACTCGGGGTTGCGGATGCTACCGGCATCCAGTGGGTAGAGGTCAGGGATGCTGAGAAGCATCTCACAGGGCACAGGGCAGCCCCAGTCAGGAATCCTCAGGTCCCAGCGTCAAGAGCACCGAGGCTGAGAAATCCTGGCTTTGGAGAACGGCGGTAAAATCCCTGGGTCTTATTTCTTGACATTCCTTCCTTGGCAACCCCCACCGCAGGGAGCCTGAAGGCTGGGGAGACGGGCAAGGAAGCAAAGCATGGCCCTTCCTACCTCCTGCCTAAATCCCGTCACCCCGGGAGGCCCAGAATGCATGCCTGTGAACTCTCTTTACTACACATGAAATAAATACCCAAAGCCAAATTCTCGGTGTAAGTTTCCTCCTTTAAGACAGCTTTCTAATGCCCTGTGATCACCGACAGTCTTCGAGAATGACACACTTACTCCGGAGAGCACCTCCTCTCCAAAGCGGAAACTCTGCCTGGTGCACGTTCCACAGATCGCGCCTCTGCGTGCCTGTGACTCGGGCCAAGGAGAACGGCGTGAAAGCGTCCCAGGGCTCTTCTCCCTTCACCCAAATGGTGCTTAACAACACAGGGATAGGAAATAGCACACCCCCCCCCCCGCCCCCAGCTTCCTCTCCTGCCGAGGGTGCTCGGGAGAGCTCGGCCAGCTCGTCCAATATAAACACGTATCCACCGTCTCCTCCCGTTATACTCATTTCCTCCCACCCGGTTCATCACAAGGTTACTTCGCTCTCAGACGATGGCGACACCACGCCGTAAATTCACGGGGAGCTGCTGGTCGCACGGCATTGTTTTGGGGCCTCATCTTTTTCCACTGTGGTCTGATTCTGGCCCCTGTTCAAAGGCCTCTTTTATGCAAACAATGACAGGGGTATGATCTACAGCAATGATTGCGGGATGGCGGGGGGGGGGGGGGGCAGTGGAACATCTGTACACAACAAAAACAAAGCAGGCAACGAGAGAGACGAGCACACCGGCCCCAAAGAAGCCCTCAGAAGACGGAGATTCACGCCAAGGCAAGACTTTGCTTTGTGAGTGCAGGAAGTACCTGCCAAGTATGGGCCATGAGCTCACGCGTATTTGGGGGTGGGGGTGGGGCACGAACCCGCCAAGAGCACGTTCCTAACAGTCCACAGGCACGAAACCGAGACGTACAGCTGAGCTGACGCTTCCTCCCGGCGGGTAACTGGGCTGGTATCTTTAAATGACAGGAGGCTGTCTGGGTGCGTCAGACGGGAGCTGCAGGCCCCACACAACGACCACACGGAGGGGACCATTCTTTGTCAGGCGGCTGTCCTGGCCTCTACCCACCAGGTGACCTCAGTGGCACCACCCTGAGTCGTGACAACCCAAAGAATCTCCCAACCGTTTTTTTGCATGTCCCCTGGAGGCAAAATGGCCCCGGGACGAGAACCCCTTCATTGGAGGAGTTGGAGAGATCTCTACAGAGTACAGAACCTGCCCACACGCCCTGGAAGCTGCTTTCCACCGTCAGAACCACAGAGAGGGAGACAGGTCAGCAAACGAGAAAACTTAGCAATAATAATGCATTTCGTTAAAGACGATGCTCACGGACTGACTTTTAGTAGTGAGAAGTGAGAAAGGTTTAGCTGCCAAGGAAAGGAATATTCAATGAATCGTACTTTTGTTCCACCAAGCACCATGCACACATTGAAATCATAAAAAGCACCTTTCACTGATACCAGAAAATGTTCACCATATATATATATATATATATATATATATATATATATATATATACTGTTCAATGCGGGGAGAATTTAGAAACCCTTAATGTGACATTTGATCCCAATTTCATTAATATCTGTGTGGACGTGTACACTCCTCTATGCATAGAAAATAAAAACTGAGAGGAAATTCTCTGGAAAGGGAAGAGGGACTCATCTTTCGGTGGTGAAAATAAAGATGATTAGAGCTTGAGCTCTTTCCTTACATATGTATTTTTTCTGAATGCCTTAACTAAAGGTTTGTTTTTTGTAAACTTAGGAGGGTGGGGTGCGGTTTGGAAAAAAATGATTTGCCCATCCAACAAGTATCCCCTACTGTCCCTGCTGTGAGAACACACGGGGCCACAGCTCATAGACCAGGACGCGCATCTGGGAAGGAGAGCCCTTCAGAGCGAAAGGAAGGGCGGGGGATATGGCTCACTTATCCTAGAACGGCTGATATTGGGTATCTGGGGATGAGTCAGCCCTCAAATGACTTCAGCAGAGCCCATGGTCCTAGAACTTGAAAACATAAAAGCTGGAACCAAAGTAAATCCGTGGGAGATAATGACTCTGATTCACCAGGAAGCACCCACCCACCTGATTTTTGCTGCTGCTTCCAGGCCACGGATGTCCTTGACATCAGATGTGTGCTCAGGATACGGTTGAGAAGCCATGGGTCGGGCCAGGTATAGGCCCGTGGGGGAAGCGGCAGCAGCGTGGGACAAAGAGCTCCCTTCCCACCCACAAGTTGCCAAGGAGATGTGTCCTGTTGAGTCTCAAAGTTCCTACTGGCATCGGGGACATAAAAACCCCTTGAAATGTGTCCATTTCCAAGCACATTCACGCTGCGTCCCTGGGTCATCACAATGCAGTTGTTTCTACATGGAGGGGAGGCGGCTTCTTCAAGGGCTCTCCGTGACCCCCACGCTGTGGTATCCATGCCCAGGGAGACCTGTTCCCACTGAGCGGGGGGAGGGGGCACAGACCTGGTGACCTGCTTCTAGTTAGCAAAGCGGGACTGACTGATGGACGGCCAGTTCTGAGGTCGCATGACTAAGACTGTGCCTTCCACCTTGCTCACACGCTCCCTCGTCCCCTCCAACGAAGCCTGCTGACCCGGGAGCTGCCCTCCAGAGAAGCCCATGGAGCAGTGAACGAGGGTGGCCTCCCGCCAGAAACAGTGAAGACCTGACGCCCTCAGTCCAGCAAGCACGAGGGGCCGAGTCCTGCCAACAACACTGATTTTATCCGGAAGCGGATCCTGCCCCAGCTGAGCACTGCGAGACCCCACGGGCCACAGGACCCAGCGAAGCTGCACCCAAATTCTTGGCCCAGAACCCCGGTGAGACACCATGGGTGATCGGCTATGCAGCAACACGTGACACACCACACCCCAACGTCACTACGGGGCTCTAGGAGCTTTTCGACGCCCCTCGCACCGCGCCAGAACTCCCAGGTCCTCGTGGTGAAAGAGCATGGACTTGGCAGCCACATGACCGGGGGCCAGTCCCAGCTCCACGTTCTCCAGCGAGGCGAACCTGCGGAGACAGCTTGGCTTCCCTACACCTCAATATTCTCCTCTGTCAAACACCAATCAGAATGGTGCTACCTTGTTGGCTTATGGGAAGAATTAACGAGATTATGCAAATCACTCAGAAGAGCATCTGGCACGCAATAAGCATCATTGAATGTTACCTAGCACTACATTATCGCTGTTCCTACAGCGACTCCTAGTACCTCTGCTACTACTACTAAGAGCCCTGATCACCAACTACTCGTACTACTAATACAGATTTATCATAATGGAATCTACAGCCCTTTGATTTTTTAAGGCATAAAACGCTTCGGTAGATCGGGGCAGAGGGGAGCCTCATTCTTTTGTTTTCTTTAATTCTTTTAATTTTTAAAATTTTATTTAAATTCAATGCCTTGTTTCTTTTAAAAACAAAATAAAAAAAGATGAGTCATATCTTTGATCTGGGCAGAGTTTTCTCCAATCAAGCCGAATGATGTGAAAAACCCTTACAAATGCCAAGGAACCATCCCAATACCAAAAGAGGTCCAGATGGGACAGAGTCATCTGCACTTTAAAGGTCCCTGGGTAATTCTGGTGACCAGCCAGGTTTAAGAGTTACGGCACACGGTGGTGTCTGGAACACAGGGTTCCCAGGCTTTCCGGAATGGAGAGTGAGGTTCTCTGAGCCAAAGAACAAAGGGTAAAACAAGACGGTGACAACATTTTAAAAGTCTGATGCCATCAAACAGTGGGGACGATGTGGAGGAATGGTGGGACCAAGATTAGTACAAGCACTTTGGGGGAAAAGGTTGATGATCTCTGGTAGGGGTAAAGATGTATATGTATTGCCAACCCAGCAACGCGACCTCTGGACACACCCCCCAGAGAAACAGCAGCACCACGTGTAATGGAGATCCGGACGGGCAAGGACACGCGTGGCTGTACTGTTTCCAGTGGCAAAACAAGTAGCAACTTCCTGGATGCGCATCAGCAGGAAACCCCAGCGAGCCGAAGGAAGACAGGTACAGGTATACAGTGGAACCCTCCGACAGGGCTACAATTAGTCACGGAGGGTAAAGTGTATGAACATAAAGCTCTTTTAAATGTTAAGAACAGGGGCGCCTCGGTGGCTCAGGGGGTTAAAGCCTCTGCCTTCGGGCTCAGGTCATGATCCCAGGGTCCTGGGATCGAGCCCCGCATCAGGCTCTCTGCTCAGCAGGGAGCCTGCTTCCTCTCTCTCTGCCTGCTGCTCTGCCTACTTGTGATCTCAGTCAAATAAATAAATAAAATCTTACAAAATAAATAAGTAAATGTTAAGAACACGGAGGGAGATGATGATGCAATGCCACTTATACGAAGAATAAAAATATGCAAAACCGTAACACGCATTATTTATATCCAACCATGTCTGAGAACAGTATTTTAAAATTCCTTAAAAACTACGAACCTCTGCAGGAATGGAAGGGAAGCACATGCAGGAAGGGCAGATGGGCCATCCACTGAATACACAATGTTTTATTTCTTTTAAAAGAACATTTAAACTACACTACCTATAAAAACAGGGATGAATCTTGAAATACAAATTTGAGCAAATGAACTCAAACACGAAAATGTACAGCATGATTTCTTTGATGTAAGGAGAAAATCTCAAGAAGAGATTAATCAGTGGTAGAAACTGGGAGAGTGGTTCTATCCCTGTGGGGAGAGGGATGGATGTAGGTGACCAGGAAGGAGCACAAGGGGGTTGCTGGGGTAGCGAAGGCTGCGATTCTGGTCCTTGCTCTGGATGCTGGTCGCATGGGTGCCCTAACCGTGTAAAACACTTGAGCTGCACACTTAGGATGTGTGCGCTGTTCTCTGGGGCTCCTGTATTTCAATAAAAGTTTCAAAATATAAAAAAACAAAATTCAAAATAAATGCAACAAAATGATGATGTTGAAGGATCACTAAATTTTTTCCCAATAACTTTTGTGATTGTACAAATGAAAACCATTTAAAATACTGAATTACAACAAGGGGGCCAAGACTACTCAATAGAGAAAGAAGAGTCTCTCCAACAAATGGTGCTGGGACAGCTGTATTTACACCTGCAAAAGAAGGAAGTTGAACCCCCACCTCACGCGGCATACCCAAATACCCAACCACCCAAATACCCAAATACCCAAATACCCAAAATGCATCAAGGACTTAAAGAGCTAAAACCACAAAACTCCTAAAAGAAAATATAGGGGTATGGGGCGCCTGGGTGGCTCAGTGGGTTAAGCCTCTGCCTCTGGCTTAGATCATGATCTCAGGGTCCTGGGATCGAGCCCCACATCGGGCTCTCTGCTCAGTGGGGAGCTTGCTTCCCCCTCTCTCTCTGCCTGCCTCTCTGACTACTTGTGATCTTTCTCTCTGCCAAATAAATAAATAAAATCTTTTAAAAAAAGGAAGAAAATATGGGAGTAAATTTTCTTTCTAAATATAGGGGTAAATTTCTCTGTCAAATAAATAAATAATATAGGGGTAAATTTCTCTCTCTGTCAAATAAATAAAATCTTTAAAAAAAAAGAAAATATAGGGGTAAATTTTCATGACCTTGGATTTAACAATAAATTCTTGGATATGACACTGAAGTCAAGGGCAACAAAAGAAAAAACAGATAGACTGTGCTTGGTCAAAATAAGTGACTTCTGTGAATCAAAGGAATTTTATCCAAAAAATGAAAAGACAACCTACAGAGTAAGAGAAAATAGTTACACACCATCTCCGAGATGATATCCAGACTATGTAAGGAACTCTTACAACTGAACAACAGAAAGACAACGAAATTAAAAGGTGTGCAAAGGCCTTAGATACACATTTCTCCATGGAAAATATAAAACTGGCCAATAAGCACACAAAAAGATATGCATCACAGTCATTAAGTCAATACAAATCATAACCACAATGAAATATCACTTCCCAACCACCCAATGACTATAATAAAAAAAAAAAAAAGGAAAATAAAAAGTGTTGGTGAGGATGTGGGGAAATGGAACCTTCCCACATCAGCTGGGAATGTAAAATGGCGCCGTGTTACAGAAAACTATTTGGAGGTTCCTTATAAAGTTAAAGGATGGAATTATCCAGCAAGTAGGTAATGGACCCAGTATGACCCAGCAATTCCACTCCTAGGTCTCTACCCAAAAGGACTGAAAACGGGTATCCAAATCCTTGCACACGAGTGCTCACAGGAGCACGACCAACAGCCAAAAGGTGGAACAACCCAATGTCTATCGACAACGAATGGACAAGCGATGACTCAGCCACACAAAGGAATGGAGCTCTGGTTCGTGCTTCAACATGGATGGATCCAGCACAACACCAGGCTGAATGAAAGAAGTCAAGACACCAAAAGTCACGTATCATAGGATTCCAGTTACAGAAAGTATCCAGAATCAGTTAACTTGTAGAGACAAAAAGCAGATGGGTGATTTCAGGGACTAGAATGAAGGACGAATGGGGAGTCACTATATTTAAAGGGCATGAGGGTTCCTTTTGGGGTGATTAAAAATGTTTGGAAACTTGACAGAAAGGGTAGCTGCAGGGGCCTGGGTGGCTCACTTAGTTAAGGGTCTGACTCTTGATTTCAGCTCAGGTCATGATCAGGGGGTCGTGAGATCGAGCCCCACACTGGGCTCCATGCTGGGTGAGCCAAACAGGCTCCATGCCTGTTTAAAATTCTCTCTCTCCCTCCATCCCACCCCCCCCCCCAGGGCACATGAATGCTCTAAAAAAGAGAGAGAGAGAGAGAAGAGAAGAAAAAAACAAGTGGTCGGTGTACAATACTGACTCTACTAAACGCCATGGAATCACACACTTTAAAATGGTTCACTTACGTGAATTTCACCTCAGCAGACAGGTGTTTAAACAAAAGCGTACACAGTGAGGAATGCATTATATCAAGAAAGGCCCAGTCCACGTACGTGAGACCTTTCCCTCTAGAACTAGGTTAACCAGAAGCTGATCCACCATCTGAGGTCTTGTCCCCTTCAACGGACCAAGAGTATGCTTTCCATTCAGGCAATTCTACTCTCTCGTTAGTCTGGACAACAGACATCATCGCCGGAAAGACGGTAAGAAGAGGTTAAGAAAGAAGGCTGAGCTACAGGGACCCACACAGGAGACTCGAGTTTTGGGGAGTCCCGATGGGGGAAACTCACCCTCACGATGACGCCCATCCGCTTGCTTTCGTAGGTGAAAGGGAAGATCTGTAAGATGGTGAAGTTCAGGATCTGGTCGCCAGGGGTCCTCAGCTGCATGGACGACTGGTCTCGGCCCACCAGGGTTAAGCCCACACTTTCGGTCCACTGGACCAGGGCCACCTAAACGGGACACAAGGTCGAAGGTCAGATACACCGTCAAGGGTCCCGGTTCAGAGGTCAAGCAAACGAACACCAAGGTGGGGGGTTGCTGCGACCGGCGAAGCGCCAGCTGTCACCGTGTCCCCGAGGAAGGCTGGGTCTGCTGGAGGGGTACAGCATCGGTCTTTCTGGGCTGGCAGGTGCTGCCACCCGCCCAGCAGCCCTCCACACCATTCCGCTCACCTTCTCTCCCAGGCCCCAGAGAGGGCTACATGCTCCCAGGAGAGCACACAGGGTCGAGAGTGCCCCCTTCTGGAGGATTCGGACTGAGCCCACAGCAATAGCAGGAAAGGAGGGAGCAGTGCAGGGATGGGGACAGGGAACCCCTCATTCACACTCTGCTCTAAGCTTCTCCAACACCCAAGCAGGCAGGTGTCTACAGTGGGTCTCCACCAGGCAGCTCTGCCCGTGGGGGACCCAGAGCAATGTGTGGGGACAGTTCTGGTCATCACAACTGGAGAAAGGGGTGTGTACCCCTCACATGTCCTGGTCCCTGTCCCACAAGGTGCTGCTAAACACCCCACAACACAGCCCCCAGGCCCCCGGCCCAGAAGGCGGTACTGCCGAGGGGGAGATCACTGGTCTACGCAGGTGAGGAAGGTCACTAATTCAGCTGCACGAGGTGATGCTGGTGGGCGGTGGCGTGGCCAGGCCAGGTAGGTCCTGGGTTTACCTGGCGCCCAAGCCCACCCACCACACACGGCACTTCCCGGAGGCAAGGCTTCTGTTGCCACCTGAAAGCTTCTAGTGACCTCAGTGAGGCCTGCTTCACTTTGGTCAAAGGCAGGGGGGTCGCAAACTCCAAGACAGGGGCCAGACTGGTCGTGCAAGGGAGTGAAGAGGACTGCGGGGGAGGGGGTGGGGGGGCGGGGGCAATAGGACCCGCGTCACATCCACGGGGCGGTGATCCCCGTCTCACCAAAGAAGGACGCTGGCAGGAAGAGCCAGAGCTTCCAGCTTCTCAAGAAAAACCAGAGATCTGGACCTGTCCCTGAGATTTTCTTTTAGATGCAATTAATGCACGTTTTAAAAGCTGGTGAAGAAAATAAAACCCCGTCCACAGTGAATCCGGCTGAGTGTCCAGGAAGAGAAGGAAATACGAGCGGAAAAGGAACACAACGGTGGGGACAGAGAGGGGAGATGGGGAGGGACGGACAACAGTACGTGCGACCCCACTGGCCCTTCCTGCCACTGCCCAGGAAGGAGACACAAGTAAGTGTGAGAAGCCCACAGTGCAACCGAGGGGCAGGGCCCACACCCGGGGTCAGCCGGCCCCTCATCAGCCTGCTGAGCTGAGAAGGACCTAATCCACCTGGCGGGCACAGAAACAGACTCAGAGGCAAGGGTGCCGGGCTGCTCTCAGCCGGCAGCGGTGACCAGCTGCTGCTGTCACCGGATCGCCTCCTGGGTCTAAGTGACCCAAGTAAAAAGCCCCAGGGAAACACATCCCAGCTCCCAGCTCCCCGACATGATCACCCGCAGAGCACAGGGGCTTGCGCATCAGCATCCCCTCAGGGGGTGCCTGGCCGTAGTCAGGAGTCCAAACCCGATGTCCCCCGCCCTGCCACTGAGTGGCAAGTTCACAGGGTGTGCGGCAGGCCGAATAATGGCCCCAAAGAGGCCCACATCCCAATCCCCAGCCGTGGGAGTCTGTACCTTACAGGGCAAAACGGGCTTGGCGGGAGGGCAAAGACAAGGGACGGGGCCCTGGGAGACCATTCTGGATTGTCATAATCACAGGAGTCCTCAAGCGGCCGTACGCCCCAGCTGTGGCCAGGAAGAAAACTGCGGGCAGAGGGGGGCTCAGGGCGATGAGAGGGGGTTGGTTTTGAAGACGGGGGAAGGAACATAAACTGAGCAATGCGGACAGCATTTAGGAGCTGGGCAAGGCAAGGCCACAGAGTCACCCTGGGGTGTCGGGGAGCAACACAGGACACCCTGCCGACACCCTGATCACAGGTCGGTGAGCCCCAGCCCCGACCTCTCACCTACACCACTGGAATCCATCGACTGTTTCAAAACATCAGATTCGCAGCAGCTGGCGACGGCAGTGATAGGAAACGCATCCAAGAGTCTAGCAATTTTAATGCCAGACAAGCTGCCATGTTATTCTGAGCCAAGTCCAAGAGCATTGGCGGGGGGGGGGGGGGTCTAAAAAAGAAAAGGTACCCCTTTCCCCTTTCTTCCTGGAAGATTTAATCTTTAGGGAAGGAGACGGAGGCAGGTTTTAGGAGAGAGCAGACCTGGGGAGTGACGGAGGGTGACAGAGAAAGGGGGTCATGGGAGGTGTCAGTTCGCAGATGCTGTGTTATCTTTAAGCCCGGAAGTGGGGACACAGGTGCCCAATACGGTCCTCTGTAACCGTGAGCAATATTCCACAGGGTCCCTGTCGGGGCCAGACACCAGAAGAGTCACTGTCCTAGGGAACCCACAGATGCCCACACTTCCACTCCATCGGGGTGCTGAGCGCCCCCCCCCTCCTCCCAAGAGACTCTGCACAACCTGCGGCTGCACGGTTCTTTCCGTTTCCAGGACCCCGGGGCTCTCCTGGGCCGCTACGACCTGAAGCAGTGGGGAGATCCAACCCGGGATCTGGCCCCCACTGCCACCCACCCCCACTCCCTCCTCTCTGCCAAGTGTGGGGCTCCGAGGGGCTTCTTTTCCATCTGTTCCAGCTCCACACATTCTGCGCACCCGTCTTTAGTGGGCTACGCTCGGATACCTGACGAGGTTTCTGCCGTGGACACCGACAGGGCTTACGCTGGCAAGAGGCTTATGCTCTAGAATGGGCAACTCCACCCTGTTTGAACGACGTCGTAAGAAGGCATCCGAGATTCCCATGAATGGCAGGTGCCTTCACGCTGACCTCCACCTCCACGGAACAGGCTGATCAAGTAATAATGACTGTTTTCGGTCTTTTTTGCTATGAGCCTACATCAACCTTTGGAAACCTATTCATTAACTTGTTTAAGTCAATGACTCTGACTTTCAGTAGGGTCTGTCTTATCTGCTAACAATCCTCCCTCAAAGTCTAAAATGAAGGGACACGGGTATACACAAAATAACCCCATCTGGACGGAAAATGTGTGTCGGGGCCACACGTGTGAGCAAGACGTCTGTCTTCTACTTTTTATCCCTCTGTTACCACGGCGGTATTTTTATCAGGTCCTTGGGCACTTCTTTTATTTTTAACTTTAATGAAGGAAACACACATCCCCACACAAGATATCACAAACACGTAAGGACACTCGGGCTGAAAAAGTTTACACCTTTACAGACCAATTTGGTAACAAAGAAAAACTCTTCGCGGGAGGCCCCCGGACCACGATTGTTAGTGAAAGGGGTTTTTCCAGTCTTGTTTTCAAGCTGCTGTGACTTCACCCCTGAAAAACCTGCTTCGTTGTTCTGAAAAGACGTGAAAAGTTGGGGTTGCCGGGCGTCAAGGAAATACAGGAACTCCCTCAGAGCCTGCTCCACAATCGAGAAAGAATGTGGAACTCCAGACCTGGACGGGGCTTCTTGGACGGTAAGGCAGGTGTGGCCTTGGCCAGCCCAGCCCCCACGCCAGGGACCTAACGGACACTACTGGAGGAACAGCTGGGTCTATAAATCTGAAATGACAAGCAGCGACAAATGCTGACAGGTGAATTACACCGGGAGGCAAATACCTTCTAACTACACTTTGTTTGGCAGCGAACCTCTCCATGGAGTGGTTCCTTCACACAGCAAGCATGGCCCCCACCCTGGGTCCAACTTCCTCATCAAAACTCCCCTGGGTCTCCCTGGGGACTGACACCCCCAGAACATGAGCCCCAGGGTGGGGGCAGGGTGGAGGGGGGTCTCTGATTCTCACCTTCCACTCTCTGGCCCACGTTAACCTAAGTCAGAGTTGATTCGAAACTTGAAATCCCTGAGGTCCTACTGAGAAGAAACTGGTTGGGAACTGGGGGGCTCCCCGACCTTCTTGATTGCAGCGGGGACAAACATTTCAGGGGTCAGGAGAGACAACTGCATTTCTTTCCAAAACAAGATGATATAAAATGAGGCTATTTCTTTCTCATCCTGGTGGGTCCGAGCTCCCATACAAAAGAATCATCCCGTATCATCCAAGCAGAAAGGATTTGGGAGGTTTTGAGTCTGTCTCCCTGTCCTTGACAGCCAGAAGTGGGGTCTCTGGGGCTTCGGATCAGAATATCCAGAGGTCAGAGCAGCAGCAGAAAAAGAAGCCCCGTTAAGGTTGAATGAATGAATGAACAAATAAATTAACTCAATCAAATGAAAACTGAGAAGGGACAGACGGTGGGGAGCTGGGGTCCTGAGTTGCCTGTGTGTTCTGTTTTGGGTCAGGAAATCAAAAGGACAGGCTGCTACGCCCCCTCCCTAAAATGCCCATCTGAAGAATTCATGCCAGAACGATCCATGAAAGGGCTTTTTCATCATTGTGGGTCAGCAATATACCACCTGTGACAAGTTTTAATAATTTTCCCTTTGTACCTGGGAATATGTGCTTGGGAAAGATGCCAGGTCAGGCTAACGAACCTTGAATTCTTGTCAGGAACAGGATACGCAGTAATCCTAAGAGCACACGGAATCTGTTATCTTTGGGGACATTCAAGATCAACACTCGGGCTCACGAAGACGGGCCAGTCCGCCCTAACCCAGCCTTTCAAGACTATGTGTACGTCTAGAGACCTAAGGTAGTCTTTACTTAACGAGGAAACTGAGTCAACAAGGCACCGCTGGGGTCTGGACAGGCAGCAGACAGGAGGAGGGCAGGCTCCACGGGGGCAGGGGTAAACTGAGGCAGCAGCCACCCAGCCCCGCTAACCACTGCCGAGTAGGAACTAGGCCCACCATTTCCAGATCTGATCTTCCTCAAGAAAAGTTGATTCTTAGGTAACATTAAGTAACTTTTAAAATATTGCAGCAGATATTAAAAAAAAAAAAAAAACAGACAAATTAAAAAAAAAACATAGCCTGGAGCAAACAAAACACCATGGGTCTTGCTTAAGAACCTGCCAGCAAGATCGTGGGGTAAAAGGCCACTCCCTGACCCATGTTTCTATGACCCAGTACTTGGATCAAATGATTCAATGAATCAGATGAAAATTCTTATCTGAAAAGAACGGCGTCATCTCCATAAAAACTTAGTCCTTTAGAAGCTTCTATCCCGTTAAGCCCATTTTGGTCAGCCCAAATAAGAAACTTTCTCGCATCTCCTGCCCACAGAGGCGCTAACACCAAGGGCGGCTCGTTAGCCAGTTACCTCCCCTGTCCTTCAAACGCTCACAGCGCCTCCTCTCTTCTGAGCAGCCCAAACTGTTTAAGAGTCTTAGCCCCCGGGGTTAATAAATAACACTGACAGGGGAGGGTTATCTCCTTAAGTTCCTGACTCTGTTCTCTGAGCTCACCCTTGGCCAGGAGGAGGACCTGGCCCACAGTACAAGGGCAGAGCCCCACTCACCTGCCAAATCCTTCTCCCTCCCGCCCTCCCCTCTGGCTGCCTGCGGGTCACTGTCCCCCTGCCTGCAGCGCAGGTACAAGGAGGCATTTAGGGGGAGCACACACCCCTGATGGATGAATGTGGCCCCACAGGGGAAAACCTCACGGGCTGCCCCGCAAGGACTGAGCCTGCGGACCGGGCCCACCACCCACCACGCCCCACTGCAAAGCCGCAGGCCTGCCTTTCCCCAGTGGTTCTCAGTGTCACTCTCCGCAACAGGGTTGGGAAACCACAGAACAAGACAACTGGGACCTTTTACATACACACTCGTGCAGAGAGACTGAATCCATCGGGCTACCTGTCGGGACCTTAAAACTCAGGACAGCCAGAAGTGGGAGACAGAGTAAGTCATCTGGGGTGTACGTAAGCAGCAGAAAAGAGTGTAGCCACTAAACATCCTACCACAGACGCTCCAGGGCGGGGATGAGACAATCTATCACCAAGGGGACAAATCAAGATGGGATGTGGAGCAAAGCCAAACATTTATATTCTATGTACAGAAGAGACATGAGAAGGGAAAATACCAAAATTTTTTTCTCTAATAGTTCACTTTTTCTTTTTTTTAAAAAAGATTTATTTATTTGAGAGAGAGCATGCAAGCGTGGTGGGGAAGGGCAGAGGGAGAAGGAGAGAACCTGAAGCAGACTCCAGACCACATGCAAAACCCAGCTCGGGGCTTGATCTCAGAACCTTGAGATCAGGACCTAAGCTTAAACCAAGAGTCGGATGCTTAACAAATGGGGCCACCCAGGTGCCCCTGCTTCCTTTTCCTATAACAAGCTTATGTTACTCTTAAAGTTAGGGGGAAACTAAAAATAAAATCTGCTTCTCGGTGAGCTGTATCTTCGCTATACTTTTCTATCTCCCAGCACAGTGACCTGGACACAGGAACGGCCTCCTGCCACTAAGCCACTGGGAAAAGACCTGTGCACACAGCTCTTTGCTTCTCTCTCGTACAGCTGTAAAGGGGCTGTTTCAAGGTTACTGGATACCAGAGGAGAAACACACCCTTGTCGGTTTTCCTTTCCAAGGATAGGATCCTGGAGAAATGAGTGGTGAAGACAAGACACTCAGTGGCAAGGCTTCTGGGGTCTGCTAGAAGGTTTCTTAGCACCAAGCATGGAAGCGGCCCAAAATGAGAAAGGGAAGGGACCAAAAAACATACTTTACTGAGCCTGGGAGGCAAAGAGACCCTGAACGCCAGCTCAGAAAAGGCAAGAAAAACCAGACACTGGGAAGGTCACCCAGCATTAGCCCTGAGCTCCCAACACAGGCGCACAGCACTCAGTAGCCCCTCACGAGTGACACAGCACGTTCAAGCCCTCATCCCATGGGTGGAGAAGCAGCACCGCGGCATCACACGGCCAGCCCCAGGACGTGGGCTGCCTCGTTTTAATCCTGCCAGCCACATGGCCTTGGGGACACCCCGGAGCCAACCTACACCTCATCTGCAAAACAGACACGATCGGAGTAACTGGGTTGCAAGGGCTGCCCAGGGCACAGCGCTGCCACGGACAGCAGGTGTTCAGCAAGTGGCCACTTCCTACAGCCGTCCGCTCGCCGACGATTTGCCTAAAACCACTCCACTAAGGAAGCGTCTGGCACTGTCGGTGGAAATTCAGACTGGTGCAGCCACCGCGGAAAGCAGTGCGACGGTTCCGCAAGAAGTTAAAAATGGGAGCGCCTGGCTGGCTCGGTCAGTAAAGCATGCAACTCTCGATCTTGGATCTCGGAGTCCTGAGTCCTACGCTGGGCACGGAGGTTGCTTTAAAAAAAAATAAATAAAAATGGGGCTCCTGGGTGGCTCGGTCAGTTGAGCGTCTGCCTTCAGCTCAGGTCATGATCCCAGGGTCCTGAGACCGAGGCCCGAGTCCAGCTCCTTGCTCGGCAGGGAGCCTGCTTCTCCCTCTCCCTCTGCTGCTCCCTGCTTGTGCTCGCTTGCTCTCTCAATCTCTGTCCTGTCAAATAAATAAATAAAATCTTTAAAACATAAACAAAAATAAAAACAAGAGAGTATTATGTTAAGCGAAATAAGTCAGAGGAAGACAAACGTCCTATGATTTCATTCATATGTGGAACTGAAGAAACAAAAGAGATGAGCATAGGGGAAAGGAAGGAAAAATAAAATGACAACAGGGAGACAAACCATAAGAGACTCTTCACTCCAGGAAACAAACTGGGGGCGGCTGGAGGGGAGGGGAGCAGGGGGATGGGGTCCCTGGGGGATGGGCATGAAGGAGGCACAAGACAGAATGAGCGCTGGCTGTCATATGCGACTGATGAATCACCGAATTCTCCCTCTGAAACTAATAATATACTATACGTTAATTATATTGAATTTAAGTAAAAAATGTTTTAAATACATAAAATAAAAAGTTAAAAACAGAACTACCCTATGAACCAGTAACCACACTACTGCATAGTTACCCAAAAAATAAAACAACGAAGGGATACATGCAGCCCTATTTATTTACTATAGCCGAATTATGGAAGCAGCCCAAGCGTCCGTCGACAAGCGAATGGATCAAGAAGAGGCGAGACACAGATATACATTCGCAGCGGAGTATCACTCAGCCGTAAGGGAGAACGCCAACTTGCCATGCGCAGCGACATGGACGGAACTAGAGGGTTTGATGCTAAGTGAAAGAAGGCAGTCAGAGAAAGACAAATACCATACGATTTCACTCATGTGTGGAATTTAAAAAACAAACAAACGAATGAGCAAGGGGGGGAGGGGGGAGAGAGACAAGCCAAGAAAGAAACTCTTAACTGTAGAGAGCATACTGATGGTCACCGGAGGGGGACGGGGACGGGGAAACAGGTGACGGGATGAAGGAGGGCCCTCATTAGGAGCACTGGGTGATGGGTGGAATCATCAGGCTGCACGCCTGAAATGAATATTACACTGTGTGTTCACTAGACTAGAATGAAAAGAACATAAAATAATCATTTTTTAAAGATTTTTTAAATTTTATTTATTTGACAGAGAGAAAGAACACAAGCAGGCAGAGGCAGGCAGAGAGCACGGGGGAAGCAGGCTCCCCACCGAGCAGAGAGCCAGAGGCGGGGCTCGATCCCAGGACCCTAAGATCATGACCTGAGCTGAAGGCAGAGGCTTAACCCACTGAGCCATCCAGGCACCCCTAAAATAAACATTTTTTTAATAAAAAAAATTAAGCAATAAAATAGAAAGTCAGCACGTGGCAGTTAAACACAGCTGACCACTGCCCTGGGGGAGACGAGAAGCCAGTGTGATGCCCTTACCTGCCATGAGAGTGGACAGGCATTTCAGGTCCTGAAATGCCACTGAGACACTATGAGAACACACAGTACCCCAATATTTTAGTAAAACCCGGGCCTCTGCGCACGTCACCACTCGGCGACACTCCAGGCACTGGCGCGCTGGAAGCAAAGGTGCACGGCCGCACCGGTCACTGACAACTGCACCGCTACGATTTTAAAGTATGTTAATAATGAAGGCGCGGGAAAATTCTAATCCATGCAAAGAATTATTTCTGCAAGGATACTCAGATACCCAGCACAATGCGCGTCTCAGAGGGAGGGAGGAGGTCCCGTGTAGAGCGGGCAAGAGCGAAGGGCTCCGGGTAAGGAGGAGACACACGTTTCACCCTACGCTGCCAGCACGGGGCAGCCTCGCAGAACATCCTAGACATGACCTAGAACTTGTCATTAATCGCTCTGAAATTAGTGACGCATCCAAGGCACGGCCAAGGCATCAAGAAACTTTCCATCGTATACACATCACAAGTCCACACGTGGCAGGGGCTCATAGGGCACACAAGTGCACACACATACACGCATGCCTACATACAGACGAACACACACACACACACTCGTGCACACAGAAATCCTACAGGAATAGGACATCGGAGACTTGCTAAAGGGTGCTACTGAACTCACTCCACGCTCCTTCCTTCCCTGTGCTACAGCAGGATGCTGGACTACGGAAACATGCAGTTATGTTTCGACGTATAGGAGCAGACACCTGGGGCAAATCTATAGCAGAATGTAAACTGTAATCTCTAGGGGCACCTGGGTGGCTCAGTGGGTTAAGCCTCTGCCTTCGGCTCAGGTCGTGATCCCAGGGTCCTAGGATCGAGCCCCACATCAGGCTCTCTGCTCGGCGGGGAGCCTGCTTCCTCCTCTCTCTCTCTCTGCCTACCCGTGATCTCTCTCTCTCTCTCTGTCAAATAAATTAAAAAAAAAAAAAAAAAACAAAAAACTGTAATCTCTAGGCGGGGGATAAAATTAATGCTCATCCACTTTTTTCTCGTATCTACAATTTCACTTTTCCTGTAATGAGCACATTAGTACTGGGGATTTTAGATGCCTAAAAAAGTTTTCAATACGAAAAAATTCCTGGAAAAGACAAAAAAAATGAGTTCTAGGGTTGATTCAACCTGCCTCCTTGACCATTCACACCAAGAAACAAATACGTTAAACATGCGAGGCCTCCTCCCTTGCCCGCCCGCCGGGCGCCACTCCCAACGCTGCCGAACATCCAGGAAGAGACGGTTTGCCGTCAGGGCCGAGCACTTCGGAGCACCTCTCTCTGGCCAGATTACACCAATTTCATTTCCCCGGGGCGTCACCCTACGGTGGCAAGCAGGGCCAGTGCCTCTCAGGCTGTCATCAATGGCTGAATAAAGGCTTTTTCCCAAGGAGAATGTGCACAGGAAACAAATTTAGGAAATCCTGCTTTCTGTTACAGGAAATGAATCCTCCCTGGACTGGGAGAAATCATCCCCGTGGCCCCAGAGTAAAAGGAATGCCGGTTAGCCGGTTTCTATGCGTTTTCCAGACACTGACCTTGCCTAGACCAACAAGGTTTTATTGATACAGAGTATCAAAGGTAGGATTCTAGACCCAGCCAAGTCTAGGTGGAAACCCACAGGGATTTAGAAACAGTACAGCTTTCTGAACGATTCTGCTGGAACTCGATGTAGCCTCCTTTCTGTCACGTAGTGTTTTGATATACACAGACTGTATTCTGCAGTATACATCTTTCGAAATAATTTAGAAGGCAGGTCGGTAAAGTATTAACAGTGGTCACACCTTTAGTTAGCCGGATTACGGTTTGCTTCTTCTTTCTTTCCTTATCTATATTTTCACGTATTCTGCCATAAACATGAAATAACAATGCAATAACAAATCAATTTGTTGGGTGGGGGGAGATGCTGGTAAGGTAACACTGCCTTGTGTGACGACATCAAAGACCTAAAGAAAATACCTTTTTATTTTTTTCCCCCGAACACTATTCAAATCTTAGAAAAGCATGACAAGTCTGAATCTGAGTGCAATTAATGAACAGGGGCTGAGAAGCACAAAGCATTCCGTGAAAGATTTACCCTCATGGAAAAACTCTGCCCAGCACTAATACAAATATATCAAAGTTCAGTGGGAACCAGGAGTGGGGGACAGGCATTAGAGAACCCCCATACAGGTACAATCAATGGTTCGTGTTAGGAGCTCACAGGTAGCAGTGCTGATCTGATCACCAACGTCTGAAACATGTTCAAATTCAAGTCCCGTCAAACACCCCTCAGCTTCTGGTTCCCAGTGCATAACTACCAAGAATCTAGCCCTTTCACACATCTCCCATTCAGGGATATTGTCTCCCATTTCCAAATGGAAAAGTGAGCATCAGGGCGCCTGGGTGGCTCAGTGGGTTATATCCTCTGCCTTTGGCTCAGGTCATGATCCCAGGGTCCTGGGATCGAGCCCCATATTGGGCTCTCTGCTCAGCAGGGAGCCTGCTTCCTCCTCTCTCTCTGCCTACCTCTCTACTTGTGATTTCTGTGTGTCAGATAAATAAATAAAATCTTTAAAAAAAAAAAAAGTGAGCACCAACAGACTAAATTTGGTGGAGAAATGATGACCCATCTGAAGCTTTTGGTTGCGACAGCACGAGTCCGACTAAACGGGTCAGATTATCCACATCCACCCTCCCTTCCCCATCTCTCACTCTGCACACACTGCCCATCTCAGAATCTGGCTAAGGGTTTCAACATTTTTCCCCCCTAAAAATGCTGGTTCAAACGTCAGTGGTCACGGATGGACTGGGCTCAGAGCTGAGCTATTTCACAATCACTGAGTGGACTGCAAGGAGTTGCCTCCCCAGAGCCACGTTCCAGGGCCCCCAAGAAGGATAAAGAAGCTACTGGTCAGGGAAAGCCACGTCCAAAAGTCCTTCCCTTTCTGAACTTCGGAAAAGGTTATCATTGCAGTACTCCCCGAACTACCATCCAGCTCTGGCTCCTTAATATCCTCTGATTAGTCCAGAACTTTCCAGCACTCTTTCTTGGAGAAGCCCCCACCCTTCTTCATAAGAACAACAAAACATGACTGGATGCCCCTGTAACATTTGTGGAAAAATAAAATAGTTTAAAAATAATTCTGGGGACGTCTGGGTGGCTCAGTGGGTTAAGCCTCTGCCTTCGGCTCAGATCATGGTCCCAGGGTCCTGGGATCAAGCCCCGCTTCAGGTTCTCTGCTTCGTGGGGAGCCTGCTTCCCCCCACCCCCGCCTGCCTCTCTGCCTGCTTGTGATCTCTGTCTGTCAAATAAATAAAATCTTTTAAAAAAATAAAAATAATTCTGGGAATTATCCGATCATTTATACCAGGAGCCTTAGAAACACTCCTTCACTGTGACCCACAGGACTGACTATCTGTTAAGGGGCTCACGAAAACCCTCTTGTCACAGGGGCACGGAGGTACAGTGAGGAGCGGCCGGCCAGGTCCAGGTACGGAGCTGGGATCCCAAGACTCACATGCTCAACGGTTTCGCCCCTGCTGCATCCCTAGGGACAGGAGCTGCTGTCTTGTTAAAAGCTGACCTCCCCCCGCCGGCCCGCAGTGCCCCGTTCATCACAGGCACTCCAGAATGCCTGCTGAATTAATAAGCCCAGTCACACCATCTCTAGAAATATCAGGTATAAGGATACTCACTGAAAATGCGTATAAATGTTAGGCTAAACATGAGAGATAACCCAAGTTCCCACAAGAGGTGAACGGTTAAAGACATTAGCGTGCATACATAAACAGTAAGTATAAAAAGCTGTCTTTTGAGGATATTCAAAAAATGGGGCAAACAGACATGATGGAAGTATCCAGTTTAAAACAGAGAATACAAAACTTGGTTAAAAATTCCTATTTTTTTGGGCGCCTGGGTGGCTCAGTGGGTTAAAGCCTCCGCCTTCGGCTCAGGTAATGGTCCCAGGGTCCTGGGATTGAGCCCTATATCAGGCTCTCTGCTCAGCGGGGAGCCTGCTTCCCCCCTCTCTCTCTGCCTGCCTCTCTGCTTACTTGTGATCTCTGTCTGTCAAATAAATAAATAAAATCTTTAAAAAAAAATTCCCATTTTTTAGGAAAAAACATATGAAAAGATACTGGAGGATCGCATGTCAAAAAGTTCTTAGTGGTGGGCGCCTGGGTGGCTCAGTCAGTTAAGTGTCCCACTCTTGAATTTGGTTCAGGTCACGGTCTCATGGTCATGAGATCCAGCCCACACCGGGCTCTGTGTTCAGTGGGGAGTCTGCTTGGGATTCTCTCTCTCCCTCTGCCCCTCCCCACGCTTGCTCTAAATAAATAAATAAACACAATTTTAGTGGGGGGGAAGTTATTAGTGGTTTCTGAAAAATAATTTAAGTAAAATGACTAAGAGTTTGGGTTGTGACAACACATTCCCTGGGTTCGAGCCCTGGCCCTGTCAGTCAGGGGCTTTATCATAGCAGTAATTAGCAAGAGAGAATGGCAACTTTACCATGAAGAAACCTGGGGACACCACCTGATCCACGTGACCATAAGTTAGTATCTTGAAGAGCAGGACACCCCAACATCAGGTCTCCCTATAACACGCAATGAGGACAGAGCCAAATTTGCAATAAACTGAGTCCTCACCAAATTTTGATGACAAAATATCATCAAACCAAAACTGAGGGACATTCTACAACAGCCTTTACCTTTGAAAGTGTGGGGGCCACGAAAGTCAAAGAAACCTGAGGAACCATTCCACCTCAAAAGAGACAAGAGGTATGAGGGGCACCTGGGTGGCTCAGTCGGTTAGGCGTTTGCCTTTGGCCCAGCTCATGATCTCAGGGTCCTGGAATCGAGCCCCAAGTCAGGCTCTCTGAATGTCCTTGTTTTTTAGGGAAAAAAATAAAATACTTACAAGTAAAAGAAGATCATGTCCACAGCGGACTCCTCTAGGGTCAGGGAATGATAAAGCACGGGTAAAAAATAGGTAACACTTGAGGAATCGGAATGACGATTTGGTGATGGGGAATTCTTGGTACTAATTTTACAACTTCTAAGTCTGAAACTATTTCCAAGAAAAAAGTTAAAAAAAAAATCCAGTTTATTACAGCAATGGCCACGGTCGCTAAACTGTGGAAAGAACCAAGATGCCCTTCAACGGATGAATGGATAAGGAAGATGTGGTACATATACACAATGGAGTATTATGGCTCCATCAGAAAGGATGAATACCCAACTTTTGTAGCAACATGGACGGGACTGGAAGAGATGATGCTGAGTGAAGTAAGTCAAGCAGAGAGAGTCAAGTATCATATGGTTTCACTTATTTGTGGAGCATAACAAAGAACATGGAGGACATGGGGAGATGGAGAGGAGAGGGAGTTGAGGGAAACTGGGGAAGGGGAGATGAACCATGAGAGACTATGGACTCTGAAAAACAACCAGAGAATTTTGAAGGGGCAGGGGGGTGGGAGGTTGAGGAACCAGGTGGTGGGTAATAGGGAGGGCACGTACTGCATGGAGCACTGGGTGTGGTGCAAAAACAATGAACACTGTTATGCTGAAAATAAACCAATAAAAATAAAAAAAATAAAAAAAATAAATCCAGGTGACTTTAGGTTAACCTCTCTTTGACTTTTCTCTTCTGAAAATGGGGTCATAATGAAGCCCCTTCGTTGCTAGAAACATTAAGATGAGATCCGACACAGAAAGCACTTCAAACGGGATCTGACGGGCACCAAAGGCTCAAGGGAAGGGGCCCACTGTCATCCTTCAAGGATGAGACTGCAACAGATCCAGGTTCTTCTTTATGGTTGTCTGAAATGTCCAAATGTTCTACACTGAAAAGTAGTGGCTTTCATAATCAGAATACAAGTTTTCTGGAAGGGAAGGAGGAGAAGGAGAAAAGACCAGAAAGTTCCCGCTTGGTGAACTATCCCTGTGTCTGAATCACACTGAAGTCAGGAAGACAAAGAAGATCCTATTTTCATGAAGAGGGCACTCCCATCACATGACACCCCAAGACCCCGGGAGGGAGAGCAATCAGGGGCCTGTCACCAAAAACCGTAAAGAGCCATCATGCTCAGAGACCCTTGGTTCTTGAACGTGGAATCAAATGAGTCCCGGTTCTAGCCAGAGAATGTGTTACATAGAAACAACCCGAAAGTATGTGGCTCATCGGACTTGATCAAAATTAAACACTTTAGGGTTTCAAAGGACATCATCGTGAAATTAAAAAAGACGGCCTTCCTAGTAGGAGAAAATACTTGCAAAGCATGTATCCCATAAGAGACTTTTGATATGGAATGTATAAAAAAAAAAAACTCTTTCAACTCATCCACAAAAGACACATATTTAAAAGGGAGCAGAGGATACTGGAGAAAAGAAGATACCCAAGTAGCCAATGAGCACATGGAAAGACGCTCAGCACATGAGACATGAAGGAAAACGCAGATGAAAACCACAAGGGAGGTCCCACTTCACACTCCCTAGGATGGCCAGAATCCAAAGGACTGAGAAGGACTCTGTTGGCAAAGAAGGGAAACTGGAACCCTTACATGCATCCTGGCTGGGGCTGTACAATGACGCAGCCACTTTAGGGAGTCCCATGGTGGTTCCGGGAAGCTCAAATGTGGTGCTCACGTGGGACCCAGCAATTCCACTCCATGAAGACGTACGTCCACCCAAAAACTTGTGCACGAAAGATCCCAACAGCATTATCCATAACGGCAAAAGAAGGAAAGAAGAAAAGGAACACTCCAAATGTTCGCCAACTGATGAGCGGATAAACAAAATGTAGTATTACCCATGACGCGGGCCATCGGGCCACGCGGGCCCATGAAAAGGCCTAAGGTACTGATACACGCCGCTGCGTGGACAAATCTGGAAAACCAAGCCTAAGTGGAAGCAGCCAGACACAAAGGTCACATACTGTACATTTCCATTAGCACAAAGTGTCCAGAATAGGCAGGTCTAGAGAGACAGCAGGGCTGGGGGCTGCCAGGGATGGGATGGGGAGAGGGCAGGAGTCCAGGAGGACACAGAATGGGGCACTTCCTTTTAGGTGGTGAAAATGTTCTCAGTTAATTGTCCTAACAGTTGCAGAACTCTGTCAGTATAGGAGAAAGAAACACTGAACTGCATGTGTTAAATCAGTAAGCACGATACACGGGCTCTAGCTTCAGAGTGCAGGAGTTTTTTAGCAAAAGGAAGGTGCCGTTTAAGTGAGGCCTTGTGCCCACACGCTGGCCCCCTGAGTCACAAACCAGACCTCTCTCTCTTTGCTTATTTGGGCTATATCTGGAGTCCAGGAGTATTTGTTCTAGAGGGAAGCAAGTCCTGCACACATCTGAAAATGTGTTTCCCTAGCAGCCCAGTACCCCCCGCTCGTGTCTGCGGACAGGTGGCTCCCTCGGGGGACCCCATGCCCAGCACGTGGAAAACAGCACAGCCTCGCTCGTGCGTCCAACCGCCTCTGCCTGGGCTTTACCTCATCTGGGCTGGACGCCTGGTACACGCGGCAGGAGTCTTCGTACTGCTTCTCGGCCTCGGCCTGGTCAGTCACACCGTTGGACTCGTACACGGGAGTCACGTTGTGGCAGAGCGCGATGGCCTTCACGGCCTCGTGCACACGGCTGCTCATGGTCCGCCGGACCTTGGTGGTAAGCGTGGGGCCCTTCTGAGCAGGCGGGTCCTGGGATTGCTACAGGAAAGAGAAACGAACAAGGAAGATGACTGGAGACATAGAAGGGTCTAGAACGTGTAGAAGAACCACCATGTGGAGCAGCCCTTAGACATGAATACACACGTCTACAGTGACACTGCAGTAAATGGCATGTCCTTTTAACGGACCCAATTGTTCATAATTGGCCAAAAAACAAAAACAAAAAAAACCCCAAATGCAAAATAGAGAAAAACATTACAATTCAGCGAATGTGGGTGATTCTACCTTTGAACACATGAATCTGCCCACCTTTGGGTGGTGTCAGGGGCCCCTGACAGAGGGAGGCCCTCATACACCCCAACCGAGGCTGGCATAGGAGGCCAAGGCTTCTCAGGCTGGCATGACTGACCTTTGGAGAGGATAATCCTCTGTTGCAGGGACTGTCCCGCACTCAGTCTTCAGTAAAACTCAGATGCCCTCTGTGGTCCATACAGCCTACCTGACCAGCCCCTGCCCACCTCTGTAGCCTCCCTTCATGCCGTGTTCCTCCTCCTCATCTCTGATCCAGCCACACTGGCCTTTCTGTTCTTTGAACACCACCAAGCTCCTTCCTGCCTCAGGGCCTTTGCACCTGTCTTGCCCTCTGCTTGGAACATCATTACCCAGATCTCAGCAGGGCTGGCTCACTCTTTCTCATCCCTGAGGTCTCAATTCAAAGGTTACATACTCAGAGAGGCCCTCCCCGAGTCCCCCAGCTCACAGTCCCCCACACCGGGAGTCACGCTCCCAAACTGCAATGTGCGTTGCTGTGTTCAGTCCAAAACGGGCTCGTTTGCCTGAGGATTCTCCTGTTAAGCCATGAGAACAGAACTTGTCCGTGTGTGTTATTCATCACTGCAGGCCTCGTACCCAGAGCAGTGCCTGGCACGTGTCGATATTTGCTGAACAGACGAACAAATTAAGACCTGGGGATTCCTAAGGGGATGGTGGGGCATCCTTCCCTGACTTGACTGTTTTTCTATTTCCAGGAAGAAATAAATATCAAACTGACCAACACCCCTGCCAGGTTTTAAATCACAGTTGTGGACAAAAGGAACCCTGCAAAGGTCTTCCTCCACAGCTAACAGAGTCCCAGAAGTTAGAGACGCCTCTGGACTTACTGGGGCGCTGGACACCATTAGAAACATATTTTATCTAACAGAAGAGAAGCGGTCCAGTCCCGCAAAATGAATCGTGTTTTATACCCACGAACACGTGGTTGCCCCAAAAGAGAGAACAGATGGGTCACGAGAAATAAGAAAACGACTTTCATTTCATTTTTTAATACTATTTTTAGCAGTGGCATTAGCCTCCCCAGGTAATTAGACAATTACTAAATTATTCTGGTCATGCAGACGCACACACTGCTCTAGCTTCCTGCTCTGTTAACCTCTGGTGTCAAGAGGACACGAGTTTCACTTCCAGGCCAAAGGGCACTGCGTGGTTACGGTAATTAGAGCAATGAATCAGAACTACAGTTTCAATGAATCATTATTTGCCAAGTGCTTTTAATTATAAAGAATTTAACTCTAAAATTATAACAAGGACTGAAGATTTACAGAAAGGTTCTCTCCACTGGAAAGACTACACCCAGAGGGTTCTCTCTGAGCTCCGTAATTTACGATCCAGCCACAGCTGCCTGTCTTCGATTCACCCACATGCCTCGGCACCTGGACCAAATTATTATTTAACATTTGGGGCAATAACAAGACCTCTGACAACATCATTGCTTTGGCCAGCAAGTTTCAGTAACAGCGGGTTTGAAGGAAAGGACAAGCGATGGGCATCCTCTCCAAACCTCTGACTTGTATAAGCCATCTGAACACTCGTCTCCAGAAATACTCCCGCTAGTATTTCAAATGGGGGTAACACCGAGCTTTGGGGCTTTGCATTCCAGGTGAAACCAGCCAAGAGCAAGGCAAAGAGAAACACGGGAGCCCCGGATTTTTTGCAAAGACCTCACTCCCAGACCAGGAAAACAGCCGACATCCAATCAGAAGACGGGGGTGATTAACCCCAACCAACACTGCGGGCCACGGGTGTCATATCTCCAAGTTCATTTATTTCTCCCTCAAATTAACATGTATCCCCCTTTCCAACCAAAGACGTTTCAGGGAGGAGGAATAAAACCGTGGATTCTGAAATGGCCTTTTAATTCTCAAAGGAAAGGCTCATCCACCCACCGCAGGGCTGTCCACGTGCACCTTGAACGTGCTGGTGATCACCAAAGGCTCGGCCCGCGTCAGGAGGAGGGTCCAGGCTTCAAACATCCTCGCATTCCCCATATGGAAGAGTTTCACATCGTACCGTGTTTATCTGCGGCCTCCTCCCCAAGGGCCTTGAACCTACGCACATTTCTCCTTACTTAAAAAATACCGGGGGAAAACAAAACCAGATGTGGTACCCACAGAGGCCGGCTCCAACTCCTTCTGCCCCAGGGAGAAACCACAGGTCCCCTTGTCGAGGGGGAACCCGACAGCCCCACACGAGGTCAGAAGCTGGGAGAGGAAGTCAAGGCCTCCCCGGACAAAGGCCCCTGACCAGGGCCCTCAGGTGGCTGCCTCACACCATACACGGCTTCAGGGTCATTCTCCACGTCCCAGCCGACACGTGAGACACCGGGCTAAAAGGAACACTAGCCCCTCCCAGCAAGAATGCCGGTCTGCGTCAGAGGGACGACGAATACCGAAATTAAAGGTCGATCCCCCACGAATACCCATTTTCTTCCTAAATGCAGTTAAAACGTCTCCACGCCAGAGCGTTCGTAATACCGGACCCTGGAGACGGGTTGCAACTGGTAAAAATGCGGTTCCATCAAAGAGGAAGAACGGTCATGGAAGCCCCACGTCGCCCCCCAAAGAACGCTCAAAGCTCATAGCTCGTTGCCCGCACAGGGTCACCCCCCGCCCCCCCGACACGGGCTCCGAGCCTCTACTTCCAAATGAGTCAGCTGAGCGATGGGACGATCACGGGATTGAATAAACTCAACGTTGACTACTTCACAGACATCACGAGCACAGCAAAGGCCACACATTTCAGTCTGCGGAAACTGAACCCCATGTAACCCAGGGCTTTGCTTCCCCATCATGCGGTGTCCAGAGATATTTCTGGTTATCATAACCGAGGGAGGGGACACCTCAGGCATCCAGAAGGTAGAAGGCAAGGACGCTACTGAACACTGGGAGGCCCAGCACAGCTTGCACGACAATTATATCTCAATTAAAAAAAAAATTTTTTTAGGGGTGCCTGGGTGGCTCAGTGGGTTAAGCCTCTGCCTTCGGCTCAGGTCATGAACTCAGGGTCCTGGGATCGAGCCCCACATTGGGCTCTCTGCTCTGCAGGGAGCCTGCTTGTGATCTCTGTCAAATAAATAAAATCTTTAAAAAAAATTCTTTTAGATTTATTTATTGATTTGAGAGCAAAGCCGTGCACAGGAGGGAGGGGCAGAGGGAGAGAGAAATTTCAGCGGACTCCGTGCTGACTGTGCAGCCCCGCACGGGACTCAACGTGGGGCTTGATCTCAAGACCCCGAGATCACAACCTAAGCCGAAATGAAAAGTTGGATTCTTTTTTTTTTTTAAGATTTTATTTATTTGACAGAATCACAAGCAGACAGAGAGAGAGGAAGAAGCAGGCTTCCTGCCAAGCAGAGAGCCCGATGCGGGGCTCGATCCCAGGACCCTGAGATCATGACCTGAGCTGAAGGCAGAGGCTTTAACCCACTAAGCCACCCAGGCACCCTGAAAAGTTGGATTCTTAACTTATGGCACCACCCAGACGCTTCTGTAGCTCAATTTTTCTTTAATGTACTAATAAATAAAGAAGCCAAAGGAAAAAAAATCATCCTATCTCCTCAGTCTGTCATGGTTTTTCCTCAAAATGTGTTGGACATTTACGGTTTATTTAGGTTTTTATTAATAGTCGGCAGTCTCCCTGCAGAAATCTTTTAAAGCCCCCTCTTTATGAGGTTTAGTGAAATGACATCCGTCAAACAGGTCACACGGACACTCATCACCTGCGATCCACATTTCCACGTCCTAAACATAAACCCCCACAGAACTCTGACTCCTGCCACTCTTGCCACACAACGCCTCAAGGACCGGACTGGACAGACGCTTGTCGGATGTACGGATGGAGCGAGGGTCCCTGGCTTGATCTCAATGCTCTCGATATTTAAGATTTAAATTTTGCTTTAAGTTTGAAAATACAAATGCAGAGCAACGAGAGGCCCTAATCTCTTCTTCCGTCTCTCCAACGGGTCACCTTGCAAGCCCTGCTGTGGGGTCCGCAGATAGAGACACTGGTTTGCTGGAGAACAGGGCAAGCCTCAGGTTCACGGGAGCCTCTCAAATGCTACTGTACTTCAGAATCACCCGGTTCACTGGTGAGAACTGTAGGTCTAGAGGGTCCGACCATCCCAAGGGATCCGACCCAGGAGTTCCAGACGGTGGACTTCATGCAACGCTGGCCTAAAATCCCATTATTAAACTCTAAAGTCAAGTGAATGCCTGTGAGGAGCTCAGGGGGATCTTTCCGGGGTTGTGGTACTGGTTCCACAGCTCTGTAAATTTACTGACAAAAAAAAAAAAAGTCACTGACTTGAACACTTAACAGAGCCGCATTTTATGGTGGGTCAACGACGCATCCATAAAGCTGCTGTAAAAACCTGGAAGAGCCCTTGAGAGCCTCGTCACGAAAGTATTCCCGTGTTCGCGGCAGGGTTTTTAGACGGCGTGGGAGAACGCACACACCTCGCGGGGTGAGCGGGTACCGTAGCTCTGAGCTCGCGCCAGCCTCCGGACGACCTGACCTGCAACACTCAGCGATTTTAACTCCAAGGCCAGGGTGGGTAAGTGAATTTATGAGCTTCCGCTAAGCCAGGGGTCTGGGGTAGTGCTCACGGGAAGAAATGTCTTTCTGGGACTTTTAACACTTTACAAAAAGTGTGTTATCTGTGCTAAAGCGAAAACGGACCATAAAAGCTGAACTACGCAAATACCCTGAGAAGGGATGGTTTCTGTAAATACCACAAGCTCTTAAAAACCCCACCCCAGTGGGCAAAGGGGTGTCTCCTGCGGGGGGGGGGGGGGCGGCACCATGACCAGGAGGTTGTCTGGTGCAATCACCAGTCGGCCTGCAGTGCCAAGGGGAGGGCTGGAGGGAGGGGGGTTCATCCAGGCACTGGTGAGCGCGGCCACCCGCACAGTGGACCCCCTCGGGTGGGGCCCAGAAGGCATGTGGGTTCAAGGGCTCAGTGGGAAGAGTCTGTTTCAGACACAGAAACAAGGCAGCTCACCCTGCCCCCGTGCCGAAGGAGTAAGCGGAGGAGAGGGTGAAAGCCAGGAGGGATGGGGGAGGGACGCAGGCCATGCCTGGAGCACACGGAGGTCTCAGCCCCAAGACGCAGTTAACAGAACAAGGGGCACCCCGTGCTCCAGGGAGGGGTGCAAGGGGAGCAGCAGGGAGACTGTGTGGGGCAGGGGGATGTGTGCTGACGGCCAGGCAGGGGAGAGGGCAGGTCTGGCCTAGCAGGTGACAAGAGATGAAGACAAAAAGCCAAACACATGATCAGTTGGGAGCAGACCTCACCAAGAGCCTGGGACTGACGGCTGAAGGCCAGTAGGGATGGGGAAGGAAGGGGCATTTCTCAGGCCCGGGCAGAGAGCAGTGCGGTAGGCAGGGGTAGCACTCACTAGGACCAGAACCTGTGGAAGAGAAGCAGGTGTGTGGGAATACGGGAAGGAAGTCGGGACTGTAGGGACACTGTCCTTAGGCTCTGTAAGCAGCCATGCCAAGCACGCTAGTGTCTCAAGTCTAGAGCTCCAGGTGGGGCCGCAGACAGAGACGGGGGTCATTGGTACCTGTGGGGTGATGGAAGCTTGGGGAGGAGGGACCACCTGGAGAGTGACACACAGGGGCCAGTACAGAGCTGTGGGTCACCAACACCGCAGAAGGAGATGGGTCAAGAGAGAGGGACAGGGACACGGGGCTGGACGTGGCTTTTCCTCCCCATCCAACTAAGTCCTCGTGAGTTTTTAAGAGTCCTAAAGCCCATCTTTGAAACTAGTCCAGGGGTCCATTTGGAGACAAGCCACAAATGCCCACACAGGCAGCCTAGAAGAATTACAGGTGTTTCACTTACGTGGATCAAATTAACTGTCCTCCGTTTAAAATTCACTCCAACTTCCAAACTGTATCCCCTGCTCTGCCATTCTCGGGAAATAACCCTAGAATCCTAGCGTGCCTGCCAGTGAATGTTCCGGAAAACTAAACATCCCCTGTGTAACTGTGGCACGAAGCATTCAGGAGTTCTGCCTCTACCCCGGATTGGGACATCACCACTTTGCATTTCTAACTGGCCTTCTGACAACAAAATTATTATCTATTTTGGCAAATTGAAGCAAAACGTGGCCTCTCTATTCTCATGTCCAGACACATGCCACCATGCCCAGCTGGCCCGTCAGCCCTGATGTGTCTCAGAATTACCAAGGGTTTGCCCGTGTGTCATCCTACCTCTGAGACACAGCAGCCCAGCCCTGCCCTAACCATAGTGAGTCGGAATCCCTCACGTATGAGGCCCAAGTCAACGTCCTTCCTTTTGTTTCTGTTCTTAAAACATCACTAGCAATTCTGAGTAGCCAAAGCCGTATACCCAAGGGGGTTGTGTGTGTGTGTGTGTGTGCGTGCGCGCACGCCCACCACAGGTATAACTTTTTAGGAATATTAGAACACTTTCCAGTAATATCTTTCTCTGAAAAAAGGACTGGTTTTGAAAAAACCTTGTGGAAACAAATGCGGGAGCAGAGAAGCTGCAGGCCATCTCTGATAAATTAACCCCTTCCGTGTGGTCACAGAGTTGAACCCGGATGGCAGACTGAAGCAGACGGAAAAAGTGCCGACAGTTTTTCCTGAGCGGATCAGTCAGGCCTGCTGCTTTGGCTCCTGACCAGGGAAAGCAAGTAGAAGTAACCAGTCGTTGCCCAAAGCTATTTCTGCACTAGCCACGGGCAGACAAGTCTCTCTCAGGTTTCTCCCAGTACCCGTCAGCATTTCAGTAGAGCAGGGTAACTCTGGGAATGAGAAAGATGGCACGGGGGGTGGGGGGGTGGTTTCAAGGGTGATTTTATTCAAAACATAAGGACTGACGGTGGCCCTGGGTTTGGAAGGAGAGGTGGTGGGGGAGGGACGGGGAATGCTGGCTGATGGGGACGGGGGTCTCTTTTTGGGGGGATGAAGACAAAGCTGAGAGCGGTGATAGTTACACAACTCTGGGCATACACCAAGAACCACTGGACAGTCCTCGTTAACTGGGTGAATGGGACGGGATCAGGAATCCTACTTCAATACAGGTGCTAGTAAGTGCAAAAGCATTGTTTCCAGTATCAAAGCAGAAGGCGTTACCTGGGTATAAACACTAAAAATGTGGCTCTGAACTTCATCCATGGAGTCAAGGCTATATGCCACGGTGCCCAGGTGCAGCCGTTTGAAAACCATCTCGTTCTGGGTGAGAGTTCCTGCAACACAAGACACGTGAGGAACCCCGCCCACCTCCTGGGGCTTCGAGGAACAGGAGGGACGGCTGTCCTTTTCCGAGTGTTTACTACTCTACGCCCTGCCCTGGTTTCAGCACTGCCCCTGCTCAGGAGATGTCTGCGGTGTTTATCTGGTCTGTCCAGAATCGAGCTCTTTTTCTTTTGAAAATAGCTTCCTGGTTTCCACGAGGGAAACGATCACCCTCATCCCCTGGGATGGTCTAGAGGGAGGGTCAGGCAGGGCGGCTGACTCATTCCAGCAGCCCCGATGGTGGCATGGGACTTATACTGGCTTCTGTCCGGAAGGGATCTGAACCCTGGGCAGACCGATACAAGGATAGAAGACGAACAGCGTCAGGTTCACCCCACTGAGGGAGTCCTATAGCGGCTACCCCAGGGCTCTGAGGCAGACATACCCGGAAATTTTCTGGTTCTGTTCCTTCCTGAAGCCTCATTTTTCTCTGATGGGGTGAGCCACCCCAGATCTTTGCAACAGACTTGCTTTTGTCCCACGGTCACTAAGTGGCAGAGAGGAAGCTCAGCCCCAGGTGTCCCCACTCCCTGTCCTTGCTCTTAGCCACTCTGAAAGCAAATTGTGGGGCAGTGTTTTGGGGTGCGGTGATGAGGACTCGAAGACTGCTTGGTCACCCTGTGCTTCTGACACAGCAGTCAACCTCCCCGGGCCTCATTTCCTCATCTGTAAAAGGGGCGAAAAATGCCTACCCCGCAAGATGAGGTTGAGGATTCACTAGACCACCCTCTGTGAGCACCCCGAGAAGTGCTTTGAGCCTAAGGAGTACCGGGTAAGGCTTTGCTGCCTCACGGTGAGGACAATCATCACCAGCATCGTCACCAAAAAAATCAACATTCCTCAAAAGCTGAAGAGAACAAAACAGCAGCAAGCATCCATCTCTAACATCACCAGGAAGAGAATGCAAGCGCCTCATCTCACTGGGAAGCCCGGAAAGCTCCAGGAAACAGCTCACCTGTCTTGTCCGTGAGTAAGTAAGAAATCCTGCCCAGCTGCTCAGGGATGGTGCTGGAACGGACCACAGTCCCAGGGATTTTTGAGTCCCTCCGGATCACCCAGCTGTACACGATCTTGCCCATGTCCAGGTTCACACGCAGGCTAGTCCAAAAAGCAGAGCAAACAGGTTAACAGGATGTCCACGAGGCTCCCTGTGTCTCTATCTGCAGACAGCGAGGACCCTAAATGACTCTAAACCCCATCGGTGGGGCCGTAACATCTGGAAACCCCTCCCCGGGGCAGCACAGCCTTGAGGCGGGAGTCACAGAGTCCACAAGTCATCTCTCAGCTACCTCACAGAAAAAAACCACCATTTCCAGGAAGCTTTTTTGGACTAAAATAAAACAATGAAAGTTTAAAATGCTTTTAAAATACTGAAAAGCAGGGTGCGTGGGTGGCTCAGTGGGTTAAGCCTCTGCCTTCGGCTCAGGTCATGGTCCCAGGGTCCTGGGATCGAGCCCCTCATTGGGCTCTCTGCTCAGCAGGGAGCCTGCTTCTCCCTTTCCCGCTCCCCCTGCTTGTGCTCCCTCTCTCGCTATGTCTCTTTGTGAAATAAGAAAGTAAAACCTTTATAAAAAAAAAACCCACATCAGATCAGCAGTGAGTCTGCTCCTCCTCCTCCCCCTTCTCCCCACCCCACAGGCTTTTTCTCTCTCAATGAAATGAATCTCTAAAAAGAGAGAGAGAAACCATTAAGTGTGCAGCTCAGTGGTATTAAGTTTAATCACACTGTTGTACAACTATCACCACCATCCCTCTCCAGAACATTCTATCTTCCCCAACTGAAATCCTATGCTCAAGAAACAACTCCCCACTCTCCCCTTCCTCCAGTCCCTGGCACCCACCACTCTCCTTTCTGTCTCTCTGAACTTGACTGCTCTGGGGACCTCACATGAGAAGACTGATACACCATGTGACCTTCTGGGACCAGCTGATGTCACTCAGCATAATGTCTTCAGGGACGTTGTACTGTGTGTCTGAATTTCATTCCTTTTTAAGGCTGAATAATATTCCATTCCATGTCTTCTATTCATCTTGAGATATTATGTTATTGTAAAAAATAAAAAGAAATTGTCACATTCATTCCTACTCCTGTAAGTTAACCAAACTGCCCACTATTTTCCTGGCTAGTCATTGACCGTGGGAAGAGTCAGCTCAACTCACTAATTTTCAACCATGCAGTAGACAGAACTTTAAAGATTACAACGTCACTTAACGTTACCTCACAAACACTTTTTTTGCTGGTGACAGAGCAGATGTACTTATTCTTTGAAACCAAGATCCAGACCACACTGGCGAGGGGTCCAATGCCCCCGTTCTAGGAACACTGCGGTACCAAAACTACAATCCCTATCCTCAGGAAAACATGAATTCTAGCCGGATGACATAAACACCCAAAAGAGCAAGACAAATGACAAGGCAACATACCAAGTTTAGTATTAGAAGCACTAAAAGTTTCAGGGGGAAAAAAAACACCATGATTTATTTTAATAATATTTACTAAACATCAATTATGGGGGACAGTTGAAACGAGTCCCCAACAATACAGAGCTAAACAGTTAAACCTCGAATATACAATAGGGCTATTCTAAAACACTCTAGGGTACGAGTCACCAGTATATCTGATGTCCAAAGTTACTTACAATGCATTGCTCTGAGAAAAAAAAAAAAAAGGTAGATTTTACGTACAGCAGAATCTCCCTTTAAAATAGAAAAGAGGCTAGAAAGATATATATGCCAAAATATTAAGAGCAACTATCACTTAGTTGTGAGATTAGAGGTGATTTTGATCTTATTCTCTGGCCACTGTGAATCTTTATTTTCTCCTACGACAATTCCTTGTATTATTTTTCTAAGAGCATTTATTCAGCCTCCAAGGAAGGCAAGCCAGCAGCTGGCCTGTGTCAGCCATGCTCATCAGTCCCAGTATTTCCCTCTGAGTGTGGACTCGAGCCCAGGATCCATCTCAACACAGCCCCCCGGCAGCCAGCACCAAGCTCCAGAGCCGGCCCACGAGACGGGGGCTAAGCGGCATCCCCGGCACAGGGCAGGCAGGGCAAAGGCTTCTGCGCAAAGGCTGGTTCAAGGAGGAACAGCCCCCCTTCCCCTGCTGGGGCCACAGAATGGGACTCACGTTCCCGACTGCGCCCCATCGTCGCCTCCAAGGGGACCCCAAGCGAAAAAAGGAGGCCTGGCTCCTTTCCTGCTTACCTGATGGGGATGATGTTGGAGAACAGGAGGAGGAAGCGGATGATCTGGAGGTACCAGCGCCCGGCAAAGTGCTGAAGGGCCACCATGACCAGCGACACCACCACCAGAGCACCGAAGAGGATCTTGGTCAGGCAGTTCACCTCCAGGTCAAACAGGCCGATCTGTGGGACCCAGTGGCAGGGGGAGCCTGTGCTTGGTCGGTGCACCCGGAGCCCACCTGGAGAACCGGTCCTTCTCCAGGAGCACCTGCGCCCCAGGCGAGACAGCGGGACCCTTCGGTCCCTACGTCTTTGGTTCAGAATACTGGGCTCCAGGGGCTGGGCTTCCTAACACACACCCAAGGGACCTCAAGGATTTCTGGTTGCATTAATTTTTTTAATAATCAAGAAGACTTAGGGGCACTGGGTGGCTCAGTCAGTGAAGCGTCTGCCTTCGGCTCAGTCATGATCTCAGGGTCCAGGGATCCAGCCCAGTGTCAGGCTCCCTGCTCAGTGGAGGGTCTGCCTCTCCCTCTCCCTCCAACCCCCCCCACCCGACCCCCCTCAACTCATGCCCTCTCTCTCTCTCTCAAATAAATAAGCAAAATCTTTAACAAATAAAATAAAAAACAAACAAACAAGAAGACTTAGACTCGGAAACACATAAACAGGTCGCGGTGCACTGGGGGCTACGCGCGGGGTGACGTACGCCGCCACCTGTGAAATGGGCTCGGTCCCCCACTCCTGGAACTGCCCCGCACACGGATGAGGGGCTGCCTGACAGCTCAGGGCACACACGCGGGTGGGACCTGATGGCTAAGAGCCGCACTCATGAGCGCGATGATTTGAATAATGACAGATTTACTTTAACGTGTCTGCAAAAAAAAAAAAAAAAAAATGGAACCAGCAGGCCAAAGCCGTAACTTCACAGAATCGTGGCCCAGCACGAGGCTAAAGCATCGAATAAACGGCCTTCTGGTCGTAAGGATGGTATGGGGAGGTGATGACCAGAGGTCTGGAAACCACATTCGTTCACGGTGTCAACAGAGGAAGTCATTGTGCAGTTTCTGGCTAAGTCTTGAACGTGGGGGAGGGGTGGGGCTGGGAGGGCAGGTCGGGGCGTGAAAGGAGTAAGAATGGGGCTGGCCCGGAAGCCACAGAGCTGACGCTGCTTGCCACGCCATAGACAGTGTCCCCTGTGGGGTAGATCTGAGCCCGCCCCTTCCCTGCCAGGCAGCGTGAGGACACGGGGCTTCTCACAGCCACTGCTCAGCTCACAAGCCCACGGAAGTGCCTGGGCTCCCCGGCTGGAGTGGGGGTGGTAGGGATTAAACGGGGGAGGGAGGGCTGTGAAGGATGGGGCACCAAGCAGGGCATGCAGGAAGTGCTCCACGGTTTGAACTTGAAAGCTTTAAGAATTTTATGAATTCCCACAAACACACGGGAATGCATGCTCCTGTGTTATATGGATGCGTGTGCACACGCACACACGTGCCCAGACGCGTGAGAAGACAGTACGTCTATGTGAATGAAATAACACTGAGGTGCTCCTGTCTTTAAATCCAGCTCCTCTGGGGGCCTGGGTGGCTCAGTCGGTTAAGCGACTGCCTTCGGCTCAGGTCATGATCCTGGAGTCCCGAGATCGAGTCCCGCGTCGGGTTCCCTGCTCAGTGGGGAGTCTGCGTCTCCCTCCGACCCTCCCCCTTCCCACGCTCTCTCTGTCAAATAAATAAAATCTTTAAAACAAACAAACATCGAGCTCACCTTACTTCGAGGATTTGAGGTGTTCATGACACTCCGGAGTTCTCTGCCCGTGTAAAGAACTACACCCACGACAGTACCTAAAGCGAGAAAAGCGCAGCACAAAGAGACGTGAACACCGACGACGATCCAGGGCCACGAGGACCAGCACTGCCGCGACTCGCCACAGAAAGCCATTTCGATTTAAATTCAACAGAAATTAATATATCCAGTTCCCCGTCTTCCCTCCGCATCCACCACAGTTTCGAGCGCTCGGCGGTCAAGGTAAAGACACAGAGCACCGTTACTGTTGCTGAAAGGTTGACTGCTCAGCGCGGGTCTGTGGGGTCCCCTGGGGACCTGACGGGGGGTCTGCCCATCATGCCACCGCCCTCAGAGGCTTCCAGAGGCACTTGTAGGACATTCCTGTCTTCAGACACTATGAGAACTTACAAACACGCTCTCATTAGAGCCTTCTTCCCGCTGAGTCTGATTCTCTAGATTCTGTGTCCAACCAGGACACGGTCCCGATGACCCATCTTTCCTGAGAACTTCCCCGCCCCCGTCTCATGCACCCCCCAGTCCCGTTTATCAATCTTTCTAAAAGTCAACAACTTATAGAAGAAACGCAAAAGGCCAGTTAACATTAGAGAAGATGCTCAACTTTGTGAGTAATCAAAGAAATGCAAAATAAGCCACTTTATCCCTATTGCAACAACAAAAATTCCACAGACTGATATCACCCAGTGCCTCCGCCAAATGGGCCCTGTCGTAACACGCTGTTGGCTGGAGTGTAAATGGGAACAATCTATTTTGGAGTGAAACTGGTCATATCTATTAACAACCTACCTATCTCCCCTCCTCAGTGTAAGCCACGGAAATGCTCAACACAGTGGGGAAGACAGACAAGAAAGGAGGAAATGAGAAACAGGTAATCACGGATGGTGGCAGGTGCCATCATGAAAATCAGGCAGAGGAACAGACCGGAAGGAGCCGGAGAAGCCTGCTGGTTGGTACTGGGTGGTCGGAGAAGCAGTGTCTGAGATGAGGAGGACTGAGCAGGAGCTGAACCCTGAGAAGGGGCCAGCCCCGCCACACTCTCAGGGAGGCGGCCAGGAACACAAGCAAGCTGGTCTCTGCTGGGAATAAGAACCACTTCCACTCTCCTCTCTCAGAGGGAGATGCCAAAACCTCAGAGAGCGTCAAACAGAGCTGGTCAAGGAGCCCCAGCCCAGAGGACACGCTAGGACTGCGTCTCCCCCGACAAAGCCCTGGGAGGGTACACTGAGGTCCCCCCTCCAAGCTTAATGCACACAATGCGGTTCCCTTCCAGGAAGGCTCAGCAGATGGCGGGCCGGGCAGAGCTCACTTGCTGGCCCCCTGGCAGATGGCGGCTCCAGTGAACGCAGGCCTGCGGCCACAGCAAATGGTCAGACCAGAGGTGGCCACGGGGCCACTGCACTCGTTCCTGCACAGATGTGGTGGGTGTCAGTCGCCACGGTCCAGGGTTCAAGAGGGTCTTAATGACAAGGACCTCTGAACAGGTCCTGCGCTGATGCCAGCCAACCGTGATGCCTGCCGAGGCTGTAATGAAAATGGCCCTTCTGCCCGGCGCCTGCCTCTGCTCAAGCCCAAAATCCCCTCCAAAAGATCCAACGCCAGCCACAGTCGCCCAGAGAGAAACCACACACGTGCGCTGGTTTGGTCTATACTGGGCTTTCAAGGTTTTGAATTCACCGCCATCTTTTAAATACAGGAACTTTCATACAAAAAATTGAGAATTCTGGCTTCTCCTGGAAACTCCGAAGATCTGGAGACACCGGGTCCATACTCCCAGCAGGTGTCAAGCACGGGCACTCCCTTTACCCGGGGGCGGGCTCTTGGCTCATCCTGACCCCCACGCGGCCAAGCCACCCCTTCCAGACCTCCTGACCCGAGCCTCTCTGCCCCCCCGTGTCCTGTGCCATCCATGCCGCTGTCCCCACCGCTCCCCCCACCCCCAGCCCTCCACAGCGGGCAGAGTGCAGAATCCTCTCCACTCAGCCAGCTGGTTTCTCCAAGTCACACTGCTGTGGTCAGGTGTCACACCAACTTCTTCCTAACTCTCCATGACAGCCCGTTCCCGGGGTCAGGGCCTACTCTGTGACCCCTTTGTCCCTGTCTACGACAAGATAAATGCTACCCCTGAGAGTGAGCTTTCGGAAATGTTTGCAGCAGTCCGATACCGCTGCGACATTCAAGCGTGCAAGCTCAGGATCAGTGCCGCTGGACAGGGTCCAGACCAGCTGGACACGCTCAAGCTCACGTGGCCATGAGCACAGGGCATGACTGCCTGCAGGCTGGCCAAGGGCCACAGACTGACCTGCTGCGGACCGGAGCCGGGGGAGGCAGCTGCACAAGCAAGTGGAGAGTCTGAGATGAACCGGGCTCCGTAGCCCCCGGGCCACACCCCATCCCTTCCCTCTCTCGGCCCAGTGACTCCCCAGCCCAGCAGCACTGGGTTGGGTTGCCATGGTGACTACGTCCTCGCCAGGTTGAGGCCAGCAGAGGCAGCTGGACCCTAAGCACTGTCTGGAAAGCTTTTTCACTCTTTCAGACTTTCAAGTAGCAACAGCAGAGTGACCAGAACATGGGACTTCGCTTCTGAAGAGAACAAAGAAGTGAAATCTCACAGAATTAAGATGACTAATGGTGTCGGTTTCTTGACGGGGTGCACCAGAAGGAAATGGCTTGCATATAGCCAGGCTTGCATCAGAATCAGAATGTAGTCAGAGGACTACTCACTGAGAAGCAGGGGAAACTGAGGCCAGGTAAGGAAATGGTACGTGTCCAGCTTCTCGGACTCCAAAACCCATGCCTGCTGAAGGGCTCAGCAGGTAATACCACTGGGTCACTGCTCTCACCGCTCACTTTCCTCCCACATCACCAATCACAAACTTTGAAATCTCTTCTCCCATCTTCAATCTCTACTCCCAACCTGTCTTCCACTCTCTGCCTCCCAGGAGAGGACCTCATAGGCTGTGTGACCTTAGGCAAGTTGCTTAACCTCTCTGAGACTCCATTCTTCATTCCATCAAATCCCCTTTAATGTTGTGAGACCAAAACAAGAGAATGGCAGCAAAATGCTTCATAAATAAAAAGAGCCTGATAGGGTGCCTGGGTGGCTCAGTGGGTTAAGCCTCTGCCTTTGGCTCAGGTATTATCTCAGGGTCCTGGGATCAAGTCCCGCATCGGGCTCTCTGCTCAGTGGACAGCCTCCTTCTCCCTCTTCCCCTGCCTGCCGCTCTGCCTACTTGAGATCTCTCTCTGTCAAATAAATAAATAAAATCTTAAAAAAAAAAAGAGCCTGATAAATAAAAGACTCATCGCTGTTCATCTCTGAGATGAAGGCTGACAAGTCCCTCCACCTCAGAACTCTCCACATGGCCACTTAAATTGCTTCCCTTTACACTGGTTCCAGAGGGATTTCAGAGACCCGCCTCCATTTCCTCCCATCTCCTGTCATTTGTATTAAGTTTAGAGTGAACTAGAAGCACCATCAGGATGGAGACGAGGATTTCCCAGCAAGCCACTACAGCACCAGGACCTAGCAACAGAGCATGGGGACATCCCATAGGGATGCTCAGGAAAGGTTTTTGGGGGGGTCTGGCTGGCTCAGCCAGATGAAAAGCGTACAACTCTTGACCTCAGGGTTGTGAGCTTGAGCCTCACACTGGGGAGTAGATTATACTTAAAATGATCCTTTAAATTTTTTTTTTCAAAAAAACAAAAATAGGGGCGCCTGGGTGACTCAGTGGGTTAAAGCCTCTGCCTTCGGCTCAGGTCATGATCCCAGAGTCCTGGGATCGAGCCCCACGTCCGGCTCTCTGCTCCGCAGGGAGCCTGCTTCCTCCTCTCTCTCTGCCTCCCTCTCTGCCTAGTTGTGATTTCTCTCTGTCAAATAAATAAAATATTTAAAAAACAAAAATAGGGGCGCCTGGGTGGCTCAGTCAGTTAAGCAGCTGCCTTCAGCTCGGGTCATGATCTCAGGGTCTTGGGATCGAGTCCCGCGTTGGGCTCCCTGCTCCGTGGAGATCCTGCTTCTTCCTCTCCTTCTGCCTTCCGCTCTGCCTACTTGTACTCTCTCTGTCAAATAAATAAACAAAATCTTCAAAAATAAAAATAAAATAAAATAATAATAAAAAATAAAATAAACATTTGTTTTGTTTTATTTTGCTCTGCTGCATGGAAAGAAGCAGCCAGGAGAGAAGAAAAGCACCAGAATAAACACCAGACAGACTGTGACCATCTATGTACTACTAACATGTTAATATTGTTGAAGCGAGTGGCTAATCAAACAACTCAAAGCTATGAGGAATCAACGTAGCTTTACCCTTGGGGCGCCTGGGTGGTTCAGTCACTTAAGCATCTGCCTTCAGCTCTGGTTATGATCTCAGGGTCCTGAGATCGAGGGCCCCCCAATCCCACCCATGCATCCAGCTCCCTGCCCAGTGGGGAGCCTGCTTCTCCCCTCCTCAGCCCCTCCCCCATCACCGGCCTTCTCGCTAGCTCTGTTCTCTCTCTCTCCAATAAATAAATAATCTTTTTATAAAGGTAGCTGTGGGGGCACTGGAAGGCAGCGGGGACCTCTGGGGGCTGACAAAACCCTGATTATTGATCGGAGCACTGGTGCTATGTTCGGGATTCGGTCACTTTTCCGTATATGTGTTATCTTTTTTTTTTTTTTTTAAAGATTTTATTTATTTATTTGACAGAGAGAGATCACAAGTAGGCAGAGAGGCAGGCAGAGAGAGAGAGAGGGAAGCAGGCTCCCTGCCGAGCAGAGAGCCCGACGCGGGACTCGATCCCAGGACCCTGAGATCATGACCCGAGCCGAAGGCAGTGGCTCAACCCACTGAGCCACCCAGGTGCCCCCCGTATATGTGTTATCTTTCAGTAAAAGGGAAGGAGAAAGACACCCGCCTGCAAGGAATGATGTGCACACCAGCAGACTTACCGCCTGGCAAGCAGATGCCCACATCCCAGACACCCCTGTGCCCCCAGCTCTGCCTGCGCCAGGCACAGCACAACTCCGGAGTTCTACCCCTCGTATCTGATCTCTGTGCACACGCCCATTCTGCCTGCTGTTCTCCACCCCAAAGTGTACACTCTCTCCTTTCACACACGTCCAGTCCCCGGGGCGGTCTCGACACAGGGCCACATGCACAGACTGGGCACAAGGGTCTAGAGCTTCCGGCTGGAGCCCAAGTTAAGGCCCTTCTGCCGGGAAGTTTTCCTAACTTCACTCCATGCATTCAAATATTTTAATATGAAACTGTATAAACACTCCAAAAAACATCAGTGTATTCGTCTCATTTTTAAAGCAGGTAAGATTTTCTCAGCATGTCAGAAAAACCAGAAACCATAAAGAAAAAAAATCAATAGGTTTGAGGGTATAAAAATTTTAAATTTTTGTGCCAAAATACAAATGAGACCAACTGGGAGACGGTAATTGCAATTAAAGTAAAAAGCAGAAGGATAATATTCTTAGCCTATAAAGAGTTCTTAGAAATCATTTTTTTTAAATTCTTTTAAGATTTATTTATTTGAGACAGAGAGAGACAGCGCATGAACAGGGGGAAGGGACAAAGGGAGAAGCAGACTCCCCACTGAGCCAGGAGCCCTGTACAGGATTCGATCTCAGGACTCTGAGATCATAACGTGAGTGGAAGGCAGACACTTCACTGACTGAGCCACCGAGGTGCCCCAGGAATCAATTTTTAAAGGAATCCATCAATAGAAAAAAAATGGGCATTGGCCATAAACTAGCAAGTCATATGTACATTTTAAAAATGCAAATGAAGATAAAGCATTCTTAAAAATCCAACTTCACAAATAACTTTTTTTTAAGATTTTATTTTTGGGACACCTGAGTGGTGCAGTCAGCTAAGTATCTGACTCTTGATTTCAGCTCAGGTCATGATCTCAGAGTTGTGAGAGGGAGCCCCAAGACCAGCTCTGTGTTCAGTGCAGAGTCTGCTTGGGATTCTCTCTCTCAATGTAAAACATATGTGCCCTTTACCCTAGAATTCCCGTTTCTATGGAAATGTGGATAACATCAATATTTAGAACTTCTATCTGGAAAAACCAAACAAAGCACATCAAAGACAAAAACAAAAGCCAAACAATAAACGTTGAAAAGAGATTTGCATCACATACCAGATGAGTTTGATATTGTCTCTGCTAGGAAGCATGCTCACAAGTCAATATGAAGAAACAGAAAGTAGATCGACCAAAACATTAAGAACTGTCTTATGTGTAGAGTTTCCTATATTCACAATGACATAAACAAAACAATAACAAGAGAACCTCTATCACAGACAAGAACAGTAACACTATGAAACTCCTGCATATCAAATACGCCACAAAATCTTTTCAAAAACCAGAAATGGGGAACTCTCACAAACGAGTAAGACAAAGAGAAGAAACAGCTAGTGGGCACAAAAAATTAGGGACAAAGGTAGAGACCACACAGACCACAAGGAAAGCCAACCTTCCAGGCAATCTAGGAAATGCACATCGAAACACACTCCTTATTTTTCTGCCAAATTATTAAAGATTAAAAGGAATAATTACTTGTTAATAAATGCCTTCAAAGGGGAGGAAAACTGGGAAGGAAGAGTAACCAGTTCTGAGAGACATGGGTGGACATGTGGCAGGAGAGGCTGGAGAGGAAGGGCTGCAGCAGGGACGGGTGGGTGTGGCCAGGGGGTGGGCGTGGTCTTGGGTGTGGGCGTGGTTTGTGGGCGTGGCAGGCAGTTCCTCATGGCCCGCAGAGCCTTAAGGACCCATTTCTCTTCTTCAGCCACCAGGAGGAATTGAGAGACATTCCAGATAAGGCTGCAAATACAGGCAGGGAGTGGAAAAGGAAAAATGGCAGAAGACGTGAAAGGAGTGCTCATCTCTATTTGCATTACACAGTTCATCTGTGGATGGTGAACAAGGCAGCCCCGCGTTTAGTTTGTGCTGGTCTGTGCTGGTCATTCCCTTCCTTAGCCACAGAGCATCCTGACTGAGCACCTAAATTATAATAAAAAGCCACAAAGCAGCATCAAGCAAAAGAAAATGGGTTGGTAGGAGGAAGATGTGCCTGAGAGAGAGAGAAAGCCGTCCTCCAACAGTAGAGACAGGAAGTCGGCAGTGGTGAAGTTACATGTTCACTATCGTATATACTATTACCTCATATATGTAATGTAACAAAGTAACAAGAACCGCACAGTAAGTTCTGCTTCTGGAACAAAGCCCCTGGGTTCAAGTCCCAACTTTGCCTTTTACCTCCCATGTGACCTTGGGCAAGTTACTCAGCCTCACGGAGCCTCGGTTTCCTCATCTGCAGAATGGGATAATACCGGCACCTCCCCTCACGGTAACGATGGGGCGGGTCAGTGCAATGGGTAATGCACGTAAAGGCCTCGCCAAGGTGCGGACAGATCTGTGGCCCCCCCACTGCCACCAACCACCACGACCGCAGACACTGCTCAGCCCCTGGAATCGCTTCTGCTCAGTCTCTCCCCAGTGTTCAAAAACTAAAAGACACCAATTCCCACATCATCTTGGTGTTTTCAACACCAAGGCTCCAACTCGGGCCTGTGGCCCTTTCCTGTGCATGGGTGGGGGGCGGGGGGGGGGACCGCCTAGGACTGGCAGGACGAGCTCAGCAGCCCCCCCAGACACGACTTCCGGCCGGCACATCCAGGCTGGCCCAGTTTCTGGGAGAGATTAGAACGTCAATCTCAGGTGGCAATTAAGGGCTATTCCCGGAGTGGATGCTGCCGAAAAGAGCGCCGGCCGCAGCAGCTTCTCTCAGAGGCGTCCACAAGCGTCTGAGGGGCAATCAGATGTCAGCGAGACTCCCCGGAGGGGCAGCAGCAAGTGGGAAACACCATGTGACCGCCGGCTAATTTTCCCCACTGACAGATGATTATTCTAATTATACAAGACGATTTTCTTTCCTTTTCAAATTGTTAACACATTCCCCAGAAAGGGCGCCCTTACCCGACGCGATGACAGTGCCGGCCCAGAGCGTGTTCTCTATGCTCAAGCTCTCGCTGATCGGAGGGTCGCTGTCTTCCTGGAAAAGACCGATGGGCATGCATTTATCCGAGGTTCTGGAAGAATCCACAGGCTATTTCCAACCTGCTCTTCCCAAGACAGGAAGAGAGGATGACCCCTAATTGGAAGCCCCCAGGAGCCAGGAGAGCTCCAGGAGCTCCTGAAAGCTCCAGGAAGCCTCCTGGAGCCAGGAGAGAAGGGCCAAGCTCCGAAGCCACCGTCCCAGGCATGCCTTTCATCCCCAGGGCCATCCATGACCGAAGGAGGACAGGCTTCCAACACTGAAGACACGTCCAGCAAGGCAAGAACTAAAATGCAGAAGCAAGTCAAACAGAAGCAGCCCTCTGCTGGCCCGTCCTATGGCTTCTAGGAAGAGACCGTGCATTCAGTGGGGGTCCCAGATTCAATTATTTGAAAGCTAAATTTAATTTCTAGCCTTTAGGTAGAATAGTTGGGAAGTGGCTTAAAAATTGTTAACAATGCCAGCCGGGACTTGTGTGAGTAGAAGAGGTCACGGATGTGTCAAAAGGGGAGCAAAAGTACCTGCCTTCCCAGCACAGAGTTCACAGTAATTCTAATGCTGCTGGGGTCTATGCCGTCGGGGAAATTCATGCTGTTCAGAGGCCAGGAGAAAGCCCCCGCTGTGCCAACCTCACTGAGAAACACTATGTCAGCTTTCAAGCTGGGGCTTCTTAGGGGAAGCTCACCCCTTCCTGGAGCACAGCCACCCCCGACAAAGACCTGTCAACACTTCTTCTCAGCAGGTCTCTGTCCCCAGCACGTGCTCTCAGCAAGGCACAGCACCCGGTCAGCTCAGCCCACTTACTCTGGTGAAAGTTCCCACAAAGTTGTGAATGTCGATATTTGGCTCTTCTGCGTAGACGTATGATCGAATCTGGAGGAGATCCTGTTCAACAGACGTAACGTTTTGGAGTTAAAACAAAGTTCAGGATTAGAGATCTCAGGAGGGGCACCTGGGTGGCTCCATGGGTTAAGCCTCTGCCTTTGGCTCAGGTCATGATCTCAGGGTCCTGGGATTGAGCCCCGCATCGGGCTCTCTGCTCGGTGGGGAGCCTGCTTCCTCCTCTCTCTCTGCCTGCCTCTCTGCCTACTTGTGATCTTTCTCTGTCAATTAAATAAATAAAATCTTAAAAAATAAATAAAGAGATCTCAGGAGGCCCCCAGAGTTTTTCAAAAGCAACTCTATCCCCCAAACAGCAAGTAGGCTCTCAAAAGTACAGGAAGGTGGAAAAAAAGAAGAAAAAATTCTCTGTTTTTAACTAAGCTTAGCAGTCACTCCACATGCTATCCCATGACACCCCGACAGACTCCACAGTGAAGACGCCTGTATGTCTGTGTTTACCCGGTGCTTCCCAAATTGGCTCATGACCTAGGTCCCCCTACTGCTCCACTGCTGGAGCCAAAAGCTGTTGGGACCAACGAAGGTCCATGCTCAGTCAACGGTGCTTACTTGGTCCTGCTCTGTGTAAGGCCTTGGAAAAGGCATAAAAAGCAAACAGAAGACCTCACGCCCGGGAGGATGCAACTATCCAAAAAGTACAGGCGAGAATGTGGAGGAACCTGAATGCCCCGTGGACTGTTTGAAGGAACGTAAAATGGTGCAGCCACCGCGGAAAACAATATGGCGGTTCCTCAAAAACTTACACGTAGAATTACTGGGATTAGCAAGCCACTCTCGGGGAAGTGACAGCAGGGTCTTGAAGATGCTGTAGCTGTGATTACGCAGTCACCAAAAAATGTCGACAACCCACACGTCCATTGACAGGTACATGGATGAACAAAATGGGATACAGCCATATAATGGAATATTGTCCAGCCTTACAGAGGAAGGGAATCCTGACACAGGCTACCACATTATGCTAAGTGAAATAAATCCATCCCTAAAGGACAAATACTGTATGATTCCCCTTAGATTGGGTCCCTAAAACAGTCAAATTCATAGAGACACAAAGTACAGTTGTGGATGCCGGGGACTGGGCAACGGGGAGTTGGTGTTTGATGGGTCAGAGCTTCTGTTTCGCACGATGAAGAGCTCTGGAGATGGACGGTGGGGACGGCTGCACAATGTGAATGGGCTTACCACCCCTGAACTGTACATTTTTTTTTTCCTTAAAGATTTTATTTATTTATTTGACAGACCGAGATCTCAAGTAGGCAGAGAGGCAGGCAGAGAGAGACAAGAGGAAGCAGGCTCCCCACTTAGCAGAGAGCCCAACGTGGGGCTCGATCCCAGGACTCTGGGATCATGACCTGAGCCAAAGGCAGAGGCTTAATTAACCCACTGAGCCACCCAGGTGCCCGTGAACTGTACATTTTTAAATGATAACATGATAAATTTGATGTATATTTTACCACAATGAAAAAATTGAGGGGAAAAAAAGTCTCCAATCAGGTAGTCAGGCAAATCCAGACCACAATACCCCTTGGCTACAGGGACCCAGAGCGGGGTGGAGGTTACTGGCCGCCCCCTGCCCAGGGCCTGTGGCCTCTACTAACTAGCTTAGGAAGCCCCAAGTACAGATGTGTTTATCCCGTGGCCCCTATGTACTAATAAGAAAAGGCCCCAAGGGGGCGCCTGGGTGGCACACTAGTTTAAGAGTCAGACTCTCGATTTCGGGGCTCAGGTCATGATCTTAGGGTCGTAATCTCAGGGTTGTGAGATTGAGCCCCGCATCAGGCTCTGTGCTCAGCGTAGAGTCTGCTTGAGTTTCTCTCTCTCCCTCTCCCTCTACCCCTCCTCCTTGCTCTCAAATAAATAAATAAATTTAAAATTAAAAAAAAAAACCAAAGACCCCGGGACACATTCAAAGTGGACAGGAGCAAAAGTTGCAGAATCACAAATACAGGGTAATCTCATATATGTGTGAGTTCCCTCCGCCCACCAGCAAGTTCACAGCTGTACGTGCGTAGGGAGGTGTGCAGCAGAGGTCTGGGAAGATCACCACTGACTTCGCAGGATCCCTGGAGGGAAGCAGGTAAGGTCTGGAGCAGAGACCACAAGTGAGATTTTTCATTTCTTCCTCCAGGGCTTTCCATACACTTTACTTGATTATTTTAACAAGAACACAGTCTTGTGATGCCCAGGTCGTCCCTTCATACGGTTCTTCTGCTAAATCGCTGCTCTCCACTCGGATCCCTCCAGCCCAGCAAGGAGGGGTCTCCTAACAACAAGGACAGCAGTATCTCCTCCTTCTCTGGGCCCCAGCCCAGGCCCCGGCCAGACAAGGCAGGGCAGGGGCGGGGGCTGGGGGGACAGGGAGGAGGGCCAACAGCGGTGTTCCTTAAACTGATGCATCCAAAGCACACACCGACAAACCAACTCTCTGCGACAGACAGACCCGCACCTTCATGATTCTAGGCGCTTCCAGGCCGTCTCTTAAAGATAATGCTTCACATCATTATGAGGACCAGAAAGCTTCCCTTGGAGAAATCTTACCAGGAAGTTAAAAGGCGTCACCCAGAAAAATCAGAACCCTCTCACTAGACCAACCCCATCTTGGGGGCAGGATGGTGCCCCCTCGGGGTTCCCAGGGGCTCCCAACCAGTGTTAGAAACTCACTGCTCCAGAATTCTGGTTTAAGAATTAAAACTAGTAATGGTGCTGCTTCACTTGTCGCTGACCATGAGACATCATTAGGACGGGGGCACATTTACCGGCCTATTAATATGTAACACTGTCCTGCCCACTCCCTCCTCATAGAACATGGATAAGGAACAGCATCAATCCGTGTGACCACAAGCCCAGGAAAAGCTTTCACGTTCTGCCTAACCCTTTCAGGCCACTGTTGGGGCATGTTGGCCTCTGAGAGTTTAAATTATGTTTTGTGACTCTGTAACCTTGTCCATGGGCCACATCCAATCCACGTGGCTCATCCATAAACTTACTCTTTGGCTCCCTGTCCCTCTCGCTTTACAGATAACGGTCTGAGTAATGCAGGGCTGACGGGAAGAGTGGGGCTCTGCACACCCTTGAGAGTATGCTGGTTCTAACTCCTTAGGCCACCCCCTGGGAGAGGGTCCGTAGCTGTTCCATATACTGTTCTACATGCTGTTCCTCACACTGTTCCACGCATAGGGTATTCAGCAGTGAACATACCAGGCAGAACTCTGCTCTCAGAGATACTGCCTGGAAGTGAGTCGGGTGGGAAGACAAGGGGAGGGTGGTCAGAAAATCCCTCTCACACAAGGAGATCTGTGCACAAAACCCAGGAGGAAGGCTGGAGAGGCCCAGCCAGGCAGCCATTGGAGCACAACTGTCCCCTGCGGAAGAAACAGCAAGGGCAAACACTGGGACCCAGAGGGAGAGGGCACGGGCAGGCGGAGCACCCAGGCTGAGGTCAGGGTCCTGGCAGGGACACAGACCCCACGGGGCTTGAGGACAACAGCAAGGACTGTAGTCTGGGTTCTGGTTCTGTAGACTGTAGCCTCCAGAGGCTGTGAGCAGAAGGATGATATACCTGCCTTTCCTTCTAGCTTTATCCAAGGTACCTTGTCGAGGCTTCGTAAGATTCTGAGCTTCCCTCTAAAGAGCCCCCAACCCCGCACTACACTCGGCCACGTGACTTGAAACAACAGGTGCTCAGGGAGGCCCCCCAGGGCCCCATCCTGTCTGCCCTCCTGACATCCCTCATCCGGCCCTGGAGGGCCTCTGAGTCCGAGAGCCCGACAAGGACACCGGCGCCAGTCTGCGTTTCCGCGGGAAAGCTACTCACGGCCGCGGTGGGGAGCCTCTGCGTGCAGGCCACGGGGAGCCGCAGCTTCCAGTCTGTCTCGCCGTCCAGCTGGTCCGTGCGCAGGAAGCAAGAGCCTGTGGAACGAAGGTGGGCACTGCCGATCCGCTTTCAATTCAAGGACCCCTCCCCCCGCGGCTCTCAGCACTTCCTGCTCTCGCCGTTGGAAAAACCCAGTCAGTGGCCAACCACCAAAAGGGAAAACAAATACCCCATTTCCCACTTCCTCTGTAAGCTCTGGGGTCGGAAGATCTGGGTTCAAATCCTCACTCCAGGGACACCTGGGTGGCTCAGTCAGTGAAGCGTCTGCCTTCGGCTCAGGTCATGATCCCAGGGTCTTGGGATCGAGTCCCATATCGGGCTCCCTGCTCAGCAAGGTGCCTGCTTCTTCCTCTGCCTGCTCTGCCTGCTGCTCTCTCTGACAAATATGTAAATTTTTAAAAAGATTTTATTTATTTGACAGAGAGAGAGATCACAAGTAGGCACAGAGGCAGGCAGAGAGAGAGGGGAAAGCAGGCTCCCTGCCAAGCAGAGAGCCCGATGCGGGGCTCGAACCCAGGATCCTGAGATCATGACCTGAGCCGAAGGCAGCGGCTTAACCTACACTGAGCCACCCAGGCGCCCCGACAAATAAGGTAATTAAAAAAAAAAAAAAGTCCTCAGTCCATCATCCACTCACAATAGGAACCTCAGCCAGTTTCTTGACTTTGCTAAATACCAGGCCCGGTCTGTGAAACGGGAGGACAGGGAGCGCAGGAGCCTGCTATAGAGATTTGGATGCGAGAAGCCCCAGCAGGGGGGCTGGCACGGGGCAGCATTCGAGGCCGCTCTAGGCAGGACACCTGATCAGAAACCAGACTCCTGGATTCAAGACCAGCTGCCCGACTTACAGGCCACACATCCTTGGGGACACTTAGCCTCTCCAAGCCTTGGTTTCCCTGCGTGTAAAAATGGACAGAACAGCACCCACAGCGTGGACGCCGCAACGGACCCTGGCGGCTGCTCAAACGGCAGGAGGCGCTACGAAAGCATGTGCTCGTTCCCCACCCGCACGCGAGGCCTCTTTCCGTCGGACATGCCCGCCCAGCCGTGCATCAGCTGTGGATTTCATCAGACCCAGAACGCGCTGAATTCCCGGACACCGCAGCGAAGACCTCCAGGCACCATTAAGGAAAAGCTCGTCTAATCTTTGGGGGGGGGGCACGGGGAAGGGGCAGGGAGGGAAGCATTTCAGGGACCCTAATCCATGACACTCCGTCTTCACAGATAACGACACAAGAACCCACTGAGGACAAAGCTGGAGGCTTTGAAAAAAGACTTTGAATCCAGGGCCTTCCACGCCATCTCTGGGTAAACTATTGTCCGTATAAAATTTCACCTGCACTTTTATTTGATTCGTAATAAAAGAAATGACGGCAACCCTGAAGGAACACAAATGTTACTTTTGTCAGATGCTCCAAGATCTGGTTGTGCCTGTTCTCGGGCGAAAAACAGCCTCGTTTCCTCAACACAGCTTAAATGACAGAAAAAAAGAAAAGGAGAAGGAGGAGATGAAAGTCAACAGGTGGGGTTGGGGGGCAGCGGTATCAGCCACCCGGGGAAAACTGGGAGGGAGCGGCATCGGGTAGGAGCCCGGAGCAGCTCGCTCAGGTCCCAGTGGGCCGTGGGAATAAAGACATTCACGGGTGATGGTGGGTGTGGCCTCACGGCTCATGAGTCAAGGGCCAGAAAGGCCACCTACCTCTCTCCCCAGCTTCTCTAGGGTCACACGTATCTCCTGGCATTTTCTCAGAAGAGAGAGGATTTCTGGATGTTTCTATCTGTGAAAAGTGCTTCCTGATCCCGCCAAGTCCTACAGTTGAGCCCAACAGCAGCCCAGAAAGGAAAATCATAGCCGCCGTCTGTGGACCTACCAGCTGGGCACTCAGCCTGGGCCCAGCTAACTCTATCTTGCTGACGATTAAAATCTATTGACCTGCGAGGACCGAAGACGTTTTGTTTTGTTTTGTTTAAAGACCGCTCTATTAAAAGAGATGTTTCTGATTTGCCTTCCTGGCTCCAAAATGATCATCTACTTCTGTTCCATTTTCAAATGATTATTTTGCCAAATTACCACTGAAAGGTTAATGGTTATTTTCAAAATTGATCCCAGATGTTTACCGTTTTTTTCTGATGTCCTCAGGAAGATCATGTCAGCAGGGACCCGCTGGTTCTGTGTAATGAAAAGAAAGACTGTTACCGTGAATGGCCATGTGTGGGGTTTCCGTCCTCCTCCCCACCCCTGCCGCAGCCCCCTCACCAGGGAGGAGGGCCGCCGAAACCCACAGCCTCATCACACACAGCTTTGGGGATTTATTTTGTTTTGAATCTGAAAAATCTTGCTCGCCGCTGTTACTTTGCTAATCCCCTATTGAAATCTTCTCTCAGAAAAGAGAGCTTCCAGTTTTCTGGAGAATCCAACCATTACCTCCCAAAATTCCAGCCAGAAGGGCCCGGGCCAAAAGCCAGCCACCCTCGCCGGCTTTCTTGCAGGCAGTCTGCTGAAACCAAAGACACACGCACACTCGCTCACGCTTTCTGCTCCTGCCCATTCTCTGGCTTGATGTGTGGCTTTGAGTGGAATTTTAATAAGGAAGTCGAGCGGTAAGAAACGACAAAAGCCATTCTCGAGAAAACGCGGGCGTAAGCCAACGGCAGCCCTCGTTTAATTACAGAGAAGTATGTAATAACATAGGGGGTCCGTGGGCTCTCCTGAGCTACTACACAGGGGAGCTTCCCTTCACCTCAAATCAACTTTGAGTTCTTGGATTTAATCCCTTTAAAGGAGCACAGTTCACTTCCTACAGAAACAAGCTAGGATACGATCCTTTTCTAGTCAAATATTATTCCAAGCCTCTCCAGGGCCACCCCCAAAACCACGACCTTCCAAAAAGAGACGGGAGTGTTTGCTGAAGTCATAAACGTACGAATGGCGCTATTTTTTAAAAAAGGCATTTGGGGCCCTTTTTACTATTCTCCTCTTACACGTGACCCGTGCTCCCCACAAAAACGACAGAAGGGCATGATGTTTAAGTCAAGAAAAATGCAAGCTAAAATCGCTCAAAACGGTAAATGACAAATATTTTTATGTGAAAGCAGGCTTCGAGGAAAGACTTCATAGTAATATTTTTAAAAAACAAGCAAAAAAGAAAAAACAAAAAAAAATCACCAAAACAAACACATCAAATAGGAAATCAAAACTTGGGTTTGTAAGCAAAATTTTTGGCTAACCAGCATACGTAAACCTTGAAAAGTTATTCTATGTGGGTGTCTCATGGCAAAGAAATTTTCCTCCCCAGGCAAAGCTTTAGGAGAGAATCCCAAAAAGCCTACATTCACTTAGTCTACCGGAGTCAGGATCTATGACGTGGTGGCCATGATTTCCCACTTAACACACTCACACAGCAACCGGTCACAAACTGTGGGATCCCACCCACCTTTTCCACGATGATAAGATCTCCAACCTGGATGTTGGAGCTTTTCACCTTCACTGTCCCTGCGAAGAAAGAGGTCCAAGATACGTCATGTGTGAATGCATTTCAATTCCTCATGCCTTTGTAGAGTGCCCACAAGCCTGCAAAGCCAATACGGTATGCCCAGAAGTAATTCCCTTCCGGGCCCAGCCAGCCTCATCGGCGTCTCCTGCCTCTCCGGGAAGAGACACCTGCTGCAGAGACCGCTCCGGGAACAAATCCCCACCTCTCAGAGCCCTGCACTAACTCACCCCCTCACATCAGGTGCCTTCTGTCTTAACGGCACTTCAGATGCTTTTCTAAATTGGTACCGTGAGACTCATTCAACCTCAAAAGAAGACAAACAACAACACAGAAAAGGGGAAGAAAATTAAGGACCAGATCCATGGACAGGGCAACTCCTTTTTTTTTTTTCTCTTTTAGGATTTTATTTATTTATTTGAGAGAGAGAGAGAAAGGCATGAGTGGGGGGAGAGGAAGAGGGAGAGAACCTTAAGCTGACTCCCCGCTGAGCACAGAGCCCAACGTGGGGCTTGATCTCACAATCCTGAGATCATGACCTGCGCCGAAATCACAATATCATGATTACCCAACAGACGGAGTCACCCAGATGCCCCCTGGAAAATCAGCTTTTAATTTTTGACATCCCTGAAAAGAAAGAAGTCATCCTAAAAAGCCTGATTTTTTAAAATTTGCAGTTGCTGGGCAGCTGGGTGGCTCCATCGGTTAAGCATCTGCCTTCAGCTCGGGTCATGATCCCAGCTGGGACTGAGTCCAGAGCTGGGCTCCTTGCTCAGTGTGGGGAGTCTGCTTCTCCCTCTGCCTCACTCCTGCTCGCTCTCTCAAATAAATAAATAAAATCTTTTAAAAAGTTTGTGATTGGTACATATTTTATGTGACTATGATCAGACCACGCAACTTGCGCTGGACGTTTACATGGATAAACAGTAAAAGCTAACGTTAAACACAAACCTGAACTCAGCACCTTCGAGGCACTGCCATGGTGACAGCTGCCTTTCGTCCTCACAATGGCCTTTAGAAATGGCTATTATTGCCTCAGGAGTTTTCAGACGAGGAAAGTAGGCTCAGACCTGCACCATCCCCACCGAACCAGCCTCACAGTTAGAAAGGATCAGAGCCAGGATTCACAACCTCATCTAACTCCAGAAGGGGAATATTAAAAAAAAAAAAAAAAATGAGTTCAGTTCAAGGCCAAAAAAGAACATTTATTGAGTGCTATGTCGTGGGAATTCAAAGATGCAAGGCAGTCCCCTCATCCGAGAAAAAAAAGGGTCGGGTTCCTTCTGGAGTCCACAAACATGCTGGTGGGGGCCAAGGCAGTGAACAGTTTAGGTTTTGTAGGCCAAGAGGTGAGGTTCCCAACTCTGCCAACAATCGGTCCCGCCACCAAAGGGTCAAAACGATTCTTGGCAACCAGGCCATACCAAAAAAAAAAAAAAGGCACGGAGCTGAATTTGCCTCCAGGGCCGTAGTTTGCAAACCCATGAGCTGGTAAGAAAGAGAGCCAGACAGATGCAGTTAGTGCAAAATCGTGAGAGAAATGATGTGGGTGAGTCAGGGAGACTAGGGCGCAGAGAGGGGGAAAATCTCCCCCTTTGGAAGAGGATCCGAACGCTGTCCCGCAATCAGAAGGCTCTTGGTCATACTTTCAACGTTCCAGCACCATCTACTGCATGCCTGCTGTAAGCCCGCTGATCCAGAGGTGGGGATGGATACATGGAACTCACATTCCAGTGGAGGGAAGGAGGCAACGAGTAAATCATGAGCGAATGGGGTGGGCTTGGCAGGGAAGGTGAGAGCGGAGTTGGCCGGATAAAGGACACCGGTGACCAGTACCCATGAAAGGAAGGCAGGAGATGGGAGAAAGTGGTGCATGTGAGTCGTCCATGCCTGCGTGTGGCCCCAGGCTGCACCTCCCTCGGCAAGACCAGAAGCACTGGATGGAAGGCAGGGAACAGCAAGAGAGGAGGGTGGAAGGGCGGGTCGAGGCCTGGTGGTTCTATGGACAAGCCCAGAGAGGAGGGGGACCTTGATTCTGGTGATGGTCAAATTCTTGCAGAAGGGGCAACACCGAGAAATCGTTACGTCCGTCGCTGGCTTTTCGTAAAAAGCCCATTTAACTTACCAACATTTGGTAAGGAAAGGAAAGAAAGGAAGTAATAATGACTCTCAATCCTCCTCAATAAAGTGCCCTTTCATCCAGCAGTGAGGGCAAAAGTGGAAAGGGAATCACGAATCTGCTATTCCATCCCTGTGGTCACTCATTCAACAAAACCCCAACATTCACTAAGCACAGGACTTCTAGCTTGAGCTTACGAACTTAAAGACGCTAATGAAATAATCTGAGTGTACAACGTCAGGTTTTTACAGTTTTTCACAGTATCCTATGCTTTTCACATAATCCAATATGTCTTTTTAATAATTTATCGCTGTTGAGATTTTTCATAGCATTCCAATGATCTCTACTGAACCAACTTTTTCCAATAGGTTCCACAGAGTTTCATCTTAATTAATTCTTGTACTTAACTGAATTTTGTGCTGGTAACAGTCAGTGGAACTACCACTAGGAGGGAAACCCCCAAACATGAAGAATGACTTCTAGACAGACTACCCAGCAAGCGGTGAACTGAACCAACCCTCGGCTGCTCTGAGGGCTTCTGGACTCTCCCGGTTGGGACATCTCACACTATGAATGTTTCCTGTGACTCATTTTCACCGAACACAGGACTAAATTCAATGAGAGCCCCAGAGCCTCAAGGGTTCCTTATGTCAAAATATGTGCAGAGGGAACGGAGGACATCTACTGAGCCAGAGTGAGAGCATTAGAAATGGGGGAAGAGAGAGATGCCTGTGTGGTTCAACGGGTTAAGCATTTGCCTTCAGCTCGGGTCATGATCCTGGGGTCCTGGGACTAGCGCTGGGCTCCCTGCTCAACAGGGAGTCTGCTTCTCCCTCTGCCCCAATCCCTTCCCCACTGCTCAGGCTCTATCACTCTCCCTCAAATAAATAAAATAAAATAAAATAAAAAATGAGAAAGGAAGGAAGGAAAAGGAAAGGAAAATGAAATGGGGGAATAGAGAGATGCCTGCATGGCTCAACCGGTTAAGTATCTACCTTCAGCTCAGGTCATGATCCTGGGGTCCTGGGACCCAGCATTGGGCTCCCTGCTCAACAAGGACTCTGCTTCTCCCTCTGCCTCTGTTTGACCCAACCCCTTTCCCACCATTCAGGCTCTATCACTCTCTCTCAAATAAGTAAAATAAAATCAGAAAGAAAGAAAGAAATGGAAGGAGAGAGAGAGAGAAAGAGAGAGGAAGGGAAGGAGTAAGGGAGGGAGAAAGGAAAGGAAAGGCAAAAAGAAATGCGGAGGGGGCACCAGGGTGGCTCAGTGGGTTAAAGCCTCTGCCTTCGGCTCAGGTCATGATCTCAGAGTCCTGGGATCGAGCCCCACATCAGGCTCTCTGCTTGGCAGGGAGCCTGCTTCCTCCTCTATCTCTGCCTGCTTCTCTGCCTGTTTGTGATCTCTGTCTGTCAAATAAATAAATAAAATCTTTAAAAAAAAAGAGAGAAAAGAAAAGAAAAATGGGGGAAGACAAGAGTCCAATGTGCAGAATTCTTTCCCTGCCTGACCATTTCTCTCAGTGCCACTAGAGGGCAGCAGGAAAAACAGCACAGACAAGCTAGTCTTCCCAGGGAGTGTATCCAGGCCGCGCTGGAAGAAAGGAAGACCGTAAATTCTGCATGGCCCTCTGTGCCAATGAACTTCTCCTTCACCTGAGCTCGCCTCGGCTTTCCCAAACATAAATTTACACATAGTCTTTGGTTTTATTACTAACATTGAGGCTGGTGGCCTGACCCATGCGATCGTTGAGCTTGTGTTCCAATCTTCCGGACCTGGCTCCCAGTCTTCTCTCGTATTTAACTCAGTGAGAAATTCGTATTTTCAGTCTTGGTCATATCTGCGTATGTATGCACGGGGATGTCAGCTGGACAGACAAAATCAGGAGGATTAAACCGGAGGCCTTGACGGGTGACTCTGCCTGGGGACAAAGGGAGTTTATCCCTTTCTCTGGCACACATACTTTCTAAATTCTTTACAGTGATTTTTTTTTTTTTATAAGCATGAGGTGTTCTTCTAATAAGAAAGAAGAAGAAGAAATTAAATTAGCTCAAACTTCTAAGTGACCAGACCCAGATCCTTCCCTTCTACAAGGGAGCCCTGATTTATGATCAGTTACCGTGAACTCTTGCCTCTCCCTGTCCATCTGCTCTACCGCAACAAAAACCCTTTTTAATCCGCGCGCTTGCCGAGCGGACTCTGACCGAGGCCAGCAGGCCGGTCCCCAGACAAGGGCTTCTACTGTATCTATCTGCCAGCCGGCAGGCTCCCTCTCGGGAAGAGGGCAGTGTGAGCCACACAACCAAGAGGCCACTTGCATTTTTTAGCCATGGTTCCTCACTAGCGTGCGTGCGTGTGTGTGTGTGTGTGTGTGTTGGCTGGGGGGGGGGGGGGCTGTGTCTCTGCAGCTTGCACCAAGGGACATCTTCAGACTCTCCGCTCCGTCGAGCTGACCCCACAGTCTTGACCATAAATTTGGATTTCCCTTTCCACCTTGCCATTTGTTGGCAATCAACAACACGCCGTGCAGGGCTTTGTGCAGGGCTGTGTGCAGGGTGGTGTGGGTCTGTGCATGTGTGTGTGTGTGTGTGTGTGTGTGTGTGTGTGTTCTGAATGAGGACAGGCATAAAACCAGAAGAATGAAAACGTGGCAGGAAGAAAAGAGAAGGGAAGACAGATACCAGGGTTCCTGTTCCAACGTTGACTGGGCTTGCTTGCCACCAGCCAGCTACCACGGCCGGCGGTGGACATCTGAACAAAGGCCTTCTTCACATGGCCCTCACGGCTGCCATGGCCAGGGTGACGGAGGGAAGCAGAAGAAAAGGGGGACAAAATGCGACTGACAGGCCAGGCATTCTGGGGGCTGGGATTAACCCGCAGAATGAAAAAACACTTCAAACTGCAGAAAGGGCTCTGAATACCTGATTTCTAACCTTACGTTAACTGCTATTCTGAGTTTTCTACAAATGTTCTTGCCAAAAAAACAAAACAAAAAAGATAGAGCGAGGTGCAGACGCACTCTGGCAGACCTCCCGTCTGCCTAACAAAGTAACAGTGAGTATTCAGAGACAGGAGGAGGGCTCCCTACTGCCCGGTCTCCGACTAGAAGAAAACACTCTCCCGAGGTCCCATCGAGAGAAGTCAGCACACCCCCGAACACGGCTTCTTCCCTTTTCCTTCTCACTTGCCTTGAGATTCCTACAGCCGGCCCCCTGGGGGTGCAACCCTGTGTTCACACAGGCCCCCACCCTCGAGTAAACGACCTGTCATCATCTTCAAATTCTTAATAACTTTTCAACAAGGTCATTTTGCACAGGGTCCCCCCAAATTACGTAGCTTCCCCTGAACAGAGGCAAAAGCACCCAGCAACACCTTCAGTACACAGAGCACAGGAAAACCTGGCCACCTTCTGAGAACAGAAGGCCACAGCCCTTCCCCCTCCCCAGCCCGCCCTGCTCTCCAGGTTCCCCTAACACCCAGCCTCCAACCTCCAGCCTCTGGGATTTCTAGATAAAGTCGCAGAAACTTTACAGAAGTTTGGCTAAGACGTTTTTACAAAGGTTAATGGGAAACTGTCTGCTGGCCACATCCTCAATCACCAAATGCCTTCTATAAAATGCATTTATCCCTTTCAGCTTTCGACACTCTCCCCGAGTCACCCCTGAGCCAGAGTTTATAACAGGGAACAAAATTCCAATTACAAGAGCTGTTTATTTCTGCAGAGAGGGACCCCAAGCCTTTCATAAGCAAAGCTATTGAGCCCAAACCATGCTTTTCATGGATGACAGCCTCAGAATAAGAGCAGTTTGTCTCCATTGCAGGGAGAAACCAGATGTTTCCCTGGAGTCGAAACAAGCAAATGACAATTCAGCCAAACTACGGAACAGCCCGCAAGAAAGAAATTTTTTTTTTAAATAAATTCCGGGGCACCCGTATGTGTGGGCCCATTTTGATCCCGAATACCTCCAGCCCTACTTCTCTTTTCCATTGTGCATGCAGGACACTGATTGCTTTTGTAGATCTTGGGCAGCAAACTACGCACCAACGCTGGTTAATGTATTACTCTTGAGCTCACAGTCTGTGACAGTGATGAGTTGTAAATTCTACAGCGTGTGTACATTTCCTGGGGTGGACGTTAAAACGCCTCTGCAGACCTGGCAGAGTTCAGAGGTTTCACGTTGAAATTTTCATATTCCAGGAGAGCTGTCTGCACTCCCCAGAGCCTAAGAAAAGACTTATTTGAAAACAGGCAAAGGGCTGAGAAGTAGTATTGTAAATTCCAGGGCCGCATCCTGGGGCTTTTGTTTAAAATAGTGGGAACTTATAAAGGAAAGCTGAGGTTTAAGGATAGCAAGTTTATACCCAACAGAGGCTTTTAAAATAAATATATAAATGGTCCTCCCTCCTTCCGGTGCCCAGGGATGAAGAAACAGACCCACAGCCCAGTGGTGGGAGGGTGCGGGGGTGGAGACAGATACAATCTGGGAGAGATAACAGTGCACTGTGCATGTGAGATTGTTTTCAGGGTTTTTTTTTTGGGGGGGGGAGGTCTTTTTATTTTATTTTATTTTTTTTAAATATTTTATTTATTTGACAGAGAGAAATCACAACTAGGCAGAGAGGCAGGCAGAGAGAGAGGAGGAAGCAGGCTCCCTGCGGAGCAGAGAGCCTGATGTGGGGCTCGATCCCAGGACCCTGGGATCATGACCTGAGCCGAAGGCAGAGGCTTTAACCCACTGAGCCACCCAGGCGCCCCGGGAAGGTCTTTTTAAATTAAACAATAGATCAGTTCACCAATGATGTGTAATAAAGTAAAATGGAGTACTTGGAAAAAACAAAGAAATGAATGGGTCTGAAATAACCTGGCATCTGTCGGAGGATGTATGGGAAAGTGTCGTCTGGCAAGATCTGTTTTAAATAAGACTCGTAAAACTGACGCGCCGAATCCTAACGAGGGACACTCGGCAGGGCAAGCCTCCGCTTCCTCAACTGCCTTTGAACTCCTCCGTAAAGGACTCTGGCAGTCCGTTTGCTGTAGATAATATTAAAAAGACCATCACTGTAATTCTCTCCTCTAGGAAGGAATTATAAAACAGGGATGGCCCGCCAGTGTAGGGACACCTTAGTGCTGGGCGCCTTGCAGATTTGATCTTTTCTTCTTCTGGACCAGAGGCCTCGGCCACAACCATGTCACGCCAGATCTTGGATCAGGCCGAGAAGCCTAAGAGCTCCATCCCCTCTCTTCCCATTTACTGGAGCGGGAGGTTTTGGAGCAATGCTGTATGTCTCGAACCTGGCACTGTTCAATCAGGATGTCAGCAGGGATGGGAAAAATAACCCAGAAGCCCAGGACAAAATGGGTCCCAGCGATCAATACAAGTTCTGCTCTGTGACCGTCGCACATTTGACATTCTGATAGCAAAACTGAAGACGGTCTAGATGTCTTTTTTTTTTTTAATAAATGTTATTTATTTGACAGGGAGAGAGAGCACAAGCAGGTAGAGTAGTAAGGAGAGGGAGAGGGAGAAGCAGGCTCCCCGCTGATCAAGGAACCCGATGTGGGGCTCGATCTCAGGACTCTGGGATCATGACCTGAGCCGAAAGCAGTTGCTTAACCAACTGAGCCACCCAGGTGCCCCCAATGGTCTACACTTCTAAATGAAATGTTTCACTAGAAAGGTGCTTAGCATGAAAGTCTTCCAGAAGGCATGTGCACAGCTTTCCAGTTATCCAGGAAATAATCACGTTGGTGAATTGTGTTGGGGTTTGCACTAGGTAATAAATATCTGAAACTTTAAAAATGAAGTGAAAAAAATTTAAAGTACAAAACGTATCATGTCTCTACAGAGTTTATACTTTGAAAACACAAATGGTACTTGTGTTTAAGAATACAGATTTTCGGGTGCCTGGGTGGCTCAGCTGCTTAAGCGACTGCCTTTGGCTCAGGTCATGATCCTGGAGTCCCGGGATGGAGTCCTGCATCAGGCTCCCTGCTCAGTGGGGAGTCTGCTTCTCCCTCTGCCCCTCTCCCCTCCCATGCTCTCTGTCTCACTCTCTCTATCAAGTAAAAGAAAAAAAAGAGAATACAGAATTTCAATTTAATTACCCATGAACTAAAAAATGCCCCATTACTGAACGCATCTTTCCTACCTTATCCTCCCGTCTCATGACCAACGCCAATGGAATAAAACTGCCAATATCCTTTGCCCTCAACATTCAGCAGGAAGCCTCAATCCTAAATCATGGTCCAAAATGGATTTTGAACTGAACTGGAAAATATATATATATATTACTCTTAAGTGGAGGCGAGATCCTGAGATGATTCTGTACTTGGCAAAGGGTGAACAGAGCACCTGGAAGGATGCACAACCATCTGGAAAGAACTGGGGAAGATTAAACATATCAGCTGGTTTTTACCACCACACAGTACTCAAAAACTGAAGACAGGAGGATTCTCTCCATCTCACACAGACCTTGGGCCTATGACTTATGGCTCCCAGGGGTGCCCAGATGTCCACAGCGGGGAAGAAGCATCAGCAATTGTGTTCATTGTACCTCTGTTTGCCCTTTCTTTCAAAGCTAATTACCCGCGTGCCTCACTTAGCCCTTGATCACAGGTTAGTCTGGAAAAGGTTCCTGGTAGGAAGACCCCACGTAATTCCTCCTGGGCACATGCAAATCCAACTGCCCTCACCACCTGTGATAATCAAGGCACACCCCTCCACCCCCGGAATGAAACTTTTGGTTTGGGCGAAACACACAGGAAAAGAACAATCCATTTACTGATTACTCTTTCCCTACCCAACCCCAGTCTCTGCAGCAACAAGATGACGTCTCGCTGGGTCTGCTAACCCTTCAAGATGCTCTCTTCTTGGGCTTTGGTATCTCCAGGGCCTCTGAACACCGTTGGAACAGTCAGATCTAGAAAACTCCTAAGAACCTAGGAGCCTCCCTGCAGGCTGATCCTGTTACAAATGCGGATTTCAAGGAGGAGAGGGGAGGCTTCTCTGTCTGAAAGCGTGATCCCTCTAGGGTTGTCAACAACAGGCAGCTTGTCCACCTCAGAACAAGGATGCTCGGGGCACCTGACTGGCCCAGTCGGTTAAGCCCCCAGCGCGTGATGGAGGCTCTGGTCATGATCTCGTGGGTCCTGAAACCAACCCCCAGGTTGGGCCCCAAACTCAGCGAGGAGTTGGCTTGAGATTTTCTATCTTTCTCCCCACTCACTCTTTCCCTCTGTCCCTCTCTAAAATAATTGAATAAATTATTTTTATGGGGTGCCTGGGTGGCTCAGTTGTTAACCGACTGCCTCCAGCTCAGGTCACGATCCCAGAGTCCTGGGATCGAGCCCCACATTGGGCTCCCTGCTCAGCGGGGAGCCTGCTTCTGCCTCTCCCTCTGCCTGCCTCTCTGCCTGCTTGTGCTCTCTATTGCTGTTAAATAATAAATTAATTAAAAATTTTAAAAAAGGGGCACCCGGGTGGTTCAGTGGTTTAAGCCTCTGCCTTCGGCTCAGGTCATGATCTCAGGGTCCTGGGATCAAGCCCCGCATCGGGCTCTCTGTTCAGTGGGGAGCCTGTTCTCCCTCTCTGCCTGCCTCTCTGCCTACTTGTGACCTCTCTCTCTGTCAAATAAATAAATAAAATTAAATAAATTTTAAAAAAAACCAGAATGAGGATGCTGGATTAATAAATTCCTTTGGACTCTGAAACATGCTTTAAAAATGACCTAAACCCACAAGCCCTCCTGTAGCACACATCATAAGGCTGAATATCACCACTATTGGTGAGATATTCTTTATGAAAGTGCTGAGCCCAGCTCCCGGCACATGGTAGGTGCCCAGACCTACAGGCTAAAGATATGCATTCAGACGGGCCGGGGTTCGAGTCACAGCCCTTTCCCCCACCTAGCGACACCGTCTGAAACATGGCCCCTTCCCTGAGCCTCTCAGTTCAATCTGTAAAAGGCACCTCCACACGGCTGTTCAAGAAATTACACCCCAGACCTTGCCCAGCACCTGCTGGCTTACGGTGGGTAATCTTTCATCTTTTTCCATGGTTTTCCAGTTTTAACAGAATCTCTCAAACACGTCCAATGCTATCTTCTCCCTAGTACGCCTTGCACACAGATTCCTAGAGCACAGAACAGACTTCGCCACAGGGTCAGCCCTCGTTGGCCTGCACGGTCTTCTCCTCTGTTTTCCCAGGAGGGAGACTCAGGAAACACGGCCTGAGTGGGAAGAAAAGACGGAGCCCGAACCTGGGGTACATACCCCACACTCCCAGCCAGCACACCCGCGGCCTTTGGGAGACTCCTCCCCAGGGCCACTGCGTGCCTGGTGCTCTGGGTCCTAGCACGGGACCCCGTGCTCAGAAGGGTCCTAGACTGGGCTCCATGCGTGCCTGCTGCCATCTTGAAATTCTTAATTTTTGAACAAGGGCCCCCCGTGTTCATCTTGCACCGTGCACCACAAACACACAACCAATCCTGCTCTTTTCCACCCTGTAAGACTTAAGATGAAGGTCACTTCTTCTGAGAAGACCGAGCAGCTCCTCTCTGACTCGCTCCCATAACCTCCCATGACCCCTGGCTCATACCCCCATTTATTTATCCACACCCACCAGCATTTAACGGACCACTGCTACAACACCGTCACCACCGGCCTTCTTGAGCCCACACCAAATCCCAGGCACAGTGTTATGTTCTTCTCATCCAAGAGTTATATTTAGAGCAACTCTAAGGTAGGCACTATTACTACCCCAATTTACTGACACGTTAAGGACCTGCCCACGGAGCTGGGTGCAGGGGGAAGCAGGACACTTGAGTCCAGGCAGGGCACAGGCTCAGAACCGTTTTCTTCAAGTGCCAGGCACTGTGCTCAGAACCAGGAATGCAGTGATCAAGAAAGGGACAGCCTTGATATCAGCCACCCGACTCCTACCCCGGACATTAATTATTAGTTGCATTTTTCAACTCTGTATTTAAATGTCTGGACACTTCACTCAGAATCCCCAGCCCCTTGGGTTCATCTCTGTAACACGGAAGCCTACTGTGAACTTCGGATATGTGATAGTCAAAAAAAATTCTCCAGAAAATAAAGAAAAAGTGACATATTATTGACATGACATATTAAAATATTTCAAACATGGGACACCTCTCCCTCTGCCTGCCTCTCTGCCTACTTGTGCTTGGTCAAATAAATAAAACCTTTTTTAAAAAATTTTTAAAAATTAAAAAAATAACAAAATAAAATACTTCAAATATTTCCTATTAGACCATGACAATGACATTAAAAATTAATCTAACTGGTGTGTTATTTTAGGTAACAAATTATTTGAATGAAATAAGATGATCTAAATGGAAGTAGCAATTAACCAAAACAAAAAACAAAAAAACTATCATCCATTTTTCCTCACAGTGATGAATGCCTTACTTTCAGGATTTTTAGTTGTTTAAAATCCACTCTTTTCTTGAAGTTTGGGATTTTTTTCAACTTGATTACCATAATGTCTCTAAAACTCTGGCGTAGTCCCAACAAGACTTGTGCCATTGTTCTTCCTAAAACTCTATTAACTCTTGCTAAAAATGCACGTCATGAATCTAATTTTGACACATCAGATGAACACAAGTTGAGGGACAAGCCACAAAGCAACTTCCCTAAAACTGGCCAGTTCTTTTCAAAATGTCAACATCATATCAAAGAAAACCAAGGAGCTATGCCAGGCTAGAGGAAATTAAGGAACAAGGACAGTTAAATGCCACTGGGATAACCCATACTGATTTCTGAACCAGGAAAAAAACCCTGTTAAAAACAGAGTATTTTAGACCCTGGGGGCTCGGGTATGGAAAAAACAAAAAACAAAAACACAGGACATGTTTTCAGGAACAAATGGGAAATTTTGAGTGAGGACTGTAGATTGGATTAATAGTAATGTACCAATGTTGAATTCCCTGATTTTGATCATTGTAGCGTGTTATGTGAGAGAAACGCCCTACGAGGAATTAGGCGTGGAAGTATTCAGGAGTAAAGGGGATAATGCCTGCAACCTAATTCTCCAGTGAGAGAAGGACTATTAAAAAGCAAACATGGAAAAATGTTAGCATTTGGAGTTCACCACAGGATTTTTGTAACTTTTTTCCTAGTTAGAAATCACCACCCTCCCGCCCCCCCGCTGCCAATTTTTTAAATTTTATCAGCACAAGTCCTGGAAATGATGCAGAATGCAGGTAAACATCATGGCCTGGTATCTAGTGATCAAGGACTCGATATTCTGGTTTCTAAAGGTTTCTGAACTCTACAAAATGTGTTGGAAAATACATTTGAAGACAGCATGTGATACAAAAGGAACCGGTCCACACCGAGTGTGGACCTATACATGTTTGTTTCATTTTGCATTTAAACTTACTAAATGTGAAAAGCCTCACTCAAGAAAATTAGTAAGTAATTAAACAGTGAAGTCAAAAAAGGCTTCTTTCTCTTCCTCTCTGAAACCTTCCATTTGGGGCTTCCTACTCGGCCCTCCCCCAACCCCTTCCCTTCAAGTGTATCAAATAACTAAACTCACCTCGATCCCTTTCTGAGCTGACAGTTTCTTCAGTGCTTTTTTGGGAGCTTTCAAAACAAACGGGGCCGAGCAGGGGCTGGGTTAATATTCAGAACTCCGCTCTGTTTCCCCTACTGTCGCATTGGCATGACAATGGAAACCAAGGGCCACAAAAGGAGACCAACAAAGGAAGACAAGTTTTTAATGCTAGAGCCATCTGCCAATTCTCCTTAGGATCTTTCCAAGAACCGAGTGAAGATAAAGCGGGAGCTGAGAAGGGGGTATGCAGGGGAGGGCAGAAAAATCATTCACGGGAAAAGCAATTGCAATATGAAAAGAACCAAAGAAGGTTTGGAGCCCGGATAGATGAATGAATGGAATCCCTCTAAAGAGATCCACCGCACCCTCTCCCCAATGGGGCTTTTGTCGGTTGCCTAGCATTTTAAATGTTATAGTCAGAATATGTTATTAAGGGAGGATTTCATATACACAAACCAAAAACACCCTGCAGAGTGGTCTTCTGATTACCCACGTGGAAAGCCCAAGCCACCTGCCTTTGCAAAGATTATGCTGGGCTTGCTTTACGTAGCAAAATGTCCTAAATACAGTAGTTTAGGGATAATAAAGCATTTTTATACCAACTCTACATCCCGCACTTCTCCAAGCGACTTGCGAAATGTTAAGACCACCAACTATGAAAATCTATTTAAATGCACTAAAATGAAAGACATTCATGCCCTTGGGAAATTTTTTTTTTAATTTTTTTTTTTTTTTTGAGCCTAAAACATAGTCCTCCAACATTGTTCCTAGAAGGGAAATTCTGTGCAAAACCCTGAAACCACGTGTGGATGCCTTTTCTTGGGAAGATTAAAACATGGGAAAGCAGTTCACACTTGACTCAGATATGCCCTCCCTGAAACATCATCTTTTTCAGCATTTTGAACAACCTGAAGGTAAGGCACAGACTTTTTGCTGCTCCCAAAACATTACTGAGCTCTGAGCGGGACCAGCCGTCTTCTGGAACTTCAGGTAACAGGCTCTCACTCCTGCACACATCTTACAGGTCATCTCCTGTAGAACTTGTACTTGAAATAGAAGTCAGCATTGGCCGGGTTGCTTTGTGGGTTTTCATGGGGTGTTTGGGTATTTGTTTTGTTTTGTTTTGAATTCCACCAATTTAAAATGCATACATCTTGCAAGGGATTCAATGCTGACGGGCGATCTAGTCACTTCTCTTTCGGACTGACTATATACACTCCCCCCCTTAATTTTCAGGATTTACAAGATGCCTTTCAAGGAAGTCTTCACAGATGCAGTGTTTATATAAATCTGGTGCCTATTTAAAAATTAATGTTGCAGGGGCGCCTGGGTGGCTCAGTGTGTTAAAGCCTCTGCCTTCCGCTCGGGTCATGATCTCAGGGTCCTGGGATCAAGCCCCGCTTCGGGCTTTCTGCTCAGCAGGGAGCCTGCTTCCTCCTCTCTCTCTGCCTGCCTCTCTGCCTACTTGTGATGTCTGTCAAATAAATAAATAAATAAATCTTTTTAAAAAATAGTAATAATAATAAAAATAAGAACTAATGTTGCAAAGTTGTGGCAGGCATTTTGTAATGTTGAAAGAGGATCTTTTACAGCTCGTAGGACAGACCTTGTAGCCTCCACCTGAACAAGAGGCGCTCCCTCCTTCTCTCCGCAGTCAGCCCAGGGACAGGCAAAGGGACAGGGTTAGCCAGAAGAGGGTGCCCAATGATCGAAGTTTCATTCCAGGCTGATGATGCCCCAGTTAGCCCACAGGCCTGGCTCTGAGAGAGACGGTGGCAGCCCCAGGCACATCCTGGTCTCCCTGGACCCAGCAACTGAGTGACTGCCCCACCACACACTGTCCTGTCTGCACACCCACCGGCCCCGGGCCTTGAACTCTGCTCCCTGACTCTCAGCAGCCCATGATGAGAGCTGCAACCCTGCGGCCCCAGGTCAGGTGGCAGGAGGTGGCCTAGGCAGAGTCGGGAGGCTGACCTCTTGCTGTGAGCCGGCTGTAGGCCTGGCAGTTGACTTCCCTGTCCCGCACATAGCATCGGGTCTCCTCTACGGCCTCTCGGATGATGGTGACGGCCAGCACGAAGCCCTGCGGAGAGAGCACAGAGAGGGTGAGCCCTGCTCAAGGCGACCGTCCTCTCCAGGTGCTGGGGACGGGAAAGGCCAGAGACCACACTGGAGGGCAGCAGGACAGGGCCTGCTAATTACCCCAAATGCACACGCCCCGGCAAGCCCACTTCTCAGACTCCTTCCTGTGCACAAGCCCTGGGGAAACACGCCCACACACACACAGACCGGCAGCCCTATTCACCGCCACCGCAGGGCTTCTAAGAGGAAAAGGTGGTCCGTCCACAGGCAGCGACAGAGGGATGGTGTCTGCTAACAGTCCACATGCTGGGTGCCCTTCCAACTAGGCTACACCCCCACAGCAACCCTCTGCTCACGGCCACTGAGAAAGAGGAGCCTTGGAAGCACAGAAAGGCTGAGTCATCTTGCCCAAGGACGGGAAGCTCTAAGTGACCTGCAGGAAATCTGGCAGAGTCCTTGCTCCTAACAGTCTGTTGTTCTGCACCCGGAGGAACCTGGAAGACCTTACCAGCCAGTCAGACGGGGCACCAGGAGACGGGTAAAAAGAAGGCGATCCATCCCATCCCACGCCCTGACCCACCCAGGAGCCAAATCAGCTTTTCACAACATACAATGTAACACCGCGCATTTACACAACCAGGGACAGCCGCCATCCTCTGGGAGGAGTTCCCAGTTTCCTTAACTACTGGCTAGACGCCTCTGCAAGGGAGGCACCGAGAGGGAGGAAGGAGCCAAAGGGGACTTTGTTCCTCTCTGCACGGTGTTAAATCCTTATAAAGAGAACACATCCAAGTATTAACTGCGTTAAGTAGCAACAAATAAAAAGAACATTAGAAACTGCCCGACCTTTCCGGGGCCAGGTACCCCAAGTCATAAAATTTGGTAGGGACTGGCGTAGGAGTCAGCCATAACAAGAATCTATTTCCATCTAGATCTCTCCTCTCGTGTCAATAAAGGCAAGAACATGCATTCATTTTTCTTACAAAACAGCCTTGTCATCTCCTTTTAAAGTCATTTAAAAAAAAAAAATACAGAAAGCACCACCACGCTAAAGGTTAGCAGCGGTGACTCTTGGGGCATTTCATTTTCATACGGTTTACTCTGTGAAATATATTAACTTCGATTCAAAGGACTTTAAATCTCTTCTGTAAATCTAGCCAGAGATGGGCGGCTTTGTGGAACTCCTCCAAGGCCTCCTTCATCTTTACAATCAAAGGATTACTCCTGTTTCCAATCAGATCATGCAGTCCTGGCTGCGGCCAGAGCAAAACTAGCACGTTTCAGAATAAAAGCATCACCAGACCGGGGGTGGGGGAGAGGAAACCTGTTCTGGGGGAGCACAAAACCCAGGGTGCAAAACTCCTCCCCCTCCCAAGCTGCCGGTTTCCCTGTTCTGGGCCAGAACCCAGGTGCTTGCTGTTCGTTTTTTCAAATGTTCCAGTTTCCACTTCTCTCTGCGTGGGCCCAGCTAAACCCCATTGATGCTGGTGGAACGTGTGTGCTCCCAAAGAGACCAGAGCCTCGGACCAACCCTGCTGCCCCCTGAATTATCATATCCGCTCCCCCGGCCCCACCCCCAAACACACAGCTCCCATCAATCCCAGAGGACAGGCCATCCCTTGGGGTAGAAAACGCCTTCACGAAGAGATACAAATGTAGTCCCGAAATAAATTCCAGCTCTGCAGCTAAAGAGGCCCCTCACGGCCACAGATAGTCAGAGAGAGGCTTTAACAGTGAGGCCTGGGGTTGTCTGAGCTTGTAAAGGAATCGGAGGCAGTCACAGCCTCGGATGAGAGCCCAGACAAAGCCATTCCGAAGGTCGTAAGCCTCCCTTTGTAAAGTTGTGCGTCAAAAATAGATTTACCAAAGCAAAGCAAATCTATGAACTAGAAATCAGAAAAGCAGTTGCCTCCGGTTCAGGAGGGGGTGACTAGAGAGGGGCATTAGGGAATCAGGGTGATGAAAACGTTCTCTATTTTGACCGAGGTGCTGTTTCCACGGGTGCTGACAGATTCAACGCTCACCGCATCACGAACACAGTATCTGTGCATCTTAGATGTAAGTACCACAAAAAAGTTATCAAAAGCTAAATCTTCTGATTTATGCCGCTGGGTGGCTCAGTCGGTTAAGCGTCTGCCTTCTGTTCAGGTCATGACCCCGGGGGGTCCTGGGATGGAAACCCCACATTGGGCGCCCAGCTCAGCTGGGAGCGTGCTCCTCCCCTCTAACCCTCCACCCTGCTCATTCTCACGCTCACTCACTCTCTAATGAACAAACAAAAAAAATCTTTAAAAAATCCTAAATTAAATCTTCATCCAGACAATGAGAAATGTTACTAGTGCCAGATTTTTCACATTCGAATGGGAGTATGTCCTGAGAATTTTCTGTCCACTGGGAGCCAAAGGAGGCTTCGTATTTGTAGTACTTCATTTAATTCATCCAACAAGCCGAGGAAGGAGACACGGTCGTCCCCATTTTACAGATGAAGGAGAGGCCTTTCGCAGTGGGCAGAGACTCTGCACAGAAAAATCTAGAGGAGGACACCTGGGTAGTTCAGTCGGTTAAGCGTCTGCCTGTCGCTCAGGTCCTGATCCCAGAGTCCTCTCCTAGGGCTCCCGGATCAGTGGGGAGTCAGCTTCTCCCTCAACCCCTCCCCTGTGCTTGTACGCACTCTCACGCTCTCATGCTTTCTCTCTAATAAATAAATGAGGGGCACCTGGGTGGCTCAGCCGGTTAGGCGTCTGTCTTCAGCTCAGGTCATGGTCCCAGAGTCCTGGGATCAAGCCCCGCATCAGGCTTCCTGCTCAGCAGGAAGCCTGCTTCACCCTCTACCCCCTGCTCATGCTGTCTCTTGTGTATGCTCTCTTTCTCTCACATAAATAAATAAAATCTTAAAAAAAAAAAAAAAAAAGGATTTTCTGAAATATTAAAAAAACAACCTAGGGGAAATCAGGTGTCGTCACCTAGAAATAGATACCATCTACTTTGTCTTTGACCCCAAACCTCCTTCTCTGCGCCCCTGGGAAGAGGAAAAACTGCCCTCGCAGTCCTGGCCCTCACGGGAAAAGCCGGTTGTAAAACGAGGCACAGACGCAGAAGCAGGAAGCTCAGTTGCTCACCAGCAGCTGCTGCTCACCGGCCTGGTTTCCACCTGAGGCCACAGTTGAGGGAATCAGGTGCATCAGCGGGGAGATGGGGAGACGGGGAAACGGCAGGGGCCACAGTGACCGTGTGCACCAAAGGTCAGATTTCTCCAGGAAACTCTAGGCATCACTTCAGCGAGGAGACAGAGGCAGGGGCTGGGGCCAGTCCTCTCATTTGGGAGGGGGGGGACTCTCTAGGCCATCGCAGTCCCCATAAGCAACTCAGGGTTTGAGTCTATATAGCTATGTAGTAAACAGTGAAACGACAAAACACAAATAAAATTGGGGTATTTCATATAAAACTCTTAAGGTTTCTGACTCCGGGGTCTGGCTCTCCTGGCCCACATCTGCACCTGCGGGAACAGAGCAGCAACCTTCCGTGTTGGATAGGACAGGAGCTCCCTTGCTCTCCCTTGCTGGACGGTGTCAGTCCAGTCCCTGAGTCTGCAGCGGGCCACTCCCTGGGTAAGGACGCAGCGCACAGACGAGAATGCTTGCCATGCGAGGGAAGGATGCAAACAGAAGTTGGCTCCCGCTGCCAGAGTCCTAGCTCATCTACAAATGAGAGCAGGACAGAACAGTCTGCACATCCCCAGAGCACCTTTCCCGCCCGCGTGGGGAAAATGACTCCCCTCTCCTTTCTCAGGGCTGGAGCTGCTGGACGGACTGGTCCACCAACGCGACATAGTGTGGACACCCACGCACTCAGGGATCCCTTAGCAAGTGGCACGCCTACACGGTACATGCCGGGACACCAAATCCTCATCATCTCCCACCTGCCACTGAAGGGGAAAAAAAAAGTCTGCTCTTATTTCTTGAAGGAAAGCTTAAATCTTTTCTACTTTAACAGTCTTCTCCCAATTAAAACTTAAACAATATTCATGAACAGAGAATCCAAGTTCTCCCCCCAGTCCCACCGAACCCAGTGAGAAATAAACAGCCTCTATTTGAAGAAGAGCTGTCGGTTCCACCCTCTCCACCCCCCAGTCACACTGGGCTTCTTTCTGTTCTTCCAGTGCTCTGAGCACATGCCTACCACAGGGCCTTTGCACGGCTGGTCCCTGTAGTTGGAATACTCCCGCCCTCCTACCCCTCTAGCCATCCCCTCCTCAAGAGGCTTTCCAAGGCCACACCAGCTAAGGCTGTCCCCCCCCACCTCCTTCTCCCACCTTCATCCATTCAACAAATATTAAGCGTGCCTGGGATTGCCCATCTAGCCTGTGACCTCATTCTATAACCTCTGTGGCACTTCCTACAATTCAAAATCATTTCGTTCATCTGTTTACGGTCTATCCCCTCTGAAAACCAGCTCCACGAGGGCAGGGGTTTTTATCGGTTTCATTCGGTGCACTGTCCCCAGCACCCAGCACCCAGCACAGTGCCTGGCACACAGCTGGTGCTCAATAACCACTTGCCAAAAGGAGGTAAAGGAGGGAATGGAGGGAATGGAGGGGCATTCTGGCCAGTTCCATCTGACTTCATACACAAAGCACAGAACCCGGTACTTTTCAAACCCTCACGCTGACAGACTCTACATAAACAGAAAACGTGATCTCGGAAAACCGTTCCAACAGTACAACCCACAAAGACAGAAACTTCATCTTTCTGGCTTGCCACTGTGTGCCCAGAGTCCAGAAGGGGGTGAAAGGCACAATAAGTACGCAATACACAGTAGCTAAAGAAATGAATGACCAAGTAACCGACGGACGGAATGAATCAAGAACGCAGGCTTCACCGCACTCTGCTCCTGGGGGTGCCTGAACGGGGGGCGTCCACACAAGAGTCTCGGGGGTGCTGGAGGGGGTCTCCTCTCTTAAAGGGTTGTATCCTGTTCCAGATCCCTGGGGGACAGAGGCAAAGAAGTGTCTGTTCCCAAAGCCCTGAGGTCGCTGAACAAACCAGGCCGACCTACTTACCAGGGGGACCCAGTACGTGTAGAGGGCGCCGAGTCTCATCTCAGGGACAAACTGAGAGCAGGCCAGAAGTAAGAAATAGAGGTTGAAGAAGTATTTGAACTGGTTAAACAGCACCTGGAAAGAGGAGAAAGGAGAGAGGAAGACCGTCAAGCCTTGTCCGGTGGGTGGGGTCGGGGGAGGTTTTGCAGAGGGGAGCAGCCGCTGAAAGCATCCCTACCCAAGACTGCAACGTCCACGGTACCCTCCGTGGGAACCTGAAACACTCCTACAGACTGTTCAGGAAAATACACACGGGCAATAAAAATATCCTTGGTCAAAGTCAAAATATACATATTGATACACACGGAAATGATAAATTTCAGGAAGAGCGGGCACCCCTGCGGGCTGCGGGGGGAGGCTTCAACTTTATCTGTTATGACTTGTTTCCTAAAAACCATGTGGAGTACAGGTGGGCCCCTCAAAACATGAAGAGGGGATTTCAGTGGAAAATACCTCTACTCTAAGATTGATCAAGAAAATGAGGTAAGGGGCGCCTGGGTGGCTCAGTGGGTTAAAGCCTCTGCCTTCGGCTCGGGTCATGATCCCAGGGTCCTGGGATCCACCGGCATCAGGCTCTCTGCTCAGCGGGGAGCCTGCTTCCCTCTCTCTCTCTGCCTGCCTCTCTGCCTACTTGTGATCTCTGTCAAATAAATAAATAAATCTTAAAAAAAAAAAAAAGAAAGAAAGAAAAGAAAACGAGGTAAATCATCATCTCCACAATATGATCTCGACACCACACAGTAAATATAGCAGAATCCCACTCCGTGTGGAGGTGGGTCCCGGCAGAGCCCGGCTGAGCCCACGCACCCTGGGCATGGGACTGGCACTGCGGGACTTGTCTGGGGCTCTGGGCAGACATGATGCATCTCTCTGGGGTGAAGGCAACTAACAGCCCTTTTCTGGCTGCCTCACCCCTGCTCAGTCATGGACATGTGGTTGGCCTCGTAGTCCAGAGAGCGCAGCTGCAACACGGAAGACAGTGGTCCCGTCTACACCAGAATGTCCATCAATGAGAAATAAACTCTTTCCTGATTTAAGATACAGAGATCTGGGGGGAGTTGAATGTAGCAATCAGTGTAGTCGGAGTCACCCTAAAACAAATTTCCAACTGACCTTAAGCGACAGCATTACACATTCGTGTTTCTGGAATCTCTCTCAATAAATCAAAGAGTCATTATTTTTTTTTTCCCTTCCAGCACTGGAACTGATTGCTGCTGCTGCTTCTAAAGTCAGCTGCTGTGTGTTTGGAGGCTCTGCTGGATATAAATAGGTATGCAATTTAAGTATGGGGGGTGGGGGGGGAGGAGGTTTGTAGAGTACACATCCGCGGATTGGTCTAAGTTAATGTGGAAATGCAGTGACTCCAGCGCATAAAATACCAAGCAAAACAGAAACATTCATTAGCAAAAATATCCACAGAAACTCTCCTTGGATGGCAGGAATGAAACTTACCTCTTAAAAATTTTCTCTATATTTCTATCTCCTGACATTCCTACGGTGAATGTGCATTTCACGATGATGGGGGAGGGGGCGGCGTGGAGTTTAGGGACTGATGGGTTTTTGGGTTTTTATGGGTTTTGTGGTGTGGGGTTTTTGGAAGATGAATGGCCAGTGGCTAAGGCAGCCTAGAAAACACAAGGGCTATTCTGCCACAGGGACCTGGGTCTCCTAAAAATGGCCCCGGCCGTACGTACCCCAGGAAGAAAGGTGAAGAAGTTGTACTTCTGGTTGTTGATGACATTTCGAGGGTACCTCTGGTCCCTCTTCTCGGGATGCCCCAACCACACTGTGCGGGGCCTGGGCTCCCCTCCACCGCAGCATCTCAGCCACTCACAGCACCTGTGGGAAAGACAGCATCACACTGTCAAGGCCACGTTCACACCTGCCCGCTCTTCTCCAAATTCTCTCGAGCATCTGCACTGAGTCAGGACAACAGCCACGAACAGGCTTCATCTGTCTGAGAAGGGAAAACAGAGCCCAGGTTCTAAAAAGCTGTGATCCAGATAAAGGCTGGTTTGCGCCCAAGCCCAAATTACTTAACTCAAAATCTAAGATTCATTTTTAAAATGAGATTTCGGTTAAAAAAGTAAAGATACAACAACACATTAGCACTATTACTTTCACATTTTGCTGATGAGAGAGGAAACCTCGAAACAGTTAAAAAAGGCACCCAAGGAGGACCGAATTCAGATTTCTGCCTCAATTTGTGTCTCCCTAATGGCAATTCTCATTACCCAAAAGAAAGTCTGTTTGCTTTAAAAAAAAATAATAATAAATAAAGCACCCAAGTTTGCCAGGAGGTGAGAAACAGGGGAGTCTGGCCTTGAACCACCTCCGTCTCATTCGAAAACCTAGTATCTTTCCAGCACCCCATGCTGTCAAGGTTGCTGGTTCCACCAAGATAACCAGGTAAAGGGGGAGGGGGAGAATCTCCTCTCCAGACCCAGATCTCCTTTCTGCAGCACCCCACAGGAGCCAGCCGGGAAGACAATGGCTCAGGGCCTGGCATCCTCTGGAGCCGGGCCAGATGCCAGCTGCCAGCCAACTGACCACCCCGCCCCCACTCCCCCAGCTGTCCGGACTGTCCTGCGAGGTCAGCTCATGCGTGCACCTGCTCCCGGGTGGCCCGCACCAGGCAGAGCAATGCGGGCAGCTCCAGTGGAACAAAGACACTCTGAAAACACCCCAAAAAGGCAGCTCATCCTTCCGGAAAGCCCATACACAAAGCATTTCAAGAATCACAAGCCCTTGTAAGCACTGCGATGGAAACACCCCATGCCGAATTGTTGGCCTCTGACCCCGCACATACACAGGCCAGGAAGGAGAAACCCCAATCCTGCCAGCCCCAAGCAGACAGGGAGATTACGACTTATGTAAATACTGGTCAGCCCACCCTTCTCCCCCTCCACCTATGGACCAGGCAGGTCCCGGTGGGGTGCTGGGGTACAGATCTGGCAAACACGGTTCCTGGGCATCAGCAAGCTGCCTGCCCAGGGGCTCAGAACGTCCATGATGAAACACAATGCTCTTTCTTAAAAATAGCATCTTCGTTCCAGTAAACTGGTACTCGGGTAAAGTATACATGGCAAGGACAGGTTTCACTTCCAGTAACTCATCTGTGCTGGCCCTGTTCTAAGTTGTCCAAAGGCCAGGGACAGAGGCCTCGAGGAGTCCAGTTGGTGCCCGTGGATGGGAAGCATCCAGGCAGGCCATCGGGTGACACAGGCTAAGTGCTGAATGAGCACAGGAAGCAGGGAGGAGAGGGGGGACTCACGGGACAGGGAGCACCACTCTTATTTGGGGAAGCCATCCTGCTGCTGAATCGGGATCTCCCCATCCTGTAATCATCCTGGAATGATGGCTCCCATAGTTGCAGCATTTCTAATGAAAGCTGAAGAACGGATTTCAGAAAACCAAGCATCAGGTCCGCTGTGTGTCTGCGTTTTGTCTGTGTCGTTTTAGCGTGTTTTGCACGGCAAGCTATCAGGTTGAGCCAATCATTACTTAACCCGCGGATCTGCGCACGAGCCCAAAGCAGGTGGACCGTCACTGCAGCGGGCACTGTGGCAGCAAAAGACAGGAAACAAACCTAACTGACACATGGGGGGAGGGGGTGCTGGTGAAATGAACATGGAACAGCCACAGCAGTCTTAGGAGAGTCAAGGAGAGAACGAGCTGTATGCACTAAATGGCCCATTTTGCAAGGTAAGCTAAAGCGAAAAGCAAGAGGCTAAAAGATGTTTCCAGAATGCCCTTCTTTGCATGAACACAAGGGGATACGCACCCAGACATGCTTCAAGTACAGGAAATCTCCAGCACTGGTTCCCCCTGGGAAGGAGGGAGCAAGGAGAACTTTTTGCTATGTATTCTTTAGTTACAATGTTTCGTAGCACCCAGGGACTCAATTAGGTTCCATTCCTAAGAGTAAGCACTATAAAGTATCTAGCTGGTACAAAGTACTACTCCAGGTCCTATGGGGACCGAACGTTCAAACAGGATCCTTGCCTTCCCCTTCCTCGCAATCCCACTGCAAAACAGGGTAAGTGTTCAGCACAGGATAAAATTAAAACTTCGTGTCACTCGAGCCCAGAATAACTGGCCCCAAGGCCATCTCATTTAGCCGATCTGAGGGTCACTGCATTTACTCTCTGCTCGCACCAGCCACGCTGTATACCCCGCACGCTTCCCATATACGATCAGTCTGACTCTCAGGTCAACAGTGTTTATTGAACACCGACAACAAAAACAACGTTAAGACAAGTAATCACTGCCTCTTTTTTGTCACCTGTTCATTCACCAGCTAGGTCTCGTGCGCTTGGTGTGCTGGGCCCTCCCCTGGCACTTGGGCATTCAGGAGCGAACACAACAGACAGGTCCTCCCCCCTCTGCAGCTTATACTCTAGTGCAGGGAGACAGCCCATAAACAACCACCCAAAATAAAATAAGGCCTGGGCAAGAGAGGGCGTGGGGGAGGGGTGTGGCTCGGGAAGACTGGGTGGTCAGGGAGGCTGGTGTGACAGCTGGGCGGAGGGACGGGTAGCCACAGCCACGCAAGGAAGCAGTCTGGGCACAGTGGAAGGGAGACCCAAGGGCAGAGATCCAGAGGTGGGAACCAGCCTGGTTACACACCTGCCGAGAAAGACTGATGTTTACCAACCACCGGCGAAAGCAGGAAGGAAAAGAGGAAGGAGGAGAGGCCAGAAGACACTGGACCTTGTCTCTGGGGCAGGGAGTCCGGGGTCACTGAAGGGTTACAAGCAGGAGGTGGCGTGATCTGATTGACATTTTTAAAAGTCCCATCTGTGGCTGAGCAGAGAAGACACAGCCGTGGGTTAAGAGTAAAAACAGAGGGGCGCCTGGGTGGCTCAGTGGGTTAAGCCTCTCCTTTGGCTCAGGTCGTGATCTCAGGGTCCTGGGATCGAGCCCTGAATCAGGCTCTCTGCTCAGCAGGGAGCCTGCTTCCCCCTCCCTCTCTGCCTGCCTCTCTGCCTCCTTGTGAACTCTGTCAAATATATAAATAAAATCTTTAAAAAAAAGTTTTCTAAAAAATAAAAAGAGTAAAAACAGGTCAAGAGGTGTGAGGTTCCTTTCTGGGGAAATGGGCATGCTTGAATATCGATTGTGGAAACGGTCACACAACTGTACGAATGTCCTCAGAACTGCCACTCATATAATTCAGAGAGGCAAATGGCAGGGCATGGGAACTGTGTCTTAATAAAGCTTACATTAACCAAAAAAAGTGGAAACAGGGGGGTCATTCAGGAAGCTACTGTCGCCAACCAGGCAGGCAGAGATAGCGGTCCAGAGGAGTGGGGGCAGCAGGTACAGATTTCCAAAATGTTACAGACGTAGAAACGCACTCTTTAACCAAACAGTTAAAAAAAAAAAAAAAAAAAGCACTGGGGCACTGGGGCACTGGGGCACAGGGGCGCTGGATGGCTCAGTCGGTTGAGCATCTTGATTTCAGCTCAGGTCATGGTCTCAGAGCTATAGGATTGAGCCCCGCATCAGGCTCCACACTAGGCAGAGTCCACTTGGGATTCTGTCTCTCCCTCTCCCTCTGCACCCCCCCAACTCACGCATGCTCACTCTGTCTCTAAAATAAGTCAATAAATAAAATCTTTTTAAAAATAATTTTTTAAAAGAGAAATGCATTATTTCATTTAACATTCACGATAATCCCCCACGGTATATGAGCATCGCCCCCATTTTCACAGTGGAGAAACTGAGTCCAAGAGGACTCCGTGATTTCCAACATCTGTTGTCAACATCTGTTTGTTCCACTCTGAGTGGGGGAAGCCGGCCTTAAGCCCAGGCCTGTGGGACCCAGATCCTGACCTGAGGGCCTGAGAGCACCCCGCACTGCCATGAACGGCCTGGCCTTATCACCACAATTACTTTCCAGCTTTTTTTTTTCTCCCCAGGCTCTCGTCATTTCATAGCATCAGAGGGATCATTAGGGGCCCTGAGAGCAGTGGCCGTCATCCCACTGACACAGAAGTTCTCCCGCAGGCTCCTCCTGCCGGTTCTGAACCCCTTGCCTCTCAGCCCCAGAGCCCGCTTCCCTGCCTGCTCGGGGAAAACGGCCAGAGCTCCCTTCTGCACTCCTCCACGGCCGGCACAATGCTGCGCTTTCTCAGTAGAGGACCCTGGGGGGGACACCACGGGAGGAGAGGCTCTCCTGGGCTTTCCAGGGAGAGGTACCCGTGGATCAGCGGCCTGGGTGGAAGGCCTCCCAGTGGAGCTCTGCCCCGCCACCCGCCCAGGATGTGTAGTCGCTTGGAAGCCTCCGAGTCCCACTGCGGAGACCTGCCCGGGGCTCCCGCAACACGAACATCCTGCCTCCTCAGCCACCAGCACCCTGATCCCTCATGTCCACGCTTGTCTCCTGAGGTCCTCCTGTCACTGTAGCCCCCGATGTCCCCATCCCACTGCACACCCAATGCGTCAACCACCGGCTGGGCCCGTCGCCCCACCTGCACCCTGAGATCACTTTCTGCTTGCCCCGTGCCTGCAGACCAGCTCTCACCTTGCCTTCCAGCAGCCTGATTTTTTTATTTTTTAAGGATTTTATTTATTTGACAGAGAGCACAAGTAAGCAGAGCGGCAGGCAGAGGGAAAGGGAGAAGCAGGCTCCCCGCTGACCAGGGAGCCCGATGCAGGGCTCGATCCCAAGACCCCAAGATCATGACCTGAGCCAATGACAGATGCTTCACCGACTGAGCCACCCAGGACCCCTGGAGCCCAAATTAACACCACCTCAAACCACATCTGTACCCCCACCTTGGGGAAAGGCCCTCTCCCAAGTGCATCCTTCCTTGGGTCCGCTCCCTCAGCTTCGACTACCCCAGTGTCCTCCTCTATCCTATAATTACCCTTTATCCTCAGTAATTTACTAAGTCACTTCCCTCCATCTCTCCACCTGGGCTAGCCGGGCCAACCCCATCCCCGAGCCCCGGTGCGGTGAGTGCAAGGATCCGGGCATAGCCGTGGTGATGAGACTGCGATTATCACCAGAAATACTAAGAAAGAAGTGCCCTTCCCGGTGAGGGGGCAGAGGCAGCAAACACATGAGGGGCTGCAGGCGCCCCCTCTGTTCTTGTTTGGGGAAGAATGCGCCTGATAACGGGCATCACCAGGAGGAAGGCAAAGGTTCCTGACGCTTAGGGAAGGGTGCGCGGTCTGCCCGTTGGTCCATTCCCCAGGTTTTTCAGTCTTAGAAATCAATTCATTGGTTTTCAGTGTTGCTCAAGCCAATATTAGTTGGGTCTGTGCTAAAAGCGCTGCCCCAAACCTCCTGTCTGCCACCCGACCGCTCTGTCCTTAAAGAAACAATCCTATTCGTTTTGAGCGTCTCCGATTCTAAGCTTCTGAAGAGTGCGGCCAACAACTTCGAGCCCGCACTCCTCCATCCTGACCCCTCGGCTCCGGCTTCGTTAGAGCGGTGCTGCCCAACACAGTGGCTTCCATTCCACGGGGCTATTTATGTTTAAATTAATTAAAGTAGAAGAATTCCGCCCCCCGTTCCCACGGGCCACATTCAGAGTGCTCCACAGGCCCTGCGGCCTGAAGATCCAGAACATTCCAACATGACAGAAAGTTGTGCTGGACGGTACTGCTGCCGAGCATCCCTTTCAAGACCGCTCCTTCCACCTTGTTCTTTACCTGCCCCGCACCAGAGGACACACGCGAGCATCCGTAAGTGGCCCTCACCACTGACCGTGCTCAGGCTCAGGGATCCGCACAGTATTTCCTCCTGCATCCAGCTGCCTCTACCTTCCAACTTCATGGTACTGGCTAAGCCTACTTGCCCTTAACTGTGGGTTCTCACCTACGGTCACTTCCGGTCTCCACCCCCACCCCCCACCCCCCCAGGAGTACCTGGCAACATCTGGAGACCTATTCCGTTGTCCCCCGCAGGACAGCCCCCCAACAAAGAATGTCCAACCCCAAGTACCAGCAGTGCCTGGGGTGGGGAACTCCTGCCCTAGATTTTATTGACATAAATTTTAAAGGGTCACTTTGTGCTACTTTCATAAATGGGAGTATCACCGCCACCAGCACAAGGGAAACATTCCAACCAGCACAAGGGAAAGCAAACAGTGTTACCAGTGTCAGGCCAGAGTCAGTGGCTCTGAGCCCCAGCACGGCTCTTGCTCCTTCTTCCGTTTCTCCGGCTGAGATGACAGCGAGGGTCGGCTACTAAAAAGGTCCCCCTGACAGCGTTAGAAACATGGAGGGGGAGTTGAAAAACAAGGGAAGCACCTTACTGCCTGTCTCGGTGTGGTTTAGTTCCTGCCCATGAATTACTTGGGACGTTATCACGGCTGCCCCTCGAGCCCTCGCCCGCCTGCGTTTGGGGAACTACTGTCCCACTGCAGAAGCTTCGGGCTGGCAAATTTACGAGCAACCAAGACCCCTCCACACACACCCCAAACAGAAGAGGGGGTGGCCAGGCTCCCTCTCAACATCTGGACTGACCCCTGCAACTCCCTCTACCACCACACCCAGTCGGTCTAGGGTATAGACTTCCGAACCCTCGAGGCCTGAGGGGAGCAGCTGCCCAGAGCTGTGTCGTGGCAACTATCACCGTACTGTCATTTTTTAAAAGATTTTACTTACTTATTTGACAGAGAGAGGGACAGGGAGCAAGGGAACACAAGCAGGGGAAGTGGGAGAGGGAGAAGCAGGCTCCCCGCTGACCAGGGAGCCTGATGCCGGGCTTGATCCCAGGACCCTGCGATCGTGACCTGAGCCGAAGGCAGACGCTTTACCGACTGAGCCACCCAGGCGCCCCTACTGCTATTCTTTCTTAACACCAAACCAAGCTGTCTGCCACCTGTCATCACAAAGTCACTCCTACCTTCTAGACGGGCCAGGGAGATGGGCTGCAGAACAGAATGAGAAATTAGGGGCACCTGGGTAGTTCAGTCGGTGAAGCGTCTGCCTGGGGCTCAGGTCATGATCTGAAGATCCTGGGATGGAGCCCCGCCTTGGGCTCCCTGCTCAGTGGGGAGTCTGCTTCTCCCTCTCCCTCTGCCCCTCCCCCCCCACTCCTGCTCACTCGCTCTCTCTCCAATACATAAATAAAATGTTCTAAAAATGAGAAATTCATGGAGAAATTAAAGAAGAAATAACAGATGAGAGCCACGGTATCGAAACAGCACGACTATAACGGGTTGAGTAGGAACACCCGCTCCTAAGTCAGGGGGACCGCGTGCCACGCCCATTCCGCTTTACACGGGCTCCGTGGCTTTGGGCTCCTCATCTTTTGTGATCCCACTTTTTCTGTCTAAAAAAGACCTGCCTTGCTAAATTACTATGAGGGTAAAGGAATTTATATAGGAAAGGCGTATGACAATACGTAGCACATGACCGCAGGCAATTAATAGTGCCTACATTTAAGGCTTTTTTTCCAGATAAGAGAAAAAAACATAAAACAACGTTCTTACCTATGGATAGCAAGAGCCATTCCATGAGGTTCAGATGTAAGGCCGGAATAATTGACTTTACACTGCTTCTAGCTTAGGCCACTTAAACAAAGGAAAATCAAAGTAAATTTTCTTATGATTTGACTCTAAAACAAACAACGGTTTTCACGATGGGCAGCCTGTTGGCCAGATGTGCGGCGGTTTCACACAATCTGGCTGGAAGGCGAGGGAAAGCAAATATTACAGGGGGAAGCGCCAGGGGAACATATCTCTGGAAAAGGTAACTACTGTCCTAAGGCGCTGAGGAAATGATCACCTTGCTCTGGGTGTGACCACCGTCAGCCCGGCCATCCGTAAATACTTGCTGAATTGCCCCCACTGTGTGCTGAACTTTCCCGAAGCCAGAGTCCAGGAGGCGATCATCTCTGTGCTGATACTGGGAAGATCCCGGAAGAATTTAAAGAGAAATTAAAAGCAATATGGGGGGGGGGGGAGTCTACGCAGTGGTTCTCAATGGAAGGGGCGGGCTGGCGGGGGGGGGGGGGGAGGTTTGCCCCCAGCCCTGGGGGCACTTGGCAGGGTCTAGAGAGGTATTTGGTCGTCACAACTGCAGGGGCAGGGAGGGACTCCTGGCATCTCGTGGGTAGAGGCCGAACGTCCCCTAACGCCCAGGACAGCCCCACACGGAGTATTCCCCAGCCCCCCATGTCAACAGGCCGGAGTCTGAGAACCCCAGTCTCGAGCAGCACCGCCGGTATCTTCCTGCAGGGACGGAAATGCTCTCCATCCACGTGGTCTCACGCGGCAGCCACAGCCACGTGTGGCTGTTGAGCACTCAAAATGTGAAATCTAAATTTGTTCCATTAATTAATGAAAATAGCTACACAGACCCAGCATGTACCATATTGGGCAGCAGGTCTAGAAGGACGGAACTCAAGTTGTTAGTAAGCCTAGATGCCTGGGGAGGGGAAGGCACGGAAAGGAAGGTACGAGGGAAAATTCTGCTCTCTCTTCTAAGAACACCTAGGAGGCTGATTTTTTTTTTTTTTTTAACTAGGGGAATATAAAATTTCGAGTCAGAGGCACCTGGCTGGCTCAGTTGGTAAAGCATGTAACTCCTGATCTCAGGGTTGTAAGTAAGGCCGCACTCACCACGTGGTGGGTATAGAGATGACTTTAAAAAATAAATAAATAAAATCTTTAAAAATTAAAAACAAAAATAAAATCTAAAGTCAGAAAGCATGCAGAAAAGGGAGCTAGTGTGCTGAAGTCTGAACATTATCTCTGGTCACAGCAACACTACCTATTGGTGGAAAAACTGGGCCATATCAAAGAAAAAAGCCAAGTCATTGTGGAAATTTCTCTTTAAATAGAAACAGGTCCTCTGATCCAGCAAGTCTACCTGGAGGGATGGACTGTATATGAAATCTCGTATGGGTGAGCAACAGGAAAGGTATAAGGATGCTCCCAGCAGCAAGAAAGCAAAACCCTGGAGCACCTGGGTGGCTCTGTTGGTGAAGCAGCTGCCTTTGGCTCGGGTCATGATCCCAGGGTCCTGGGATCAAGTCCCACGTCGGGTTCCCTGCTCAGGGGGGGGAGCCTGCTTCTCCTTCTCACTCTGCCTGCTGCTCTCCTTGCTTGTGTTCTCTCTCTCTCTCTGGCAAATGAATAAATAAAATCTTTAAAAAAAAAAAAGAAAGAAAGAAAGAAAGCAAAACCCTGGAAATGACCAAATGACCATCAGAGAGGAACCCCCTCACAGTACACCTGCACTATTTTTTTTTTTTTAAGATTTTACTTATTTATTTGAGAGAGACAGAGAGAGGATGAGCAGAGAGCGGGGTAGAGGGAGAAGCAGACTCCCCACGGCACAGGGAGCCTGATGCGGGGGCTCAATCCCAGGACCCTAAGATCATGACCTGAGCCCTAGGCAGATATTAATAGACTGAGCCACCCAGGCGCCCTGGACTTGCTAATTAAGAGAATAAGGCAGATGCAAACACTGACAGGGCAAGATCCAAGTGATGAAGGGGGAGGGGAAAAGTAAAGTAAAAGATATGGAATTTATTATGCTATATATATTTTTTTATTTTTTTTATTATTTTTAAATTTTTTTTAATATTATGCTATATTTTAATAAAAATAGCATACACACATGGGAAAACAACACTGAGAAATGAATAGGCAGACACACACCCAGACTGTTAATTCTGGTTCTCCCGGGGGAAGGGGTCAGTCACGGGTGGCAGGATCTGTCGCCTTTCCTATTTCTCCTGCCAGAAGCCTTTCCCTACTGGTCTCCGCTGCTCAGCAGTGCAGGGCACCTCTTCCACGAGTATGACTCACACGGCGTCTCGCCCCCACAATGAGTCAGTGAATGCAGACTCAAGCCCAAGCCTGTCACCTCTCATCCCCGGTCCTCTGATATCAAGCCTCCGACTGCCGCCAAGGCAAATGAGCTCCAGGACTCTACTTATCTCCAACTTCCAACCCCTCTGGCAAGACTCCTTCACACCAGATTTCCTTGAGCAACCCATTCCCCTTCTTCTACTTCAAAGCCCAACTCTGTGCTCTGCACAGAAAGGAAGGTCTTCACAGAAAGCAGGTCTGTTCTCCCTTAGACTGTACTTGCCTGTTTGCTCCTAGAAAACTCAAGTCTATGGAAGCCCAGCAAGCAACATATAAAAATATTGAACAAAAATAAACCCTGGGGGGGCACCTGGGTGGCTCAGTGGGTTAAAGCCTCTACTTTCGGCTCAGGTCATGATCCCAGGGTCCTGGGATCGAGCCCCACATCCGGCTCTTTGCTCAGTAGGGAGCCTGCTTCCCTCCTCTCTCTCTCTGCCTGCCTCTCTGTCTACTTGTGAGCTCTCTGTCAAATAAATAAATAAAATCTTTAAAAAATAAAAATAAAAAGGGGGCACCTGGGTGGCTCAGTGGGTTAAGCTGCTGCCTTCGGCTCAGGTCATGATCCCAGGGTCCTGGGATCAAGCCCCACATCGGGCTCTCTGCTCAGCGGGAAGCCTGTTTCCTCCTCTCTCATTCTCTCTGCCTGCTTGTGATCTCTATCTGTCAAATAAATAAATAAAATCTTTAAAAAAAAAAATAAATAAAAAATAAAAATAAAAATAAAAAATAAAAAATAAACCCTGGGTCCAGGGGACAGGGCACACTGAGGAGCCTAGACCTGTGGGAAGGAAGTGGCCACCGGGCTGCTCACGTACAGATCGTAAGATTCTTTATGACAGAGACAGAAGGGGCGCCTGGGTGGCTCAGACGGTTAAACGTCTGCCTGCGGCTCAGATCATGATCCCAGAGTCCTGGGATCGAGCCTCGCATTGGGCTCCTTGCTCAGCAGAGGGCTGCTTCTTCCTCTCCCTGCTATCTCCCTACGTCTGCTATCTCCCTGTCAAATAAATAAATTAAATCTTAAAAAAAAAAAAAGACAAAAAGTACAGATTCTTAAGTGCAAGCCCTCGGTTTTTAAATGCTGGTAACTAACACAATATTTAAATATTATGCAAAACTAAAATCACACCCAGGTGTCATTTTTTACTTAGCAAAAATAACCAAAATCAAAAAGTTTAATAACACCGGTTTTGGTTGGGATGGGTAAACAGACACTTTCCACTGCTGGGAGGGGTTGAAATCAGTACAGCCTTGAGGGAAGGCAGCCTGGCAACAGCTCTCAAAATTACCAATGCAGGGGCACCTGGGTAGCTCAGTGGGTTAAAGCCTCTGTCTTTGGCTCAGGTCATGATCCCAGGGTCCTGGGATCAAGCCCCTCATCGGGCTCTCTGCTCAGCAGGGAGCCTGCTTCCTCCTCTCTCTCTGTCTGCCTCTCTGCCTACTTGTGATCTCTGTCTGACTTGTGATCTCTGTCTGTGAAATAAATAAACAAAATCTTTAAAAAGAAATTACCAATGCATTCAACTGGACCCAATGATTCCCCTTCGAGATATTATCGTTGTAACTGGGCAAAGACTTGGGTTCAACATCATTCTCCATAACATTGTTAGTAATAGGTACCATTAGATATAACCCAGGTGTCCATCAGTGGTAGGGTGGTTATATTAAGTATGGTAAGTCTGTTCAATGAAATCCTTTAAAGTCATTCTGTTTAAAAAAAAAAAAAAAAGGAATGAAAAAGCTTTTTATGTACCGACATGAAGCAAGCCCAGTGTATACTCTTAAGTGAAAGAAATATGTCGTGTTGCATTGTGTAGACTAATTATAGAATAAAAAAGGTCAAAATCTATGTGTGGGTGTCTAGATAGATAAATATAAAATACATGGGCCTTCTTTGGAAACCAGTCAAAATGCTCGAGACGACACAGAAGAAGTTGAGGAGTGGCTGCACACAAGGGCACAGGGTAGCCAAAGCAGGGGACGGAGAGAGGCTATACGTTTGCAAAGTACACACTTCTGTACCTTTTCAACAGTGAACTACGTGACCGCGAGATTTTTTTTTTTTTAAAGATTTTATTTATTTATTTGACGGAGAGAGAGATCACAAGCAGGCAGAGAGGCAGGCAGAGAGAGAGGAGGAAGCAGGCTCTCCGCTGAGCAGAGAGCCCGACGCGGGACTCGATCCCAGGACCCCGAGATCATGACCTGAGCCGAAGGCAGCGGCCTAACCCACTGAGCCACCCAGGCGCCCCGAGATTTTTTTTCTTCTAACATACAAACAAAACAAAAAATCCCACCGCGCTCCCCACACAGCACCCAGCTCTCCGTCCGCAGCCTCGGAGCTTGGCCGCAAGCCCAGAGGGCAGAACCAGATACTATTCCCCTCACACCCCAGATCGGGTATACAGAAGGGGCTCAGATGCCCGGTGCAGGTTGAGGCGCCTCTCCCGGGCTTCTCCCCGGCCCCAGCCACACACACCACCAACCCCCGCCCCCCCCAGCACGCAGAGACCTGCTGCCTTACCCTGTGTGTTTATACTGTGTCTGCGGCATTGGCTCACGGGTTCCAGACCAGGTCTGGGGCCACAGCCCAGACAGCCGTGTCACTCCCCTCATTCCTCCCCAGAGTCCTGCAGGCAGGCCCTCCCCGTCCTGGAGAGGAGGAAACAGCACCCAGAGCCCAGCGGCAAGTGGGGGCAGAGCCAGATGTGAGTCCCACAGGCTGGCCTCGGGGCCAGCCCTCGACCACAGCGCTGCGAGAACTCACCCCACCGAAGGATCGGAGGATCGGAGAGCTGCCTCTGAGGTGTCATCGACACAGCAGCCTAGGGAGGCACCCCATGACAGGGACACAGCAGGAACACACCAAGGGTCCCCAGGGGCACCAGCCCAGCTGCCTAGCTCCTCCCTCGGAGCACCGTCAAGGGTCACTGTGGCGAACCCTGCTCTGCTCCTCTCCTCTCCTCTCCACGGGCCACATGCTTTGGGGGCAAAATGCGTTGCACGTGTGACCTCACTCAGCCCTCCAAACGACTTGCACAACCACACGCTCATTTACAGGAGGTGAACTCACTCGCCCAAGGTCATACAGCCAGTAAGTGGCAGAGCCCAGACTTGCACCAAGATGGTCTTGCTTGAATCCACGCTCTCAACGCCTCGCGGTCCTCAGCAGCCAACCGTGGCCTTGGGGAGCTGCCCCCTCCTGCCAGGAGCCCTTTCCTTCCCAGCCTCCAGCTCCTCCAGGCTCCCGGGGAGAAACTGCAGCCGGGCTCCACCTCGGGCGGGCGTGGCTCTGGCACAGAGACAGCCCCAAGAAGGCCCCGGGGGAGGTTTCCGAGGGCGCCTGCCTGCAAGACGTGGGAGGTTCCCCAGCCAGTCCCTTGCAAAGACTTTAGCTCTGGAAGCTGGGGCGGGGCTGCTGAGGGTCTAGCCCAGGGACCGCTGGCGGGGGGAAGGACACTCCCTAGGAAGCAAGTTCACACCTCTGCTCCCGTGACCGCGGCGGGTGAACGTACCGGGGGAATCCGGGCTCCAGCAGCTGCACCTCCAACCTCCACTCTCCGCAGGGAAGCCACAAGTTACTGCCCTTGGCCCCGGGCTGCACACAAGCCCTGCCATGAGCAACTGTCTTCAGAAAGATTTTCTTGTCGTCATTCAACAAATACTTATCAAATGCTTGCAGACCCTCAGACCTGCCTTAGAAAACTACCGGAGGTACGGCGGTGAGCAACTCCGTCCACCCAGCACACCCACAGGGAATGTGCTGGACACCGAGCGTCTCCCCAGCCGACCACAGGCTCCTTCTGTCTCCAAAGGCACCGGTCTCACACATCGATCAACGGGAAGTCCGATTTGTGGTAAACGGAGAGAGGAAAACAAGTGTTTTTACTTCTTTTTCTTTTTCTTTTAACCTTCCCAATCTCACGAACATGCATGGAACAAAAGGCAAAATAAAAACAGTGGGTGGGGCGCCTGGGTGGCTCAGTGTGTTAAGCCTCTACTTTCAGCTTCGGTCATGATGTCAGGGTCCTGGGATCGAGCCCCACATCGGGTTCTCTGCTCAGCAGGAAGCCTGCTTTCCCATCTCTCTCTGCCTGCCTCTCTGCCTACTTGTGATCTCTCTCTGTCAAATAAATAAATAAAATCTTAAAAAAAACACACAAAAAACAAAAAAAACCACAATGGGTGAAAAAGGCCACCACTCATCTCCTGACCTGGAACAGAAGGCAGTTCTGCCATTCACCGGGCGTAAAACAGCAGAGCCCTTCCAGACAGCCTCTCCATCAGAGCCACATGGTTAGAGCCCTCAGCTGACCACGGATTCCATTTAACCCAGGGAACTGGAGAGTCTAGCTTATTAAAATCGTCTAAACGTTGGGGCGCCTGGGTGGCTCAGTTGTTAAGCGTCTGCCTTCTGCCCGGGTCATGATCCCGGGGTCTTGGGTTTGAGCCCCGTGTGGGGCTCCCTGCTCAGCGGGAAGCCTGCTTCTCCCTCTCCCACTTCTCCTGCTTGTGTTCCCTCTCTTGCTGTGTCTCTGTCAAATAAATAAATAAAATCTTTTAAATAAAATAAAAGTAAAATAAAATTGTCTAAATGCAGGGGCACGTGGGTGGCTCAGTCAGTTGGGCATCTGACTCTTGATTTCCACTCAGGTCATGATCTCAGGGTCATGGGACAGAGCCCCGCATCAGTGGGGAGTCCGCTGAAGGTTCTCTCTCTCCCTCTCCCTCTGCCCCTCCCCCCAACACTTACACTCTCTCTCGTTCTCTCCAAAATAAATAAATGAATCTTTAAAAAAAAAAATGTTTCCAAATGTAGGAGAAACCTTATGCCACGATATCCTCCCTAGGCTAAGCTCTAATTTATAAGAGCAAAATCAAATTGAAATCATGTCACTTAATAGCCATTGGATTAAAACAGAGATCAAAGGAAACACACACCTGAATGCTAACAATAGCAGATAAGGCTTTAAATAATTTTAAGAACCACATCTTTGACTTTTCTGTAACAGGAATTACTACTTTAACAATGGAAAAAATAGAACCCTGGTGTATAGAAGTCCCACGCAGGGCCCCAGGGTGGGGAAGGGCGCTCGGGCCAGGCTCTGAGCATCTCCTGGGCCTCACTGGCCGCTTCTGGCTTGCCTATGCGCGGGTCCTTCCTTCCCTAGCAAGGCCTGGTGCCCCGGCCCCTAGTTCCGTCACCTGGCAGGAACCGGCTGATGCTATTCAGGGGGGTGCCAGTGACAACTGACGAAGGCTCAGGCCAGGTTAATGCAATTCCTTGGAAACGCTGTAAGTCTCGGCCACTCTGGAGGAAGCTGCTGGGAGCCAGCGCAGATGGAATGGGGCATCCCCAGCCAAGCAGCAAATATGGGATCAACTAGAATTCTATAACCCAGGCCCCTGACAAAGGCCTCTGTGGCTAATTCCTTACGGCAATAGGCTACAAGAATAAGGAAGGAGGGAGAGAGGAGAGAAAGGAGACAGAGGGAGGCCTGGATCCCCCCTTTCCTTCTGCGAAATGGTTCTGTTGTTTTCCCCCCGTGGGCTCCGATACTCAGCACACACCTTCACGGAAAGCCCCTGTGCCCTGCACACCACGTTCCCCCTGATGAATCAGAAATGTGACATCCTTTGGGGAGACGAAGATTTCCAAATAAAACTAAGGGCGCGCGGCTCCTACTCTTGTCTCCGGGCTCAGTCGGTCAGTTAGCACATATTTACTGAGCACCTACTACGTGCACCTCGGTACTAAGCAGTGGGACACGCACACAAGACAAGTGAGGGCCCTGCCCTTGGGGCACCTACTATTTCCCAGGTGGGCAGGTGGCAACAGGAAACAGAAAAAGTACATACGACAAGAACATGTCACTGTGGGGAAGGCGGCTCCTGAGTACGTGGTCTGGGAAGACCTCTCTGAAGGAAGAGACTGCCAAGCTAGCACCGAGACAAGAAGGCAGTAGCAGCTTGAGAGCTGTGTGACCCTGGGCTAGTCACCTAACCCCTCCAAGCCCTGGTTTCCCAGGAAACGCAACAACGGCGCCAGCCACAGGACTAGGTGTGGAAGCCACAAGACAATCCACCAAAGCCACGGCTTGAGAGGACCGTGGTCCCGGCGGCTAAGCAGACAAGGGAGAACAAAATTCATGCAAGCGCAGCCCTACGTGTCCCTACAGGTGGGGACTCCTGTCTCTTGAGTTTGCTGCTAGATTCCCGGCATTCAAACTGTTCCCAGGGGCAGAGCAGGTGCTGGGCAAACACCTACGGGGTAAATGAATCGTAACCCTCTGAAATGTCCCACATTCACAGCTACGTTCCCAGTTTTCTGCGGGGTGGTGAGTGCAGCTGTTCTGTGACAGTCACTGGACAGACTGGGCTCATCCAGTTCCCAGGAGGTGACGTCACAGGCCCCGGGGGCTGGCGCCTCCCTCAGCTTTCCCTCAGTGTCTTGGGTGACTCTGCCAGCATCCAGAACAAAATCATAACTTAAAAGTGAAACTAAGGGGCACCTGGGTGGCTCAGTTGGTTGAGGATCTGCCCATGGTTAAGGTCATGGTCCCGGGATCGAGTCCCGCATCGGGCTCCCTGCTCCGCGGGGAGTCTTCCCCCTCTCCCTCTGCCTGCTGCTCCCCCTGCTTGAGTGTACCTGCTCCCTCTCTCTCTGTCTCTCTCTCTCTCTCTCTGCCAAATAAGGAAATAAAATCTTTAAAATTTTTAAGTGAAACCAAAATAAGAAACAACTTGCGAAAATACAGGGCACTGGTTAAAGTAAATTAGCCAACCTACTCCAAGAAATATTATGTTGCCATTAAAGACGTCATTTACAAAGTACCTCATGATACAGAGAAAGCCTTATATTAAAATGTTAAATCAACAACAGGAAATAAAAACACAGGGGCTACATGGTTATAATTTATAAAACAATGTACACACAGAAAGGAGACTGGGAGAAAACAGGGTATCCGTGATGTTCTAAGATAGTCCGTTAAGGAAGTGAAGACCAGGTTCCACTCCCCCGTCTTCTCTGTCCTCCCAAGCTTTCTTCAGTACAGATACACTTGTTTTACAATGAAAAGAAAATAAATTTCATATATTTTTACCCTTCCCTTGTGATATAAGCTACTGAAGAAGAGGGTGCTTGATCAGAGAGGAAAGCCGCTGTGATGTGACCGTTTTGCCAAGTCTCACAAACCCTCAGTCCCTTTCCCCTCAACAAAAATCACCTGCTCTGAGTGGATATGACAGAAAAAGTCAAATAGTAGATTTCATCAAGACAGGTCGCAAAATGCAATTTACTGTCTGAGCTCAAATTAAAATGAGTCTTTTAAAAAACTGAAATGAGGGGCACCCAGGTGGCTCAGCGGGTTAGGGGTCGACTCTTAGTTTTGGCTCAGGTCATGAACTCAGAGTGGTGAGATCAAGCCCCGGAGTCCGGCTCTGTGCTCAGCGGGGAGTCTGCTTGAGATTCTCTCTCTACCCTTCCCCCACTTGCATACACATTCTCTCTATCAAATAAATAAATCTTTAAAAACAAAACAAAAAAAAAAAAACTGAGGGGCGCCTGGGTTGCTCAATTCGTTAAGCATCTGCCTTCAGCTAAGGTCATGATCCCAGGGTCCTGGGAGGGAGCCCCACATTGGACTCCTGCTCACTGGGGAGTCTGCTTCTCCCTCTGCCTCTGCCCCTCCACCTCCCACTTGTGTGCTCTCTAATAAAAAAAAAAAATCTTTAAAAAATAATAAAAATTGGGGCACCTGGGTGGCTCAGTGGGTTAAGCCTCTGCCTTCTGCTCAGGTCATGATCTCAGGGTCCTGGGATCAAGCCCTGCATCTGGCTCTCTGCTTGGCGGGGAGCCTGCTTCCCCCCTCTCTCTGCCTGCCTCTCTGCCTCGTTGTGACCTCTCTCTCTGTGTGTGTCAAATAAATAAATGAAATCTTTAAAAAAAAATTAAAAATTAAAATTAAGAGAAAACTGAAATGAAGTCTTTGTCATTCTAAACCAAAACCACTCTTTTTTTTTTTAAAAAAGATTTTTATTTGTCAGAGAGAGAGAGAGCGAGCGAGCACAAGCAGGCAGAGCAGCAGGCAGAGGCAGAAAGAGAACCAGGCTCCCCGCTGAGCAGAGAGCCCAACGTGGGACTCGATCCCCGGACCCTGAGATCATGACCTGAGCCGAGGCAGATACTTAACCCACTGAGCCACCCAGGCGTCCCCAGATCCGTTCTCAAAGGAAAAAACCCCTCTGGTCCTCAGTCTCATCATCCGGAAAGCAGGGCTGTCAGGAGGAACAGGGTGTGCTCAAAACTCTAGAACACTGCCGGGCACCTAGTTAGCATGCAGCGGTGGTTAGCAACCGTTAAAATCGTCATCAAATTCCTCTGGCACGATCCAAGTAACTAGAAGGAGCAACAAACCATACAAAGCACAGCCTGACGTGTGACTGCCGGGAGCTCTTTAGGCCAAAGGAAGCGGCCAGTGACTCCAGCCCCTTCACCTGGCAGAGCACGTGGTACATGTTTCAGGTTGGGGGGGCGGGGAGGGGTAGCTCCAGTCCCCATGACTTTTTTTTTTTTAAGATTTTATTTATTCATTTGACAGAGAGAGACAGAGTGAGAGAGGGAACACAGCAGAGGAGTGGGAGAGGGAGACGCAGGCTTCCCGCGGAGCAGCGAGCCTGATGCGGGGCTCGATCCCACGACCCTGAGATCATGACCTGAGCTGAAGGCAGACGCTTAACGACTGAGCCACCCAGGCGCCCTTCCAGTCGCCGTGACTTTGCAACATGCTCACAGACAGCTCTGGAGACAGGACTATCTAAAGAGAACTGCTAAGGAACTCATCATCAATTAAGAATGAAGGCTTATTAGTAACATCAACAGATACCCCGCTTGCCAAAATGGGCATAAGTAGGTTACTTCCGGTATGAGTTTGCTAGGGTTGCCATAATAAAGCACCACAGGATGGGTGCCTTAAATAGAACTTTATTTTCTCCCAGTTCTGGAGGCTAGAAGTCCAAGGTCAAGGTGTAGGCAAGGTGGGTTTCTCCTCGGCCTCTCCCCTTGGTTTGCAGAGGGATGTGCTGCTCCTGGGTCCTCACATGGTCTTTCCTCCCACCCCTGGCATCTCACTTGTGTGTCCCTGTTTCCACTTCTCATAACGACACCGGTCAGACTGGAACAGGGCCCATCCTAAGAGCCTCACGTTAACTTAATCACGTCTTTTTTAAAGGCTCTATCGCCAAATACAGGAGTCACAGTCCGAGGGCCTGGAGGTTAAGGCTTTAACAGAGAATCTGTGAAGGGCTACACCGCAGCCCCTAACACTTCCCAGGGGCTCTCTTCCAACCACTCAGGCAGCCACTGAATCAGAAAGCTGAACTCAGAGTGAGGAGCAAAAGTCCCAGCATGAACTTCCTGCCTAACAGGTATTTCCTTAAGAAATAAAAGGGAGGGAGGAAGAGGGAGGGAAGGGGGAGGGAGGGAGGGAGAGAGAAAGGGGCAACCTTCACAGGACACTAAGGGACAAGTGAATACTCATACCCTTAGCCCAGTGGCTCCTAATAGGTGCAATTTTGCCCCCTCCCACCCCCACTCCCCAACCCCTGGCACAGGGGGACCCTGGGCAATGTCTGCGACGTCTCTGGTTGTCATGACTGGGTGGAGGACGTTGTTGGCATCCAGTGGGCGGGGCCCGGGCTGCTGTCACACATCCAACAACAGACAGGACAGCCCCCACAACAGACAACTGTCACACCCCAAATGTCAACAGTGCCGAGGCTGAGAGCTGCTGAGGTCCCACCTGGCCAGGTCTGACTTCACCCTGTGTCACAGCAGATGGCCCGGCAGAGGGTGGGAGATCCTGCCAGGCCCCATTCTACGGGGAGGGCACTGTCCACGCGCCACCCTGCTTCCTCCTCAGCGAGGCAGGCCAAAGGCTCCTCCTCCTGGCATTTGGCAAATGCCACAGAGACCTGACTGTGAGGACAAAAGCATCCAACTGCCCTTCATTTCCCACCGGGTGCCTCGCTCTCCCTGGGCCCCTTCCAACTGCCCCTCCCATAATCCCCCCAGACTGTTTATACAATGATAAAGGCAACATTAAGATCCCAAATTGACCCGGTAAACTAGCCACTGTTTAAAAATCATGTTTAGGGGCGCCTGGGTGGCTCAGTGGGTTAAAGCCTCTGCCTTCAGCTCAGGTCATGATCCCAGGGTCCTGGGATCCAGCCCCACATCGGGCTCTCTGCTCTGCAGGGGGACTGCTTCCTCCTCTCTCTCTGCCTGCCTCTCTGCCTAGTTGTGATTTCTCTCTGTCAAATAAATTAAAAATATTAAAAAAATAAATAAATAAAATAAAAATCATGTTTAAAAAAAAAATCTTGTCTTTCATGGATAACTTGGCAAAACAAAAAAATGTTTTAATCTATTAGCAAAATCAGATTATTCCATTTCCTCCCCCCTTACAGCAATATTACAGTATTTTTAGGCTAAAAGCAACATTTTAGCACAGGTGGCCACTCCCTAAAGATCAGACACGTCTGGGAGCACATCTACAAACTTCACGATCTTTGACGGAATTCATACTGTTCTTCAAGTCAGTTCTCTGTTTTTCATGGAAATGTATGTTGAAAGGAAACTCACTATCACTACAACAACAACAACAAAAAAGCAAGTATCACTTGGCACAAACAGAAAGAACCATAAAAATAATTGCTAGCCTTTCAGTGTCTGGCCATGGGCCACCCAAAGTGATCTTTGGCAACGTTTCTCCTCCAATCTTTCCAAATCACACAAATGAGAGAAAACAGATACGAGCTTAAGAATTGGGCACTGTTCTGGGCAAACAGGCAATGTGGTCCGTGGAACCTCCAACTCTTGGTTTCGGCTCAGGTCCTGAGATCAAGCCCCACGTCAGGCTCCTCACTCAGCACAGAGTCTGCTTGAGATCCTCTCTCTTTCCCTCTGCCTGCCCCCTGCACGTTCTGTCGGTCCTTTAAGATAAATAAACAAATCTTTTAAAAAAACAAAAAGCAGGCCATGACATCTGGGCAGCTCAGTCGCTTAAGCACCTGCCTTCAGCTCAGGTCGATTCTAGGGTCCTGGGATCGAGTCCTGTATGGGGCTCCCGGCTGAGCAGGGAGCACATTTCTCCCTCTGCCTGCCACTCCCCTTGCATGTGCTCACTCGTACACACTCTCTCTCTGACAAATAAATAAATTAAATTAAATTTAAAAAATTCAGCACCGTTCCAGCTCTTTAGGTAAAAGTCATTGATAAGAACATTACAAGTAGTCTTTTTCTTTTTTTTTCTTTAAGATTTTATTTATTTATTTGACAGACAGAGATCACAAGTAGGCAGAGAGGCAGGCAGAGAGAGAGGAGGAAGCAGGCTCCCCACTGAGCAGAGAGCCCGATGCAGGGCTTGATCCCAGGACCCTGAGATCGTGACCTGAGCAGAAGGCAGAGGCTTAACCCACTGAGCCACCCAGGAGCCCCACAAGTAGTCTTTTTCTTTAGAAATTAAACCAAAGTCCAGTCACTGTCATAAGTGAAGCTGGAGGCACCCCACATCCATTCCCAAAAGCGGCCACAAAATACCAGCAGAGTGAATTCAGGACTTTCATCGTTTGCACTTGGGAACGATGCTAAAAGAAAGTTCTATTCTGGGAACAGCCAAAAATCCAAAGATGCATTGGTCGGTGCCTCTCCTCTTCAAGCTTGTTGCATGGGTGCCTTAGGTCAACGTCAAACGGCCACACTCTCTCTCTGGCACCGGCATGCAGGGCCTCCAGCCACTGGCCTTCCTCCAGGAAGCCCCCTAAAGCATGGCTCCCACATCACCTCTACGCTTCAGCATCCCTGCCTGGGTCTGTAATTCCAACCCCCTGGCGTCACTGCCTGGTTCCGGGCAGGGACTCGGTAACAGGAAATGGTTAGCGTAAGTGCAGCCGACCGGGCTGGCGGAGGACGCGGAGGGCACTTTCCAGCGGGCCGCTGTCCAGGCTTGTCTCGACTGTTCTCGTCCAAGGGGGCAAAGAGCTGTTTACACAACTCTCCATTCCACCACGGGGAGGGGCAGGGCTGGGGGCTACGGATGTCACTGATCAGCATGCCCCCCTCCTCCGTCCTGCCCCAAGCACACCTCTGTACCCTATACACCCAATACCACGCCACGGTGTCAACATACACACACACACACACACACACACCCCTATATACATCCGATCCTCATTATTTGTGGTTTCTGTATTTGCAAATCCACCCACTACCTAAAATTTATAACCTCAAAATCAACACTCATAGCAGCGTCGTGGTCACTCATAGACACGTGTGGCAAAACATCCGTACCGCCTCTCACAACTCCCCCAGATGAGGTGGGACAGCGCGACACGTCCAGTCCAGCTCCACACTGTACGCGCGGGCCCTTCCCACCGTCTACGTAGGGCCACGCTTTGTGCACTTTGGAGCTTTTTGTTAGTGACCATCACTATTTCAAAGAGCCCCCAAGCATAGCGCTGACATGCTGTCCAGTGTCCTGAGAATAGGAAGCTTTATGAGTCGCAGCGCTGCTGGTCACAAATCCACGACTAATGAATCGAAAACATATATTAAATACAGAGTCCTGGGCGCCTGGGTGGCTCAGTGGGTTAAGCCTCGGCCTTCAGTTCAGGTCATGATCTCAGGGTCCTGGGATCGAGTCCCGCATCGGGCTCTCTGCTTGGCAGGGAGCCTGCTTCTTCCTCCTCCTCTCTCTCTGCCTACTTGTGATCTCTGTCAAATAAATAAATAAAATCTTTAAAAAAATTAAATAAATACAGAGTCTTTAAACCAAAACATACCTTTAAAATAGGTAAAACATGACCAGAAGCTTGCAGAGAACTAACCCTGTGTCTCCACCAGGAGCAATGGCTCAGTCTTGGCCAATTCAGGGCTGGCAGGGACCTCCTGGAACATAATCACCGTGAATAACGAGAATCCACCAAACTATGTCTAATACTACCTCCGTCGTGTCAAAAGAGAAAAGGCATCTTAACGCCACAAATTATGGCTTCAGACCGTTCCGTGGAATAAAGGTCTGCATAAGAACTCCCTGCACTGGCATTTTTTCTGCTGTCACACAGGCAGTGACATCCACGTCACCGAGGGACCCGGGTCCTGGCACGGTGCCGAGGACTGCTGCAAAGCCACAGAGTCTCGCACAGCCCTAGACGCGGTCATGTGGGCTTCTCGTGGCATCAAGCCCCCTGCGGGGTATTTTCCAGCTCAAGTTCGTCCTCAACTAGAGCCTCTCCAGAGACCGAGGAAGAGGAGGACACAATGTCATCCAGTGCGAGAGTCCCACCCTCCAGGCCAGGAGAAGAACAATTTCTAAGGCTCACCAGCCCTCCCAACACTCCCCTGCACGCCCGAGGGCCGGCCAGCCACATGCCCTCCCCATTTCCTCCTGTTGCCCAAGAGGGAGCTGAGGCACAGAGGGGAGAAGACAGTGGTCCGGAGCAACAGGGGTGGTCAGGACCAACCCTGGAAAAAGGGTAAAACTGGTCCGTTCATCTATGTCTGTGTGGCCCCAGAACCCAAACTCTTTCATGAACAAATCCACAAAGCCGGCACTCAGTCTGGGCTGGGTATTTGAAACCACAGCCTACAGATTTCTTATCTTTGTTCTCCCGGTGGTTTGGAAAATGTGATATCCCTTAAAGAGCTACCATTCCCAAATTCTCTATCCTGCAGCCACGTGCCCCCCCGCCAAAATCATTCATTGTTCCTGGAGGGAAGAAGAACTCAACTGAGGAAAAAGGACATGTAGGGAGCCGAGCAGACCTGAGCAGAACACCTGCTCGGAGAAATGCTCCCAAGTTCTCCTAACTGGGAGGCAGGTTCACCAGAGCTCTCGTTAGTTTCTGCTGTATGCGCCTGGCTATTAATTGCTTGACCTTTTTGAGCCTCAGTTTCTTTATCAGCAAAACAAGCATAAAAAGTACCAACCTTGGGCACCTGGGTGGCTCAGTGGATTAAAGCCTCTGCCTTGGGCTCAGGTTATGATCCCCGGGTCCTGGGATGGAGCCCCAAATCAGGCTCTCTGCTCAGCAGGGAGCCTGCTTCCTCCTCTCTCTCTGCCTGCCTCTCTGCCTAGTTGTAATCTCCATCAAATAAATAAATAAAATCTTAAAAAAAAAAAAAAGTACCAATGTCAAAGGGGCACCGTGCAGGGCAGGCAAGAAAACCTTAGTTCAGAGCCGAGGCACTAAAGACTCCCATCGGCAGTCAGGGAGCGGGTCACGGAACACATCCGTTTAAATTCTGCACCCTCTGGGACACCTGGTGACTGGTTGGGCGTCTGCCCTTGGCTCAGGTCACGATCCAGGGTCCCTGGGATGGGGTCCCTCATCAGGCTCATCAGGCTCCCTGCTCAGCGTCTGCCTCTCCCTCTGCCTGCGGCTCCCCCTGCTTGTGTTCTCTTTCTCTGATAACTAACTAAATAAATAACATTTTAATTAAGTCTGCATCCTCAAGCAAAAGGTAAGCATGAGCTCTGAGCCTTGCCATGCCTCTGCAGTACCCAGCAGGCAGGCCTCCCCCACCCCGCCTGCCCAGACCCCCTGGGATGTGAAGCCAGGGCAGGAATGTGCTCCCGGGCTTAGGGGATCCACCCATCCAGCACTGGTCCCCTCGCTGCTGTAACCCATCACCACATGTCTATCATCCTACAGTTCTGGAGGTCAAGAGTCCACAGCAGGTCTCACCCGTCTCCAATCAAGATGTCAGCAGGGCCAGTTCCCTCTGGAGGCTGTTTGTTTCCTTGAAGTTTCCCGTTTCCAGATGCACCCCCTCACTTCCCCCTACCCTGTCCCCCGCACGCGCTCCCTTCTCCATCTTCAAGCCAGCAGCCCTCCTCTCCCAGGGTCTCTCGGACTCACTCTCCTCATTTCAAGGGCGCTTACTGGGCCCACCTGGCTAATCCAGGGCAGTCTCCCCATCTCAAAATCATTCACTTAATCGCACTGGCAAAGTCCGTTTTGCCATGGAAGTTCATACACTCCCAGGTCCAGGGGCCATCGTTCTGCCCGCCACCCCCCTGCATGCCGTATCCTTGGCGGCAATCCAGATTTCGTATTCTTTTACTCTTTTCCGTTAAAGCTTGACTACTTGCATGGATGGCATATAAGGTTTCTCACATAAATCATCCACCGAAAAAACTCCTCACTAGAATATGCAGGTTTTATTTATTTATTTTTTAAAAGATTTATTCATTAGAGAGGCGCCTGGATGGCTCAGTGGGTTAAAGCCTCTGCCTTCGGCTCGGGCCATGATCTCAGGGTCCTGGGATCGAGCCCCACATCGGGCTCTCTGCTCAGCAGGGAGCCTGCTTCCTCCTCTATCTCTCTGCCTGCCTCTCTGCCTGCTTGTAGTCTCTGTCAAATAAATAAATAAAATCTTAAAAAAAAAAGATTTATTCATTAGAGAGAGAAAAAGAGAGAGAAAGTACGCACACAGAAGCAGGGGGAGAGGCAGTGGGAGAGGGAGAAGCAGACACCCACTGAGCAGGGAGCCCGTCGTGGGGCTTGATCCCAGGACATGGAAATCATGACCTGAGCTGAAGGCAGACGCTTAACCATCTGAGCCACCCAGGCACCCCAAGATTCTTATATTTAAAGATGAAAACTCACCTCACAAGCCCAGACACCACCTAAGCTTCTATCCCTCGGTGAAGGAAAAGAGACAACGGCGGAGGGAACCCAGGGTGTCTTCTCTCTGCCTGAGGCTCCCTTCTGGTACTCACACCCCCAAGTTTCCCACCCCCACGCTCACATCATGTGGTTAAAACTTGGTGCATCCATCAGCGAAGACTGTGGGCCACAGAGTCACGTCAGAAGAAGGAGTGAGCAGCATTCTGAGAAGCCCAACAGACTTCTGCCTGGATTATCGAGAAAAGGTTACCATCCCCCATCCGCCAGGAGACCATAAACTGGAGATCAGCTTCAGACATTCCTTCTCTCAAAAAGGACTTACTCTGGGCACCTACTCTGTGCCAGCCTCTGTGTGATGGTGATTAAGCTGTCACCAACCGGGGCCCCACTGTTCCCAGCCAAATGATCACACAAGCCCATGTCACACTCCAACTGTGCAAGACAAGAAGCAGAGAGGCTCTGAGTGGGATCTGATCGCTCATCAGGGACATCAGGGAAGGCGCCCCTGAGGATGGGAGACCCAGTAAGGCTTCATTGACTAGGTGAAGAGGGAAGAGGACATTCCAGGCAGAGAACAGGATGTGCAAAGGTCCTGTGTCCAGAGGGACCTCAGGAGGAGATAGTGAACACAGTGTGGCTACAGGGGAAAGGGGCCAGGCTACAGTATACAGTGATGAAGGTGATGATGGAAGGAAGCAGGGGCCCCAGCAGAACTTTCTGTGATGGTAGAAATGACGTACTTTCATCATCCCACACACAGGCCCTGCCCACACGCAGGTACTGGGGACTGAAAGGTGGCTAGTGCCACTAAGGCGCTAAATTTTTAACTGTGTGTAATTCTGATTATTCTAACTCTGAATGTAAATAGCCACATGAGGCTCATGACCACCATGGTGGACGGCACAGGGCCTCGAGAAATGGAAAGCTACAAGAGGGCTTCGAGCAAAACGTTTTCATGATCAGAGCATCTGGCCACATCTGCTCTGGCCGCAGGGTGGACCCCTCACTGGCCAGTGGACACCTCTGATGCAGGGAGGTAAGTGACAACAGTGATGGTGACGGTGGCCTTGAGGGACACGTGTGCAGACTGCCGTGTGCCCGGCAGTTTGGAGTGGGGGAGGGAGGGGGAACGTGGGAGGCGTTGGTAAAGGATGAGCCGGGGAAGATGAGGGCAAAGGCGTCATCTGGGATGACGCCTGGGTTTCCAGATTGTGCCACTGAGGAGACAGCACCGGCTCTGGGAGCTTGGGAACACCAGAGGACGGAAGACCAGGCTTGTGGTGGGAGCCAGACCGTGAGTTTGCTTTTGAGCAGGCTGAGGGCAGGAGTCAGGAGGCGGACAGACGACTTGGTTCTCTGGTAGGGTGGCCACTGAGGCCGTATGGGTATGGGTGAGCTCCACCCAGACTTCTAAAGGGAAGGAGGTCCAGGACCAAATCTTGAGTAGCCACCATGCATGGTGAAAGAGGAGGCAGAACCATCCCGTCATGGAGGACACAGGAAACACTGACACACTGCCTCTCTAAAACTCAGGGTACGCAGGAGAAATGAAAGCCTTTGTCCACAAAGAGACTTGAATGTTCTTTATGGTATTAGTTATAATACACAAAAACCAGAAATAATCCAAATGTCCATTTTGGTAAAAAAAAAAAAAAAAGTAATATACCCCTATATAATATACCCTATTATATATTATAGGGTATATTATTATATATATAATAGGGTATATAATATTATATATTATATATTATATATTATAGGGTATATAATATTATATATTATATTATATATATTATATATATTATAGGGTATATATATTATAGGGGTATATTACTTTTTTTTATATATTATAGGGTATATTATATACCCTATTAAGCAATAAAAAGGCACTTTGAAACCACTGTGCTGAAAGAAACCAGACACAAAGATGACATATTGCATGATTTACATGAAATTTCCAAAAAATGCAAACCTATGGAAATAGAGACATCAGTGGGACCAAGTGCAAATGGGCATGAGGACGGAAGTGTTTGAAAACCAGACTGTGGGGACGCCTGGGTGGCTCAGTTGGTTAAGCGGCTGCCTTCGGCTCAGGTCATGATCCCGGTATCCTGGGATGGAGTCCCACATCGGGTTCCTTGCTGGGCAGGGAGCCTGCTTCTCCCTCTTCCTCTGCCTGCCTCTCTGTCTGCCTGTTCTCTCTCTCTCTCTCTCTGACAAATAAAGAAAGAAAGAAAGAAAGAAAACCAGACCGTGATGATAACAGCACCAACTCTGTAACTTTACTTTTATTATTTTTACCCTTATTTTTAAGTAATCTCTACAGCCAATGTGGGGCTTGAACTCACAACCCAGAGATCAAGTCTCACGGTCTTCCCGATAAGCCAGCCAGGCACCCCATTAACTTTATTTAAAAAAAAAAAAAAAAATCAATGACTTGTGAGGCACCTGGGTGGGTCAGTCAGTTAAGTTAATCATGAGCTGGGCCTTGATCTCAGGGTCCTGGGATCGAGGGTCCTGGGATCGAGCCCCGCTTTGGGCTCCCTGCTCAGTGGGGAGTCTGCCTCTTCCTCTCTCCCTCCTTGTTCATGCTTGTACTCGTTCTGATAAATAAAATCTTATAAAGTAAAAAAAATCAACAAACTGTACATTTACTACATAAGTATTTTGTTATGTAAATTATGCCTCAATAAAATTGTTAAAAAAAATTTAGTAGGGGTGCCTGGGTGGCTTAGTGGGTTAAAGCCTCTGCCTTCGGCTCAGGTCATGGTCCCAGGGTCCTGGGATGGAGCCCCACATCGGGCTCTCTGCTCAGCAGGGAGCCTGCTTCCCTTCCTCTGTCTCTGCCTGCCTCTCTGCCTACTTGTGATCTCTGTCAAATAAATAAATAAAATCTTAAAAAAAAAAAAAGATTTAGTAGAATATGACCCTCATCAGCTCTTCCTAAACCCAGTTCATTGTCTGGAACTTCCTAGTCCAAATACATCAAAAATCAAAGCATCCTCATCCAATACGGCCACGAAGTCTTAGTTCAGCCAGAGCACAAGCTTCATGCCCTACAATATCCCACCAGCACCTCCACATTCCTGTTTGGAGTAGCTGAAAGCAGATAATCATTTTCCCAGCTTTGATCAGAACAGAGTCATGAGACCCATGGTATTTTTACCTTTCTCTCAACACAGCCTTCCGGAACGCTCCCAGTAGCAAATCTCATGCAGAGGCCTGTCTATCCCCATTCGCCCCAGCAAATACTAAGATGTACTGAGTGCTTACTGTTCTAAACTGTACATGGATTAAGTCTCTAAAACGACCCTCTGAGGTAGCCAGAATTCTTGTTCATCCCACTTTACAGATGGAAAAACTGAGACCCAGAGAGGTGAAATAATTTTCCCAAAGTCAAATAACTAGTCAGAGATGGAGCCTGGACTTGAACCAAGCTCCTCAACTCTGGAACCCACACTCCTCGCAGCCAACGCCTGGTCCTTCACCAAGAAGGGAACTCCGTTCAGGGAGCAACAAAGCTCGTGAAGTCAGAGAATGGTTTCCAGCAACGCTGTGCGCAAGCCATGTTTCCTACCTGAGCCACTGCGAAAAGTTTCCCAGCATCAGGATGTGGAAACTTAATCGAGAGAAAAGAGCATTGGAGCCACAGGATTCCTTCAGCGAATAAACTACATGTCCTGGTAACATACACTGAGTGACCCTCTGTCTCCTGGGACTCACAGCACCTACGTTTTTGGTTTAACCATAAAACCCCCAACCATCCTACAGCTTAGAGCCATTTAGACGAAATGAGTCGACTGGGTTCAAATCCACCCCCTCACACTGGCTATCTCTGTGACCTCACACAAATGATTTAACATCACTGAATCTTAACTTCCCTTGTCTATAAATGAGGAAACTAGCTCCCAAAACCCATACCGTCATTACAAGGACTAAAACAGGGCTACTGGGGCGCCCGGGTGGCTCAGTTGGTTAACCGTCTGCCTTCGGCTCAGGTCATGATCTCGGTGTCCTGGGATGGAGCCTCCATAGGGCTCCCTGCTCAGCGGGGAGCCTAGGTCTCCCTCTCCCTCTGCCCTTCCCCACACTGCTTGTGCGAGCACGCGAGGGTGACAGAGAGAGAAAGCATGTGTGCTCTCTCATTCTCTCTCTCAAATAAAATCTTCAAAAAAAAAAAGGCTATTTATCTCAAGTACTCAGAGAGCCTGACCAACCACCAACAGGAAGTCCCTGATTCATGACAATCCGAATTCGGATTTTTCAACTTTATTACAGTGCAAAATCTACATGCATTTGATATCAAATTTCGAACTGTAATCATTTCCCAGTGATGCGATCTCCGTCGTGATGCTGGGCAGCAGTGAGCCCCTGCTGGCCACGTGATCACAGGGGTGAGAACTGAGGCACTGATAACCACCTCATTCCCATGCAACCATTCTGCCACTTCCAATACAATATTCAATACATTACGTGAAATATGCAGCACTTTGTTATCAAACAGGCTTTATGTGACGTGATTTCCCCAACGGTAGGCTACCTTAAGTGTTCTGAGCATGTTTAAGGCGGGCCAGGCTAAACTATGATGTTCCTTAGGTTAAGTGTAGGAAATGCACTTTCGACTTCAGATATTTTCAACTTACAACAGGTTTATCGGGATGTAACCCCATCCAAAGTCCACAAACATTTGCACATCGCAAGGGGCTCCTTGCTCAGCTGGGAGTCAGCTTCTCCCTCTGCCTGCCATTCCCCCTGCCTGCGCCTCTCTCCCTAATAGACAAAATCCTTAAAAGAAAAAAAGTACAGGAACATCTGTATTAGTTTCTTCTTCCCTTAACTCCCCCCCATTATATTTCAGGAAGCTTCTGCACCACTCTGCTTCCAAAGTGTTTCCAAACACCCAGATTCCCACCTTGATGTGGCTACTCCTAAAAATGCAAATTAAATACGAAAAAATACACATATGCCTGGCTCTCCTGATAGAGGATCTGAATCTCAATCAGAGTCACTGTTTAGGAAATAAATTAGTTCCAAAGTGGCAAATTCTAAAAGGGAGTGTGTTCCTCTACTCCAACACCAAACAAATTTTGTTAACTGCCTGCACCGCTCCCTCTGACCCCCATATTAACAGTACATCTCTATCCTGGTAATCATCACTTTTAAATAATTACCTGCATTTCTCTCTCTTGCACCGGATCAGGGGTTCTCAACGACCACAGCACAGTAAAATCATACCGGGGCCTTTAAAGAATAAAACAGATACCCAGGTCCCACCCCAGATTATTTCAAAGGTTTAACACAGGGGCAGAGATGGTAGTTGTTAAGGTCCCGAGGTGATTTCAATGCACAGCCAGCGTCAGGAGGCCTGTACAAGTTTGAAAGGGCTTGGTTTTTTTGTGTTTTTGTTTTTTATTTTGTGTGTGTGTGTGTTTAAAGATTTCATTTATTTATTTGAGAGAGAGACGGAGTGGTGAGGAGGAGCAGGTGAGGATAGGAGAGAGGGAGGGAGGAAGGGGGGAAGAGAGAGAGAGAAAGAAAAGCAAACTTCCCAGAGAGCAGGAAGGCCCCACACGGGGCTCAATCCCAGGTACTGGAGAGCATGACCCCAGCCAAAGGCAGATGCCCAACCTGCTGGGCCACCCAGTCGCCCTCGACAAGGCTTGTTTAATTAATCTTTGCATTCCCGTCACCTGGCACCGCCCCTGCACCAAGTAGGCGGCTCATAATTGTTTTTAAACCCGAATTGTAACTAAAGGACTTGAGTCCACTGATAACACAAATCCATTAAAGTATTTACCGAGGGTGTATCTCACACGCGGACACTATCCAGGCACAGAGCTCAAGTTAATCATCATTGTTTAGCCTTGAGTAGTCAGGATTAAAAGACGCGAGCACAGTGCAAGGAGGGCTGAAGGGCTGTCTTCTCGGCCGGACCGACCCTGAGCGCAATCTCCATTTCGCAGCATCTCCCCCGCAGTCCTTAACCTCACTGCGCTCCTTTCTCCTCTGTTTTACATCAACGGTGGCCTCCGGAAAAATCAAGGAAGATGGGGACAAAGATCCCACAAAATGGCAGCTAGCGTCACTCTTTTCACTTTTTTTTTTTTTTTTCTTAATTCCACGCACACCTGATGGAGGAAAGCCACCCTAAAGGCGCACCCTCCCCGCCTCCTGCACCAAGCGACTGACGCTGCATTCAGCAGCGGCCACAAGGAAATGGCCTGAGAGCGCAGGATGTTAAGGGAAAGGGCGGGTCCAAGGCCGCAGCCCCGCCCAGTTCCCGGCCTCAGCCGTCAGGGGACGTCAACCTCACCTGGGCAGCCTGGGAAAAAGCACATTTCTAGGTTCCACCCCCACCCCAAGAACTCTGATTGGCGGGTCTGGCCAAGGCCAGGGAATGTGCATTTATTTTAACCATCACCCCCCCCCCATCAATCCTTACCCCCAGGTAAGTCTGTCGCAGGCATGAGTCCCTCACAATCTCAACAGGTCACTGCCATCCTCCGAACGGAAGGACGGCGGGACGCAAAATACCTACCCGTCCTCTCTCTCTAGGAGAAGGAAACGCACGCCTAGGTGGCCCTGGGGTCTGCCCATGCGGGGAAGGCACAGCAGGTGGCCACCCCCACCCCTGCCAGGGGGGCTCCTTCCCTCAGATAGTGGGGAGCCGGAGGTCCTCCCGTGGACCAGGAGGAGCCCCGCCCAGCCTCCTGCGGCTGCGGGTTTCAGAGCCACCCGGGGCCGGGAGGGCAAGGCGGCGTCCTGAGGCTGGGACGCGGAGGCGCTGATGGGGGACCCCGCGGCGGGTCTGCGGAGGAGGCCGAGCCTCGCCCCACCACTAAGCTCAGCATATCCGGGCTCCCGAGGGCCGTTCCCAGGCGCGGAGCAAGGTTTGATGTGGACCAGATCGTAATCACAACGACGAGGAGTAATCAGGAAACAATAAAGGGGTGAAAAGGCACGGCTGGTCTTAATTCCGCGCGCGGTAAACAGCGCCGGGGCGGGTTCGGCTCCTCGGGGTTTCTAAGGAAGGTGGGCAGGAGTGCAAGGCAGCCGCGCGCTCGGGCCCAGAAGGGACCGGATCGCCCGCGGGGCCCGGGCCCGAGCTGCAGCGGGGATGACCCGCCCGCCTCCCCGGCCAGCCGCCGGCTCATGGCGCCGGGTGCGGCGCGGCCAACCTGTCAGGCCCGGCCAGGCCGCCCCGGCGCCCAACCCCGGCCCGCGCGGACAAAGGCGGCCGCCGTCCCCGGGCCCCGCTCACCCGGCGCGGGGCCTGCTGTCCATCCGCTTCTTCTGGCGCACCGGCTGCAGCGGGATGTTGTCCGTCATGTCGCCCGCGCCGCCCGCCTTGGCCGCCGCGCCCCCCGCGCCGCCTGGGCCGCCGCCCGGTCCGGCCTCCGCGCCGCCGCCCGCCGGCGCCGCGCCGCCCCGGGGGAGGAGGCGGCGGCAGCGGGCGGGCCGGGCCCGCAGCGAGGGGGCGAGCTCGCGAGCGCCGGGCCACGCGCGGAGCCGCCCGCGCGGCCCGACCGACGGACACGGGCGCACCATGGGCCCGAGCTCCGCGCTGCGCCCGCTCACCCCGCGCCGCGCCTGCCACGGGGGGCGGCCGGCTGTGTCCGCGCCGCCGCCGCCGCAGTGTCCCCGCCCCCCGCCCGCGCCGCGCGCCCCCCACGCGCGCCCACCCGGCCACGCGCCCCCCGCCCACGCCTCGCCGTGCGCGCGCCCGCCGGCCTCCCCCCCAACCCCATCCGCGGCTCTCCCGCACAAGCACACACCGGTCGCGTTCCCCCGTCCCACCGGGGGCATTTCCTCTCGTGGTCACGCTGGCACCAACATGCACTGCCAGGCTCGAGCCCTGCAGACACGCTCTCATTCTCACCCGCTTGTTCCCTGTCGTCGTCCCCTTTCACAACCACATGCGCACCCTGCCACCTCACCCCCCCCCCCGACATCTACGATCACGCGTGCACACACACATACACACGCCGTCACCTCACCCCCTGACATCCACGATCACACACCTGTACACCCTACCACACTCACCCCGCATTGGTCTCCCTCCTCTCCCCATCCTGAATCTTAGGCCTCATGCTTGGGGGCTCCAGGATCACAATCGCACACCCTACCTCACTCCACTTTCAGTCCCCCTCACACACCCTCACTCTCCCGCCTGGATCCCTGGGATTCGCAATCACACACATGCACACACTCATTGTCACACTCCCTCCCTCAGCTGCCTCTGGGGCTTACACTTGCCCTCCCAGGCCCTCGCACACATTCCAGCATGCTGAGACTCTCACACACACGCACACCTGACCCCTCCACCCAGACCCACATCCACACCTAGGTGTTCACACACTCCCACAGAGTGTGTAGGATCCATGAACTTTCAAGGGCCTGTTAAAGCTTTGAGAACAGGAAGAAAAGGAGTCCTGGTGCCAGAAGGAAAGTCAGAAGGGTGAGGGGGAGGGAATTAAAAATCTGTATGTAATTGAGGAGCCTCAAAGTGTCAAACCCTGTAAACTAGCTTCCTATAACTAAAGCGAAGTTCTACCACCTAATACATTTCACGGGGCGTATGGGTGCCTTTTAATATGCTTGCTATGAGCCACCAGCTATCTGTGTCTAGGACCCTGCCTAAAGCAAGGCCAGTCCCAAACCCAGAAGTGTGACTTATGTAATGTCACAGTGAAGTTCCTCATGAAAAGAAGCAGGCCGTTAGAATGGGGGCACTGCGCCTTCGAAGGCAAAAGAGTACTGTTTGGCTAACAGAGCCGGGTTTGCTTAGCTTTCTCTCCTGTCTCTGCGTGGTGCGAAGCACTGGGCCAGGCACACAGTCAACACTCAGTGCTCGCTGCGTGGAGGAAACGGGAACACCTAGATGTGTTTAGGGACTGTGGCATCAAGGTAGGGCCTCCCCACCCTCTCCTACCTGCTCCCCTGGAGGACCCCCTTAAGCTCCACCCACCTCATCTCAGCTGCAAACCCCAGACTCTCTTCTCCACTCCCCTCCCACATAGGCCGACAGAAAAGACCAGAGATTGTGACCTCACACATCTGGGGCCCTGCAAAGGTGAGCTTTGGTTTTTCCTCATGCACCTAAAACGTGCACGGGGTTCCATATTTAATCCTCCAACAGCTCCGCCAGCTTGGGCGCTATCAACCCCATTTTACAGATGGGGACATAGCAGGTCAGAGTGGCCTGCACAAAGCAATGAGCTTAGGAAGGAACTAGGCTGGGCTCCAAGGCCTGCCTTTTCAGGCTCTCAAAGGCAGGACGAGGTTAGGACACTTCCAGCCACCTCCCAGTCCCCATTTCCAGAAAGCCCCAAGCTCCCTGCGGCCCTTGTGGAAACCATCCGCGGCCACCGCCGTCAGACTGTGCTCTCTTTTTCTTTTCTTTTTTTTTTTTTTAAAGATTTTATTTATTTATTTGACGGAGAGAGAGATCACAAGCAGGCAGAGAGGCAGGCAGAGAGAGAGGAGGAAGCAGGCTCCCTGTGGAGCAGAGAGCCTGATGCGGGGCTCGATCCCAGGACCCTGAGATCATGACCTGAGCCGAAGGCAGCGGCTTAATCCACTGAGCCACCCAGGCGCCCCATGTGCTCTCTTTTTCTGAAAGCTGGAGCAGAACCATGGCCCTGCTATCCTGTATCGCTCTCCTGGACAACTTACAAACGGCCAGACCTCAGTGGCTTCGTCCGTAAAATGTGGATGGTGCAGGCCGCACAGGATTGTTGGAAGGTTTAAATAGGAAACAACGGGAAGAGTGGCTACGCAGAGGAAGCACTCTGTACGGCTCGTTATTGCAGAGCTGGACGAGTTCAGTGCGGTCATGGGAACGGGAAGCCCTTAGCACAATGCGCGCGCACGGTAATACTCGGGGAAGGGAAGCGATTGCAATTCCTCCTCCCCCGACTGTTGGGAATATCCTTATGTTTCCCTAATTAAAGAACAAGCACCATAGTTTTATCCATTGGTCCTCTCTGGACAAAAAGATTCTAGGTAGATATTTAAAATATGGTTTAATTTATAGACTCGTTTGGGGGGTCGTTTGGGATCTACACAAAATCTGAGCAGATAGGAGCAAGAGCTCCATCCCCCCGCCCCATACCTATCTACGCCAGGTCGCCCCCAACTCAAACTCAGCAGTATCCTTGTTCACATCTTGCGTGAGGCTGGTACGTGCTCATGGATCTTAGAAGTTTCCTTATTTTTTTTTAAAGATTTTTATTTATTTATTTGACAGAGAGAGATCACAAGTAGATAGAGAGGCAGGCAGAGAGAGAGAGAGGGAAGCAGGCTCCCCGCTGAGCAGAGAGCCCGGCGCGGGGCTCCATCCCAGGACCCGGAGACCATGACCCCGAGCGGAAGGCAGCGGCCCAACCCACCGAGCCAATCTACTCTTTCTATTTTTTTTATTTAGTAAACATGGATCACTTTTACAATGTTTTAACGTAATTATTTGTTTTTTATTGTATCTTTTTAAGTTTTTTTTTTTAAGATTTTATTTATTTATTTGACAGTGAGAGAGAGATCACAAGTAGGCAGAACAGAAGGCAGACGGAGAGGCTTCCCGCCGAGCAGAGAGCCCGATGCGGGGCTCGATCCCAGGACCCTGAGATCATGACCTGAGCTCAAGGCAGAGGCTGAGCCACCGAGGAACCCCACGTTGTTTTTTCGTGATCTCTACACCCACCGCGGGGCTCGAACTCACGACCCTGAGATTAAGGGTCACATGCTCTTCCAACAGAGCCAGTCAGGTGCCCCTAAATGAACAATTTTTTAAAAGACCAAGGGAGCCCCTTCTCACTCTCCAGAGGTAATACCATTTTCATATGAAAAGAGGGATGCTTTTTACTGTTTTCCTGTTTTCCCAATTTTTTTTCAGTACTTTTATAAAGAAGCATGGAAGAAGACACTTCTCAAAAGACTTCAGCAAGGCGAGCCCTCAGGAAGAGAGGCACTTAAAAGCGTTTATCTCATCTTGAGAGAGATCTAGATGGGTGAGGCAGGAGAGAGGCCTATGGGGCCTTTGAGAGCCGTGCTGGGGGCCAGAAGAGCAGGGCTAGGACAGGGCAGTGACTGGAGCGGTGGGTAACTGGGGGTCCCACTCAGCAGGACACCGCTTCCCTCTTCCCGGCCTGGCCCTACCTTCCCCCGCCCCCCCGCGGTCCTGGGAATGGTCACCTCGGGGTTCTGCTTGCAGTCTCTTTGCGGCCCTTGGAGCCCTCTCGGCCCAGCAGGCCCTGAGTACCGGAAGCTCCCGGTACTGATACCTGGAACAGAAAGGTCTTTAACAGATAAGCCAACCTAGTCCAGTCTCTGCTTTCCAGAAGACAGTGAGGTGCGCAGAGGCCACCCAGCCTCATCAACAGATGGTAGGCTGAGGCCATAATCTATTTTGAGATCTCTGTACAGCCCACCACGAAGCCTTGTTTACATGGATCTCCAAGCTGTTTATAGCATGTTGGCAGTAAGTAGACAAGAAGTCAAGGGCGCTAGCATATAGGAAATGGAGGGAGGGAACACGGGAACTCAGAATTTTTTTTTTTTTTTTTTTTTAATTTATGGAGCACCTAGGTAGGTCAGTCGGTTCAGCGTCTGCCTTCAGCTTGGGTCATGGTCCCAGGGTCCTGGGATGGAGCCCTGCGTTGGGCTCGAGCCTGCTTCTCCCTCTCCCCTCTGCCTGCCTCTCTGCCTGCATGTGCTCTCTCTGTCAAATAAATAAATTTTTTTAAAAAGATTTTATTTATTTACTTGACAGATAGAGATCACAAGTAGGCAGAGAGGCAGGCAGAGAGAGGGAGGAGGAAGCAGGATCCCCGCGGAGCAGAGAACCCGATGTGGGGCTGGATCCCAGGACCCTGGGATCATGACCTGAGCCTAAGGCAGAGGCTTTAACCCACTGAGCCACCCAGGTGCCCCCAAACAAATAAATGTTTTTTTTTTAATTTATCTTAGAGCTAGACAGAGAGCAAACTTGAGCAGAGTAGGGACAGAGAGAGACTCTCAAGTAGACTCCCAGCTGAGCGCAGACCCCAACACGGGGCACGAACCCACAACCCTGAGATCATGCCCTGAGTCGAAGTCAAGAGTCAGATGGACACTTAACCAGCTGAGCCACCCAGCACCTTGGGAACTCAGAATTATTACAAATCTTTTGGGTGCTCTCCAGCTGCAGGGAGAAGTGAAGTTCTTTGGGTGCCTGGAATCTTCTCTCTGAATGATTCTGGGTAAAGACTCTAGGTGTTCCCTACAGCAGAGCTGCTCAGCCTGGGTGCTACTGACACGTGGGCTGAATAGTCCTTTATCCTGGGGGCTTTCCTGTGCATTGTAGGACGTTTAGCAGTACCCTGGTTGCTTTCCCCTACAAGCCGGCAGCAGCTCCCCTCCCCCCTCCCAGTTGTGACAACCATAGATGTCTTCAGATATTGTGAAATGTCCTGGAGGGCAAAATTATCCTTGGTTGAGACCCACCAGGCCAGAATGGGAGGTGAAATAATTTTTTAAAATGTCTAGCGAGGCTGTGTCCAACACTAATCTCACCATTCCCCTCCCTGACACACACCGACCCCCCCCTTTTAAAAATAACTCCTTAAGAACTTTCCAGAAGCAACAGCATCTACCTAGGATATAGTAATACTATTTGGATTGTACACTACTGTTTTTACCTCCAAAAAGACATAGGGAGTTTAGGGAGGATGCCACAGAGCAGTCATTCTTTCAAGTAATCTTCATGGAGGACCTACAGTGTTCAGGGTACTGGGGATACAGTTAACAGACACACACAACCCCTGCTCTCTGCTGTTGGGGACTGCTGGCTTCTCGAAGATATTATCCAGGCAACCTGTGCCTTTCATTGTCTTATTTCACAACTCTGTTGAGAAACTGCTGTAATACACATGACTCTTGCCCATAGAAATGCAGAAGAATTCTATCCAGTGGAATGCAAGCATTGCCCTGTGGATCCCACGTGTGCATTTGCTTCCATGGTCCTGACTGCTTGCTTTCCTGGGGGGGGGGGGGCGGGGTGGAGGGGTGGGGGGTGCGGGGTCGATTCTGTTTTGAATCGGCTGTAAATCTGTTGGTGAAATCTTTGACACATGTCCTTTTCTATTTGTAGGAGCCATGATTTTCCTTTTCAAAATATTATATAAGAGTAGGCAGCAAATCCGCTAGTAAACACTTTGAGAGTGCAAGACGCCATGTGGACGAGAAAGGTTTATCTGTTGTGCAGTTGCTAATCCTCCTTACACATTAGCCACCTAGGTGGACCCCTCTGATTTCCCCCTTAATTTCACTGCCCTGCATGATCCCAAAGGGCAGCGATCTCAAATTCCAGGAGCGTCCCCTTTTTCTCTCTGGGGTCTTTGCCATGTGAGAAAAATGAAGATGAAGGTATTACTGGTCTCTGTCATGTCAATTACCTCAGGATATTTCGAGAAGTCAGCAGAAATAATTTTTCCCATCAGAGTATCAGCACATGTGAGAAAACAAAAACAAAAAACCTCCAACGGATTTATGGGAAATAGGAAAAGGGGACAGGTGTCATCAACACTGGGTCCAGCTAGAGCACGTACCAGCGGACCCGGAGGGCCAGTGGCTTCATGGCTTTTAAGGATCCACAGTGACCCAGTTGGGATAAAATTAACCTCATCCTTATGTGGTGCCTCAGTCTTTACGACACCCTATTCCTTTCAACTTACTAAGTTGTTACAAAAGGCTGGAGGGTGGAAAGAATGGGGGGGGGGGCACAGTTCTGGAGGCCATTTGGGATGTTTCTTCTCCCAAAAGGGTCACTTTCAAATATACTTTTTTATTTTTTAAGACTTTATTTGAGAGACAGCACACATGAGAGAGAGAGAGAGAGAGAGAACGAGCAGGGGGAGAAGCAGACTCCCTGCAGAGCAGGGAGCCCATCATAGGACTCAATCCCAGCATCCTGCGATCATGACCCCAGCCAAATGCAGACACTTAACCAACTGAGCCACCCAGGCGCTGCCAAATATGTTTTTGACTTTAACAAAACACAGAGCTTGATGCTTCTTCGGAACATATTTGCAAGCTCTTATCTTAAATACAATTGCAAAGCCCACTTTTGAGAAGTAAATTTACTTCCTTATCCTGATTTTGGCCTAGTTTAACTAATGCTCTTTATTTCTTTTTTTTTTTTTTTTAAGATTTTATTTATTTATTTGAGAGAGAGACAGTGAGAGAGAGCATGAGCAAGGAGAAGGTCAGAGGGAGAAGCAGACTCCCCGTGGAGCTGGGAGCCCGATGCGGGACTCGATCCCGAGACTCCGGGATCATGACCTGAGCCGAAGGCAGTCGTCCAACCAACTGAGCCACCCAGGCGTCCCTCTTTATTTCTTTTGATATTCAGGAATAGTTGGAACTGGTTAAAGCTAAATGATACAGACCTAGGGGTTTTGTTTTTTGTTTTCTGAATTTTATTTGTGAGAGAGAGAGAGAGTACATGAGACAAAGAGCACAAGCGGAGAGCAGCAGGCTGAGGGAGAACCAGGCTCTGCGCTGAGCAGGGAGCCCAATGCAGAACTCCATCCCAAGACCCCAGAATCATGACCTGAGCCGAAGGCAGATGCCCAACCAACTGAGCCACCCAGGTGTCCCAATTTTTAGTTTTTTTCCTTTAGGCATAAGTCTGGATTTTCATGTGTGCTAAGATCGTAAAACCATACACAACAGCCATATTTGACCAAAAACAATGGCTTTTTTGGGCATATCAGACTGATTGCTTTGAAAGGCAACCCATTTCCTTTTAATATAAATGGGTTCCTAGGGCGCCTGCGTGGCTCAGTTGCTTAAGCCACTGCCTTCCGCTCAGGTCATGATCCTCGAGTCCTAGGCTCCAGTCCCATATCGGGCTCCCCCTGCTCTGAAGGAGCCTGCTTCTCCGTCTCCCTGTCTCTCCCCCTGCTTGTGCTGTCAAATAAGTAAAATCTTTAAAAAAAAAGGGGGGGGGGCATCCCTAATCTCTGTGATCATTTCACAAACGCTGGATCATTATGTCATACCTGCCACTAATATATGTGACATATACCTCAATTAAAAAAATACAAATTCAGGGGTGCCTGGGAATCTTAAATACACACACACACACACACACACACACATTCAGTACAATAATAATTCATATTTGGGGTCATGCCACTTTGCCAGTTACATTTTACAGCAAAACGTACTTTAATTTTCTATCTAAACCTTTCCCCAGCTTTCCTTAGAAAACTCACTTTTGCATGTATACATCCTTCAAGACTCATTTACTTTTAGATCCTTCTGGAAGATAAAGGACATTCTCTGCCATTTATGAATAACGTACTGCCTGTGGGTTCAAATAAAATAGATGGCCAAAGAGATGTATTTGTTAGGCAAAAGCAATAAACAGCAAATTTCTTTTTTCAAAAAGGAATGGGCATTCCTGGGGCACCGGGGTGGCTCAGTCAGTTAAGCATCTGCCTTCAGCTCAGACGGGGAGCCTGCTTCTCTCCCTCCCCCTCCCCCAACCCGTGTGCACTCTTGCTCGTGCCAGCTCTATCGCAAATAAAAATCTTAGAGAAATGGGCATTCCTTATTTAAGCACTTCATGATTTTGTTTGTAAAGAACAGAACAGAACTGAGGATCAAGGCTCTACAAAGCCCTTCGGCTTTCTCCACAGGAAAAAGTGCCTTCTTTCAGTGAATACATTTGGGGGCACTGTCTTCGGCTTAGGTCGTGATCCCAGGCTCCTGGGATTGAGTCCTGCGTCAGAAACACAGGCTTAGCAAAAATATGGCTTTTTGGCAGGCCCAGAATGAACTCCTGCCACACCAAGGAACGGGGGTCTAGGAGAGCTGTGTCCTCCCACTTTCACTTCCAACCACGGACATCGGGAGATTTTGGGTTGGGTCAGCAACAGTGGGGGGGTGGGGGGGGTTAAACGCACACACAGGAACCAATGAAACGGGATGAACCCTGTTGAAACTCAGTTTCAACTGAGCTATGTGAAAACCCACCTTAAAAATTACCCCGACTTGAGGTGCCAGGGTGGTTCAGTGGGTTAAAGCCTCTGCCTTCGGGGGCGCCTGGGTGGCTCAGTGGTTTGGGCCACTGCCTTCGGCTCAGGTCATGATCTCGGGGTCCTGGGATCGAGTCCCGCATTGGGCTCTCTGCTCGACAGGGAGCCTGCTTCCCTCTCACTCTCTCTGCTTGCCTCTCTGCCTACTTGTGATCTCTCTCTGTCAAATAAAATAAAATAAAATTTAAAAAAAAGCCTCTGCCTTCGGCTCAGGTCATGATCCCAGGGTCCTGGGATCAAGCCCTGCATCGGGCTCTCTGCTCAGCGGGGAGCCTGCATCCCTTCCTCTCTCTCTGACTACTTGTGATCTGTCAAATAAATAAAAATCTTAAAAAAAAAATTACCCCGACTAAGCCTCTATTTCCCCCTGCACCTGACACTTCAAAAGCAATCCATCAGGGAATGATGAAAATATGCCACCGCACACACGCAAGGAGCTACACAGCCATCATTTTCAAGATAAAGGAGCTGCCCACTGCTGGGCATCTCATGACCCAGGTGACCTCCTCCTTGGTCTCAACACACTGAATCAGGATCCACCTGCTCCCGAGTTGGGACAAATCTCCCTAAGGATAGTGTCGCCTTTCAGAGCCCAACAGGAGAAACAAGGGGGACTACCATACTGAACACTCTCCGTGTCCCAGGTTGTTTTCATGCTCTCGCCATAATCCTATAAATCAAATATATTCTCCCCATTTCGCAGATGAGGTATCCCAAGGTCCTACAAATTATCGTGCCCCAGGGCACCAGGCTAAGTGTTGACCTGAACTTCCTTCCTGAATGACCAGCCAGTGATCTCACGAACCCATCCTTTGCCGACTAGATGTGTACCCATGTCCCCTAACCCCTGACTTTGTTTCCTGATTTTTTTCCAAGATTTTGACAGACAGAAATCACAAGTAGGCAGAGAGGCAGGCACAGAGAGAGGGGGAGGCAGGCTCCACACGGAGCAGAGAGCCCGATGCGGGGCTCCATCCCAGGACCCTGGGATCATGACCTGAGCCGAAGGCAGAGGCTTTAACCCCCTGAGCCACCCAGGCGCCCGGTTCCTGATGTTCTATGGATGTGGACTGGCATCAACTTCCCAGCCACCTTCTGCATTGTAAGCAGGTCTTGCTGCTGTGAGGGTTGCCTGTGAAACAACTGAAGGGCTTCCTGTAAACACGCAGGCATTTCAATACCTTCCAATGTCACCTGGCTCAACTCGGTGCTCCCAGACACGGAGAGGGGAAGCGCCACCTTCCTTCCAGACTGCCCTCCCCTTCTGCGCAGCTGACAGTCCAGCTGGGCCCGTCAAACACAGCACCATCTCCACCTGGAGCAAGGGGCCTCCTCTAACCTTCCCCAGACCCTCTCTGCAAACGCGACTGGAGCAAAGCAACAGTTCCCTTCCCAGAAGGCTTTTCTAACAGGTTCTAGGGGTGCCCACTGAAGGCAGAGGGTCAGGGGGAAATATGGAGTTTATTTCCCCCCTCCCCGTCTCATTGAGATACAAGTGACATTTTAAAGTGGGTAAGCTGAGATTTCCTTCCATCTCCCATCAGGTTTCAACAACAGAGCTCTGACTACAAGGAACCCATAAAGGAAATCCAAGAGGTAGGCAGGTCTCAAATGACCAAGTCTCCTGACATCTGCACTGCTTACATTCTGGCTCCTTCCACACAAACGACGAGCCAGACTCTACGTGGCCTGCTCACACCACTACCTGGAGAATTAGCTTCAAACTAAGGGCGGAGAAAACACACATACAGACAAAACGCACACCTACGCCAACCACTGTCAACCCACTTGGAACTATCCATCTTTGCCCCATCGATCCCTCCAGTAGGAAGCTCCCCGAGGTCAACTGGCCAGGAGGAACACTATCCCTCAATGATGATCAAGACTGTTTATGAGGGGTGCCTGGGTGGCTCAGTGGGTTACAAGGGGTGCCTGGGTGGCTCAGGTCATCTCAGGGTCCTGGGATCAAGGCCCGCATGGGGCTCTCTGCTCAGCAGGAATCCTGCCCCCCCCCAATACATACTTCCCAGTGTGAGAAGGGTATTATACTTCCACTTCTGTTATCTAAGGGCCGGGTTCATCTTGCTTTCACAGTAAATGGAATGCCCACCTCACTCTGAATTTAGATGAGTTGAGGCCAAAGGATGGACAACCTTGGAGGGAGGGAGAGGCCACCCACCTCCCAAGGAGGGAGCCATGCAGGGCTCACATCAGGTTAAAGATCACAAGAATGGAATCCCCAGCCTCCTCGACGGTCAGGAGAACCCATTCACTGATGCGGTCGCATCCAGTAAGGTTCTCAAACCTGACTCTGGTACTTCCCACTGGGTTTGCAAAGAGAAACACTGCAAGAAAAGATAAGACAACAGGGTACTTTCCCAGTAGGACACTAACCTGATCTTGCCCTTCTTCTCTCTCCCTAGTGGGTATTTTTTCCACCATCCTCTCATGCAATCTTCCCTTGGAATGAAGTGCCAAGTCCTATGGGATTCTCAGCAGTCCATTCTGGAGGAAATGGTCTGTCTCTCTGCCCAGGGACTCATACCAGATTAGGATGGACAGTTACAGGGTAATTCCTGTATGATAAGCCTCCTGTGGTCACAAGCAGAAGTTCTCTAGAATAAATTCACTCTAACAGAACTTTTTGGCTTAAAAAGAAAGAAGCCAAGCAGCAGTTATCTGTGTGCTTGAGAAAACGGGGACAGAATGGATGTAACTAAATGCACGTACATCTTCGATTCTAGGACCTGGAGGGTCCTGAGGGCAAAATGATGCTTAAGTGAGAGTTCTAGGGTTTACAGCAGAAACGAACCAGAAAAACTCATACACGCCTGGTGGCGGGGGGAAAGGAAAAAAAAAAAAAAAAACCATCCAAAATTTATTCTCCAACAAGACAGCATCAGCAGGTAAAACTACAGGGTTTCTCCAAAGATCATACATTCACAAGGGCATTAGTTAACAGTAAGAAAGGCTCTGGCGTGTTCTCTGTAACAATATCCACTTCACAGTGTAAACAGGTTACTAGCATTGTGTTCAACGTACAATTCCAGAAGGAAAGGCACAACGTGGCAAAAAAAATTTTTTTGGATCCTAAGTCAGGTGCAATAACACAGACAAACTTTTGGTAACAGTCTTGATCTACTTCCCCACAAAGCAGGAGATTTCTCCACTCAGACATTAAGGTCTTTCTCCTTCCTTGTTAAACCATGAGAGCACGTTCCATCATTCCATATACAAAAAGGGGAGGGAGTTAAAAAACAAGAACAAAAACAAAAACCAAAGAATCAAGAAAATATCTTAAATGTCTTGCGGCTCTCACATTATCAACTCAAGGTTTAAGACAGGGCATGAGAACACTTCGGCGGTCAGAAAATAGACACTATGGCTACAAAAATAAAAAAATAAATGAGGTAGATAAATTAAAGCTTTCACACCCATGACCTGCCGGTTTCCACTTCGTAGCCTTCATGCAACACTCAACAATCTTCATAGTAACTTGGCATTAAGATGCACCAAGGACATTTTTGTACAAATTAGTATGAGAACCTATGAGGAACATGCCCTTCTGTGACTTTCTTCTAGAATGAAAACCCAAGTTCTTCAATTGAGTAGGCACTGGCGAACCAAATGAAGTCACCTGAGGGTCCCTGCTCAGCTGCCCACCTCTCCTGGTGGCTCAGGAAGGAGGCATCTGGAAAGCAAGGCAGTACATTGGCACTCTTGGGGCTCTAACTGAACTGTATTTACATAAGCAGCAACACACATCGACTCCCTTCGGACTAAACGCAGTCCATTTGAGGGCATCCTATTTAAGGTTCCAAGGTTGAAGGAATTTTGTAATTCTACAACCTTAGTTTAAAAAAAAAAAAAAAAGTACATTCAGGGAAAAAAAAAGGAAGGATGGGTAAAAGAGGCTCGGGGGGTCAAACACAGGTCCCTAAACAGAGAGATGCCAGCTCACGTCCACCTACCCGCATAGTCACCAGGGAAGTATCTAGTAACACCCCCTCCCCCCCAAATTAGGCTAACAGTTGTCTTCTCCATTGTAGTTCAGTAAGTTCCAACTTGAAATAGGGAGAGTCTTTGGAAATAGTTACTCTCGGTTGTACAAAGGTTTTTATGTATACAGTTTGTCGCCAAGTAACAGAGCTACTTTGCAAGACCCGCTTCTTTCCAAAATTAAAGAAATTCTAGTCTGTATCTGTTTTAGTATGTATTTTCTTCTTTTTGGATTTTTTTTTTTCAGTTTTTTTCTTTTTCAATTTTTTTCTTTTTTTTTTTTGCAAAGCCAGCACACTGACATCTGATTGTAGGACTTGCCTGAGGTTGTGATCACAACTGTAAACATTATTTGCACATCAGTAAGAAACAAACAGGAGGAGATGGGCTCTTTGAAAAAAAGGGAGAAAAATGTACAGTTCTAGAGGTCATTCTGCCTGCGTTTCTCCTTCAATCAGCATTCCTCTCCTAGAGCTTAGCTGACTGCGATCTTGTTTTCTTCGAGGAAGTGGGGGAACTGGTGTTTGGGGACGCCGTCAGCAGCACCTGGTTTTTCCACTTCGGCACTGATGGCTGACTGGGAGCCATCCATCTTGGAGATCGTGGTGTTGTTCACAATGGAGCTGGCCCCCAGGGAAACCGGGAGGGTGGGAATCCCTCCGCTCTGGATCACAGAGATTTCATTGGTCTTCATGGCCAGACCTCCATTGAGCATGGTGGTGTACTGGTTCCACACGACGGGGTCCACGTTCACCGAAGGTGCCAGGATTTCTTTGGGAAACATCTCAGGGACTCTCTTCCCATCAGTTCCTAACAGAGCCATGGTGTTCTCGATGGCCAGCTTCCTCCCACGGCGCGCCGAGCTGTTGTTGGCCCCGTGGGTCATGTAATGGACCTGTGGGAAGAGGAACAGAAAGGTTTCTGCCAAAACAGAGATTTGATAGCGTGCATATTGGCCAAGCTCCTCCGTCTGTGGTGGGCTGGAACATTTTCAAAATGCAGGTTATCTGGTCTCTGGTGTTAGGGGGGTGTTGGAAGGGGGCGTGAAAATCACAAGATCAGGCAACAATGGGTCCACATTCCTGCCTGGAGGCAAGTAAAGACAACCAAGGCAGGGGGGACATTTGCTCCCATTCTGTCCCCATAAACAACTACAGTGTACCAAGCCTTCTCAAGTGCTACAGTTAAAATCTGTCAAGAACCAACCTGCACGGGTTAACACTGCACAGAACTTGACACACAGACACACACTGAGTACAAATAAAATGGGAAAATCCGTAAGACCAGGCCATTGCATCCATATCAATATCCTGGTTATGTTATTTATTCACATTAGCTTTTTTGCAAAATCCTGCCATCGGAACTACTGGACAAAGTGTATGAGGACGAATTCTCACTGCACGTGAGGTCTCCAAGCAGCCCGAATAAAAACCCGAGTTGAAAACTAACTTTTGAACAAAACAGAGGCTGCCCTCGTGGAACTGATCTACAAACACATGCTTCGTCAATGATCATCATCAATGACCGTCATCAGAGAGAAGCCAGCCCCGCTGGGGCAGTGACAGGAAGGCCACCGTGGGAATGAAGGCTGGTCATTCTGGGGTGGCAGGTGTTCTGATGACAGAAATCCTACCACCTCCTTCCAACTCGGCCCCTTTCTAAAATTACAGTTCTAGTCTGGCTTTTGAGTTTCTAAATCCCTTTCCAAAAATGCGGTGGGCACTATTTTCTCAGGTCCCCTCATTTCTTTCTTTTCTTTTTTTAAAAAATTTATTTGACAGAGAGAGACACAGCAAGAGAGGGAACACAGCAGGGGGAGAACCAGGCTTCCTGCCAAGCAGGGAGCCCCATGAGGGGCTTGATCCCAGAATCCTGGGATCATGACCAGAGCTGAAGGCAGATGCTTAACCACTGAGCCATTCAGGTGTCTCAGGTCACCTCATTTCAATGCACCAACACCCTCAGAAGTTAGTAGCTATCTTGCCAGTGGGTTCAGAAGTAACCTGTTCTTTAGCGCTCTACACTGTTAAGACGTTCCAAGCATAACTGGAAACATGTTACTGATACAATTAATTCATTTAATCTCCAGGACAACTCTGAAATTGTCACTGCCATTATCCCCATGCCTGGGAAACAGGTACAAGGAGCCATATCTGCCCAAAGCTGTTTGTGCAGCGAAAAGAAGCTCCAGACCTTCCCTGGGTAGATCCCAGGGCCTGGGAATTAACTGAAGCTTTGAATGTCTGGAAGCCGGTCTCAGTGCTCCTTCCTTGACATTTTCACCAACGACAAAATTAAAACACGGCCTGTTTTTGTAGTATGTGTATTTTTTTTTTTATTTAAATGATATATAGTCTTAACAGCTCTTTAAGGCTATATATTAAGACTTTTAGTTCTGGGACACCCAGGTGGCTCAGTCAGTTAACATCTGCCTTCAGCTCAGGTCATGGTCCCGGGTCCTGGGATCCAGTCCCTCATCAGGCTCCCTGCTTAGCCACAAGTCTGGCTCTCCCTCCCCTCTACCTGCTGCTCTCCCTGCCTGTGCACGCTCGCTCACTCTCTCTCCCTCTCTCTGACAAATAAATAAAATCTTAAAAAAAAAAAAAAAAAAGACTAAGTTTTAATCCCTGAGGCACAATGAATTCAACTCAACTGTCTAGCCATGGGAGAGAAATAAAGAAGAAAGCCAAGAACATCTCACCCAAACCACCAGGTGTGGCCAGGGGAAAAAACCCAGGTCCCTAGTTTCCATCCTTTCTTCTTACATATGCCACTTTTAGTCTGTACGTGGGTGAGTCTCCTCGCCATCTCCCCAACAAATTCTGGGTGGAATCTAAGGATAGTTATAGGCCATTCTCTGAAAGGACCCAGCCACTGGGTTTTAACACAACTGATAACCTGGAGACTTGCTACCAGATACACGGTTGCTTACTTCAACCCAGCAGACCAGGAAAACAGAAACCAACACACAGGGTCATCATCAAGTCTGTACGCATACACGATAAATGACTTATCAACACCACATTACCTTACGCATCATGTATCATCTGTCTCCAGGCTGGATCTCGCCTAGCTACTTAATGATTGTAGAGAGAGGTCACGGTCTGCCCAGTTATCAGAGGGAAAAACCACCCTACGTGTAACTACCATCCTGAGAGACAGAAACATCCAAAAGACTTCACGTCCCATTCCTCGAAAAGCATCCTCTGCTAAATGCATTACTACTTCATGTGCCGCTAAGACTGGGGGGGAAATGACCAATTTCAGACAGACAGCACAAAGTATCCCACTTTGAGCAGCATCATGATATGAGAAAACGTACTTTCCGATGCCTATTTCGAGAGCCAGCTAGAGATCCGACTACATGGTATCCCACTTTTTTTTTTTTTTTTTAAAGATTTTATTCGGGGCGCCTGGGTGGCTCAGTGGGTTAAAGCCTCTGCTTTCAGCTCAGGTCATGATCCCAGAGTCCTGGGATTGAGCCCTGCATCCAGCTCTCTGCTCAGAGGGGAGCCTGCTTCCTTCCCTTTCTCTATCTCTCTGCCTCCTTGTGATCTCTGTCTCTCTGTCAAATAAATAAATAAAACCTCTCAAAAAAAAAATTTATTCATTTATCTGACAGAGCACAAGGAGGCAGAGAGAAAGGGGGAAGCAGGCTCCCCGCTGAGCAGAGAGCCTAATGCGGGACTCGATCCCAGGACCCCGGGATCATGACCTGAGCCGAAGGCTGAGGCTTTAGCCCACTGAGCCACCCAGGTGCCCCATCCCACTGTTCTTAATGAAGAATCCGTCACAGATGGATGAACACCAATGAAGACTTGCTGCTCAACATCCCGCCCCCGAGAAACGCACCTTCAGGTTGCCTTTGGTGGTGAACGCTCGCCCACATGTGTTACACACGAAAGGCTTCTCCCCGGTGTGAGTCCGCTCGTGGATCTGCAGGGCGCTCGCCGAGGAGAAGTTCTTCCCACAGCGTGTGCAGCCATGCTGCTTGGCCTGTCGGCGTGGCTGGGCCGCTAACAAAGGCGTCATGCCTGGGGACATGGTCGCGGGTCCACCAAAGGCGCCAGGGACTTCGACTTTGACATAGGTTGGCTGGGCTCGGATAAACGTCGATGGCAGACTGCTACGACCTAGTATCCAGAGAAAAGAAACCCCAGACCTTTATCATCCCATATTCATGCCTTCTCAAACCACGAAAGAGCTCTGATCCCGTGGAGAGCCCGGAAACCGCTTCTGGAACTGTGTACCTCGGACGCAGCCTTCCTCTCTGGTACATCGACCTGCCCAGGCAGTAACAGCTCAAGTACTTGGGGGAGGTCACCAAGTCGGCGTTTAGGGTCCGGGCAACACACAAACACCTACAATTCAAGTTCCTGCGTAAGAAGTTCTCTTTAAGGGGAGCCTGGCTGGCTCAGAGGGGGAAGGACTGAGACTCTTGTTGATCTCCGGGTTGTGGGTTCCAGACCTATGTTGGGTGTGGAGTTTACTTTAAAATAAATAGCTAAAAACTATTTTTTAAGAAAAAGTTATCTTTTATGCCCGGAGGGCAACCTCCTCAGGTCCCCTCCCACCTTGGGAGCTTTGTGCTACCGTTTTTGCTAGAGCTCAATAAACTTTGCTTTGCTGCCCCCCCAACCCCCGCTCCCTGCCAAGCAAAAAAAAAAAAAAAGGGGGGGGGGCATGCCCAGAAACCAGGTTTATTTCATTCTATCAGCAGCTGTTCCTCCATTTCACCGTTAACAACATCGATGGGTACCCCACCTGTTTTGTACGTGCATTTTAAAAATGGGTCAGTTTCTCCTCCTCACAGCCCCCCCATGTTATGAATCTTTGAACCTTGCAATAGGGAGCGGGACCTCAGAATCAAGGAACTATGGCTTATCTCAGTGGCCAAAAAGCAGCGCTTACTTTCTCAAACACATTCTTCTACTGGATCATTTCCGTACGATTACCCAATGTCCCCCTGGGGCTCAACCACAAAAGTTAAAAACTGGCAAGTGCGCTGTCCATCCCCAAACTGCATTAACCACCGTAAACAGAAGGATGTCTGTGCTCGGACTCCCCGCTACCCAGAAGCACAGAGAGGCTAACCGCCCTACAGAAGAACTGCTCTGCACACGCCACACTGTCCATTTGCCAAGTTCAACCCGGGTTCCTTTTGGATGACCTTGTGCCCAAAATGGACCTAAGTTAAATCCAAAGCTCTATCACCTTCCGTCTCAGTGCGGCTGTGCTCGGAGCCGTCTGCCTTGCCACCAGCATCAGGAGATCTGGACTTGAGGCTTTCTGCCTGGCTATTGGCTGGGGACAGCGCCTGGAAGGACGCCGTCTCCAGGACATCTGGACTTCGGCTCTGGTACTCCTGGTCTCCCATCACTGAGGACGACGAGTCGTTGGTCAGGCCATCACTCTCCACCGAGCCGTTCTCTCTGCTGTTCTGCCGCTGCAGGACCAGAGAAGCAGGACCGACCTTCCCAGGGCCATCGAGGGAAGCCGTCACGGCGAACCCGAGCGTGGGTGACGCCGCGTGGACGTTGGGAAGAGGGACGGGGGCCTTCAAGGAGCTCCCGGGGGCATCCTGGGGGCCGACCTCGTCCACATCGATGCTTTCGAGAACGTCATCCCGACCGAGGGCGCCCGCGCCGCCGTTCTCGCTGACCATCATGGGCTCGGGCCCCGTGAAGTCACAGGGGCTCTCGGGCAGGGGCGTGTTGGGAATCTGGCCGCCCATGTGCATCCGGATGTGCTGCTGCAGCAGGACCGCGTTGGTGAACTTCTTCTGGCAGATGGGGCATGAGTGCTGCGTCTTCACGGACGCGCTGGTTCGGTGGACCCCGAGGTGCGTCTTCAGGTTGCCCTTGGTGGAGAAGGCCCGACCGCAGATCTTACACTGGAACGGCCTCTCCCCGGTGTGCGTGCGGTAATGCATCTTGAGGGAGCTCTGGCAGCTCAAGACCCGGTGGCAAATGAGACACTCGTTGGGGTCGGTGGTGGCCTTGTCGATGTTCTCCACCAGCTGCTGCAATTTCAGGGTCTCGGACCCCGGCTCGGGTGTCCCGCTCCCTTGGAAGCCACCAACCCTTGGGGAACTGTGGTGTGGCCCCACCCCAGGTAGGAGGGATCCATCCTCACCGTCTGGAGAAGGCCCGGGCTGCAGGTCGTGGGGCAGGGGGCCGCCCATGAGGTCCTTGGGGTTAGTCCCTGATGAGAGATTCTGAGGTAGCCCTATGTTGGGGGTCCCCGTCACAAGGACAGGTTTGCTGTCTAAAGAGAGACTCGCCTCCTCTACGGGGACAGGTACAGAGAGTGCATAGGGAACGCCACTGCCCGCTGCCATTTTGTCGTGGAACTCAGCAAAGAGCTGGGGGTTCGCCTTCACCTGGGGATGTCGATGAAAGTGCACCTTGAGGTTGCCCTTGGTGGTGAACCGGTGGCCACAGACCGAGCACACGAAGGGTCTCTCTCCGGTATGGGAGCGGAGGTGGATCTGCAAGGAGCTGTCAGTCCCCAAAACCTTGCTACAGTACTTACACTTGTGACTGCGGAGGACGGCCTCGTCTTTGGGTCTGGCCTCCACCGGGGACACGTTCGGGGGCTTCCCCTTCCCTTTCTTGGACGGGTCTACGGCCACCGTGGAGAAAGGGCTCTGGAACAGCACAGAGCCTGGGGCCTGAGGTAGCAAAGCACCGGGGAGGCGCGACATGACGCTCGGCAGCACCCGCGTCCCGTCGGGCTTCAGGGCGAAGGGCGCCAGCCCCGGGGACGCGGAGCTGGTGCCGGCAGAAGGGACGTTTGCGTGAGGTAGCTTGGCCGGCTTCAAGGCGTCCAGAGACAGGCCCTGGCTTCCCGCTTTCTGGCTGAGCAGCGCCACGGCCGCCGACACCTGCTGGGACACGTGGCCGCCCAAGGTCTTGAGGGCGTCGGCCCCCGCGGCGCCGGAGTGGAGGGCGTGCGAGGCCCACGTGTGGACCTGCGCGCGGATCTGCTCCGTGAGCTGAATCTGCTGCAGCTGCTGCTGCTGGAGGCACAGGATCTGCTCCAGGACCCACGGGATGCTGCTGGCGCCGGGCAGGGCGGCGGGTGGCGCGTCGGCGCTCCGCTGGTTCACCGCCACCTTGGTGCCCCGCAGCGCCTGCAGAGTGACGTTCGTGTTGGCCACTTTGCCTTTGGGGACATAGCTTATGTCCTGGGACGCGGCCGGCAGGGCGGTCTCGGTCTTCAGGTACACGACGGGCTCCGCGCCCAGCTTCTCCTTCGCCTCCCCCGAGCCGCCGCCGCCGCCGTCCTCCCTGGGCCCCTCCTTGCCGCCGGGACTCAGCCCAGCCCCGGAGAAGTCTTCGGAAGGCACCGGCCCCTCGCCGTCGTTCATGATGAGGACGGGGGGGTTTTTAGTGCAATTTTTCTTGTGTTCGAAGAACTCGGAGAAGCTGAAGAACTCCGCGCAGCATTTCTCACAGATGTGAGTCTCCTCCCGACGGGTCCTCTTCGCGGTCAGGCCGTCCCTGCTGGCTTCACTGCCACTCCCCGGGGCGTTCATGGGAGCACCTGGGGACAAGAGAGCACAAGCTAAGAACGGTGCCCAAGAAGGGGCGCGGGGACTCTTTGCAGCAAAGAACCACAACTCACCATACTGACGCCTTCCTGTGTCCAAACAGGCAGAAGACTGTAAAAGGGAACTAGGCCTCCAGAGGTCGGAACCAACTAACCACTTGTGTAGTGGGTTAATTGTGCCCACCCCCCTCCGCTCCCCCAACCCCCTGCCACCAAGTATGTCCAAGTCCTTATACCCAGCACCTGTGCCTGTGAACTTAACTGGGAACAGGATCTTTACAAATCTACTGGGAGGGTCCCTAACCCACTGCTTGATGTTCTGGAAGAGACAGGGAAATGAGACATGGAACAAATAAGGCCCTAGGAAGGAATTATCATGGCTCTAAGCCAGGACTGCCAGAAGCCAACAGGAGATAGAAAGGAGGCTTTCTTGAAACCCTTTCCTCCTGTCTCCAGAAGGAAACCATCCCCGCCAACACCTCAATTTCAGATGTCCAGCCTCCAGAACCGTTCGACTAAATTACGCTTGTTTTAAACCATCCAATTTGCAGCAATAGTTTATGGAAACCCTAGAAAATTCATACAACTTTTTAATTAAAATAATCCCCTTGGAGCTCTGCACCCGTCTCTGAGCGAGCTTGCAAAAGGCCGGTGGGTCTCACGCAGTGAGTATAAATGACACTGGGAACCTGCTCAGATATGGTTGTCCATCCCCACGCTGGGGCTGCTGGAAGGGAACTGCATGAAATCACTCATTCAGTGTTAACGAGTGCCCCTTCCCGGTTCTAAGGTGCCAACACTGAAAATACAGAGAACAGTACGCTGGGTCCGTTTACATAGGAAGGCCAAGCGGATATTCCTAGGAATATTTTCTTTTTTTAAAAGGATTTTTATTTATGACACAGAGATAGAGAGAGAGAGAGGGAACCCAAGCACAAGGGAGCCAGACAGGGAGAGGCAGACTCCCCGCTAAGCAGGGAGCCCGATGCGGGGCTCCATCCCAGGACGCTGTGATTATGACCTGAGCCGAAGGCAGAGGCTTCATGACTGAGCCACCCAGGCGCCCCATCCTAGGAACATTTTCATGAAACACTGACAAAAGAAATGATTTCATGTTCAAAGAAGGCTGTGACTATAGGGACTCTGAAGATCTTACAGATCATGAAAAACTGGAGAAATGTCTCACTGGTCTGGACACTATATTAACAAGCCATTATGTAAAAAGAGAAGCCTGAGAATGGAAAGGGGATGGGAATGATGGGTTTCACTGCAACTTCTTCTACTTACAACTTCTAGTCCTGTAATGTATCTGAAATGAAATATACAAAATCAAACACCTTCCTGTTCTGGGCAGTTACATTTGTAAAAAGGATGGTCTCTGGATTTCTTTCATAATTGGGTCCTATTCCCTTCAGGGTTAATGGTAGCCTGCATATTAAAATGCTCATCTTGAGACATGGCTTTTAATCTGGACACCTGGGTCCTGAAAACAAGAAGTTAGGTGAAAAGCCCCCTCCCCCAAGCTACTTAATTGTTCTCATTTCCTGGCTATCCAATTGTAGGTACACTCCCCCACGGAGAAACCAGAAGTATACCTCATAGTCAGGATCTAAACCAACAGATAATCGCGCATGTATACAAAGATTCATATAAGAACAGTTTTGTTTAAAGAAATGTTTATAGCAGCAAAAGTAAATTCGGATTTAGTCATACAGCAGAAATGGCGTAACTCCTGGATGCTCTCACATGGAGACAGAAGTTAGGTGAAAGGAAACAGGCTGCACAAAAATACGTAAAATGTGACCACTTTTGTTTAAAATAAAACATGACTGAAATGTACAAATGGATGGGAGAGAGGCCAAGAAGGATACATCTCACATCTAAATAAATTAGTACTTTTTAAAGCAAACTAATATATTTTGCCTCTTAACTCCTTCTTGGGTGATTACAGTCCCTAAAACTATGGGGGTTTGACGGGGGAGTCCCCCACAGTATGGGGGTGGAGGTGATCTTGAAAGAAGTTTATTTCATTTTTTTTTTTTAGATTTTATTTATTTGCCAGAGAGAGAGTTGTAAGCACAAGCAGGGCGAGCAGCAGGCAAGAGGGAGAAGCAGGCTCCCTGCTGAGCAAGGAGTTGGATGCAGGTTCATCCCAGGACTCTGGGATCATGACCTAAGCTGAAGTCAGACGCTTAACCAACAGCCACGCAGATGTCCCAGGAAGTGAATTTCTCTTGAGAAGATCTACAGATTTCAGAGTTTTCAAAAAGTAATTCTTTAAAATTTACATAATGTAGCCCAATCTTTATGAATCTCAGCCCTGGCACTATGAAGTTTTGTAAGGTGTGTGTGGGTTGGGGGTGGGCCGGGGATGAAGAGCCAACAGCCACTAACAGGTCTGGCCCTCCCCAGTAGGGAAAGCAGGTTAGAGCTGACCCAGCACTTGCCTGTGAACAAGATGGGTATGGAAGCCTTACCCTTCAGGATCTGCCCCAAACAAGCCTAATCATGACAACCTCATGCGACAGGTATGCCTGGGTTCAGTGAAGTTTTTAACAAATGTGTGAAATACCTACTAAGGTGCCCGATGCCATCCTGGGTGGAATCTGGCAAAAAAGGTGCAGATATTGTGGAGTTCAGTGAACATTATTCTCTACACCTTCTATCTCTAGTGGCTCCCATGGTTAGCTGGGAAACCGGGGAGTAAGACTTTTTTAAACCATCACTGAATGCCCAACTCATTCACCAACACATCCCACCTCCTCCTGGGCACACCGCAGGGCAGCTAGGGATCCGACTGGTGGTGAAAAGATGACCACGGTGTTCTGTCTGCAGTTCGGACCAGGGACCTCTAGGTGCCCCCTACTATACTCACCCAATCTATTAAATTACCTGCCCCACTGACAAACGAGAGAAACAAACTGAAGGATCATGCCTTGCCCAAGGCAACTCAATTAAAAATTAGTCATAGCGGGGCGCCTGGGTGGCTCAGTGGATTAAGCCGCTGCCTTCCGCTCAGGTCATGATCTCAGGGTTCTGGGATCGAGTCCCACATCGGGCTCTCTGCTCTGCGGGGAGCCTGCTTCCTCCTCTCTCTCTGCCTGCCTCTCTGCCTACTTGTGATCTCTCTCTCTGTCAAATAAATAAATAAAATCTTTAAAAAAAAAAAAATTAGTCATAGCTAACTCCTGAGCACTTACTATGTGCCAGGCGTAATTCTAAACAACTCACAGGTTCTAACAACTCTGAGGTAGGGGCTGTTGTATTTCAGAGGGGGAACTGAGGCACAGAGGACATCAGTTTGCCCAAAGTAATACACGTGATAAACGGCAGGGCTAATATTAAAACCCAGGCATGCAGCACCCAGATCGTCCCTCCTTCCTACACTTCCTACCTTAATGTTTCTTCTGTTGAGACTGCAACTATCTTTCCTCTCAAAGACACCCCAGGCAGGACAGAAAAGCCTGAGGGGTCAGGTTGGCAAGGAAGGGGAAAGGGACGAGGACACATGCTACTACAATCTTTCTGGAACTCCTGGAAGTCACTTGAAAAGCTAGTACACAGGGGCACCTGGGTGGCTCAGTCGTTAAGCATTCGCCTTCAGCTCATGTCATGATCCTAGCCTCCCCCCATCCAGCCACCTGCTCAGCAGGAAACCTGCTTCTCCCTCTCCCACTCCTCCCCCTGCTTGTGTCTCTGCTATGTCTCCGTCAAATAAATAAATAAATAAAATCTATAAAAAAAGGTGCTAGTACAAAACACATCCCTGCTACCCTCCAGGTGTTCAACAGGTTAAGTTCCCGATCCCAGCCATATTTCAAGAATCAAGTTAAAAATATTTGTCAATTCCCAGAATACAATCAGTACCTATCCCCCTACTTTCCCAGGACTGGGAGTGAGGTGTTAGAGACAGTGTTATGTGGCACTCTTTCTGGAAAAGCAATTCTGGCAATTATGTGTCAAGAACTTTAAAAAGGACAACTTTTAACAAGTTTCCCTTGGCAGGGAAATACACACTGCGGGGAGGTGCACAGAAAGAGAAAGATACAGTTCCTTCCGCAGCACTCAGCACTCAGCAACATCAAGTTGGTTCCTGCAGTTCTCCTCTGACCCTTGTTAGGAATTCGCTTTATGAAATAAGGATACATTTCTCTTATTAACCAACAGCGAAAACAAAAACAGGTACACTCTGTGGCCAAGCAGGATGGCTCCGGTTAAATAAGTCAGGGCACAGAGAAAAAGAGATTTGTCTGTAGCCTACAAAAGGCGCCTGGGTGGCTCAGTGGTTAAGCCCCTGCCTTGGGCTCAGGTCATGATCTCAGGGTCCTGGGATCGAGTCCTGAATCGGGCTCTCTGCTCAGCAGGGAGCCTGCTTCCCTTCCTCTCTGCCTGCCTCTCTGCCTACTTGTGATCTCTGTCAAATAAATAAAAATCTTTAAAAAATAAAAAATAAAGCAGATCTCTTATATGTGGTGTTCTAGAGGGCAACCACCCGGGATCTATTTCAAGAGGAGGAAGAGAACAGGGTGTAGATCTGCGGTCCCACTGCCTTTTTGGATAAAGATACAAGAACAGCACGTGGAAAATCCTCAGTCTAAAGTAAGAGAAACGGGCTGCACGCTAGCTCTTGGGAGTGTGGGCCTGGGGACTGAGGGAGGAGAGAACATTTTACAAGGGTCCACCTTTGTACTACGGTTTCTTTTTCATTAGCAGGCTTCAACCCTTAAACTCAACCATTGTAACTTCTGGAAATCTCCAGTAAAGCCGAGTGCAAGAATACCACCCGGGTCTCTAAGGGGAACCACTCCACCCTCCAGCAAACACATGCTCCCTTAACCCATTCATCTCTGCAGCCACATCATTAGACAAGCGTCCTCAGGCCCAATTTGCAGATGTGCAAACTGAGGCTCAGACAGAATTAGGTGCCTGGGTGGCTCAGTGGGTTAAAGCCTCTGCCTTCGGCTCGGGTCGTGATCCCAGGGTCCTGGGATCCAGACCCGCGACGGGCTCTCTGCTCAGCAGGGAGCCTGCTTCCCTTCCTCTCTCTCTCTCCGCCTGCCTCTCTGCCTGCTTGTGATCTCTGTCTGTCAAATAAATAAATAAAATCTTTAAAAAAAAAAGAAAAAAGAAACTGCTCACTAGGAAAAGACAACCAGGGATTGTATTCTTAAGTACCATAGAGAAGGGCGCTAAACTTAGGGGCCTCATTTATCATTGCTTCTTCTGGAGCAGTTTCTCACTTTTTTTTTCATTTCATCCTTTTAGAGCTTTCTTAACTACTACCTCTCCTCCCTCACCATGAAACTTTAATACCATGTGGACTATGGTCCTTCAGGAAGGCCAAAAACCACTGTCAATCAAGTTTTCTGTCCCCATCCCCTCAAGAAAATGTTCACACACACCCCCAAAAATTTTTAAAAAGAAAAGGGGGCACCTCGGTGGCTCGGTTAAGCCTCTGCTTTCGGCGGCTCAGGTCATGATCTCAGGGTCCTGGGCTCTGAGCCCCACGTCATCAGGCTCTCTGCCCAGCAGGGAGCCTGCTTCCCTCTCTCTCTCTGCCTACTTGTGATCTCTCTGTCAAATAAATAATTTCTTAAAAAAAAAAAAAAAAAACAAAGAAAACAGCTCACCCCCTTGGGGATAATATTGCTTCATTGAGAAAGCAGTTTCTAAACCAGCATTTTTAAACTGGGGTCCATGAAATCAGGTAAGAAACAAAAATGAGATCTTTATTTTCACTAATCTGAACTAAAATTTAGTATGTGACTTCCAATGACAAATGTAGGAGACACACCACAGTGGTACTTGCAGAACCTGCGACTTCGTCGCCAACAGAAAGCCAATCTTTTCCTATGATGTTAATGCTGCTGCCTTACTGGAAATTCTGGGTTACCTGACCAGCTGTGCTAATCTTATTTAATGCGTTCATAAAGAAGCACATTATTCTATCACAGATGTTTTTTGGTTTCGCTAACTGTATTTCAGTGCCATCTATTTCCTTGGTGTTTCTGTGTATTTTACTCTTTGCACTGAAATACGTTCTGTGGAGAAGGAAGCTATGGCACAAAAATGGTTAAGCTCCCCCCCCCCCCCCCCCCCCCCCCCCCCCGCACTAGAAGTATCTAACAGTTTCCAAGAGTGATTTACAACCTGAATACCAGCTTGCCGTCACTGTATACACAGGCTGGCCTCTTCTGTAGGCTGGATGCAATGCCAGCAACATCCCACTTGAGTCTTAAAACAGCGCAGCTCTGAACGCATGTGCAGTAAAACGGGACCTTCTCCATTCAGACCACCACGAGCAAACACCGAAGCCCTATTTGCCCGGGAGTAAGAGGAATGGGTTATGGACAATTGCCTGCTACGCTTAAGTTACCCCTTCCCAAAAGGGAAAAAGGCAAAGTTCAGAGAGATTACCCGGCAACTAGTTCTTCCATCTTTCCACCCCACCCCCACTCCGAATTTTAGGAATGTTATCTCTCAGCATCTAGTTATCCAATAAGTTAGAAGAATGCAGTAAACCCAGCAGGGGTCTTAGATTCAATCACTGCCAAATGGATAGAAAATACTCTTACTATTGTATAGAAGAAAAGCTCATCTACCAGAAGCCAATCAAACTCTGCAGACTCCAAAATGCTTAAAAAATAAAACTGGTATAATCTTGAGAAAAGCATTCTGACTCAAGCTTATTTCCGTCTCCTCCATTTCTGTTTAAAAAGAACCACGATGAGTAGATTTACCTAAAGTATACAGTATCTTCTACCCTCCCCCACCCACAGGGTAATTGCTTACCGAAAAAACACAAGGCAAAGAGATGTCCTTTGAACCGGCTGAAAGAAAAGTGCCCATTTACCAGTTTAATTTTACATCTCAATTCCGAAGCCGAGAAACACTTACTAACAAGGCTTTAACTCGATTCACAGATAGCAGATGAAAGCTATAATTAAGTTCTACTTAATTAAGAGCTAAAAACTTGTTTCAGAACAGTGTTGGATCAAAATTCAGAGACTGTGCTGAGAAGGAGAAACAGTAGAAGAATCAAAGGAGGCTGTAGCAGCTGTTAATGTGTCTGGGTTCTGCTATTTACCATGAAGAGACAAGTCGTATTTTCCAGAAGAACCGGAGTTCTTCTCTTAAGCAAACCTGTAAACTCCATGCAGGCAGGGGCTTGTGTTGTCCCCTTCTACAGAGCACCCTCTCCCCCCAACAAAAGACTGAGTGTCAAGAAGTTCGTTGGGGGGAAAGGGCGAGGGGAAAGGAAGGATGGGGTAACTAGCAATGCAGTGCTTGTCTGCATCTACCCTTTCAAAATGGTGCAGATGCTTTCTTTAAAAAATCAAAAGTACAACAGGTAAAAAGGTTGATAAAGAGGGAACTTGAACTCTTCCCCATGATTTTTCCAGGGCAGTAAGGCCCAGAGCATGACGTGCAAACACTGCTTTTTATTTCCAAGTCTCCTCCCCAAACACCCCTTAATCTAAAGTCCAAAAGGGCACATCTCAAACATTAAAAGGGAGGAGAGATCGTCAAACTCCACCGACTAAACACTCATCAGGGCTCCTTCATCAAAGGAGCTGATGGAAAATCCCATCTCATAACCAACCAGAGTCAGATCATGACAAGCAGCTCCGTGGACGTGGATTCGGAGCAAAAGGCTGAAACAAACCATGAGCAAGCTGTTTCAATCCCGGGCTCCTGTTTACTCTAAAATAAGAATTAAAGATCATGTACTAGAGGTCCCCAGCCTCATCACTGGCTCTGCAGGCTACAGTTAAAAACCACAGAATCCTCTCAATGGGCACTTCTGCACAATCTCGACGCAAGAAATAAAACTGAAAACAGTTATGTTGACCAAAATTGATGACAAATCACACTCCCAGCACACAGTGGGTCTGCTGCAGTTGACGTGCTCTGAACAGGGCTCTTCACCCCCACTGTAGAAAAGAAACATTCAAAAGCTCAGAGAAATCGAACAGGTCTCCAGGTTACACAGCTGAAGGTCATACAACCAGATTGGAACAGTCATCTCTAAAACCTTACCAGAACACTAACTTTATTCAAAAAGAGGAAGCCCTAACTCCTTCTCCTGCCTCCCAAGATGGCTCCGCAACTGCCCCCCCCCCCCCCCCCCCCCCCCCGCCATGAGGAAGCCAGGGGAGGCTGAATTGACCACGTAGGGACTTGTGCAATTTATTTTTAACGGAACAAAAGGGGCTCCGGGCAAGCGGGAGCCCCTTTCTCTATCGGAAACTCAGATGGGAACACAGAAGGTCGGCCTGCAACATTCACGCTACTATCAGGGAGACTTCCCTCTCTCCCTCAATTAAAATAGGAACTTCGAAGGGCCCTCTTCTCAAAATCATTACAGCCAGCGGAGGTCATTTCGGTTTAGAAACTGGGGCTACGCAGCTGTTTGAAACTTGGGGATCTTAATCGTTGATGGTTGTAATCCAGTTTAGCACAAAGGGCATTCGAAACTCTTTTGAGAAAATGCTAATTTTCCCGTATGTAGCTTGAGTTCACTGCCCACCTGCAGGTGTTTTGATCTCCAAACTCCATTTTCCTCAAGAACTACGTTCTTTTTTTTTTTTTTAAGATTTTATTTATCTGACACAGAGATCACAGGTGGGGGGGGGCAGGCTCCCCGCTGAGCAGAGAGCCTGATGTGGGGCTCGATCCCAGGACCCTGGGATCATGACCTGAGCAGAAGGCAGACTTTAACCCACTGAGCCACCCAGGCGCCCCAAGAACTGCATGCTTTACAAGAGGATCTCAAATTGGTTTTACAAAACTAGGACTGGCCCAATCTTAGTTTTTAAAAAATTATACATATGCACATATGTATCGGTTTATACAGCTCTACGTATATAGATCCGTGTTATCTCTCCCTACAGCTACACAGGTATAATATATAAATAAGTACACACTAACAGGCTGCTCAAATGCAAAATGCAGCCGTTAAAATGTACTGCTTGGGGAAATTACCTTCTGTCTCATGGTGGCAACGTAAGATTCTGCAAATACATTCGAGGACTAAGGAATTCTTTGCAAGAATTCCAAAGACTTGGCAAAGAACAGCAGGTACAGCTAGGGCTCAAACTGGTTTGAGTCCCCAGGGGCGCCGGTCCTTTGGCCCAGCCCGGCGCTCTCCATTCCCCCCCCCCTCCGCCCCCGTCCCACCCTTCAGGTGTGAGCCGGTACCTGTGAGGGGACCCGCCTCTCAGCAAAGCGTGCGGCTCCAGGCTGGGCCTCCAGGGGGCGCCCGCGCGCAACTCGGCGGTCCGCTCCAGCCCCAGCGATCAATAGCGAACCAACCCCCCGCCCAAATCGTGGAGGGAGCGCACGGTCAGGCCCGAGCTCCTAAGCCCAGCCCGGGGTTAACTGAGTGTACACTCCAACCAGCGTAATTTAAGAAGCCGCCGTGTAACAAGTTCCCCGCAAAGGTGCCGAACAATACCAAAGCACCACTTGCGTGCGCCCACCAAAAACCCAGAGGGTACAGAATGGGGAGGTCAGAGCTGAACCAGGGGAGGGGTCAGAGCCCGGAGCTCGCCCCTCCTCTCGGGAGGAAGCGGGCGGGCGGAGGGTTAACCCTTTTGTTCCAGGTGGGCCAGGCGACCGACGAAGCCTCTCCACGCTCTCCCCCCCACCCCCCCAACCCGAGGCACAAAGAGAGTCCATCCTCCTGGGACCTCGGGTGCCGGCAGCCCTGACCATCAGACGCCCCGAAAACGCACAGCCGCCCCTCGTCAAGACGATCTCTTTAATTTGCCCTGGAAACAAATGTTACTTGCGGGGGGAGGGGGGGCTCGCAGGGATTTACATTAACCTATTATAAATTTGGGAAACATACTGCATTCCCTTCCCCCCAAAAGGGGGACGTAGCAAAAAAGGAGCGCAGCCTTCCTACCAGAGTTACGCCTTGGAGTGTCTGGGACCGCAGTGCACACCCCCATCAGCGGCTGAGAAATTAGAAAGCAGGCGGGGAGAACAGGGGAAACGATCCACAAGGCCCAAGAGGAGGTTAACAACGCCCCCTCCCCCCACGCGTAGCTAAAAACTTATCAGGCGACAATTTGGCGGGCCAGGACGGAGGGGAGATAGGGGGAAATCGACTCGCTCCTACAACCTCCTCGGTTAAGTGACCCGGAGGAGGGGAGTTTGCCCGGCCGCTCCCGGCGGGGTTGGGGTCCCGAACGCCTCCCGACCCCGAAGACGCTCGCCGCGGAAGCGTGGGGCGGGTCAGCCCCGGGAGCTCGCCCTGGCCGCAACTGCCCAGCCCTGGCCCGACCTCTTCCCCCCGGCCCCCGGGGCGCGCTTCTGGAAAGCCGGGCGCCGCAGGAAAGCCCCACAAAATTGCAGGCTGGTGCACCCCAGAGGAGCTGCCTCGCGCCCGCGACCCCGGCCCCTGGGGGCCTGCACCCCTCCCGCTGGCCGCGGTTATTTTTAGGAAGTCGGAAATCAAAGATGGCTGGAGGTCAGGCCCCGAAAGGTTAGGGCGAAGATCGGCAGGCGGCAAAGACCGGGGAGAAAAAGCCAATGCCCTAAGGAAATTTTTTAAAAAGGGAAATACTGTGCCCTTCTCCCCCACCTCTTCGGGCCCTCCAATCCCCTCAGCGGGTGGCCCGTACCCCAGCTCCCGGAGATGGGGAGAGGTCGCGCCCCCTCCCCCCGCTTGGCCCGGGAGGGGCGCGTGCAACAGATCGCCCTCCCCCCGGGGGGTCTTCCAGGGCTGCGCCCCTTCTCCAGCCTCCTAGAAGGACTCCCAAGGGGTGAAGGAAAAGGTGGGGACCCCCGGGGTCTTTCTTTTAAAAGCGGCGCCAGGGAGGGAGGAGGGGAACCGAAGTTACAAGTGGGGGGGAGGTAACTAGCGAGGGCAGTGGAACCAATTAAGAGAGGGGGCAAGGGACGAGTAGGTAACCTTTCAGGAATGAGGGACACGGCGGGGGGGGGGGTCAATCTTACAACAAGAGGAGCGAGACCTGGGGGTGAAACTTACACGAGAGGGAAGCGGTAAAGTGTAAAATTAACAAGAGCGGAGGGGGGGGGGACGAGCGTGCCTTCCCTAGAACTGAGACCCCAAATCTTGGTTCCAGAATCTGCGCTGGAAACCGCTAGCTCCCCGAAGCTCGCGCCTTCGAGGGTCCAGCGAACGTCCGGAAAACTGCCCGCCCCCGGCGCGCGCCCCCAGCCTCACTCACCCGGCTCCCCCGCCGCCGGCGCCGCTGGGGCCGCATCTGCAAACTCCGCGGCCGGCTGCTGCGGCTGCTGCTCGCCCTGGTCCTCCTCCGAGTTGATGTGCTGGGGTTTCGCCTGCTTGCGCCTCGACATGGTGCGAGCATCGGGCCGCCTGGAGAGCCGCGGTTATTTGCCCACTCCGCCACAAATTCCTGGAGTTGGGAAATTTACCCCCCTTCGGCCGGAACGCGCATGTCCCAGTAATTATTATTATCAATAATGCATTGCGATTTATCATGAGCCCTGACAGCTGATTGGCCTGGGTCCAAGACCTCAGAGATCATTTAAATAAGCCCTCATTGATCAGGGAGGGGCGAGGCATTCTGGGCTTTGTAGTCCGGCCCTACATGCGACAAAGGCGTGTTCATCGGGGGAGCGCAACTAATTAGCATCCGGGCTCAGATTGGCTGGATCGTGCACGAAATCGGAGGGGGACCCATCCTCGCTCCAGCTATCTGAGTCCTTGGAGAGAAGAATAAAAATAATTGTGTGCTTATTAAAAACTAGGAGCGTCCGTCAAAGTTTTGGGACGAGCACATTTGGTCGTGTGCTCCAAAAATTACTTTTTAAGGTTGATATCCGCGCAAGCCGGGGTTAGAAGGTCTTTTCTGTGGAGTAGTTTGGTTCCAAATCTTTACATCTACCCAAAAACCTACAAACAAAAAACTGAGATGGGACACATGTCTCCTTCCATCTTATGTTTAACTGAAATGTTTAAACGGAATTTCGAGATGCCCGAAGAAGAGTGAAAATGGTGGTTTATTCAACCTTTCGAATCCATCTCACCTCTTAAAGTGGCCTTGGAATTTCCAAAATTTCAGATTATCTTCTCCCCATGGTTTATTTCCTTTAAATGCTAAATAATAGCCCCAGGGTTCATATTCACAAGGATTGGTTTGTTGTTACCATGCGACCTTGGTTTTTGGTTTGGGGGCTTATTTTTACTCTAAAATGACTGGATACTAAATACAGAAAAGGCAGATTAAAGGCCAGTACAGCCAGAGATAATATCAAAACAGCAAGCAATTGCATTTTTTCCCCCACAAGCCATAAATGTCTGATAACATCATATTTTATTGCAGAGACAATGCTTTTGTATCTCCCCTGAAATAGCAGTGAGTAGTGTCAGGGTGACTGGGTGTCACTAAACTAATCATTATTGGAATTTTGTGCACTATGGACTTCATTATGGAAAAGGGAGAGTTCAAAGTGATTGCATCAGCCTGACATGGGATACCTGGCATTTTCTAAAATTGTGTGTGTGTAATATTACATATATATATGTATATATACATATATATGTATCGATACAGTAAATCTCTATATTTAATTCCACTAACTGCCTTGCAAATGTAAATGCTCAATAAATGTTGAATAAACGATGAAATTTTCAGCCTTCTAAGTCTCTGACTGGTGTTTCTGTGACGCCTCTGGGCCCGCCTCTTTATTTGGCATTTACTTCATCGTAAGAGAACTGTAAACCATCCACATTTGTGCCTTGCATTTTCTCGATTAGTTATACATCAAGTTCCCAGCTTGTAAGAGTTTCTTGTAGGCTCATCAGAAATGCGAGCAAGAGAGAATGCTGGGCTCATAAATACGTTCACCTGGATGTTTGGACATCCCAAGGCAGAAAATAAATCAGCTTGATAATCTTCGTGATATTCATGGCCATCAATAAAAGCTTACTGAAAGAAGGTTAACCTCCAGTTTTGAGTCTCTGTTTGAAAATGTTTGGCATTGTTTTATGTAAGTCCCCTAAAGCAAAAAAGATTTGCGGTCAATGGCCAAATGTGGGAAGGTTAAGGATTGGATTTAATAATATATGGAAGCTGTTTAGAATTCTCATACTGAGTAAAAAAACCAATTAACACCTGCCTTGCTGACTAATTTACTTATATTCCCAACACCTTTTCTGGTTAACGTGGCATGGCAGGAGATGTAATTGCCAGATCTAAATGAATGTACAGCTCAAGGCATCTTAGTGGTTTAAGGAGAACCTCATCAAAGATATCGTTTCTTACATGTATTTATTTTCGTTGATAGTTTCATCATTTCTACTTAGGACGAGGTCGGAAAACTGCCACTTGCGTCTCTAAGGGATGGTGATGATAATTATTGTTCGAGCCTCTCAAGTGCTGCAGACTTGCTAAATGCACACTCTCTTGTTTTATCTTCCCAGGGAAACTGAGGCTCAGAGAGGTCAAGTGACTTAATTAGGAAGTGGCTGAGCTGGTGGTGGACCCCTAAACCAAAATTTTTATCATATCCCCACACCTGTTATGCCTCTGAAGCTGAATATAGACAAGAAAACAAGAAAAAGAAAAAATGGGGGTAAGAGAAAACATAGGCTAAATTAAGCCTGTCCTGGAAAATCAAGGCTCTGTAGAAGTAAATTCTACAGCTAAAATCAAGAAGTTCTCCTCCGACGGAAACCTTCCATGAACATCATATCAAGAAAAGAAGACCGTCGTACACGTTTGGAAACTACTTCCAAGCCAGCAGCCAGGAGCAAAGACCCTAGAGCAGAGCCGGTGAATGGAGAGCTACCCGCAAGTCTCTAAGTCAAAGACATTTTTTAAAACAAGATTTTATTTGTTTATTTGACACACAGAGAGAGATCACAAGTAGGCAGAGAGGCAGGCAGAGAGAGAGAGGGGGAAGCAGGCTCCCCGAAGAGCAAAAACCCGGATGATGCGGGGCTCGATTCCAGGACCCTGAGATCATGACCTGAGCCAAAGGCAGAGGCTGAACCCACTGAGCCACTCAGGTGCCCCTAAATCAAAGGCATTTTTAAAAAATTATTTAATATACCTTGAGCAATCAAACGACCCAGGTGGGACCAGAAAGAAAAGAAAAAAAAATCAAAGTAAAAGATAATATTTAGCTTTTTAATACCTTCTGTTAGGTGGCTGGGTTTATATAATGCAAGCATTCTCACTCTTTGTTCCAGGCAGAAATTGTTGGGAAATTCATGTCTTGTTCTATCTTTCAGGCCAGTGGTCTATGAAAACTGAGGCTTTACTGTCAATGAAGATATCTGAGGTACACAATCCTACTTCATCCTCATTAAGATCCTTTTTTTATTCCTGTTTCATGATGGAAAAACAAGGTCGGAGCTCCTGTCAGCGCTCTGTAGGTACTTGCAAATTCACGTTCAACGTATGAACTCCATAACTTTCCAGTTAAAGGGCATAGGTCCCTCTGGCTCTCAGTGCTTCTACCCATTTCTACAAAACCCCCACCTCAGCGTCACCTGGCTCTTCCCTACTAAATTTCCAGTCTCCGGTTCCGATTTCCCTGCCTAACACCCGCCTTTCCTGATCCAAACCAGGTCTCACTTCTTGGTCTACTAGAAGCCAATTCTTTCCTTTGATAGCACGGTTCAAAATTTATGACGACAGATTTAATTGTATGTCCGTTTATTGCTTGTTTCCACCGTGCAGGCTACGCAAAGGCAGACACCTTCACCACTGAGACCCTAGCCCTCCACCACGGCAATGGAACACGGAAGTCGCCATAAGTAATAATTGAATGAATCCATCAATGGGAAATGATTTTGCAGGCCTGAATATAAAATTAAGTATTAAAAGGCAATTACCGTTGGTGGGAATGTAAATTGGTGCAGCTGCCATGGAAAACAGTATGGTAGTTCTCAAAAAAAAAAAAAAAAATCAAGCATTGCGTTACGATACGATAAAGCATTTTCACGTCTGGGTTTCCGCCCCAAAGAACCAAAAACAGGGACACAAAGAGGTATTTGTAGACCCATGTTTGTAGCCGCATTATTCCTAAGAGCTAAAACGCGGTGGCAAGCCAAGAGTTCATCCACAGATGAAGGGATACACAACATGTGGGCGCACACAAAGAAATATTATTCAGCCTTAAACATGGAAGAAATTCGGGCACGTGCTACAACGTGGATGAAGCTTGGGGACATGATGCTAAAGGAAATAAGTCACGAAAAGACAAAGACCAATTGATTCCACTTATGTGAGGTACTTGAAAGAAGAGGGAAGGGGGAGTCGTTGTTTAACCGGTATGGAATTTCAGTTTTGCAAGACGGAAAGAGATCCGGAGAGTGCATGGCAATGTGCGTGTTCTTTTTTTTTGTTTTTAAGATTTTATTTATTTATTTGACAGAGAGAGCTCACAAGTAGACAGAGAAGCAGGCGGCGGGCGGTGGGGGGCGGGGGGGGGGGAGTGAGCAGGCTCCCCACGGAGCAGAGAGCTTGATGTGGGGCTCCATCCCAGGACCCCGGGATTATGACCTGAGCCAAAGGCAGAGGCTTTAACCCACTGAGCCACCCAGGCGCCCCCCGCCCCTTTTTTTAAAAATTGTGAATGTCCTTAATACCACTGAACAATAACACCTAAAGATGGTTAAGATGGTAAAATTGTATTTCACCACAATTGGGGAAACAAAGCAATTACAGACTGACGGCTGCCCCAATTGTGTTAATTTATTAAAAACTATCACACTGTACACTTACATGGGTGCATTTTGTGATATGTAAAGCATACCTACATGAGGTTGTTTTTAGGAAGGCAGTTGATATTTGGGTATCCCTATAATAGAAAGGGCCATTAATATGGGGTTGGGGTTTTTTTTCTTATGTGAGATTCCCAGCATCGCAAGCTTGAAAAGGCTAAAGTGGCAAGGCTGGGGAGGTGGTCCATAAATCACTATCTGCCCCTGCAAAACTGTGCCTGTTTAGGTCTCTAATTATTCATGCCAGGAAACGGCCACGTGGACCGACGTGGTAACCATCACCACTTTAATTTGGGAAATGCGAGTTTGGATTCGGGAAGTAGAAAGAGTGGCCTTTTCCTCCGCATGGATCAACCTCTTGGAGGCTATGGACTTGCATCGATCTGCTCTCCGCCTGCCCCATGGAAGGCTTTATTTCTGGAAGGAAGTCTTCAAATTCTAGAGATTTAGAAGTCGAGCTGAAATTGCTTAAAAAATCATGCTTGTAATTCACCAGGAGTGCTTTATTATGGGGCCAAACGTCCACTTTTCTGAGTGTCCTGGCCCGGAGCGCCTCTGTTAGGATGATTTATGGTTGTAAATCCTGGCTGATTGCAAGAATCGCCACTTAACTGATGATTCTCCCCGTCCCTCATTTTGATATCTCAACATGTTGCCATTTTATCAATCCCAAATTGGTATCGAACAATTTCCTGCCCTAATTAGTCTTCCTAGTCGCTGCTAATATATAGAAGTCTACAAGTGTAGACTCAAAAAAAAAAAAAAAAAAAGCAAAACCCAACTATTAATACTCCAGAGTTCGTTAGAGCAGGAATGAATGTCAGCAAGAAGAATTTCTCCTGCCGGTTCTTCAATTGAAGACTAGATGGACAAAGAATGAAAAAATTGATGTAAGGGGCACTTTTGTCCCTCAGCCATCTGACTAGCTCGCTCTAGTCTGGGCATGCAGGTCTTGAGGTCACTCTCAGGCACTCACGTGCTGTAGAGAATGTTGATTCTCTTTAGTCCACAGCAAAGGTTCTCAATGGGGGGTGGTTTTCTCCCTCCCCAAGCAGCAACGTTTGGCAGGGTCTGGGGCCGGGTTTTGGTTGTCACAACTCAAGAGAGCTACTGTTATCTTGAGGGTAGAGGCCGGGGGTCCTACTCACAGCAGGCAATGCCCAGAATAGCTACCCCACAAAGAGGAATTATCTGACCCAGAATGTCAACAGCACCGGAAGTGAAAAACCAGGACTATAGGCAATATGAGTTCGAGACCATGTTAGCCTCGACCTATACTTTTTCTAATAGTAAGACATTTTCTAATAAAACTTGAAATACTAAATCACCATCAAATCCTTATGTCTTTTCCAGGGGAACCTTCTTAACCTCCCCCAACTAAAAATCAAACCCCTGCATTCTTGCCTTTTCCCTCAAAGATTGCACAACTGCAATCTTATATTCGCTCATGGGATGATTTGAGTAATTTATCTGCTTCCTCTGCAGATCAGAGAAAGATAACATTCTAGTGAATTTTCTTCTAGTCTTTCTTCCATGAATATCATACCTTTAATGTAATTGAGATGGATTTGAAAATACAGTCTGGCGTTCTGTTTACTTCACTGAACCAGGGAGTCATAAGCCTTTTTCCACCACATTAAAAGACCAACACATTGTCAGTGTGTTTTATAATGCAATTTTTTTTCACTCTGGAAACAAACCTTTAATTTGCTTAACCAGCCCTTGTTACACATTCGAGTTGTGTGTCTTTATTATGAATCCTGTTTCGGGGGCTATCCTAGTCATAGAACTCTGCTCAAATTTGGATTTCCCTTCTTAAGGACTCCTGTTCTGAGTCGTTCTGAAATGAACGTTGGTGTTTCACAAATTCACAACCCTTCAAGAGCATTTTCCAAATACTATCTTACTCCCTTTGTGGGCTCTTGTGCAAGACGTGAGCCTGGGTAACAGGAGTGATCAAGCTAAATGGTGAGCTAGGTCATAAACATGCTTATCAGGGTGCTCCCATATTTCGTAACCGGACAGAAGAAATATATAGATTTTCAAAAACAAGTCGAAGGTTCAATTGATTGAACAATTTTTCAGCTAAAAATGCTTTCCTTTCATTTCCTTTTTTCTTTTACCAGTTCTGATAGATTCTTTCTTAAAACATTTCTGCATTGGCACCCGCAACCTTTTCTAAAGCATTCTCTTGCTTTTTTATCTACCAGACACAAATACTGCCCCCCCCAACCCCCGGGAAAAGTGCTTATCCTGAACTCTGTCTTAAAAAAAAAAATCACTGAGAAGACGCTTCTGCAAATTTGCCACAAGCGTTCTTTATTATAACAGAACTTTGGAGAGCTAAAAGCCCAGCACACAGGCAAGTTTACTGTCATAAATATCTATCCGTCTTCGCAATATAAATTATAATTGAAAATAAACTTGTCAGGGAACTCTCCCCCACACACAAAGAGTGAGTCAGTTGAAGCAAGGCAGTTAAGAATGTTATTTGGCATGGAGAGAAAAGCAAAGGACAGTCATTGTTAAAATCACTGCTCTATAAACACCTAAATGGATTTTGTGAAGGGGAAGAAAGGATCATCTTTTGACCATGAAAGGGAATATAAAATGTTCCTTTCTTTGTTTTAATGTGTGGAGAGATTTTAACTTCTTTTTTTCCCCCTCCACCTCAGGCTCCAGCATAAACAAATGGCTTCGTCCCAGTCTGGTTGGGTCACAAAAGAACTGGGGGGGGGTGGGTACCAGAATGTGGGGGGGGGGCACGGGCAGTGGGGAGCAATGGCCAAACACGAGGAGGAGAAAGCAAATGCTGAAGCAGAAAAATACAGCAGGATGATGAGTGCAGGGGAATAGATCAAGAGATTTATTCAAAAGAGAATGAATCATATTCCAAGGGAAAAGCACGAGAGTTAATTAAGCGCAGGGAAGCACAAGAAAGTTTTCACTCATTTCTGCCCCTTCAGGTGATCTGAAGGTTAATGTCTGAAAGCCACAACATGGAAGAGCCCACCAAGCAGACCCCCGTATGGGTCTCGTCCTTGTAATTTCTGTCCAGGCTGTGTCCCTTTCTCTATGCCCTGACTTCTTCCCCAGTAAATGCGGAGACTGAACTCTCCGTGAGGCATTGCCTGGAAAATTAGAAATGACTTTTGTCAAGTCTCTAGCACGTGACTGGCGTTCAGGAAACATCTCTCCTTACCAGGCCCATTTTTTCAGGCTACAGCAGGAATATTTATCTGAGGATCTTCATCTTATTAAGTTGACCCCACCACATATGTGAGAGTTCGGGGATCAGAATTATTTGATTTACTAAGTCATTCATTTGTTCGTTCATTCATTCAATGAGTAATTCTTTTATCCACTGTGTGCCAGGCCTTGAGCCAGGTGCCAGGAATTTTAGAGATGAAAAATGCAAACAGTCATAGTCTAGAATGTGTGACCACTTCATGTCAACGTTGTAGGCTCATGCAAAAATGGTCATATATAGTAGAAGGACTCTGCCTAAAAAGGGGCTGGGGTGGGATGAAGTCATGAAAGGCATAATCGAAGACACATCCCCTTCCAGACGAGACATGCCGTGACAGGGGCTGTGATCATCACATTCACCATCGCATAAACAAATACCTTTAATATATGTCAAAAGCAAGTGCCACGAAAACAGTTAAAGCAAGGTAAAGGGATAGAGAACGTCAGTAGATGCTTCTACTGACCAGGAAAGGACTCACTGATAAGAAGACATGTGAGCAGAGACATGAAGGAGGTGAGCCATACAGATAACTATGGGAAGAGCATTCCAGGCAGAGACAACAGACAGTGCAAAGGCCCTGAGGCAGGAACATGTTTGACGTGTTTGAAGGACCTTAAAAAGGCCAGTGGAGCTGGAGTAGAGTAAGTGAGAGGTCGTGGGGGTGGAGCTGTATGGCTTTAGTGATCCGGGGCTTTTAGTTTTTTGTTTTTTAATAAAAAAAGTTGTGGGGAAATAGAACATGAAATTTCACATCTTAATCCTTTTTAAAATTGTACAATTTGTGGCATTGAGAACATTCACATTGTTGAGCAATCTCCAAAGCTGTTTCTATGGTGTGTATCTGAAACTCCATTCCTATGAAACAATAACTCTCCATGTTCCCCTCCCCCCCACTAATAGTGCACAGGGTTCCAATTCCTCTGCCTCCTCACCAACACTTGCTATTTTGTGGGGGGTATTTAATTTTATTTTATGTGATCTCTATAGTCAACAGAGGCTCGAACTCACATGCCCAAGATCAAGAGTCACATGCTCCTTTGACTGAGCCGGCCAGGTGCCCCTTTTTGGGGTGTGTGTGTGTATGTGTGTTTTTAACAGAAACCATCCAATGGGTGTGAGATAGGATCTCATTATGGTTTTGATTTGCAGTTCCCTAATTATTGGTGACGCTAAGCATCTTTTTCTAGGTTTTATATATGCATATTTCTGCCACACAAAAACCGCTATTCTCCATTTATTTCAAGGTACCACAGTGGTACCTTACCTGGCAGATACCCAAACAACCACTAGGACAAGTCAAAGATGTAAAGCACAACTCAAAAGCGGTGACGGGCTTAAGTCTTAATTGTCCTGCACCAAAGACATCTAAGAGTTGGAATATTTACTAGGCTCCATTTTCATGTCTTAATGTTAAGACAATAGCAGTAACCTTCTTCTCCTTCTCCTCCTCCTCCTCCTCCTCCTCCTTCTTCTCCTTCTTCTTCTTCTTCTTCTTTTGAGATGCAAAGCTATTGGAGGGTTTGAGCAGAGGAGTCCCACGGTGTGCTTAGGTTTTAGGAGAACCCTGAATGCCGCGGTAGACCGTGGCATACGGGGGGGACGGGGAGGGGGCTGGGCAGGCAGGTGTGGACAGGACAGGGAGCCTACTTCATTAATCCAGGAGGGACAGGATAGAGGACTGGATCAAGGCAGGAGTGGTGGAGGGGGGAAACGCTTGGACTGGGGGAAACATCGTGATCGTGTGGCTGATAGGGCTTGCGACGGGAAAGGGAGGTCAAGGATGACGCGCCGAGGTTCTTGCCCTGAGTGCCCGGAACGATGCAAGCGCTGTGTGCACGCCCAGGGATGGCCGGGAGACAAGCTGATTTCCCGGTGGGGGAGAAGGGATGCCTGGAATGAGAGACCTACTGATTTGGGACTTACGTTTGAGATGCCAATTGGACATTCAATTGGAAAAGTCCTATCAGGAGGAGGCTAGACCAGTCTGGAGTTCAGGGGTGAAGCCCGGGAGTCTGGCGACAGCAGCACGAGATGGTATTTGAAGCCGCAGGACTGGCTGAATGAATTTTCTAGCCAGTGAAGGGAGATAAGGAGGAAACAAGTGCAAAGACGAGGCTTGAAGAGCTCCAGACCTGAACGGAGGGAAGTCGAGGAGAAGTCTACAGAGGTGACTAAGAAGGAGCGGCCAGTGACTCTGAAGGACGAAGAAAGAGCCGCCCGGAAGCTGAGAACGGAACGTGCTTCGCGAGGGACGGACTGAGCCACTGTGTCAAGGCAGACAAGCCCTGGGCTGACCGTTGACTCGGGCCACGTAGAGGTGGCCAGTCCTCAGGAGACTCTTCAGGGGAGCCATAGGGCAAAAGCTGATTAGAGAGGGTCGAGAAGGATGGGAGGAGGGGTGAGGAGGGGCCGCTCTTCTGAAGGCGTTTCATGGTGCGTTGGGGGAAGGGGACAGAGCGGGATGGGGAGGATATAAGTTCAAGGGGGATACCGTGGCAGGTGTTGGAGGATGACAGGAAGGATCCAAGGCAAGGGGAGTTATTGAAAACGCGGGAGAGAAAAGGAACAACTATGGAGCCATGGTCCTAAGAAGGTGGGAAAGGGTGGGGGTGGTTGCTGGGCCATCAGACGGTACCAGGCACTTCGTCCATAACGGCATGGAAGGAACGTATTTGGGTGCACATCTAGGAAAATTGGTTGATATAGCTTGGGAGTGCATGGAAGTTCTCCACTAACTGCGTCTATCTGGTCACCCAAGTTAGAAATAAGAGCGAGGGAGGGGAGAGGTTGTTGAGAGAGGAAGGGGTGAAACTGTCTTCCAGGAGAGCGGAAGCATGAGTGCAAGAGGGATATGGGCAGGGGGGTGGCTTGGCCCACGTGGGTGGGGATACATTTAAAGATAGGTTTTTGGGGTTGGCTGTTTCTTCCCCAATTCTTCAGCTGTTTCCCTGAAGGTGCAAAATAGACTAAAAGTCAGATTAAGCTCGGGCTGGGTTAAGCCAGCAGAGAAGGGAAAGAGCAAGGGCATTCAGGGTGAAGGTCAGGGGTGTGAGGACGGACTGTCGTACTCATACCTAGCAGGACAGGAAGGAGTAAAATGGTGACAGAGTCAGTAAATGTGGAGGTTCTTGGAAGGTCATGGAACCGGTGGGCTTGGAGTTCCACAGGGACTGAGCTAGAAAGACACTGGGACGTGGGGGCGCCTGGGTGGCTCAGTGGGTTAAAACCTCTGCCTTCGGCTCAGGTCATGATCCCAGGGTCCTGGGATCAAGTCCCACATCGGGCTCTCTGCTCAACGGGGAGCCTGCTTCCTCCTCTCTCTCTGCCTGCCTCTCGGCCTACTTGCGATCTCTCTCTGTCACATAAATAAATAAAATCTTTAAAAAAAAAAAAAAAGAAAGATACTGGGACGTGGTTGAAGGGAGACATGTTGGAGACTGAGGCGTTGGAGGTGAGGTCATTATCAGAAATGAGAGTACGAGCACCCGAGTGTGCGCAAAGCTCCCTAGCGGGGAGCCGGTCCCAGAACTGAGCATCCCAGCCATGAAAAGGACTCTCTTGCCAGGTCCAGACAACACCAAGAATTAGTATCGGTGAGCGATATATTGAGTGACATAACAATATCTTTAAGAAAAGGGGCGGGAGGTGCCTGGGAGACTCAGTTGAGCATCTGACTCTCTCAGGGTCCAGAGATCGAGCCCCGTGGACGCTGTGCTCAGTGGGGAATCTTCTTGGGATTTTTCCTCTCCCTCTGCCCTCCCTCTGCTCTCTCTGTCTCTAAAATAAATAAGCACATCTTAAAAAAAAAAAAAAACAAAACTGAGGGGCAGGACCTCAGGAATCTGCAGAGAATGCAGTGGGGAGGAGGCTAGAGGAGGGGGTGTGGATAGGGATATCTGAATTCTGGGTCTCCAATGAGCTGAATGGTTTAAGGGAGGAAAAAGGGGTGATTGAGGCAATAAGCAAAGAGCTCAGCTAACCTAACTCCAGGATAATGTACGGTGATGTCAGAAGGAATCAGCCACCGTTGGGAGGGCTGGAGGGGGAACCAAGAGGCAACAAGATGGAAAAGATGTAGGAACGATCAGAGAAGAGGGTGAGCATAAGGGAGATTTTGCCATTAGGGCCCAGAAGACAGTGGGGAAAGGGTCGGGGGTGGGGTGGAGAATGAGTCAGAGAAGTTACTGGATTCAGGGACTTAGTTCCTTGGCGCCAGGCATGGTTCTAACCACTGTGCTTGTGTTTAATCATTTACTCTGGGCAGGAAGTACTATTCTGATCCTACTCATTTTCCAAGTGAGGACGTTAAGATGTGAAAGGTAAGTGACATGACCAAGGTCTCACGGTGTTAGCCCAACATTCAGAGCTAAGCGACTTCTCTGGACCATATCGGGGACCCAGCAAACCACAGCTGAAGGCCAAATCCACCTGCCATTTATTTCTGCGTGACCTCCAAGCTAAGAAGGGGCTTTACAGGTGAACATTCACCATTTCTCTGATGACAAGAAACATTTACTTTGAACCCCACTCAGACAAAAGTTAATCCTCCCAAAGAATCCCATTCTTCTCATGAGTAGACCTGCACTGGAAAAAATGATAATTGAGTATTATTATATTTTGTATTTCATCAGTTAAAATTTTGTGAAAATCTATTTTTTTTTGTCTTTCATGTAAGCTTCTATGTAATATCCTCAGTTTTGCCTCTTGGCCTGCAAAACCTAAAATATTTCACCTTGTCTTTACAGGGAAAGTTTGCTGACCTCCGGACTGTATTCAGATATCTCTCAGTAGAGGAAATACTCAATAAACGACAATTGTCAGTGTTTGACCTCATTATGATCTCCGGCGCCTCATTCACAGGACTTAAAAACAAGCTGGCTGCGAGTCCAGCCCTGTGGTGTCGCCCAAAAAGAGTATTAGATAAATGTTAGTTGTTCTGTTTTGTTTTTTTAAGATTTTATTTACTCATCAGGGAGAGGGACAAGCAGACTTGCTGCTGAGCACAGAGCCCACTACTACGGGGCTCCATCCCGTAACCCCGAGATCATGACCTGAGTCAATATCAAAAGTCGGACTGAGCCGCCCAGGCACCCCGATAAATGTTAGCTTTTGGATAAGTGGGCGGGAGGAGAGAAGAGACAGGCTTGGGGGTGGTTGAAATTGATAGCGCCTCTCAACATGATAGAGAGCACATCAAGAGGGGGAGAGTCAGAAACAGTGAATTCAGTCTCAGAAATGTTGTCAGAGGGGAGGGCTGATTTGTTCCGCAGAGCTAACTGAATTGTGACGTCATTGAATCCAAGCAAATCCACCGTTGTCCTTCGTATCTGAGCCCCGACAGAAAATTCCATAGCTATGCAGAAAGCCCTCCTCGCATACCTCTAGGATATTTTCCTAGGGAAGATGGTGTGGTTGGGACCTATGGGAGAAGGTTCTGGAGAGCTGGTCTGGAGAAGAGTTTATCGGGAAAGACCGGTATTTATTGGCTCCAACTAAATTGAAGGCAATGTCCTCAACTGTCCTCACAACGCTGAGAAATAGATATTAATAATGGATATTATGTTCCCATTTTACAGATGGAGAACCCAAGGATGGGGATAACTGTGACCTGTCCCAGGGCACACACCTTGGAAGCAGCAAATGCATGGCTTTGTGTCCGCTCGTCTGACAGCTGGCCATCCATTTCCTTCCTCATACAACTCACCAGGCAGGCAAGGTTCCAGACCCCACAATTCAGCGATGGAATCTCCTGCTTCTTGGAGCTCACGGCCCAAGGGGGGAAGATGGAGCTTAAACAAATAAACCATCCACAGGTAAGTCCAGATTTTTCTGTGGGTCATGAAGGGCATCAACAAGGTAAGGTCATCCGAGAGTGACTCAAGCTGAAGGCCACCTGAGTTGGGATGCTCAGAGGTGACCCCTCTGAGCTGAGACCTGGAGAGCTGAGGGAAGGATGTTCTTGAAAACAGGAAGAGGCCCCCGGCAGGGAGGAGCATGAAGACTTTGAAGATCAGAAATGAGGCAGGTCTAGAAGGTCCAACTGGATGGAGCTGTTCGAGACCCTGGCTCAGCCTTGGAGAAAGTCGGACTCTGGAATGACCCAACTGAGGGTCAGAGATGGCACCATTTACCAGCTGGGCAGCGGTTGGCACTTCTCTGAGCCTCAGTTTCTACAACCCTGAAGTGTGGGAGGAACGGGGTTCCTGCTTCACGGGGATGTTGTGAGGATTAAATGAGATTATGCGTCCTGGTGGGGCCAGCGGGGATGGGGGATGAGACGGGCTGGTCAGTGATGGCGCTGGTCTACACAGCGCTCAACAGGGGGGAGAGGGAAGTGGCCTTTCTTTTATTATTTGTACTCCTTCGATGTCATTTTTCTTCCCGCATTATTGGGGGAGGCGAGATATCACTGGTTATAGGAGAATAATCCATGTGGAAATGAATTGCTCAGCTGTTGGGAAAACATGATGCCTGCCTTTTTTTTTTTTTTTCCCAGCATGGCGGCCAAGATTTTGAACACGTTCCCTGGGTGGATGAGACCCTGCGTGAAATCTAGGTCTCGTGGTCTTTGCGATCCTTAAGTAGGTTCCCTGAGTAATTGGGTTGTCTGACCCTGGATGCCAAATTTGGGGCATTTTTCTGGGGAGAAGGTTTATAACTTTCTTTACATTCCCACAGGAGCTTCCTGCTCGCCTCTCACGGTCCTAAACCTAAACCCAAGATCAGGGTGTCTTCACCTGAGCACTATTGACATGTCCGGGGTGGACAGGGCTATGTCGTGGGGCTGTCCTATGCACGGTGGGCTCCCAGGCAGCACCCCTGACCTCTACCCACTGGGTGTCTGGAGCGACCTGCCTCCCCCACCCAACTCTGACAACCAAAAAAAGTCTCCAGACAGTGCCCCATGTCCCCTAGAGAACAGGGCAAAATCACCCCTGGACGAGAATCCCTGCTCCAGATGCCGCACTGCCCCTGGGGACACTGAGGCAGGGAGGGTGTCAACAGCTACCTGTCCTGCATTCTCACGCCCCCCCCCCCCACCCCGTCCCTGCTGTCCTGGAGGGCTGCTCCCACCCCTACCCCAGCCCCAGCTTCCAACAAGGCCTCCCCGCGCCACCGTCCCCAACCGGGAGATCACGTGACTCTGAAGCAACTAATGCTCACGTCGACCCAACCGAGAACTCTTCGGAGGATCCGCGGAGACCACAGGCAGGAGACCGCTTGGGAGAGCCCTACAGGAATCATGACACACGTCATCATTGCGCATATAAAATACTTTCGTAAATAAGATACAAATACAAAACAGCATTGGACCGGATTTCTGACCAGCCCACCACGCACCAGCCCTCTCCTTCGTGTGAGATACACTGAGTCTCTCCAAATTCTCTGCGTAACACTGCTCCCCGGCTCGTTCCTGAGTACCTGCTGTGCACCGGGCACTGAGAGCCACCGTGCCAGCCGGCAGGACACGGGCACCCCCATCACTTGCCGCCCCCACTGGCCCTGCTCTGTGGTTCTTAGAAAAGACGTTTCTCACTCTATGGTTTTGCATGATTTCCGTGTTGCTCCGTCACGTCCTGGAACCCAGCAGAAGCTGGGAGTTTGGACCATTTCTTTCAGCTTCGGAATCCCAGGCTTTCCAGCCAAGGTTTGGCTCATAGTACCATGGGACTATGGGACTTTTCCAGAAGGTTGTTGTTGCCAGAGGTCTGGCATGGGGCTAGAACGCGGGGGGACACTGCTTTGTGCAAGGTTAGGGTGTGCAGGAGCAGAGGGTGGTCTGGGGACAGAGCATTCAGAACGAAGGGACCAGGTCCTTGGGTGCCTCCCCCAGGGGTCTGGGCAAGGGCTGGTGCTTTGGGCTGTGATCACAAAGGAGGTCAAGCCCAGAGCATGAGTGACGGCTCACTGAGGGGCTCTCCCCGGAAGGAAGGCGCGACTTGTCTACACTCCACAGTATCTTGATGCTGCTCAGAGATTAAGTTAAGGGCTGGACAAAATGCCTATTGGATTGAGAGATAAGGGCTGGGAGGCCGGGAGAGAGCTCTCGGTGACACCTGTAACGACTCTTTCCACCAACGGCGGAGGCTGAAGTGGGGGCCTTGGAGTAAGTGGGGCACGTGAGGAGAGGAAAGAGGGCAGGAGGTAGGGGGCAAAGGAAGGTTTGTTTGTTTTTTTAAGGACTTATTTATTTATTTTAGAGAGAGAGCATGGGGGGAGGGGCAGAGCACCGAGCGCAGAGCCTGACCCGGGGCTCGATCCCACCACCCCTGAGATCACGACCCGACCGGAAATCGGGAGTCCGAAGCTTAACCTTGCTCTGCCCTGGTTCATCTACCGGGGCCTCCGGGCTTCGCTTTTCCCTCCACCGGGACCACCTGCTGCAGAGCCCCAACGTGGCCCCGCCCCTCACTCCCCTGGGTCTCTGCACTCGTGTCCCTTTTCTTTTCTTTTTAAAAAACTTGGTCTATCTATCTACTTATTTATTTAGGGAGCATGAGCTGGGGAGGAACAGAGGGAGAGGAAGAATCTGGAGCAGATTCGCCGCTGAGCATGGAACCCAGTGGTGGGCTCGATCCCACGACCACGAGTTCACCACCTGAGCTAAAATCAAAAGTCAGGCGCCTAACTGAACCACCCAGTAGCCCCTCAGGGCCCTTTCCCAGAGAACTTCCTCGACTGCCCCATGGGTAACAACTTCCTCCCGCCTTCACGGTCCCGGTGATCGTAGGCACCGTGCCCCCATCCTGCTGGAGTTTCTCTGCGTGGCACCCTCCTGCGCTGTATGAGCTGCTTTCCATTTTGTTCCTTACCTGCCTGTCCTCATTCACATTTAGGCTCCACGCCTTTGTGCAGTTTTCCCCCGGCTGTATTCCTACCTCCGGGCAGACAGGAGATGCTTGAGAATTGTTTGTGAATGAATGAATGGATCCGGGAATAAAGCCGGTTTATATATTTGGGTGGGCAAGTGGGGGGGTTGCCCCTTCCGATGGAGTCCCCTTCTTGTGTTTCTTGGAGTCCTGGGTGGGGCGGGGAAGAGGGGCTCGTCAGATATTTGAGGACCTGTGGCACTAGGGACAGAGAAAGCTGAGAGTGGTCTGATTAGTTGTGTTTCTGGGGTCAGGGTAGAGGGACTCGGGAGCCATCCTGATAAGAGTGTTGTTGTTTGCGAGGAGGGGTTTGGTTTGGCAGTGGCTAGTTTGGCAGAAATACCAGAAATCCCAGAGTAGGCAAGAAAGCAGGAAGAAGGTGGTGAGCAGTACCCAACTTTTCTACCTGTTTTCCAGATGAGGAAACAAAGTCATGGACAGGTCAAGTGACCTTCCCAGGTTCCCGTGGTCTGCCTTTGAGCCCGGACCTGCCACATTCCATAGCCGATCCCATCCACAACATCAAGTACCCATTTCTTGCCTTTCCTTTAAGGCATGATCCTAAGCCAGTTGCCTAAAAAGATTCTAGTTTCTGAGCCGGAAAATCAAATGGGAAGCATCCCAAGGTGCGGTTTGAGGGGTGTCCTAGCGTGGGGAGAAATCTTTTTCTAGGATTTCTGGACTCTGCGGTCTCCTGTGTTATGCCTGTATTCCAATATTCTCAGAGCATTTCCGCCTCCTCCCCCACGTTCCTCCATTCTTTTGTTCCTTTAGTGATTTTGCTTGAGGTCTGATGGGTGTGGCTGAGAAAAATCTTAAACTGGAGGCAGTGAAGGTTGTTGCTTAATTATCAGGTGACTTAATATCACCAGTTATTGTGATACAAATACTAGTTTCTCATCAAAGTTTTTGAGCCCTTTTCATGCGTAAATGAAGTTCTTCTTTAAGGCAGTGATTTTTTTTTTTTAAAGATTTTATTTTTATTTATTTGACACAGAGAGAGATCACAAGTAGTCAGAGAGGCAGGCAGAGAGAGAGGAGGAAGCAGGCTCCCTGCGGAGCAGAGAGCCCGATGCGGGGCTCGATCTCAGGACCCTGAGATCATGACCTGAGCCGAAGGCAGTGGCTTAAACCACTGAGCTACCCAGGCGCCCCAAGGCAGTGATTTTTAACAAGGGTCTAAGGTCTGGGGATGGGGCCACGAACCTTTTGCCACATAAAAATTCTGTGCATGCCTTCATATGCTTCTCCCAGGGAAAGAAGTCACAGCTCCTATGAAATCTGCATGACCTCCTCATTTTGGGCCTCCAAGCCTCCACCGGTTTCTTTTCAGACTTTGTCCCTTACCACAGTGCCTTTGCACCTCCTTGTCTGAAACACTCTTACCTTCCCCAATCTTGGGAATGACTCAGACTTGAGCCCTACTTCAGTCCTGCCTCCCCTTCCTCCATGACTAGGGTAGGCCCCTTCACGCATGGCCCTTGGAGAGGGGGACACCTCTCCACTAGCTTTTATCACTTACAATTTTGCTTTATTGGTGAGTTACTTGACTAAGATCTCTCTCCTCTAGACTGTAAGTACCATCTGGGTAGGACCCATATCCATTTGATCCGATCTTGTATCCCTAGTGTCGCGTGTAAGTGCCAGACACCTATAGCAGACACCCCAAGCTATGGCCGTTGGGCACACTCATGTATCAGAACCATGGCTCTGCCTGAGCTCCAGATCTGAAGACTGAGGTTACAAATAGACCATCAATGCCCACTTACTGAACACCCAAGTCCATGGGTATTCAAGTCCTTGTCCTAAACTATTTCCCAAGAATATCCTTCATTGCATATGGGGTTAAAAAGGTCCTCTGGAATCAGACTGTCTGGATTTGACTCCCGGCTCTATCTGCCAGCAATGTGGCCCAGGCAAGTTGACTGATCCACCTCTGGGCCACACATACCCATCTGCAAAATGGGAACAGGCTACAAGCATACTTGACACATGATGTATACTCAAATTAGCTATTTTCATATACTAGACTTTGTGCTAATATGTTACTGATTTTTACACATAGCCCCTAGAAATGATCAGCCCAAATTTGGGGCACATGAGTTTTTATTAACGTCTCAGGAAGCTCCTAGTGGAGGTTGTGTGCACAATGGCCAAAGTGCAGGGGTCTTGCCTTGCATTTGCAAAGGGATGCATTTCCAACTGGCCACATCCAGTTTGCAAAGAGTAGTAAACACTTGCAAGAGAGGGCGGCAGGAAGCAAATGAGGAAATAGATACGTTCTCGAGACCTAGTGACAGCCTGGGCATCTCGGGAGCCACGCGGGCCAGAGGACGAATTTATTGGTTTCTGTGTCAGATGTTTTGCAGGTCATGAGATCCCCTTTGGTCCCGACACCAGCGAAGAGCGGATCTTGGGCAGGATTTGTCTGTCAAGCACATTTGCTGAAACATCTTGGCTTCATTACACGTATGAGTTTTAAAAGCATGTAAAATATTTTCTGTGGTTCTTGGAGAAGAGTAGCAACATAAGTACCCAGCAGGGACTGGATGGTTTTCGGGAAATGGGGTCTGTCAACTCAACCAGCGATAGCCCTGTAGACATCCCGAGTGTGCAGAATATTCGATGTGCCCTTCCGGATCCACTTTCCATGTTCTCTGCCCTGCTCTGTACCCAGGAGGCTGAGCCACGGGGTCTGCATTCAGTGGCTCCTGTTGCCAGCTTCAGCCCAAAGGGAGCAGGGGCTGGAGACGGGAGGCTGGGGGAGAGTGAGGTTGAGGTCTTGACTCCTCCGCTGGCTGGATTTCGCAGTGGCCCTGCCTATCTACTGAAGCCACAGCTCCTGTGGGGTGGCCTCTCCTCTGGCCCTTGTAAGGTCACTTCCTGCGGCCTTTTTAGGCCCAGAGGAGGTAAGGGCCCCCTGCTGCTGGTAGCCTGAGGGCGCATCACCACTCCCGAGGGGTTCTCCACACCCTGCCTGTGCCTGTGCAGAATCCTCTTCATTCAACACTCCTCCCTGAGCCTCCTCGGGTGACCTGTCTCGTTCCTGCCAGCACCTTGAATGGACCCCCTGCTTTATGTCATATTATGGTTGGAAACCAAAATCCTCCAGCACCTTGAGCCTTTCTGTCCTGACGGCTTCCTGTCCCAGTGGAAGGCGATCCTCACGATTGAGAGGTCAAGCTCAAAACTGTAGCCAAACACGAAGTTGATGTTAATTAGGTGCCTTTTACCTATCAGTGACTAGAGAGGCAAGCCATGTATGGTTTCAGGTGTCCAGAAATCGTCTACTTTAGCAGAGACGATAGAGAATCCCACAAGAAACCATACTATGAGGAGGAAGACAATTTAGCGGTTCAGAATGCTGGTGTAAGGGTCTCGCGTTCAGTTTGTTGGGACTCTTGTAACAGATTGGTTGGGGGCGCCTGGGTGGCTCAGTGGGTTAAGCCTCTGCCTTCCGCTCAGGTCATGATCTCAGGGTCCTGGGATCGAGCCCCACGTAGGGGCTCTCTGCTCAGCAGGGAGCCTGCTTCCTCCCTCTCTCTCTGCCTGCCTCTCTGCCTGCTTGTGATCTGCCAAATAAATAAATAAAGTCTTGAATAAAATAGCAGATTGGATGGCCTCAGCCACAGAAATGGACTGTCTCACAGTTGTGGAGACCAGAAGTCCAAGATCAAAGGGTTGGCAGGGGTGGTTTTTGGGGCCGGGCGGCTGCAAAGGAGGGACCCGTTCCAGGACTCTCTCCTTGCCGTGTAGGTGCCCATCTTCTCCCCGTGTCTCTTCCTTCATACAGTCTTCCCTCTCTCGGGTCTGTCTCTGTGTCCACATTTCCCCAAACGCCCAGGGTCACATTGGACCAAGGCCCGCCCTAATGACTTCATTCTTACTTGATTACCTCTGGAGAGACCGACCATTCTTCCAGATACGGTCACATTCGGAGGAGACAGGACGACAAGGAATCTCTTTTGAGGCTACACAGTTTAACCCACGACAGAGTCTGATATGTAGGAGTTCAAATCCAGTTATAAACCGTTTGCTGGGTTTTAAAAAAAATTTTTTTTATTAAGTAAACTTCACACCCACCATGGGGCTTGAACTCGCCACCCCAATATCAAGAGCCTCATTCTCTGCGGGCCAAGCCAACCAGCTTCCCCCAAACGGTGCAGTGTTTCTAGTTCCTCATCGGAAGAGTGAAGGCAATATTGCCACATTATTCTCAGAGTGACGGCAAGGACACCGTGAAATAACACGGGTGAGAATGCTTCCGAAGTGCCTGGCCTGCGACCCCTCGGGATCTTTCTATTATTAATGCTCAAGTGTTATACCTCAGGGGCGTCTGGCTGGCTCCGTGGGTAGAGCATGTGACTCTTGATCTCAGAGTTGTGGGTTCGAGCCCCGCATTGGATGTGGAGATTACTTTAAAAAAATAAAAAACTTAAAAAAAAAAAAAAAGTGTGATACTTCTAGATGCCATGCCCATTTGGATGTCTACAGGTGTGTCCACCCAATGGGCTCCTTTCTTGATCTCACCCATCTACGAAAATGGCCCCCCAACCAATCGTTGCTCACTCATCATGATGCCCCCCCCCCTTTTTTTGAGATTTATTTTATTTATTTGAAAGAGAGAGAGAGAGAGCAGAGGAAGGGATAGAAGGAGGGGGAAGAGAGAATCCCAAGCAGACTCCCTGCCGAGTATGGAGCCCAATGCAGGGCTCGATCCCAGGATCCTGAGATCATGACCTAAGCCAAAATCAAGAATCAGATGCTGGGGCACCTGGGTGGCTCAGTCATTAAGCCTCTGCCTTCAGCTCAGGTCATGATCCCAGCGTCCTGGGATTGAGCCCCACATCAGGCCCCCTGCTGCAGGGAGCCTGCTTCTTCTTCTCCCTCTCCTACTCCCCCCACTTGTGTTCCCTCTCTTGCTTTTTCTCTCTCTGTCAAATAAATAAATAAAATCTTAAAAAAAAAAAAAAAGAAAAGAATCAGGAGGAAAAAAAAGCTTAACTGGGCCGCCTGGGTGGCTCAGTGGGTTAAGCCGCTGCCTCCGGCTCAGGTCATGATCTCAGGGTCCTGGGATCGAGTCCCGCATCGGGCTCTCTGCTCAGCAGGGAGCCTGCTTCCCTCTCTCTCTCTCTGCCTGCCTCTCTATCTACTTGTGATCTCTCTCTGTCAAATAAATAAATAAAATCTTTAAAAAAAAAAAAAAAGCTTAACTGACTGAGCCACCCAGGCGCCCCCTGATTCCTCTCTTCTTGTCATCTCCATGTCACGCCATCTGTGAACCTGACTGGTGTCTCTCCTCAGGCACTTCCCTTCTGAATCCACTCACTTTCTTTCCATCTCTATGAGTCAGATGTCACAACGAGTCATCATCCTCTTCTCTTGAGCAAATAATTAAATTAATTATTATTAATTAATTTATAATATATAATATATATAATATATAATATAATAATATTATAATATAATAATAATATTAATTATTATTTCACTCCCTTACCTACCGATCATCCTCTATATAAGAGCCAAAAGGATTTTTTTTTAATAATCTCTACACCCAATGTAGAACTCGAACTCACGACCCCGAGATTAAGAGTTGCATGCTCTGTTAACTGGGCCCGTCAGGCACCCCCGAAAGGATCCTTAAAAACATAGATCACATCACATCTTTCCTTGCTTAAAGCTCCTAGTAGCTTTCCTTTAAACTTAGAACAAAATCTACTGGAATAAAAAAAGAAAAAAAAATAGAACAAAATCCCTATGCCCTTGCTCTAGTTTCCAAGGCCCTAATAAACGGGTCTCTGTCTGTCCCTCCAACATCACTTCCGACTGTCCTCCTGTCGCTGCATTCCAGCCACGTGCGTCTTCTTGCTCTACTTCCAATGTAACGAGTGAATCCAGCACTACGGCTTTTGCATTTGCTGTTCCTTCCACAGAATACCCTTCCCGGAACTTTGGCTTTTTCCCCACTTCACTCAGGTTTCTGCCTGAGCGCCACCTCCTTGCTGACGTGGTTCTTGGCCACCGTTTCCTGGATATATTGGCCCTCCTGCTCCCTCTGGTCCCGACTGCCTCTTTCTTTCTTTCTCTCTCTCTCTCTTTCTTTCTTCTTAAGATTTTTCTTAAGACAGAGAGACAGAGAGAGCACAAGCAGACTCCCTGCTGAGCTGAGAGCCCGCCATGGGGCTCCATCCCAGGACCTGGAGATTATGACCTGAGCCGAAAGAAGGCAGACACTGAACCTTCTGAGCCACTCGGGGTCCCTACTATCTCATTTTGTATTCCTGTCCTCACAGTATTGCTCACCCTAAGGAGTCACCATGTTTACATACTTGCTTGTTTCCCTATGATCTGCCTCCGCCATCAGGATGCACTTTCTCTGACCGCTGAGAACAGCTTTGCTCACTGCAGGATCCCCAGGGCCTACAACCGCGCCTGGCACCTCACAGGCATGGAGGAACTCCAGGCCGGGAGGGGGAGGAGAAACAAATAGCTTCTGTTCTCCCTCTTCCTCCCCCTACCTGCCCAACACCACAGGAAAGAGCCAGATGTCCAAGAGAGCCGCCAAGACTCCGCTTTGGAAAGATGGCTAGGGGCTGGGAATCCAGGACGGATCCAGAGTGGGCAGGCACCGGCTTGTCCTAACTGTTGTATCCCCCCCACGGAAGCGTGGGTGGGCTGGGGTAACAGATTCCCCCCGGGGTGGGGGCTCCGGGCACCGCGAGGTGTTTAAGTCTGTCAATAAAAAAAAAAAGTGACCACTGCTTTGTATCTGCAGCTACTCAAGGGAAATAAAGCCGTTTGCTTATAAAGAATTTCCATAAACATTTCTGAGAATGTGTATTAGGGGTAATCTTGGGATGTGCATTAAGCTAAACAGGGTCGTATAAACACAGGAACAGGCTGAAAGAGGGAGAATAAATGGCCCGGGGTTGCCCTGGCCCGATGGCCCTTAGGCAATTTGCACAGCCTGGAGAAACCTCGAGGCTCCAGTCCTCCCGGGAAGGCGGAGGCAAGGAGGGGAAGCCAGAAGCAGCCCCACCACGGGCAAATTCTTGACCCATCTCTGAAATTAACCCTATTTTTTTTTCTTTCTCTTAACATTCAATGCTTTGGATTCCTGACGTCATCTAGTATGAAATACTTAGAGGCGGCAAAAAGATCCAGAAGAGGTCGTGTCCTTGGGAGTCCACTCCCGGCCAGGACAGGTCCCAGTGCTGCGCATGCGCGATCTCATTTCATCCTCCCGATGCCGCTAGGGGGAGGGAAACGCTACTGTCCCCATTTTACAGATCAAGACACTGAGGCGCCGAGACGCGTGATGACTTGCTGGCCGTCACAGAGCTAAAGGGAGCAGGGGCTGGGCCTGTCAAAGGAAGCCCCAGCCCCACTGACGGTGGACCATGCTCACTGGGATTATGACCTGCATTTTCTCACGGAGCCTTTGGATGGATTTTGAGGAACCTCAGGCACAGAATGGAACCAACCATGTGCCTCCATTCATGCTCTCATCATTGGTTTGTGCACTAAGAATCATCTAAAATCTACTATTTATTTATGCAATCTATACATGAAATGGCTCAGCAAATTCAAAAGGTTTCAATGGGAAAGAAGGTCTGCCCCTCCCTGTGCCCTGGCCATGAAGTTCTCCCTCCTACTAGGTCCTTCTGAACGAAGTTTCTTTGTGTCTCCTTTAAGAGTGGGAGTCCCTATACACACACACTTGCCTTTCTGTTGATGCACTATCTTGCTTTTTGCTTTTTGTCATTTAACAAATATTCTGGAGTTTATTCCATAGCCCACCGTGGAGTGACCCCATGATTTTTAACGGCTGCATAATATTTCACCATACAGCTAGACTGATAAATGTGGTTGGAACCCTTAACCTAAACCTAAATATTTAGGCTGTTTCTAGTATTCTGGGATTATAAGCAATGCCCTGGGAGGGAAGGGCAGAGTGTATCTATACTTTTATACATACATATGGGTATATCATATCACACACGTGTGAACATCGACAGGATCAATATGCAAGAATAGAACATGGTTTTACAATTCTTCCCCTTCATCTCCACCTCTAATCCCATTCCCTTCTTTGTCATACACAGCCACTCTTGTGCATTTAAGATGAATCCTTCTGGGGTGCCTGGTTGGCTCCGTCGGTAGAGCATGTGACTCTCTTGGTCTCAGGGTTCGGAGTTCAAGCCCTATGCTGGGTGTAGAGGTTCCTTAAAAATAAAATCTTAAAAAAAAAGTAGGTCCTCCCAATCCATTTTCTATATATGTACGTTTATTCACGTCTTTAAGTATACCTACGTATGTATATGTACATATAGTATTGTTTTGTGTATGTTTAATTTATATAAATAACATGATATGAAATATTACAGAGATTTTTTAAAAATTTTACTTTCTAAAAGATTTTATCTTTAAGTGAGCTCTACACCCAACATGGGGCTTGAACTTACAACCCCAAGATCAAGAGTCAAAGGCTCAGGGGCGCCTGGGTGGCTCAGTGGGTTAAAGTCTCTGCCTTAGGCTCAGGTCATGATCTCAGGGTCCTGGGATGGAGCCCCGCATCAGGCTCTCTGCTCAGCGGGGAGCCTGCTTCCCTCTCCCTCTCTGCCTGCCTCTCTGCCTACTTGTGATCTCTGTCTGTCAAATAAAGAAATAAGATCTTTAAAAAAAAAAAAAAAAAGAGTCAACGGCTCCACGGAGGAGGCCAGCCAGGTGCCCCTCAGATCATTCTAATGTATTTGTGTATGAATGGAAGAGGAATAACTACCGAACCACTGACAGTGGTAGGTCAAAAACTCCAAAGAGGAAGAGCGAGGGCTGAATTGTTACGTATCTTGCAGATGCAGAGCTGCACGTTACATACATGTGTATCGCTTGTTTTTTTTTTTTTTTGTAACAAGTATGTATTGTTTTAACGAAATAAGGAAGAGGGAATGAAATCCGTCTGCATACATATCTAAGACATTTAGGAGATTCAGAAGACATCCAATTGAAACAGCGAAAGAGAGGAAGCAACACATGCATTCCTCAATAGAGGACTGGAGTTTGTGGTTCGCTCATGCAGTGGAATAACGTGATTGTCTCAAAGAGCGAGGAAACTGAGTCAACTCTACTACAATTAAGGAAAAAAAAAACCAGGGCACCTGACTCTTGATTTTAGCTCAGGTCTTGATTTCTGGGTTGGAAGTTCAAGCCCTGCATTGGGCTCCACGCTTTAAAAAAAAGAGAGAGAGAGGGAGAGAGAGAGAAACAAAGGAAAGAGGAAGCTCCTAGAAACAGATACGAAATTGATCTTCAAGGTAATGGACAAAGAGAAAAAAGCAAGTGGAGGGAGGGAATTGTGTATAGTATGCCATCGTATGTAAAAGAAATGGGAAGTATATTCGCGTGGAGACCACAGGCAAGAATCCACAGGACATCGCGGGGCAGGGCGTGGGGAGAGAAGGAACAGGAGCTGCGGGCATCTTTCCACTATGCCTGTTCTGTCTAGGTTTTTGGATCATGTGAATGTATGACTTATCTGACAATTTGAATTTTTTTTCCAAGACCTGTGGAGATACAAATTTAAAAGTTAAAAAAAAAATAATAAATTTAAAAAGTTTTTTTTAAACATTCAATTCATTTATTAGAGAGAGGGAAGAAAACACACGAGCAGGTAGAGGGGCAGACGGAGAGGGACAGGCAGACTCCCCGCGGAGTGAGGAGTGACCCCAGGACCCTGAGATCATGACCCGAGCTGAAGTCAGATGCTTAACCCACTGAGCCACCCAGGCGTCGCATTGTTCACCATTTACAATAAACAAGAGAAGGGGTGCTTGGATGGCTCAGTCTGCGGAGCGTGAGACTCTTGGTCTCGGGACTGTGAGTTCAAGACCCATGTTGGGTGTAGAGATTACCTAAAGATAAAAAATCTTAATAAAAATAAATAAATAGGGGCACCTGGGTGGCTCAGTGGGTTAAAGCCTCTGCCTTCGCTCAGGTCATGGTCTCGGGGTCCTGGGATCGAGCCCCACATCGGGCTCTCTGCTCGACGGGGGGGCCTGCTTCCCTTCCTCTCTCTCTGCCTGCCTCTCTGCCTACTTGTGATCTCTGTCTGTCAAATAAATTAAATAAATAAAATAAAAAAATAAAACAAGCAGAAGAAAATGAAGAAAAGGTTTTGGGAATGCAAAGGCACAATGTCCCAAAGTTTTACAACATTGTAACTTTACTTTTGATGTGAAGGTCAATTGCAGAACTAAAATTCGTTGGCAAGTAGGTCAGTGCGGGATTAAAACACGGATGGAGTCAGCCCTTCTATTATCTTTTCTAGGTGGAAATTCTCTCCATCAACAGTAGCCAATTCTCCCTCTCCCTCTCTCTCCTCCTTCTCTCTCATGGCCGATTTCACAGTCCTAGTGCATAAAAAGCAAATATAGCTCCTTCGGATGTCCTGGCAAGAACTGGAGAAGACCGAGGTGCAAGGTTCCAGAAAGGCTGAATAACAATATTATCACCCAAGTTCTGGTGATCACAATGTTTGTTGTCTGGGAGGCAGAGATCAGAGGAACTGTCACCAAATGAGCCAAAGACTGCTCAAATCTGAGGTCAAAACATCTGGGAGAAAAGCTTCCCTCAGAGACCTGGTTGTTTCCACATCCCTGGATTTATTCACTCAGCAACTGTCTATCAAACACCTGCGCATGCTAGGCCAGACCGGGGTCTAGAGTGAGACCAGACGGGGACCTGGGCCCAAGCTGGGAGGAACCTCCCTTGCCCCATTCCTGTCCACATACCATGACTATAGCCGCGAACAAAACAAATGGAGGGAAAAAAAAGGTAAAGCTCGAGATGTGATCAAGTCTCCACCATTTTGGGGCTGCATGTGCAGGCGCTCGGTTGGTTCTAGAAACAGACGTTTTTGCCCACCCCTCACCTTACAGTTATTAAATGACCTCCTTGGCAGTCTTGCTCTGCTTGGTTTCTCATTCCACGTTCCTGGGTCGTCCTTCCTGGCTCGGGAGTCGCTTCCGCAATGGGACAACCCACTTTCCAAAGGCTTACCAATGCCTGATGCTATCCACCCCAGAGCAATCTATTCTGTGCAATACCCCTTAGGTGGGACCTTGGATTATCACTATCTCTCCAGGCTGAGGTCATAGTTGGTCTGTAACTTAGGGGAGATCCCACACAGAGACGATCTGAATGACCCTCGAGTGGGTGCTTTTCACCAGTCCATACTGTTACTTGAGATTGGATGAGTCTAGTTGAACCTTACTCACTTCTTTGTGGGTGGGCTGGAGTCAAGATATTGCCTTTGCGGGCCCATGCTGGCTTAGTCTATAGACCGTGGGACTCTTGAGCTCCAGGCTGTAAGTTTGAGCCCCACGTTGGGCATAGAGATTACTTAGAAATAAAATCTTAAAAAAAAAAAAAAAAAAAAAAGGTATTGCCTTGAATATTGCCTTGAAATACAGGCAGGGACTGTTCTTTTTCTCTGTCAAGTGAGAGCGCCGGCAGGACTCAGTTGCCCCACGTGACCTCTGGGGTGCCATCAAAACCCATCATCTCGCCTTCTGGCCCAGCTACAAAGAAAGGCACTGGCTTCGCTTTCTGGCCCCTCCCACTACCCCAACCCCATCTACTCAATCTGTCACCTCCTTGCTCAGCATTCTCACCAAGTTATGCCTGCAACGGTATCAACAACAGCCGCCGTGCCCTGAGTCCTCTCTTCTCCCTTTCTCGGAACGACAGAATGGTAACTCGACTGCTTGTTACAGCCCAAGCCCTATGTTCAGCCCTGGGACGCAACAACAAGCAGACATCGGTGCCTTTCCGTCCCCATGGAATGCATGGTCTACAGCAGGGAGATGGAGATCAGCCAACTAGTCATTCCCAAATCCGCAGAGAGATGCCATCACACTCCCGATGGCTGGGAGGAGGTGGGGCTGGTGCAAGGGGGCTTCTCCGAGGCTCTGAGGAGGGGACCTCTGAGCGGAAACCTATAGGACGAGGTCATTGGGTGAAGCAGGCGGGAACAGGGTCAGTAAAAGGAACCGAAGTCCTTTGGTGCCAGAAGATGCTGAGCAGGAGGAGCCTGGAGAGGAAGATGGTCAGCTACATGGGAAAGGCCTTGAGGCCAGCACACGAGGGTTGTGGGGAGCATCTGGGCAGGCCTGGATGGGGCACGAAGGGGATTCACTCTGGGTTCAGTCAGTCTACCCTGGCTGCCATTGGGGAACCCACTGGAGGGAGGGAGAGTGGATGGGAGGACCAGTGAGGAAGGCCCCTCCGCTGCACGGATGAGAGACAACGATGGTATCACACAGACGTGCAATGGGTGGGTTCGTGAGGCAGTTCAGAAGTTGGAGCTGGAGCCGGCGAGTGGTGAGCGGGAGACTCAGGGAGCCTTGGCCTCTAGCTCCAGCGACTAGATGCTGCGGTGACCCTCCAGGGACCTTCCCACAGTCACACCATCCGCCCCTGCCGCACACAGGTGGGGACTGACCTAGAAATCTCTCGGTTGAAGAAAGGACTGTGCGGGGCTTTGTTTTCCTCTGTGCTAATGGCAAGGCCCCCATGGAAACTTGGTTTTGGCCAGTGAAGGGAGGTCCGTGCAGAATCTATAATCTCTTCTCCTCTCTTCGTGTCTGTTGCATTCTTTTTTTTTTTTTTTTTTTTTAAGATTTTATTTATTTGACAGACAGAGATCACAAGTAGGCAGGGAGGCAGGCAGAGAGAGAGGAGGAAGCAGGCTCTCTACAGAGCAGAGAGCCCGATGCGGGGCTCGATCCCAGGACTCTGGGATCATGACCTGAGCTGAAGGCAGGGGCTTTAACCCACTGAGCCACCCAGGCGCTCCCATCTGTTGCATTCTTAAAGACTCACTGTCACTCGGTGCCAGGACAGGAGAGCAAACCGGTCACAAACCGTTCTATGTCATTTAAAGCTTCCTTTCTTTTTTTCTTTCTTTTTTTAAAGATTTTATTTAGTTAGTTGACAGAGGGAGAGAGAGAGATCACAAGTAGGCAGAGAGGCAGGTGGGGGGGGGAGGGGAAGCAGGCTCCCCGCCAAGCAGAGAGCCAATGTGGGGCTCAATCCCAGGATCCTGAGATCATGACCTGAGCAGAAGGCAGAGGCTTAACCCACTGAGCCACCCAGGCGCCCCTAAAGTTTCATTTCCTCAGAAAATAAAAATTGCTTCTAATACCAACATAGAGCTTTACATTTGTTTAATCAGTCTGGGAAGGCCTCAGAGGCTTGGCAAGTTGAAAATCAATTAAAGCAAAAAAAAAAAAAAAAAAGAAAATCAATTAAAGCAATTTTTTTTCATAAAAGCTTATAATATCAGGGACGCCTGGGTGGCTCAGTCAGTGAAGCATCTGCCTTCAGCTCAGGTCATGGTCCCAGGGTCATGGGATCAAGTCCCACATTGCGCTCCCTGCTTAGCGGGGACTCTGTTTTTCCCTCTGTTCCTCCCCATTCTCTCTCTCTCCCTCTCTCTCTCTCCCTCATTCTCTCTCAAATAAGTAAATAAAATCTTAAAGAAAAAAGCTTATAGTATCAAAACCCCCCAAAACTTATAGTATCAATATGTACATAGCTGCTCAAAAGACCTACAAGCCCTTATCCACATTATCTTCCCACCCCAGACACAATGAACCAAAACCTGCAATTTAACAAAAATGTTCAGCATATAAAAGTTTTACAAGCATTACCATAAACTTTTACATTTGCAGACGCACTCAGACACCTATACGCACAGCTATCCGTGCATCTATCTAGATATACACAGAAATATGTGTATGAATAGAAATAGAAGTGTGGGGGCGCCTGGGTGGCTCAGTGGGTTAAGCCGCTGCCTTCGGCTCAGGTCATGATCTCAGGGTCCTGGGATCGAGTCCCGCATCGGGCTCTCTGCTCAGCAGGGAGCCTGCTTCCCTCTCTCTCTGCCTGCCTCTCTATCTACTTGTGATCTCTCTCTGTCAAATAAATAAATAAATAATTAAAAAAAAAAAAGAAACCTTCCTCATCTTAACCCCAATTTATAAAAAAAAAAAAAAAAAGAAATAGAAGTGTGTAGAAAGTTCTGGAATCACATGCACTAACTGCCCACAGAGGGTAATGTTGAGGTGAATGGCTTTTGAAGAGAGTGTGGTGGTGACAGGTAGGGGATTGAGAACTCAAAGGGGAATTTCCCATTTTACCATCCATCCTTCTGGATTGTTGATTGATTTAATCTACAGGGAGAACCTGGTAATGTATTACGAGGGTAACTTAAACTTAAATATCAAGTAAGATCACATAAAAAGGAAGACATGAAGACCCAAAAAGCTCGCTTTATGGGGGTGCCTGGCTGGCTCAGTCAGCAGAGCGTGGAACTCTTGGTCTCAGGGCTATAAGTTCAAGCCCCTCTTTGGGTGTGGAGACTACTTAAAAAAATATGTCTTAAAGAAAATAAGTAAAAGAAAAGCTCACTTGGGAAATAATGCGTGCGTGTGTCTCCGTCCTTCCTCTGCGTCCTTCCTCTGTGCCCATGGCCGACAACAAACTCTGATTTAGCAATTCTCCATAGAGGGACGTACTCTGCAGAATTGCTCACACAGTGTGAAATGATGTCCAACTAAGGTTAGTCAAGGGAACATCGTTTGAAAGAGCCAAAGTTCAAAGGCCATCTAAACGTTCGCCCGTCAGCAGGGAATGGTTACATAGACTTAGTGGAACACTATGAAGCCGTAGAAAAGATCGGTGGGCTCTGGGTGTATGGAGATGGCGCAACAGCCAAGATAAATGGGAAATGCAAAGAGGAAAAGACCAATCTATAAGGCATGTTAACATTGTGTCAAAAAGGGGATAAACAGAATATATATTTCTCTTCATTTATGTATGCACAATCGCTCCCCCAATATTATCTTCTACAAAATAAAGTAGTTGGGGTCGGCGGTAAGAAATAGGGAAACAGGTGACTGCCGGCAAGCAAAGAGACTTTTTGCTGTTTGCTATACTTTGTGATTTTTGAACCACTTAAAAGCATTACCTATTCAAACCTTTACTGAAACAAGAACAAAACAAAACAAACAGAAGCTTCTAGGGTTCTCTTTATTCCTCTGAGAATCCTCACTCATGGGAACTACATCTGGGGAACTCATTGTGAACCTAATAACCCAGGGGCTTGGTTTCCCATGAAAAGAAAGCTGCTTTTCACAGGAGGAGAGGGACATTCTCCATCCTAAGGGGACACGCTTCCCACCCCCCACCCTCCATGGCGCCTTCATTGGCATCTCACCCTTTGCTGCTCTCATTTTATGGGGCTCAGCCTTTTTTCTTAAAGGTCTCACCAATTTTCTTTAAAGAGAACCGGAAATAAAAATTGCTGTAATTTTGCTGTTAAAGCATCTCCCCGTCCCATTTTTAAAAAGATTAAAGATCTTCTTCTAGTATAAAAATGATGAAGAGGAAAAAGCCGGTTTCACTGGTTCTCCACCCCCCGCCCCGCCCTCCCCCAACTACTGAAACAAAACTAAGAAAAATGAGAGACTAGAAACTGTCGACAAGGAAACTGATGTCAAAATCAAAACATCTCATGTCATTTCCAGGGCTGAGGGGTGCGTGTGGGGGGTGGGGTGGGGGGGAGGTGGTGCAGAATATAGGTGCCCTGCAAAAGCCCCCTGTCCCAGAACCCAAGAAACAGAATTTTTCAAAAAATGGCATGTACTTGTCTATACTTTCCAGAGTATAGAAGCCAGAAACACCTTGTTGCTTAGGAGTAATTTCCTTGTCTTTCTCATGCTTTCCTGAGATCTGAATTATGCTTGAGAAAAAAGAAGAAAACAAGGCAGAAAATAGTGCTTGTTTAGGTAAATATAATCGGGCTAAGGAAGTCTTCCCAGAAGGAGCATAATTCACTGGTTTTCAGTTTATAGAAGGAGTCCCCAAACAAAGGACTTTGGTGAAAGGATCAGTCTTGAGCCCACTATAACTTAGCATACAATGGGACAGCTTAGTAAGAGGTTTCCAAGGGCCATGATGGTTATCGAGGAGCACCCAGAGAGAGGGAGGGAGGCAGGGAGGGAGGGAAAGAGAGAGAGAGAGAAAAGGAATAAACTTTTGGAATGTTCCCAACTATCTTTGTAGTTAGCATTCATTAATGCATAAAAGGTTTCTTATCAGCTTGAGTCCCACCCATTTTTCAAAATCAGAAGCTTCTGGCGTCTCTTACAGGGTCAACAGAGGTCTTATCCTTCGGTCTCCATTTGTAAATTCATATAAAGACTTTTTCCATGAATGTCATAAGGAGTGTTTTAATGAATGTCTCATTGTTTATGTTAAATGCTCAGGAATAATAAAACAGCCCCTTACACTTTGCTATATTATGTCACTATATAATACATATTGAAGGTAGACACATAAGTTCTGAACATTTCAAAAATTAAATGTTCAAAAAAAATTAACTGTTCAACAACTGATTTTGTTAAAAATGGAATATTCTGCTCTTCAGATGGAAAACCCCCTAGAAACTACATGATTCAGTAGCAGGTGGTAATTTAGCCCGGTGATACATTTCGCAGTTATTTATAAGTTCTGTAGGTTTTTTTTGGCTCCTGCAAAGCTCGTAGGACCTTGTTCTAGTGCCCCAGCAGCCTGTAAAGATGACCCCGAAAGCAACTCTGGGCTTTCTAGTGGAGCTGACCCACACATAAATACTTAGGTGTACTTGCTTCTCCTCGTAAAGCACATTTCTGATTTCTCCTTGTCATTTGTCCATTGTAGCCTCAGGAGGTGAGGGTGAGGCTCAGAAGGGTGGGGGCTTGGGTGCAGGTGTGGCAACGAATCTTCAAGTATTTCTTAATCTTCCACTGAATGCAAATACTTATGTGATAAAAAAGAAATATAAAACAAAATCCCTTTACGAGATTGCAAACGATCATTGTGGATTAGGTTAGCAGGGTGTATAAGAAAAGATTCTTAACCCCGAGGCATTATAAGAAAAATGCAAATATAAATTCCTAAGAGATACCTCTTTTTTTCCCCCCCATTTATCAGATTAGCAGATACCAAAGTTTGATAACACTGTCTCTGTAAAGTGTGGGGCAACAGACTCTCTCATACATGGTCTGGGTGGGTGGGAGTTAAAACTGGTTCAACCTCCCTGAGGGGTATTTGGAAACATTTACTAAAATAAAAGATGTTCATATCCTTTGACCTAACAGTTATTTTGCTGGAAACCTATCCTCCAGATCCACACTGAACACATGACAAATGATGTACGGACAAGGAAATACACTGCAACATTGTATGTGAAAGCCAAATAATGGAAACAAGGAAAAAGTCCATTAGAGGAAACTGTCAAAATAAGTTACGGGCTTCTATAACATGGCATCGAAGTTCTACAGCTGGAGGCAGCTGTTGGTACTGATACGGAATATTCTACCGGGGTAGAGCGAAATGAAAAAAGAAGCCGCCACACTGTGTCTTAGATGCTAGCAAATCAGTTGAGAAGCAAAAAAGTATTAGGTTGAACCATGTGAAAGTGCCAATATTAAACCATTTTTGACGTGTACACATAAAAATATGTTATGATTCAATATTATATATATTTTTTTTACTTAAGCTTTTAATTTTGGGATATGTGTAGCTTCATACGCAGCTGTAAGAAATCATACAGAGAGATGATAGCGGGGTGTACTCTACCTAGTTCCCTTAAATGGTAACATCCTGTGAAACCAGAGTACAATATCACAGGCAGCTCTGGATTTTGATACAATCAAGACACGGATCCTTCCTGTTGTCCATGTGTGGCCACACCCACTTTCCTCCCCCCCCCCCCAGTCTCCCTAAGGCAGGGCAGTAGGGGGAGGTGGGGGGAGGCTGGAGAAGGGGTGAGGGGGCAGGTCAACTGATCTGTTGTGCATTTCTATAGTTTCGTCCTTTCTAGGAGTTACATAAATGGAATCATACATTATGTAACTTGTGGGGATTTGCTTTTTTCCTGCATATAACTCTCCGGGAGTTTCACCCAGGAGGTGGAGGGAATCAACAGCCTGTTCCTGTTCAGTGTCGAATGGTACTCCACGGTGCGGACACACCACCGTTTCCCCATGCACTTGTCAAGAAACATCTGTGTTGTTTCCACTCCAGGTCGACAGTGAGTGAAACTGCTAGAAACATTCACATACAGTTTTCTGTGTGACTGCTAAGTTTTCATCTTGCTGGAATAGATGCCCCGAGTGGCTGCTGGCGCCCAAGACCTCAGAGCCTGAAAAACTTTCCAGTATTTGACCCTGAGCGAGCCCCTTTGATGCTCTGAGCTTTGAGCGCCTCCTTTGAACAGAGGGCAGTCCCACTGTACCGGGCAGCTGCGAGGACTGGGGGAAGTAAGGGAGTGTGCATGTTGGACTGTTCTTCCTTCTCTCATATTCTGTAGGTTATCAGGGGACCGACCCGGCTGCAGGCAGGGGGAAGGAAGCCGGAGGTCCGAGGAACTGGCTGGCTTCATCCGGGAGCTGGTCATTGGGGTGAAGGGGGATTCATCAAGTTGGCCTTTGCCAGCAAACCTTAGACAGGAAGGTGTTAGGCTCAGGAACTGTCCACTCATCTCGGGGTGGGCGGACATAGCTATGACAGCTGGTCACAAAGGCCACCCCAGCCAGGCAGCCTGCCCTCCCAGGGGTTCTGCCAGCGCGGGATGAATCCTGGCCCTTGGTGACAAGACATCCGACAAGGAACTGTGTAGATGTGACAGAGAACGCATTTTAACAGCCCCAGAGAGGTGGAATTATCACAGAGTGGTGTAAAAGGAGCAAAATTATTTTGGATAAACTATGAAGGAATTTTATTGCCCAGTGACATTATAAATCAAGTTCTCTGTAAATGCAATAAAACAATTGTTTAGTCTGCGTGATTCATACCACAAACCTTAGGATTCTGGGTTTTGATCTTATTGCCGCAATAAACTGTCTAGACAGCAATTAACAAACTGTTTTTCCTTCAGATGTTTGGAGTGCCGGTCCAGCGGGAATCGGCACTTAGAAATACAGGGGCTTTTTCCTGGTTCCTATTAATTATCAGGTTGGGGTGAGTGGGAGAAGATCCAATCTTGTCAGAATGAGTCTCGGAGAGTGTCATCTCTCGAGTTCTGTGTTTCACCGCAGAATGCTGGTATTTGGGGGGGGAAATCTTAATATTCAGACTCCTCTACAACCTTGGCTTGTTATTGTAACGTCACTTTTAGAAAAAGGTTGTCTGAATTAAGCTTTTTAAAAAGTTAGCACATGGGGGACCTTGGTGGCTCAGTGGGTTAAAGCCTCTGCCTTTGGCTCAGGTCATGATCTTGGGGTCCTGGGATCGAGCCCGACATCGGGTTCTCTGCTCAGCAGGGAGCCTGCTTCTCCCTCTCTCTCTGTCTGCTGCTTGTGATCTCTGTCAAATAAATAAATAAAATCTTAAAAAAAAAAAGCAGCATGGAAAGTCTAAAGCAGACCCCTCAGATCCGATGGGATGAGAGAGAGAGACTGTATTTTAACAGTGACAGGTCTGTATCGACTGAGGGTTCCCTATGGGCAGGTGCCTGACACGCAACTTAAGTCGGTGTCATGAGGGGTGCCCTGGAGACAACCCGAGACTCCGAAAGAAAAGTTCCTTTGCCCAGGGTTTCAAAGCTGTTGGTAAAAGGCTAGGATTAAAATGAGTTCTCTTTGGTTCTGCTGCCTTCCCTCTTTGTAGCAGATCACACAGTCTAAACGGAAGGAGAGGGAATTCCTTCGCTTGGTTGATGACTCTGTGTCACATATCCTTGGCTTTCCAGTAACTGACGGATGGATGTCCCTCCATGTGCACGTGGAGTGGCCTGTGGGCTGTAGCATTAATGGTAAGAGAGGAAAACGGGAAACCCCGTGAATGTCAATCAATAGGGAATTAAACAATGAAGCCAGGGTCGGGGGGGCACCCAGATTACAGAAATATTCTGGCGTAGTGAAAGAGAAGGAGATGAGTCTCTATGAGCTGACTTTGCAGGCTTCACGTATATTACTGAAGGGTCAGAGCGAGTTGTAAGACCAAACACTGAAAACACAAAAGAGTCCTGTATGTTCTCTGTAGATGCATAATTCTGTGTGGACCTGCATTGAAAGAAGTTCTGGAAACCTACATTCCAAATTGACGGCTGAGGTTTTAATGGGGGAGAGGGAGGAAAAGAAGTTGGGTCAGCAGGTCGGCAAAGCGGACTTTAGCCTTATTTATGCTTTAGGTTAAGTTTTTTCGTTTTGGGTTTTTTGTTTTTTATTTTGTTGTTGTTGTTGTTTTTTGCAAAGAGAATATGTTCATGCATCATTAGTGAGCTTAACAAGTAAAGAAAAGAAGAAAGCCCATCTATGGAAGAATAGCTACAGAAATGATAACCCAAACAACCCACAAAACAGAATGCAGCATGAAAAATGAGGCAGGGCCAGATCCACTCTGCTGAAATCCCTCCAAGTCCCATTATCAAGCAAAAAGAGCAAGTGCAGAAATGCTTTGGAATTGGAATTATGGAATGATTGTATTTATGTAGAAGACATTCTAGAAGGACATATACATAATTTTATTCTAGAACACTTTAGAATATACATCATTTAAAAAAAGAAGAAACAGAATTACCTATGTATTTTCATATTTGAATGAATATTAAAAACAAAAAAAAATTTAAAACCAACACCTGGCATTGAATTGAGTTACTGGAGGCCGCACTGTGACGCTTCCCAGCAGCCCTGCGGGGTGTAAAGAATTTCTAGTCTCACTTTACAGAGGAGGAAACAGGCACAGAGGTGAAATCAGTAGTCTGAAGCCACACGGCGTCAGAATCAGAGGCCCAGAGGCTGTTCGAATCCGGAGCCACGGGCATGGTCATGCTGCCTGCTGCGTCTTGGCTCAGGGGGACTCCAGCTGGTCCTGGGCAAGGGTGAGTGCAAATCCTGAGCACAACAGTCACTAGAAGGGACATTCATGATCATCCCACCTACTGAATGGACTGACAGGATGCTGAGGTCTGGACCGTCTATGTGAGTTCTACCGTGGGTCACACAGGGACAACGAGGGGCAGAATCCAGTTTCTACCTAGGCTCTACCCTTTTATGGTCAAAGACCCCAGACTAATTTGTGAGTTGGAACCCCTTTGAACACCCATACACTGGTTTGTTGTTGTTTTGTTTTGTTTTAATTCTGCAAACTTCATACATATGGTGTCTGGTTTGCAAAGCAATGGGAGGAGAACTTCCAGATTTGTTCCCGGCAAAGGTAATACTGAAGACATTGGATGTGTTTTGTTGTTCTTCTTCTTTTTGTTTTTTTTTAAAGATTTTATTTATTATTTATTTGACAGAGAGAGAGCGAGATCACAAGTAGGCAGAGGCAGGCTCCCCGCTGAGCAGAGAGCCCGAGGCGGGGCTCAATCCCAGGACCCTGAGATCATGACCTGAGCCAAACGCAGGGGCTTAACCCACTGAGCCACCCAGGCGCCCCGCGTTTTGTTCTTCTTTAGCTTTTGTACATACTTTGGGGAAAAAATCTGTTTGCAGACAAATCTTTCATTTACTCATCCATTTTTCAGCATTAGCATGTAATGGCTTAGCACGTTCACTCAGGAGTCAGCAGAATCTAGTGCCATTTGGGGCTTGTGATGAAACCTTCTTGAAGATTCTTTTCCATATATGGAAAATGGTGGGATGATTAAATCAAATGATCTGTGTGACCTGTCTGGCACATAATAAGGGCTCAAAAATGTTCACTATTGTTATCTATCATTCATGCATTCATCCCCCCAGTATACTCACTGACCATACCTCCCTCCATCCATTCATCCACCCACATTTCCTCCTTCCTTTTATGCATTCGTCCACTCATCAATCCACATTTCCTTCGTTTCTTTTCTTTCCACTCTCCTTCCTCCTAGATGCATCATGCATTCATCCATCCATCCATCCATCCATCCATCCATGCATCCATCTATCCATCCATCCATCCATCCATCCATCCATCCAAGCATCCATCCATCCATGCATCCATCCATCCACTCACCCACCCACCCACTCACTTATTGATGCTTTCCTTGCCTGGTGCTGGCTGCCAGATCGCTGAGATTACAGAAACAAACAGAACGCAACCTCTGACTCCACAGAGACCCCAGTTTAGATGCAAACACAGAATTAGGCCTCTGGCTCTAGGGAGCATTCAGTCCTGAAGGGAATGGAGAGAGAAAACCTGGGAAAGTGTTTATTTCTAGTCTTTTGCCTCAGCCTCCAGGGAGCTGCTGTTTTTTTTTTATCCTGGCCCTTAACCAGACATGGACATTGGTCACTAGCCCTGTCCTTATGAGGATCGATGCCTATCAGGAGAGACCAAGAAAGCAGCATGAAGGGGCACGTGGCTGGCTCAGTCAGTAGAGTCTGCAACTCTTGGTCTCAGGGTCACGAGTTTGAGCCCCACATTAGGCGTAGCGATTACTTAAACCAAAACAAAACAAAAACCTAAGGGTGTTGGCTCAACACCCTCCTGTGGCTCCCACCTCACTTGGAATAAAAGCCAAACTCTTGACTGTGGTGTATAAGACCCTATGTCATTTCCCCACCCCCCCATCTCCCTGATGTAATTTCCTGCTGTTCTTACTCTTGCTCTCTCCATTCCACCACACTAGCCCCCTTGCTGTTCCTTGAAATCCTCAAGCAACTCCAGCCTCAGGACCTTTGCACTTGCTGTTACCACTGTTGTTCCCTTCTACCAGGTATCTGCATGGCTTGCTCCTTAATCTCGCAGGTTTTTATGCAAACCTCAGCTTCTAGAGATATTTCCCCAAACCATCCTACATACAATTTTATGCCCCTTCAATGCTTCCTGTAACTCTTTCTTATTTTTTTCTTTAGTGCTTATCTCTATAAAATTTGCCACATATTTTACTTCCTTTTAAAAGACGTAGTTATCGGGGTGCCTGGGTGGCCCAGTGGGTTAAAGCCTCTGCCTTCAGCTCAGGTCATGATCCCAGGGTCCTGGGATCAAGCCCCACATCGGGCTCTCTGCTCAGCAGGGAGCCTGCTTCCTCCTCTCTCTCCCTGCCTGCCTCTCTGACTAGTTACAATCTCTGTCTATCAAATAAATAAATAAAATCTTTAAAAAAAAAAAGACATAGTTATCTTCTCAAATAGAATGTAAGCTTCATGAGGAATGGGATTTTTCTGTATTATTCACCACTCCCTCCCCTGCATCAGAAATATTATTGCATCAATAAATAGTTCCTTGATAAGTAAATTCTGATTATGCAGATAAAGAAACTGCGTTTTCACAGAGGTTAAGCAGCTTGCCTAAAGTCACACCATGGATTGGAACCCAGGCGGTCAGACCTCAGAATGCAATAAAGGCCACTTACAGTGCCCCTCTGTGTTGATGCTTTGGTTCATGCAATGGAAAACTTCCGGGGTCCAGACTCTAGGGTGCGTGATGGCTCCTCAAAGAGTTTAGGAGAATTACCACACAATCTAGCAATCCCACGTCTGGGTATGTACCCCAAAGCATTGGAAACAGGATCTTGAAGAGATACCGGCACACCCGTGTTGACTCAGAGTTATTCACAGCGCTGAGACAGGGAAGCAGCCTACATGTTTAAGGATGGATGAATGAAGAAGGAAGGAAATCTCCCTCTCTCTTACGTACATACAGACACACACAGGAATATTATTACTCAGCCTTTCAAAAGAAGGGAATCCTGTAATATACCGCAGTCCTGCTGAACTTTGAGGACCGCATGCAAAAGTGAAACAGGCCCGTCAAAGGAGGACAAATACTGCATGATTCCGCTTTTCCCATGAATGCACAGAGTCGCCAAACTCACGGAGGGGAAAATCGAACAGCAGTTACAGGGAGCTGAGGAGAAGGGGGCGGGGAGAGCTGCTCTTCAGCAGGTATAAAGTTTGTTTTTTTAAAGATTTTATTTATTTATTTGACAGAGAGAGAGATCACAAGTAGGCAGAGAGGCAGGCAGAGAGAGAGGGGGAAGCAGGCTCCCTGCCAAGCAGAGAGCCGGATGTGGGGCTCGATCCCAGGACCCTGAGATCATGACCCGAGCCAAAGGCAGAGCCCTAAAGTTTTTGTTATACAAGATGAAAAAGTTCCAGAGACCTGTTGTACAATGTTGTGCTTACAGTTAATAGGACTAGACTTTGTACTTAAAGATACATTAAGAGAGTAGACCTCATGTTATTATTTTTAACCACCACAAAAAGAAATTACCATCCCCCCCCCACCCCCCGCCAAAACCCTTCTAGGCTGCAGGTATGGCTGAATCCAGGGTCTCGCGCTGGGTCATCGGGTTCTGACCTCTTCATCTCTGGATCTGATTTTCTGGCTCCTTCCAGCCAACTCAGGAGGGGCCCCTTGGAGGGTCAGCTCGCAGGCTGTGCACTGCGCAAATCCAGAAGACGTGCAGGAGATTCTCTTTCCCATGAATTTCACCGGAAATGTCAGGAGCTGTCTTGGGGCGCACGTCCATCCGTGAGTGGCTTGCCTGTGTCAGGGGCTGCTGAGGATGCGGTGTGGGCCCACCACAGCCACAGGTTGTTTCTGGACAACTTGTGCTCTAAGAGCGGTTTCTGCATCTCAGTGGTTGGAAAAAGAATCAGAGGATTCTATCTCCTGACCCCTGAAAATGATACGACATTCAAATTTCAGTGTCCCTAAGCACAGTCGTATTGGAACATATTCCCGCCTCTTTCCCCCTGGGGTTTGGGGCTGCTCTGACGCCCCAGCAGCAGAGCGCCGTAGTTGCGACAGAGGCCTCCTGGGCCACACGGTCTGGAATATTTGCCATCCAGCCCGTGACAGAGAACCTTTGCCGGCTCCTGCAGAGAGAGACCCACTTGGCCCGGTCAAAGGTCTGGCACAGTGGCGCGGTGGGGTGAGGTCAGGGGGCTCTGGGTCAGATGCAGGGACCAGCCAGGGACCGACACCCGGTGCCACTGTGCTGGTGTTAGTTGAGGGTGTAGGTGTGACTGCTGTGACAGGGACACACGGGAACTCAGGTTGGAACTAGAGTGTAAGGAATGGCTTTCTCCCACGCTGACCGCCAGCACCAGCCGTCCAGACCTGGGGTGGCATCTCCACGACCTGGGTCCCGCCTTCCGTCTTGCTTCTGTATCTGGGGTCATGCCTTGTCGCCAGGTCTGGTGGGCTGTCCTCCGCATCCCCACTCCCGCCAATAGGAAGGGAAGAGCGTGAGGGGGGGGTGGGCAGCCCCAGGAGAAGTTGCCCTGGACGCTTCTCAGGCGCGCCCACACGCAGCTCCCTAACCTGAATCTAGCCACTGGACCACACAGGGGTGTGTGTGCTTCACGGAGAACAGCTTGGGCTCCTCTCCACTACCTCTAAGACGTGGAGGAAGAACTAGCAGACTCCGTCACAGCCTTCTCTGGGCCTGATGCCACCCGACGTCCCATTGTGTGGATGCGCGAGTCCCTCGTTTTTCCTGCTTTCCTGCTGCTGGGAGGACAGCTCCAAGGCTGCCAAAAGCTGGGCTGCTGATGCCCGGTGGAGTCTCTGGGATGAGCTTCTGCTTCTCTAGCCTGGAGGAGGGGGGTCCCTGGGGAGAAGTGTGGGAAGACCCAGGGTGGCCTCTTCACGTGACCACTTCTGGGTCTGAGACCTTGGATCCAGTAAGGAAAAACCCCAGAAGTCCATCTCCCAGAAAATCAGACTCCTCAGGACAGGCAGAGATTACTGCCTTGACCCCAAACCAATGCCCCTGGTTCCAGCTGGATTCTCTTGCCTCCAGCTCTCCCCGCAAGCTCTCCCTGGAATGCTCTCCTCTGACTTATTTTCTCCCCCCACTTTTATCTCAGTGACAGCGAGCCCCTCACTGACAGGAGTGCTCAAGCTGAGGCAGAAAAGCTCCCATAATACAGAGGTGAGATGACCTTTAATGTCATTTCCAACTCTGAGATTCAGTGGTCCAGCGAGTCTGGTGTCCACGGAGTCAACACTTTCATTCTCACTCCCCCATGGATACGTATTGTTGAGTTTAACTGGAGAAGCTGGGAACCATGAGCTCCAGTAGGAAATAAGACCCTGCAAATGGGGTTGAGTCTACGTGGTAGACCTTACTGGAACGTACAGATTGCTGGGACTCCCAGAGTTCTTCTCTTCCCCATCATGCCCTCCAACAGTGGTTCTCAACCCTGGGAGGATGCACTTTAGAAGGACCAGAGAAACTTCTCAAAATCCTTACACCTGAGCCTCACCCCTACACCAATTAAATTAGAATCCCTGGGTCGGGGCGCACCCATCAGTATTTCTAATGCCCCCCACCCACCCGGGGTGGTTCCAAAGCACAACCAAAGCTGACATCCACTGCCTGGTGGTCTTACCATCTCTATGGCTTCAAAATGCAGATGATGTCAGCTGTGACCACTCTGGAGAGTTCCAATTTGCTTATCACATTCTCAACATCACCATTCAAATGCCTCATAGACATCTCCTCCTGCAAGATTAACGAACGTGCCCAGATGTGCCTCTCCCCAGTGGGCTCCATCTCAGGGACCAGCATCACCAGTCACCCCCTGGTTTCAAAGCAAATGCCGAGCCATTTTCTTGATTCTCCTCTTCATTTCACCACCCATAGCCCACCTGTTAGGAACTCCTGCGCTCTGTATCTCAAATTATACCCCTGTTGGAATCCCTCCTTGCCCTCTCCCCAGCTAGCTTTCTAAGAGCTCACCCCGTTTCCTCTTTTGAACCTTTCTAGTCTGGTCTCTACCAGTAGCCACAGTGAAATCTAGTAAAAATGAAACTCAGCATGAAAAGATGCTCGGCACGATTTAGTCACTGGGGAAATACAAATTAAACCACGAGGAGATGTCACCGTAGACCCACCCACTAGAATGGCTAAAATAAAAAAGATGGATCGTACCCCACACTGGAGAGTTGTGTGTAGCCTCTGAAAGCCTCCGGTGCAAGAATGGCTAGAATAAAAAGACTGACACTATCAAATGCCAACAAGGATCTGGAGTAACCGGAACTCTCATACATGGACGGGGGCAGGGGGGCCAAAGGGGGCAAACATGTTGGATAAATGTTTAGACGTTTCTTAGGATGTGAAATGTACATCTACCTTATAACCTTAGCAGTTCTCCTCCTAGATGCTTACCCAAAGAAACGAAAAATGTTTCCACGAGAATGTTCATAGCAGCTTGGCTCTAATGTCCCCAACCAAAACCCATGCCAATACCCATCAGCAGGAAAATAGATGAACCATCAGAAGGATGTTCACATACTGGAATATTCCTCATCAACACAAGAAATGAGTTACTGGTATAAGCAACGATGGGAATGAATCGTACAGACATTCTGCTGAGTGAAAGGAGCTGGACATACAGGATGATTTCATTTATATGAAATGAGTTTCTGGAAAAGGCAAAACTAATCCATGATGGTGTAATTTAGAAACAAGTGCTGGTGGGAGGGTGAAGGGGGAATAGTTGGAAAGGAGCATCAGGGAACTTTCTGGAATGATGGGGAAAAAAATCTATATCTTGCTTTAGGTGGTGATTATAAAAGTTTAAGTTAATTGAACTATTATTGTATAATAATATTGTGTAATTTTATCATATGTGAATTATACCTTAAAAAAGTAATGCAGGGCCCCTGCTGGGCTCGAGTCCTGCATCTGGCTCCCTGCTCAGTGGGAAGCCTGCCTCTCCCTCTGCCTGCTCTGCCTGCTGGTCCCCCTGCTTGTGCTCTCTCTCTGACAAATAAATAAAATCTTTTTAAAAAAAATTTTATTTATTTATTTGACAGAGAGAGAAAAATATCACGAGTAGGCAGAGAGAGAGGGGGGAAGCAGGCTCCTTGCTGAGCAGAGAGCCCGATGTGGGACTCGATCCCAGGACCCTGAGAACACGACCTGAGCTGAAGGCTGAGTCTTTTTTTTTTTTTTTTTCTAAAACAGACTCTTAACGACTGAGCTACCCACATGCCCCAAGCATTCTTTTTTTTTTTTTAAGAGTTTATTTATTTATTTGACAGAGAGAGATCACAAGCAGGCAGAGAGGCAGGCAGGGAGAGAGGGTGGGGGAAGCAGGCTCCCTGCCAAGCAGAGAGCCTGATTCAGGGCTCCATCTCAGGGCCCTGAGATCATGACCTGAGCCAAAGGCAGAGGCTTTAACCCACTGAGCCACCCAGGCCCCCCACCCCAAGCATTCTTATTTTAAAGTTGGAAAAACTAGAGTTTAGGGAGGTAAATAATTGCCTGACACTCTCAGTTTATTATAAAAGAGGGAGCTGGGATTTGAACCCAAGTCTCTGTGTATCTATTACCTGGAAAATAAACAAACACCTTTTTAAAAAAATTAAAATTTGAATATATGGAAAAATCTTTAAGAGATATGGTGAGTAGAAAGAATCACAATCATCACAATCCTACAACTCCTTATCTACCTACTGCCCTGCTGTAGAAATGAAACATCGCCATGGAATCGTCCAGATCTTACCCCCTACCTCTCTTCCAAAACCATCTGTGTATTGAATTTTAGATCTTTTATTGCCTTGGTTTTTTTTGTTTGTTTGCTTGTTTTTTGTTTTTGTTTTTTTTTAGTAGTATGACTGCACAGACATACATCACTAAGCAATTATTCCTTTTAGTTTTTGCATACTTTTTCGGAAACATACTACATGATTCCTTTTTTTTTTTTTTAAGGTTTTTTTTTTTTTTCTTTTTAAGATTTTGTTTCTCTATTTGACAGAGAGGGAACACAAGTAGGGGGAGTGGGAGAGGGAGAAGCAGTCTTCCTGCTGAGCAGGGAGCCCAATGTGGGGCTCCATCCAAGGACCCTGATGTGGGGCTCCATCCCAGGACCCTGGGATCATGACCTGAGCCGAAGGCAGATGCTTCATCACTGAGCCACCCAGGTGCCCCTTAAGATTTTTATTTATTTCTTCAAGAGAGAGAGAATGAGAGAGAGAGAGAGACCATGAGAGGGGCGAGGGTCAGAGGGAGAAGCAGACTCCCCCTTGATCAGGGAGCCCAATGCGGGACTGGATCCTGGGGCTCCAGAATCATGACCTGAGCCGAAAGCAGCCACCCAACCAACTGAGCCACGCAGGTGCCCATCTACGTGCATCGTTTTGAATGTCCTGGAGCTTCAATGAGAACACGATTAATTTTCACTGCTGTGTCGTATTCTCATGCATGGCTATCACATAATTTATGTACCCATTTTCTCATGAAGAACCATTTGTGTTGTTTCCAGAATTTTTGCTGTTTCTCACATTGCTGCCAGGAACGTGCTGGTACCTAGTGCGTGCTGCATAGATGCAAAAATTTTTAGGGTACCTACCTAAAGGCAGAATTGCTTGGTCATAGGCCATGTGCGTCTTCAGGTTCACCTGATATTTCAACATTATTTTTCAAAGCGCTTATACATAACAATTACACTTTTCACCAAAGCGCTTATACCAGTTACACTTTTCACCAACAGTGTAAAACAGTTTTGGTTGTCCTATATCCTGGCGTAGGACATCCTGACGGCTACTGATGCTCTCAAATTTATGAGCTTTTACTAATCTGGTGGTTTTAATTGGCATCTTCTTGCTGCAAGTATTAATTATTATATAATTATCATTAGTTATTACTGAGGTTGATAATTACCTGCACATTTCCTGGGCATTCGTGTTTCCTCCACTGTGAAATGCCTATTCAAGTATTTTGTTCATTTTCTATTAAACTCTTTGTCTTTTTCTTATTGATTTACAGAAGTTCTTTACATATTCCAGATAATCTTCTAATAACTGTAAATGTATTTTTCTCCCACATACTAGTTCATCGTTTCAATTTCTTTGTGGTGTCCCCTGATATAGCTGTATTTATCAATCTATTGTATTTTAATGTAGTTGTATTATCAATTTTTTTTTTCCTATATGTTTGTGCATTCTGTGTCTTATGTAAGAAATCATTTCAGGGGCACCTGGCTGGCTCAGTCCATAGAGTATGGGACTCTCGCTCTCAGGGTTGTGATTTTGAGTCCAATGCTGTGAGTAGAGATCACTGAAAAATAAAATCTTTAAAAAAAAATATTTTATTTATTTGGCAGAGAGAGACATCGAGAGAGGGAACACAAGCAAGGGGAATGGGAGAGGGAGAAGCAGGCTCCCCATTAAGCAGGGAGCACGATGTGGGGCTCGATCCCAGGGCCTTGGGATCATGACCTGAGTCGAAGGCAGACGCTTAAGTGACTGAGCCACCCAGGCACCCTAAAACTTTTTTTAAAGTAGGCTCTATGCCCAACATGGGGCTCAAACTCATGACCCTGAGATCAAGAGTCACAAGTTCTACTGACTGGGCCAGCCAGGTGCCCCAAAATTATTAGAACTTTTGTTAAAAGATCCGAAGAATCCTTCAAATGCACCCACCAGGTAGTAAATGGGAAAAAAATGTATTTAAAAAACTATTTTAAAAAATGCATCGTAGGTTCCTGGGTTGGATCTTGGAACAGGAAGATGACACCATGGAAAAAACGGTGACATCCAAATGAGGTCCGCAGTTTACTTAATAGCATTTTACCAACAGGAATTTCTTAGTTTTGACAAATGCTCCTGGGGAACGTGTTAACTTTGGGGGAAGCCGGATGAAGGGTGTACGGGAATTCTGTACCATCTCTGCAACGCTACTGTAAATTCATATTATTCCCAAACGAAATGTTTATTTAAAAAAAAAAAAAGAAGAATACCATTTAGGGTTGGTGAAGGTATGGAATTAGGGACTGTTGGAAACTCTCACATGTTGGTTTACAGGAGCATCATAAAAAATTGAACCTTTTTAAGGGTAGGTAAGTTTCTAGGGTTGCCGTGACCATGACTACCCATGAAGTGGTTTAAAACCCTGCGGATCATTGTCTCAGTGTTCTGAAGGCTGGAAGTCTAAAATCAAGGTGTGGGCAGGGCCCTGCTCCCCCTGCAGGCTCTCGGAGAGAACCCTTCCTTGCTTCCTCCAGCTTCCTGTGGCTCCGGGCCATCCCTGGTATTCCTTGGCTTGCCCCTGCACCGCCCCCGTCTCTGCCTGTCTTCGGATGATGTTCTCTTCTTGGGTCTCTGTGTCTCTTCTCTCTTTATAAGGACACCAGTCCCTGGGTGAAGGGCCCACCCTACTCCCCTAGGATCTCATCTCAACTACTTACATCTGTAATGACCCTATTTCCAAATAAGATCAATGTCTGAGGTTCTGGGAAGGAAAAGAATTTTAGTAGCACAGTAATCAATCCAGTACAGAGGGTGATTTAAAGGAAAATCCCATTCTTGGGGCACCTGGGTGGCTCAGCCAGTCAAGTGTCTGCCTTTGGCTCAGGTCATGATCCCCAGGGTCCTGGGATCCAGCCTCACATTGGGCTCCCTGCTCAATGGGGCATTTGCTTCTCCGCCTCTGTGTGTTCTCTCTCTCTGAAATTAATAAATCTAGGAAGAAGGAAAGGGGAGGGGAGGGGAAGGGAGGGGAGGAGAGAGTAGGGGAGGGGAGGGAAGGGAAGGGAAGGGGGATGAAGGAAAGGGGAAAGGAAAGGAAAGGAAAGGAAAGGAAAGGAAACCCTATTCTTCCTTTCAAACACCTCTGGGTTGTGTACCCACGAGTATTCCCTTATTCCCAGAATGGCAGGTAAAAGTGTACTTCGCAGTGATGTTCAGTAATGACAAGTTACAAAGCACGTCGCTTTCTGTTATCGACAGACATAGCTAAGCCAATGGCTTCATTCACATGAAGGAAATGGAGGAAGTGGTATGAGAATGTTAAGAGAATGAGATTAACTCCTAGTACTAACACTATCATTATCTTCAAGTGAGAAAGGGAGGTTATGGAACAGTTTATACCGCTTCATCCACTTAATGTATTTTTAAAAACCCACCCCCACGGCAAAGCAATGTATTTCTATGTGAGTACGAATGCACAGAAAAAGATCTGTCTACACACCACAATGGTATCAGCGATTCCGTCTGAGAAGCGGGTAGGGAAAGAGGACTGTGGTATGGACCTTCTGTTTGTTCTGTGTGGTTTAATGTTTTTACGACAAAAATGTTTTAATATACTGCCTATAAAATTAAAATAAAAATGAAGCAAGATATACATCAACATGTGTGATCAATCCCATTTTCATACCAAAAAATAATTTTTGAATTTTTTTTCTAAGATTTTAGGTATTTATTGGGGGGAGAGAGAGAGCAAGAGAGAGCATAAGCAGGAGCAGGGAGAGGGAGAAGCAGACTCCCCGCAGAGCAGGGAGCCCGATGTAGGGCTCAATCCTGGGACTCTAGGTTCATGACCTGAGCCGAAGGCAGATGCTTAACCAACTGAGACACCCAGGTGCTCCTATACTTCAATTTTTTAAAATAATCATAAAAAGAAAACAAATAAGGGGCTCAGTGGGTTAAGCCTCTGCCTTCAGCTCAGGTCATGATCTCAGGGTCCTGGGATCGAGCCCCGCATCGGGCTCTCTGCTCAGTGGGGAGCCTGCTTCCTCCTCTCTCTCTGCCGTCTCTCTGTCTACTTGAAATCTCTGTCTGTCAAATAAATAAATAAAATCTTTAAAAAAAAAAAAAAAGAAAGAGGGGCGCCTGAGTGGCTCAGTGGGTTAAGCCACTGCCTTCGGCTCACGCCATGATCTCAGGGTCCTGAGATCGAGTCCCGCATCGGGCTCTCTGCTCAGCGGGGAGCCTGCTTCCCTCTCTCTCTCTCTGCCTGCCTCTCTATCTACTTGTGATCTCTCTCTGTCAAATAAATAAATAAATAAATAAAAAAGAAAGAAAACAAATAAAACCTATGCTTTCGAATATGGCAGCCATGAGCTCTATGTGGCTCTTTAAGTTAAAACTAATTCTAATTAAATAATATTAGCAATTTAGCCCCTCAGTCTTCCTATCACCATTTCGAGTGCCCAAAAGTTTCTTGTGGTGGGTGGCTACTGTATTAGACAGTATAAGTTACAGACCATTTCCATCAATCTGGAAATCTCTACTGGCTAGGCTGATTTAAAGCACTGTCTGCCTCATTTGATAGGATTTTTACCCCGGGAAAGCATTCTTGCATTTTAAGTCTTCAGAGATGTCCAGGAGAGGTAGGTAGTGAATTCCTTCTTGTTAAGCTGCCACTCTGGAGAACAGGTTGCGTGTGAGTCTGAGCTTATCATTCCATGGCCCCGCCACCCCGGTACCCCCTGCATCTTTCCATCCATTTAAAACATCCTCAGTCCATCCTATGAAGTCCTCCCAGGTTCTGGTCAAACTGGTTTATGAAACCACAGTCTGAGAAGTCCAGTCTCCCAGGCGGCTGGGCCCTGCCTTTGTGTGGCCGTAATAAGGTTATTTATGGAGGATGGAGACCACTCTCCGGGAAGATGAAAGGTTTGATGATAAAGGGAAGCAGAAGCTCAGAGAAGCAGGTTTCTCCTTAGAGCAATGACTCTCCAGATAGGATAAATCACCCGGGACCATTAAACCATCACGAAGAGTGCTCGTAAACCTCCTCTCCAAACTCACAAAGCAGATTCTCTCCTGAGCGGCCTGTCGGGTGAGGGGGGGCTTGCGGCTTTTCCCAAACCACCAGCTAGTCACAGTTTAACCCTGCTGGGCTCCCTTCCCAGGACACTGAACCAGAAAATCACTTTCAAAGTCATTCTATAGGGTGCCCAGCTGTCCTTCTTTGCCCAGGACCGTCCGACTTCCTGGGACTTGAGATTTTTCAGTATGAAACCCCACAAAATCTCAGGCAAACCTGGACATATTCATCACACTGTTTCCTCTGTTCCTGGGGGATAAAGTATATCCTGGCAAGTTCCAGGGCAGGGAAACAGAATTTTTTTTCAGAGTTAGCCACCATTTTTTGGGTTCTACAATGTGTCCGGCTAGACAGCTCTTTATCTCAAAGCTTCTTTGTTCCTATTTTACAGGCGCAGAAACAGGCTCAGAGTGCCGAAGTGACTTGCCTCGGGTCCCACTGAGCTGGTTTCTGTGTCTCCATAGCTCGTATTAGACAGTGCAGATTGCTGACCATTTCCATCAATCTGGAAATTGGAACTGGAAATCCCTCTTCTTTCTTACTCTGCCTCTGGCACAAACTGGAATTTCTGGAGTTTCCAGAAGCCTCCCACAAAAGCAGAAGCCGGCACACTTGCTCCCCAGGATGGTAGGCGAATGCCCCGCGACGGGTCAGACTAGCAGCTGAAATGCATTTGTGTGTTAAAAAATCAAGTCCAATTTTCGATAACTGTCTGGACCTTTTCGCTGGCAAAGGCCAAGTTGGAAGGACGGTCCATAAATCACTCACAGATGTACCTGAGCCGAGGCTAGGCCATCGCCGTCCCGCTGGCCCCAGCACCAGCGAGGACTGGAGCCAGGCTGAGCTGAGGTCCCCCCACCAAATTCAGAACATTCTCGGAGTTCAGAGCACCTGCGACCACAGGGAAACCCTGGCCTCACCAAAGTCCTCTTCAGAGGTGAGATACGGGACAGCAGCCGTATGAGCTAACAGATCACTTTTATTGAGGGCTTACTATGTGCCAGGCAAGGCTTTATTCCATTCACTTCTCACATCTAACTATCTGTGAAATAGATAAGATTGTTATTTTAGCTCAGAGATGAGGATACTGAGGTGTGGGGATCTCGAGAGACTGAACCAGAGCAGGGGGTCTCAACCGAGGGCAATTTCACTCCCCACGGGACACACGGCAATTCTGGAGACATTTCTGGTTGTCGCAGCCTCGGGAGAAGTGCTCTCGGCATCTGGGGGAAAGAGGCCTGGGACATTGTCCAACAGCCTACCGTGCACAGAAAGGGCCCCTTCTCCCCCCCAGCAAAGAATTTTTTAGCCACTGATTTTCAATAGTGTTAAGGTTGAGAAACTGCTCTAAACCACGGAAAGGCCCCTGCATCTCGGGGGAGCCCTCACCCCAGTGTTTGAATGAGGGATTCACCTGTAGTCCCATGCCTTGCAAGGGGCAGAGTAGTGAAGAGAGATCCTTCCTGCCCTTCTGGTCATGTACCTTGGAGAATAATTACTAACAGGTTAGCCCAGGAAGGGATGGTTGTTTTGTCCGTTTGCTGCTGCAACAGTGTTGGGTGCAAAGTAGATGCTCAGGAAATGGGTATGGAATGAGTGCATAGAAGAATACTAAGTAGCAATTCAGAGAGGGCTTTCTGTTTGCCAGGCAGCCTGGTAAGCCTATCACGCTCATCCGTCATTCAGTCCTCAGAACATCCACGCACCTCCCGGAGGCAGGTATTTCTACCCTCGACCTTAAGAGGCAGGTGACTTAGGGGGTCTCTAAGGCAGTTCCCGTTGAAATCCATTGCCGCAGGCCAGATGGTCCAGAAACAAGAACAGCTCTGGGGGCTCATAGGCAGTATCTTCTTCTCCCTGTCTTGGGATTAATGAGTATACCCCTCTTTTTAGCACAGACCCCTCTCTCTCTCTCTTTTTTTAATTAGTTGTGGCCCTCATAGAGGCGGTAGACTACGCAATATATTAAAAGGCGTCAGAGACAGCTCATGAAAAGGCCCCAGCGTCACGATCACAAAGAAAAAGTTCAAAATAGTATTTCGTAGCAGGAAATGAAGCAATACAGGACTTAGGGACTTGGGGGGCATTACATTTCTCTGGAGACTGACGGTACTTTTGCCACTTTTGCCCAGAGGGGAAGGCGCTTTTCCACCCCAGGAGCCTAGCCTTGACTTCCCCGGATTCTTGTCAACAAGAACATTTCAATGGGTCTCCCCAAGATGTGGGCTCTCCATTGTAGTTCCATTTTATGACATCTTTTTATATCCCAGAGGAGAGAATTCTGAATAAAAATGAGCCCGGCTTTTAGGGCTCCTTTTTATTATTAGCATTTGGTAAAAAACAACCTTAATGAGGTGTTAAGAGTCATCCTGCAGCCTATTGTGGAGGAGGCCTGGGAGCTCATAAAGTCCTGAAAAGCCACAGGGCAATTTATGACCCTCGCCTCCATACCACCCCTTCCTGGCCAGCTTCCGAGGGAGCGTCTTTGCTGCCCGGGTGCTTCCTGCAATTTACACGTCCAAGGGGCTGGGGTCGCATGGAATTAAACCTTATCAAACATCCCAAGGGTTCTCCCCGCCAGGCTGCTCACCTCTGGGAAACCTCAGTGGGTCCCCCCCCCCCCCCATGGGACTCTGCACGTTTCTACTGAGTTTGGACTGAAAGCGTCTGGAGACTGTTCACACACCTCTCCTCGCTAGTGAGGAATTTAACAGGGAGGGTGTGAGAATCAGCAAAGCCGAGCAACTTTTGTTTCTCAGCAGGGAAAGGAGTTTCTGGACAAATAAATAGAGTGTTTTTTGGTTTTGGGGTTTGTTTTGATTTTTACGAATCAGTCAAAATTTTTCCTCAAATAGGCGTCTTTTAAGGCTGAGGGTTTTTTTTTTTCCCTCCCTCCAGAAAAAAGTGTGCTACCCACCAGTGATGAGCAATAAAGCCAAAATATGTGCCAGATATCTCGGGATTAATCTCACAATCAGTACTTTGAAGGAACAAGGAAATAGATGAATCCTTCCTATCCTCCTCATTTGGGAAGCTTCATTTTTTTTTTTAAAGAAAAACACATATGCCACAATATTTTTGACCCTTCTTGACTACTCAATTAAATCTTATAAGTGCATGTTAGTTACCTTTTCATCGTTATTAAATCGTAATATCAGCACATTACACGGGCCCTATTCGATTTTCATAGTTCTTTTTAACAATGCAATTTATAGTTAACTTGAAAATGCGTATAGATAGGTAGATAGATAGATATCCATCCCTAGGCGAAATACAGAAAAGAAAACTGTATGAAGTATATATTTTGTCATGCAAGATTTTATGGTGTTTCCAGGGTCCAATCGAATAAAGAATTCATACGTGAAATGTCTATGTTTGGTTCCTAGATCTTCTGGGGGATATGAGGGGAGGAAAAGCCCATAAGACTCGGTGTTCCAGAGTAAAAGTCCTATTCTGACACTTGGAAATAGTGTGGTTTTGAGCCTTGACTCATTGTCAGGGACCCCAGATGTATTTATTAGTAAAACAGAACTGGTAATATCTATGTCCTTGATTGTTCAAGTATTATTTATTTTCACTGTAATTGAAAGTTGTTATTGGGTATAAGCTATGAGCTGGGTGCTATGAATGCATTATGTCACTTAACTTCCAAAATAACGTATAAAGGGGGACATTATCAGCCCCGCCACCAGCAACAGATGAGGATCCCGGACCACAGAGGGTTAAGTGTCTTGCCCGTGGCTATACAGCCTCCAAGAGTGGTGGAGTTGGGATTTGAACCCAGAAACACCTGATGGCAAAAACTGTACCCCAAATCACTCCACACAAGGCTGCCTCTCTGGGAAGACATACATGAGAGTGACTATGCGCTGTAAGGTCATCTTTAAATGCCTGGTTGCATGTGGCCGTGACTTCACAGATTTTTGAGAACAAAAAGGTACTGGAATCATCTCATTAAACAGCCCAGTTTTAGAACGATGAGGCTGGAAGCCTACCTTGCGTCACCAACTAGGAAAGATACTCCAGATGAGACAAAAGATCCCCCGCTGCCTGTGAACGTCACGGCGGTGCTGTGCTTAAATGCTCAAATTTGGCAGCCAGAAGCCTGGGTTCAAATTTGACATCCCTCGTTTACTAGCTGTGTGACCCAGGGCAAAGTACATACATTCTTTATACCCTAGTTTCTCATCTAGAAAATGCAGCTGAGAGTAAATGCAGGATTAAATGAGTTTAAAACATGTAAAATGCTTCAGACAGTATCTGACACGTGGTAACTTACATACTTGTAAATGTATCACTATTCTAGCCACCAGTAATCGTCTTAACATCTGTACCATTCCTAGTTGATGAGTTGAACATACAAAGAAATCTATGTGTTCCCTTATTGACTCCATCCCCTTGTAAACCGGTAGGAGTGGATGAACCTGTACAAGATATCTTTGTATACCATGAATCTGATCATTTTGCTGCCGAATTAACACCTTGCCATAAGATATTTGCGAGTCTTATATCTGATAAGGGACTAGTATCCAAAATATATAAAGCACTCTTACAACCTAACAATTTTGTTGCTTTTAAGACAAAAAACCCAATTACAGGTGGGCAAAATTTCAATAGTCCAAAGAAGACACACAAATGACAATAATCACATGAAAATATGCTCAACATCATTAGTTATTAAGAAAATGCAAATCAAAACCACAATGAGATATCATTTCATATCCTTTAGCATGGCTATAATAATAATAAAAATACAATAGTAAGGTTGATGAAGATGTAGAGAAATTGGAACAGTCAGACATTGCTGATGGGAATGTAAAATGGTGCAGCCACTTTAGAAAACATTTTCACAGATCCTTAAAATACTAAACATAGAATTTCCATTGACCTAGAAATTCTACGTATAGGTATATAACCAAGAGAATTGAAAACATATATCTTGGGGCACCTGGGTGGCTCAGTGGATTAAGCCGCTGCCTTTGGCTCAAGTCATGATCTCAGGGTCCTGGGATCGAGCCCCACATCAGGCTCTCTGCTCCGCGGGGCGCCTGCTTCCTCCTCTCTCTCTGCCTGCCTCTCTGCCTACTTGTGATCTCTCTCTCTGTCAAATAAATAAATAAAATCTTTAAAAAAAAAAAAAGAAAGAAAACATATATCTACACAAAGACTTGTACATGAATGTTTATCACAGCCTTGTTGCCCATAGCCAAAAAGTGGAAACAACCCAAATGTCTATCTACCAGTAAAATACATACATACAGTTATGCAAAGAAATGAAGTAGACCAGTGGAATAGGGATTAAAAAAAAAAATCTCGTGTGTATGAGGTCAAATGACCTTCAACAAGGGTGCCAAGACAATACCATGAGGAAAAGATAGTCTCATCAATAAATGGTGTTGGGAAAACTGAGTGTTCACAGGCAAAAGGAAAAAAAGGACTCTTACCTTCTACCACATATAAAAATGAATGCAAAATAGATCAATGATTTAAATACAAGATCTGAAACTATGAAACTCCCAGAAGAAGACATAGGGAAGGGACGACTTGGTGGCTTAGTAAAGTGTCTGCTATTGGCTCAGGTCATGATGGATCCCGGGGTCCTGGGATCAAGTCCTGCATCAGGATCCTTGCTGAGTGGGAAGCCCGCTTCTCCTTCTGCCTGCCACTCTCCCCGCTTGTGTGCCTGCTCTCTCTGACAAATAAATAAATAAAATCTTAAAAAAAAAAAAAAAAAGAAAGAAAACACAGGGGAAAGCTTTACGACATTAGAATAGGCAATGCTTTCTTGGCTATGGCACCGAAAGCATGGGTAGCGAAAACAAAAATAGAAAATGAGGCCACAGCAAACTTAAAAACTTCTGCAGAGCAAAGAAAACAGTCAACAGATGTTGGTTCACTCTGTTGATTGACCTGATCATTCCGTTGATTGGTTTCTCCCAGGAAGAGGAGAAAGTATTTGCAAGCCATATTTTAGATAAAAGGTGAATATCCAGAATGTATAAAGAACACTGGGGGCACCTGAATGGGTCAGTCCATAGAGCATGTGACTCTTGATCTCATTTGTGACTTGGAGCCCCACGCTGGGCAATGAGAGTACTTAAAAAACAAAACAAAACCAAAAAACCCTCCTACAACTCAGTAATTAAAAAAACAAACTGATTTAAAAGTGGGCAAAAGGCTTGTATTTCTCCAAAGAAGATACACAAATGGTTAACAAGCATATGAAATGATGCTCAACATTGCGAATCATCAGGAAAATGCATCCAAACCACAAACCACAAACCAAAGCCTACTACCTCAGGCTCATTAGGATGGTCACTGTCAAAACACCTGACGATAATAAGTGTTGGCAAGAATGTAGAACAATCGAAATCCTTACACACCATTGGTGGGATTGTAAAATGGGGCAGCCAGTGTAAGAAACTGTATAAAGTTTCCTTAACAAATTACCACACGATCTAGCAATCTCACTGCTGAGTATTTATCCAAAAAAATTGGAAACCAATCCTTGAAGAGATACATGCACACGCACATCCGTTCGGGCATTATTCTCAATAGCCAGGATGTGGAAGCACCCAGCTGTCCATTGACTTTGGAATCGAGACAATGCGGTGTAGCCATATGATGGAGTATTATTTGGTCTTAAAAAAGAGAGGAGGGGTGCCTGGGTGGCTCAGTGGGTTATAGCCTCTGCCTTCCGCTCATGATCCCAGGGTCCTGGGATCGAGCCCCGCATTGGGCTCTCTGCTCCTCGGGGAGCCTGCTTCCTCCTCTCTCTCTCTCTCTCTTTCTGCCTGCCTCTCTGCCTACTTGTGATCTCTCTCTGTCAAATAAATAAATAAAAATCTTAAAAAAAAAAAAAAGGAATTCTGTCACATGCTGCAACACGGATAAATCCAGAGGACATTATGCTAAGTGAAATGAGTCAGTCCCCAAATAATTCCATTCATATGACGTATCAAAAATAGCCAACTTCAAAAAAGAAAAAATAGCCAACTTCATAAAAATGGAAAGTAGGCCTGCTTGGGTGGCTCAGTCGGTTAAGCATCCGACTTCAGCTCAGGTGGTGATCTCAGGGTCCTGGGTTTGAGCCCCACCACCAGCTCTGCACTCAGTGGGGAGTCTGCTTCTCCCTCTTCCCTGCCCCTCCCCCTGCTCATGCTCTCTCCCTCTCTCTCTCAAATAAATTAAGAAAAATCTTAAAAAAAAACCAAAAAAACAAACAAACAAACAAACAAAAAAACAGAAAGAAGGGTGATTTCCAGGGTCTGGGAGGAGGGGAAAACAGGGAGCTGTTATTCCGTGGGTACAGGGTTCAGTCCCAGAAGATGGTTCGTCCTTGGGATCTGCCGTACCACAATGGCAGGTAGTCAACAACAGTGTAGGGGCGCCTGGCTGGCTCAAGGAGGGAGCACTCTTTATCTTGGGGTTGTGAGTTTGAGTCCCAGGTTGGGTGCAGAGATTACTTAAAAATAAAATCTTGAAAAAAAACAAAACAAACAAACAAAAAAGCAAACTAAAACAACAACAGAAGAGAAACTGGGAGAAACAACAAAACAAACAAGAAAGGATGACGTGTTGACACAGGCCACAGCATGGAGGACCCCTGAGGACAGGAGATGCTGACACAGGGGCCAGACACAAAGGACCGCATCCTGCAGGAATCCATTAACGTGAAATGTCCCGATCAGGCAAATCCAGACAGAAATCAGGTTAGTAGCTGCCAGGGGCTGGGGAGAACGGAGAACAAGGAGTCAGGGCTGGTGGGTACTGTTTCTTGTGCGGGCTGGGGAAGAATGATGAAAATGTTCTCCACTTAGATAGTGGTGATGGTTGCGCAATTCTGTGACTAGACGAAGAAAGCGCTGAATCTTACAGTTTAAAAGGGCAAATTTTAGGGGCGCCTGGCTGGCTGTCGGTGGAACACGAGACTCTTGATCTCAGTGTTATAAGTTCCAGATCCGCACTGGGTATGGAGAGTACCTAAAAAAAGAAAATCTTATCTAAAATAATAGATAAAAGGGTGAATTTTATGGTATAGAAATATGCATGCGTGTGTGTGTGTGTGTATTTTTTAGGTAAGCTCTACACCCAATGTGAGACTTGAACTCATGACTTGACCTTGAACTCCTGAGATCGAGACCCACATTGGGCTCCTTGCTCAGTGGGGAACCTGCTTCTCCCTTTCCCTCTGCCGGCTTCTCCCCCTGCTTATTCTCTCTCTCTCAAATAAATAAAAATAAAAATCTTAAAAAAATATAGTGCTGGAGGAAACAACCTCTACTTTCCATAGCTCTCCGCGGTGTCAGGAGAAAGACCCCGTTCTCTGCTGCCCCCCACCCCGGCCCCCAGCAGTTGGGCCCCAGCTCGCATGTGCAGCCTCACGGTCTGCAGGCCAGTGCCACCGACCTCCGTGACAGCCACATCAGCCGTCTTCCTGCCCTTCATTCCCAACTGCTGCCGTGGCGGCACTGCTCAAAAGCAAAATTAAGCGATTTGGATAAGTTCTTGTTAAAATTTTGCCTCTCTCATTAAGTGCTGTGAATGCCGGTGCGGTGTCTGTTTTGTTCGCCATTAGAAAGGTGTCTGGCACACAGTAGGCATTTTATAAACAGTGTTCAAACGGGCACCTTTGTGACGCAGTCAGTTAAGTGTCAGACTCTTGATTTTGGCTCACGGTCTCCGGGTTGTGAGACGGAGCCCTGCGTTGGGCTCCGCGCTCAGTAGGAGTCGGCTTGAGATTCTCTTTCCGGGGCGTCTGGGTGGCTCAGAGGGTTAAGCTTCTGCCTTCGGCTCAGGTCATGGTCTCAGGGTCCTGGGATCGAGCCCCACATCGGCGGGCTCTCTGCTCAACGGGGAGCCTGCTTCCTCCTCTCTCTCTGCCTGCCTCTCTGCCTACGTGCGATCTCTCTGTGTCCAATAAAAAAAAAAAAAAAAAAAAAGATTCTCTCTCCCTCTGCCTCTCCCTGCCCCACCTAATGCGGGCTTTCTTTGTAAGGAAGGACAGAAGGAGGGAAGGAAGGACGGAGGAAGGGAAGGAAAGAAAGAAAGGAGGAAGGGAAGGAGGGAGACTAGGAGTTAATAAATAAATAATCTAAGCTGCTGGCCAGTCCCAGGGGATTTCTGGGATAGACCCTAGGGTAAGGCATAAAGAAGATGTCTGATAACCCAAATTAGGGGACACTTGCCTATTTAGTCATATGTGATTTGATCTTTGCTGCAAACGAACATCTTGAAAATTCAGCAGCCTTTCTTTCTACAGAAGCTCGTCTAGAAAGCCAGGCTTCAGGATCTTCTGGGAAGCCAGATTTGCACCATGAACCTGACCCAAAGAGCAGAGGGGCTCCTTCCTGTTTGACACCTGCTGAAGACACAGGTGGCAGGACAGGGAGGAGAAAGAGGGTTTAGGGACAAGACAGCAGTTTGATTTCATGGTTGTAACCATGGGCTCCGAATTCAAATCGAAGGCTCCCCAGGCTGCGTGAGGTGGCGCCAGCATTTTTAGCCTCTTAAGACCTTTGTTTCCTAATCTGTAAAATGGACACAATTATAAAATTTCCATTACAGAGTGGTTGGGAGGGGTATGAGCAAATATAAGCAAAGCTCTTTATGCTAAGTGAATCTAGTTTCTACTCAGTACGCGTTAGCTGTTGTCCTTATTCTGCATGCCAAGGTCACACAGTGTGGTGTGCCTGATAAACAGCCTCGGGGATTTTTCTGGTCTCCATCTTCCGCTCATTGAAAATTCAGGCCAAAGAGAAAACAAGATCAGCGGTACAAGCCCTGCCAACATCTGATTAAGTATTGCTAGGGCCAGCTCTGAGAGGGGATTCGCGTGTATGATCTGGGGGTACCACCCGGGGCACTTACATGCAGGGTGTGCTCTGACTGGGATCCCCCAAATTAGCCACTTACACCAGTCCTCCTTACTCTAGGTCTGCTCTATGAAGTCGCCGCGCACACTGAATTCTCAAATTCTGAACCACTGGGGCACCTGAGTGGCTCAATGGGTTAAAGCCTCTGTCTTCAGCTCAGGTCATGATCCCGGGTCCTGGGATCAAGCCCCACATCGGGCACTCTGCTCCGCAGAGAGACTGCTTCCATTCCTCTCTTTCTGCCTGCCTCTTTGCCTACTTGTGATCTCTGTCTGTCAAATAAATAAATAAAATCTTAAAAAAAAAATTCTGAACCATTGCCGGTAGGACAAATACAGGCTTAAGTTCTTCTGAGTCTCTGGTCCCAACATTTTCATCAACCGATCAATACACAACCTTGTTTTATGTGCGTCTCTGTTCAAAGACACCTTATTTCATCAACATAGTTGATTCATTAACCTTGAGTTCATGGCAGATCACTGGAACTCAGGCTGGGAGGAAGCCTCATGAGCACTAGGATTTCCCTCCGAAGGCACATGCCAGCCTTCCCGAGTTTGGGAACCCTAGCCTGCTCTTCAGCCCTGCACGGGGGTGGGGGTGGGGGACATCTCAACAACAAACTCACCAATAAAAAAGCGCAAAGATGTGTGAAATATGGCACCAGACAGATGGGAAAAGGCCACATGGACAATATGAGAGATGAAACAAGAAATTGCAACGTATGGATGGAGCGTCTGGCCAGCTCCTTCGGGGGAGCGTGCGACTCTTGATCTCAGGGTTGTGAGTTCTAGCCCCACTTTGGGTGTGGGGATGGCTGAGGAATCAAATCTTAAAAAATAATAATAAAAAAAGAAATCACAATGTGTGTTGGGTATCGCTCTGCATAGGTCTGCAAATGACTGAGAAAGCAGCCAGAGCACTGGTTTGGGGTTGGAAATAAAGTATAGTGGGCAGGCTAAAGTATGCATTTCCGGGAGGATGAGGATAACTCCCTTCCGAAGAACACCTTCTCAGGAGTTCGCGCAGACCAGGCAGCCTCCTCCTGCTGGAGGCCAAGGTGTCAGGGCAGTTGCAGGGGAAATGTTGAGTTAAAATCTCCCACTTGCTGGTAGCTGAGAGTCTCCCAGCTGACGTAGCCTCTCATATTTCAGGAATTAGGAAGCAAAGGCAGTGTTTTTCATTGTACCTAGAAACCAAAGATTTGTACACATTCAAGGCATGTTACAATTTATTATTGAAGAATTCTTGGTGGCTGGCAGATTTCAGTCAAGAGGTGAAGGCTGAAGAAGTCCTTCTTCCCCAGGACAGGAAGGCACCTCTAATTATCATCCCTATCTTTAGTTTGTAAGGCAAATTGAAAAACTGATGCTAGTATATTTTGGCTCCAGAAAATCCAAATGAGTTGCTCACATTCCTGTAATGGCAGGCACAGGTTGGGGTCTAATCCTAGCTCGATTATAATTGATGTGTAAATCTTGAACAAGTTCACGGGACTCAGTTTTCCTCATCTGTAAAATGGGCATAATAGCCATAACAGTGTGTGAGGGTTACTATCTGGCAAGTAGCAAATGTCTTACAAGGTCAAGGAATGCTGGCTGTTAAAAGGAAGAGCGGGTAACCGTCATTAAGTCTTTGTTCTGTTCCAGGAATCTTGCGCTGTGTTAAGCAATTCACATTTGCAATTTTAATTTAAGTAGGGCTTTGGAGAGCTATCTCTGGACATCTGATCTAAAGGAGAACCTCTCCCCACCCACTTTTTCTATTGCATAAAGCCCTAATCAGGACTTTCAGTTACTTTATTTAAATTTATATTTGGAAAAAAAAAATTATATTTTGGTCTGTCTCCTCACCACTAGGAATGAAAGTCCCCTAAGAGCTTTTTTTTTTCTTTAATTAATTTATTTATTTTCCCTAAGAGCTTTAAAAAAATTATTTTAAAAGATTTTTTAAAAAATTTTTATTTATTTGACAGACAGAGATCACAAGTAGGCAGAGAGGCAGGCAGGGGGCATGGGTGGGGAGCAGGCTCCCTGCTGAGCAGAGAACCTGACGGGGATCATGACCTCAGCTGAAGGCAGAGGTTTAACCCACTGAGCCACTCAGGCGCCCCTAAGGGCTTTTATTCCTCCTGTTCATCTATGTATCTATCCCCAGGCATGCAGTAGGTGCTCAATAAATGCATTAACGTAATGAAAGAATGAGCCTCGGAATCAGTGTCTGAGGAATCCCTGCTGCAGACACAAAGCCGTGCTTCCTCTCATGTCTCACATGTGACTGGGAGGGCATTAGGTGGTGGGTGGCGGTCCTGAGAGCAGTACCACCCAATATGGCCGCCAGCAGCCGTATGTGGCTACTGAAATGTAACTTCTAAGGAATTAAAGTGAGGGGGAAAAAAAAGTAAAAATTCAGCTCCTCGGGCATCCTAGGACATTTCAAGCACTCAGGACTCAAGAGCGGTGAATAGGCAGCCCAGATAGAGAGAGAACATCTCTACCATCACAGACAGTTTTATTGACAGAGCTGATGTGGATCCGGGAGCAATTGGCTGGGGAACACAACTTCGGGAATATAACTAGCATCTAGTGGGTCGAGGCAGGGCTGCTGCCCCAATATTCGACAGCACCCAGGACAGCGCCACCGTGGAGTCACCTGGCCCAACACGTCAGTAGCGCTGAGGCTGAGAAACGTGGTTTACACGAACACGCTTGGGTGACAGTCTTCTCTGTATGACCAGAATGCTACATTTCCCAGGATTTCGATGGATGAATTCGCAACTAAAAAAGCCTGATGAGGACTTTTCAGTGTATGTGGCATGGTGTCCAGTCCCGGGCTTCAATCCCTAGACTTCTTCATTCCGTCTTGCAAAGGATATTAAAATCCAGAAACCATTATCTACCTGTGTCTTCAAATGTCCGCACTTCTCCGGGAGTGTAGTGAGACCCACCTAGAATGAGCCACATCACCAAGGCCAAAAGGGGTCCCCAAAAGCTAGTTCTAGATCAAGGAGGAGACACAACCTCTGGCCCTTGGACCAACGCCGTGCATGAGCCAAGAATGGTTGCTACGTTTTTAGATGGTTGAGAAGTCCTCAAAAGAAGAAGAATTTTAGGACGCATGAGAATTACATCCGTTCAAATTCCGGTGTCCATAAATGAAGCTGTTCAGGAGCCCGCATGACCGTCACTTGCTTTAGCATTTTCTGTGGCTATTTTCATGCGTAGAGGCCGAGTTAGTGGTCTCACCACGGAAACCCTGCGTGTAATCCTCAAAGCCAAAAACCCTCACTCTCCTCTGCCCCGTTCCAGAAAAAGCTTGCTAATTTCCTCCTCTGGAGACGAAAGATCTTGGTAAATTTTTCTTTTTCTTCCCCTCAATCCCTTAGATTTTTCTTTTACTTTCTTTCATGTTTTTTTTTAAAGATCATAATTATCCTGATAATATGCAGGTGTAGACTCAGCCCAAATGACCAAACGGACTTTTTTCTTTGGGAAGCAGAGTGCTGGAGGGGATTAGCTGTCATCCAGGGGCGTTCATGTGAAAGATTCCTCTTAGATGAATTTAGGGAACAAAGACCCCGTGGTCAATGATTTCTGTGGGTATGGAGGCAAAAGACTGGCCGAGTCCTTTTGTCAGTTTTGAGCACAAATCATACAGTTACTGAATACCCCCGGCCACAGTAGTGTTCTATTTAATGCTTAACTCCGTGACCTCACAAAAATAATTGCTGGGAAGCAAATTTACTTAGTCCTCTGCCTTTATTTGCTGACCAAGGGGCTCAGCCGATAGTCATATTGTTTATGGAAATGTGGGAGGGCATAGGGTGTGGGGAGGAGAAAGAACACAATCTGGCCAGAGAAGATGGATGTATTGAAAGGATTCAAGGGATTTTGTCTTTGCTTTATAATTGGAGTCAGGATTTCCCTTCAAGTTACACATTGCAGATGGGAAACCTCCCTGGGTCCCTCTGCCCTGTTAAGCCCTATTCTCACTGGGTTGGCATCTGGCTCCTTAAATCCTTGTCATTTTTATGATTATAATAATTATTACATCTTGCCTAGTGAATGGGCTTTTTCAAATGCTGAGAATGTCTTTAGTCAGAAAGAAAGGCGATTGACTCAAAATGATTAGTTTGCTTTGGGGGCAGTTGTGAATTCGGGTTTCTAAGTCTCTAACGATTTTCACCAGTGTCTGCCTCTCCATTGGTCTTGGAATTCTACTTGCAGAAGTGGAAGAATGCATGTTGGAAGAAAACCCCCAAATAACCTTATTTTGTTCCAAGGACTCTGATTACAGTGGGGATGACCTCCGTGATTTGGGGACTGCCTCAGTGGGCAAGAAAGCAGGGAGATTTTCCAGCCTTTTTATTTGGAAAATCAAAACCCGCAGAGGCTGCAGGAGAGAGAAAAAAAGAAATGACATTACCAAAAGCAAAAGTTAGCAACTGGACTTCGCCAGGCCAGATCCTGCTCACTAAGCCCCTTGAATTCAATACTGCAAGTGGCTTCCTTAGTAAAATACTTAACCACCCAATCAGTCAAGCCATCTGATAACTGCTTATCTTCTCTAATGCGATTGAGATTCTGTTTGATGCCCCTTTGCATTCCAATCGCAAAGCTCATCTTAGGTAAGCACCTTGGGGAGAAAAAAAATTCATGAGCCTCAGCTTCTGCATTCATGGAATTTTCTTTTCACAATAGAAGGAAACATGTTAAGCCGGGTGGGGGTGGGGTGGGGGTGTGGAGGTGGTTGGAAATCTTGGAAAGGGAGGGGCACGGGCATTCAGTGTCTGTGTAGCGCACACGCCCAGAAAGGTGGAACACTTTATTCGGGCTAAATGGTTGAGAAACAATTAAAAAAAAAAAAAAAAAAAAAAAGGCCGTCTCATGATGCATGAAAATGATACGGAATTACACTTCAATATGCCTTAAGAAAACTTTCCTGGAATGCAGCTTCTAGCCTCTGGAGGTAAAATAGTAAAGCAAAGGAAAGATGGCAGGGAAGGGAAACATGGCAGATGAATTAGCTACCTTGTTCTCCATTTGTAACCCCCCAACTATGCAGGAAAAAGAAAAAATTTGTATAAGTGAAGTTAGGCAGAGTTTGTGATAATCATAACTTGCTATGTCTCCCACACTCACAGCCCCGTTAGATCCTCTACGGAATGGGACAGAGGCAGAGTGCCCCTCTCATAAAAGTTAATACATGAGAATAGCTTGGCATATGGTAGATGCTCAAAAAATCTTAATTTTAATTTAATTTAATTTAACTTAAAGTTAATACATGAGAATAGCTTGGCATACGGTAGAAGCTCAAAAAATCTTAGCTTACTTCTCTCTAATGCAATTTATTTTTTCCATTCTTCTTTAAAATTTAAATTCAATTAATTAAGATATAAAGTATTGTTGGTTTCAGAGGTGGAGGTCAGTGATTCATGAGTCTTGTATAACATCCACTGCTCATCACATCACGTGCCCTCCTTAGTGTCCATTCCCCAGTTACCTCATCCCCCTACCTTCCTCCCCTCCAGCAGTCCTCACTTTGCTTCCTATGATTAAGAGTCTCTTACATTTTGTCTCCCTCTCTGATTTCGTCTTGTTCTATTTTCTCCTCTCTTCCCTTATAACCCTCTTCCTTAAATTTCACATACAAATGAGATCATACGATAATTGTCTTTCTCTGATTGACTTATTTCACTTAGCATAATACCCTCTAGTTCCATCCACTTCGTTGCAAATGCCAAGATTTCTTTTTTTCTTTTGATGGTTGAGTAATATTCCATGGCATATCTATCTATCTATCTCACATCTTCTGTATCCATTTATCTGTCTCTGGATATCCTGGCTCTTTCCATAGTTTGGCTATTGTGGACATCGCTGCTATAAACATTGGGGTACATGTGCCCCTTTGGATCACGACATTTGTATCTTTGAGGTAAATATCCAGTAGTGTGATTGCTGGGTCATAGGGTTTAGCTGTTATTCTTATTAGGTTATTGTTAACAGCAAGTGTTCCTTTACTTGTTTATCTCCAATTGTTGGGAAGTATGAACTGATATAACCTCATTTGACTGAAATCGGCAGTATCCACCAAATTTCAAATCATTGTGTTCTTTGACCCAGCAATTCAATTAATAGGAACTCATCTAACAGATAACCGCGCAGTCTCTGTGTCAACAGACTATTTCTGTTTGGGGTTCCGTGTCCTGTGCATGTCTTTTTTTTTTTTTAAGATTTTTTTTTTTTTTTTTTTTGAGAGAGAGAGAGAGAGCTCAAGCGAGAGAGGCAGTGGGAAAGGAGAGAGAAGCCCAAGCAGACTCTGTGCCTAGCACAGAGCCTGATATAAGGCTGAATCCCACAACTCCAGGATCGTGGCCTGAGCTGAAACTAAGAGTGAGACTCTCAACCAACTCTGCCACCCAGGTACCCCTACATGTATTATTGTTTCAGTTCTGTGTTATTAAGGACATACACATTCAGGAAATTGACCCCATTTGGTAAGTTGACCCCATTTTCATTTTGTAATGTCCCATTTTAACCCTGGTAATAGTCTTTGTGGTGAAGTCTACTTTGAAATTTTGGATAGCCATTCCACTTTACTATGCTTAGTATTTGTATGATGGATCTCTTTCAATTCTTTACTTCTACTCTGTGTCTTTATATTTAAAGTTGGTTTCTTGGCTCTTGCCTTTTTATGCACCTTGACAATCTCTGAATTTTTAATTGGAATATTTAGGTCATTTATACTTATAGTAATTTTTTATATGGTTGGAATTAAGTCTACCATCTTGCTCTTTGTTTCCTGTGGTCTCATCTGTTCTTTTATTTTTGTCTTGCTTTCTTTTGGATTAATTGAATTATTTTTTATGATTCCATTTTATCTCCACTGTTGGATAAATAGCTCTATTTTTTTATTTCTTAGTTGTTGCTTGAGGGCTTATAATATACATCTTTAACTTATCACTGCCTACCATCAAATGGTATTATAATACTTCACATATAATGTAGAAACCTTGTCACAAAATGCTTCCAAAGTACTTCTGTGCTATATTTGTCATAAACTGTACTATGACTTATGTTATAAATCCTGAAACGCTTTGTTATTTTCGCTTTAAGCAATTATCTTGGGGGGAAAAAACCCTCAATTGCAGAACAGTTTTAGGCTTACAGAAAGTTTGTGAAGATTGTATTGAGAGTCCCCACACTCCACACTCAATTTCCCTTAATATTAATCTCTTACATTTGTATGATACATTTATTTCAATTAATGAACAAATATAGATTCATTATTATTAACTAACACACATACTTTCCTGATATTTCCTTAGTTTTCACCTAATGTCCTTTTTCCATGTTAGGATCCCATCCAGGCCACCACATGACATTTAGCTGTCCTAAACTTGGGCTTCTCTTTGCTGGGACAGACTTGCAGACTGGCCCATGTTTGGTGTTTGTTTTGTTGTTGTTGTTGTTGTTGTTGTTGTTGCTGCTTGTTTGTTTGTTTGTTTGTTTTGCTGGAACAGTTTTGAGGATTACTGGTCAGGTATTCTGTAGAAGGTCCTCAGTTGGGATTTGTCTGATGTTACATATTTGTGGGATAAAGACCACAGAGGTAAAGCCAGTCTCATTCCATCCCATCAAGGGGATGTCCTATCAACACAACTTATCACTGTTGATGTTAGCTTTGATCCCCTGGCTCATGTTGTATTTGTTAAATTTCTCCACTGTAAAAAAATTTCCTTTCTTTCTACTCTGTACTTCAGGAGTTCTTAATATTTCTAGACATTTTATTTTCTGCCAACCTTAGTTCCATCTTCTTGGAAGAATAGCTTCAGACCACTCAGAGGTCATTCCTGCCTATTTGGTGGCCTGAGCAGTAGGAGCTGTGGGTCAGTCTTCAGTGGTGGGCTGATCCCTGTGGTCTTCACCAAGGAACCAGTGAATGGGCACAGAGGGCACCTGTATGCCTTTAGACCACCCTGTGACCTTGGGTTGAACAGCAGTGAACTTGGAAGCTAGAGCAGTTCATTTGCACCTAAATTCTTCCTGGGTCACAGCCTTTCCAGCAGCTGCCTGTTTTTCCTTCTCCACCTCTTCGGATCTCTGCAGAAGCAGAGATCAGCCATGGCCTCCTGTGCATGTTCACAGGAGATGGTGCCCCAAACGTGCAGGACTTCCTGGGCCAGGACCCACCACATCAGACCCCCAGAATGAGCTTTCTCTTTGTTGCATGGGATGGCAATGTCCACCCAACATGGAGGAGCGTCTGTGTTCTAGAGAGCAATGACAGGAAGACTAACCAGATATGCTTCTGTGAGAGGCTGGAGGTCAGCCCTGGGATCAGGAAACACCAGAAGTCTTGGCTCCCAGAGGCTGCCTGGGTCTGGCTAGTGAAGGTTCCAGGAGGGAGGTGGCTGGCAAGAGGCCTAGCTCCAATGGCAGCCACACACTCCAGCTCTGCTGATACACGGCCCTTCCACGCAAGGCCACTTCTTGGCTCGTGGCCCATTAAACAGTGCGTCCTGCCACAGAGAAATGATGGGCTATGTCAGGCTTATGAAGAGTAGGGATAATGTGCACAGAGTCAGACTGTATTTTATTGGCCATTTAAGGGATCTTTTTGAGGGACATATTTGGACTGTATGCACTTTTTCCTTTCCAGACTGGCTTCCAAATCAAATCTGCACTTCATAGGCAACTTCGTGAACTGTACTGCTATAATTTATGGATATTAAAATAACCCAAAGGCACAGAACTTTTCCTTTCTTCTATTCTATACTGACATATACCCAGACGTATTAACCACTGAGAAGATTTCTTCTCAGTCTCATCTCCTGGAAAACAAAGGTTTTATTTTAAAAACTAAAAAATGGGGACAGAGTTTTATACGCTTCATCTGAGCATTTTCCCTCCTGGGACTTGATTCTGCAGAGACACAGTGCAGACGAATCAAGTTTTATATCTGAGGGTGTGCTTTGCAGCATTGTCTGCAACAGCGAAAAACTGGAAACAAACTCAATGTCCCAAAGCGGAAAGAATTAAATATATTGCTGTATATCCATATCTAGAAAAATGAGGGGATGGCAAAAATTTTTTTTAATTTTTTTAAAAGATTTTATTTATTTATTTGACAGACAGAGATCACAAGTAGGCAGAGAGGCAGGCAGAGAGAGAGGAGGAAGCAGGCTCCCTGCTGAGCAGAGAGCCCGATGCGGGCTTGATCCCAGGACCCTGAGATCATGACCTGAGCTAAAGGCAGAGGCTTTAACCCACTGAGCCACCCAGGTGCCCCGGCCAAAAAAAATTTTTTTTTAAAAGGAATGAAGCAGGAAGTTTATACGTGGATGTAAAAAATTATCCTGACCACTGCTGTCCAAAAGAACTTTCTGTAATGACGGACATGTTCTGGGTCCTTCATGGTAGTTACTAGCCACATGTAATACTAGAAATGTGCAAAGCGCAACCAAAGAACTGAAGGTTTGACTTTTATTTATTTATTTATTTAAATTCAAATAGTCACATGAGGTCCATGGTAATGGACTGGACAACACATATCTAGAACATATTATTTGAAGAAAATGTTGCCTGAAAAATAGTGTGAAGAGTATGATTCCCTTGAAAGATAATAAACAGTATATGTCACTTTATTTTTTTACAATTTAATTAATTAATTAATATTTAGAGAGGGAGGAGGAGACAGAGAGAGAGAAAGGAGAGGCAGAGGGAGAGGGAGAGAGAGAATCCCAAGCAGGCTCCATGTCCAGTATGGAGCCTGACTCAGGGCTTGATCCCACAATCTGGAGATGGTGACCTGAGCGGAAATCGAGAGTCAGACGCTCAACTGACTGAGCCACCCAGGTGCTCCAGTATATGTTAATTTATCCATTAAAACAAATCTGATGGGGTGCTTGGGTGGCTCAGTGGGTTAAAGCCTCTGCCTTTGGCTTGGGTCATGATCCCGGGGTCCTGGGATCGAGCCCCGCATCAGGCTCTCTGCTCGGTGGGGACCCTGCTTCCTCCTCTCTCTCTGCCTGCCTCTCTGCCTACTTGTGATCTCTGTCTGTCAAATAAATAAATAAAATCTTAAAAAAAAATAAAACAAATCTGAGGGAAAACCCCCCAAACTAGAAGTAATGACTTTCTCTGGGACATGTGGACTTTATACCATCTACTCATACAGTATTTGAATTGTTATATCAGAGATAATTTATTTGGAAATAAAAAAGAAAGAAACCCCACAAAATAAAACCCAGCTTGGATTTCAGATTATTCCAAGCTCAGTGACCAGGCCGCACGGGTGGAGGACATCTGAGCGCATCTGCTGGGATCGATCAGGGCTTCTGGAGCCCCGAGGAAGAGGATGGGACTGGCGGGATTGAGGCTACAAGTTGGGGCTAAAAGGCTCCCATGGGGGTTCCTGGTAAGTGAGTTTAGAAAACAAAGTTCATAGCTAATGGCAAGGGGGAGCTGAAATTGGACCTCCCGAGACTCAGCCCTAGCACACTGTCTTCTCGCGGTTGCGGCCTCCCTGCTTCTCCCCAGGACTTGCATCTAATTACCCTCAATAGACACGAAGGACCATGACAAGCGGACGCAAACACTTCAGCACCAGGAACTCACCATCCAAATTTAAACATGGTCTTTGCTGGTATCAACATGCAACCGGAGATCACCTCCCCACCTGTTTAAGATTTTATCCTTAAGTAAACTCTACACCCAACATGGGGCTCGAACTCACAGCCCCGAGATCAAGACTGACGTGCTCCCAGCCAGTCAGGCACCCCTCCATTTAAAAAACATATATTTATTTATTTATTTTTTATTTAGAGGGCACGTGCAAGCGTGGGGAGGGGCAGAGGAAGAGGGAGAGAGAGGATTTCAAGCAGACTGAGCGCGATGTGGAGCTCAATCTCACAGCCCTGAGATCACGACCGGAACCGAAATCAAGAGTCGCACATTTAACCAACCAAGCCACCCAGATGCCCCCACCTTTTTCAAAAAAAGAACACTACATACAAAGAAAGGAGGCCAGTACTTTCTTTTGCCCTATAATTGCCAGCCCTTCCTTCTCCCTCCCCCTATCAAACAAATACAGGAATCAGGATCGTGAGGGTGGCCATTACCCAGACGGATGCCTTCAGGATAACGCCATTAAGGAAACCAACCATCTGGGACAGAGGTGGAACTGAGGAGGACATGGACACGCACCTGACGGGGGAGTTTTCCTAACCCTTTAAAGCTAAATTCATCCTCCAAGTTAACTCTGGCATTGGAGTCCCAGGGCATACTCTGATTGGCTCAGGGTGATCCCCTGTTTGGCTCTGGACCAATCAGGGAGGCAGTGCTGGTAGACGGAGACTGGCATAGAGTTCTCTAATTGGCGGATGGTGTGGGTGTGGATATACAACAAGACACCTTGATCGTCAGCCTCCCCATCACCCCAGAGGGCCGGGAGTTCCCCAAAGGAAGCCGAGTGGCCACAGAAGGAAAGTCTGGAGCAATCTATTGCACAACTCCAGGGGCCGCCATTCTCAGAGAGTCACACAGACATACATCTCCTTCTTCCTTGCACAAAATTCCAAAAAACACTAGCTACCCAGTGTTAATGGAGTAAAGCCGACTTACCCAATAGAACGCACCTCAACGTCCGAGTATTTCTAGGCGGTGTGCCTTCCCCTGCTTTCGTCTGGATGTGGCATCTCAGGAGCTGGCAGCCTATGGCCCAAAGAAAAGTGTATTTGCCTCCAAATTATGTATGTCAATCATAGATTGCCACACAGTCTATAGCACGGAGGCATCACCAGATAACAGGAATCCAGTCATTCTACAGATATGTACTGAGTTCCCAACAGTGTGCAGGACCCTGGCTTTTTATTTTGTTTTAGGTGAACGCCACACCCAATGCGGGGCTTGAACTCACGACCCCAAGATCAAGAGTCGCATGCTCTATAGCCTGAGCCAGCCAGGCACCACTACTATACTTTTCTCCCCCTCAACCCATTTCTTTTTTCTTTTTTTTCTTCCAGACTCTTGTTCTTTATCACTCTGGGTCTCAGTGTGCTCATCCTGGAATGGCCACGATTCTTTTCGAGCGTCAAGAGCATCACCCATCAGATGTTAACCACAGAAACGGGCACCGAGCACACACTCAATGCACCGTAGCTGTTATTATTCGACTATGGCTGGCATCTTTCATCTAGAGAGCCCGTGAAGTTGAAGTACGCTGCACGGTGTGTGGGACATCAGAAAATGAGGACACGTTCATGGCCTTCCCCTTCGGGGGCAAGCTGCCTGTCTGGGCAGGCAGGAGCCTCTCGCTTGAACCACAGATCAGGAATAATTCCAGGAGGTGGAAGGACAAAGCCCATCTCCATTAGCCCCTCTCAAGCTTCTTTGGTTCTCTTCTTCATTAGCAGACTGTTTTTCCCTCGTGCAGTGTCTTTGGGTTCCCAGAAAACAGCCTGATTGTTTCCCCAACCCAACAGGTGTTACTACATGGTAACTGACCCACTCAAAAAATAGATATTGAGCATCTGCCGTTTGTCTTGCCTGGTCATCAGCAAAGTGGGTAGGGGAGGGATCAGGATGGACAAGGAGCTGACATCTGGACAGCAAAGATGGGCAACAAACACACAGAAAAAGAAACACAGTATGTCAGGAAGTGAAACGGTTCCAAGGAAGAATACAGCCAAGGTCGGGGTGGGGGTGGGGGGCTTTTAAAAGGTATCTGCAAATTCCTTGACCTTCCTCCTGGCAGAGGTGAAGTCGATTCCCTTCCCCTCGAATGTGGGCTGGACCGAGAGCCCACATCCCCCAGACAGTATGTGGTAGAGCCCTGTGATGTCCATTTCTGAGGATACCCTCAGAAATGCCGGGCCCTCTTTCTACGTCTTGGGACCCGTGCCTTGGAATCCAGCCACCATGCGGAAAAGAAACTTGGGCCACATGGAGTGGTCATGCTGAGGGTTCCAGGTGGCCGCCAGCCTGGGAGTGAGAGGCCTGTAGATGATCTCAGGCCTCAGCCTGTTTGTGTCCCAGCCGAGGTCCCAGTCAGTGTGCACAGAGATAAGCCATCCCTGCTGTGCCCTTTCTAACTTCATGGCCCATAGAAACCAAATGAGGTGAAAAATCATTACTGTTGCTTTAAGCCATCAAGTTTGGGGAAGAGCTGTTACCCAATAAGAGATCACTAATGCAGGCATGAGTGATGGGGTGGAGGGTGTTTGGGGGTGAGGTCAGGGCAGGTCTCTCTGTTGAGGGGACATCTGAGCAGAGACCTTACGAAGTGGAGAAGGAGCAATGTGGATGTGGGGTAAGAGCTTTCAAGGCAGTGAGAAGAGCACATGCAAAGGCCCCGTGGCGGAATGTGCTTGTGGTTCTGGTTGGCACAGCTGAAGAGATATGGGAGAGAGAGAGTGGTCGGGAATGAAGTCAGAAAGACAGGAGGGGTATTACAGATGGGGTCAGACCAGTGATCAGAAGTGAGCAGAGAGTGATGGTGTGATCTGAGCCAGAGTTTAAGACGGTGACTCTGACTGCTGCACAAAAAACAGTCATCGGTGCGGAAGCATGGAAATGGGGATATGCTGGATAAGTGACGGGTGGTGGCTAGGACTGGGCTGGTGGAGGAGGTGAGAAGCAGGGAGACTCTGGATATCTCAAGGCAATGTTGACGGGACTTACCTTTGGGTGCAAGGTATGAGACGAGGCAAGTTGGCAAGTTGATGAGCCTCAGACAGAGCTGGGATCCTGTTCTAGGTCCTCAGAGGGTGGTCCACGGGCTAGCAGTCCCAGCGAGAGCCGTATACATGGGTGCTTCTTAGAAATGAAAACTCTTGGGGCGTCTGGGTGGCTCAGTGGGTTAAAGCCTCTGCCTTCAGCTCAGGTCATGGTCTCAAAGTCTTGGGATCGAGCCCCGCATCGGGATCTCTGCTCAGCAGGGAGCCTGCTTCCCTTCCTCTCTCTCTCTCTCTGCCTGCCTCTCTGCCTACTTGTGATCTCTGGCTGTGAAATAAATAAATAAAATCTTTGAAAAAAAAAAGAAAAAGAAATGAAAACTCTCAGGTTCCACCACCACTGACTGACATTGACTGAGGTCCCCAGGTGCTCCCGTGCACACACTTTGAGAAATGCTCTTCTAGGCTGGCGCTCACTCTTGCTGCACGTTAGGAAACGTCTGGAAAGCTTCTAAGAAATGCAGGAACACTTCACTTCCGGGGTGGAGGGAGGTTGGCTCAGCTGTTTTTAATGCTCCCCAGGTGATTCGAATTCTTGGATTCTCCTCCAAAGCTTTTCGGGGAATTGTGTTGGTTCTACCATAAAACACAGCCCGTGTCCGACCACGTCTCACGCCCCCCAGCACTGCCAGCTTTGTCCCAGGTGCCATCATTTCCTCCCTGGGTGTCCGCATTGAAGAGCCCCTCTAAGACGCAGTGGAGACAGGGTCCTATGGGTCCCCAGTTCAGTGACTCTCAAACCTTAATGCTTCTCAGCAAGTGTGAAAATCACTGGTAGCCCCCAAAGTTTCTGATTTAGCAAGTCACGGGTGGGCCCTGAGAATTTGCTTTCACGACAAGCTTACAGGTGCTGCGGACGCTGCTGTCGGGGGACCACATCTGGAGAACTGTGGCTTTGGTGGCCTTCAGAATCGCTTCCGTAGGAGCTCCTGGGTGGCTCAGTCGTTAAGCATTTGCCTTCGGCACAGGTCATGAACCCAGGGTCCTGGGATCAAGTCCCGCACTGGGCTCCCTGCTCAGTGGGGAGCCTGCTTCTCCATCTGCTTGTTGCTCCCCCTGCTTATTCTGTCAAATAAATAAATAAAATCTTAAAAAAAAAAAGGAATATATTCGGTAAACACCACTTGTGGGGGGAGTGTGTGTGGAATGATAGGACACTATACTCCCTCCCGTCTAAGAACTGTCCCAGCAGAGCACTGATTTAATCCATTTCCAGAAAGGTTTTCCCCTGGCCCAGATAAGGACAAGTCCTGTGTGACATGAAGTCATCTCTTCGTCTGAGTTGGCCGGGATGGAAAGGGAGCTGGAAGGCGCTGGAAGGACAGGCAGGATTCAGACCAGGTAAATGAGGAGAAGTGGACACAGCGGGCTCTTCCAGGACACCTGGGATCCAAGCTCCAGGGCCAGCATGAGGGCAAAGAGCTGACCGGGCAATGAAGCTGGCAGGGAGAAGGCTCTAGGGTCCCCAGGTAGGTAACAACCACCCCACGAGGAAGGACCTTGTTTGCTAGGAAAGGAGAATAACTGAGGCCGAAACAGAAAAGCTCAAACCCAGAGAGTTGACTTTGCCCTTGACCCACACCTTCCAGCCTCACTGGGGTCAAGACACAAGTACACTTACCTATGAAATGTACACCAAGCCGCCTGCCTAATGGGGCAGAGGACCCAGGCTGGAAACTGGTTCACTACTTCCTGTCTATAAATTAGGGTAGATTTGTGGGGCGCCTGGCTGGCTAAGTCGGTAGGACATGTGACTCTTGTACTTGGGGTTGTGAGTTCGAGCCCCATGCTGGTTGTAGAGATTACTTGAAAATAAAATCTTAAAGAAAATATAAAAGAACATTTTTAAATCAATCAATCAATCAATCAATCAATCAATCAGAATGGGTTCCGATCACCTCTGGAATAATAGCATCCGTTCTCACTTGTGTTAACATTTTAAAATTAACTTTTCTTTTTTTTGCCTGGGGGGGCGGGGGATGGTATACATTTTGATGCGTTTTAACACACATGCCAGTGTGTGTAACCACCACTACAGTCAGAACACACAACAGTCCCGTCACCCAAAGAACTACTTTGTGCTCCTGCTCTCCAGTCATACCCTAAGCTGGGATTGGACCTGCGTCTACACTAGGGATAAATGAACTCAGCTGCGAAGATTGATGACATGTGGGCTAGGAGACCCTGCAGGTCAAGATAGAGACATTATTTCAGCCTTAATAGAAGACTGAGTTAGGACAGCAAATACATGTCCTCTGGTGCGCTGCCTCCTGCCAACCGCCTGGAATACTGGGTTGAGAAGGGCTCTGAGACATCTGAGCGACAGTTGAAGGGTGCGGTGATTGATTAGTGATGTCTCTCACAGACACAGGCTAGTGGAGAGGTGGCCCACATGCTGGGGAGTGTTGTTAGCGTAAGGGCAGGATTGCCAACCACTGAGGGGGTAGGGGGCGGGGGAGAAGGGGGAAGGAAGAACGGTAGGAATGAAAGAGACAAGCCCCAAACCAAAATCAGGCTCCCTTTGTGTTGTGCATTAGATCTGAGATACTCCGCCTTTGGTTTACACTGTTTGTCTTCGTTTAATTGTGCTCAGGAACAACAGAAACCATGACTTCCTTATGAATGCATAGAATCTTGGGGGAGACAGAGAATCAAAGTAGCAGAAGAACCGGGTAAGTTATGACTGTCTGGTATTTATGTAAGTGCTTAAAGCCCCAGATTGATTACAATTCGAAGCTATCCCAGAGGGGTTCAAACACAACAATACTGAAAGGAAGCAAGTTAATCATCAAAGAGAAAACTAGGAAACAACTTGATGACCCAACAGTAGGAGACCGTGATCTGTCCAGAGGAGAGAAGTCTACAAAGGGGCAGCAGGAGGGAAATTTGGGGCAGACGGAACTCCTCTGTATCCCAATTGTGTGGTGGTTGCACAACCCTCTTGAAGTGTGTTGAAACTCATAGAACGTAGACACATATAAAGTTGATAATGCAATCTAAAATCTATTTAAATAGGATGCTATAGAACTTTGTCAAAATGTGGTATACACACCTCTGGGCATACGCTAGATGACTGACAGCCATACCCAGATGAACATTTGAATTGTATTAGTTACATATTTACATTAACTCACATTAGAAAAATGTATAGTTAGGGGCACCTGGCTGGCTCGCTTAGTCAGTACAGCGTGCAACTCTTGACCTCGGGGTTGTGAGTTTGAGTCCTACCTTGCGTATAGAGGTTAAAAATAAAATCTTTTTTAAAAATTTAATTTATTTGATAGAGAGTGAGAGATCACACGTAGGCAGAGAGGCAGAAGCAGGCTCCCCACTGAGCAGAGAGCCCTATGCGGGGCTTGATCCCAGGACCCTGAGATCAAGACCTGAGCCAAAGGCAGAGGCTTAACCCACTGAGCCACCCAGGTGCCCCTAAAAATAAAATCTTAAAAAAAAAAATGTATAGCTAGTTTATCAAGCCTATCATTTCAAGAAGACAATTGGTTAAGGTTAGGCTAAGAAAAAATGTGAGTTGCTTTTAAGGGAAATATTAAGTAAATTCTTGTATAGATGTTATACATACATGGCAAAATTTGAGATTGGGGCACAGTTAATAAGGTTGGAGAAATAGTGTTCAAAGACTCCGCCCTCATGACATTTACCATCTAGCAGAGGCAGAAAAAGACTCGAAGGATATGAAAAGAATTTCATGCAGTCACAAAAAATCTGAAAAATGGGATACCGAACATATATTCAGCATGGTTTCATTTTGGCAAAAGTGTACAGTCGCACAGAGGAAAAAACTTAAAGACATTCAGTGATAACACCAGCTATCTCTGAACAATGAGATTATGGGGCAATTTTCATGAAGGTTACGTTCCTCCTCTAATGTACTAATTAGCAATGTATTAATTAGCAAGAAGATTGTATTTAAAAGGCTTTTGTTCTCAGATAATCATTTAACCTTGGAGACAAATACTTGTTTTATCTCACCATATATACATAAGCATCTAAGAAGAGCCGTATCAACTTGACTACCAACAATATGATTCTGGATAGTTTTGGGGCTTTTTTTAAGTTCTATTTTTTTTTTAAGTTTTTATTTAAGTAATCTCCACAATCAGTGTGGGGCTCTAACCCACGATCCTGAGATTAAGAATCGTACTCTCCACTGACTCAGTCAGGTGCCCCTGGAAAAATAGTTTTAAAGATTCATTATGCACAATTCTTTTGTCTTGAGGGCACCAAAGATATGCAGCCAAATTAGATTCGCAGCCAAATTATGTGTGTTACCTCCTTCGACGCCTTTCCCCTGCGTGTGGTCATGCTACCAAGTAAATAGGCAGTTAGGGTCTTTGTTTAATGTTTTTTTTTTTTTAAGATTTTATTCATTTATTTTAGTGGGGGAGAGGCAGAGGGAGAGAGAAAATCACAGGCAGACTCCCCACTGAGCAGAGTCTGACGCAGACCTCAAGTCCATGACCCTGAGATCATGACCTGAGCTGAAATTAAGAGTCAGATGTCCAACTGACTGAGCCACCCAGGCACTGCCTTTGTTTCATTTCTTACTCTGTTTTCAAATTTTAGGGCTTGCTTTCTTAAGAACTGAATTTAAATTTTCATTATGCAAGACACCCACATGGGACCAAAGTAAAAAATTTTCAGAGAAGTTTCTGGCCTGACTTCTGCTGTCCTCTCCCATTCCTTAATGGTCACCAGGGTTTAAAAATGTTTGGTTTCTATGGTCTCACTTATTTGTGCAGCATAACAAATAACATGGAGGACATGGGGAGATGGAGAGGAGAGGGAGTTGAGGGAAACTGGAAGGGGAGATGAACCATGAGAGACTATGGACTCTGAAAAACAACCAGAGGGTTATGAAGGGGCGGGGGGGGGGGGTGGGGGGGGTGGGAGGTTGAGGGACCAGGTGGTGGGTAATAGGGAGGGCACATACTGCATGGAGCACTGGGTGTGATGCCAAAACAATGAACACTGTTATGCTGTAAATAAGCAAATAAAAATAAATAAATAAAAAATAAATGTTTGGTTTCTTTTTACATTATTTGTTAATATAGCCAAACATGTATATGTATTTGTGTACTGGCCCCCCCCTTAGATGGAGAGTGGCACACGTTCCTGACGTACTTCTCCCTGCTGTCCCCTTAGGACAGCAAGCTTTGGCGATCCCTCTGCAGTGCAGTATGGAAACAGAGTCCTCGTTCCTGTGGAGCCTTGTTCTCGTGGAGGCGCCCTGGTTAATGGATCTGATCCACTGTTGATGACTGGGTCCCTTTTAAAGACGCAAGAAAACCTTCCTGAGCCCTCTCTGGTGGATTTGGTCTCCTGTCTCCCATGCCAGGATGATCTCTAGCCCAGAACTGCACCCAGTGCCTAGCAGGACGCACAGGACCACCCAGGTCCCTGGGTCTGCGGAGATGCCAGCCCTCGTTGGGATGGGGCTACCCGGGGAAGAGGAGGAGGCACAAGCCGCTTCCCTCCCGGGCCTCAGTTTCCCTCATGTGCATAAGGAAGGGTTTGAAAGCGATGAATGTTTCCAAACTCTGGCCTGTGAATCCTCTTGTACAATTACTTACTTAATATTTTCCTTTAAGCTCTCTTTATATGGACTCTTTTTTTTTTTTTTTTTTTTTTTTACATTTAGCCTCATTCTTGCAAAGAGTATCTGTAAGATGGTCTTCTTGGGGGGCTAAGTGTCTATCTTCTGCTCGGGTCATGATCTTTTTTTTTTTTTTAAGATTTTAATTTATTTACTGAGAGAGCAAGAGAGAGAGAGAGACTGAGAGAGAGCATGAGTGGGGTGAGGTGCAGAGGGAGAAGTGGACGTCCTGCTGAGCAGGAAGCGGGAGGCAGGCTCGATCCCAGAACCCTGAGATCATGACTTGAGCCAAAGGCAGACACTTAACCAACTGAGCCACCCAGATGCCCCTAAATAAACTATTAAAAAAAAAAAAAAGGGTGTTCTTGGCTTGTTATATATTTTTCTAAAAGTCCTTAAAATATATATGTAATTATTTAAATTAAAAATATTCATCACTGAACTACCTAAAATTGTCTCATGTATACCACTAATGTATACCACTAGTGAGAATGTGTATGACCATTTAGGAATTACTGAAAGAAATAGACTTCAGGATTCCTTTTAATAATCCATTGTCCTTTGATTTTTTTTTTTTTAATTGAGTGGCAAAAAAAAAAGTGCTGAAAACAAAATAAGATTAGGAAAAATATCACTAAAAATGCAATGCGGTGTACTGGATCGGACCCTGGCACAGAAAACAGCAGCAGTGGAAAACGGAGGAAATCATAATGAAGCCCAGACTTTAGTCAATGGTATTTTACCAATGTTAATTTCCCAATTTTGACAAATGGATCATTGCATGTCGATACTAAAATTAGGGGAGATTGAGTGAAGAGTATGTGAGGACCCTCAAAACCGTCTTTGCAATTTTCCTGTAAACTTAAAATCTTTCCCAAGTAAGAAATTTCTTTTAAAAAGGTAAGTTCTGAAGTTGGAATGATCTTTCGGCTTCTCAGCTTCTATTGCTGCCCTTAACAATAGTCCCTGAAATGACCACATTTGGAATTTCTATAAATAGCACTTCTATAAACAGCCTTGGGATCAGGCAAGTATTGAAATGTTAAGTTTAGGTAGGTCCAAAACCAGAAAATAGAGATTCTCAAATTTAAAGAGGAAACTTTGATGGTTTTCTCCTCCTTAGCGTTCTAAAAACGTTTTGCAGTGACCTTGAGAGATTCTGCTTCGGGTACCCTGACATTCAGGGCCCACCAGCCACAGGATACCAGCGTGAACCAAGCCATGCATATGGATCAGGGGCCAGATAGCCTACTTGTGTTTCCAGAAATATGAGGGGAAGTACTTCCCAAGGAGAGGATGTAGTCTCTTTGAAATCTGACCCTTTAAAAGTTGGGCTGCTGGACATTAAAAAGGAAGAATGGAAAGTGCAGATCAATAAGACTTGCTGAAAATAAAACACACAGTAGCATAGAATATTCCCCATAACCCAGATTAATGCCTTTTTAAACCAAACCAGAACAGAAAGGTATATCTTTTAGGCTAATTGCCACTAGCAGATTTGCAGAGAAAAAAGGAAGACGGGCTTGGGGGCTGGGGGGGGGGGGGGGTGCGGCGTGTGGACAAAACCTAAGTTCAGAATTCCCGATTGCTGGAGTGAAATGAAACGACCCCTCAAGCTATGCAGAGAATTTAGTCAGCACAGAGCTTGGGGTTATTAAGCATGTATTTGAAATTTAAATATGTTCTGGGGACAATGCCTTTTTACAGCATGGCTGGGAGCTTGCCCAATGGGAGCCCTGCGAGTGTAGGGAGAGGAGGACATGCTCAAACATAAAATCACAGGCTAAGGGCTCCCTCTTAGTGAGGGAAAAGAAGCAAAAAAACTTCTGTGGAATCCCAATCCTTCACCCGACGCATTCCGTGTCTAGGACTGTATTTACTCAATAGGAACTCCCCTCCCCTTTTAAATTTTATTTGTAATTAGCAGTTACTCATGGCAGAGCCGTTTTGGGGGATTTTCACATCCTTCTCTATGGTGCTCGTTCTAAGAGCTACAACACTGGTATTTCTGTTTGTGCAATATTTTTGGTACTAAAAATACGAACGCAGAGGAATTGGTGGCTTGAGACATTCTCAGATGCACTAAGGTTTCAAATCAAACGTGCGCTGGTTTAAAAAGCTTTCTGATGGCGCCGCTCACCCGTTCATAAGCCTTTCAGTGTCCGCACAGTGGGTAGGCAGGTGGAATCTGGAACGGGATCCGCTGGGGCCAAACCCAGGCCTCCTCACTTTGGTGTTGGCCAAGTTCCTTAACTCTCTGTACCTCATTTCGTCGTTTGTAAAATGGGGCTAATGGCGGTGCTTGCCTTGTTGGCTTGTTTAAAGGAAATACAGGTGCCAAACATTGGAAGGATCTCTATGTGTCCCTACATGCCGCATATATCACATTACGTATGTAACAGTTTTTCCACGTACGTGTGTATATACAGCATGGCGAGGACGATTCTCAGCAAGCGGGAGGTACCATTGTTTTAGTTTTTCCTTCGCTGGTCACCCTTGAGGCTCTGCTGGTCCCCAGAGCTGGTCTGGCCACAGAAAAGTGGAAGAGTGTAGGGTTGGGGGGGGTGCCGGTGGGGAGACCACAGAGAAGCGGGGTTGGAGAGAACAGAAGGAAGGCTGGAGGTCCAGGCTTAGGGACCCTGCGCTTCTCCTGGAGCCTGGCAAACCCCCGGCCCCAGAGCTGGTCTCTAAGCTTTGCCCCTCCGGAGAGCCGATCCATCCTCCCAAACTCTGATAGCCTGTCCTGGGACAATTTATTAAAACCATGACCTTCCCATCTCTCCTACCTGGGAAGACTCGGGCCAGCAGCTCAGATGGGACTCAAACCTTGACCATGGTCCTCGTTTGGCTGGCCCAGCATCTAAGGACAAAACACAGAAGGCCATGTTAACAATATGTCACTTTGAAGACAGTGAAATACGGCCGCTAATGAAGCAAGTAACATGACAGGGAATGCAGAAATCCTCCTCTACCTCTTAGGGTCTCTGGCTGGGCCTGAGAATGAAGTTGAGGCAAGGCAGATGAACAGGAGAAAAGCAAATTTTATGTAATAATTCTTTTTCACACGGACAGGGGAGCCTTGGGGACGAGCTCTGCCCTGATCTGCCACACGCGATTGTACCCACGCGATGCTTCTTTTGCTAAATGTACGGTGGTTTTCCCACATTAAAAACAAAACAATGCGGTAACTCCCTGGGGAGACGGCGGTGTTAATTACCTTGATTGCGGTTATCGTTTCACATTGCGCACGTGTACAAATCACCACGATGTACGCAGTCAGTGTGCACAATTCTTATTTGTCAGTAAGCCTCAGGAATGCTGGGAAAACAGGATAGCGCGGTGTGGATGCCTATTTCTTTGTCACTGAGACAGCCTTAGCCTTCAAAGCCCAGTTCCAATGTCATTCGCCCATGAAACCATGCCTGATCTTTTTTTTTAAATTATTTTTATTAGGGGCGCCTGGGTGGCTCAGTGGGTTACAGCCTCTGCCTTGGGCTCAGGTCATGATTCCAGGGTCCTGGGATCGAGCCCCACATTGGGCTCTCTGCTCAGCCGGGAGCCTGCTTCCTCCCCACATTCTCACCCCCCCCCCCCCACTGCCTCTCTGTGTACTTGTGATCTCTGTCTGTCAAATAAAATCTTTTAAAAAATTATTTTTATTAACAATGTATAATATATATTATCATAATATATTATAATATTATAATGTGTTATTTGCCACAGAGGTACAGGTCCGCGAATCATCGGGCTTACACATTTCACAGCACTCACGATAGCCTGTACCCTCCCCAGTGTCCATCACCCGGCCACCCTATCCCTCCCCCCATCCCCCAGCAACTTCCAGTTCATTTTGTGAGATTAAGAGTCTCTTATGGTTTGTCTCTCTCCCGATCCCATCTTGTTTCATTTTTCCCTCCCTTCCGCCCACAACCCCCTGCCCTGCCTCTCAAATTCCTCATATCAGGGAGATCATATGAAAATTGTCTTTCTCTGATTGACTTATTTCACGCAGCATAACACCCTCTAGTTCCACCCACGTCGAGGCAAATGGCAAGATTTCATTTCTTTTGATGCATGCCTGATCTCTTAAGGGTTGAGGATTTCTTTGTGTAGCTGTTATATCGATCACCACCCTTAACCACCCCGCCTCCGCCGTCCACTCTGCCTCTCTGCCTTTCTCCAAAGGGGGGATTCTCTGCCATAAAGCTCTACGGCACCTCCCGGCACACTTGTCTGCGTGTGGAGCTCAAACTGTTGTACTCGCCAGCAAACCTGTCTCCCAGTCAGGTACTGGCCCCTGTCCTTGAGGGCTGGGAAGTTGCCTGCGGTGTTCCTGGCCCCTTGCACAAGGCAGGTATACACTGGGTGCTCAGGAAATGTTTCCCAGTGAACAGATAATGCCTTATGGGAGTATCTCCAGCAAGTTTCCACCAAAAAAGGTGACATTTGAATTGGGACTTGAAGGAGAAGATGGATCAGATAAATGAGATTTTTTTTTTCTTCAGAAAACACTTTTTTAAGGACACAAAGTTTTCCATCATCTGGTTTCTTATTGACAAGAGCTCTATCTCTGGATAGATAAGGATATGGCTGTGGGTGTGGACGTGGGTCTAGATGTTGATATGGATGTATTCAAGAAGCTTTGGGGTTATACTTCTCAGGCAGGAGTATTTCCTTATACCTCCCCTGTTCATTCGTTTCCTTTCTTTCTTTCTTCCTTTCTCTCAAAGATTTTACTTATTTATTTGACAGAGAGAGACAGCGAGAGAGGGAACACAAGCAGGGAGCATGGGAGAGGGAGAAGCAGGCTCCCTGCTCAGCCACTTGGGGCTCAATCCCTGGACCCCGGGATCATGACCTGAGCCGAAGGCAGAAGCTTAACAACGGAGCCACCTACTTACCCCTTTTTAAAATTTTTTAATTTAAATTCCAGTTAGTTAATGCACAGTGTAATGTTAGTTGCGGGTGGACAATATAGTGATGCAACACTTCTGTACATCCCGTGGAGCTGCTCGCAGGCGCCTTCCTTAATCCCATCACCTTCCCCAGCCCCCATCCAGCTCCCTTCTGGTAACCGCCAGTTTGTTCTCTGTAGTTAAGAGTTTGTTTCTAGGTTTGCCTCTCTGTCTCTGTTTTCCCCTTCGCTCGTTTGTTTTCTTTCTTAAATTCCACGTATGACTGGAAACATGGTATTTGTCTATCTCTGACCTTTTCCACTGAGCGTTATACTGTCTAGCTCCGTCCACGTTGTTGCAAATGGCTGACTAATATTTCACCACGTATCTCGCATCTTCTTTATCCATTCATCTGCCGAAGGCCATCTGGGCTCTTTCCGCAATCGGCTATCTAGCAGATAACGCTGCTGTAAACACTGGGGCGCATGCATCCCTTTGAATGAATGTTTTTGTATTTTTGGGGTAAATACCTACCAGAGCAATTGCTGGGTCGTAAGGTGGTTGGTTCTATTTGTAACTTTCTGAGGAAGCTCCGTGCTGGTTTCCAGAGGGGCTGCCCCAGTTGGCATTTCGAACTACCGTGCGAGAGGGTCCCCCTTCCTCCGCGTCCTTACCCACACCTGTTGTTTCTTGTGTCTTTGGTTTTAGCTCTCCTCACACGTGTGGACCTCTGCTGTTCTTGCCTATTCTTTCTTTCTTCCAGATTTTATTTATTTAGAGAGAGAGCTTGAGTGGGGGGAGGGCCCAGGGAGGAGGAGAGAGAGAGAATCTCAAGCACACTCCCTGCTGAACACACCCAGCCCGACGGTGGGGCTCGATCCCGTGACCCCAAGACCACCACTGGAGCCGAAATCAAGAGTCAGACGCTTAAGGAGCCACCCAGGCTCCCCGAGTTCCTGGTTACACTTTCAAACTGACTGAAAGGCTCCCCGCTCCGTGACTGGACAGCCCGGGATTCCGGCTGCTGTCCCAGCTCTTGCCTCACTGCGTCTGGACGAGCACAGAGGCCATGCTCTGGGGGATCCCAGGGACACCAGCCACCCTGGGTAGTGGAGACGCTGCTCCGGGCGTCTACAGAGTCCACCGGGCAACTGCCCACCTTTCTCCCTCCCCGGTTGCCGGAGCCTAGAGCAGAGTGGGCGCTTGTATCGTTTAGGGCTGGGTCACAAGTCACCTCGAACTTAGTGTCTCAGAACAATAAACATTTATTATCTCGTCGTTTCTGTGGGTCAGGAATGCGGGAGCGGCTTCTTCGGATGGCTCTGGCCTGTAGCTCCTCGCGAGGTGACCGTCCAGATGTGGGCCGGAGAGCCGGCCGCGGAAGCTCTGGCGGGGGCAGGAGGGTCTCCTTCCAGATGCCACGACCGCGTGGACCTCTCCACGGGGCTACCCGAGGGTCCTCACGTGGACCGGCCACGGGACTAGTGAGGATCCTCCCAACAGGGCACCCGTGAGAGAGCTGAGAGCGGGCTGGTAGCCACAGTGACTTTACTTTGTCAAGTAGACTCACTCATTTTACTCACGTTTATTGTGGTCACTGACGTGACTGATCTGATTCATTTCATCTCAATTGTTTCTTTCCTTTTTTAAAAAATAAATATTTTTAAAATGATTTTATTTATTATTATTATTATTTTTTTAAAAGATTTATTTATTTGACAGAGAGAAATCACAAGAGAGGCAGGCAGAGAGAGAGGAAGGGAAGCAGGCTCTCCGCTGAGCAGAGAGCCCGATGTGGGACTCGATCCCAGGACCCCGAGATCATGACCTGAGCTGAAGGCAGCGGCTTAACCCACTTAGCCACCCAGGTGCCCCTATTTATTATTTTTAAAGATTTTTTATTTAATTTATTTTGACAGACAGAGATCACAAGTAGGCAGAGAGGCAGGCAGAGAGAGAGGAGGAAGCAGACTCCCCGCTGAGCAGAGAGCCTGATGCAGGGCTTGATCCCAGGACCCTGGGATCATGACCCGAGCCAAAGGCAGAGGCTTTAACCCACTGAGCCACCCAGCTGCCCTTATTTATTTATTTGACAGACAGATCACAAGTAGGTAGAGAGGCAGGGGGAGGCAGGCTCCCTGCTGAGCAGAGAGCCCGATGCAGGGCTGGATCCCGGGACCCTGAGATCATGACCTGAGCCGAACGCAGTGGCTTTAACCCGCTGAGCTACCCAGATGCCCCACCTCAATTGTTTCTAATATATATATGAAATATGTATATATGTCTATATTTCAGTCATTGAGATACATTCACATACCATAAAATTCACACTTTGAAAGTACACACTTCAGTGGGTTTTAGTGTATTCTTATTTTTTTTTTTTAGATTTTATTTATTGATTTGACAGAGAGAGAGCATAAGCAGGAGGAGTGGCAGGCAGACGGAGGGAGGAGGAGAAAGCAAGCTCCCCTCTAAGCAGGGAGCCCTATGTGGACTCGATCCCAGGATCCTGGGATCATGACCAGCTGGTCTTGAGATTCTCTGTATATATACATTCTATACATACACGGAAAAATTTATTTACATTCTGTATAAACTGCAGAATGTGTAATATATTCTCTCTATATAATATATACTCATAGCTATAAATTCATAATAACAGGCAATATGTGATGTATAATATTTATTCTGTATATATATAGAAAAAATGAAAAGGGTAGCGTTACAACTAAACTGTGTAATATACAATACTACAGAACATTTCAAATGTATGCGGTTATAAATTATAAGTTTTAACAGACCTGCCCCCAAAAAAGGGAAAAAAAAGAATCTTAAAAAGCAATGTGAAGGATTTCTGGGGGGGGGGGGTCAGTCAGTTAAGAGTCAGTTAAGACTCTTGATTTTTGGCTCAGGTCATGATCTCAGGGTTGTGAGATCGAGCCCCACATCCGCTCTGTGCTCAGTGTGGAGTCTGCTTAAGATTCTCTCCCCGGCGCCTGGGTGGCTCAGTGGGTTAAGCCTCTGCCTTCAGCTCAGGTCATGATCTCAGGGTCCTGGGATCGAGTCCCGCAATGGGCTCTCTGCCCACCAGGGAGCCTGCTTCCCCCTCTCTCTCTGCCTACTTGTGATCTCTGTGTGTCAAATAAATAAATAAAATCTAAAAAAAAAAAAAAAATTCTCTCTCTCCCTCTGCACCCCACCCCGTCCCTGTGGTCTCCTTCCTCCTCTCTATAAAACAAAACAAGGCATGTGTTTGTCTGTGCTATCTATTGTGGTCCAGGGATGAGATACAAGTTTAAAGTTGTATGAAATTTTCTTGAAGATAGATTATTGAAAAGGACAACTGGGCCTGGGTTCTTCAAAAACATTAATGTCCTGGGGTGGGGGGCAAAAGTGTAGGGCACAAAAAATAACGTGTGGGGTAGGAGTGAGGGGTATTCTGGATTTTACAAGACCCACAGCACATACAACAGCCCCATGTCACACATGGTCCTTGACTGGATCCTGGCTTGAGTAAAGGCTCTTTCGGGGAAAACTGTGATTGCATTAAAAACAACAACAACAACAACAACAAAAACCTCTCTATTGTTTTAGAGACACAACCAGAGGAATTTAGGGACAAAAGTCCCAATGCCTATCATTTGAAGTACTTGAAGAAAAAGAAATGATTGGTGAAGTAAAATGTAGCAAATATGGGAAAATGCCAATGACTTACATTCCGACCACGGCGGCACGTGTATGCATACACACTACTCTGTATACTTTTCTACATATTTGAAATTTTTCCTAATAAAAAGTAAAAAGCAGGGCACTTGGGTGGCTTTGTCAGTGGGGTGTCTGCCTTCGGCTCAGGTCATGATCCCGGGGTCCTGAGATGGAGCCCCACACCAGACTCCCTGCTCGGCAAGAAGCCCGCTTCTCCCTCTCCCTCTGCCTGCTGCTTCCCCTGTTTTTGCTCTCTCTCTGTGTCAAATAAATAAATAAAATCTAAAGAAAAAAAGTAAAAATCGTGTATAAAAAGCTTAGGAGCTTGTGAGGAATATGAAATTATACGCTCGTGTTTGATGTGTTCATTGGTATTCCAAATGAGGGCTGTTTGGGGGGGGGGGGGGGTTATAGGGAACACCATCTGGCTTCAGTACACATGTTAGACCTTTTGTAAATGTGGAGACAAGACAGGATTCCTTCAGCTCCCTGCGACGGCTCCCGGTGGCTATTGTCTTTCTCCCTCCTTCGTTTTACTCTGACAATGATTCCGCCAGGAGCAGATACTCCAATGCCCTCAAGGGACCCGCCCAACTTTTCATAAGCCCTCTGTTTATTTTTCAAAATAGGAGAGGGAAGGTGAGTTTGGAGATAAAGGATGAGGTTGATTAACTAGTTAAACCATTTCTGTGAGTTCAAGTGATCACATTTCACGGTATTATCTGTGATGTCTGTGATGTGAATTGTTATCTTTCTGGGTGGAGTCTTCCATAAGGGAGATGAATTAAGAGAGTAAAAGTATAACCAAAGCTGGTTTGGTTTTTTTTTTCTTTTTTTACCCCTCTCCCTGCCTTTCTTCCAGGTTTTCTATTTGTCCTTTGAAGTGTAGTATTTGAACTGGGAAGGGGACGCCTGGGTGGCTCAGTGGGTAAAGCCTCTGCCTTCGGCTGGGGTCATGATCTCAGGGACCTGGGATCAAGCCCCGCATCGGGTTCTCTGCTCAGCGGGGAGCCTGTTTCCAGCCCCCCCACCCTGGCCTGCCTCTGCCTACTTGTGATCTCTGTCAAATAAATAAATAAAATCTTAAAAAAAAAAAAAAGAAAAATGTAAAAAAAAGAAATGAACCGGGAAGACAGTATTGGGCGTGAATGCACCGCACACACGGCGCCACATGAATTTCCTTTCTGAGGAAAGGACTTTCTGAAGAACCGAAGTCTATGGATACAACATTTTACAGGCTTCTATACAACGAAATACAACAGTACAGAATCAAACAGTCCAGCTTTTATCACACAGATCTGGGGTTCCCGGTTATCTAGAACAGCCTCAAATTTCAAAATGCAAACTCAGTATCTTCAAACACCAAAAATTCCAGAAGGCTTCCAAGATGGGCCTTGTACTCACACTCGCCAAAACTCACCCAAGGCTAGGGGTATTGACAAAGGAACTTCCTGCGACCATTTTAATTCTCAAGGAACTTAAAGAGCCAATGCAGAGGGCTAGAATGAAACATTCCAAGAGAAGACCGTATTGATTAAAAATCTAAATGTCTGACCCATCTCTGTTGATCAGCTTTAAGCAGGCAAGTGGGTCAGCCCCGTCAATCAAGAGAGCATCGCCCAGTGAGAGCGATACTGTTTTTAAACACATGCTCTAATGTAAAATTCAAACATGACAGAAGCAGAAGGAAATGCAGGTCCAGAAGTGATTTTTTTTTTTCCCCAGTGCAGCTAAAGCCTGGAAGTCAACTGACCTTGTAGGCTCGGGTTACGGAGTAAATACAGAGATTGGCAAACTAAGGCCCATAGGCCAAATCTGGCCCTCCACCGACTCTTGCAGATAAAGTTTTATTGGCACGCAGCAAACCCATTCTTTTATGTATTTATTGTTTACGGCTGCTGGCACGTTGCAAAGGCAGAATTGAGTAGTTGGGTCAAAGACAGTCTGTTCTGCAAAGCCTGAAATATTTACCGTGTGACCTTTTACATATTAATGTCGTGAATGTTGGAATAAGGTCCAGATCCAGGACCCAGCCCTGCCAAGCCATATACACCTTCAGCACATTCCTTAAGATCTTCAAGTGTTTGCTTCTTAAATGAGGCTGATAAGAACGATAATTGCCAAGTTTACAGAGAATGTACCATGTGTCCAGCAATGTTCTAGATGCCTTGAATGTATTAATTCATTTAAGAACAGCAACAACCCTTATGAAAACATGATCATCCCCATTATAGAGGTAAAGAGCCAGAACCAGAGAGAGGTAAAACCACTTGCCTGAGGTCACACAGCCAGGAAATACAGGGGCCACCACCTCACCTGGTAATTCTTTTTTTTTTTTTTTAAAGATTTTATTCATTTATTTGACAGGCAGAGATCACAAGCAGACAGAGAGGCAGGCGGGGGCGGGGGGGAGCAGGCTCCCTGCTGAGCAGAGAGCCTGATGCGAGGCTGGATCCAGGATCCTGGGATCACCACCTGAGCGGAAGGCAAAGGTGTGAATGAGCCACACAGTGTGAATGACGTCAGGCAAGCACGCAGGGTTCTTATCCCAGTGCTGGGATATCGCAAGCCCTCAAGAATTTACAGCCGTGGTTTATTATTACGTTTGAATACAAGCCATCAGAAATGAATAAATGAATTGGCCCCTGAGCTGACCCTTGAAAACTCGATTTGTGGAGTGTTTATCTAACCGACCTCTTCGTGGGGAGCTTCTCCCCTGTCGGAGCCGTGCTTGTTGCTCTGGGGAAGGCGGTAGATGGTGCAGAGTTTGTTTTCCTCAGTCTCTTGAGTGCCTGTTTTTCCAACAGGATTTTGATGCTCTAAGATCTTCTGGAAAGTCTGAGAACTATTAATTCCATCAAAAATAAGAAGGAGGAAGGAGCGTCTGGGTGGTGTGCATTTGGTTAAATGTCTGACTTTTGGTTACGGCTCAAGTCACCATCTCAGGGTTGTGGGATCAAGCCCCGGTGTCCGACTCTACACGCAACACAGAGTCTGCTTAAGACTCTCTCTCTCCCTCTCCCTCTGCCCCTCCCCTGCGTGTGCTCTCTCTCTCTCCCCCTAAAATAAATAAATAAAATCTTTATTAAAAAAAAAAAAAAAAAGAAGGAGGAGCACCTGGCTGGCTCGGTCAGTGGAACATGTGATTCTGGATTTCAGGGTGTGAGTTCAAGCCCCACGTTGGGTATAGAGATTATGTAAAAATAAAATCTTTAGGGGCGCCTGGGTGGCTCAGTGGGCTACTCCTCTGCCTTCGGTTCAGGTCGTGATCTCATGAGCCCTGCATCAGGCTCTCTGCTCAGCAGGGAGCCTGCTTCCCCTGCTCTCTCTGCCTCTCTGCTTACTTCTGCTCTCTCTCTGTCAAATAAATGAATACATAATCTTTAAAAAAATAAAATCTTTAATAAGAAGGAAGCAGAAGGGGAAGAGGAGGAGGAAGAGGAGGAAAAAGAAGAAATAGTCTCATGATGATGAGACCAGAAGCTCAGTGTACATTTCACAACTGTGGTTTGCTGGTTAATCATGGTCCTTGTTCATAAACCACAATCAACACACACATATAATGAATTAAATTGGCGTTTGTAGCCCGTTTCCTTTCTCTGAAACTATACTTGAGTCACATTATTTGTTGTAGAAGGTACAACAGGAAATAGAAAAACAATCACCCATAATCTCACCATCTTGAAATAACCATCTTTAACAGGCTGGTAGTCTAGTTTACACACACACACACACATTTCCTGCTGTTGCAGAAATTATTTCAACAGGTCACGACGGAAAGCCTTGACATGAACCATAGTAAGCATGGGTAATCTGGTGGGCGGCTGAGAGAAGCCCTCCCCTCTATGCACTATTCCTTCCCACACTCTCATCTTTTTTTCACCAAGCTTGAATCTCCCTTGAGAAAAAGCCCAGTAAACATCAGTTTTTATGTTCAAAGATGCAATAGTTACAGTGAATTCAGAGCAAACTTTTAAAGCACCCATGCCGGTTCCAAATCTCTCTCTTGGGAAGGCAGAGTACCCAGCACAAACGTGTATCTACTCTCTGGTTTTGGAAAGATTCATCATTTACGGAGCTTCCCCCATGAGATGGGCTGGTTATTCAGACAGTGTCCACACAGTTTCAAAACGACTTGTCAGTTTGGTAAGGGAAAAAAAAAGAATTCCAGTACCAACCATCCAGTCAATTCAGGGGAAAATGATCAGTCAACCATTTGCCATGTAATCCAGACGAAAGGTTGACTAAATAAATCGACTTTTTAATTAGTTGTGCTTATAGTGCATAGACTCTGTGTCAGGCAAGACTTTCGGTAGCAAAACAAAAGAGTGAAGATTTTAAAGGAAATATTTCCATGGAATCCTCTTTGGAGCCCACCTGGAGTGGGGGAAAAAAAAACACTTTTGTGCATTGATCTTCGTCCATGATTATTGGAAAAGAAGAAATAAAACGTCGATGGGTGTAGGAATCCCTCTGGAAAAAAAAAAAAAAAAACACAACAAAGAGGCTGTTGCCTTTTCAACAAAATGCTCAAGTACAACCAAACTGACTCTTCATACACAGATCCTGCAAATATAACGCACATGGAAAAACACAGCAAAACGAAACCTAAAGGAAAATCTGCCACGCCAGCAGGGGCTGTTTTCTCGGCCGTGGGATTTATGAGCGATCTTCGCTTTCGTTTTGCTTCTTGGTCTACTCTGATTTTCTTGTACTGATCATGTAGATTATAACCACCTGTGAACGAAAAGTACTAAAGAAAATAAGAAGGAATCAAGTAAAGGCGGAGGAGGTAGACCGGCTCCAAGGTGTTAAAGAGAAGGACCTCCACACCTGGTCTGGTGAGGTCATTGTCCTTCCTTATCTTTAACACCTTCCTTGACATTATTCTTTGTGTTCAAAGAAAAGACTCCAGACCAGAGGCCGCACTATCGCTGAGTGAATGGTCACAGAGATAACCAAGCTTCAGATCAACACATGGCAGGTCAGGGTGTCTGAAACTCGAACCCTCTGTGTACAGACATGGTCACACTTGCTGTATTTGAAAAAACTATTGTAGAGAACCAAAATTATACTGTTTATATATTTATCTACCCATCCGTCTATCATCCGTCCATCTATCATCCATCCATCCATCCATCCATCAAAGATATGACATAACATAGAAGGGAGGACAGTGGATTCTGAAGTCAGACTGCTTTAGTTTGAAACCAGACTCTACATCCTATTAACTCTGTGACCTAGAATGAGTTATTACATTTCCTGGATCCCCCTCTGGACTCGTGTATCTATATACTCAGAGTCATTTTTCTTTTCTCATGAAAGGTAGCTCCTGCTTATAGTGGCGTCCTTTTGCCGCCTGCTTCCTGCCTGTAGAGAGCTTTGAGGGGTCAAAGGTTTCTCTTCATTTTGTACTGTCTCTGCTCATTTCAGTCCAAGCGGAAGAATGCCAGTACATTTCTTTTAACATTTTTGTGGGCTGCCTATGAATTCAGGAATGGGTTAGTGGGGTGAACTTAACAGATAAGTAGCTGGCCAGGGTGGCAGGCATCTGAAGGCTTGGCTTGGGCTGGAGGATCTGTTTTCAAAATGGCGGCACCACATGGTCCACAGGTGGGTCCCTGCGTGTTGGTGGGAGGACTTAGTTCCTCACCATGTGGGCATCTTCATAGAGCTGGTTACCGTCCTCATGGCATGGCAGCCAGCTTCCCTCAGAGCAGGTGATCCAAGAAAGAGAGAGCCATGCAGAAGCTACAATGCCTCCTATGACCTGATCAGGGGATTCACACACTGTCAGGTCCTCTGTCTTCTATTGGTTCCACAAGGGCATTAACATGAGTTATTGAGTTAGTGAGGATTATCAGAGGCCATCTGGTGGCCGACTGCTACAGGACTCTTTCAGCATAAACCTGAGACAGGTTTTTAAAAACTTTCTTTAAGATTTTTTTTTTTTAAAGTAATCTCTACACCCAACATGGGGCTCGAACCCATGTTGAATCTGGGGTGTGCAACCCTGAGAGCAAGAGTCACTTGCTCTACCGACTGAGCCAGCCGGGTGCCCTGAGACAGATTTCATTTGAGGTCTTGGCATTTTCTCTGGTTTTGATCTCTGCTTGATCCCATAAGCATTTATTTCGGACCAACCATGGACCAGGCACTGGGTGAGATGCTGAACATATAAACATGAACAAAATCTGGTGTTTGTGTTTCAAGTAGGTGAAGTCACCATGGACCCCGTCTGCATCTAAGACAACACTTCCGCACAATACTGTAAGTGTTGATTAGGTCGTGCACAAGATGTGGGACCAAGACAGGGGGCCCAGAGCCAGGCCTGGGGTGGGCTTGTAATGGAGATCGGGAATGGTTTCTGAAAGAAAATAATCAGTACTGTCATTTGTTGGCATTTATCGCGAACCAAGTCTTAAGCTAAATTTAAACGCATCATCTCAGAGAACCCTCCCGAAAGCCCACGCAAAGCGCATGGCTATTATCACTACATTATGTGCTCGTTTACTGCCTGTCCCTGCCGTCACCCCTCCTCCCTCTAGAGCACTGGCTTCAGCTGGACAGTGGTTTCTGTCAGTTTTCCATCCTCCGCATCTAGAAGGGATCCTGGCACATAAGTAGCCCTTGACTCTTCTGAGTCAAGCCACTGACCACCCATTCCACGGAGGACAAAACAAAGGCTTAGAGAGAGGGGACTTCCCCAACATCACACAAACAGGGAGTGGCTGAGCAGAATTCCAACCCCTGCTCGTATTCAGGGTAACAAACTCCCCGCCCCCAATCAGCCTGTGCCCTGGAGGAATGGACAGCTCAGTGGGGAGCCTTAGGGACAGGCACTAAGGCAAGGTAATGCGGTGCATTATACACGCTATGAACAGACGTGTTCGGTGTCAGAGGGGAGAGAGGACGAGCTTGGAAACTGGTTGGCAGGAGGGGGTTGGCCAGCAAAGACTCTCTGGGCAACGGATCTGGGGCTGTGGGTTTCGATCATGGTCCTCTTGATAGGGATGCTCTTACTTTATTCCGGCAGGATTCAGAAATCCCAAGTTCACGTCCTCCCTGAAGCCGAGTAGGATGGACCACTGACCTGCTTAGGGACACGGCTCTTCAGTCCAGGGGTCCCTGCTCCTCCTCCACGGCTCTCTTCTCCCCACTCCGCATTCCCAGTGCCTGCCACCATGGGCCGGGGATTCCCACCCATTGCCACGGGTGCTCAGCGTCCTGTTTGATTATTGCATGACCACAAAAACTGCCTGCAGAGAACTGAAAAACGGTTGCCACTCACAAGCGTGAGATGGAGAAAGAAAGCGCCGGAAAGAGCCCGGGTGCACCGGGCTGATTCACAGGACCGTGTCAAGAGGAAGGCCTTATCTTTAGCCATCATCCTTCAGCGGGAGTTGCTGCTGTGAAATGGTAGCGATGAGTCGGGGCAAAAGTAGGATCCCCTTGGATGGTGCGGGCACATGCCATGGAGGCCTGCTCTCTCCCTAGGCGTCTGGTGGGCAGGGATGGCCCCTCGCCTCTGTCGAAGTTCATGTTTGACAAATGTGATGAACCGGGTCTCACTAAATCACATAAAGTCAGACCTCCATAGCGGCTTTAATTTGGGGTTGAGGGCATCAGTGCCTACGTGGTCTCTGATAATCTGGCAGGGCCATCTCGCAAGCCTAGAGAAAAGGGGTTGCTTCTTTACAGAGCTCTGTCTTCTCAGGATGACTGTAATGATTTCAGAAACGCAAACGTGCATAAATAGAAAGGAAGTCAGCCAGTATCACCACGTGGGATGACCAGTAACACGTTGTTCCCTCCTCTGCTGTTTTTCAGTGCACGTGCCCGTCAGATCCGCGGGGTGTAGCGGTTAAAGCAAGGCTCGGGGCCCGGCACTTGCAACTTCTTGTGGACTCCTTGCAACCCAGACCCCTTTGAAAGTCTAGTGGGTTAAGCACCTGTCTTCGACCCCTTCTCAGAGTTATGTTTCTAAATGCATAGATTAAAACACAAAGGAAATCAATCACGCTGGAAAGCAATTATCAAGATACTGTTTAAAATTTTGTGACATAGTAATGTATGTGCTGCTTTGCTCATTCAACATCTAGTGGTGAGTCTAAGAACTATTTCTAGTTCAAAGCGGTGATGAGCGTTAAGTGATAGCTCCGGATGTCTGCAGCAACAGGCATGGGAAACATCTCTGCGGCCCGCTGGTGACAGTCACGGGCGCCATTCATGCCGATGTGGCTCATTGCCTACATTCACGTTCCACAGAAGGCAGGAGCTTGACCCACAGAGCCACCCAGGTGCCCCTAATTTAAATTTTAGAGTTAAAAAAAGTAGGGTGCTGGGAGGCAGTCAGGCACACCCCAGATTCAAACCCCCGTTGGGGTCTTCTTCAAGCTGAGTAGGAGAACGATCAAAGTCATTTTTTATCGAGCAGGTCCTGTTGGCCAAGTGTGTGTGGGATCTCAGGAAGGGGGGGGGTCTTTTTTTTTTTTTTTTTTAATTTGAGAGAGAGTGTGTGCATGTGTGCATGAGCGGAGGGAAGGGCAGAGGGAGAGGGAGAGAGAGAGAGAATCTCCAGCAGACTCCTTGCTGAGCTTGAAGCCCCACATGGGGCTCGATTCCCTCAGCCCGAGATCATGACCCCAGCGAAATCAAGAGTCAGACGCTTACTGGACTGAGCCACCCACGTGCCCCGCATGGGCTCTATTTTTATCCCCATTTTACAGATGAGGAAGCAGGCCCAGAGAGGTGAAGCAGCAGGCACGAGGTCACACAGCTAGAAAGTGGCAGGGTTAGATTTGAATATGGCACCAGCTGGCGAGCCAGAACACTGCTCGACTAGCTCTTTCCTTCCACACTCTCCTCCACATTAAGGGTTTGCCTTCCTTGCCAAAATCTCATTCCATTAACCTTTCCAAAGGCCTTGGGCCAAAAGGATAAAGAAGGAGTAATTCTACTTCCGGGAAATAATCCTCAGAAATAACCAGAGATAGGGACGAAGATGGATGTTCAAACATGTTTAGCACATTATTTACAGCACTTAGAAAAGAACAGTGAGGGGCGCCGGGGTGGCTCAGTGGGTTAAGCCTCTGCCTTCGGCTCAAGTCCTGATCCCAGGGTCCTGGGATCGAGCCCCGCATGGGACTCTCTGCTCAGTGGGGAGACTGCTTCCTCCTCTCTCTCTGCCTGCCTCTCTGCCTACTTGTGATCTCTCTCTCTGTCAAATAAATAAATAAAATCTTAAAAAAAACAAAAACAAAAACGGTGAGAGCTAGAAATGAACATTTTACATTTCTTATGAGAAAATATGATCCAATCATCAACATAGTGTTGTTAAAAACTTACTGTAAGAAGATGGGTAAAATCTGTGTATATATGGCATTAGCCTCTTTTTGGACAAAAAATAAATATGTGCACCTTGCGTGTGGCAGGAGTCTGCCGGCCGCATCAGCCTCCCTGTTGGTTTGTCACTGCCGATGAGCTGAGAATGGTTTGTACGTTTTAATTGTGAAGTTAAAAAAAAAAGGGGGGGGCACCTGGGTGGCTCAGTGGTTTAAGCCTCTGCCTTCGGCTCAGGTCATGGTCTCAGGGTCCTGGGATCAAGCCCCGCATCGGGCTCTCTGCTCAGTGGGGAGCCTGTTTCTCCCTCTCTCTCTCTCTGCCTGCCTCTCTGCCTACTTGTGATCTCTGTCAAATAAATAAATAAAATATAAAAAAAAAAAAGACTATCCAGTTTTTTAGCAGGAATGGTTGCTTGAGGCAATGCCAAAGCTGAAAATATTTACTATCCGGTCCTTTACAGAAAAAAAAAAAATGCTGACTCCTGTACATACCAAACAGAAAACTCTTATAATATAAAACAGTGTGTCATACTGGAATGATCCAAAATAATCTCCCCATTTCAGGTCAGGTGAGAAGCAACCTTCTTTCCATCTGCTGCCTTCATTGCCCTTTGTCACGTAATATAACATAGACACAGGTCTGGGGCTGAGGACATGCACATTTTTGTGGACCTGGTGGGCTACAGAGAGTTGTTTCCACATCAGGGTGTAGATTCTTTACAGATAGTATTTTATTTAATCCTGTAAGGACCCTGAGGCTCAGACAGGTACAGCGATCTGCCTAGGATCACGCAGCCCCAAGTGTCAGCGTTTGGGTTGGAGTCGCAGTCTGCGGGGCTTCTGAGTCTGTGGGTTTCCAACCAGGCTAAGCTTGACTCTCTCTGACATGTGCCAAGCGATCTCTTCCACTAGGAAGGGTACAGAAACTTCAGTTAATTCTGTTGCTCAGCCTTATAAATTCAGGAGCAGAGAAAAGTAAAGGCAGGACAAGCTTCTTAAAGATTTTTTTTAAAATTTATTTATTAGAGAGAGATCGAGAGAGAAAGCATGAGAAGAGGGAGGCTCAGACTCCCCACCAAGCAGGAAGCCAGATGCAGGACTCGATTCTGGGACTCCAGGACCATAACCTGAGCTGACGGCAGCCACTTAACCAACTGAGCCACCCAGGCGCTAAACTTCTTTACAAAGGCCGGGTTTAAATCGACCTTAGGCAACAATGTCAGCTTTCGGAGCCTCAGCCAGCTTCCTAGGGGTTAATGAACCAGCTCCACGTTTCACCACGAGTGTTCGAGTCACTCATACAGCAAAAATCTGTTGCCCCTCTATGTGCCAGACTCGATTCTAGAAATTTCTAAAGCACCCCAGCAAAGCAGGATAAGATCAATTCATTGGAACCGTGCAAATAATTTTGCCATTAAATTATTGTAATAATAAAAGTTTAACGGCCAAAGTTATGAAGGGTTGCCCGTGTATCAGGCACAGAGTTACGGACTTTGTAAATAGGGACAGTTCCGAATCACAATTCCTTCTAACAGCTGGACTTCAAAAGAAACTGCAAACTTCCCTTATTCGAGTGTGGCTACTCCTTAATGAACCCCCAAATTAAGAGTCAAATAGCTCACGATCATGAGAACCACCAGGCTTACGGCGGGGCGAGAGGCTCCTAGTGGGACCCTAATTCTCCCCATTTCCCCTCCTGGAGTCGAGCCTTTGATCTTCCAGCTCACAGATGACAGGGCTGCCCGTGGTCATCAGGAATTGCTAAAGTGCATTTCTGCCCCTTTGAGGATGAAGGTGTGCAGACACCGAGCGCCTCCTTGCTCACAGTCAGATTTTGCAAGTGTTGGACTATGAATTTTGAAGGCCCTGTTTCATTTGGCTTGATCTCTTTTTGGGAAGTAAAAGCCGTTGGCTTCTGCTCTGTGCTCACTGCACAAGGGGAGAAGGTCCCGGGAATGTTGATGACCAAGTGTGTTTCCAGGGAACAACTTTTGCTTAAAACTTGTGGAGTCGTTCCTCATTTCCAGTTTGGGTACTGCTGGGACTCACCATTTGGCCTGTGTGACCTCTCAGATGAATTTATAACCAAAAAAAAAAAAAAAAAAGGAAGAAAGAAAGAAAGAATAAAGTCAAGAAAGAAAGAATGAAAGAGAGAAAGAACGAAACAATGGAATTTTAGACGTTTCCGGAACCTGCTAACAGAGTGGAGATGAAATGAGAAAGAGCTGAGATTAATACCCCCAAATTTTGGGAAAACTATCCCAATCCTTTAGGGCAGCCTCTCCATTTGGGGTGGTGGTGAAAACCAGCATGAATGCTGTTAATTCAGAAACTCTTAGAAAATGGGTTCGTGGACACCTGGGTGGCTCAGTGGGTTAAACCTCTGCCTTCTGCTCAGGTCATGATCCCAGGGTCCTGGGATTTAGTCCCACATTGGGCTCCCTGTTCAGCGAGAGTCTGTTTTTCCTTCTACCCTTCCCCCCCACTTGTGATCTCTCTCCCACTCTCTCTCAAATAAATAAATAAAATCCTAAAAGAAAAAGAAAAGGGGTTCTATCTATCTGACGGACCACCCATCCACCCATCCATCCATCCATGCATCATCTATCTAGAGAAATGGCGACGTCAGCTAAAAGCAGGAAGAATAGCCAGTACCCTAACTAACTTGGCAGTAAGACCTTCCAATATGAGCAAGACACCTGGCTTTTGACATGGTAACTTGATACCTAGCATGGAAGCCTACAAAACCAGACCGGTAAAAGAGATGCGCAAGGACACTCACCAGGAGAAAGACTGGCATCAACCTCACCATTAATTGGGCCATTGGTAATTCTTCTCGGCCACGTAACTGCGTACTTCTTCAATTTTCCCTGTAGAACAAGGATCTTCAGAATACTTATCAGTTGATGATGGGGACAAAATGAGTTCATGGTCAGACAGGGTTTAGAATCAGGTGGGCACACACGGCATGCTCAATAATTTTAGCTATTATTATTACCAAATAATAGAAATCAACACTTTTTTAAAAGACTGAATTACAAACCTATTACTGAGATATCTATGGTTCAGAAAAAATAACTCACAAATGATATAATATGTAGAATACGGTGAAACACATTCGTGCTTTTCAACCAAGATCACGCCTCATGTAGGTTTGTTTATAGATAGAACATTTCAGGAAACATACACAGGAACCGGTGATCCACAAAAATACTTCTGTCCAGGCTCTAGAGAGTTAATGCTAAAACACAGCAGAGAAATGTGTCTGTGTCCTTTTGAAGACATCTGTCGTTTACCAACACTTCTCATTTATGGCTTATGGCATATATAGGGATGGAACAATTTGAGTCACAACAGTGTAATATGGCCCTCGTTTTAAACTAGTAGGCTTAATTAATTAATGGCTTGAACCACTAAGGAGCACTAATAATAATAATAATATATATATATATGTGTGTGTGTTTTTAAAATATTCTTCTCTTTAAGATTTTATTTATTTATTTGACAGAGAGGAAGAGAGAGTACAAACAGGGGGAGCAGCAGGCAGAGGGAGAGGGAGAAGCAGTCTCCCCAGTGAGCAGGGAGCCCAATGTGGGACTCGGTCCCAGGACCCAGGGATCATGACCTGAGCGGAAGGCAGATGCTTTACTGACTGAGCCACCCAGGTGCCCCTAATAATAATATATTTTAAGAAAAAAAAATAGGAAGAATTGCTGGCCAAATAAATAAATAAATAAAATTTAAGTCTGAAAATGATTGATGAATCATGAAAATGTATAAAACATAAATTTGCGGAATAAGAAACTATGAACCCTTGAAGTGTATTTAAAAAAAAAAAATTTATGGGACTTGATCCCAGGAAACTGGGATCACAACCCAAGCCGAAGGCAGATGCCTAACCGACTGAGTCACCCAGGCATCCCCTTGAAGTGCATTTTAAATGAGCTTCCACGTCCAACACCAGCTACGAATGAATGCTAGGAAATCAAAGAAAATGTTTTTGTACGAGAAACGGAACGACGGACTACGAGTTGATAGGAGTTCACCAACTATTGCTTAAATGCCTTGTTTTGTACAAATGCCCCAACAGCAAAAATGAGAGGACCGGCCGGTGTCAGCTGAGCTCCGCACGGTGTGCAGGTGCTACGAACTCATCCTCGTTCGGGATTCACTATTCTTTCCTCGTATAAAATGTGGGTCCGTTTACAAACACAACAAAGTCTGGGTCCATCAGACTGCCTACAGTTTCCACAGAAATTTCCGTAGAAATCTGTCTCCCCGACCCGATTGGGCTCCTTTTCTGAAGTGTCATTCGAATGTTGTTCATTGTAAAGTTGTCTAATGAAAAACCGCCTGTGGCGGGGGGCTAGGAGCCATTTGGCTCCCTCCTGGTCAGGGGAGGAAAGGAATAACACTGAGCAAGGCTGAAGGTTTTTATTATCACATCATAAAAGAGCAAATGGCATCTGTCAATAATACAAAGGGACGCAGGGCCCTGGAAAAGGAAGCTGGGGGGTGGGGGGGGGAGGCTGTCGAGTGACAAAATGGATTTTTATTAACCTCCCCGCTCCAAAATCTCTTTTCCGATTTTCTTTGGCCTCGTTCACTTTGCAACAGAATAATGCTGTGAAAAACACCCCAACAGGAAGCTGATAACCCTTGGCAACCGCAGGGCTGCCTGCTTACCTCGAAAAGCTGCAGAGAGACGGAATCGGAGCCGGAGCTTGGAGCTGCGAGCAGGTAGACGGCAGCGTTCGTGCATTCTCACCTGGGGGCCCCGCCTGTATCTTTCTTCTTAGCTTTCCAAGAATAACACAGCCCGTGCGCCTCGGCGTTCCTTCTCAACAAGTTTTCATATTTGGGTCATAAACATCTTTTCACGACGCTGGTAAAATAGCCCAGGTGTTTATGAGCTGCGAGAAATATTTATGCCAAACGCAGAAAGAACAGAAATGGGACCGTTCCCATCAAACCCGGACTAAGATGCGCTGGTGGGGGGGAAGGGAAGCCTGGCTCTGGACGGGGCGGGGGCGCAGAATGCTTTCACGGGAAGTTGTTAAGGCGGAGGTCTCATAAAAATGTTTAGTAAATGTTAACAGTAATTCAGGCCTGAGCAGGTGTGAGAGCGACACACACGGCCAGGGCCATGGGAAGATGAACGAGGGGCTGTGCGGGTCTAGAAGGAAGGGTTTCCTCTCCTTTGTGTCAGGGAAGGGCAGAGACCCCGCAGCTCAGGTTCTGACCTTCTGACAACGGGGCACATCGCAGTTTCCAAAGAGGTTTAGAGCCTGGGCATAATTGGGTTATTACTCCCAAGGGAAGTCGATAGTTATAGTATAAAGCGGTTTTATCCTAAACATTTGCACACTGCAACAGGTCTAAATCGATTCTAACAGGGCAAGATGCCCACGATTTTTTTTAAAAAAGGCAACGTTAAATATGTTATACAGATCAGCGGATCCTTTCTGTTGTTACTGCTTCAAAGATCAGCATACATACGGAGAAAATAAGCTGGGGGAGATAACCACAAACACACTGGGTTTGAATATTCTTTCTTTTCTATTTCTGGGTTGATTGCATCTTTAAAAGTTTTTATTTATTTATTTAAAAAATTTAAAAAGATTTTATTTGTTTTATCGTCTGAGAAAGAGCACAAGACCCTGGGATCATGACCCCAGCTGAAGGCAGATGCTCAACTGTCTGAGCCATCCAAGTGTCCCTGACTTTTTTGAAAAGATTTTTTATTTTTATGACATTTTTATCTCTTCATGGCCTTTGGAAAAAACACAATCAGGGCACCTGGGTGATATACCTGGTTAAGTGTCTGACTCTTGATTTCTGCTCAGGTCATGATCTCAGGTCTGCGCTCAGCAGGGAGTCTGCCTGAGGATTCTGTCTCCCTCTCCTTCTGCCCTTCCCCCTGCCATGTGCTTGCTCGCTCTCTCTAAAATAAATAAATAAATCTTTTAAAAAACCTAAACATTAGGAAATATATACTTTTTATTTTAAGTAATCTCTACACCCAACATGGGGCTCTAACTCACAACCCCAGGACTAAGGGTCGCATGCTCCTCTGACTGAGCCAGCAGGTGTCCGGATTACATTTTTAAAAAGGCCATGAGGGATAAAAATGTCATTGACGGACACATAAAGACACATTAAGAAACAAAAATGAGTGCATGTAAAAAACTGGTGAACTCTGAGTAAGGTCTGCAGTCTCTAACCGAATTAGGCCACTGTCAGTTTCCTGGTTTTGATCAATGATCTGTGGTTATGTGGGATGTTGCCATTGGGGGGAAGCTAGGGGATGGGAGCTTTTTGTACTATTTTTACACTTCTTGTGATCTATAATTACGTCAAAATAAAAAAATTAGGAGGGCATCTCTTAGCTTGTAAAGGAAAAAAATAAATACACACAAAGTGATTTGTAAAATAGATGACCATGCCATGCTATTGACATTGAAAGATGCAGATAGACGGACGAGCAGAACGTAGACCCAGGATGTATCCAGCGAAACGAAACTCATATGCTCAGCACAGCGTGTGATTGGAGGCTGCCAGAATGCTAAGAGTGATTCTCTTTAGACGGAAGCTGTTCGTTTTGAGGGGGACTTCTTGCGACTTTTTTTTTTTTAAGATTTTTATTTATTTATTTGACAGACGGAGATCACAAGTAGGCAGAGAGGCAGGCAGACAGAGCAGGAAGCAGGCTCCCTGCTTGAGCAGAGAGCCTGATGCAGGGCTCTATCCCAGGACCCTGAGATCATGACCTGAGCCGAAGGCAGAGGCTTTAACCCACTGAGCCACCCAGGCGCCCCTAATTTTTTGTTTTTAAAGTAGACTCCGTGCCCAGCACAAAACCCCATGTAGGGTTGGAACTCGCAACTGTGAGATGTGAGATCTCCGGAGTGGAGATGAAGAGTTAGACACTTAACCCACAGGGCCACCCAGGTGCCCATTTGGAACTTAATTAAAAAAAAAATGTGACCATACATTACTGCTAACAGTACTTGTTATTTTATTCATCATGCTTTTCTATGGTTTATTTTTTCCTCCAAACTTAGACACACATACATATGTACTATATGTGTATCTGTACTTAATTTTTGCCCCAGACAAGTTCTTCACCTGCTGCTTTTTTAAAAAAAGATTTTATTTATTCATTTGAGAGAGATACAGAGAGAGAGAGAGAGAGAGCGTGCATGCACACAAGCAAGGGGAAGGGGCAGAGGGAGAGAAAGAGGCAGGCTCTCCGCTGAGCAGGGAGCCTAACACGGGGCTGGATCCACGGACCTTGGGATCATGACCCAGGCTGAAGGCAGATGCTTGACTGACTGAGCCACCCAGGGACCCGTCACTGCTTTTACTCTTTTCAGTAAATCATCACAAAGCCCTTTCATCTGTGAAAATGGAGAGAGACTATCATGTAGTTTGGCACTGGCTGTAAGCACTCTGAGGGAAAGCTTGGCCTGGTATACTGATCTCTAAGGACAAGGGTATTTAAAGACGCTGTGGACCTACTGCGTGCAAGACGCGCTGCATCCTTTATCTTACTTAGTCCTCAAAGCAACCTGAAGACGTAGATATTTTTCGATCACCTTTTAGCTGGTGAGTAAGCGGAGGTAATATAAGGCTGAGAGAGGTCACATGGCTAGTAATTTAGGGAGCTGGGATTTGAACCCAGGGAGCGTAGCTTGGGTACCTGTACTCTCAAGCACTCTTTATACTGCTTCAGGATGGAAACTCAAGACATCATCACCATCACTGAAATGATTTACAGTGAATATACTCTTTTGGATTGATAACCAGTAGCATGACCAATAAATAATGAAGCACTCAGCATTGCATATGGAGAATGCAATGAATAACTTAGCACTGACTATTGTAATCGGAATATTCTATAAGAAAAGCAGCCAGATCAAGAGAACAACCGTGCCCTGCAGTGGGGCTGTGTGCACAGGGAGATGGCAGGGTCGGGGCGGAGGGACCAACGGAATCTGGCAGGTCCTCGTTGGAAACAGAGCTCTGGCAGGACTGGTGGGCAAGGGGAGAAGTCTCATGGGATCACTCGGGAGGAAAGAGGAGTAGAGTGGGGGGAAGAAATTTATAGAGCTTGGCAGAGCAGAAGGCGCCAAAGAAATGATAGGGACTGTGGCAGGCTGAGTAATATCCATCCCTAAGAAGTCCACATCCGAGGGGCGCCTGGGTGGCTCAGTGGGTTGAAGCCTCTGCCTTCGGCCCAGGTCATGGTCCCGGGGTCCTGGGATCGAGCCCCGCATCGGGCTCTCTGCTCAGCAGGGAGCCTGCTTCCCCTCCTCTCTCTCTCTCTGGCTGCCTCTCTGCCTATCTGTGATCTCTGTCTGTCAAATAAATAAATAAAATCTTTAAAAAAAAAAAAAAAAAGAAGTCCACATCCGAGTCTCTGAAACTTGTCAATATGTTACCCTACAGGACGAAAGGGGCTTTGCAGATGTGCTTAAATTAAGGACCTTGAGATTCAAAAGGCATCCTGATTGCGCTGGTGGATCCAATATAATCACTGGGGGCGTGGCGGGGGGGGGAGCTTATAAGAAGGAGGCAGCAGGTCAAAGAAGGAAATAAGAGATGTAACAACAGAAGCAGGAAGTTGGGTGATGGGAGGAAGGTTCTAGGAGCCAGGGGATGTTGGTGCCCTCTGGAAGCTAGAAAAGGCAAAGGACTGATCTATCTTTTCTTTTCTTTCTTTCTTCCTTTCTTTTTCTTTCTTTTCCTTCCTTCCTTCCTTCCCTCTTTTCTTCCAAGATTTATTTATTTTGAGAGATAAAATGAGGGAGGAGCACAGGAAGGGGGAGAGTCTCAAACAGGCTCCCTGCTGAGCACAGAGCCCAGTTTAGGGCTTCATCTCACAACCCGGAGATCATGACCTGAACCAAAATTAAGAGTTGGATGCTTAATCGACTGAGCCAGCCAAGTGTCCCCTTCTCTGCTATTTTAATGACACAATCCAATTTATAAAGCCTGCAACAAGGTAAGGACAAAAATTAGGATTTTTTTTTTTTTTTGGTAGGCAGGACAGGGCAAAATAAATGTAAATGTAGAGTTCTTTTCTTTTTTAAAAAGCTGTAATCACACAAGTAATACCTACTCGTGAAGACAAAATTTAAAATACAGATAAAAGGGAAAAAAAAACCTAATTCACTTCTTAGAAGATGAAAGAGATACCTACTGTTTTTTAAAAAAATATTTTAAAAATTTTATTTATTGATTTGTCAAAGAGAGGTAATAGAAGCAGGGGGAGCGGCAGGCAGAGAAGCAGGCTCCCCCTTGGGCAGGGAGCCCGATGTGGGACTCGATCCCAGAATGCTGGGATCATGACCTGAGCCGAAGGCAGACACTTAAGTGACTGAGCCACCCAGGCATCCCAAGATACCTAGTGTTGGTATAAATTGTCAATTTATTTCCCACGCCTGAGCATGCTTACATATTTTTGCAAAATAGTTGGTCGCACTGTATAAACTATGTGGTCGCTGCCTTATGCATTAAACTATCAGAAACATCTTTCACAGCAATAAATAAACTTCCCTAAAAGCGTCTCCCAAAGTGGTTTTCAAAGAATGTTAACAGGTATTGCAAAAAGCTCTAGGGCAGGATTACGTTGAAACCTTGGGTTAGAGGAAGTTAAGAGACTTCTGCTGTAAGACCTCTCAGATGCTTTGATATGACAGACACAATGTACAGATCTCAGATGGCTACATGCTACAATGTTTCCCTAAGCTATCTTACCACAGAACCCTTCCTCCCTCCCCCTGAAATGTACAGAGAATTAACCATTTTATTTTATTTATTTGTCAGAGACAGACATAGTAAGAGAAAGAACACAAGCAGGGGGAGTGGGAGAGGGAGAAGCAGGCTTCCCGCCCAGCAGGGAGCCCGATGGCAGGTCTGGATCCCCGCACCCCGGGATCATGATCCTAGCAGAAGGCGGGCACTTAACGACTGAGCCACCCAGGCACTCCAAAAATTAACCATTTTAAAGTGAACAATTCAGTGATATTTACTACATTCACAATGCTGTGTAACCCCCGTCTGTATTTAGTTCCAGAACATTATTTTATTAATGAATTCATGAACTGATGTATTTTTAAAGATTTTATTTTCAAGTAATCTCTACACCTGACACGGAGCCCGAACTCACAACCCTGAGATACAGAGTCAAGTGTTCCATTGACTGAGCCAGGTGGGCGCCCCCCTGAATATGTGCCTCAATCCAAAATAAAACCCTGTGTTCATTAAACAGCTGAGTTCTTATCCTGGGATCACGAGCTCCTGGCTCTTCCTGGTGTTTGTTGAATGAATAAATAAAGTTTTGGTTTCAGACTGCAATAACAACTCTTTCGACTTCGATCCGTAGGGCTACCTATTCACAAGAGCACAAAAGCCAGGACACAGATGCTCACTCAATGGTCATCCAAGACTGTCATCATCTCTCAAGCCCTCGAGCAAAAAAGAGTCCATTCAAATTTGGTTTGTAACTGCATAGCTGCTCAACCCAGCAATGTATGTGCCCACGTTATTTAAGCATAAGTTTTTTTTTTCCCCCCCAAAGCATTGCGGCAGATCAGAACCACTTGAAAGAGCTTGGCTTTTCATTCAACACACTGATCATCCCCACCACCTAAATGGCTAGAAAATAGTTATGTTGTATCTTTCTGAAAAAGATACCTTGGGAACAAACAAGAACAGTGAAATATCTCTCTCTATGCAGGGAGGGGGGAAAGGAGGTGAGCACTTCCTCCTCTGTAGCAGGAAGTCAAGACATGAAATTCTACAGCTGATACTCCACGACCAGGGGGTGTAAATTTGACACTCAGATTTCAGAGGTAAGAACTGGAACAATTACAACCAGGAAAAATGAAAGTGCTTTTTCTTGGAGACCCAGACCTGGGGGCAAGGCAGCCTTGTTTTTCACTATTAACTTTCCACAGCTGATCACTTTTTAACCACCAGCAAGGAATTCTTCCCCTTAAAATGGTTATTTATTTATTAAGTTTTATGTATTTAAGTAATCTCTACACCCAACATGGGGCTCGAACTCACAACCCCAAGATTTAGAGTCACGTGCTCTTCTGAGTGATCCAGTCGGGGACCCCTAAAATTGTTTTTTAGGTGAAGGGGATTAAGAAGTACCAACTTCCAGGGACCCTGGGTGGCTCAGTTGGTTAAGCCACTACCTTTGGCTCAGGTCCTGATCCCAGGGGCCTGGAATTGAGTCTCACATCGAGCTCCCTTCTCAGCGGGGAGCCTGGTTCTCTTTCTGCCTCTGCCTGCCTCTCTGCCTGCTTGTGTGCTCACTGGCTTGCTCTCTCTCTCTCTGGCAAATAAATAAAATCTAAAAAAAAAAAAAAAGAAGTACCAACTTCCAGTTATAAAAGAAATAAGTCACTGGGACATAAAGCACAACATAAGGAATATAGTCAATAATATTGTAATAACTTCATATGGTGACACATTACGGTAACAAGACAGGGTGGTGAGCATTTTGTAATGTATATAAATGGGGAATCACTATGCTGTACACCTGGAATTAATGATATTGTAAGTCCACTATACTTTAATTTTGAAAATAAAATAAGGATTTTATTATTTTTTTAAGATTTTATTTATTTATTTGACAGACAGAGATCACAAGTAGGCAGAGAGGCAGGCAGAGAGAGTGAGAGGCAAGCAGGCTCCCTGCCGAGCAGAGAGCCCGATGCGGGACTTGATCCCAGGACCCTGAGAGCATGACCTGAGCTGAAGGCAGTGGCTTAAACCACTGAGCCACCCAGGTGCCCCAAGATTTTATTTTTTTAGAAGTTTTATCTATTTGTTTGAAAGAGAGAGCATGAGAGAGAAAGAAAGAGGACATGAGCAGGGGGCAGGGGCAGAGGGGCGAGGAGAAGCAGACTCCCTGCTGAGCAGGGAGCCCAATGCAGGATTCGATCCCTGGACCCTCAGATCATGACCTGGGCTGAAGGCAATTGCTTAACCAACTGAGCCACCCAGGGTCCATAAATTATTATTATTATTATTATTCTTTTAAGCATTAGGTGCTTTGGTGATAACAGCATTAGGTGATAACAGATAAGTTTGCGTTGGAAAAGTACATGAGAGGGGCGCCTGGGTGGCTCAGCGGGTTAAAGCCTCTGACTTCGGCTCCGGTCATGATCCCAGGGTCTTGGAATTGAGCCCTGCGTAGGGCTCTCTGCTTAGCGGGGAGCCTGCTTCTCCACTCCCTCTGTCTGCCTCTCTGCCTACTTGTGATCTGTCAAATAAATAAAATCCTTAAAAAAAAAGAAAAGTACATGAGGGGCGTCTGGCTGACTCAGTGGGTAGAGCATGTGACTCTTGGTCTCAGGGCTGTGGGTTGGAGCCCCACGTTGGGTGCAGAGATTACTTAAAAATAAAATCTTGGGGCGCCTGGGTGACTCAGTCCTTAAGGGTCTGCTTTTGGCTCAGGTCATGATCCCAGGGTCCTGAGATCGGACCCCACATCGAGCTTCCCACTCAGCAGGAAGCCTGCTTCTCCCTCTCTCACTCCTCCTGCTTGTGTTCCCTCTCTCGTTATGTCTCTCTGTCTGGTAAGTAAGTAAAATCTTAAAAAAATAAATAAATAAAATTAAAAAATAAAAAATAAATAAAAATAAAATCTTAAGAAAAAAAAAAAGAAAAGTATATGAAATCTGGCAAAGTTGCGCTCGATGGTGAAGACAAGAGAGCATAAAGTATCTCCAGAACGACACATAAGAAAGGACGGGACTGGGAGGAAACGTTCGGCCAGAGCGGAAAAGCGAGAAGGAGCTGAAATTCACCATACACACCCTTTCGTAGGTTTTACACTTTGGAAGAGGAGAATATATAACTTGTTAAGAAAAAGAACCATTTTGGGGAAGAGAAAACAACACCAGGGGCCAGGGTTTACATTTATTTGCAGGGCTTCATTTCTATTGTTATAAATGTATCAAAATGAATAAAAGTTTACAAAGAATCGTAAGTGAATTATTCAAAACCAGGGTGGCCAGATGTCACCCACGTAGGTGAAAGATATGAAGTTCACTTTACTATCACGCAATTATAATTTTTCCAAAATGGAAAATATTATAAAATTAAAATAAAATAGGCAGAAACCCCTCTTTTGTGGTCCAACACACCCCTCCCTTGCAATGTAGTCAATAAACTTCTATCTCCTTAAAAAAAATTAAATTTCAATGATAAACACCCGAGAAGCTTAAAAAAATTCCTGGTGCTTAGGCCAACTCCTGGAACAATAAAAACCAGAAAATCTGGGAGTGGCTGTTAGTATTTAAAAGGTTTTTTTTCCTCAGATGATCTCACTGTACAGCAAGGTTAAAACCAGTGCTCTGGAGAATCTCAAAAGGTAAAGGTCCATTTTGCTTTAACTTTTTATAATCTTTAGAGTGATTTCCTGTCTCAAGAAAGTAAGCTCCAAGACACTGGCAGTGACTTCTGTCCTATTTTCTGAATAACTCCGCTTTAAAGGAATGAGAACAAACAATACAATGATAATAGCAGAAGCAGGTAAGTATCCTTATGAGGAAACAAATGGTTTGCTCTCTGAGAAGCCACTTGAAGCTCACAGGTTTGGGCTGAAGGAAACCAGTGATACCCTGTGTTTTATTTTTAAAAAAGATTTTATTTATTTATTTGACAGACAGAGATCACTAGTAGGCACAGAAGAAGGTGGGGGTAAGCAGGCTCCCCGCCGAGCAGAAAGCCTGATGTGGGGCTCGATCCCAGGACCCTGGGATCATGACCTGAACCTAAGGCAGAGGCGTTAACCCACTGAGCCACCCAGGCGCCCCCTGTTTTTTTTTTAAATCTTTTATTTTACCTATTGAGTTTATAAAGTTCCCTTCTCACCCTGCTGCTTACTCAGAGCCTTCGCAGAAAGCCATAGTCAGTTCAACTCCACAGGGAGAAGAGAAGTTTCTAGAATTTTCAGAATCTTGAAGGAGCTGGGACGTTAGTATAGCTTAGCGACAAATCACAGGAAACCCAATTCAACAGAGCTTAAACAATAAGCCATTGATGAATCATCTATTAAGGACTTTGGCACTCGGCTGTCTCTGGTGGTGATTTGGTTAGTGAATCTGGGAACCAGGTTTTTTTTTCTTCTTTCCCACTCTCCCATTTCTAGCTGGTTTTCCTCTGTCTCCTATCCAGACCCCAAGGTGGCCAGAGTTCCGGGAGTCCTAGGGAGATGGTGATGTCTGTAAGCCACAAAAAAAAAAGTCCCCACCTCGTCCCTCTTTTAAGGGTGAAGAAAACCTTCCCTGAAGTCCTCTCGGTAGACTCCCCTTCATACCTGTTGGCCAAATCGTATCATCTACCGATTCCTAACGCAATGACTTGGCAAAAAAAATGAGACTAGTATAGTGGGCTCACATCCACTGGAGGACTGTGTACACACACACACACACACACACACACAACCACACACACACACCCAGAATGACATAAATGACTTTTTATTCTAAGGTATTCTCTTTATTTTTTAATTTTAAGTAAACCCTACAGTCTCATACGGGGCTCGGACTCATGACCCGGAGAACAAGCGTTGCATGCTTTACCGACTGAGCCAGCCAATACCAGTACCAATGGCTTTTAAACAGAAGAGAAATGGAACATAAACTATACTGAGATACTGGTTTTCACTCCTCACACGACAGATGATCCCAAGCTTGCTCATGTGCAGCACTGCAAATGTGGGTGAGACGGCAACCCTCACATGCATCAAACTTACAAACACAGTATTACCCTCTGAACCGGTAACTCTACTTCTGGGAGTGTGACACACAGAAATACACAAGTGTAAATCCCTAATCCCTTACGGGAAAAGTGTCGCTGATACGTTATATGTAACAGCGAAATATTGCAAACACCCTAAATATCCATCCAAAGGAGAATGGCAGAACAAATCATGGTCATCTGGACGGGAGGGAGGGGATTCTATGTGCTGATATGAAACGAGCATCAGGGTATGTGGTTTATAGGGAAGCCAGGGCGGCTCCGTCGGTTAAGCATCTGACTCAGGTCATGATCTCAGGGCTGTGAGATCGAGCCCTGCATCAGGCTCTGCCCTGTGCGTGTGGATCGTGCTTAAGAAGAGAACGGCTTCATTCTCTTCTGTACCTTGTGTACCTTTTGGTTTTGAACCATGTGAATTTTTAACCTATTCAAAACATTTCAGTTTATGCACACCCCACACAGATCATACTTGGCACTCTTAATGCACATTCAGTGAAATGTAAATGTACCATAAAATGACAAATGATGACAGTGACCAGCCATCATCCCACGCCAGCTGGTTTGCACACGGCATCCTGGTGGTCACCAAACCGGTTATGGGATCAGAGGTGGCTTTAGGGGAACTTCACAGCATGCTTTCCCTTTCGACCCTCCCACAAGCCGCTCTCAATACATCTAAAGTTTAAGTATAAAGAGAGACCTCATCAAGGACACACTGTTTCAAAACTGTGTACTGGGGCGCCTGGGTAGCTCAGCGGGTTAAAGCCTCTGCCTTCAGCTCAGGTCACAGTCTCAGGGTCCTGGGATCGAGCCCCACATCGGGCTCTCTGCTCATCGGGGAGCCTGCTTCCCTCTCTTTCTCTGCCTACTTGTGATCTCTGTCTGTCAAATGAATAAATAAAATCTTTGAAAAAAACAAAAACAAAAACAAACAAAAAAAAACCCCACAAAAACTGTGTACTATGTACCCATTCCTTTAGGTAGAGCCTTTAATACCCACTCCCTCTACGATGGGACCGCCACCCTAATTCCCTTCCACATAAAACTCAGACATGGCGGTGGGCACCTTGATCATGATCCCTTTGGTGCAGATGAAGAACTTGGGGCTCTGATCAGCTCCGAGGTGCGGCCAACATCCTACAGATCGTGACTGAGGGGGTCTGCACCTGGGTGTGTGTGACCTCAAAGACCAAGATTTCTCAAAGATGCCCCTGAAATCTGTTATGGAACGTCATCTGATTTTCTTTAAGAAAACATAACAGGTTCAGTCGTTAAGCGTCTGCCTTCAGCTTGGGTCTTGATCCCAGGGTCCTAGGATCGAGTTCTGTGTTGGGCTCCTTGTCCTGCGCAAGGCAGCTTCTCCCTTTCCCACTCCCCCTGCTTGTGCTCCCTCTCTTGCTGTCTCTCTCTCTCTGTTAAATAAATAAATAAATAAAATCTTTAAAAAAAAAAAAAAAAGAAAACATAACAGATTGCGCAAAGAGAATTGAGGGAAAGGTGGAGTCAATATACAGAAAACCCTTCTTGTCTAGTTTTTTGGGAATTCAGTCATTTCCTTTGTACGAGGCTCGCCTGGAGGACAGTAGCAACCACAAAATATAATGAAAATAAGACGTTCCAGAGTGGAGTGATCATTTCAAAGTTTACTCTCCTGTGCCAGCATTTTGGAAACTGGTCTGTATATGTGGGCACGCGTGCACGCGCGCACACACATACACACACACAGGTGGACTTTTTCCCTTTGTGTTTGGATTTAAATGGAAGTTAAAAATGAGAATCGTGGAGGCAATTAGTGACACTTGGTAAGAGTATTAAGGAAGCTTCATGTTTAGAAAATCATGCCATGGGGGCAGCTGGCTCAGCAGAGCATGCGGCTCTTGATCTTGGGGTTGTAGTTTCGAGCACCATGTTAGGTGCAGAGATTCCTTAAAAATAAAATCTTAAAAAAAAAAAAAGTCATTCTGTGATTTGACCATAGCCTCGGTCTCTGAAACTGGTGAGAGGAGAGAGCCCTGGGTACTCAGAAATTTCTAGGTCTCTGCTTTAACAGGAAACTATTTCTTGTCCTTTTCTCTCCATCATCTGGGGATCAGACAGTAGAAAACCTTTAGAAACAAAGGGAGCAACAGAAAAGCTCATACTAAAAGTAATTAAAAGGCTTCATCCTTAAGCGCAAATGCATTTTTTGTTCTCAGTATTTAAATCTCTCAAGAAGTGTAAGTCAGACTTGCCTATCAAGGTTTATTTCTTTTGTGGCAAAGAATTAAAGCCCTTTCTTCCTTTTTATTTAGATGTTTAATCTTTGTCAAGAGGGAAAATTAAGCAAGGTGAGGAAAGCAAAGATTTGTGATGTAATAGTATATCTTTCCTTCAGCTTTTCTGTAGAAATTTATCCATGAGCACATAAAGCTGTCCTTATTCAAGAAAAAGGATAAATTCACTTGAAATGATTACGAGTTGATTCTCTCCCATCTCTATAGGCAAGAAACCCCCAACTTTTCATGATAAAATATCAATAATAAAGTTAAAGCAGGTTCACTGAAGAAAACTAGAAAAATATAGGACATTGTAACTTAAAAACCTACCTAGAATCCCACCTTCCAGAGATAATCACAGTGAATGTTTTGGTTTGCTTTCCTTCGAGTTTTTTTTTTTTTTCATCATGGGGAGGGAATGAGGGGAATTTTCAAGAATTTATTAATCAAGTATCCATGGTTGGGAGTATATTTGGGTTGAGAAGCAAAGTATATTATAAAATGAAAATCCTCACTTATTCAGTCCCTGTCTTTTTTTTTTTTTTAAAGATTTTATTTATTTATTTGAGAGAGAGAGATCACAAGTAGGCAGAGTGGCAGGCAGAGAAAGAAGGTAAGACAGGTCCCCCACCCCCCCCCCCAGCAGAGAGCCCAACGCGGGGCTCGATCCCAGGACCCTGAGATCCATGACCCCAGCCGAAGGCAGAGGCTTAACCCATTGAGTCACCCAGGCGCCCCTTCAGTTCCTGTCTTAGGTCATGTTTTCTAGAAGCAGACTCTCAGATGGAGCCTTGTCTGTAGTTTATTGGGGAGTAAACTTGGGCCCCACACCTGCCCAGGGTGGAAGGAGAACCTGACTGGCTATCGTTGCACAAGTAGCCTAGCTGGGGTGCCCAGGTGGCTCCGTTGCTTGGGTGTCCCACTCTTGGTTTCGGCTCAGGTCATGATCTCAGGGTGGTGGGATTGAACCCTGCAGGGAATCTGCCTCAGATTCTCTCTTCCTCTCCCTCTGCCCCTCCCCTCGGTTGCAAGTGTGCGCATGCGCCCGCTCCCCCTCCTTTTCTAAAATCTTTTAAAAACAGGGGCGCCTGGGTGGCTCAGTGGGTTAAGCCTCTGCCTTCGGCTCAGGTCATGATCTCAGGGTCCTCGGATCGAGCCCAGCATCGGGCTCTCTGCTTGGCAGGGAGCCTGCTTCCCGCCCGTCCCCGTCCCCGTCCCCCCCCTCCGCCCCATGCCTGCCTCTCTGCCTACTTGTCATCTCTGTCAAATTAAAAAAAAAAAAAAAAAATTCTTTAAAATCTTTAAAAACGAACCAAGGTTTAGTCACTGGCAGAGTGAAAATGGAGATCTTACAAAGAATGCGAGATTTCATGAAGTCTGTGAAAGTGACGCTGGGAGCCGTTGCAGTTACAAGCAGAACCATTTCAAGGTGTGGATCTGGCCGCGTGGGACATGGAAGACAAAAACCAAGAAGGACAACGAAGACAAGCTTTTTCTTCAATCAATACGTTGCAAGAATTAAGGAAGAGCTAGAGGGAGAACCAATGGAATAAAAAAAGTTACAGGTTAAAATTGCAACTTCTTGGACTTCATTTGGATCCCTATGTCAAATAAACAAACTGTAAAAAATAATGACATTTATGAGACAGAAATTTAAACACCGATTGGACGTTTGATGACATTAAGGAATTACTGTATAATACTGGCGTAGTGGTTCTGTAAAATAATAGTCTTCCTCTCGGAGAGATGTATAGTAAAATGTGTACAGATAAAAGTACTATGGCATCTGGCAGTTTGTTAGTAATGGGGGGCTGGCGTGGAAACTCGGTAGGGCAGGGATGGGATAAGAGTGACGCGAGCTGGTATTATTAAAGCTGGGTACACAGGGGTCCATATACTCGTCTGTCTACTTTTGCATATATATGAAATATTTTTCCAAATACAGTTGTTTTTTTTTTTAAGAGAAGGAGTGCTATTTCAACCTGAAAAGATCACCAGAGTCCCACAGGAAAACTAATGATGCCACTGAATATTATTATTATTATTATTATTTTAAAAGATTTTATTTATTTGACAGAGAGAGACAGAGAGAGAGGGAACACAAGCAAGGGGAATGGGAGAGGGAGAAGCAGGCTTTCCGGTGAGCAGAGCCCGAATTGGGGCTCGATCCCAATGACCTGAGCCAAAGGAAGAAGCTTAACGACTTAGCCACCCAGGCACCTCTGAATATTATTTTTAAAATTTTTTTTTCAAAACTGACTTTCTTTATGACCCAGCACAAAGTTGAATGTCAAGAGAATATCCTACACACTAACCTACAATTCCACCAGGAAAAGTAGCCAACCCCCCAAACAAACGAACACACGCTTTATTCATTCTTAAGGATGTCCTCAGAATGAACGTACAGCTGTCACTAGGACCTGTGTGTGGTTAAAAATAACATTAAATCACGTATTTTTAGAGCCTTGATATTCCTTTTTAAGATAAAGCCCCAATCAATATCCCCCTTTATATATCAGAGAATTTTGTCACCATTCAGAGTGGATTCATTTGAACAGATACTGAGAGCTTCCCCCCCCCCACTTTGAAAAATAGAAATATATAATCTAAACATAAAAACCACAACTTTTTGGGGCACCTGGGTGGCTCAGTGGGTTAAAGCCTCTGCCTTTGCTCAGGTCATGATCCCAGGGTCCTGGGTTCGAGCCCCACATCGGGCTCTCTGCTCCGCGGGGAGCCTGCTTCCTTCTCTCTCTCTGCCTGCCTCTCTGCCCCCTTGTGATCTCTGTCTGCCAAATAAATAAAATCTTTAAAAAATAAATAAAACCCACAACTTTTGATGCCTATTTCTTTCTCGTACAGAAGTAGAGAAAAACCAAAACCTGTCTTCTCGGGTTGACCAGAAAACGCCACTTCTCCAGCTGGGGGCTTCTTGCTGGCTTTACTAAGCTTAATCCACACGGGTTTTCATTTTGTTGCGGGGGTTTTACCGTGAAGGCACCAGAGTCATCGCCAGGATTTCCACGAAGTCAATTCCCTGGAACTCTCTCTCGCTTCTGTCTTCCTGGGACCCAACACACACATAAGGGGACGCAGTGCAGTGACGGTTAAAAGCCCGGGCGGGGGGAGGATGGTGATGTAGCAGGATTTCTTCCTCCCGCAGACGGTATGTTTGCCGAGAGTGATACTACTTTTCATTTATTCCTGCCGAATGCGGACACCCAGCCTTGGACACAAAATCATCTTTTTTTCCTCCCCCACTTTCCATGCGCCTCCGCCCGGCTCTGCGTTCGGAAAGCAAGGGACGAGCTAATGTATGGGAAGCGAATCTTTTGTGCTCCTTATAATGACCAATTTTTCCTTTGGGCTCACCGAAGCTGCGCAAACAAGAGTTCCATTGTCCCTTTCAGAAGGGACTAATAGAAAACTTCAATGAAATCTGGAGGCCATTTGCCCTCCTAGGAAACGCGGAGGTAACCGTGCAGCTTAAAGCTGGGGTCTCTTAACATGGGACGGGGTGTGCACACTCAGACCTCCGGGGGAAACACGAGCACTTCTGACGCCCACGGGAGTTGCGGAATAGCGATTTCCTTATTTCAGGGTTCTCACTGTGCGCCAGATCAAGGACCCACCAGGTACACTTTATCCAAAGCGAAGATTAAAGTAGTAACAATGACCGTCATAATAAACCGAGCATAACGACAACTACCATTTACTGAATGCTTGCTATTTAACCCCCACTACGACCTGGTGAGGTGGGCATGACTGTCGTGCCCATTCTACAGAGGGACAGACTGAGGCTCAGAGAGAGAAAGTAGCTTCTCTAGGAAGTCTTAAGGCTGGTTTTCAACTCCAGATTATTTTGGAAGTTTCTTTCTTTCTTTCTTTTTCTTCTTCTTCTTCTCCTTCTTCGTCTTCTTAAGATTTTATTTATTTGACGGAGAGAGGGAGAGCACAAGCAGGGGGTGCTGCAGAGGGAGAAGGAGAAGCAGGCTCTCCGCTGAGCAGGCAGCCTGATGTGGGACTCGATCCCAAGACCCTGGGATCATGACCTGAGCCAAAGGCAGATGCTTAATTGACTAAGTCACCTAGGTGCCCCATCTGTCTATCTATCTATTTTTCTTTCCTTTCTCTCTCTCTCTTTCTTTCTTCAAGATTACTTATTTATTTATTTATCTGACAGAGAGAGAGAGCGAGAGAGGGAACACAAACAGGGGGAGCAGGAGAGGGAGAAGCAAGCCCTCCCCTGAGAAGGGAGCCCGATGTGGGGCTCGAGCCCAGGACCTTGGGATTGTGACCTGAGCTGAAGGCAGAGACTTAATGACTGAGCCCCCAGGCACTCCTTTTTTTTCCAAGATAAGAGAGTCTGATGGGGCAGAGGCAGGGAGAGGAAGAGAGAGAACCTCAAGCACGCTCCACGCTCAGTGGAGAGCCCGACCCAGGGCTCCATCTCCCAACCCTGAAATCACGACCTGAACTGAAATCAAGAGTCGGATGCTTAACCAGCTGGAAGTTTCTTTCTTTCTTTCTTAATTTTTTTTATTTATTTGACAGACAGAGATCACAAGTAGTCAGAAAAGCAGGCAGAGAGAGGAAGGGAAGCAGGCTCCCCGCAGAGCAGAGAGCTCCACGCGGGGCTCAATCCCAGGACCCTGAGATCATAACCTGAGCCGAAGGCAGAGGCTTAACCCACTGAGCCACCCAGGTGTCCCTGGAAGTTTCTTTCTTAAACAGTGTGCAATTGCTCTTCTCTCTCATAGAGTCTTTTTTTTTGGGGGGGGGTGTTGAAAGGTTTACCATGTATTTAATTACATAATAAATATCACTGCAAACTAGAAACTGGAACACGTCGAATCATCTTAAGCTCTCCAGTGGCTGCGGACGGCCACGTCCTGGGTGACGGAACACTCGGCTCAGAGCCTGGCTATGGGGAGATGCTCCAGGAGAGGGTGAAGGGCTTGGAGGAATAAAATGGGGCCAAGCTAAGCCAAACACAGAGCCACACCCGATGCAGAGACACACGCTGTGGGTGACTGGTGGATCGGAGACTATCCCCGGGGCAACCCTGGAGGCCATGAGCTGAGCACATTCGGTCCACATTTGGGAAGGAGTCTGGGTCCCTGAGTCAACCCCATCTAGGAACACTGGGGTGGAACGGGGGCAAACTGACTTCACAGAAAACCCATGAACTGGTAAGCCCTTGCTGGTTGGGACTGAGCTCTCCTGAGCTCTCCTGATTGTAATCCAGGACTCGTGGTCCTTTGCTCTAAAGGTGCCCGTTAGGGCATTTGTTCCCGTGCCCTGTCCAAACATTGCCCAAACACAGAAGAGAGAGGGAGTCGTAGAGCAAAGAGATCCATGGGATCCTGGCAGCCAGGACCAGCCTCGTGGCGGAAGATTTCGAGCAGAAACTCGAAGTCGGGAGAGTGAGCCTTACTGTTCTGCTCCGACACACTTGTGTGCAGAGAGGGGGGCATGATACTGCTCTGACCCTCCAGGTTTACAGCTCCAGGCTTCAAGCAACGCTTCTGCTGTCCAAATACCCTGGGCAGGCAACATCACTTGCTATCTGTGCCGTGAGCAAGCAGGTACAAAGGCTTGTTTTCTAGAACCTGGCTGGCCTCCCTTTCCCCCCAGTGCTCCTGATGGCCTCCTCTGGTTGCCAGGCATGTGTTAGTGAGAGAGACAGGGTACCCCATGGGTTCCGTGTGGACAGGTGTGGCCTGGAAGACACTGGCCACCGGACGCAGAGCAGCGGTGCATGTGGGACCGGGGAGGGCCTGCGACCTGCCACCAAAATGTCCTCTCAGTGGATCCTGGAACAGCTGTAGGATGTTCTGCTGGAGGTGTCTGAAGACGTGCGTCCCACGTCTCGAGGGTGTCTCTGGGACATCCTGCTTATCGCTATGGAGGCTTACAGTAAAGAGTTCGCTTCTTTGAGGAGCGAGAAAGGGCTGGTTCAAGGCTGTTCAGCCCCGGCTGAGGTCTATGCAGGAGTCGGGAGAAAACGACCCTAACGGCACGGCCCGTGGGGCCTCAGCACCCCTGTGGAGGAGACCAGTGCTCCCAAGCTAGGAGCCCTGTGCTTGGGGGCACTTAGGACACATCTGAACAGGGGGGTCACTGGAGAACATGGTCGGCTTTCTTGGAAGAAGACAAAAAAGTGAGGCCCCTCAACTTTCCTGTCAGGGCTGATGATGACTCTTCTCCAAGGACAGATATGGTCCCCCGGACAAACATCAGAAGCCCGCCAGTCCCAAGTGGCCGATGCAGAAAGCATCTTGAAAACGTCTTGGAATAATGGATGGTTTGAATGAAAACACTCATCCTCGGCAAGGTCAGAACTCCTCTCCCGAGACACAGAGGGACGGAAGCACAGGGACAGAAACGGGAGGAAAAAGGGGGGCGTGCGGGCTGCTCCGCTGTGAGAATCTGCCAGCTCCTGAACCATAAAGGGAGTCGATTTAAATTCTCCAGAGGGAACGGAAGACCGTGGCCCGGTCCAGTCTCTGCAAGGAAGATCATCTGGAGGCTGGTCACCTGGAAGGGGAGGACACGAGGGAAGCAGGAGCCCAGTCCGTCTGTCACAAGTCCATCTGAAGAGCCTCATTTTTGCCGCTAACTTTAGAGGGTCCATTAGAAGGCACGACGAAGACAAAGAAGAGATCTCCACGAAGTTGTGTGAAGCAGAGCAAATGAATGAGGAGCTCACAGGACCCAAGCCCCATCTCCAAACGGAGCGAGCGTCTTTGCGGTCTGCAAATTCACAGCTCGAGAACGTGAGACGCAGAAGCCTGAAACTTCACCCTGCGGGGACAGATGACATCAAAGGCAGGTGACGTGGCTTCTGAGAAAACCACCCAGGCAGGAAGCACGGCTGCCTGGAAATGGAGAAGAACCAGCCCAAAGCGTGTAGATGCGTGAACTCTCCACATCAGATGGGCAACGTCTGCAAGTCGGTGGCCGGAACCACGGATGAGGAATTGCACAGAACCACCTTCTGCTCTCAGAGTGAGATCGTCTCCGAGAAGGCTCAGGAGAGGTGGAGGGCAGTTCTGCCGATGGCGAGAAAGCCCAGGGAGATTGCACAGGAGAAGGACCAGACGGCGGCCGGCCAACGTCCAGTTCAAGTTCGGCACTCCCCCAGCGGAGCTTTGGGTCCTGCTGGTCCACAAACAGCCCGCAGGGACCTGGAAGGACTGGGGGCCGGGACACCCACAGCCATGACAAGACACACGCCTGTGTCTTCCCTCTAGGAAAGTAATTTTGATTTCTCTCTTTCCAGTCTCAGTACTGGTACTGAAATGGTGCTATCATGGCTCATATTCAAGTTCTATAGCCTCATAATACCTCGGGGGTATTTTTCAAATACAGGTTCACTCCCTATAATTCTTATGAATACATTATTGTCACATCATTGGCTCCTCTAAAATGAAATGGTACAAGTATTGTGTTTTAATTTCAGTAAAAAGTCCACTTTTACTTAAAGCATCATTGAAGTTTGTCCTGGACAGAGACTTTGAAACAATAAAGGTGACTTCTGTGTTGCTATGAGATGTTAGAAATTGGTAAAGGTGACTTCCTAAATTTTAATTATTTTATTAAGAAATGCATAAGAGGGGCGCCTGGGTGGCTCAGTGGGTTAAAGCCTCTGCCTTTGGCTCAGGTCATGATCTCAGGGTCCTGGAATCGAGCCCTGCATCGGGTTCTCTGCTCAGCAGGGAGCCTGCTTCCTCCTCTCTCTCTGCCTGCCTCTCTGCCTACTTGTGATCTCTGTCTGTCAAATAAATAAATCTTAAAAAAAAAAGTACGTGTTACACTAGCGTATTTGTGTATATATCCACATATACACACAGATGTAATGTAACACATGTAATATATTACATGTAATGTGTATATTCCTCTTCCTCAAGAGAGTTACAGTGCTTTTTCGAAGCAAAAGATTCTGCTGTGTAAGACAGGAATCTAATTTGCCTACTTTGAAAGGAAGCAGTTTCACCACCAAGCAAGCATTCTGTAAACTGCTAGCCATTATTATTATTCCTAGATGGATAGTACAGAAGGCATTTGATTAAACACTTGTAGCCTTGGGTCAGAGGCATTACAGGTACAAGCAAGAGGCTCCAATTACTTCTGTGGGATGCTTAAATGTATCTGAACCCACCAAACCCTCATATCAGCCTCTATGTATTACTGTTGTTCCCATTGCATGGATGGGAAAACTGAGGTGGGGGAGAGGTTCCACAGCCTGTCCAAGGATCATGTAACCAGTGAGTTGGTGAAGCCAGCATGAGAAGCCAGGTGGCCTGTCTCTGGTGCACCGGCGCCAAACCCAGGTTCTCAATGTGGTTCCTCCGATAAGTAGGGCATCACCTTGGAAGCTCTTATAAAAGCAATTTCTTGGGTCACACCCCAGATATACGGAATCTGAAGCTATGCGGGTGGATTTCAGGAATCTGGGGCTTAAAATTCTCTCTGCGTGATTCTGATGCTCAAGTTGGGGAATCACTGCCATAGTCCTTCCTGAGGGCATTGATTTTTTGAATTTAAGCTGTCTTACGGCTTGAGACCAACTACTGGCTTAGATACTATGCAGGCTAAATACGGCTCACGGAGGCCACGAGCCAGCTCTCCAGCAGGGCAGCTGCGGGGGAGGGGTCAGGGTGAGAAGCAAAAGGGAGAACCTGGGACGATATGACATTACCCCTCCCCCATGTACCTCTCTCCCTTCGGGTCAATGAGGCTACTTTCAAAATACGTTGGTTCCATGCTACCCTCCCGGGAGAAAGGACAGTGTCTTCCTCTTTCGACTACGTTTGATGGTAGTCATCGCAGGGAGGAGAAGTCACTCAGTGGATCTGTAACACGTGGGAGGCAGACATTTCCCATCATGCTCTCATCTACACCCCTGCAGGGTTGAGACTGTTAGTATCCCCAGTTAACAGACAGGGACACTGAGGCTTGGCAAGGTAAACACGCTTGAAGTCATACAGCTGGTAAGGAGGTCGTGGGGTTTAGACACGAACCCAAGACTGATGGGTTGAAAAGTCTGGGTTCTTGGCATTGCGTCTTGATGTCTGTTAAGTGCCCTGTTAGTCTCGGTGCCCTGTTAGTCTCTGGCCTTGACTCCAAGCTCATTCTGAATTTGCATACAAGCCAGTGAGCCAACCATCCACCAAATAGTTCTTGACTTGGAAATAGACCCTCAAGTCCAAGGATGCTTTTGGGTTGGTGGTTAGTCAGTCTTCTGGCTGTTTAAGAATAATTCTCTTGGGGCGCCTGGGTGGCTCAGTGGGTTAAAGCCTCTGCCTTCAGCTCAGGTCATGATCCCAGAGTCCTGGGATGGAGCCCCGCATCGGGCTGTCTGCTTGGCAGGAAGCCTGCTTCCCTTCCTCTCTCTCTGCCTGCCTCTCTGCCTACTTGTAATCTGTCTGTCAAATAAATAAATAAAACCTTAAAAAAAAAAAAGAAGAAGAATTCTCTTTACAGATAGTCAAGTGAAAAAACAAACAAACGTAGAAAACAAAATACAGACCAGTTTGAACAGTAGGCTACCATTTGTGGGAGGAAAAAAAAATTTTGTGTGTGTATATATACTTATTTTACTTTCTTTTATACTTATAATTATTTTATATATACTTTATTTTATATATGTGTATATATATATATATATAAAGTATATAAATACTTTTCTTTGAATATGTTTAAACTATATCTAGGAAGAGCAGTGCCTGAGTGGCTCAGTTGGTTAAGCTGTGGACTCTTGGTTTCAGCTCAGGTCTTGATCTCAGGGTCCTGGGATCGACCCCATGCTGGGCTCCCTGCTCAGCAGCAAGTCTGGTTAAGGATTCTCTTTCCCTCTCTTCCCCTCTGCCCTGCCCCCCCAATCATGCACATGATCTTTCTCTAAAATCAGTGAATCAATCTTGGAACAAAAGTGTATATAGGAAGACACATATGAAAATAGTAACAGTGATTAACCCTGGGGAGGGAAACTCAATTCTGGAAGGCAGGGTTTAGAAGGGAATTTTGTTTTTTCTTTTTTGTTTTCCGTTTGTTTGTTTTTTTAAAGTCTTTATTTATTTGAGAGGGAGAGTGCATGAGTGGGCAGGAGGAGAGGAGGAGCAGAGGGAGAGGCAGAAGCAGACTCGCCTCTGAGCAGGGAGCCTGAGGTAGGGCTCTGTGCCAGGACCCTGAGACCATAACCAGAGCTGAAGGCAGACTAACCAACCAAGTCACGCAGGGTGCCCTGGTAATTTTTTTTTTTTTTAAACCATTTCCAGTCTTGGACTTTTATGTGGCTATATACCCATGAAAAGTTAAATGACAAGGATGTGAAATAATTTGATACTCTTTCAGGAATATCCTTTTAAAAAAATCAATGAGTGTGGGGCGCCTGGGTGGCTCAGTGGGTTAAAGCCTCTGCCTTCGGCTCAGGTCGTGATCTCAGGGTCCTGGGATCGAGCCCCGCATCTGGTTCTCTGCTCAGCAGGGAGCCTGCTTCCCTTCCTCTCTCTCTGCCTGCCTCTCTGCCTACTTGTGATCTCTGTCTGTCAAATAAATAAATAAAATCTTAAAAAAAAACAATCAACGAGTGAAATGTTATCACCAGCCCATAACAGGCAATCATGATTTTTTTAAGGAGAAAATATTTACTCGCCCACAGCAAACAGTTGAACTAGTATGAAAAAATGTAAATACCTAACCTCTCCCCTCCTTTCCTCACCCCTGCCATACCTTGGAGATAACTCTTACTAACGATCCATCGATCCATCGGTGGGCCCAGCTGCTAATCGTGCATGCATGGTTTACACAGCGCACACAGATTTACAATTTGCCTTTCCTGTTGCAAAATCATCTTATTCATATTGTGGTATTTCATTGTTTGCAAGTACTATAATTTTTTAAAGAAAACTTTAATGCATACTTAGACACATCTAGTCTTTCCCACTAGAAATAATGCCTCAGCGTTGATCCCTAGTACATGGAGGTAGGATTTAGACCACTCTCATTTTTTTTTTTACCACTCTCATTTAAAAAAAAAATTATTTATTTACTTAGAGAGTGCAAGCAGGGGGAGGGGCAGAAGGAGAGAGAAAGAGAATGTCAAGCAGACTCTCGGCTGAGTGCAGAACTCGATCTCAAGACCCCTGAGCTCATGACCTGAGCCAAAATCAAGAGTCAATGCTTGGGGCGCCTGGGTGGCTCAGTGGGTTAAAGCCTCTGCCTTCAGCTCGGGTCATGATCCCAGGGTTCTGGGATCGAGCCCTGCATCGGGCTCTCTGCTCAGCAGGGAGCCTGCTTCGTCCTCTCTCTCTGCCGCCTCTCTGTCTACTTGTGATCTCTGTCTGTCAAATAAGTAAATAAAATCTTAAAAAAAAAAAAAGAGTCGATGCTTAGCCCACTGAGTCCCCCAAAAGCCCCTAGACCACTCTCATTTTTATGATGAAATTGACTTAGCAGACTTGGGCAGTTTCTTTACAAAACAGAAGGGCTAGTAATACCTTTTTAGAACTCTAATGAGAATCTCACAGACAGAGTGAAGACCCAGCTAACTTTTACAAAGATCAGTGTACAAAAACTGAGCCTGGAATGCTCAGTTGGTTGAGTATCTGCTTTCGGCTCAGGTCATGAGTTCGGAGTCTTGGGACCGACCCCCCAATTGGGCTCCCTGCTCAGTGGGGAGCCTGCTTCTCCCTCTCTGCTTATGCTTGCTCACTCTCTCAAATAAATAAAAATTAAAACAAAACAAACAAACAAAAAATCCAAAAATGACTTTAGTCAAGGTCATTTTTCAGTCAACTATAGAACAAAGCTTAGGAACCCAAGCACCAAAGTGAAGTCAAATGCCCTCAGAATGGGTACACATATTACAATTCTCTGTCGTGTTAAATCTAAAGAGAAAGTAAGAGACTCATTGGCTTCTCATTTATTTCAGACTTAAGCACATAGATGTGTAACTTCTCTCAGCTATTAACAGAAATATTCTTCTGGGGAACAGAGAAAATGAAACGAAAGCGATGCGTGGAAGAGCAGAAAGGATGTGCACCCGGAGATAGATGTGTGAGGATGTTTATTACATCATTGTTTGCAATAAGGAAAAACTGGAAGAGACTTAAAAAGCCACCAAAAGGGAAGTGGCTTTTTGATGTACAATGTACATCACAGTGTGTCCCATCGATCCATGGGCTACTATGTATAAATGGAAAAGAACGTGGCTGATTTATGTATGCCAAGTTGGAAAGATCAGCAAATCGAACTGCTAAGTGCAAGGAAAGAAGCCCCTGTATGGCATGGGAATATTAATTTTACTTTATTTGTTTGAGAGAGAGGGAGAGATCACAGGGAGAGAGGCAGGCGGGGGGGGGGGGGGGGGAGCTGTGAGCAGGCTCCCTGCTGAGCAGAGAGCCAATGTGGGGCTCGATCCCAGGACCCTGAGATCATGTGGGGCTCGATCCCAGGACCCTGAGATCATGACTTGAGCTGAAGGCAGAGGCTTAACCCACTGAGCCACCCAAGCACCCCAGGAGTATTAATTTTAGAAACAACCACAAGAGGGGCACCTGGCTGGCTCAGTCGGTGGAGCATGCGACTCTTGACCTCAGGGTTGTGAGTTCGGGCCCCAGGCTGGGTGTACGATTACTTTAAAATGGAATGGAATGGAACAGAAACAACCCCACTAAATATATGTGAGCATTTCTGCATATATTTCAAGCAGCTCTGAGTCTCTATGCATGCAAATTCCTATCAGAGATACAGGGACACACACTGGAGGGAGGAGGGAGCCACCTAACATTAGAGGCAGAGGAAAGCGGAAGGGACTTTTAGGTTTACTGATTATAGCACTGGTTTCTTCTACACGTCTGTGCGTCTCGTGTGTTCCTAAGCCCATTTTCACATGCAGAGGAAGCACTGAAATCCAATATCCTCGATGCAAATATATTTCACTCTTCCAAAAAAAAAAAAAAAAATCGTGGGGCAATTCAAAATTCATCCTTAATCCTAACAGCCAGCCAGCCCGTTTGCGGCTCATTCATTTCTCCCCGAAAACAGTGAATGGACACCGCAGGATGTAAATGCTTACGTCTGGAGAAGATGAACTTTTCCACTAGTTCTGTCTTTGCAGCCTTCTCAAGTGTGGACCTTACCAATTTCTTTGACCTGCCTCCCCCGCCCCCCTCCCCATTCCAATGCAGGGCGGTGGGTGACAAGGCATTGCATTACCAGTTTGTCACTAATGCCATAGGCTTTATTATTCCTTTGAACAGAAGCTGGGCTTAAAAAGAAAAGTTTTTCTTAATAAGTAGCTGTTCATCCTTTGATATGCACATCTGGATCTGTCTTATCTGGGGCAGGCCGACGCTGCTTCCTGCGGATAATGATAAAAGAACAACTCAAAATAACAAAAACGGAATAAAATGCGCCAGATGCCTACAAAATCAGGAGGACAAAATGCATATAAAAGCAACCGGTTTTTCAATTCCGGAGAATAAACTCGATCAACAATTGAAGTCATCATTTTAGCGGTCAACTGATGCCAGGATTTTTTTTAAGGGATTAGGAGGGGGAAAAAAAAAAAAGCAAATATCAGCTGACAACCACCGCCACATTCTGTTAGAAATTAAGAGGGAAATAAACCTACCTACGCTATAAATCACTTAGGAGTTTAATCATGCTTCTGCCCCGCCATGTCGTTTTTTCTTTTTTCCCCCCTTTTCCTCCTTTGGTTATATGAAAGGCCAAACAGAAAGATATTGATTCACAGATTTTTTTTTTTTTAGGAATTATAAAATAATAAAATATTTCAAACATACAGAAAAGTAGCAAGAATAATGGAAAGAGCATCCGTGTACTCACCATCTGGGTTTAACTACTTTCCCACTTTTCCTTCTTGTCTATTTTTAAGAACACATTTCCTTCATTTTAAGAAGAAACCCTTCCAAGGGTGATTTTTCTTCATTTTGCCATCATCTGTGTTCATTGCAAGAAGGTGCTCTTTTTTTTTTTAATTAAAATATGATTTCCTCAGTAATTCTCCAAGAAGCCTTCCTCCTGTCCTCCGTGTGTAAATGGGCTTGATATTTTGGACGTTAGGTTAGTGTTCAGGAAGAGAGAGCAGGGGTGCGATGTATTCAATAAACACGTATGATTTATCGGTATTACATATAGTTGCAGTCTAGGTGATATTTGTTTGACTTATTTTGAAAAGGACGGTTTACTGGCTTTGTCAGTTCCCAATCCTTGCATCTGTCCCACGGCTGACTGTAACCGATTCGTTAACAGGCAAATAAACACTCCCGCTTTACAGAAATTGCTCCATAAGCTGGGAGCTGGGGGCTGTGCAGAGGGGATCGGGCAAAGGTAGCCTCGGCCTCTCCAGCTCCGCTGAAGCCTGTGGTTGGGACCCGGTCTTAGCCTAAGCAGAGAACGTTCTTGAATTGTTTCCACATTAGCATGCAGCAAGCATGGGAAAATGATAAACTCCTATTACCACTGTCATGGCAACTGAAAAAAATGGCTGCTTTGGGGGAGCAAGGTCCACAGGAGAAGAAAAGCAAAGACCCCATCTCTTTCTTCTGTTTGACATCTGTTGTTTAACATACAAAATTGTATTATCATGACGCAAGCTGCACGGCTGGGACTAAAGCCTGCCTCGAATTGTGAAAACCATACTCCCCCACTCCCACTGCCTCCTCTTTACCAGAAGAGTATATAATTTGACCCTGAACATTTTCACTGAAGGCTGTAAATTCCCCTTCCGTTTCATCCCAGGTACAAAGTGTGAAAGGCCTTGAGAAGGTGGAGCCGGGGGAGGGGGAAGGGTCCTCTGGAGGGGCGGGGGCAGGGAGGGGGGGAGAGGGGGCTGCGGACAGATTATAAATTATAAAGTAAAAATACTCCATTTACTTTTTATTTTTTTTATTTATTTTTTTTAAAAGATTTTATTTATTTATTCGACAGAGAGAGAGATCACAAGTAGGCAGAGAGGCAGGCAGAGAGAGAGGAGGAAGCAGGCTCCCTGCTGAGCGGAGAGCCCGATGTGTGGGGCTCGATCCCAGGACCCTGAGATCATGACCTGAGCCGAAGGCAGCGGCTTAACCCACTGAGCCACCCAGGTGCCCCTCCATTTACTTTTTAAATGAGTCATTGCTCTTTCTTCCCTCCTTCTCCCTCCCACTCCAAACATTTTGGAATTTTCTAAGACAGCCGCCTAAGGAGAGCTTGTGGACCGGAGAAGCCAGGATATAGGTGGGAACGGTAAACACAGGTGCCTTTGCTAAAGCTTTGACGTGGTTCCAGCAGGTCGGTGGGGAAAAGGCTGGGAGGGAGGGCACCTCAATGCTAAAGCTGGAACTTTCTGCCACCCTTGTCCACGGTTTTTCATTAAGTGCCTGTATGGTTCAGAACCTGTAAAAATACCCAAGTGTTTCAAATGGGGCTACTCGGGGCTGATACTCAGAAAAATTTCATGTTACCCAAACATCTCATCGAAGCAAATCCTTTGTTCTTATAAATGTATATGTGCATATTTTATACATTTTAATATGCTTGCACACATGTATAGTAATTCATGATAACATACATTTAATATACATGCCTACAGAAATGCATATGTATATATTTTAATGAGGACATCCAAATGAAAGAGACTTTTCAACATTTTGCTCCCCAGCCTTTCCCATAGCTGTGTCAACAGAACAAACCAGGTACCATTTGGGTTGTGCTCATAACACAGCCTTGAACAGCTGGTAAAGGTTCGTTGGTGCCGTCCTCAAATGGACTAACTTGAATTATTTTTTTTTAAGATTTTTCCTTATTTATTTGACATACAGAGATCACAAGTAGGCAGAGAGGCAGGCAGAGAGAGAGGGAGGAAGCGGGCTCCCTGCTAAGCAGAGAGCCCTACGTGGGGCTCGATCCCAGGACCCTGAGATCATGACCTGAGCCGAAGGCAGAGGCGTAACCCACTGAGCCACCCAGGCGCCCTAACTTGAAATTTTCATTAAGGGTGCGTTAAAGCTCATCGACTGGAGAAAATCAGGTAAGAGCTTATAAAAGAAAGCACACTCACAGCATTTCCCTCGGGCGTCCTCTAAGTTGGCATCAGAAGGAGATAAAACAAAAGAGCCTGTCCATAAACCAGGCCACGTTTGCGTGTGGGCAGCTCAAAGCTTCCACACAGTTTCACAAAGATCCTGACAAGTGTGCAGGCTTGAGAGGGTGTGCGGAAGCCAGAGACCTCTAAAAGGTCAGAACTGCGGTGTTTGTTTTTCCAAATTGTCAGAGTAAAGTTACAATGTGCCACCTGGGTAAGCCCACTCGCTAATGGCCCCGTAATGGACACAGTAGGCACAGGGATGGGGGGAGGGGGCGGTGTGTGCACTGGAAACACTGGAGGAATCCGCTTGGGGTAGGGGAGCAGCCAGGAGCAGGACTGCCCGTGGGTCACGCCCTAACTAAGCACCCAGGGCTGCTGAGTGCTTTACAGGACAACGGTTTCACGTTTAATCCTCACGCCAGTCCTCTCTCGGAGGTAGGTGTTATGAGTCCCAGAATAATGACAGAGGTGGGGGATGGTACCATGCCGGAACTCCCCCCTGGCGTTTTACTTCACAGATATTTCTGTATCAGGTCATTTCTGCCCCTGTTTTCAGCTTCCAGTTAGTTCCATCAGCATAATCTTTGTTAGAGGCTGGGAGTTTTACATTTGCAATTCTAGGTTTTTGTTTCTGCTGTGTTTCCGGCAGCCTACTGCGGGGGGGAGGGTGTGTGTGTGTGTGTGTGTGTGTGTGTGTGTGTGTGTGTGTGTGTTTTAAACGTATCTACTGCACATCAAATGAGGTGTGTGTGTGTGTGTGTGTGTTTTAAACGTATCTACTGCACATCAAATGAGTTGAGCCCAAGAGGGGCCCTAGGATGTTTCCTGAGAATGGGGGTGAGGGGTCCCCGTAGGGTTTCTCTCTTTGCAGTGTGAGAGTTTGAAAGTCATAACTTTCTGCGGGGTGTGGGGGTGGTGGTGAGAGTGTCCTCTGAGCCCACCTTTTCAAATCAGATCTCCACTTTGTCTTTTCACCAAATGTTGGGGGGTCCAATGCGCTTCCCGACAGTCCTCCAGCATAGTCATTTCCAAACCTGACTGTGCATCGAATCACCGGGTAAGTGTTTGAAACATGGTGATTCCTCAGGCTTTGCTTCTGATTTATAGGATCAGACCCGGAAGATCTAGAAACTATACTGACTACAAAAGGGCGCTCACTAGAGTCAAAGATCAGAACGAACCATGAACACATCGAAACACGTGGGAACTGAGTATCATGAGAATGACATTGAATGGGGAGCAGGTCGCCTCTCAGTGTGGACGTGTTGAGAGAGCTCCAGCCTGTGGCCATCCCGAGCCCTCTCCAATGCGTGGATCTGATCGCATTTTCTTGCGCCTTTACCGTCTGCTTCTCTCCCCCAGAACCTCCGCTCCCTGACAGCGGGAGCCTTCTCCACGCTCTTCAAGGTCAAGTCATAGCGCCTAGGTCAATGTCTGCACCTTGGAGGTACTTGTTGGTTTGTGCTGGGTGGCTGTCCGAGTGAATGAACTGTTGGACTGATAGAAGTCGATAGGAGGCCCCCTGGTCCTTTTCTAATCTGACCCCCTTACAGTACAGATGCCGAAACACAGCCCTGAGAAAGAGACCTGGCTGGCCAAGGTCTCAGCACACCTGCCACAGTGGCCACGGTCAGCAACTTTCTGCTCCTGGGACACCTGAGGATTTTTTTTTTTTCATACATATATTCAAAGATGTGTGCTGCAGTGTTGTGAATAGTAGCAAAAAAAAAAAAATGGAAACAAAAGGAATCCCTACTGGCCCATTCACAGAATAGTATACAGACGTCAAATAAAATAAACCCATAAGCATTGGGTGGAAGGAATTTCCATTAAGTATTGTTGAGTGACAAGAGTAAAATGCACTAAAAAGTAAAATAATACCCTGCTTTGGTACGGCAAGCGGTGATAAATGATCCCTGCCTAGGATTACTTGAACCTGGATAAAAATATACAGCGACACGAATTTAGCTGTGAAGACAGGTTATGCATGGGGGTCGGGTGGTGGTGGGGAAGCAAGAATATTAGGGGGTGGAGGGAAGTTGGCAGAAGTCAAGAAAAAGAAAGAAAAATGACCGCGGTATTAGAAAAATCATGTATGATATGCTGATGTTTATGTATTTGTGAAAATTACATAATTATGCACCAAGGTATATAAACAGAAATTGCTTTTAAAAAACCGTGGGACACACTTGAAGTGGTGTAAGGAAAATCCACAGCCTTGGGTGTAGTCTTTAGGAAGGAGAGATTGAAAATAAATGAGCTAACATTTAATTTAGGAGCTCTGTAGAAAAAGCAACAGAATAAATGCAAAGAACAATGGAAGTAAAAGGAAGCCATTCTCTCTCTCTGACGTTTTGAACAATAGAAATGACCTCAAGTTAATACGCAAAGTTAAGAGTTGTTTATTATGGGTGAAGGGTATGGGGATGTTCCTTGTGCGGGTTTTTCCTACTTTACTGTATTTGTAAATTTCCTGTTAGAAAAAAGTGTGTCAAAAGACAAATTCAGAAGAGCCATTCTATTCTAGAAGCAGGAGGCTTGGCCCCTGAGCAGAATGACGGCAATGCTAATCGTCCATCCTGCCGGCTGCCGCATCCCAAGGCGGGACTTCTCGTTGGTGGAGAATAAAAATGTACCACCAATACCTGATTTTGATTCTCCTCTGCCTGACTGCACGTCCCTTCCTACTGCCCCCTTATGGAAGGCATTTGTCAGAATCTCCGTGGTTGCGAGCATCGGATCACACTCTGTCCTGCCGGGGACTAGCTGGGGGTTCCCTTCAAGGATGGAAGGGGAGAAGGCAGATGGAACGCTCAGGACGATGCCTGGCTTTGGAGAAGGGAAACTTCCTTCTTCTTATCTCTCTGTTTGTTTGCTTGCTTGTTTTTTGTTTCTTGTTTGGCTCAGTAGCCTCCACGCCCAGTGTGGGGCTTGAACTCAGGACCTTGAGATCAAGAGTTGCATGGTCTCCCAACCGAGCCAGCCAGGCACCCCATTTCTTATCTCGTTGGATTCGACTCCCATACTTGAGTCATTAATTCTGAAATCTGTTTCCATTCCCAGTCTGTTATGCAGGCTTTGTTCTGGATAGTTCTGGATAGTTCTGTAATCCAGCATACTACCTGCTCTTACCCCCAAACCGTGCAACTCTTCATGAGCCAGACCGCGGGTGCCCAGCCTGGGAAAGGCACGTTTGCACCTGTCTTCCTCATAGCCTCCAGTGGCGAAGGTAGACCCTGACCCAAGTGGAGTTCAGGGACAAGGTCTTGGGCTAGTTCTATGTTCTCCATCTTTCGAGCTAGCTTACAGGGTGCAAATGACAATTTCTCTGAGACTCCGTTTCCTCCTGCATAAAACCAGGATCACAGACTGGGTATATTTCAAGTGTACAGTGCATGTCTTTCCCATTGTGTCCCTGAGGGCACAGTCTTTGAAGATTTCCTTCACCACAGGTTTCTTAGAGCCTTGAACAGTGCCTGGGACATATACATAGTCTCTAAATATTTGTTGAGTTAATTAGTTTTGTCTTTTGGTTCAACTTTAGAATTCAAAAGAACCTGCCCTTACTTCCACCTAAGAGGAGATACATTTAGGGGCTTATCTAAAGAGTCTACCTAGAGAGGCACCTGCCTAAGTCTGTAGAACACGTGACTCTTGATCTCGGGGTTGTAAGTTCAAGTCCTACGTTGGGTGAAGAGATTACTTAACCGAATGAAATCTCTTAAAAAAAAAAAAAAGAAGAAAGAATATAAGTAGATCTAGAAATGTTGGGTTGTAGGGAACTCACACCTTCCACTTTAACTCGATGTCATCCATTCTCCAAAGAGTTCTATCAAGTCTCAAACAAGTCCCTCTGCCCATACTTCTTCTAGAACATGGTACAGACTTTTAAGGGCTAGGCCTTGCTTTTTCTTTAAAGGGGAAAATGAAAATGTAGCTGTTCAGTTTACACAATACCACACCTTTACACATATTTATTTATTTATTTATTTTAGGGGTGCCTGGGTGGCTCAGATGATTACGCATCTGCCTTTGGCTCAGGTCCTGGGATGTGGTTGGGCTCCCACCTCAGCATGGTGTCTGCTTCCCTCTCTCCTTCTGCCTCTCCCCTTGCCTGTGCTCTCTCTGTCTCTCTCAAATAAATAAATAAAATCTTAAAAAAAATTATTTATTTTTTGAGAGAGAGACCGATCGTGGAGATGGGGCACAGGGAGAGGGAGAGAGAGACTCTCAAGCAGACTCCCCAGCACGGAGCCCTATGTGGAGCTTGATGGCATGACCCAGAAATCATGACCTCAGCTGAGATCAGGAGTAAGGACACTCAACCGACTGAGTCACGCAGGTGCCCCTACACATTTTTACTTTTGCTATTGTTGGGTACTGACATTAAGTTACTACCCTAGACCTCATGTACACGTCCCCTCCTGGGAGCCCTTTCCCGAATCCTTGTATAGGTTAGTTTCCTCGGAAGTCACTCTCTATCCCATCTCTCTGTTTATTTCCTTCATGGAACTTTGAAATCTAAAAGCATCGTTTTGATTGTACTTCTTTTTATTGCTTTCTCCCCACAGGTCTATGAGGTCTTGTTCACCACTGCATCTCTGGTTCTAGTTCAGAGCCTGGCACAGGGTAGGAATATGAAAAATATTTATAGAAGAAAGAGTGTATGGCTTTTTGGAACAGCTAAAGCCAGGGGCGTCTGGGTGGCTCGGTCTGTTAAGTGTCTGACTTTGGCTCAGATCATGATCCCAGAGTCCGGGATTGAGCCCCGCATCAGACTCCCTGCTCAGTGGGGAGTCTGCTTTTCCCTTTGGCCCTCACCCCTCTCTCATGCTGTTTCTCCCTCCCTCGCAAATAAATAAATAAAACCTTAAAAAAAAAAAGCTAAAGCCAGTTTAGACATTTATTGAACATTATTTATTGAACATTAGACATTATTATTATTATTTTTTAATCTTCACAGTAATAGGCAGGTGTTCTATCAGATAACCCTCCTCCTTCATTTGGCTCTTTTTTTTTTTTTAAGGATTTTATTTATTTATTTGACAGAGAGATAGAGAGGGACCACAAACAGGGGGAGGGGCAGAGGCAGAGGGAGAAGCAGACTCCCCACGGCGCAGGGAGCCTGATGCCGGGCTCGATCCCAGGACCCTCAGATCATGACCTGAGCCGAAGGCAGCTGCTTAACCGACTGAGCCACCCAGGCGCCCCTTCATTTGGCTTTTTATCCCTTTTAAACTGGAGATTTTTAAATTCATTCAACAGGTGTTTGCTGATCACTTGTTACATGCAAGTGACTGTTCCAGGAAAGCTGCTCAGGGAATGAAGACAGAATTCTAGGTCTGCAGTTTTGCTGGAGGTGGGCTGGGGTGACTAAGGCAGGACCAAATGTGAAACCTGGCTTCACAAAGAGAAAATTTTCTTCTCGTAGTGTCAAAGTCGTGGTAATGATCAGAGCCAACATTTGTAGGATGTTTACTCTGTGCCGGGCGCTGAATTAGTTGCCTTACGTGAGTTACAGATTTAATCATCAGGAAAAACATAGCAGGTAGTTACTATAAAGTGCAGCTTTATAGTAACTAGGAGCTTTTCACTTCCCTGAATCCTGTATATGTGTGTGGGGAGAAAAGAGAAAAGGAGGAATGGTTCACGTGACACGGGCAGTCATGTGCACCCGTCCAGGGAAGAGAGGACGATGCTTTCCCTGGTCCTGAGTTTTGTCTGGTCCCTCCCTGCTATCCTATCATAGTGGAAAGGATCTTCAAGGTTAGGCTTTTTTTTTTTTTTAAGGTTAATTTCTGATCATACTTGATGTCCGCCCCCTGTACACTGTCTTTTAGGACTCCTTTGAGAATGAAGGCTCAGAGGGGCTAAATGTCTTCTATGCAAAAATTATACGTCTGCAAAAGCAGATTAACCACGATGGGGACCCAGACTCTGATTTGACTGTATCTCTTAAATTTAATACGCACCCCCCCCCATGTTTCATTTCCTTGACACAGGTGCATGCTATGAGCATTTTACCGCCTCATTTATTATCTGTTCTATGGATCATTTCCTCCAAAGAACAGAGCTAGCGAACTCTAGGAGAGGTTTGCTAAAGATCGCAGTGAAGAGTCTTTCACTGGAGGCCTATTTTAAAAAATTTATTTGACAGAGAGAGAGCAGCACACAAACGGGGAGTGGCAGGGAGAGGGAGAATCAGGCTCCCCACTGAGCAGGGAGCTTAGGGGATGGGGCTTGATCCCAGGATGGTGGGATCATGACCTGAGCCAAAGGCAGACGCTTAACCCACTGGGCCACCCAGGAGTCCTATACAATTAGGTTTTAGACTCTGACTTAGATGCGTTGCATGCTCTGTTTGGAGACGGGGAAAGAAATCTGGATGTTTATTCCAAACCCAGGATTCTGTGACTATCTCATTGTTACATAAACTTTTTTTTTTTAAAGATTTTATTTATTTATTTGACAGAGATCACAAGTAGGCAGAGAGGCAGGCAGAGAGAGGGGGAAGCAGGCTCCCGGCTGAGCAAAGAGCCCGATGTGGGGCTCCATCCCGGGACCCTGAGATCATGACCTGAGCTGAAGGCAGAGACTTTAACCCACTGAGCCACCCAGATGCCCCACGGAAACTTTCTTGATCATAGAAATCACTTGCTAAAAAACAAGCAAAAAATAAACACACAGTCAAACAAAAAGCATGGTGCCTGGCACATAGTAGGTACTCAGTAAATATCTATTGAATAAATGATTGAAATAAAAGAGCTACAACTGTTTGTTTGTTTAAGTGACCCACATCCAGTGTAAAGCCCAGCGTGGGGCCTGAACTCATGACCCTGGGATCAAGACCTGAGATCAAGAGTCGGCAGCTGAACCAACCGAGCAACCCAGATGCCCCACAGTCCTATACTTTTTAATGTATGTTTGTATCATCATAGGGAAAATATTTAAAGGTGTTTAACAAATTGTTTAAAATGGTCCTCTTTGGGGAGAATGGAACTATTTCTGCTCTTAAAGTTCTTGAATTTTAATAATTGAATAACAAAACTCTGGTTTTAATAGTTAATTTTAATAATTTAATAACAATAATGGTTAATAATTTGATACTTTTAATGATGGAGTAAACAGATTAATTTAAATAATTTGAAAAACAAAATAATTTTTGAAAAACAAAAAAGTGATGTTTTTTCTACAGCCATCTGCCAACTGAGTTTGTTTTTTTTTTTTTTTTAATACACCTGCAAAGTATTCATCAAATGCCTGCCCTATACATGCCCAGTGCCAGGCATTCTTGGAACACGAAGAAGCCCATTTCTGCCCTGGAGACACATTTTGGCCAAAGACATATTCTATTCCTGTGTGAAAACTTAACAATATGGGATTGAAATCACGGCTCAAGATGACAACAGAAAGGAAATCTGGATCACTGCCAGGGAGGGATGGGGGGAGTCATCTAGGTGGTCTCTGGGGAGAGGTCTAGGAGGGACGAGGGAGGAAGACAGGGATTAAAAAGGCTTAGTCCAATAATCCAGTAGAAAAATGAGCAGAATATCCCAGAAAAGGAAATTCAGGTAAGTCTTAGACGTCTGAAGACACCCAGCCTCACTGCAGCGAGAGAAGGACAAATGGAAATCAGGATGTGGGACCATTTCCCATCTCTTGAGTGGGCAGAGGAGAAGCCAGTGTTGGTGGGTCCTGTGAGCCTGAGGCTGCGGGAAGCAGGCCCACCTCCCATGGCCGCCGGCGGGAGGGGCTCTCAACCAGTGAGGTCTCCTGGGAAGATCACTTGGCAGCAAAACCCAAATTAAACAGGCACGTACCTCGAACGGAGAAATTTCAGTCCTGGAGTTATCCTCTAGTGTACTTGCTCGTGGCCAACCTGACCTCTGCACAGAGCTAGTCATTACGGCATTCTCGCGAGAGCAAAGATTGGACGAAGAAAAGCAAACTAAATGTCCATTACAGGGGACTGTCTCTGTCAATTACGGTAAGAAGCACCAGGGGAATAGTTTGTAGCCACTGGAAAAAATGTCTAACTTGTATTGAATATGCCATACATTATTAAAGTCTCGTGTACTTCTTAACTCATTTAAATGTTTTATTTATTTATTTGAGAGAGAGAGAGAGAAAGGGAGAGAGTGCAAGTTGGGGGAGGAGTGGAGGGAGAGAGAGAGAGAGACTCTCAAGCAGACTCCTCCCTGAGCGTGGAGCCCATCGCAGGGCTTGGTCTCACAACCCTGAGATCGTGACTTGAAATCAGGAGTCGGATACTTAACTGACTGAGCCACCCAAGTGCCCCCTTGACTCACTTCATCTTCTCAACAACCCTCTGGAGTAGGTTTTGTTTTGTTTTGCAAGTTTTTAGTTAAATTCCAGTTAGTTAAGATATAGGAGTAGGGATTTTGGTATTGTCACTTCTGCTCACAGATGAGGAAACAGAGACACAGAAATCCAGGAACTTTCCCAGTGGCACACAACTAGTAACTAAGAGAGTTAGTGTCACATAAATAAAATCAAGGTATAGAACAGTCGATAGAGCACGCTCATGTTTTTGTGGAAAGGGTAAAAAACAATACGTAGCAGTATGTGTGTCTGTCTAGGTATGTTTGTGTATCCTTCTATGTACATTTACGCTTTTATTTGTTTTGAACGTCTCTGGCAGGAGACAAGACTATCGTAGAATCTATTAACTGTGACTGCCTGTGGGGAGGAAAGCTGTTTCCGGAAGACAGGGGAAGAAGCGGGGTTTACTTTATACTGTACAGAATTTTGTACCCATTGAGGTTTTGTAATATGTATTTGCAATATCTATTCAGCAACTTTAAAATCTTTAACTAAAAAAACTTTTTTTGAGGGGCGCCTGGGTGGCTCAGTGGGTTAAACAGCTGCCTTAGGCTTAGGTCATGATCCCAGTATCCTGGAATCGAGTCCAGCATCGGGCTGGGAGCCGGCTTCTCCCTCTGCCTGCTGTTCCCCTTGCTGGTGTGTGTGCTTGCTCTCTGTCTTGGACAAATAAATAAACACAATCTTTAAAAGAAAGAAAAAAAACTTTTTTTAATGGAAGCAAGGAGAAGGAGGTGGAAGTCCTTCCTACAGGTTCTCTCTTGACCTTGTCCTGTCCAGTATGGTAACTGCCAGGGACACACGGCTAGTCAGCACTTGACATGGGATCGGTCTGGGTTGGGATGTGCTGTACATGAAAAGCATACACCAGATTTCAAAGAAAGAATATGAAAAAAGAAAAGAGTGTAAAATATCGAATTAATAATTTCTTGTATTGATAACATGTTAAGCTATATCCGGTTACATAAAATATATTATTATAATTAATCTCACCTGTTTCTTTTTACCTTTTTAAAAGAGAGCTTCTAGAAAGTTGAAAATTACACATGTGGCTCCCATTACATTTCTCCTGGGCAGCCTGGGTCTGAAGGTCTCTTAAGGTCTAGTGATAACACGAATGATGTAGGGGTTTACATTTGAAAGGGGCTTTCCTAGAATCTGTCTCCAGGATCTTCTTCGCACAACTCTGGCAAGATAGAAATTATTATTACCGTTCCCTGGTTACGTTCAGAGTCTTTTATGTGTTCTTTCGAGTGTATTTTTATCCCAGAACCCCGAGCATCTGGGAGGGATGAGGAGGGCTGCATCATTAAATGCAGCAGGAAGGGTAGGGGGAGGTGGGGGGAGGCTATTCCATTTAGTATCTTCGTAGGAGTTGCAGATGAATCCCTCCGGTTTGGTTAGTGACTTGTGACGGAAATGACGCTTCTTAGGTTACACGGGTCCTGTTTTGTACTTGTTAATCAGGTGGTAGTTTTTCTATTTTTCCCATCAAGATCTTGTCTTAGATCCAAACGGATTGCCATTTCAGGGCTGGGTAGGGGTGCGGTTTCACCAGAGCCGTTGGGGGGAACATTTCTGGTTTTTTTGCTTCCATTTCCGGACCACCAAGTTAAGTTCATGTTGGCCATCTTTTTTTTTTTTTTTTAAGGATTTTATTTATTTATTTGACAGACAGAGATCACAAGTAGGCAGAGAGAGAGAGGAGAAAGCAGGCTCCCCGCTGAGCAGAGAGCCCGATTCGGGCCTCGATCCTAGGACCCTGAGACCATGACCTGAGCCGAAGGCAGAAGCTTTAACCCACTGAGCCACCCAGGTGCCCCTCATGTTGGCCATCTTTTGTTCACAAACCTGCTCGGGCTTGATTTTCACGGAGGCAATGGCTGAGGGGGCTCGCGATGGTTTTCTTTGCTTTGGTTTCGTCTTTGAATGAATGTAGGGTTCATAGAAGGAGGCTTTATCTCTCCCACACGCTCTGCCTTCCCTCAGGATAGCTCGGTGAAGGCAGCAAGAAGAAAGATGTCTAATGTGGAAAAATCCAGCCACGGAGAAGTTGATTGTCACGGCCGGAGCTGCGTGACTGTGAGATTTGAGTTGGGAATACATCCCCAAAAGCGATGTGTTCAGGGAGTGAACGATGTAGGCGAAGGCTGAAGTTGTCACAGTCCCGACAGAGGACATTCACAACGGAGGTAGATATTGCGCTGAGGATCAAAGTCGGCATTCAGGGTGACCGTTGCATATATGAATGTCATCCTTGTATGTTTCACAACAGAAGAGAAAACGCTTTCAATCACCCTATGGCACACTATGGATTACAGGGGTGTCCTGATGTCAGAGATGTGAAAACGTGGGCAAAAAGTCTGAATTATGATCAATGAAACCCGGGGTCAAAATTAGGTCTGAAATCCCTTAAGGAAGACCCCAGTTTGAGGATGGACAGCTCTGAGCCAACAGTTGTGTCTTTGAACAGGCGCTGGGAGAGCTGGTTACAGGTGTGGAGAAGACAGGCCTGTTATGGTGCATTTTTAGACACCTGGACCCTGGAGGGGAGCTGCTGAGCCCTGAAAACGAGGCATGGCCAGAGGCTCTCCCCCCAGAGTCACACCAGGACCCCTTGAGCATGTCCCTGTGGAATCACGTACGCTTGTAACCTTATTCTCTGTCTTTAATTTTCTCAGCTCCTCTGGTAGGATTTTCCCATAAGCGTAATGTTCATATACTGCAAGTATTCACTCTGTGCCGGCAACTCTATTAACTACTTTTTACATGGATTAAATCATTTAAAGCTCACCATACGCCTGTCTGTGGTGGCTATCACAGCCCCCGGTTTACAGGTGGGAAACTGAATGAAGCACAGAGAGGTCAAGCAAGAAACCAAAAGTCACACAGGAGAGGATTAGTGAGTAGATGGAACAGGCTAGGGCTTGATGCTCCATTTAAGGAAGATACTATTCAGTGTCAATACCCGTTAGTCAAAGCCCAAAAGGCAAAAACTAAGAAAAAATATCTTCTGTCTACAGTCCTTCAAACAGCAGAAGAATTTCGGCAAACTTTAGAAAAGGGACAATGACATTTGAGATGTTTTAAGCTAACCAAACCTGAATGGCCAACTTTCAGCAGCCTGGAGGAAACATATTTTTCTTTACTTAGGCCATAATTCCTTGACTGAGTTTCAGAAGGTCATTACTATCTCAACAATACGCTTACTCTATAGTTATAAGAGAGATGACATAAACAAGGTGATTTTCAAATAAACCGTTGAGATTCTAAGATAACAGTCCCAAGACGTAAAACACAGATTACATAAAAGATATCCAGGAAGGAATTTATAGTTGGGACCTCGTGATAACAGTTGTGTTTGTTGGCTCAGCAGAAATGAACTAGGGGTAGTTTGAAGGATATGCTTTTTTGGGAACTCTGAGTCTCGTTTAAATCTGTGGTCACAGTAAAAAGAATACTAAATGCGATCGTCCCTTTGCAATTGCAAGAAAGAACTCTAAAAAGAGCAATTATTTATGCAGCTCTTTATTTTCCCTTAACAAATGGTTACTTTTTCTCTAAAACACAACTGGAACCCATTTGTATCTGATTAAGTGCATTCATGTTTAAAACCTAAGGAACCCGGTGCCTGGGTGGCTCAGTGGGTTAAAGCCTCTGCCTTCGGCTCAGGTCATGCTCCCAGGGTCCTGGGATCGAGCCCTGCGTTGAGCTCTCTGCTCAGCAAAGCCTGCTTCCTCCTTTCTCTATGCCTGCCTCTCTGCCTACTTGTGATCTCTGTCTGTCAAATACATAAATAAAATCTTAAAAAAAATTTTTTTAAATAAAAAAAAAACCCAAAGAACTGTGCCTATTGTGAGTGTGTATTTGCCAGCCACTGTGTTAGGTTCTTTACAAATATTAGCTCCCTGACTCCTTCCAGGAACCTGGGGGAGGTGGGTAGGTCAGATACAGTCCTATCTTTATTTCATGGATGGCAGATTAGGCTCAGAGAAGCTAAGCAACTTTCCCAAAGTCACACAGCTAATAAGTGATAAATCTGGAATTTGAACTCAAATCTGTAATTCAGTCTCTCCATGCACTTTGAAAGACAGTAAAAAAAAATATGGAAAATTTAAAAACTAAGAAATTGTCTCCTGTTATGGATTATACTGTGTCTACCAGGGCACAGGTCAGTCACACAAATGCCTCAAGACTGCTGTACGATCGTATGCCTTATGTAAAGTTGAAGGCACGTGGATTTCTCACTGTCAAGTGAGTCAGGAGAGGGAAACACTATGACTATCCCTGCATTAAAATGTTTTCAACTGTAACTACCAGCCAGTGGTCTAAACTTGGCTCAGATAACAAGGGATGTTTTACTTCAGTTAGCAAGAATCTGCTCGAGGACTGGTTCAGGAGATCATATTTACCATCTAGAAAACAGCCTTCTCCATCCTACTAGCCCATCATCCATCAGATTGGCTTGGTCTGTGAGTGAGTGTCCTCATGGTCACAGGATAGCTGCTGAAGCCCAGCCCTTCCTCCCACAACAGGGTCAAAGGCAGGAAAGGAGGCATTTATCCTTGAGCATCCATCTTTATAGTGGAGGAAAACCTTTCTGCGGAACCCCCTTGTAGTGTCCCCCTTTTATCTCTGTGGCCAAGACTAGGTTACATGCCCACTTCTAGAACTATCTCTGGCAAAAGGGCTTGGTGGATGGCTGTAAACATGGAGGCTTACTTTCCTTGAATATCCACCTCCAGATGCCTGAATAAAACTCTCGATCTGATAGCAAGCAAGAAAGGGGAAGAGGCAGCAGGGTAGGTAAGCAGGGTAGGTAAGAACTTCAGCCACAGTACCGTTTCCGGAAAACATCACTTGTGACGCTGGACAATAGCCAGTCACTTGAGAAGTCCCTAGACTCTCCCCGTGTCTTCACATTTCAGGCTTTACAGTTGCCTTGCTGCTGTCAGTGGGATAAGGTGAGACGCTAACCTGCCAGGCGGGATTGTTCCATTACAAAAATATGCCTGGTGATGAAGATGTCCAATTACAGATAGTTCAATTAGTGAGACAAACAGGGTTTATTTTAACTAGTAACTCAATTGGGGTTACAAAAGATGGAAAGAGATAAATTTAGAGAGCTGTAAGCTTGACAAAGAAAAGGGCATGAAATCAATTTGTATGTAAATTGTTCCCAGTTAGAAGTTTCTAGAAGGTGAGAGTTGCACAGAACACCTTTTCTTCCGGGTTAAAATTCTTCCCAAGACCATCCTGCCTGTTTAATAGCAGCTGAACACTGATGTCAGGAGTGGAGAGTTTAATTGTGAGAAAAAGAAACGCCACCTTTCTGACTGGTTTCCAGGGAACGGAGAGAAATGTACGTTGGGTGCCATCTGTCATTACTCACTAGTTGTCTTTCCAAGATGGGCCATGGCCCACAGTCCGCACCACCGTACTGGGGGAGAAGTGATCCTACACAACAAAGAACTGAACGGGTGGTGTTAGCATCCGGTTAGTGGCTTAAGGCAATCCTTCCCTAGAGACGTGATGTTGGCTTAGTTTCAGAGAGGAGCGGATGGTGGTAGTGATCCGGAGAGCAACAGCTGACATTTTCAGAACATCTGCTCTAAGCCAGGCATTGTGCAGAGTACTTTGGTGTAGAAAACTGGAATCACACACTGGGTTGCTATGAACCCAGCGACCCAGTGAGGTGGGCCCCAAAGTTAGGCCCATTTTACAGATAAGGATGTTGAGATTTAGAGAGGTTAGGGGTGCCTGGGTGGTTCAGTCGGTGAAGCTTCTGCCTTCCGCGCAGGTCATGATCTCAGGGTACTGGGCTCAGTGGGGAGTCCGACTCTCCCTCTCCCTCTGCCACACCCCCCACCCCCGCTCATGCTCTCTTTCTCTCTGAAATAAAATCTTAAGAAAAAAAAAAAAAGAAATTTAGAGAGGTTCATTAATAATACTGGGAGTCCGAACGCTTAAGCCTTAGTTCTGGCCCTACTACTATTAAGCTATAAAACTGTAGGGGGTTGAATTGTGGTTCTCCCAAAAGATAGGTCCAAGTCCTAAGCCCCCTGGAGCCCTGGACCTTATTAGGAAAAAAGACCTTAGCACACGTAGTAAAGTTAAGGGTCTCGAGATGAGATGATCCTGGATTATCTGGATGGGCCCGAAATGTGAGGACAAAAGTCCTTAAGAGAAGCGAAGATGGGGCTTCCTGGCTGGCTCAGCTGGTAGAGTCTGTGCTCTCAGGCTCGTGAGTTCAAGCCCCACGTTGGGTATAGAGATGACGTAAAAATAAAAAATCTTTTAAAAAAGAAGGAAAAGAAAGGGAAGGCAGAGATGAAGACGGTGAGAAGACGGCAGCTTAGGTTAGAGGGCTGCGTCGGGAGCAGGAAGAGGCGGGAAGGAGTCTCCCCTTGAGCCCGTGGAGGGAGCATCACCCTGTGTCCACCCGATTTGGGCTTCTGTCCCCACAACTGTGAGGACGTAAATCACCGTGGCTTTACACCGTCCGGTTTGTGGTCATTTGTGCGGCAGCCGATGACATGGATGGAGGCAAGGCCCCCAGGGGAATGCTCTGGGTGCTGTTCCTCATGGCAACACTCTAGGTTGGGACCGCGGCAGCGGTTCTCGGTGCGAGGCCACGAACATGGGCCGATCTGTGTGCAGGGAGTTGGGGGAGGGCCTGTGCACCGGAGATCCACAACCATCCAGGGCACTTTACTCCCCTGGGAATCCTGGCCGTGGCTGCAGACATTTGGTTTTCATAGCTGGGCGAGAAGGAAGGAGGGCTTCGTGGGTGGAGGCCAGGGATGCTGCTAAGCCCGGCGGTCACACGGGACACCCGGTGGCGCACGTGACAGCCCACAACAGAGAATCATGCCACCAGGGTGTCATTGGTGCTGAGACTGAGAAACACTGATGTCTACTGGGCGAAAGTGCTTTTACAAACAACATCTTCCTAAATTTTCGCAGCTGGCCTCTAGGCAGGTCTGCTGGTAGTAGTCTTCCAGTTTCACAGGCAAGGAAACTGAGGCTAAGAGAGGAGAACCGATTTCCCTAAGGCCGCAGAGCTAGGGGCTGGCAGCCCTGGTGTTTGAGATTTTTGCTCTGGTCTTTACAAAATACACATATTTATTCAGTTTATCCTGATATTGTCTTGTCCCCCCATCATTTTTGGTGTTACAATACCCATTTTAAATTTTTTTATTTCTTTAAAGATTCTATTTATTTATTTGACACACAGAGAGAGATCACAAGTAGGCAGAGGGGCAGGCAGAGAGAGAGGGGAAAGCAAGCTCCCCGCTGAACAGAGAGCCCGATGCGGGGCTCGATCCCAGGACCCTGAGATCATGACCCGAGCGGGAGGCAGCGGCTTAACCCACTGAGCCACCCAGGCTCCCCACAATACCCATTTCTGAAAAGATTTTATTTATTTGAGAGAGTGAGAGCACAAGCAGGGGGAGCGGCAGGCAGATGGAGAAGCAGGCTCCCCATGGAGCAAGGACTCCAATGCAGGGCTCGATCCTAGGACCCCGGATCATGACCTGAGCCAAAGGCAGAGGCTTAACCCACTGAGCCACCCAGGTGCCCCTACAATATCTGTTTTTAAGCGGAATGATGGTGTTGATAGAAGCTACTCTTTTTTCTTTTTTCTTTTTGAGAGTTGAGGGGGAGGGGCAAAGAGGGAGGGAGAGAGACTCGGGCAGGCTCCACACCAAGGGCAGCGCTCCACGTGCGGCTCAAACTCACAACCCCGAGATCATGACCCGAGCCGAAATCAAGAGTCACACACTCAACTGACTGGGCCACCCAGGGGCCCCAGACAGACGCCACTCTTGATTCAACATCCTTGTGGCTTGTACAATAAACAGCTGGAAATTCCATATCTTACAAAACATATGTTCTTGGGAAATTCTAATGATCTAAGACACCTGAAATTCTAGGGGAACTGCCCGAAGAAGTCGTCTGTCCAGTTTCTTCCGGTTCTAACTTAGAATGAGTGTTTCTGCGCAGCCGGGCCGACGCAATCCTCTAGGACATGGGAGGTCTACCTCTGCACAGTTATTGGACATCAGTTAGGACCCACCAGGATGACGTCTATTTTGACCATCACCTACTTGGAGGACGAAGTGAGTGTATTATAAAGAAGAGACAAAGGTGGCTTTTTGGTAGCAGGGGTCAAGAAAATCATCTTCAAATTCTGATTTTGGCTCCTTTGTGTATTTGTTTCCTCATTCATTCATTCATTCATTCACAACCATTTTTGGAGCTCATGTCTGTGTGCACAGGGTCAGCACTGCATTAAGCAGGGCCTGCCATGGTGATCTGTTCCCTGAAGTGCAGGAAGAGAAGATGTAAGAACATACTCTCATTTCAAAATTTAAAAAATAAAATAAAATCGAGTTAACTCATACATTGTTTAAGGTCCTGGAAAAGACAGGATTTAAACCCAGTCTAATTCCTGAGTCCGCACGTTCAGCCACTGTTCTAAACTACCTCTCTCTAGAGAAGGAATTGTAGCATAAGATAATAATAGCTGGTTTCATTTTTTTACCTCTTCACATTGCCAAGAACATGCTTTGTTGCATCCAATTCTCAGGGCAGCTTGATGGAAAGGTCCTGTTTTCTTGATTCCCATTTTGCAGAGGAGAAGACTAAGGGTTAGAGAAGTCATGTGTTTGCTCCCGACCACCCAGCTCCGAAGAGGCATGACTGTGGCTGTCAGTGAGCTGAGTTTAGATTTCTTTTTTTTTTAAGATGAAAAAAAATTTTTTTTTAAGATTTTATTTATTTATCTGAGAGCGAGTGAGCGAGCGAGAGCACTGGAATGGCAGAGGGGGAGAGGGAGAAGCAGACTCCTTGCTGAGCAAGGAACCTGATGTGGGGCTCCATCCCAGGACCCAGAGATCATGATCTGAGACGACGCTTAACCAATTGAGCCACTCAAGTGCCCCAGAGGTTTGTATTTTTAAGTAACGTCTACACCCAATGTGGGGCTCGAACCGACGACCCCAAGATCAAGAGTTGCATGCCCCTCCGGCTGAGCCAGCCAGGTGCTCCAGCGGGCTGGGTTTAAATCCTGGCCTGGTCACTCTCTGGCCGTGTGCTCTTGGGCAAGTTATTTAAACGTTCTGAGCCTCAGTTTCCGCAAAATGCTGCAGAGGAATTCCCACTTGTAGCTGGGGTGAGATTAGGTTGGAATAGGCTCGGACAAACTGTGGTCCTGGGGCCAAGTATGCTCCACATCTGTTTTCATACGGCTGTGAGCTAAGAATGGGTTTTGCATCTTTAAATGGATGGGGGAGAAAAGAATCAAAAGAGGAATCGTATTTCATAACACATGAAAATGACATGAAATCCAAATTTCAGGGTCCGTGAAGTCTTGCTGGCACAGAGCGCACTCAGTCCTTTACACGTTGCCTTTGGTCGCTTTCGCGCGGACGGCAGATCGAGCGTTGCCACACGGACTGTGCGGCTTGCGACATTTACGGTGCTTACTCTTCCCGAAGTATGCTGACCCTGGGATTAGACGACAGACACAAAGTCCATACTGGGCACTCAATGACCATTATCATAAACAGCAACAAAAAGAATGACGTACTGATTGAAATGTCCTGTAGACCTGAAGTCAGTGTTGAAAATGAGAGTGAATTTTTGGTAGGATTTGTCATTACTAGGAGAGAGAGAGCAGTTCCCCATTGAGTGAGGCAAAAGCCCAAAGATACGGGAATGAATACTTATTCATTAAATAGAAATCTACAGGCCCCCCACTGTTACCTCTTATCACGCGCAGATATCTACATTTTGACTTTGAGACAGAGAGATCACAAGTAGGCAGAGAGGCAGGCAGGGGGGGGGGGGGAGCGGGCTCCCTGGTGAGCAGAGAGCCTGATGCGGGACTCGATCCCAGGACCCTGGGATCATGACCTGAGTCGAAGGCAGAGGCTTTAACCCACGGAGCCACCCAGGCGCCCCTAGACTTTATATTTTTTTAAAGGCTGTATTTCCTTACGGTCTACCCCCAGGTGAAAAGAAACCTCAATATCTAACAATGCAACAATAATTAAATGAGCTTGGGTACATTTGATATAAAGTAAAATCATATTCACCTTGGGCAAATGAGCATGAAGATTTGCAGCAGCATGGGAAAGTGACTATAACACAATGGTAACTGATAAAATATGATCTACACTTTGTAGAAATAGAAAACTATATTTGTATGTATATATATACATGTTATATATCTTATACAACATTAGAAATACCCCCATAAGGTTAACAGAAATTAAGAAAGACTATAAATAAAGACACAAAACCAGAATTGTTTCATACACAGAAAAATTCAAGACGCTATGCTGCCAGTTTTCTATAATTTTTAAAAAGTTTTTATTGATTGATTAAGTCATCTCTACGCCCAATGCGGGGTTTGAACTCACGACCCCGAGATCAAGAGTCCCAGGCTCTTCCATCTGAGCCAGACCAGAGCCCCAGTTTTCTATTATAATTTAAAAATCGAAAATAACATCCTTGTTGGTCCCCTCTCTTAGGTCCTTTTATTATTTAAAATGATACATCTACATATTTCACTATCAGAAAAGTTTGTTCATTGTTTAACACAATACAGCCTTAACTTGAAATTTAAAATTATGCTCACATTCCACAGCCTCCACATTTTTTTAATACTACCTTTTTTTCTTCCACAATTACAACCAACTTAAACTTACCATGTGTGTATTTTCAAAGAAATCTAACCGGTGCTACGGGTTTCACGAGTATTACCCCACACGGGAAGCAAGAGGAATGTTTTCTAAGTAGCCAGTGGTTACACTTCGGAACTAAATCGAACCTGTTTTTCCAGCTTATAAGTAACCTTTTAATTATGCAAATAAAAGTACTACCTGAAAGTTAGGTCAAGAGAGGAAAGTCTGAGTAATTAATCCCGGTAAACAGAACGTTATCGTTTTATGTGAGCGTGCATTTCACCAACCAGGTGACGTGAAAGTTAAAACCAGGTGAGCTTATCAGACCACATGATTAAAGACCGTACCATCCAACCGAACTAAACCATAAAAGATTTTGTACTTTTATACTTATCGGTCGGCATCCTGAGTTGAGCTTACATACTCGAAACCTCGAGGTAAAAACATTCGTGTTCATCAGCGTTCACAGAGAACTCTGATACTCTGATTTCCTAATGCCTCTGTTTTCAGTCTAATCGTGGGTTACTGCTTAAATGAATACTTACACGTATGTGCATTAAAATGTTAACGGTTGTTAAACAGTTGAGTAGTAGGATTTTGGGTGATTTTTCTAGTTTCCTCTATTTTTCTAATTTTCTTCTATGAACATGTACTCCTTTTATAGTAGACTAAATAAAAACATAAAATCAAAATACTTACCGTGTCATTCAATGCATTCAGCTACTCAGTGTGGCTCCTTGCCGTACTCCCTCACGTCTTCCTCTCTTTAGAAGCAAGAGGCTGAGAGCTCATTGGTAGATGAACTATAAATAGAAAAGCATTTTTGCAAAGTACAAAATCTGAAAAAAAACAAAACAAAACAAAAAACCCACACCTAATATGTTAATAATCTTATGGGTATGCAAGGCGTTTTCCTTTTCTGAGTGTATCACAACAGGTGGGAAAAACACAGCTTTGCCAGTAGTTGGATATGAGCCCATTGGCAGTCTCTTTGCACTGTTTGGGTCTCAACTCTGCCCTTATATTGAGAAAACAACCGTAAGTCATAAACAACGTGGGTGGCTGTGTGCCAATAAAAATGGGTTAGGGGCGCCTGGCTGGCTCCCCTGGCAGAGGGTACAACTCTTGATCTCAGGGTTGTGAATTCAAGCCTTACGTTAGTATAGAGATTATTTAAAAAGAAAATCTTTAAAGAAAAGAAAAAATGTGTTTATGGACCCTGAAACTTAAATTTTCTATGATTCTCATGTGTCACAAAGTAGTCTTTTTAAAAAAGATTTATTTATTTGAGAGAGAGAGAGACCACAAGCAAGGAGGGGCAGAGAGAGAGGGAGAGAGAGAACCCCAAGCAGGCTCCACGCTCAGCTTGGAGTCCGACGTGGGGCCCGATCTCTCAACCCTGAGACCACGACCTGAGCCGAGGCCAAGAATCTGAGGCCCAACCAGCTGTGGCACCCAGGTGCCCCACTATTATCCTTCTTTTGATTTTTCCCAACCATTTAAAAATGGAAAAACCAGGGATGCCTGGGTGGCTCCATTGGTGAAGCCTCTGCCTTTGGTTCCAGTCATGATCCCAGCGTCGTGGGATAGAGTCCCGCATCCAGCTCCGTGCTCGGCAGGGAGCCTGCTTCTCCCTCTGCCTCGGCCTGTTCTGCCTGCAGCTCTCTGTGCTTCTGCTCTCTCTCTGACAAATAAATAAATAAAAATCTTTTAAAAAATGGAAAAACCATGCTTAACGTGTATGTCATATAAAACAGGCAGTGGGCCATAGCTTGTGGACCACGATTCTGGAGTTCTCCACTAAAAGATGTAAAAAGGCAGAAAGCAATGCAAGGGGAAGGACCTCCAGTCCAGTGTTTCCCACTGGGCACTTTTGTAACGGTTGCCAACAATTACAGCTGGCAACTTGTCTGAGTAGCTGTTTTACTTAATATTTTATATTTTACTTAACATACATAAAACAATTTAACTCATGTTCCTTTAGTTACACAAATTTATTTTAAAAGGAAATTTTGTATATCTCTACCACGAACAGAGAACTCAGTATCGCTTATGATAAAGGAAAGCCAATGGTAAGACCATTACACTGTGGTTAGGTGGTGCTCTAACCTGCTAAGAGTGAGGCCTGCCGCCTCTTTGTTTTTTTTAAAGATTTTATTTATTTATTTGACAGAGTGAAATCACAAGAGAGGCAGGCAGAGAGAGAGAGGAAGGGAAGCAGGCTCTCCGCTGAGCAGAGAGCCCAGGACCCTGAGATCATGACCTGAGCTGAAGGCAGCGGCTTAACCCACTGAGCCACCCAGGCGCCCCTGCCACCTCTTTGTTAACCAGGGGGAATCACTAAGTGTGAATCGTGTGAAGGTTGTATTAGCACTAAACACAGACTTGCTCCTTAATGTAATCAGACAGAAGGTGAACCCTCTCATTCGTGAACGCCGTGTCCACGTGCCACTGAAATTATCCAGCATAGAAATTAAAATCATCTCTGGGGGGGGCGCCTGGGTGGCTCAGTGGGTTAAGCCGCTGCCTTCAGCTCAGGTCATGATCTCGGGGTCGTGGGATCGAGTCCCACATCCGGCTCTCTGCTCAGCAGAGAGCCTGCTTCCCTTCCTCTCTCTCTGCCTGCCTCTCTTGTGATTTCTCTCTGTCAAATAAATAAATAAAATCTTAAAAAAAAAATCATCTCTGGGCTAATCCCTTGGGCCCATTCTTCACTTGGGGAAAGCTAACATTGTTGAAGTTTCTCAAAGCACGTACCATGGTGATGGGCATTACACAGATACCCAAATCGGCCAAGACTTAGATTTATGCATTGAAGAGCAAGTTTACTTTTTTTTCTTTTAAAGATTTTATTTATTTATTTGACAGACAGAGATCACAAGTAGGCAGAGAGGCAGGCAGAGAGAGAGGAGGAAGCAGGCTCCCCGCTGAGCAGAGAGCCGGCTGAGCTGCGGGGCTCCATCCCAGGACCCTGGGATCATGACCTGAGCGGAAGGCAGAGGCTTAACCCACTGAGCCACCCAGGCGCCCCACTTTTTTCTTTTTTAATTTTTACTTTTTTAGGACCAAAATTTGCTTACTAATAATGTACCTACAATTAAAATATGCTTCATGGGACTCCTGGCTGGCTCAGTTGGTGGGGTGGGTGACTCCATCTTAGGGTTGTGAGTTTGAGCCCCACGCTGGGTGCAGAGATTACTTAAAAATAAAATCTTTAAAAGTAAAATAAAATATGATTCGTGAGTGAACCATATTTCCCATAGGACAGAGGGGAGGGTCATAAAACCTGACTGAGTGTGTCTAAGAGAATAAAAACAGGAATGTTTTCAAGCACAAAATGAGAATTCCTCATTAACTTGTTTGCTCGGGGGAACAATGTATCTATTATTAGGCTTAGAAAGTTGATTTGCAACCTCATTCCTATGAACTTTGGGGCCCCTTCCATATCTAGTCTCCCACTTTGGAGCTTACAGAATTGAGTTTACTGTCTGTGAGAACTCACCTCTATTTCAATTTTAGGACCAGAGCATGCCTGGTAGTTTTTTTTCACCCCCCCACACCCCCCATCGCGCAAGCAATTGAGTTTAAATTACTATTTAAATGTCAGGCGAAGTTTACCAACATTTTCCACTCTTTATTTTTGCTGTTGGTTTAAGAGTAAAATTTTGTCTTGTTCTTCTCCATTATAATTGCTACTTAGGATTCTAGCTTGTAATTTTGCTGTTATGTAAATTATATCGCTCCAGTAGCAAACCCCAGCCAACAGTACTTATTTCCTTTCTCTGCCTTTGGAGACGGATTCCTTTTGAAAAGAAATGCAGAAACTAATGAAAGCAAGGGCCAGTATCTCTCTAGATCTCGCTTCTGATTTTATACGGGTCCCCAGAGGAAAGAACAGATAACGTGTTGCAATACTCGATAACATTCTTGGCCGTTTCTGATGATCCAGAAGGAAGGTCACTAATATATCAAGTGAAAAAAACATGTCCTTGATTAAAGTCACAATAATATATTATGTGTAACAACACAGGGAGTATGCATGACTCAGATTCTGGGAATATTAGAAACTGGAGGCTCAGCGACCGAAAGCAGCTTGCGGGGACTTGCTATGCTGGATGGGGTTTTGGGGAAAGCTTGCCAAATTGCACAGTGAAGTTTAACAGAAACCTAACAATTTTTACGCCAAGTTTAAGAAGGTGTGTTATGTACTTGCAGCTGAGAGGGATACAGAAAACCCTAAAAACAGTGCCTCGGACAAGAGAGAAGTTTATTTTCTTTCCATTAAAAGCTAGGTAGGTGGTCTACGGCTGCGATGAAGTCCTTGGATCCAACCATCCTCTCTCTGCCTCCGTGTTCTGCTGACTTCACTGCCTGATTGGCAGCAGCCAAGTTCCGGGCAGCAAGGGACTTAGAAAGAGGACAGCGACCCCCCTGACTCTGGACACTTCTGTCTCCATCCTGTTGGTCAGAACTTAGTCACATGCCTTTACCTCAACCACAAAGGAGGCTGGGAAACAGTCTTTTTTTCCTCTGGGTGGAAGAAAGAGAGATCTTGAAGGACGTCTAGAAGTTTCTACCAAAACAAAGCTGTCTTTCTGGATGTAACATAGCTGTATGTGGATAAAGGAAACACTTTGTTTTCATTCAGGAACTCATCAATGTTTTAATGCCGGGAACATTCACTGAGCACCTGCTATGCGCCAGGCCCCGCCCTGTGGGCGGAGCTACATTGGTGACCGAATCAATTCCCTGGCCTCGTGGAGCTTACATCTCAGCAGGGAGAAAAGACGATAAATACTAAATCTGAGTGTTAACTTACACCGTGTATGAGAAGGTATAAATGATTAAAGCAGGAAAGAGGAATGAGACAGGAGTTGTGGAAGTGGGGGAGGGGTGGTTGCAATTTCATGTCTGTGGTCAGGGCGGGGCCTCACTGGCAAGGTCACATCTCTGCACGGATTTGAAGGAGGTGAGAGAATAAGCCTTGCAGAGATCTGGGGCAAGAGCCTCTCGGGGCAGAGGAAGGGGCCAGCCCCAAGGGCTACAGGCAAGAGCATGACTGAAGTGTGCAAAGCAGGGAAGCTGGAGTTGGGGGAGGGGGGACTTTGCAGAATGGATTTGGAGGAGAAGTCAGAGAAGTCACTGGAAGCTAGCTCATCTAGAGCAGGCTCCTGTGGTTGCCCTAAGCCCCTGGGCTCTAACTCCGAGCGCCATGAGAGGCATTACAGTGTGGGGAGGGGCGGAGCTCTAACTACCCAGAGGCTGTGACTTAAATAAGCATCCTATATTGGGGGAATAGGGTAAAAATGTCCTCGCTGCTGGGGGCATGATCTGAAGTTTGGAGAACCCTGACTGGATCGATTTTCTGCTAGTGTGTATGAAAAACTGAGACATAATGGCATCCAGCTAGTTTAAATTTTATTCCTGATCAGAAAATTGTACTTATGAGCAATATTGGGTCACCGTGAGTGGCAATTATCATTTCATTCGCTGACATTTATTAGGCACTCAGTACTCACCTGATCTGATCCTGTATGTGGGTTACCTGTGGCATCTGCACAACTCAACGATTATCCTCTATTTCTTTTTAAAGATTTTTATTTGAGAGAGAGAGAGAGAGAGAAGGAGAAGAAGCATGGGGAGGGGCAGCAGGAGAGGGAGAAGCAGACTCCTCACCAAGCAGAGAGCCCCACACTGACACTGGGCTGGATCCCAGGATCCGAGATCATGACCTGAGCTGAAGGCAGATGCTTAATTGACTGAGCCACCCCGGGGCCCCGGACTATCCTTTATTTTATGGCTGAGGAAACAGAAGTAAAGTGTCTTGCTCAAGTCACACAGCTGGCAAGTGGTGAAGCTGGGGCTGGACCCCAGGCATATGGAGAGCCCACATCTTTTTTCCTTTCTTTAAGATTTTATTTTTAAGTAATTGCCACACCCAGTGTGGGGCTGGAACTCAGGACCCTGAGATCGAGCGTGGCATGCACTACCGAGTGAGCCAGCCACAAGACCCGGAGAGAGTCTATGCTTTTTTTTTTTTTTTTTAAGATTTTATTTATTTACTTGACAGACAGAGATCACAAGTAGGCAGAGAGGCAGGCAGAGAGAGAGAGAGAAGCAGGCTCCCTGCTGAGCAGAGAGCCTGATGCGGGGCTCCATCCTAGGACCCCGGGATCATGACCTGAGCCGAAGGCAGAGGCTTAACCCACTGACCCACCCAGGCAGCCCCGAGAGCCTACGCTCTTAATGCGATGCCAAATGAAGATCCGGGCACCTGGTGTGTCCCGGAACCTGATGAACTGAGACGTGCTCGAGAGTGCACAGTACTCAAGCCTGCTGGAAGGTTAAGAACTGCTCTGACCAGCCACGTGGGGTGCCAGTGGTCTTTTCTGGTCTGTAAATTTTGATGGTTTTCTGGCCCAACAAAGAAGAATTTGAAGGTAGAACTGGATATGCTCCTGAGGGTCGTAGTGATGGTCTCATGTCAGCTGGCATTCCCGGCAGGACTGCTGGCGTGTGAGCTAGGACCCTGCCCTTCACATTCAAGCCAAGCCCCCAGCAGGTACGTCATCCTTTATGCTGTGCCTCCTGTGGCTTGTGCTACTTCTGGTAGCCCTAGGAGTACATGTCTGACTCAAATGTAATACAGAATAATGAGTGTGGGCATAATCCTGGGTCAGGGAAGACCTGAGTGTGAAATTCAGTGCTGATACGTCACAGCTGTGTGACTTTGGGCAAGACGCTTCACCTCTCTGTGCCTCAAGGGTCTGGGAGAGGATTAAATAAGATCATGCATTTTAGGGGCACCTGGGTAGCTCCATAGGTTAAGCGTGGGATTCTCGGTCTCAGCTCAGGTCTTGATCTAGGGTTGGTGAGTTCAAGCCCATGGGTGGTGAATTCAAGTTTAAAAAAGAAAAAAGGATCATGCATTTAAAAAGCCCATAGGAGGTGCTCTATAGTTGTCTGCTATTAACCCTTTTAAAAGTCTGTAACCTGTCTACTGACTTCCTGTAAAATACGAGTGGTTGGAAAAGTACAAAAGTTATAAGCCAGAAATATTTGTACCCTCAATAATTTGAAACGTTCCCCGCCCCATACAGTCAGCCCTGCTCTAGCACTTGTTTTAAAAACAGAAATTTGTTCCAATGCGACCGATCTATGAGGATGTGATTCAACCCTAACACGCATCTCGCATTGGCTTAGGTGCAATTTCGTCCACAAGCAACACAACGTGAACGCCCCAAAGCGCACCCAGGTGAAAGACGCAGGGGCGGGGAATACGCGAAATGCGCACGTGCACATCCAAACACCTACGCGCTCCTTCCATTTATTGCGTATGTCACTGTCCACATCCGTCCACGCCAGTGTTACAACTTTTGTCCAAAATCAGGTGAGCCTCCTTCCACACTTAACAACAGTTCCCAGCTAACACCCACGTCCACAAACTGGAGGGTTTTTTTTTTTTTCCAAGGTAAAGGGCTATTTTTGCAATATTTACATATTTTCTTATCAGTTTGATGTAAAACTGTGCATCCATCCTTATATTAGGTTCCTATCTTTTTTTACTGTGTCACTGATGAACTTCTTCTATAAGCCCCATGGTTTTAGTTGTGTAATTTTGCATAGTGTGATGCTTCTTCGGAGCGTACGTGTCATCTTACAAAATTGACTGTATTACAAAATTAATTACATGCTCATTGCAGCAAATCCAGAAAAAAAACAACGAAAAAAAAAAAGAGAGAAAAAGGACAGCAAAAATTACCTGTAGTCCTACTGCCTCAGAAGAAATCATATTTGCTAGCTTGTTTTCTCTACATCTGCCCACAAACACACACAAGCAGAACCACGCAACCCTCCCCTCCCACCGCTTTTCCAGCCCTCTCTCCCTGCCAGTGCGATCATATGCATTCCATGCATTAAATCTTTACCCAGAACCCTATTTTCATAGGTTGCACCATATTTCATTGGATGGATGGACCACCGTTTGTGTGTAGAAACATAGATATTGTTTGCTTCTGACCTCAAAGGGGAAGCATTTGATAAGCCAATTCAAGCATTATTGTGTTCATCCCACGGGAAGGAAAGGTTTCCCATAATCTCACCCCAACCATCCCCTGGCAAATAGTTATTGACGGCTCTTTACATGCTGGGCTCTAACTAATGTGAGAATTCAGCAGAGGGGAAGAAATGGGCACAGAAATAGCTTTCAAGAAAGCAATGGTATAGTGAGGGCGAAAGCTGGTAATCGAATAACCGCACAAGGCGGTATAAAACTGTAGGATATAGTAAGTAGCTATGGAGGAAATATCAGTGAGATGTTACCATGGGAGACCACGGGGGTGTGTGTGTGTGTGTGTGTGTGTGTGTGTGTCTAAGAACCTGCCTGAAACTGGTGCCGCCCACAGAGGACCACAGGCTAAAGCATGAGGCACATTCTTCTGACTTGAACTCTTTATAATGTAGACACTAATTCTTTTCTAGAAATGGGACCAGGTTTATTAACTTGTCATATTTGCCTCCCCTTTTAAAAATATTTTACTTATTTATTTTTAAAGATTTAATTAATTTATTTGAAAGAGAAAGACAGTGAGAGAGGGAACACAAGCAGGGCAAGTGGGAGAGGGAGAAGCAGGCTTCCCGCTGAGCAAAGAGCCCAATGTGGGGCTCGATCCCAGACCCCAGGATCATGACTTGAGCAGAAGGCAGGTGCCCCTTCTGACTGAGCCACCCAGGTGCCCCAAGATTTGTTTATTTATTTATTTGGGGGAGAGAGAGAGAGAGCATGCGAGCATAAGTGGGGGGCGGGGCAGAGGGAGAAGCAGACTCCCCGATGAGCAGGGAGCCAGACATGGGCCTTGAATCCAGGACCCTGGGATCATGACCTAAGCCAAAGGCAGATGTTTAACCAACTGAGCCACCCAGGTGCCCTGAATGTGCCCCCCGCTTTTAAAAGTAAGCTCTGTTCCCATCATGGGACTTGAACTCATGACTCCAAGATGAAGAGTCTCATGCTCTACCAACTGAGCCAGCCCTTTTCTGCCTAACAGTTTACGCAGGGTTAGCTTTCCGTGGCCTCATGGTACAGTAGGTAAGACTCTGGCTCCTGGATTTAGATAGGCTGAGTCCCGATCCTGGCTCTCTGCCTTTTACCAGCTGTGTGGGCTTGGGCAAGATCTGTAACTCTGCCTGCCTTAGTTTCTTCATCTGCAAAATGGGCATGATAGAAGGGTTGCAAAAAGGATGAAAAAGACGTGATGTACGTAAAACTGTCAGCACGTAGCAGATGTTATGTGTTGGTTTAATGACTGCATATTCATTTGTTTAAATCAGGATTTCACAATCTGGGGAGGATTGATGTTTGGGGCCAGAGAATTGTCTGTGCTGGGGACTTGTGCTGTGCATTGTAGGATGGTTAGTAGCATCTCTGGTCTCTACCCACTAGACGCCAGCAGCAGGACTCTAGGTCTTGACAATCTAAAATATCCCCAGAAAAGGTGCCTGGCTGGCTCTTGATCTTGGGGTTGTGAGTTTGAGCCCCATGTTGGGTGGAAAGATTACTTAAAAAATAAAATCCTTTAAAAAAAAAAAACCCAAAAAACTCCAGAGGGGTGCCTAGGCGGCTCACTTGTTGAGCATCAACAAGGCTTGTTGACCCAACCCTTCAGCTTGGGTCGTGATCCCGCCGTCCTGGGATCGAGCCCCATGTTGGGATCCCTGCTCAGTGGGAAGCCTGCTTCTCCCTCTCCAGCTCCCCCGTGCTTGGTTCCCTCTCTCACTCTCTCTGTTATAAATAAATAAAATCTTTAAAAAATAATAATAATAAATAAAAATTTAAAAAACCTCCAGATATTGATGAATGTCCTGGAGGGTTAGGGGGGAGGAGGCCTAAACTGCCGCTGTTGAGAACCACTGCTTTTACTACACATAATGTACATATTTCTATCCACACATCCACGATACGCAACATGGAATATATTATATACTTACGTACATCGATATAAAATGTTATTAATATAAATAAATACGTTTATGAATAACATATCTACAACTAAACATATAGGGTATAAAGAGAAATGATACCTAAAATGTATATAAGTGTATATTAAAATACATATTTATAATTAAAGAAAGCATTGATGAGGAGAGTCGAAATGTTAAAAAACAAAAACCATGTTTATCGGGAAAAAAAACCCCGAAGGAAACAGAGGGCATTCCAAATTCGAGCCTTGTGGTATGGCTTCTAATTTCCACCAAAGTGAAACGCGGACCAGATTGGGGCAGGGACTGAGTGGGTCCTAGAGGAATGCGGTTTGCTTTGGGGGAAATAAGCTAGTGTGTGTGTGTGTGTGTGTGTGAGAGAGAGAGAGAGAGAGAGAGAGAGAGGGAGAGAGAAAGAGGGAGGGAGGGAGAGAGCAACAGGCGTGGGGAGAGGAGGAAGGGTGGCTGAAAAGACTTCTTGGTCGACCCTCTCTGGAAAAAGACATATGCAGGCGGGTTTGGAACCGCTTCTGGGCAGAAAACCATCCCCGCAGGGACACAGTCCACTTGGAGTTAAAGCACAGCTCACTTTCCCCCTTAAACAAAAGGTACAGGAAGCACTTAACCTGGGCGTTTCCCCAGGGTGAACAATGAGTTGGAGCCACTCATTTCCTCTCCTTGTTTCACAGGCCCAGAGCCCGGCTCCCAGGCCAAAACCCCGATGGTCAGATGGTCAGCGGGGAGAGAGTGGGAGCACGCGAGGCCGCCTGGGGCTCTCCTGCTGAAGGTGTCTCACGGGGGTGGGCGACACTGTGCACATCAGTGACCACACTCACGCCGTACTCTCGTGTGCCGCACCTAGTCCTAGGTGCATGCCCCTTTCGTCCTCACAGACTCCCCAGGAGGACAGTATGAGGATGTCTGTTTTACAGATAAGGAAACTGAGGCACAAGGGGATAAGTAACAGGCTTCTCAGCTGGCAAGGGACAGGACTGGGGTTCGAACCCAGGCAGGCTGCCTCCAGAGCCCAAGTTTCCCCTAAACCGGTGGGTCTCCAATGTGGTGGTGCCTGGGGGTGTGTGTGGGCATTTGGACCCTCAGAGAACATCTGGCGGGTGCTGTGTGCGGACATTTCCAGTTGTCACAGCTTGGGGTGTGCTGCTGGAATCTAGAAGATGAAGGAAAGGATGCTGCTGAACCTCCCCCAGGGCAGGCCCCATCCGGAATTATTCAGCCCTCAATGTCTACAGTGTGACTGTCACCAGACCCTGTTCTAGACTCTTCCAGGAAAAGACTATCATTCTTCCAGAACTCTTAACATTTGTTTGTTCCATCTAAATTACATATAATACGTGCTCATTGGAAAAACAGAGAAAGATACCTGTTCACAAAGAAAAACGGAAAGAGGTAAACGTGATTAACCGCCCCAGGACATTTGTTCATCTGTGTCTCATCTGCTAATTTCCATTTTCCCCTTGTCAAAAATAGGAGCCCTCTATATTTTTCTGCATATCTTTCACCTGTGTTGGGCTCCAAACCACAAGCCTTTGTGCTTGCTGTTCTCTCTTTCCAGAACCTTCTTCCTCCAGGTACCCAGGGGTCTGTATCCCTCCTGTATTAAGATCTGAGTATCCTTTGATTTCTCTCTAGATCCCTCTTCTACCTCTATTCCTTACCTGCCTGGCCTTTTTTTAAAGCCCTCATCTCTGACATCTGGGGGCATATGGTTGTGTCCTTCCTAGAATCTTGGCTCCATGTTGGCAGAAAAGGTGTGTCGTTCATGACAATGTGTCCCAGCCCCTAGAACAGAGCCTGGCAACAAGACACTCAATAAATATTTATTATAATCAACAAATAGATAAATGAATGAAAGAACAATGCCTTTATCATGTCTAGTCTTCAACATCCTTGGTAGATTCCCAGAAGTGGAATTGTGACCAAATTAAAACTTGTCACCAGAGTTGCATTTCCCTTATCCCTGTTCCCTCATCACCACTAGTTAGAGCTTACGTTAATTTTTTTTTAAGATTTTTATTTATTTGACAGAGAGAGATCACAAGTAGGCAGAGAGGCAGGCAGAGAGAAAGGAGGAAGCAGGCTCCCTGCCAAGCAGAGAGTCCAATGTGGGGCTCGATCCCAGGACCCTGAGATCATGACCTGAGCCAAAGGCAGAGGCTTAACCCACTGAGCCTCCCAGGCACCCCAAGCTTACATTAATTTGACACTATGTTTTAAGACCTTTCCATGTGTTCACTGAGTTATTCCTTAGAAAAATCCCCAAATAGTAATCATAACTATTTTATAGGACTTATAATATGCTAGACAGTGTTCTGTCTTATACATCTCAGCTCATTTGGTCCTTGTAACAGCTCTCTAGCACAGGTACCTTTTTATGCCCGATTTACAGACAAGAAACTGAGGAACCAGATGCTAAGTCCAGTAATTTCTCCAACATCAGAGAGCCAGAAGGTGGCACAGCCCAGACTGAGCCAGAAAGTGCAATTCCTGAGTCCACACTCTTAGCCACCCTGTTATCCTGCCTCTCGGGTGGGCTCAGAGCAGCCATGATCCCCATTCTGCAGAGAGGGAAGCTGACTTGCGGACAGGCTAAGAAACCTGACCAAAAATATGATCAGTGGTCGTAATCGTTGCGAACGGGATGGGTGAAAAACGGTGTGGTTTTCCTCCCCAAGGGTATCTCTTTTTCTTGCCTTTTCCTTTTAAAATTTGACAACAGTATATTTTATTACTTGGAGAAAGAGAATTTCTCAACTGAGAAAACCTGTATCGTGCTTAAATATAAACGTCTAATGTGGGAGTACTTTTGCCATCTCTGTCTGACCAATTAAGCTAAATCCAGACTCCTTTTACTCTGAAAATACCTCTTAAAATGAATCATTTGTTAACTTCCAAATAAATAAATAATAATAACAATAACAATAATTTTTTTTTAAGTAGGGACCACACCCAGTGTGGAGCCCCACATGGGGCTTGAACTCATGACCCTGAGAACAAGACCTGAGCCGAGATCATGAGTCAGACGCTTACCGACTGAAGCAGTCAGGCACCCCCCCAAATAAATTATTTTGAGCGGTAAGTCACAGAAATACTTAAATTTACAAGTTTACAATGCCTAAATGCAAGCTTGGATCGTGGGCAGGTGTATCAGTGAGAAAACTGGGGAAACCCATAATGTCTGTTTAGTTAATGGTATTGCACCAATGTTCATTTCTTAGTTTGTTTTTTTTTTTTTAGTAATCTCTGTACCTAATGTGGGGCTCGAATTCACAACCCCGAGATCAAGAGTCATATTCTCCATCGCCAGAGCCAGCCAGACGCCCCTAATTTCTTAGTTTTAATGGACATCCATGGGTCAGCAAGATGGGACTGACGGGGCAGTGGGCCGACAGGCACTCTTTGTATCAGCTTTACAACTTTTCCATAAATCTAACATTATTCCAAATAGGTTTTGTTTTTTTTTTTTAAGTGTTTAATGCTAATTGCTAAGTCTGCAGACACACTCCTAATGTGGCTATAGGCCAACATGGGAAACACCTGGTTGTGGAAACATTTTGGTGAAAAAAGAAAATCTCTGTTATCCTTCTGCTGGACAAAAGGGTATATTTAGCCTCAGACTTTTTTTGTGGTGACCTTTGCATTCTGAAATGAATTAGAGGTTTATGTGTAAGAATGCGGAGCTCAGGAAATCAGGAAGTGGATGGGGTGCCCACTTTCCTGTCATATTTCACTTGTTTACGTACCAGAGCGTCATCACGAGGAGAGATTTTGTTAGATTATGTTGGCATAGCCCTGTTCTGAGGTCTGAAGGCAGCCGAGTGTCGATGCACACCAGCGCCGCAGCCAAATCCCTTGACGTTCCTGTGTGGCCTTTCAATTGTACTGTTCAGCTGAATAATAGTAAATATAACAATTTTAGTTAAAGTATTATTTTAATGTGCTCTTTGTCTCTGGCTATTTTGACCTAAAATAAGTTACTATTTTTTATTTTGCAGAAACTACCAAAGGTTTATTTTCTTCTTTTTTTCCCTTAAGATTTAAAAAAAAAAATTATTTTTTTATTAACAGATAATGTATTATTAGCCCCAGGGGTACAGGTCTGTGAATCGCCAGGTTTACACATTTCACAGCACTCACCATAGCACATACCTTCCTCAATGTCCATAACCCAATCCCCCACCCCCCTCAGTTTGTTTTGTGAGGTTAAGAGTCTCTTATGGTTTGTCTCCCTCCCGATCCCATCTTGTTTCATTTATTCCTTTCCTACCGCCCAAACCCCCCACGTTGCCTCTCAACTTCCTCATATCGGTTTTTCCCTAAGATTTTAATCTCTACACCGAATGTGGGGCTCGAACTCACAGTCCTGAGATCAAGACTCGCATGCTCTACGGACTCAGCCAGGTGCCTCAAGTAACAGAGGTTTTGTTTGTTTGTTTGTTTGTTTTTTAGTGTCTCAAAGACAATGTGAGACAAATTTTGGAAAGCAAACCATATCCCCTGACCCATAACTTCATATTCCTGGGAAACATCGAGATGGGAACATCTGTTTGTCTTTATTTGCTCTCTTAACAAACGTAGCATTTCCCAGGCAGATAACAAAAAGGCGAATTTTCAGGGACTTCTGGCTCTACTGGCTGTCTTGTTCACTCCTCCGTCCCAGCACTTACCATGTTATCTGGCACATAATTGGTAATCATATTTGGGGAGCGAACGAAGGAAGAGAGCCAAAATTTACATAATATTCTTGCATTTAAGATCTTTAGCAAGGATAAAAACATTCAGTGCAGGAATGTTAAAGCATCCTTGATGGGGTGATTAAAGGCGCATGTCCACTGCCTGGGCTATCCATTTTTAGAAACAGTTTTTATTCTAAGCGATTTCTAAATTAAGAATTAGAGTAAGGTAGATTATCTTCCATTTGCTCAACCACGACAACGTTTGGCTTCTCAGAAATATTCAAACGCTTATATTTTGTTTTCATTCATGAACCAAATGTAGGGGGTTTGGGCTGGGCTTTTATTCAAATGACATTTTAAAACGGGGCATATGTTTCAGGGAGTAATTAGCGATTGTTTAATAGAACGACCCTTCAGGCCAGAAAGGCTGGGGGTCAGAATTGTTAACAGGCAGAGCACTGAAAAATAGTAAAGCATTAGCAGATAGCATAAATAGTCAAATCTGACCTCCAAAGGTCAAGAGAGAACTAAATAATTTGGTCACAGCACAGGCTGATTTAAATCAATGCAATCCTAATTTCCTTTTTTTGCCGGTTTGCTTTGGGTATGCCACGGTCCAGTACTCACCAGAAGTCAGAAGGGAGATAGAGAGCAGGGTAGGCTCCACTCAGTGATATAATTTTACTAAATGTGGGTGGCTTCAAGGGAAAAAAATACCCAGAAGTATTTCAGGCACCGAATGAAACTATTTAAACAGAACACCATTGTTGTGCTATTACTTGGTTTTGTTTCTCTAAGAATGATTTATGATGGTAACACCAATATAAATACGTAATTAACTATGGAAGCATTTCCTATCTCAGGCTTCCCACATCTTTCTTTCTTTAGGCTTTTTAGGTTTAAAATTAGACCCTTATTCCCTAAGACGGAAAAGGAGCAAAAATCTGTTTCGTTGCTGGACCAAAGGATAAGCATTTATCTTATTCTTTTAAAGTGAAAGAAAGATCAGAATTCTTTCAGATTTCCATCCAAAAAAATTTTTTTAATGGAATCATTCCCTTCCTTTTCACTCCTTCTGCCTATTTTTCCACATGGGGTGGACTCGCCTTTGTACATCTCCCACGTAGCTAAAAATACGTGCAGCCGTTCAAATTTATTTTCTTTACTTCTTAAGGTAATACACTGATACCCAGTTTTGATTAGGAAAAGGACATTTAAAGAGGGAAAAAAAATTCTTTTGGTGATTACAAAATCACTTTAAGACCCGGGGGGAACTATGCCTCAGTGACAAAACAAATTTGCCACAAATCATTGTACAAAAGAACAGCAGGACCCGAGCCTCGACTCTGGGACGGTTCCTATTCATTGTTCATTTGTTTTGGAAACCCCACCCTCCTCCTGCCATGTTCAATATCTAATTGGCATTCTGACCCTTCAGATAACTCAACATCTGCTACTCGGTTGCGTCTTGGAAACGCTTTGTTCCCTCCAGGCGGAGTTCAAGGGGCTCTCTTTCCCGATACACCGGATTCATGCGTGCCATTGTGGACCCCCCTCCCGGAGCCAAACAGAGCCCAAACTTTTGCGAGCCACCATGAGACCCTTAGCCACCTCCGTGTCCTAAACGCAATCATAATTCAACAGATGGAAAACTCTGAAGGCTGCGAGTCCAGGGCGGTGAACGAACCCATCAGGCTGACTTCTTGGAGAAGCCCCTGGAGGCTCTCATCCACACACCTATTTTGTGACTCTGGTTTTTTTATACATTTTTGGCTCCATAACCTTGGCTTTTTACTGTGAGGAGCCAACGTCCGGACTTAAAGTTTAATCTCCTAACACGGATTTTTGTGGATATAGACTGGGATTTTTTGGGAGGGCCACACACCTGACTGATTTTCTGACACGATTTCAATGACTCCAAGACACGCTAGGCTGTAGGTTTCATCATGATTTTATGTGCTGCTAAGAAAGAAAAACGTCCACGAATTCACTGATGACGTGACTTCGATTCTAAGACGCGGGTCTAATCCCAGAGATGTTAAAAATGTAAAGCAAAGGGGCAGCTGGGAACAATGATGTTTAGTTGTAGGTACAGAGCTTCGTACCGTTTTGAGGGAGAGATTATGCAATTTCGGTGTCCGCCGTTTACTAGAAAAATTCACAGCCTTTCAGCTGTTTTTCTCCTCTTTCGTGTCTGAGTTCTGTTAAGGGATGGCCCATGCTCGTCTCTCACCCTTCAGTTTTGATACTGATGCAAGGAAGGTCCCTTCTGAAACTGTCCCCCAAAATGTTCTCTGGAGCCACATGCTGGATTGTGTCCCACGGGCCACAAGTCAGAACCATACGCACAGGCAACTGATTTCCTTTTATTATTTTACTTGACAGTCTGGTTTCGGATCAGGAGGAAAATGTCTAATTATCTACTGGGAAGAATCAGAAGACCCACAGGGAGCTGAGAAAAGTCTGGAAAGTTCCTTTCTGAAGTGCCCGCCATACTTTTCCCAGAACAACCTGCCCTTGAAACTTATCTTCACTTTGGATCAGCCTGGAAGATTCTGATGCTAATAGTTTCAGCAGAAGCCAACAGAAGGGCATGAGCTCCAGTCAAACAATAGGAATCTGGGGCATCTGTACAAAAATTAAGCAACTGATTTGTTTTTCTTTCCCTGATTTAAATGGTTGTGAAGGGGCCTCACGGTGTGTTTTGGTTCAGCCCTCTGCTGGGCCTCTTTCTAGCTACGATGAGGCTTTTGGGCAAATGTTTGAATTCATGAAATGGGGGTAACACTGACCTCACAGGATCGAGTGAGTTAATGCATATAACAAGGGTTTCGTTCGGTGTCTTGTACGTGTCATGAATTGCACCGTGAACTATGATCATGCTTGTTGTTAGATACAATCCTTCTGACCCCAACTTGAAAAAATTTCATGCCTGCTCCCCAACCCATGCGGTGTTCTCTTGTTACGGCCTGGGATTCCTCTGATTTCTAAAGGGGGTAATCTATCATGATTGTTGTTAAAATTATTATTGATGATGTGCTTTTCTTCCATTGTTTCTGCCGGTTTTTCCTTCAAAACGTCAGGCCAGCCTTTTTCTACATCCAACGGCAATAACGGACAAGGAGTGTAATTCGTGGGCGGAATTTCCACCTGTGCTTCCTTTCCTCTTTGGAAGACCCGTTCAGAAATAATATTTTCTGGCGCTCTTCAAGTGCAAATGACAGGCTTTTCCCCTAATGAGTTGTAGCAGCTACATAATCGATGACCTCCTTCTTGGTTTGCATTCATCATTGTCTTTTTTTTTTTTTTTTTTTGACTGTCATCATTCCTTCCCAGAATTTCTGACCAAAAGGAAACACCCCGATGATTTAAGATTTTTGCCTTAGCAAAAATCTCAGGCTTAGGCCTTCCCAGGGTCATAAAGACGAATGAGGGGTGGTCTCTGCCCCGGAGAAAGGCACGGTAATGAGGACTAAAGCCCCAGCCCCGCTATTTAATTTGTTTACTTTAAAATATATATTTTTTAAAGATTCTATTTTTTATTTATTGGAGAGGAGAACCAGTGGGAGGGGGAGGGACAAGAAGACTCCCTGCTGAGCACAGAGCCAGATATGGGGGCTCGACCTCAGGACCTGGAGATCACAACTCGAGCCAAAACCAAGCGTTGGGTGCTCAACTGACTGAGGCACCTAGGCCCTTAAAAAACCTTTAAAATATGTCATGAAAAAAAAAATAAATAAAATAAAATATGTCATGAGCTACCAAGAAAGCAGGCCTCGGCCTAAGGGGAGGCAGAAAGTTTTAGGGGCCTCAGAGACTCAGCAGCCAGGGTAAACAATAATTCAATGCAGTATTTGGATCTGCTACTTTCTTGTTACCAGGCTTTGGGCAAATACTCACTTTTTGTGTCTCTCATTCCTTATTTGTGAAATGGGAGTGATGTTGACCTCAAGGGGTTGTTGAGGATTCGGTGAGGCAAGACATAGGATGCTCAGGGCCTAAAAAAAAAACAACAACAAAAAAAACAAAAACCCATGATGAACAAACTATGATTTCACTGAGTGAGTTTAGAAAAAAATCTAATGGTCCTGTGGAGCTAAATAAGTAACTACTTAATCATTTTACTTCCAAATAAGGATGGGGCAGCAAGGCCTGTGAGTTTCCTTTTTCCTGTCACCTCTCTCTTGTCAGAAAGTGGGTCTCAAACCGGGCACAGAATCTAAACCTCGACTGCCTTGAGTTTCAACTCTGGGCCTACCACCAAGGAGCTGGGTGACCTCGGGAAAATTACTTAACCTCTCTGAGCCACATGAGGATTAAATGAGATCACGGATGCAGAGTAAACACTCAGTAAGGGGGAGCTGGTGTCACAGACAAGGCAGCATAGCTCAGGAGATAAAACTGTCCTGGTTTACTCAATTTCTGCCTGTGACCAATGGTACCAGCCGTTGCTTTCAGAAGGGTTTCTCCACCTCACCCATGCAGGTAAGAATGTGTTAACGATCGGTGGGCGTAACCATTGCAGCTGACACAGACTCAGCAAATTTTCACACCACCCTGCCACTCTTTGGAACACTTTAAAACCTTATTAAAAAAACAACAACAACACCAAAAAACCTTATTATTATTTTTTAATTATTGTTACTGTTATTATTTGGGTAGAATGTTCAAATATACCCAGTAGTAGAGTAACAAGTTACCCCAATTCAATAATTATTAACATTTTGCTCATGCTTGGTTCAGTTAGGCCCCTCCATCTCCGAAGAATTTAAAGCATGTCTTAGGGAGCGCCTGGGTGGCTCAGTGGGTTAAGCCTCTGCCTTCAGCTCAGGTCATGATCCCAGGGTCCTGGGATCGAGCCCTGAATTGGGCTCTCTGCTCAGCAGGGAGCCTGCTTCCCCCCTCTCTCTGCCTGCCTCTCTGCCTACTTGTGATCTCTCTTTATCAAATAAATAAATAAAATCTTTAAAAAAAAAAAAAGCATGTTTTGGGCCTCCTGTCACCCCCTTCGGCGCTCATGTATAAAAAAACCCAACTTTTTTTTAAGTTAAAAACCACACAACGCCATCATCCCTTCTCCCAGGAGGAACCCTGATTCCCTGGCACGCCCCCCCAGTCGCAGTTCCATGGCCCTCATCATCTCAGACAGGCCTGCTTCACTCCTGACCCGCTCCAATCCGGATCCCAGTCTACCCACTGCGCTGGGTTGTCATCCAAAACCCTTTTCTCTGAAGAACTCACAGCGGGCGACTGTTGAATTTCTAACGTCTTCTGCTCCCCTGGGATCCAAGCACGGAACAAAAACAAAACAAAAAAATTCCCGACCTATTTTTCAAACATGTTTATCCAAGAGAAAGGGTGGCAGGCGGAGGCCCCACGAGCAGTGGAAGGGGTACTCAAGGAGTGTGTCGGGAGGGCCTGTGTCCCCTCCCAGACGGCATCCAGCCCCACATCCAGGTGTTGGGCCTCAAGCCCCCTTCAGCCATTGTTTACCGGCCTCCCGTGGATTAATCCCCTGTCAGTCAGGCCAGAGATGCTCTGGGGGAGACAGGCCTGCGTAGCATCCCATGTGTCAAGGCGCCCTTTGATACACTTTATCGCCTCTTATCCCTTCAGACGCACCATGACTCCTCTGCCGGTCACGGCCCCAGAGCTTTCGGATCTACGCAGGGACTGACACCCTGCTTTTGGAGGGGAGGTGGGGGGGGGGTTTCCTTTTTTTTTTTTTTTTTGGGCAGAAATCATTGTTGATCTGATAAGAAGGTTTTTGCAGAATCAAGTGACAAACGGAGAGTGTCTCATTCTGATGGCCCTGGGGCCCGTGGTCTTGTCAAAAGTGGGAGTGTTTTTTGCTTTTCTTTTCTTTTTTTTTTGAAGGGGAGGTGGTTCAGGAGGAGAAATGTATGAATAGGGCTTTCAGGGCAAGGGGGAATTAAAAACTTATCATGCACCCAAATTTCAATTCTAAAATATCATAACTTCACTGAAGGTAAAAGACATACAGATGACTGCGTGTTACTGTACAACAAATATAAACGTAGCAATATTAAACCAGTGTGCTTGGTTGGATTTATTTTTTCCAGGGACTACTGCTGCTTCTATTACTTTTTATGCTTTTACCATGATTGTTTTATATTTTTAAAATCACATTTTAATGATGTAAGCAGTGCATGAATCTAATTTGTAAGAACGTCCATACTTCAGAGAGAAAGCTGAAAGTTCTTGGCTACCATTGCTAAACTCAGTTTCCTATCTCTCAAAGAGGTAGCTGTTGCTCTCAGTTTGTTATCAACAATCACAGGCCTTTATTTCTATGCATGGACGTCCATATATATGTTCTAGACTTAATTTTCAAATCCTTCCTGGAGTCAGTATAACTGTTGCCTGATGGAAATGATAGGGACACCTTTCCAGGGGCGACAACAACAAAGTGGTAATAATGCTGATTTATGGATGATTATGATATACAATATAGCCAACTGCACAGACCTCCTAGGTCTGTGTACCCAAGAGAATCACCTCTGTTTCCTTTCCCGGACACAATTTCAAGAAGTACTGAATACCCACATGTTATAGGACAATGTTGAAAATGATAATTCTCTCTCATGTCCAGCTTTAAATCTCAGATTCCTAAAACTGTATACCCAAGTTGGATGAAAAGAAATTTTCTTGAAGCAGAGAGCCCCATTCACCTCTTACTTCTCCCCTCCCCAACTATTAACACTTTGCATTATTTTGCTATTATTCTTTCTCTCCTATTTATTAAACATGTTGAAGAGATGATGGAATTGGACTAGATAGTTCTCAACCAATATATTATGAGTTTCCTAGTGAAAAATAAAAATGGGGTCTCACTTAACATAGACTTTTGAGAGTTTGGGTTTTTTTTTTTTAAGATTTTATTTATTTATTTTTTTTTTGACAGAGAGAGAGGTCACAAGCAGGCAGAGAGGCAGGCAGAGAAAGAGGGGGAAGCAGGCTCCCTGCTGAGCAGAGAGCCTGATGTGGGGCTTGATCCCCGGACTCTGAGATCATGACCCGAGCCCAAGGCAGATGCTCAACCCACTGAGCCATCCAGGTGCCCCTGGAGTTTCTTTAAGGTAAAACATTTTTTCTGACTACAGTTTCTTTTTCTTTTTCTTTTTTAAAAGATTTTATTTATTTATTTGAGAGAGAGAGAGGGATAGGACAGAAGGACAGGGAGAAGCAGACTCCAGGCTGAGCAGGGAGCCTGCCATGGGGCCCAATTACAGGATCCCGAGCTCAAAGTCACCTGCTTTACTGACGAAGCTAGCCAGGGGACCCCAAATCTATTGATGTGAAGCACTGCTTGCCACTTGGTAAACTCCTGATTCCATAAATGTCTGCCATGAAAATGGGAGCAGGGACTTAAAACACTGAACCACAGATGCCTTAAATTCCCTCTAACAGAAGTTAAAGCATCAGAAATCTGAGTTCACATGATGGTAAAATTAATAATTATCACTGATTTTATCAAATGCGTCACGTGTCCACACACCATTGAAAGCATTTTATGTGCATTATCTCATTTCTTCTCACAATAACCCAGTGAGGTAGGTACCGCTGTTCTAGAAATGCTACATCTAAGGGGCAAACTGGAAAGACCCAAACCCTCCCCCCCCAGTAGAAGCTTACATTTTAGAGGCAAAGGCAGATTGACTAATAGGAAAACAAACACACCAAATCCTTTCAAAGAGTGAGTAATGGTATGAAGACATAGTGAGACCACTTTTCATCTTAGAAAAACATACTGTGTGGTCATGGTGCTTCCTATCAGTGCTCTTTCAACCTGATTCCACCTCTTTTTTTTTTTTTTAAAGATTTTTATTTTTAAGTAATCTCTGCACCCAATGTGGGGCCCCAACTTACAACCCTGAGAGCAAGACAAACAAGTCTTTGTTGAGTGACTTCTGTATGGCTGGCTGCCGGGCATCGTATGGTGAACTGGGTGGACACACCTAGAGTCTGCAGTCCGGTGGGGGAATGTGGAAAATAAACCTGAGAATCCATCAGTCAATCAACAAACAGAATTGTACCAATAGCCATGCCTGTGATAGAGTAAAGTCAGTCAGTACTTGGGCAGAGAAGGAACAAATGGGTGCCCGACTAAAGCAGACATTCAGCATTTGTGGTCTGGGAGGGCTCTCCCAGAAGATGAATTCTGAGCTCAAACTTGAATGATGAGATTATATTTAAAAAAAAAAAAAAAATGCAGGGGAAGCCGGGAAGCAGAATTGGCCTGAACACAGTCCCTGCTGGGCATGTTCCAGGGTAGCAAGGAGGGGGCCAGGGCTGAGTGGCTGGTGCAGACCCATGATTGTGGCTACTCTAAATCGTATGGAACTTACTCTGAGTACGTTGGGAAGCCCTGGCAAGAATGTAATGTAATGAACAAAAATCGTGCCACAACACGTTATTGTCCAGCGTTCCCATGGAACATTCCAGAGATGGAGGGATTAGGCACGAGAGCTCTTGACTTCCAGGGTCTCAAAAGAATCGCTGAGTATCGTCTCCTGTAAAACCTCCCCCTGCAGGACTCACAGACCCCTCATCAGAGCAGATCCTAAGGGGTTGGAACCTTTCACGCATGTGTGAATGTTGGGGGCAGGGCAGAGGAACAGAAATGTGTTACAGTACTCAGAATGTGGATTTCAGCTTTTGTTGGCCAAGGGACCCTACTGTAGGTGACCCACTGCCTTCTAAAAGTACCATTTCAAGTGAGAAGAAACCCAGAAGGAAAAAACCTAAGCTATATGTCGTTAGAGCCGCTGGGGAGCATTTAAATATGGTCTCGTCTGGAGGACTGCCTGCTGTTTGATCCTACCCACGGCATGTCAGGGGCTCCCCTGGAAACTGCTTCTGTTGGTCACTTCTGGGGAGGAACCCGGGAAGCTGGGAGTCGAGGGAGAACCTTCTGCTGTGTACCCTTTTATGCCTTTTACATTCTGTAATATGAGACTCTGGTGGCACGTTCAGAAAAACCTGGAAGTTACATAAATAACTAAATTTGCTACTCCTGTTTTCATCAGTGAAGCAGGCTGAACTTTTTAGCGGTCATTGTCTCAAAGGTATCTAAAACTGGTTACTTTTTTTTTTTTTTTGGATTTTGAGGATGATGTTCATTATTTTAACTCCAATATTATATTATTCAAACACCATTAAATGCCTACCGAATACAAACCTTTTGCTAAATTCTTCTGCAAAGCATACATTTTCTTAACCAAAAGTGGGGTGAATGACAGTTACACCAAAGTCAAACCGTTAATGGATCACGTGCCGTGTTTAATCCATGATATCACTTAATGGGTGTTTTTGTTGTTGTTTAGAGAAAATTCTATGAAATCATCACAAGTCTTATTGACCTGGAGTGATTTATTGGGGTGGGGGGGAGCCAGCTGTCCGGGAGGACCGATAACGCGTGAAAAGCTGCATTCTTTGCTGTTTGTTTTCTCAGGGTGTGTTAGGGGATGGTGACAAATAATAAGAAACTGCATTACCCCATCTTACCAGCATTCCTGTGCCTGATCTTTCTTTCGTACCACTTAGTGGAAAACACACACGAAGAAAGAAAATGAAATAAGAAGGACGAAATGTGTGCATAGTTCAAGAAGTTAACTTAAATTTAGATTGCTAACTTACCGCACTGTGCCTTTAAAAAGTTTTCATTAAAAACCCCACATGCCTATACCACACACACACACACACACACACACACGCACACTTGTATAACCTCAAGGACTCCCATTGAGATGAGGAAAAAAACAGGCTTTGACCGTTTGGTTTGAATAAGTAGTACAATTGCTATTTGTATATTTAAAAAATTCCAAATCTTATTGAATTAGGTCTATGGGCTCTGATGAAGGTTCAGGAAACAACGGAACCACTTGTGTGGCTAATTGCAGAAATTTAAAGAAAACACTAATGTCACAGAACACAGTTTTAAGGCAAAACGCAGAAAGGGGATGGCCTTGGCCATTTGCTCCATTTCTTTCCTGGTATCCGGAGGAGCCTGCTGGATTACATTTCAGCGTGATGATTCCCCGGAAACTGAGCTACAAGCCCCCGGATCCTAGCACTGGAAGGTTTCATAGCCAATGACTGAAACCCCAGTCCATCCCTGTGCCCGGAGACTGGACAGCCAAGCGTACTGCTGGGCAAGGATTCACTTGCTGGTTCCAGGCTTCTCTCTGCCCCTGGCCCCACCTGCTCTCTGTGCCTTTCCAAAGGTTTCAGCCTACAGCTCTGTATCAAGGTGAAATGTAGGTTGTACTTGGGGCAGCCAAGGCTCACGGTGCCTTCGGGGACAGCTTCTCTCATTTTACAGTGAAATAAAAAAGGGCCAGTCTTTCAGGATTCAGAGATAGAAGCTTCCAAGACTTTCTGATCTGATCAGTTTTGATTTCTAGTAGCAGAAATAGAAAACAGTCATCAGATCATGGGACTTGACAAAAGGTCAGCTCTCTGGCTTTACATCTTCAGACAGAAGGCTGTAATGGGAGAAAAAGTAGATATTCATAAGAATATCTATTTATCTGCAAGAGGACTCTATCCGGCAGAGCAGATCTTTTTTTTTTTTTTTTTAAATAATGTGAGCCTAGGTGCACACTTAGAAACGTCCCTATGGAGGGAAGCTTTTCCTCTTTGCATCTTTTAATGGGAACGGAGGACTTTGATGGCTCCGGCACATGGCTGTGGGGTGAGGCCCCACTGAGCTCAGATACGGGCACCGAGACTGTGTCAACAGGACTAAAAATAGTTGAAAGTTGAGAGATTCGGTTAGTCAACACTTAGGGTTTGTGGGGGGAGGGAAATGCACTCAATGACTCAGCTTGACTCGGTTTCTCCATCTAATGAATTTATTGTTATTTTGAAGTCTGCAGTGAGGCAAACAGCTTCTCTGTGGTGCCAGGCGCGGTTCTAAATGTTCTACAAACACTAACCTGCTCAGGTCTTGTGACTTTTCTTGTCCCCATTTTAATGAGGAGGGAATGGAGCCGTGGAGAGGGTCGCAAACCTCTGGTCTACAGGTTACCTCTGACCCACAGGTAGATTTTTGTCTGACCTACAAAGAATTTGAAAGATCGCTGAAATTCACATAAAATGGGAACCTCAGGCTTTTCTTGCAAAAATGGGAAGATCTGGTGACTTTGCACCTGCATTTCTGCCTGGAGACCATTGGCTGGAGCACAGAGGTGAGAGGCAGAGAAATGCCTAGACCAGCTGGAATGACACATGCAGACACGGTCCTGGGATGGGGACTGGCTTTCCTGGCCCCCAGACTTCCCACTCGGCCTGCTGCATGCATTTCTGGTGTGTGCCTGGGCCCTGAGGTCACTGGAGTTGGTGACCCTGGTGTGTCAAGCTATAGAGTTCACTGAAGGGGGCAGATCATTGATGGTGGTGGTGAGGAGGGGCTGGGAGTTGAGGAAGAAATAGAACATTTGTTGAATAAATGAATGAGTCCCTGGGCTTGAGCTGAATTTTCTGGATGGCAAGAAGGATAGTGAGAGGGGTGTCTGGGGGCTCAGTCTCTTAAGTGTCCAACTCTTGATTTCAGCTCAGGTCCTGATCTCGGGGCCATGAGGAGCCACATCAGGCTCCCTGCTCAGTGTGGGGTCTGCTTGTCTCTCTCCCTCTGCTCCTCCCCCCACCCTCAAATAAATGAATAAAATCTCTTTTAAAAAAGATAAAATCTTAAATCTTTTTAAATTAAAAGATTAAATCTTTTTCAAAGAAGATTAAAAAAAATCTTTTTTATCTTTTTAAAAATCTTTTTTTAAAAAAGATTTTATTATTTACGTGAGAGAGAGTTCGAGAGTGCATGGCAGGGGGGGAGGGGCAGAGGGAGAGGTAGAAGCAGATTACCCCCTGAGCAGGGAGCCCGACCCTGAGATCATGACCTGACCTGAGCCGAAGGCAGACGCTTAACCAACTGAGCTAACCAGGACCCCCCCGCCAAATAAAAATCTTAAAAAAAAAAAAAAAGAGAAGAAAAGGAGTGAGAATGTTTTCTGCAGGGGACAATAGAAGGAATGTCTTAATGTGGTGGTCTGCAGTGGACAGCTCTTGAGTTGGGCTGCTTGGGTTCAAACCCCATCTTATTAGCTGTTGCGCAGTGATCTCTGGGCTTCAGTGTCCCATCTGTAAAATGGGGCTAAGCAAGTAGCTGCCCCACTGGGGAGCCAGCTGCACAGATGAAATGTGCTATAGAATACTCGGTGCCATGCCTGGCACATAATAAGTGCTCAACAAACATTACTTATGAAAAGCCCTTTAAAAATGTTCCTTTTAGGGGCGCCTGGGTGGCTCGGTGGGTTAAGCCTCTGCCTTCAGCTCAGGTCATGATCCCAGGGTCCTGGGATCGAGCCCCGCATTGGGCTCTCTGCTTGGCAGGGAGCCTGCCTCCCCCTCTCTCTGTGCCTGCCTCTCTGCCTACTTGTGATCTCTGTCTGTCAAATAAGTAAATAAAAAAATCTTTTAAAACATTCCTTTTAGGCCATCCAAACAAAAGCTTGAAGTTTAGTTAACAGAACACCCAACTGTTGGTTTCGTAATAGTGACAAACGTATCCTCGGTGAAGGGAAACTGTACTGTCTTTGCAACTTCTCTGTAAATCACAGATGATTTCACAACAAAAAATATATTTTAAAAATCGCCTTTGGCTGCAAAGGATGTAAGTCCCTTTTCTTCAGTGGCAATGCTGGACAGTTACTGAAATTAAATCACTAAGCACACTGTCTGGTTTTCATGTACGGAGGTCATAAAAACCACGTTGGTGAAGTAAATGATTTCCCCAACTGTTTTTTTTTAAAGGTATGTGGTAGTTTTGGGAAACAGCACTTTCCAAATCCTTGAAGCCCAGGGTCACTATTAAATGGGCATTGGGGGGCCATGGTGGCCATCGGATCACGCTGGGAAGACAGCGCTTAGCAATGATCATTCTGGTCACAATAGAGACGCAGGATGAAGACCAGAAGTCAGACCAACCGGACTGAATCTCAGTTCTATGGCTGCCGCTTGTGTGAGCCCCAAGCAAGCCACTTAAGCTCGCTGAGCCTTAGTTTCCTTGTCTGTATGATGGGTATCATAATAATACCTACTTCATAGACTTAAGACTTAGCAAAGGGCTTCAGCTCTGGAAACTATTCAATAAATAAATTGCTGAGCATTTCCACACTCCTTTTTTTCTGGTTAATTGTTGATCTTATGATCCCCAAGCCAAATCAGAAAGTATCATTTTAATAGACACTTGTGAAACTGAGGTTTCCAGGCTTCCATGGCCCTGGCAGGAGTCCTGGCGACATATTTGAATGGTCACAGGTGTTTGTAAAATTTGCAAACATAATATGTTTATAAAGTCTTTGTTTTAGGGGTGCCTGGGTGGCTTAGTCGGTGAAGGATCAGACTCTTGGTTTCAGTTCAGGTCATGATCTCAGGGTCATAAGACCAAGCCCCACATAGGGCTCACATCGGGCTCCATGCTCAATGGGGAGTTTGCTGGAGATTTTTTTTTCTCTCTCACCTTCTGCCCCTCCCTTCCTTCTCTCTCTCAGATAAATAAACAAATCTTTTTTTAAAAAGATTTATTTATTTATTTGACAGACAGAAATCACAAGTAGGCAGAGAAGCAGGCAGGGAGAGGAGGAAGCAGGCTCCCTGTTGAGCAGAAAGCCTGGTGCAGGGCTCGATCCCAGGACCCTGGGATCATGACCTGAGCTGAAGGCAGAAGCTTTAACCCACTGAGCCACCCAGGCGCCCAAATAAATAAATCTTTAAAAAAAAAAAAAAAGTCTTTGTTTTAAAGAGTCCCTTTCTCCAATTGCAAAAGTTCAGGTCTCACAAAATCTGGAACTGTCCCTGCATGGAAGACAGGTGTGGCCTCAACAGGCTCCAAAGAATCAGCTCTTCTCTCTCTGCACCGGGATTCAATGGTACCCAGTACTCCCAGGCCAAATGTGGGACCGCTGGATTTGGGGCTCAAACATCTGGCTTCCCTTGCCTCCCGGAGCTACAGCTCCTCATCTGTCACGTGGGAATTAGTTAAGATAATATACAACCGATCCTGGGAGATAATCCATACACATTTATTTAAATTTCAATGAACAAATCGTAACTGGCCTTTGTCATAAGGGGATTCCACATGTGAAGTACGAACACGGCGTCGTTCTCATGCAGCCGTCTTCTTGTTCGTAATCATGGGGCCGAGATGCCCATCAGGCTTGATTACCTTCAGATTCCAAGGGACAAGGCCCCTCGTGGGACAGCTGCTGCCTCTTAAGAGGATGAGAAAGCATGAACACCTAATCCGAGACAATGAATAGGAGTTGGGCAGGGGCAGGAGCCCTGATTAGGTGCTCAGCGACTATCCGAGGGAGTGCAACGGAAATGGAGTCAAACCAGAGACCACAAAGGTCCTGATTTTTTTGTCCCGGAAACCCTGTCCACCTGGCTTCCCTCAACGAGTTCAGGGTGGCGGAGGAACACAGAGGCCACGGATGTGAGCGGTGCAGTTGACAGAAGAAAGAGCCTTGTTCGAATCCCAGCTCTGTCCCTTGCCATCTACACGACTCTGGGAAGCTGCTTAAAATCTTTGGCCTTAATTTCCTTCTCTGTAAAATGAGGACAACAGTACCTACCTTGTTCGAATTTATCCATACAGAGCTTTTAGTGCAGCGCTTGATACACAGTAAGCGCTCAATAAATGTTCACGGTTAGTATGAGGCAGCAGTTACCAGAATCCGTTTTCCTGTTTCTCTTTTATTGTTTAAGTAGGTGCCACACCGGGCGTGGAGCCCAACGTGGGGTTTGAACTCATGACCCTGAGATCAAGACCTGAATGCTTAACCGACCGAGCCACACTGGTGCTGCCCTCCATTATCCTGTTTCTTGAATGTTTGGTAGAACTAGCTTGTAAACTGTTTATGCCGGGTGTGTATTTGTATGTGTACGTGTGCGTATGGGTCCGTGTGTGTGTGCGTGCGTATCGGCCACTGATTCCGTCTTCCCAACAGTGTCAGGTCTATTTAGGTCTTTATATCATGGCTCAGTTTTGTTAAGTGAGGTTTCCCTAAGAAGCAGTTAATATCGTCCAGTGTTCATCCTTTTTATCATAAAACCTTTTCTGCTTAATTTTCAATTATGATTTTCTTTCCTATCTGTAGTTAAGCTTCGTTTTTATGCCTAATATCATTATTTATATTTTTATTTGCTTTGATCAGTTTAGTGAGATATTTTCCTTAGATTATTACTCTTTTCAGACAACCAACTTAGTTCTTTCTCTCAAAATCTTTTGCTTTCTATTTTGTTTTCTTTAGAATTACCTTTATTGATGGGGCGCCTGGGTGGCTCAGCGGGTTAAAGCCTCTGCCTTTAGCTCAGGTCATGATCTCAGGGTCCTGGGATTGAGCCCCGCATCGGGCTCTCTGCTTCCCTTCCTCTCTCTCTGCCTGCCTCTCTGCCTACTTGTGATCTCTCTCTGTCAGATAAATGAATAAAATCTTAAAAAAAAACAAAAAGAATTTCCTTTATTGATGTCTTGATAGCTCAGTTGGTTAAGCATCCACTTTTGGCTCAGGTCATGATCCCAGGGTCCTGGAATCGAGTCCCACATTGGGTTCTTTGCTTAGCAGGGAGCCTGCTTCTCTCTCTGCCTGCCGCTCCCCCTGCTTGTGCGTGCATGTGTTCTTTCTCTCCTTGACAAATAAATAAAATCTTTTTTAAAATTACCTTTATTATTATCTTCCTTCTGTTTTCTTTGCATTATTCTATTTTTTCATACTATTTTAATAGCTTGCATTGGTAAGGATTAGCATGTGGTGGAAACATTAATTCTTACCTCACAAGCTTTTCTGAAAAGTGAAGGAGATTCTGCATGAGAAACGGTTGTCAAGATGCTTGGTAAGTGCTTGATAGGTGTGAACTATCAGTAGTATCGGCAAGCCTCAGTTTTATCGTCTCTAAAATGGGTCTTTGAGAAGATTAAATGAAATACTTTGTGTAGAGTCCTTGGTTCATGTATGTCGCTTGTGTGATCAGTATTACTGTATTATTTCCTAGGTGTACACTATATTTGTCACCAATTATAATGGTCACAGTTGTGTCTGGGGCAAGCAAGAGCTTTGGCTTCCTCTTCCAGGACGAGCTACCGAATTGGCAAAGCCCAGTGCAAGATCAAAGTGTGGGGCCTCTTGGTACAGTCTTATTAAGAATTCCAACATGGCAACAACAGGGCATTAAACCAAGAACAGGGCCCTTCTGCGCACAGGGACAAGTTGCATACCCCTGAAGTTGGCCCTGTCCTCTCCCAAGGTCACCTGGTCAACTAGTGTTTGAGTCTTGGAGGATCATTGTTACAAAGGCCTCTTCCCCTGTCCCTCCACACATGTGCATTCTCCATTCTTCTAACTGGTTCCAGGACCTTGGAATTCTGTCTGACCCCTAAGGCCGCCCCTAATGCAATCAGAGGGACACTAGATCCAGAGTCAGCGCCAAATCAAAGGCCAGGACAAAACCTTGGATAAATTACAGCCGTTGTAGAGAAGCCACCTTCCACCTTGTTCTCATATTCCGTATGTTTATAGTCATAACTCAATGAAGCCGGCCACATTTGCCGTTGATAAACCTGGTTGGGTAAGCAAGGCCAATGGGGTAACAATAATAACCAGAGCAATTGAAGAAGGCGACAGGCTTTGGTTTGGAGGCCAGATCATACTTTTAAATAGGCAAAGGTGTTTTCGAAAAGAATGTGTGATGACTTATATTGATAGGACTCAGAATGGCATTTTTCTACAAGCAATTGTTTTCTTGACTTCGCAAGGATAAGTCATCTTGGGAGCCATATATATGAACACACGAGCCTCCCTGAAATGCTGGTGCTTTCTCTGCTGCCAACGGTGCTTCTGTCCAGTAAGAATGAGAACCACAGCCTCCCCGCAAGGAATGGTGCCTCAGCAGCCAGCATCCCTCAAGCACTAACCATGTCCAGGACCCTTACTAGGCACTTTCTAAGGGCTAGCTTACTTAGCTCTTTGAACCTCTCTATGGCTAGTTAGTTGCCCAAGTTCACTTAGGAAGTGGGTGAGCCAGGTCTCCAACCCACCTATTTGCCCACAAAACCTGCGTTCCCAGCCACCGTCACGTGTCGCATAAATGTAAATGCAAAAAAAGATAAAGAATCAGGAATGATCACTGATAGGTCTGTCTGTACTTAATGCAAATTGTACTAAGGCCTTCATACATATTGTCCCCTTTGTACCTCACCCTGGTTTTGTGAGGAAGACGGGATTATTATGATGCCCATTAGACAAACTGGAATCTAATACCTGGGACGTTGCTACAGGCCAGACAGCTAGTGACGGAGTTCAGAAAGGCTCTCTATGCAGTTGTGACAGTCAACTTGGGCTGCTGTATAACAAGGTATAAGGTATCATATGCTGGGCGGCTTAAACAACAAACACTGATTTCTTCCATTTCTGAAGGCTGGGATGTCCAAAATCCAGGCACCACAAATCTGGTGTCTGGTGAGGGCCCCCTGTCTGGTTTGTAGACGGCCACCTTCTCATTCACATGGCAGAGAGCTGAGACAAACAGAAGATAAGCTCTCTTGTGTCTCTCTTTTTTAATTAATTTTTTTAGATTTTATTTATTTATTTGACAGACAGAGATCACAAGTAGGCAGAGAGGCAGGCAGAGAGAGAGAGGGAAGCAGGCTCCCTGCGGAGCAGAGAGCCCAATGCGGGGCTCGTACCAGGACTCTGGGATCATGACCTGAGCTGAAAGCAGAGGCTTTAACCTACTGAGCCACCCAGGCGCCCCTTGTGTCTCTTTATAATGGCACTATTTGTATGATGGGGCCTCTATTCTCATGACCTAATTACCTCCCAAAGGCCCCATCTCCCGAGGCCATCCCACTGAGGATTAGAGATTCAACATGTAAATTTGGGGGACGGGGGAGGCACAAATATGTAATTCATAGCAGCTGTTATAGCTTCTGAAATCAGAGAAGGGGAATTTCTTTTTCTTTAAAAATTTTTTTTTAAAAGATTTTATTTGTCAGAGAGAGAGAGAGAATAAGGAGGGGAAGCAGCAGGCAGAGGGAGAAGCAGACTCCCCACTGAGCAAGGAGCCCGATGTGGGACTTGATCCTGGGACCCTGAGATCATGACCTGAGCTAAAGGCAGACGCTCAACAGATTGAGCCACCTGGGCATTCCAAGAGGAATTTCTTTATTTTCTTTGTGGCCATGGAGAACATGACTGTTAACTTTTAAATTTTTACTACTTATTTTTTGCTCAACATGGAACATGTTTGGCCTTCACTATTCCAAACAGAGAGAGGCACAGGGGCCCGTGAGCCCTCAAAATCGTGAAGTCACACACACACACACACACACACACACACACACACACACACACACACACGATGGCTTGACGCCAGTGATGAAGGAGTTAAAAATCCTTTCGCTGGTCAGCCTCAGACATTTGCTGAACCAGGCCAGCAACTTTTTCTCCCCCCCAGAAAAGGTTATAAGTAAACACAGTGTGTAACAGATCTGTACTCTCTCATTCCAAGCCACGGTCAGCACTGGAAGGTTACAGGAAACCCAGGGACAGACTATACGTGAGGATTAGGGGTGACAGAGGTTCCCTTTCTCTTATCATAGGCTATTGCTTTTAATTTGGAGAACACTCAGATCAACTCAAAAGTACAGAACACAGGCTAATAAACACCTATACTCTCACTGCCCCAAATCACCGAATATAATCTGTTCAACCTCTGAGATATTTTTTGAATAAAAAAATAAAACACACCAGGGGCACCTGGATGGCTCAGTGGGTTAAAGCCTCTGCTTTCGGCTCAGGTCATTGATCCCAGGGTCCTGGAATCGAGCCCCACATTGGGCTCTCCGCTCAGCGGGGAGCCTGCTTCCTCCGCTCTCTCTCTGCCTGCCGGACTACTTGTGATCTCTATCAAATAAACAAATTAAAAAAAAAAAAAAACATACTGATAAAGTTCCACCCACTATACCCATCCTTGAGCCCTCCTCCCCATCAAAACCTACAGTATCATGACATTTGTGTTTCCTCCCAGCCCTGTTAGAGTAATTTTAATATTTTATCTGTATGTATATATCTGTCTATATCCATCCCTATCTCTAAGTGTTATGTTAATTTATATAAGTACTTTCTTGTTCCATTTCTGTTTTCCAATGTTGCGTATGTTGATACATACGATTCCTTTCAACCCCAGGCTCAGATTCCCTCTCCGGAACATATCACGTTCTATTTACCCTTTCTCTGACTGGTAATATTGTGGCTCTTTGCAGCATTTTGCTATTCCAGCCGGGCTGGGAGCCTCCTTTCGACCTTGAGGCATTTGCTAGCCTGGGGTTGTACGTTCTGGCTATGTACGGTGTTCCCAGCAGTTGATACACGACTTTCCCAAGTGTCACAGGGAAATGTACTCCTGCTCTGCACCCCTGCCTTCCACCTGGGGCACAACTCATACTTGTAACACATCCGAGCTCTTCACCCAGCTTAGGAGACCCATGGGAGCTGCCCAGTGCCCACACCCCCGCTTCCGCTTCCTGCCTTGGCCACGCTGTTCCTGGCATGGCCAACTCCTTTCCAGCCCCTGGACCTTGTGCTGACTGCTCCTCTCCCGTGCTGAGAGCCCCAGAAGGGGCTCCGCTGTTCTTCCCCAGACCTGAGCTGGCCCCAATACTATTGCCACGTACCCCCGTGGCTGTTGCATCTGACTGGATTTCTAACTTTAACTTCAAAACTGACCCTTCACTCAGTTACTACAACACTCTTTTCTTTTTTTTTTTTAAGATTTTATTTTATTTGAGAGAGAGACAATGAGAGAGAGCATGAGAGAGAAGGTCAAAGGGAGAAGCAGACTCCCCATGGAGCAGGGAGCCTGATGCGGGACTCGATCCCAGGACTCTGGGATCATGACCTGAGCTGAAGGCAGTCGCTTAACCAACTGAGACACCCAGGCGCCCTACTACAACACTCTTATGGGGATTCGGTAGCACTGAGTAACTTTTCCGTTTTATGAAATAAACTTCATGAAATCTAAATTCAGATCAAATCTCTTCCATGAAAATCTCGTGTCCACATTGAGATGGGCTGTTGGCGCAAATCACATCCTAGGTTGCAAAGACTTAGTATGAAAAAAAAAAAGGTAAAAAAAATCTCATTTGTTACTTTTTGGCAATTATCTCTCCCACTACTAGAAAACTGAACAATCCTAGAGGTTAACTGTAACAGAACAGATTATTAAATAAAAGCAAAATTCAAGAAAATAAGCAATAAATTGAAAGAAACTTAAAAGTTTGAAAAACTAGAACCAAGAGAAACACTAGAACACGAATAAAAGAAAACACATCATTACCATAAAATAAGAAATAGCTTGAAACGGCTTCCACCCATTTCTTTTCTCCTTCTTAAATCTGGCTACGAGAACGTGGAGCTCTCCAGGCGTGTGGTTTGGGACGGACTGCACCGCCCAGAGCCTCCCTGAGCCTCCTCCTTTGGGTCCTTCTGAACTTTGCGGTAACGTCCCCTTCTCCATGGGACCTTTCCTAACCGGACACACTTGAACATCACCCCCTCGCTGCACGGTCCCATCACGTTGCCGGGCAACGCCCATCACGCCTGACATTGGGGGGGGCGGGGGGGGCGTTTATTTCTTTGCTGTTTGGCGGGCGCTGGGGTATCAACGCGCCTTCTCGACAGCCTGGGCGCCCCGGTCCAGCACTGTACTCGGTGCCAGAAGCGTGTCCGCCTCCTGCTCTATGCCCGTACATTTTTGCGGACTCGTCCCAATCATTCGAACAGTTCCCAGAATTGACGAAACCAACGGCAGATTGCCACGCATACCCCCGACCCACCCTCCTCGGGACGATGGGGCCTGAAATCGAACACCGAAAGCCGACGTTTGCTATTTTGCATTCCAGGTGCAATTTGATCTAATTATTTTTAATTTGTCACCCAGCCTGCCCGGAAGGTGGAAACCCGGGATGGGATGGAGGGAGAGAAAAGATAGAGTTTGGATTGAGCGCAGGAAGCACGTTTGCCTGCAGCTTGATAAAAGATCATGGCCGGAACCAAAAAAAAAAAAAAAAAAAAAAAAAAAAAAGAAAGAAAGAAAAAAAAACCCAATCAATCATTCCTTTCTTGATGGCTATTTTAAATATTTAGCTGAAATTGTCCTCATCTGGGTGTCAGCTGTTTTCTCTGCAAACACCCGTAGCCTTTGTGCTCACACACAATGCTGGGAGTGCGCAGGGCCCCCCCAGCTGCAGGGGGACCTTTTGTGTTTTCAATTTAAAGCCTCTGGGTTGATAGTTCACATTAACATGGGAAGAAATATACAACTTGCAAGTTGAGAAAGCAGTTTTTACTCATAAAATCCTTTGATAGTTTCGCCATCTGGTCAGAGTGAAGCCCCGCATAAAAGAGGCCCAAATAAGGTCAAAGGGCACACTCTCTCAGGGTCAAGGGGGCCTGCCAGAGTTTGCTCTAGTGGATGCCACTAAAAGGACGCCTGACAAATTATTGCGCATTCCATAGCCTTTTGCGCAAGTATTTGATTACAGTGGACAGGAATGTTGTTGATATTTTCAAACCTGAGTCCGGGAGGAGGGGAGGACGCCCGCCGGCTCCCGAATGTTCTCCGGACCGCGCTGTCCCCGGCCTGCGCGGGCAGACGTGCGCCCGGTCTCCGACCCAATGGCCCCCGCCCTGGGCGGCAGCGGTGGCTCGTTCAGAAACCGTTTGGCTTTGGCAATGGTGTGAAGAGATCTCTTCCTCCCCCGTGGGGACAGAAAAGAAACACACTGCGGTGCCCCGAAGGGCCAGGAAAGCCCCACTGCTGTTTCTTGCTGGTTAGTAATAAAATAGGAAAGGAAACTGTGATACTTGGAACTCTGCTCTCTTTCCGGTGTGAGTGTCAACAGAGAGAAACATATTTATGGCTTTATTTCTCAGGCCGGGGCTGGGGGGGGGGTTGTCAGAGACAGAAAGGAATTTGAGGTGATTAAGTGTCGCTTTCTCTAGAGGCCGGGACAAAGGCAGAGGAAATCACTTGAGTTTTATGGGGTCTTGGACAACACGAGTACAGTAAGGCCCGGGCGCACCCGTGCACACCTTGGATTTCCCAAGAGTGCCAAGAGGCCTTCTCCTCACTGGAATGAGGAAGGATGAAGAGAGCATCTGTGAACACATTTCTAGCTGTGGCTTCAGAAGGTGATGGTCACCACACCCGGGAAGGACGGTTCCATTCCCGTGAAGGACACCAACACCTGTGATGGCTTGGCAGCTCTTTTTGCTGAAGACATTGCGTTTCTGGAGCATTTGTCATTTTTCCTGGCTTCCAGGCCAGGAGGAAAGGAGGCGGAGCCTCCAGACAGACAGCTCAGCAGTCAGTCCTAGAGGGGGCAAGGCCTGGGTCCCCAGCAGACGGAGGACTGGCTGTGGTGGGGGGATCTGAGTGTTGGGCACCCCCTCCCAAGTGTCCCAGGGAGGGACCCGGAAGTCCCTTGGGCCCTGTTTTATTTTTTACTGTGTTACAATATATGTAAAGTTGACTGTTTCCTAAAGTGTAAAACTCGGTGGCATTTAGCACATTCACAATGTTGTGCAACCTGCGAACCATTCCAGAACATTTCTGTTAAGCGAAAAGAAGCCCTCCCCCCACCCACGTTCATTAATCAGTCCCTCGGGCCTTTTTTTAAAATAACAATTTCTATCCCGCTGGGGACAGTGCAACACGCCCGTAAACAATGGTGAGAAGCTGCTTCCTGGATCGTTTATTGACTGGATCTGTTTCCTTCACGGCTGCCAAGTCCGAAGTGAAAGAAATAGACACATACACGTGCATATGTTCAGCTATAATTGTGTGTGGAGGAGAGGGTTGGGGGGAACAGATCAGGGACTGGAGAAGGGAAAAAGCATCTCACCATTGCTGATCGTGTGCAAACTTTTTTTTTTAGGTCCCCCCCCCACCCCGCCATTTTTCTTTTCTTTCTTTTTTTTTTTTTAAGTAGGCTCTACACTCAATATGGGGCTTGAACTCACAACCCCAAGAGTCACGTGCTCCACCAACTGGGCCAGCCAGGCCCAGCTGGTCTGTGTAATTTTAAGTTCTGCTGACGGTGAGGACCCCACGTGTCATCCAGTCCTGTGTCTCCAAATGTCATATTAAAACATCACGGCGGAAGGCCTCGGATTTTCAAGGTAGCAAATGTTTATGGGATGACGGTGACTCAGAACATTAATAAAAGTAAAAAAGAGAGAAAAAGTAAAAATTCAGAAAAAAAGTAAAAAAAAAGAGAATTAACCGCAACTGCTCTTGACAGAATTAAGAGCTGTGCTAACTCTGGGTCAGGTCGGGTACTCTGTGTTCACAGGCTTCATCTCTTTAACCCACCGGAAGACTCAATCTGCAAAATGGGGAGAGCGGTCCATTATCCCATTTTACGGATGGGATACGTTGGTCCATTATCCCATTTTACAGGCGCCTATAGAGGAACTAAGACACTGCTGAAGGTTATAAATTACTTAGTACCAGAACCACTGGGTCTAAATTCTTACACATGAAGCTCGATGCCAGGAAGAAAGTACAAGTTTAATATAAATCATATGACAGAAAAGAAAAAACAAATACAGGTACTTAACTATACACACAGGCTGTGTATAGATTGTATAGACTGTGAGCTCCTGGAAAGTGTGGTGGACATTCTTGCTTGCTACTGGACAGCCACTTCCTCTCAGTCCTTGCACCAAGACCCTGATTTGGTGCAGACCGAATGGCACCTACCTCCTAGATTCATCTAAACTAGCAGTTTTCAATTTTTTAATCTCAAGACACCAACTTAGAAATGAAAACTGTGGAAAATGTAGGCAGTACTTTCTTTGATGTTAGCTGTAGAAACATTTTTTTCTAGATTTGTCTTGTCAGGCAAGGGAAACAAAAGCAAATTAAACTATTGGAACCACACCAGAATAAGAAGCTTTTGTACAACAAAGGAAACCGTTAACAAAGCAACAGGCAACGTACAGAATGGGAGAAGATTTGCAAATGACATATTTGATAAGGGGTTATTATCCAAAATATATAAAGAACTTATACAACTGAACCACCTAAAACCCAATAATCTGATTAAAAATGGGCAGAGGAACTAAACAGACATTTCCCCAAAGAAGATGTGCTGACGACCAAAAGACGCATAAAAAGATGCCGAACACCACTAATCATAGGGAAATGCAGATCAAAGTCACATCTGACAGAATGGCTAAAATCAACAACGCAAGAAACAAGTGTTGGTGAGGATGTGGAGAAAAAAGGAACCCTGTATACTCTGGGTGGGAATTCAAATCAATTCAGCTGCTGTGTAAAACAGTACGGAGGTTCCACAAAAAATTAAAAATAGAAATACCATAGCGGCGCCTGGGTGGCTCAGTCAGTTGAGCATTTGATGCTTGGCTTAGGCTCAGGTCGCGATCTCAGGGTTTTGAGACTGAACCCCACATTTGGCTCTGCGCTCAATGGGTAGCTGGCTTGAGATTCTCTCCCTCTCCCTCTGCCCCTCCCCCTCCTCGCTCTCTCATTCAAAATAAATAAATAAAATAAAATCTTTACAAAGTAATAAAATCTTAAATAGAAAAGAAAAGCAATACCATGTGATTCAGTAATTCCACTACTGGGTATTTACCCAAAGAAAATGAAAACACTAGTTCAAAAAGATACACAGACCCCTATGTTTATTGCAGAGTTATTTACAATAGCAAAGATAGCAAAGCAACCAAAGTGTTCACCTGTAGATGAATGGATAAAGAGGATGTATCATATATATCTTATCTCTATCTCTATCTGTATAGAGATAAAGATACGCAATGGAATATTATTCAGCCATAAAAAAGAATGACCTCTTGCCATTTGCAACAACATGGATAGACTTACAGTGTATAATCCTAAGTGAAATAAGTCAGACAGAGAAAAGTCAATACCACATGATTTCACTCGTACCTGGAATTTTTTTTTTTTTTTTGAAAGTAATCTTTACACTTAACATGGGGCTTAAACTCAACACTCTGAGATAAAGAGTGGCAGGTTCTACTGACTGAGCCAGCCAGGCTCCTCTCACTCACATGTAGAATTTAAGAAACAAACAAAAAAAGAGACAAAAAAAACCCAAACTCTTAAATACAGAGAACAAGCTCGTGGTTCCCAGAGGGGAGGTTGGTGGGAGGATGGGTAAAAAGAGTACACTTATCACGATAAGAAAAACAAACAAAAAAAAGGGATGGAAACGGAAAAAAATTAAAATGTTTATTAATCCATTTAAAAACAATAATAATCCCATTGCATATTAATAAACAAGCAGTTTTTATGAAATATGTTATGAACAACAATATTTCCCCAAAAAGTCCATTTAGTGAGATGAGTGACACTATCTTTTACATTTTTGCAAATCTCTTCAATGTTTGGCTTTACCAGGTAACAGCAGGCTTCTTGTCCCTGCTTTTATACTAATAGTGCAAATGTCCACACAACGAAAGTAGGTAAATAACTTTTTAGTATTATTATGCAAATTGTTTGGATCTGGCAGCCTCCCCCCCCCCCCCCCCCGACTCAGAAGGACTCAGACACTGCAGAAGTCCCCGGGCTACACCGAGGACCAGCTGGTCCACTTCAGTCGGGGCAAAGCTGTTGCTTTTTGCCCGTGATTCCTATGGAGGAGCTCATGTGACCCAGTTTTGGCCAAGGAGATGGACATCAGCTGGGAGCCTTGACAAAAGATTTTACTCCCAACAAAAGGAGGAAGCCCTAGGAGAGAAAAAGCACTTTTTGCACCAACCCCCGCCTCCTGCTCCCGGTCTTTCTTTGCTGTGTGAGAAAACGATTTTGGTTGTGGCAGCAGCCATTTTGGAACCATGAGGTGAGGTATCGGTCACTAAAACGATGAGAAAGGGGAAGCGGAGGATGAGAAGAGCCTGTGTTCTGGAAGACATCACTGAATTATTCCGCCAAATAGGAGATGCAAGATTTTTTTCCGAGATAATTAAGTATCTTTATCTAAGCCACACTGAGTGACCTTTGTATACAAATGCATCCTACCTGATACATCATATTACAGAAATACCGGAGACGAGCAGTAAATTTTGGGAGGTACAGTGTTAGAAATTTAGTTTATGACTTTTACAAAATTAAAGCAAGTTACTGCTTGAGAAAATGTTTTGCCAAGTGCAAACCTAGAAATGTATGTACAAGTTGTTCATTTATTCAGTCAAGAAATATTTCCTGAGCCCTGAATGAGTTAGGATTTGGTCTGGCTGTGCAGCATAGAAAACCAAAAGTAACAGAGGTTTAAACCACGAGACTCATGGTAGTATTTCTCTCAGCTGCACACAGATGGTGGAATGACAATATGGTGGTTCCATGATTACCAGGAACTAAGGCTCATTCTATCTAGCATTTCTATTATTCTCAAACAGGTTCCTGCTATGATCCAATAGGGAAGCATGAGCCCCAGATATCATATCAACATTTACCTAAAAGCAAAGAGGGAGAAGAGAGACCACATACCTTCCCTGAGGCCATTGCTGGAAAGTTGCAAGTAACATTTTCACTTACATCTCATGGTCACATGACCATATTTAGCCGCAAGGGAGGCTGAGAAATGTGGCCTTTATTCCGGACAGCAGCATGTCTTACCATCAATCAACGTCTTTTTTTTTTTTTTTTAAGGTATTTTTAATTAAAAAAAAATTTTTTTTTTTAATGTAGGCTCCACACTAATGTGGGGCCTGAACTCATGACCCTGAGATCAAGACCTGAGCTGAGATCAAGAGTCTGATGCTGACCTGACTGTGCCACCCAGGCCACCCCCGCGCTTTTTTTTTAAAGGACAAGAAACAACAAGTATTGGTGAAAATGGGAGAAAAAGGAGCCCTTGTGCCATGTTGGTGGGAACGCAAACTGGTGCAACCAGTATGGAAGACAGTATGGGGCTTCCTCGAAGATTGGATTAAAAATCCAGTCCAGTAATTGTACTACAAGGTTATTTACCCAAAGAATATGAAAACACTAATTCGAAAGGAAATGGGCACTTTTATGTGTATTGCAGCAGTAGTCACAGTAGCTGAATCTGAAGCAGCCCAAATGTCCCCCGACAGATGAGTGGATAAAGGAGAGGTGGTGTGTATATACAACGGAATATTGTTCAGCCACAAAAAAGAATGCAATCTCGGGGCGCCTGGGTGGCTCAGTGGGTTAAAGCCTCTGCCTTTGGCTCAGGTCGTGACCTCGGGGTCCTGGGATTGAGCCCCGCATCGCATCGCATCGGGCTCTCTGCTCAGCAGGGAGCCTGCTTCCCCCTTTCTCTCTCTGCCTGCCTCTCGGCCTACTTGTGATCTCTGTCTGTCATATAAATAAATAAAATCTTTATAAAAAAAAGGGATGCAATCTTGCCGTTTACAACAACATGGCTAGATCTAGAAGGTATGATGCTAAGTGACATAAATCAGAGGAAGACAAACACCATATGATTTCAGTCACGTGTAGAATTTAAGAAACAAAACAAACGGGTAAAGAAAAAATAAAGAGAAAAACCAAAAAGTGACCCCTAACTATTGAGAACACACTGATGGTCACCGGAGGGGAGGTGGGGGGGGGATTGGTGATGGGGACAGAGAGGACACTGATCTCGATGAGCCCTGAGTCATGTAGAGAATTGTCGAATCATTTTATGGCACATCTGAAACCGATGTAACACTGTATGTTAACCACACCGGAATTCAAATTTTAAAAAAGGTATTCGGTTTTGCAGAAGGACAGGAGAATAGCTACTTGGACACAAGAGAAGTCTCCACCACGGGCTCTACACTTGCTATTTACGAAACACTAATGGTCCGGTTTACTGACGTATCAGCTTACACCAGGAAAAATATTTGTTTATTCAACAACTATTATCTGTACAACCTATGAGATATGAGACACTCTGGTGATAGAAAACAAAGCAGAAGAAATTGTTATCCAGGGAGAAGAGCATCCTGGCTTGGGAGAGCAATTTATGCTCAAGAAGTAAACAAAAAGCCATCACAAACATTTTTTTTTTCCTTAAAAGAATAATGAAGAGTATGCACCAAGTTCAAGCCATGAGGAAGCTCACTGTACTTTCCTATAATCCCATGAAAGTTGGAAAGCAACTAAATATCCAGGCGTGGTTAGAATGAGTTGTGGTGCACCGCTAACAACAATGGTATGAAACAGTGATCGAAGTCAGCATTTGGTTATCATTTCCCCCAGACCCCGTACAGCCCTTTACATGGGTTAACTAAGGTGAACCTCACAAACGTCCTAGGAGGCAAGCATTATGCCCCAGTTTTACAGATGAGGAAACAGGCACAGGAAAGTAACTTGCTCCAGGTCGCACGGCTGATTAGGAGCGGAGCTGGGATTCACACACAGAATCCAGGCTCTTAATCACTACTCATTTAATCATTGATAAATGTTTTACTGAGCACCTATTATGTACCAGTGTGTTCTAGGTGCTTGGGATACCTCCTTATGAACCTTACATCATAACCGGGGGGCAAGTGTTCAGACACTGAATAACAGATGTAACAATGGAGTGTATCGTAAAATATCAGAAGATTCTATATGCTGTGCAAAACACGGAGAGCCGTGTGAGGGAGATCCAGGGTCTAGGGTGGTAGAAGGTATTATTTAAAATAGAGGGGTGGGGGCACGTGGGTGGCTCTGTCCGTTGAGAGTCCGACTCTTCATTTCAGATCAGATCACGATCTCATGGGTTGTGAGATCGAGTCCCATCTTGAGCTCTGCACTCAGTGGGAAGTCTGCTTGAGACTCTCTCCCTCTTTCTCAAATCAATCAGTCAATCATTAAAAAAATAAAATAGGGACGCCTCGGTGGCTCAGTTGGTTAAGCGGCTGCCTTCGGCTCAGGTCATGATCCCAGCATCCTGGGATCGAGTCCCACATCGGGCTCCGTGCTCAGTGGGGAGCCTGCTTCTCTCTCTGTCTCTGCCTGCCACTCTGTCTGCCTGTGCTCACTCTCACTCTCTCTCTCTCTGACAAATAAATAAATAAAATTTAAAAAATAAATAAAATAGAGGGGTCAAACAAATAATAAAATAGAGGGGTCAGAACTGTCATCGAGAAAGTGACATCTGAGCAAAGATGTGAAAGTGAGGCCGTACAGATGATGCCTGCAGGAAGAGCACAGAGGCAGAGGGAACAGCCATCACGAAGTCCCTGAGGCAAAGAGCTCGAAGATGCTGGAAGAGTAACAAGGATGATAGTGTGGCTGGAGTGGGGGGAGCTGGGGGTAGTGGTGGTAAAGTGACCGGAGCATTAAGGAGGGACAGGGGCGGGGGGTTGGACCCATTCCTGGGGCTCCCAGGTGGCTTTGACTTTGAGCAAGTCAAAGGGAGCCCCTTAGGGGGTTTTAATGAAGGAAGGCTCTGAGCTGCCTTAAGTTTTAACCAAATCTTTCTGGTTTCTCTGTGAAATCTAGATGGCAGGGGGCAGGTATGGCAGCCTGGCCACCAGAAGCATGCACGGAAAGATGTTCACATTAGAGTAAGAATTTTTTCAAAAGTTTTGCAACAGTATATACAGATATTGTACCACAGTCATGGGGTTGTGACCACTGGGGGAGGGGACCTCTGTGCTCTTTGCAATGTCCTGTAGTCTGTAATTATTTCAAATAAAAAACTTTTAAAAGGTTTATAGGATGACCCCCTTTATCTTTAAAAATGTCTATGCAGGAGTGCCTGGGTGGCTCAGTCAGTTAAGTGACTCAGGTCATGATCCCAGAATCCCAGGATCCAACCCCCATCGGGCTCCCTGCTCAGTGGGGAGTCTGCTTCTCCCTCTGACCCTCCCCCCTCTTGTTTACTCTCACTCTCGTTCTCAAATAAAATCTTAATAAAATATCTATGTAAAAATGACATGAAATCTTAGATGATAGGTCCTTTTTTTCTTATATGTTTTTTGCAAGTTTTTACACACTTTTAACATATTTTATAAGTTGTCTGCAATGCTCACTTACTTCTTTAAGCCTCCAAAAAACCATCTGGACTAATCCAAACCTGAGGGATCACGTACAAGACAGTAAGGAGATGAAGTATGAGGGGAGCGGAGAAAAACAACTCTCTCTACAACGGCTGACCCGGGGCCAGGAGTAAGTGGTTAGACAGATCTGGGAGATGGCCTGACTTAGGGATGGTACATGTGAACATCATCCGATTTATGGCTGAGGCTTTAACACGCTGCGTCCAGCCCCCAGTCATCGCATGTCATGCTTGCTTTGGAGGAGGCCGTCATCCCCCTGGTGGTTCCATTTGTCACCAGAAACTGACATGTTTGGATAACACGCTAGCCCTCACCATGTCGTCTGGAGCTCCTGGGCTCTCGGCCAGTCCCTCCCTGACATCTAGCAGGAAGTTCGGTAATTACCTGTCTCTGAGTGTGATTGGCCCTCCGGCAGGTGAGCCCCTTGAGGGCAGGGATGGGGTCTCGCTGGGCTTCACGGTGGCTTCGAGGTGGAGCTGTCATGTAATCTATCAAAAGAATGACTTGAACCTTTGCTTGTCCAGAAAGGGACAGCTCGCTCTTGTTGATTCTGCTTGTTAAAGAAGGCACCAACTTTCAAAACTTGCCCTCAAGGTGATAAATAATAAACATACAAACCAGCAAAACATGAAAACGCTTTACAATGACCCTGAAAGGTGTCCCTCCAAACCCCAGATGAAGTCTCAATGTATTACTTCATATTAAAAAAAAAAACAAACAAAAAACTAGACTCTGGACATAATCTCTTTCCTTTCTCCCTCCCTCTGTCCTTCCTTCTTTATCTAGCACATACACATGGATCAGCTCCAGTGTTCTAGAACACATGCCAAGCAGTGTGGTACTGGGAGAAATAAGAACAGGGAGCTTGTAGGGGCAATCAGATGGGAAACAAATGTGCAGATGAAACAACGTAACTGCTTTCACCGGAACCGAGGAGTATAGGGTGGGCACTGAGGGCTTCCTGGAAGAAGTGACTTTTTGTTTTCTAGATGAAAATATTCCATATGCAAAAGCCTGGGGCTACGATGGTAGAGGATATTGGAAAGAAGTCTTAGGAGAACTCTAATCAATCAATGAATGATGGCCAAGTTTGGATTTAGGAAACAGGAAAAAGAAAGAGCAAGGGCATGCCTGGATGTAATTAATGAGAATGAACAGTCCGGACAGACTGGTATCAGATATGATGCAAATTGACCTTATTTAGCACTGGGGTAGCAGGCCAAGGCAAATGACAGAGCAGAGCAGAGGACAAACGAGCCTTGAGAGGTAGGCAGTCTTACAGATGAGCTACAGGTCCTACATCGACACTCCCAAGGCATCAGAAAGTTGCACAGGGCACGGATATCTCTTTGGTAGTGTGCTAGTGTCCCACGTACCAAGGACATCTGTCATCCCTGGCTCGGCCCACTAAATGCCAGGGACAATCCTACTAAGTGTGACAGCCACAACACCTCACAAACCTTTAAAATGCCCCTGCTTTCTACCCAAAGTCCTGGGATTAGCTTAACTGTCACCTTGTGACTCCTTCAGGAGACCAGGGCCAGGCAGTGGCCCAAGGGTGGGATAGAGAGCGGAAGGGCTTAGGGAGAGGGAAGTGGCTGAAGGGGGTATAAGATCTTGCAAAGTAAGGTCTGGTGCATTCTGAGTGGGTGATGGCAAGCATATCACACAGCCGGGATCCCATGGGACAGGCTCCTCCTGTCAATGCATGCCACACCCTCCCTCCCTGGGACCCTGAGTCCACAGAGGGAGGGCCTGAAGGCAGCAGTCCGTGAAGGGGAAAGGGCACATGGTCTGAAAGACTAGTTGGGAAGTCAGTACAAAAAGGGAGGAGGTCCCCTTCCTAAAAGGGCCTCCATTGCCTTGGGTGGGATCTCTCAATCTTGGCATTATGGACGTTTGGGGCTGATCATGCTCTCTGCTGGGGGCTCTCCTGGGCTCTCTTATGGGATGTTCAGCAGCATCCCGACCTCTACCCACTAGATGCCAGAACACCACCCCAGCGTGATAATCCAGAATGTCTCCAGACATTCCCGAATGTCCCCTGGGGGAGCAAAATTGCCCCAGGTTGAGAACCACTGTCCTAGAGCAAGTGGCTGTAGGCTCAAAGATGAGCAGGAGTCCACCTTCCCGAGTGTGGCAGGGTAGCTTACAGGCAGGGGCCCCCAAAGTGATGCCATTCTGCCCCTGTCCTTTAGCTGGCAGATGGCCGTTCAGAACCCAAGTCCTTCCAACCCCCATTTCACCATTCCGCAGGGTTCAAAGGCCCCTGGTCCGCCAGGTGAGGGGTGGCCTGGGGGAGGGTGTCAGGAAATGGATTTGGAACAGCTGGACCCAGCTCACTTACTCAAGGGGAAAGGGTGGAGGTTTTAATCTGTTTTATCCACGAGCCTCCTTAGAGGCTTACGGGCATGGAGGAGCACGTTTCCACATTTGGCGGAGAGCAGAGTGTGGGAACCTGAAGCAGAGCGGAGGGGCTAGTGACGGGGGCAGGAAGACTGTGATCGGGGTGGGCAGCCATGGAGAGAGGCAGACGGTTCAGGCCCAGGATGACAGTTGGTTCGGGGAAGAGGGATGGGAGGGCACAAGGAAAAGGGAAGAAGAACCATCTGTGGCAGCTTGGTTTGGGCCCGGATTGGACATGTCCCTGCATGGGATCGGGAGCTCTGAGAGGAACAGGCAAGGTTGGGGTAGGGGAGGCAACATGGACGCCAACATTTAGGACCATTTTCTGTCATTTATTCCTTTATGCTTTTTTGTTCTCAGCCAGAACCCTAATCTCTCTGAGTCTCATCTCCTCATCTGTGAAATGGAAAGAAGAAAGCCCATCTCAGACGGACGCTTTGACCGTGAGGCTCTCTTCAGTGGCACGTAACCATGGCTTAAATGCTAAGGATATTTCACGATCTCAAGTGATGAGAGATCTTGGAGGTAGGTGGCCTCAGGTGCCTTTGGTGGCTCGGTAAAGCCACCAGGGTTCAGGTGCTTCCATTTTGTTGCTCTTTTTCTTGCTCTGGCTTTCCATCCTCACACTTGTCACCACACGGTGGCGAGGAGCGGCCACGGGTACATCCCCACCCCATCAAAGCCAGAACAAAGGAAGTGGACAGAGAAGCTCATTTCCAGTATTGAAATTCCCTGGCCACAGAGACATTGGATCAAAGGTGGCCTCAGGACCCATAATAGGTCAATCAGAAAAAAAACAAAATGGGACTCTTGTTCAGAACCCCTGCTGCAGTCCTTAGAAAAAATACACCATCTTGGTGTTGGATCGGAAGCTGGGAGGGCATAAGCCTGGTGCTCCTAAGGATCCTGCACAAAGAAGGCTGCCTAAGAGAAAAGCAGGGCCCGTGGGACAGTATCTGAGTACCTGGATACAGCCATGCCTGAAGTCAGACCAGATACCAGTTGCCTTCTTGGTTATATAATACGATATATTTCCTGTTTTAAGTGTACATGGGCTGGGTTTCTGTCATAGCTGAAGACGCGTTGATGGATGTAGCTGGCAATGAAAGTGTTTCCTCCAATTCCATGATTTCTAGAGATAAATCTATGACGGCCTTAGTCAACTCAGGCTGCTACAAACAAAAATACTATAGTCTGGATGGCTTACACAACAAACATGTATTGCTCACAGTTCTAGAGGCTGGAAGTCCAAGACCTGGGAACCAGCAGATGTGATGAGGCGCTCTCCCTGCTTGCACAGGGGACTGTCTTCTCTGTATCCTCACATGCTCTCTCTGGAGGAGCGGAAGAGGAAGCAAGCTCTCTCCAGTCCCTACTAATCCCGTTCTGAGGATTGTGTGTGGCCATAATCACTTCCCCAAAGCCCTCTCTCCTAACGCCATCACACTGGGAGTGGGGATGGGGTAGGATTTCAACATATAAATTTTAGAAAGACGTAAACATTCAGTATGTCACAATGACTTATCTTAGTAAATCCCAAGCCTTCTGATTATAATCCACATTTTATTTGTTTTCTTTTGTTTTTAAGTTGGCTCCGTGGTCAGTGTAGAGCCCAACGTGGGGCTTGAACTCAATGACCCTGAGATCAAGACTTGAGCTAAAATCAAAAGTCTTATGGTTCACCGACTGAGTTGCCCAGGCACCTCAGAAAGATTAGCCAAGGGGCGCCTGGGTGGCTCAGGGGGTTAAGCCTCTGTCTTTGGCTCAGGTCATGATCTCAGGGTCCTGGGATCGAGTCCCTCATCGGACTCTCTGTTCGGCAGGGAGCCTGCTTCCCCCTTTTTCTCTGCCTGCCTCTGCCTACTTGTGATCTCTGTCTCTCTGTCAAATAAATAAAATATTAAAAAAAAAAAAAAAGAAAGATTAGCCAAGAATTTTGCTCAGATCTTAGTCTGACGCTAGGGAAGTAGGCCTTCCTAACAGAATCCCTTGCAGGCTGTAAGATCTTCTACAGATTGGTGTTGGCCCTGATGCTCTGGGATCAATTCTGAGCTCTGTTCTGAGTTCTCGTTATAACGACAGGTAGAGACAGGCACATCACAATGTCTTCCCTGCATGTGTTGATGCTCATAACGATTTGATTGGATTCTCTGTACCTTTCATTTTAATTTTTAAAGTTTTTTGCCCTGCATAGATGATTGGTGATCACAGATTAGAAAAACAAACCTTTATATAACATTAATAGGATAACCACTAGGTCCCCAGAAGGAAACACACACCAAAGTCTTTAAACAAAGTCTTCTGTCTGGGGGTTGGGAATGTAAGGTGTCTTTTCTCCCTTAGAAATAGTAAGCTCCCAACAAGTAGATTAAAAACTTTACCCTCCATTAAATCCTGAAACAGTGAAAGTGAATGATCCATCTCCCCAGTGTCCTATTTCCGGAGGGGACAGTGGTTATGAATGTCTCCTGGAGCTGGACGCTCCATTAAGCCCCGTTAGGAGGAGTACTTTCAAGCTGCAAGAGATAATTAATATCTTACCGGCAACAGCATTCCTGAAGGGACAACGAGGATTCTGATTACACTTGGACAGAAAGTAATACTTTCTGGGGCTTGGTAACAACAAGCTTCTGGAGGTCGTGTGGGAGCGCGGGGAGGGGGTGGGGTCAGAAAGACTCGGGAAGACCTGAGCTGGGCATTTCTAACAGGTAAAATGGTGGTGTTGTAACTTCCTGGAGTGAAGACCCATGCAGAAGGGGGTAGATAGCTTAGGACGGTCCACTGGAGGGCAGTGGAAGTCTTTGGGGATTTTTCCAGGGCTCAGGATTCATAAATGATAGTAGTATTAGAAGCTCACAACTTCAGAATTAACCTTTCTATGCATTTGTAAGCGCTCGCTGCATGTGGCTTAATGTGCCCTTACTCCTGGGAATGCCACCAACTCTCCAAATGTTAGAAGGAAACACTGGAAAGCGATCACCAAACTGTCAGGTGACTTGCACGCTCTAGTCCAGCAGCTGGTTTGTAAGCGGTGGGGACTTTGTCCCACGGGGCACATGGGGCACTGTCTGCTGACATTTTTGGTTTTCTTGGCAGGAGATGCTGTTAAATATCCTTCAGCGCCCAGAACAACCTCCACGACAACGAATTATCCAGCTCAAACTGCCGGGAGTGCTGAGTGATGTACCGACGGGGGCTCTTCTCTTGCGCCCCGTGTAACATAAAGTCGGGGCGCTAATGCCCTTTTAGGATGGTGTCCAGCCCTGGACGCGTCGTTACTTCAGATCTAAGGAGGCGTTGCCAGGAACCACGGACACAGCGAGTATCACCTGGGGAGTCCGGACTCTATCGTTTGTCCTCACAAAAAACAATGTCAGAATAAAGAACTCAAGAAATAACTATAAAGGGAAGACATTCGGTTCTCTCCTTTGGTGGAGAGGGTGTAGGGAAAATCAGAACACAAGCTGAAAGAGATGTGGCTGCATGGTTCTCTCTCTAATGGGAGCGGTGTTATTTTTTATTTATTTATTTTTAAATATTTTATTTATTTATTTATCAGGGAGAGAGAACAAGCAGGGGGAGAAGCAGGCTCCCCACTGATCAGAGAGTCCGATGCTGGACTCGATCCCAGGATACTGGGATCATGAACAGAGCCAAAGGCAGATGCTTAACCCACTGAGCCACCCAGGCATCCCGGAGCAGCTCTGACTCAGCGTTGCACAGACCCCCTTGGAATTAAATGGAGAATATAGTTTGTATGTGGCGAGGGGCTGCAGCTTTCATCAGATTCTTGGTGGGATCCATGATCCCCCCTCAAATATTAAGAACTACAACTGCAAAGGGTTCCAAACACCATTGGTGGCTCCCGCACCCCATTTCTGAATATAAACTATACTTACATGCAGGAGAAACAAAAGAAATTAAACAGTACAAAAGGTAGCCACAATGGAGGCTAGGGTGAGGGGATCCTTCATTCATCTTGCGCACAAGATTTAAAGAGGGTGTCCCAAACCTCAGTCTTCGAGATAAATACTATTTTAATGCAATTTAAAAAACCTCAAAATGAATGGAAATGAATGGAAATCAAAAAATGAAAAAAATTCATGATGAACAAAATGTGGAAATTTTGAATTAAAATAAGGTCAGTGTTACTGATTTTTCTTCTTGCCTCAAGCTCCACTGTGACTCAAGAGACTACTGTTACCCCTCATGTCTGCTGTAAGTTTCTTGTTTCTTACAGAGATTCTAGGCAAATGCAAGCAAGTATGTATAAATCTACCACGTACTGCATACTTCCTGTTACACTCTATATACCACTCTATATCTTGCTTTCTCTTTTTAATTAGTTAAAAAAAATCTCGTTTATTTCACAGAGAGTTGGGAGCAGCAGAGGAGGAGGGAGAAGCAGGCTCCCCGCTGAGCAGGGAGCCTGATGTGGGGCTCAAGCCCAGGATGCTGGGATCATGACCTGAGCCGAAGGCAGATGCCTAAGGACTGAGCTACCCAGGCATCCCAGAAAGAGAGAGTCTTAAGCAGGCTCCATGCCCAGCACAAGCCCGATGCAAGGCTCGATCTTGTGACCCCAAGATCACAACCTGAACAGAAACCAAGAATCAGATGCTCAGGGGTGTCTGTCTGGGTGGCTCAGTGGGTTAAGCCTCTGCCTTCGGCTCAGGTCATGATCCCAGGGTCCTGGGATTGAGCCCCGCATCGGGCTCTCTCCTCATCAGGGAGCCTACTTCCTCCTCCCTCTCTGTGATCTCTGTCTGTCAAATAAATAAATTTTAAAAATCTTAAAAAAAAAAAAAGAATCGGATGCTCAACCCACTATGCCACTCAGGTGCCCCTGTCTTCTCTTTTTACAAGTTTTTTTTTTTTTTTTAATTTTTAAAGATTTTTAAAGTAATCTCTACACCCAATGTGGGGCTGGAACCTACAACCCTGAGATCAAGAGTCACCCACTCCGCCGACGGAGCCAGCCAGGCGCCCCTGCTCTTTATACAATTAAACTTCCTTCTGCAAAGCATAATCTTTTCCTTTGAAATTCACTTCTCTAATACAGGATGCTACATTTGTTTGCCAAGTCACATCATACACACACACACACACACACACACACACACACACACATACTCGTTAGAGAACAATACTTAATCAGTTCTCTATTTTTAAAAAAAGTGCCTGCCTCCATTCCTCCCTTACTGAGGTGGGTAAAGTTCTAGAAGTGGCTAGATTGACTTGGCAAGACTCCCAGGTAAATGGAGTGTCCTGAAGGGCACGCTGGCCTCCTCAAGTTACTGGTCACTGCTAATTAGTTTAGAGAGTATAAACCTTTCATATTCTCAGATTCCGTTTTCAAAGAAACAGGAGGTTTAAGTCGCCACAGATGTGAGTGATGTCACCAAGAGGGACCTCAAGAGCTGTAGCTGAAAATCATCTGAAACTGGCAAGGCAACGTAACCCCACCCCACGCTGCAGAACTCCGCTAACGTAACTCAGTCAGCTCAGGACCCACATGGCTCCTCCCTTCAGGAACTCAGTGGCCTCTAACAAATTCTGAGGGATGCACACCTCTTGTTTCAGTTCGTGATTAAAGAAAAAAGAAAGTAAATAGTAAACTTGGGGATCTCTTTTGTTGGAAATTTGACCAGCATGTTGTCCCAGGGTAGCTTCCTTATGCCAAAGAGGACAGCGATTTAGTAAAACTTCCTTAATGTAATTCCCTTTATGGCTTTTCTGATTACACATTTCCTGTGCTCAGTAATTCAACAGGTATTTATGGAGGGTCTACTTTGTGCCTGGTTTTGCTTCTGGGACCGGTGATAGAGGACAAAGAAGGCAACGATGAACCAACAAATAAGAGTGTTACAAAATACAGTCCACGGGAAGGAGAGATTCTGGGTCAACCCTCTCCTGGGACAATGATTTCTCCAATGTTTTTCCTTCGGTGCACATGCAGGCTAGCATATACTATTTCACAACAACGGGGGTTTCTTGTGTGTGTATGCACATACTTCTACAGGCACGTGGATAGTCTCAGTAACATCTGTGAGGGGAGTCAGAATCAAGGGATTTAAAAAATATTGCTTTAAAAAAACTTCTGTTTTATCTTTAACCTTAACACAGAATGGTCTTGAAAATTGCTGCAACTCTGAACCATATTCTATATTTAAAAGAATTTTCGGCCTTTGATCATGGGTCAAATGTTGTCACATTTGTGTAAATAACAATGGCAGCAATGGCAATAATCATAGAAACAAAAATGTTCCATTACTGAGGTCTGGCTGTTTGACCGATAACCTACAGAGCATGTTACTTAGGCTGGCTCGTGAAAGCACACAGCAACCCTTTTGCAGGGAGTGTATTTCACGCCCCCGTCCCCCCAACACCCTGTGGAGAGGAGCAAGGGAGGCTCCGAGCCAAGTTCTTAGAAGTTCCCATTACAGATCTGCTTGGCTCCCAAGTACAGCATTTTCCACTATAATACCATTGAAGCAAAGAAAGGCATTCACAAAAGCTATAAATCTATGTGTAGAAAGCTAGGTGTCATTTGTCAGCCGCTGTGTTTCTTTGAGGGGCAAGCGCCATTAGAGAAAAGAGGTCGAGATCTGGATTTCTAAGTCTCTACTCCTATGTCGTCACTGGATGGTAACGGGTGAGTCTAAGTTGGATTTGTCTTTGTACTACAAAATGAAATGAATATTCAAAAAATGGACCCCCAAAGGGGTTCCTATCTTACGAGGATTAAGTTGTTTAAAAAAAAAAGTGGGTGGCTCAGTGGGTTAAAGCCTCTGCCTTCGCTTCTGGTCATGATCTCAGGGTCCTGGGATGGATCCCCACATCGGGCTCTCTGCTCAGCGGGGAGCCTGCTTCCCATCCCCCTCTCTCTGCCTACTTGTGATCTCTGTCTGTCAAATAAATCAATAAAATCTTTTTAAAAAGTTCTGTAAATTTATTTATTTATTTAAAAGCTTTTAAGTAATTTCTATAACCAAGGTGGGACTCGAATCCACAACCCCAAGATCAACAGTTGCGTGTTCCATCCCCTGAGCCAGCCAAGTGACCCTGTAAATTTTTTTTTTTTAAGATTTTATTTATTTATTTGACAGACAGATCACCGTAGGCAGATAGGCAGGCAGAGAGAGAGGAAGGGAAGCAGGCTCCCGCTGAGCAGAAAGCCCGACATGGGGCTCGATCCCAGGACCCCGGGACCACGACCCGAGCCGAAGGCAGAGGCACCAACCCACTGAGCCACCCAGGTGCCCCGACCCTGTAAATTTTTAAATGTGAAACTATCTTCTTGTCTTGCTGGTGTTTGTATTATAGTATCTTATTTTTTTTTAAGATTTTATTTATTTATTTGACAGACAGAGATCACAAGTAGGCAGAGAGGCAGGCAGAGAGAGAGGGGGAAGCAGGCTCCCTGCTGGGCAGAGAGCCCCATGTGGGGCTCGATTCCAGGACTCTGGGATCATGACCTGAGCCAAAAGCAGAGGCTTTAACCCAATGAGCCACCCAGGCGCCCTAGTATCTAATTATTTTAAGATTGTTTCATTTTATTTATTTTTTGAAGTGAAATTCCTGTAACATAGAATGAAGCATTTGCAGTGCACCATTGAGAGGCCCTTAGTGCATTCCTGACGTCAGGCAAGCGCCCAAGTGTATTATCTTGATGAACAGATACACAGTGCAGGTGACAACTTTGGGCACGAGACGCTTCGCTATTCTGTCCTTTAGTAATTTAGTGCCCTTCAAGGACACTAGGCTCCTGCAAGAGTCCTGGAGCCCGTAGGACTCTAGCTCACACAGGGATTCCTGCCACTTCTCAATCTTCTCATTGAATTTCAAAGTCTTACAACCGCACAGAGCAAATTGCTGCGGGTGTTTGCGGTGGGTGGCTGTTTCACAAAGCCAGTGAATGCCTGGGTCTCTGGCGACAAACCCCCAAATAATTCAGGTTGACAAGAGGAAATTTTAATTATAACCACACTTGGCTTTAAAGACACTCAAATACTTAATATTCGTACACAAACGGAACCGTCCCCTTCCCTCCCCCACCCATTTCGTGAGGGCTTGGTTTAGGATTGATTTCAATGTTTATACTGTTGGAAATTTCTAAAAATAAAAGGCTCAACAACATTTTTCGACTTCAAAATGCCTTGAAATGCGGAAGCCAGCTTGAAGTCTTTTCCATATCTGATAACCGGAGCTATCATTTCTTTTTAAATGCAAATAAGGTCTTCTGAGTATTAGGGGGAAAAAAAAACTAAACTAGATTACTTGTGGTGCTGGGCAGGATTTTACTTTTGGAAATAGTGAATGTTTCCACAGGGACCAGTGCTACTTTAATTCTAGACAGGTCGTTTTATAGAGTCACGCAGAAAGAGAGACCCTGGCATTTTCTCTGAGGCCACAAAGAAGCTCAGCCTTTCTGTTGGGTCCCTCCAGATATGTTCTGGGTCAGGCAGTTTGCCTACGGTCACACCAACAGCAGCATCCAGTTCAAAGTAGGGGAAAAACAATCTTAACAATGCAAGAATTTCCAAAAGTCCAAACATCCTTGGCCAGGGCGCTCCCACAAATGGAAACGGTGTCAGATCTGCATCATAATTGATCCTCCAGATTTCCATCCGCACAAGAAGGATGTGGTCAATAAGAACAAACAACACCAGGGGCCACAGAGAAGCCTTTTTGCAAACTTTCCCCGGCCTCCGCCCACAAAAGTTTAGCAACTGACATCAGTTTCGCCGTAATCCCTCAAGATACCATCACCTTGAGGTTTACGAAATGTTACGGAGAGCAGTGGACAAGCACATCTGTGCGATTTTCCCCTCCGAGATGTGAACGGCTGATAACTATCCACCGTCGTGGGTTTTTTCCCCCAATTTTTTGAATTTTCAAAAAGCCAAACCATTCTTAGAGTCACAGCTTTTTTGCCTCTGCCCTCCCAAACACAAGCCGGGGGGTTGGGGGAAGGGAGGTGGGGGAAGGGAGAAAAAGAGAGGGAAAATGAAAGAGAAGAAAGAAAAAATTTGATACAGATAAAAGAAATGAAGGGAGCCATAAAGTCTGTGCTTTATTTTAACTGGGTTGGTGGGTCCCGCTGTGCCGCCTATAATCCCGCTGGAGGAGGGGCTCCTGCTGGGTGGCTAATTAAAACAATTATAAATACAAAGAAGGTATCAATGGCATTCCAAGACTCAAAGAAAGAGATCAAGCATTGAAGATTTAAGTTGTCAATGGCCAGTCTCTCTTTAAGGAGGTTGTGAAGGAGCATGAGTGTCCCCCAGCCTCGACAGCCCCTCTCTGGACTGACTTGGGTCTGGTTATGCGGGAGGCTTTTTTCTTGTAGGTTTATAGACATCAAAATAGATCAATGATGGAGTTCGGGGAGATAAATTCATAGGCTGGAAAAAAACTGGGTTGTCCTGGCATGTCAGGATAGTGGGTCTGAATGTAAAAATAAAATCCTCTGTGGGGAAGGGGGGAGGGGGGGGAAGACCCCTGACCTTCCTTTTGCAATCGATATTTTCAAAAACAAAACAGAAAAGCTCTTGAGACCTTTTTACTCCAGAGTGATAAGAAGAGTCAGTGCAGAGCGTGATTCCTGTTTTAGAAGCCGTGCAGACAATTTGAGGATTGTTAAGCCTGTAGCAAGGGTGTTTGGATCCTTCCTGAATGTGTTTTATAAAAGCGATTTGAAGAATTAAATTAATTCTCCAACAAAAATGTACATCTTTCTCAACGTAGTCGCCTGTTTCCCACCCCCCTCCCCCTGCCCTTTCTGACTTTTGTAGATCAAACCTTTCAAGGAACACCCAGAAGTAAGATAACCTGGAACGAAATAAATTCGTTCCCTGATTATGGTCAAGATTCTTAAAAGGCATGAAACTGAAAGGCACAGGCAAGGCTGTACCCAGGCAAAAGCAATGCACATTCTAGAAACCATCCTGCATACTCCCTAAGGAACAGGATTCCAGATCGTCTTCTGCACGTGCCTTGCAACTTCTTCTCAACCTGTCCTCACTTAGAGCTTGCTGCGTTCCTGGAACATCTCAGAACCGCGATCCGAGTGAGCACAAGAGATCGCGGTGGTCCCAGGTGAGTCTCTGGGGAAGAGCGGTCCCTCTGCTCTCAGGAGGGAGATGAGGCCAGTGCGGGGGGGGGGGGGGGGGCACCAAGCACTGGGGCCCGTCAGCTGGGCTGCAGGAGCCCGAAAGCTCCAAGGCGCCAAGGCTAACCCTTCAAAGGAGCAACTCTTGTTTGTGCCCAGAAAGAAAGTAACTGGTGTCATAGGTGAAAGCCGAGGGGAGGAAGGCGGTTAAAGTGGGGGGCGCTGATAAGACCTCGGTGGGGGTGGGAGCCGCAGAGGTATTCCTTCCTTCCCGTCCTCCTTTCCTCCTGCTTTCTCAGCTTCCCTGCTCCCTCTCCCCCAGCCCCTGCTCCCCTCTCCCCTCATTTTGTCTCCAGTTGCAGGGGATTGAGTCTGTCTTCCTTGGGAGTATCCATGGCTTCCCACTCTTTGCCTTCGTGTTATCTTCCCTACCGAGTCACTGCTAGCTACATCTCATTCCTGGTGGTGAAATGGTACCACGACAATCACTAAAAAGGTCGAAAGGACTGAATGGACACCTTGGCCCCAAACCTTTGCAACACAGGATGGTGATGGCTAAAAAAAAAAGATGCCATTTGACCAGATGACTTTTTTGGGGTCGGTGGGGATGAAAAAAAAAGTTGCCTCCTAAAGCATCTTTGTTGTTTTACGTATTTTTTTTAAGATTTTTAATTTTTTAAAATTTATTTGACAGACAGAGATCACAAGGAGGCAGAGAGGCAGGCAGAGAAGAGGAACCAGGCTCCCGGCTGAGCAGAGAGCCCTATGTGGGTCTCGATCCCAGGGGATCATGACCTGAGCCAAAGGCAGAGGCTTTAAGCCACTGAGCCACCCAGGCGCCCCTGTCTTATGTATTTTTAAATGATCATGTAACCAGAGTATTAATACACAGCAGAGAATCTCCTCTAGTTACGAAGGTCCAGTCCAGACCTTTTCTTGATTTGAACAAACTCCAGAGCGAAAGCAAACGTGTGGCAACTCTACCCGACGCCAGCAGAGGGCGATACATTCAGGCTCTGCCTCTGAAGTCTGGTCAAAATTCGTTGGCAACAGGGAACCTCAGATGCGATCAAGGATCAGAGCCCAGGAAATCAGCAGATCTGAGCCACGGCCCACAGAGTCATAAATCAGCCTAAACGAATTTTAAATAGATCATTGAATCCTCCTGAGATGACAAGTACATTCCTGACGACCAAGCCAAAGCCTGTGTAAAGCCACCGAGAGTCAGAAAACCATCAACGAGAATTTGCGTATGACTGCACATGGCTGGGTGATCTGCGGTTGGGCCTGTGATGATATTCAAATGAGTAACAAAAATAACTCACAATCATTTATCCTAGGTTGTGTGAGTGTCTGATAATGATTACATATGCCATTTCTTCTGTTGCTTCCATTTCGGTAAAGTTATGAAACATGCAGTTACAGCCAAGGATTCTTTTTTTAAACATTTTTTTTTTTTTTAAGATTTCTTTACTTATTTGAGAGAGACTGAGAGCACAAGCAGGAGAGCACGAGAAAGAGAGAGAATCGGCTGTGGAGTGCAGAGCTCAGGACCCTGAAACCAAATGTTGGTGCTGAGCTGCTTAACTGACTGAGCCACCCACGCATCCCCTTTTTAAAAAATTTTAAGTCACCTCTACACCCAGTGTGGGGCTTGAACTCACAACCCCGAGCTCAAGAGGGGTTGATCTGACTGGGTCAGCCAGGAGCCCCGTGTAATCAAGGTTTTACATAATTTATGTTCTATTGACCAAAGGTTGGCAAAATGTTTGTAAAGAGTCAGAGAGAGTTTTGCTTGTTTGTTTATTATAAAGGACTTATTTATTTGAGAGAGACCGTCCAAGTGAGCCCAAGCAGGGGAGGGGCGGAGGGAGAGGGAGAAGCAGGCTCCCTGCTGAGCAGGGATTTTTTTTCCCCCCCTTCCCCCTCCCCCCCCCCCCCCCCCCCCCGCATCCCAACATGGGGTTCTATCCCAGGACCCTGAGATCATGACCTGAGTCAGCTGAAGAAAGACACTTAACTGACTGAGCCACCCAGGTGTCCCCAGAGCATGTTTTAGGCTTTATGGTCTCTCATATATATTTTTAAACTTTTATCTAAATTCATTGAACATATAGTGTATTATTAGTTTCAGAGGGAGAGGTCAGTGATTCATCAGTTGCATGTAACACCCAGTGCTCATCACGTCACGTGCCTCCTTAACGCCCATCCCCCAGTGACCCCATCCCCCTGCCCACCTCCTCTCCAGCCATCCCCAGTTTGTTCCCTAGAGTGAAGAGTCCCTTATGGTCTGTCTCCCCCTCTGATTCTGTCTTATTTTATTTTGCCCTCCCTTCCCCGATGCTCCTCTGTTTTGTTTCTTAAATTCCACATATGAGTGAAATCATGTAATTGTCTTTCTCTGACCCATTTCACTTAGTTCCGCCAACGTCCTTGCAAACGGTATCCTATATTCTTTCTTGTTTTACAAATCTTTAACATATTGTTATTAGCTATTACAGACAAAATACAGCTAACTAGAGCTGTTAGGCTTTCAGAACTAAAACCCTCCCATCTGTTGACTCCTGCTTTTGATGATAATGGTCTAAAAGGTGAAAAAAAAATCAAATATGACCATACTTAAAGGATAAAAAATTTGAGCATATGTTCACTCAAACATTTAAATGTTAAAAAACAATACAGGGGCGCCTGGGTGGCTCAGAGGGTTAAAGCCTCTGCTTTAGGCTCAGGTCATGATCTCAGGGTCCTGGGATCGAGCCCTGCATCGGGCTCTCTGCTCAGCGGGGAGCCTGCTTCCCCCTTTCTCTCTGCCTGTCTCTCTGTCAAATAAATAATATAAAATCTTTAAAAAAATAAAAAAAATTACATACTTCATACATATTTAAAAATACTTTTTGCCTAAGATACCCAAAATTATTGAAGACAGGAAAGTAAAATACAAATGATAATTGGTATCAAGCTTCACATCAAAATTATTTAAACTGAAATGTGCCTATGTAAGTTTTAGCTAAATCCCCCTAAATACGTTATAATAATATAACTACTTTCAAGTCCAGCACTCACTTTTCATCTAGATGCCGATATCGAGACTCTAACGGGTGCCTGGGTGGCTCAGTTGGTTAAGCATCTGGGTTGGGCTCCAGTCATCATCCTGGGGTCCTGGGATCGAGCCCCAGGTCCCGGCTCCGCGCTCAGCAGGGAGTCTGTTTCTCCCTCTCCCTCTGTCTGTAGCTCCCCCTGCTTGTGCGCTCTCTGTCAAATAAATAAAATCTTAAAAGAGAGAGAGAGAGAATCTAAGCATATTCATCAAGACCAATATCTAAGTGGACTGAAGAGTGTTATGAATTGCTTAATATTGTGGGATGCTCCTCACCCAGTCCTGTGGCCTGGGTAAGCCCATGGCACGACGTCTTGAGACAATGAGAAATCGGCAAGGGGAGCCCTGGTGCTGCAGGGGAGACCCGCTGCACCTGTACCTGCGGAGTCTACAGAGCCGCCAGAGTGAGCGTCCCATCCTTTTTCTTTCCCGGTGGCTCCGAGTACTGAGATCCTCCCTACCCCGGGCAGGTCCTCCTGGCCCCGCAGGGTGGGGTCTGCCTTCTGTGCACAGTGGCGCAAGGACAGGTCTGCAGCATGCAGGAGCGAGCGCCTTTGCTTTGCAGAGGACCAGAGATGCGCAGGAGTGCTTCCCCGAGCTCTAAGGGTGTTAGCCACAAGAGCGGATGTGTGGTGCCACAGATGGCCCGGTGCCACCCCTGCAGACCAGCGCTGAGGGCCAGATTGGCCCACGATGTTTAACAAATGTTTTGTCTGTGCAGTTTACAGTCAGAGCCAGCCTGGTGAGGCACCGAGGGCAGGGGCCCTTCTCGGTCAAGTCTAACGGGAGACCCGAGGCTGGATTCAACAAACAAGTAACTCAAGTGGGAAGACACTGGGCTGCTGACACTTGGTGGCGGAACCAGGAGATGACGGGAGGTGGACTGTGGTCATCTGGGAAGCCCACGCCCTGTCTGGAGGGAACTGCCGAGGGTCTGCCCGCACCATGACAAACCTGGAGGAAAGTGGCCCGGGGTTTGCTGGGCTGTCTGATTTCGCAAGAGAATGCCAGATCTGGGGTTTCCATGTGCAAGAACAGATATTGATAAGTAATCAAAAAAAAAAAAAAGGTGGGGGGAGCCCATCTTTGAGCTAGGTTTGTTCCCGAAGCTGCCGGTGATCTGCCCTCTGGTCTCCTGTACTTTGCTATATTTTGTGGTTATTTTCGAAGCATTTATGATCATTAATTCTTCATTTTGGATAAATACTAAAGAAATGACAGAGTCAAAAGTGAGGAGGAGGCGGAGATGCAGGATAAGGTCAGGAAATAAAGTGATGGGCACACAGGATCCCCTGTATTCAGTCCCTAGACTCAGCAGAACATGGACCCAGCAATGTCCTGCTTCTTCTTCTTCTTCTTTTTTTTTTTTTTTAAAGATTTTATTCATTTATTTGACAGAGAGAGAGAGAGAGATCACAAGTAGGCAGAGAAGCAGGCAGAGGGGGCGGGATGGGGAGCAGGCTCTCTGCTAAGCAGAGAGCCCAATGCGGGGCTTGATCCCAGGACCCTGAGATCAAGACCTGAGCCGAAGGCAGAGGGCTTAACCCACTGAGCCACCCAGGAGCCCCCAATATCCTGCTTCTAAGAAGAGAAGCCACCGCAACCCAAAGAGTTCACTTGCTTTTGGTTCTGCCACTAAGGTAAGAGAGGTTTGTTGTTGTTGTTGTTTTTTTATAGAGAGAGCTTCATTATACTTCCAGCTTATTTTCAGTAATAGGAGAGTGGTGCCAAATGTGAACCTGGGACATGGAAAGAGGTCAGAGATCTGGGAAGAGTATTTTCAGGAGGTGCTAAGATTCAGGACATGGGATTACATGCTGGGGCTCTGGGAGGGCAAACAGAAAACATCCGGCACAGGAGTTGGGGAGGGGGAGAGGAAAGGGGAAGGTAGCAAGTTGTATGTTTCAGGCATTTTGGAGCACAGGTGAGATGCCGAGCACCCATGATTAAGAGGTTAGACTGTGGGGCGCCTGGGTGGCTCAGAGGGTTAAGCCTGAGCCTTCAGCTCAGGTCATGATCTCAGGGTCCTGGGATGGAGTCCCGAATCAGGCTCTCTGCTCAGTGGGGAACTTGTTTTCCCCCTCTCTCTCTGTCTGCCTGCTTGTGATCTCTCTCTCTCTCTCTCTCTCTGTGTCAAATAAATAACTAAAGTCTTTAAAAAAAGGTGGGGGGGTTAGGCTGACGCAAGTTCAAGCCCTGGCTGTAGCCCTTGCAAGCTGGAAAAGTTGCTTTTCCCTCCGAGCTGCTGTTTCATGTTGGTAAGAGGGTGATAATGATGGCCGACCTCAGGGGGCTGCTCTGGGCTGTAAATGAGTGAGTCAAAGTCACTAGCACACGGCCCACAGCAAGGGCATGTGGGCGAATGGTCGGGGTTAGTGATGAGAATTTGGGAGTTAGCTCAGAAAGGTGGATGGCTGACATCCAAAGAGGACACCCTGGAAGACACAGGACGTAGGTATTTGGGGAGCATCTCTGGGGGAGTAGAGGAAGGATGTGGAGTCCTCAGAGGGATCAGAGAAGGAACAGTCAGGTAGGACAAAGGCCAAGAGAGGGTTAAGGGCAAGCCCCTGTGTGAAAATAAACTAGAGACCTTATCTCACATCAGTCCTGAGTGAGAACACAGTTGGGCTAGAAGCTCCATAAGCTTTAGGTTACCTAAGAATCACCTGGGAGAGGGGAGATGTTTCGAATGCAGATTCCCAGAAAGACTGGCTGGGTAGCTCTGGGTTGGGGCCTGGGGACCCACAGGGATTCCAACCGCAGACAGGCGACTAGCCGTACCTGGAAGGACATTGCGTGAAGACTGAGCACGTGGCCCGGGAGAGGAGCAGAGCAGCCACCATCCTTTCAAGACAGGTAATTAGGGCACACGTGAGTCTCACCCTCCTGCACCCATGCACTGAACAAAGTACAGTCTCCTAGGACAAATGGGTTGTTTGCAGCAGGTTGCTTGGCAAGTAAAGGAAGGGACGGTGGCTGGCAGTGGTTTTTTTTCTCCTGTGTATGTGGAATGGGGACTTGAACATCTGTGGCCCTGGGTTGTCATGGGTGAATTAATCTGGTTGATCTTCACGTATTAAACCAGCCTTGCATTCCTGGAATGATCCAGCTCGGTCATAAGGGATAGTGGGAAAGAGACACATGGATTAGCCCTCAGTCTCAGGTTCTACGCTCCCTTTCCTCTCTCCAGACTTCAGGCATACGTGACCTTTTAGGCATAAACAACCCAGCAGCTCCCTAAGACTTGGAAATAAATACCGGGTCTTCTGGAGCAGGGATCTTCAAACTGTTTTTCTCTTATGCCATCTAAAATAATTTTTTAAAAAGTATATGCTCCTCCCCCGCAAAAAAGTATATATTCCCATGAATGCTGTGAAGTTGGTATCTACAATGTTTTTACATATTTAAATCGTTTAAAAGGATTCTGGAGCATTGTAATTATTCATTACATGATTTATGTAAATGTATTTAAAGTAGTCTGAATATCATATATCCTGGATCTCCATGGTCCATCCATTTAATATACAATATTATTATATAATATGTCTAATATAATATATAAGTAATATATATTTATTAATAAAATAAGCTGTTCTTTAAAAGTTGAGATTCTATGTCATTACTGAAGGAGTTTTTCTCCTAAAACTTGTATTTCAATTCCATTTCCCCATGGGATTTTATAGTCATGCAATAATTATTTTTGCGGGGGGTGCCTGGGTGGCTTAGTCGTTAAGCATCTGCCTTCGGCTCAGGTCATGATCCCAGTGTCTTGGGATCGAGGCCCACTTCAGGCTCCCTGCTCAGCGGGAAGCCTGCTTCTCCCTCTCTCGCTCCCCTTTGCTTGTGTTCCCTCTCTTGCTACCTCTCTCTGTCATAAATAAATAAAATCTTTTAAAAAATTATTTTTTGGCTTAGACATCTTGTATTGATCCCCCTGTCAAATTTCTTAGCAAAAAATTTTATACATAAATTAAAAAAAAACTTTTTAATTTTCTTTGGTTGATCTGAGTTACTATTACAATGATATTTTAATGTAACTGATGAAATGATTTTTTTTTTAAAGATTTTATTTATTTATTTGACAGACAGAGATCACAAGTAGGCAGAGAGGCAGGCAGAGAGACAGGTGGAAGCAGGCTCTTTGCCAAGTGGAGAGCCCGATGAGGGGCTTGATCCCAGGACCCTGGGATCATGACCTGAGCTGAAGGCAGAGGCTTTAACCCACTGAGCCACCCAGGCACCCGAAATGATAATTTTTATGCAACAGATGAAAACAAGGAGAGGATATTATAAAATCAGAATGACGGAAGGTTGCTAGTTGCGGAAGCTGGGTCATGGGTAAAGAGAGGGGCACTGTGATCTTCGCTCCTCTCTATGGGCTTGAAATCGCTCATCATAACATGCTTAAAAATATGGTGGACAATAAGTGTGTCATAAATTCTTAAATTTTTTTGGCAATAAGATTTTAACAGGATGGCTCTCTTTGGTGCCAATCAAGTAGCAAACCACTATTACTAGGTTCTTGTGAATCTTTCCAGTGATACTGGTTGAACACGTAAGTACTCATCTATACTCCTTTAATATGTAGCACCGTCTATACACCTATGTGCCCTCTTTTTTTGCTTATGTATCTTTGCATATGAGTGTGTCATGCAATGTATGTGTACACACACATTCTTGTTCCATAGTTTTAAATTCTTCAGAGAATTCTGTGGCCCCAAAGAACCCGAGTTACTTAGCCGGATTCCCTGCATGGGGGCCCTGAGCTGGTTCCAGTCTTTTGTTTTTACCATCAGTGCTGCCAGCAATAACGTCCACCGAATGTTGTTCTGCTCATCTCTGAGTTGATCTTAGAAAAAAAAACCCTGCAAGTTTTTAAGACCAGGCTTGATAGAAAAACGCCTCCTGGGGTTAGCCCGTGAAATACCGTTCGTTGATTTAAACAGGAAAGTGATCAGAAGTGATCTTCTTGGCTTTCAGAGAAGATCCTTATATGCCCTCCCTGCTTTTCGAATTTGAGTGAGCCAATGTCAATGACCTAACACAAACCTCACTTCTCATTATTTGTCAAACATACAAGCACAGCTGACTGCTCCTTTTTCTGAAATGACAGGGAGAGGGAAGACAGCGTCTACTGAGGATTTACGAGGCGTGGGAGCACCATGCTAGGAGATGTGTTACCTGGGACACATCACGGATCCCTCACCACACCCCCACGGTGTGGACACTGCTTCAATATAAGAAAGCTGGGGGGCTGGGGTAGCTCAGTCAGTTAAACCTCCGACTCTTGGTTTCAGCTCAGGTCATGGTCTCAGGGTCCTGAGATTGAGCCCTATGTCCATCCAGAGCTCTGTGCTCAGCTGGGAGTCTGCATAAAAGATTCTCCCTCTCCTACAGGGCTCCTGAGTGGCTCAGTGGGTTAAGTGGCTGCCTTCGGCTTAGGTCATGATCCAGGGTGGTTAAGCCCCACCTCAGGCTCCCTGCTCAGCAAGGAGCCTGCTTCTCCCTCTCCCATGGCCTGGCGCTCTGCATGCTTGTGCTCTGTCAAATAAATAAAATCTTAAAACGAAAAAAAAGGAGATTCTCTCTCTCCCTCTGCTTCCTGCCCACCCCTCCACCCCCAGACTCTCTCTCTCAACAAAAGAAAAAAAAAGAAAGAAAGAAAGGAAGAAAAAGAAAAGTAAGGCTCTGAGAGGTTAAGTCACTAGCCCAAGGTCACACAGCTGGTAAATTGGTGGGGGGAGGGGGAGGGAGAAAGAGATTCTTCCCAGGTCTGTTTGATTTCAGGAATTCCTCCACCGTCTCTGGAGTCCGACACCATTTACCCATGCCACCCAAGCCAACACTTCTACACTTTTTTTCTCTTGAAGAACAGTTGGCATATAATATTATATTAGTCTTAGGAGTGCAACATAGTGATCCAATGCTTATGTACATTATGAAGTCATCTCCAGGATAAATCTAGCCGCCATGCGTTGCCACACCAAGTTATTACAATATTATTATTTATTTTACTCTTTTAACATTTTTATTTATTTGTGCGCGCGTGCGAGAGAGAGAGAGAGAGAGAGAGAGAGAGAGAGAGAGATCATGAGCAGTGGGTGGGGGGCGTGAGGGAGGAGGGGCAGAGGGAGGGAGAGAAGCACACTCCCCCTGAGCAGGGAGCCCCACAGGCTCCATCCCAGGACCCCGGGATCTTGACCCTGAGCTGAAGGCAGACGCTGAACCAACTGAGCCACGCAGGTGCCCCCATAATATTATTAACTGTATTACCTATGCTGTGCATTGCGTCTCTGTGTGTTCCCTTAGAACTGGAAGCTTGTACCTTCTAGTTGTCTTACACATTTAAAACTACCTTTAGATTCACGGGAAATTGCAGAGATAGGACAGAGTTGTAGGCGTGGCTCACCCAGCTTCTCCTGATTAACAAACCAAGAGACTCACATTGGCACACCACCACTAACTAAACTAGATATTTTATTTGTATTTTACCAGTTTTCCTCCTAATACCACCCCCCCCTTTTTTTGTTTTGGGATCTAGAATACCACGTTGCTTGTAGGATTTTCTATTCCTTGTAGATCTTTCTTTCCTGTATGTCTCAGCTCCCCCACTGCTTCTGGAGAGAGAACGATTAAGGAACGTTTAAGTCCATCCCAGGGCCCTGGGGACAGTGCCGGACGCGCAACATGGAGTCCGTCACGGCATGCCGTGGTTTATCAGGTTTGGACTGATTTATTAAGGTTCTGGCTGTAGAAGAAAACCGAAGGGTCCAGGGCGCTGGGATATCAGGTGTGCTAATGAACGTCCCCTGAAGCCGCGGAGCACATCAGCACATCAGCACGTTGTCACCTTGTCCGCCCGGCGCTGGCGGAAGTGGGAGATTTGTTCCTAACACCAGGTCATTTCCTCCCTTCCCGGTCTGACCTCCCAGCACTTTCAGCGCCAGCCCCGCAGACGCCACGTGCCAAGTCACTTAGTGACATCTTAAGGTGAGGCAAAGAACTGACACGGTGTGCTGTCCTTAAACTCAGAGGGGACCCTCCAAATCCAGAGATCCCGTCCTTGGATGCCTTGCCATGTGGAAATATGAGGAGTCTAGATTTTAAATGGATATTTGAATATACTTAATAAAGCCCATATGTTTGCTATGCAATTTTACCCTATCCCCATGATTATCTAGTACTTACTATCCATAATAAGTTTTTATAAATGCGGGGGGGGGGGGGCGGCGCGGTCATTCATTTATTCATGTAACAAATGCTTACTGAATACCTTCTAGGCACTGTTTTAGGGCTTAGCTGTAAGGAATAAATGCTACAGTCCTAACCCCTTCCCTGAAAGCATATATATGGATATAGGGAGCAGATCTATAAACAACAGTCAACAGATAAGTGAAATGTTAGTCAGTTGTGCTAAGTGTTACTTTCATTTAGTTAAGTATTTGAGCACCTTTGTGTGATAGGCACAGTTCTAAATCCTGAAGATGGGAGAGGGAACAAGATAGCTCCAAAGCTTTGAGAAGACAAATTCTAATAAAAAGGAGGGACCCTTAAATAAAGGCATTGGGGAAGGCATCTCCAAGAGTGTGCCCTTTTGATCTGGGATCTCATAGAAAGAGCTAGACTTGGGCAAAGGGAGGAAAGAGTATTCCAAGCAAATGGGGGCAGCATGTGCAAAGGTCCCGGGGTAGAAAAGAGATTGACAGATTTGAAGGACTGAGAGGAACACGGTGGAGTATGTAGTGAGCAAGGGGAGAAGGCAGCCACAGTGTGGAGTGAATTTTTACTCATCAGAAGTTGGAAGCCACTAGGCTAAATTGTCTGTTGTCCTTTGGACATTTCCCAGAATCCTCTTTCCTATGGGTTCCAGGTTAGAGACTGCCGGTGGGAGGCATTGTAAGCCACTTGGCCAGCAGAGGAAGACAGGATAGCTGAAGACAGCTGCAGACATGGGATCAGGGGTGAGGGTGGGGTGGGGGAGGTCGAGGCAGCTTCCTGGAGAACTTCGTATTAACTGTGGAACTACCTACTAAGAGCTTTCTAAGAGTTCATAGTGCCTTTGGACAAGGTTTTGAAACCATCTGCAAAGGCAGGCAAAATCCACCTCATTGCCCATTTTGTAAATCAAATTTCATTGGAACACAGCCACGTTGATTTATTTGTACTGTGTTTATGTCTGCTTTTGCGCTATAATGAGCAAATCAAAAATATTGATTTTCTCGTCCTTTACAAAAAAATCTTGTCAACCCTTCACCAAGATGTGGCAGGCCAGTATTGTCGGTGGCTGGCCATGAGCAAGGCTTCAGTTCCCCATGCTCAAATATGTAGTGATTTCTGTTGTCTCAACCTGACCTTGACATCCATCAAGGTTTTATGCAAAGGGATGATATGGTCCAAATAATGTTCTAAGATTACGTTTGTTACACCATGGTGGGTGAATGGGAGAAAGGCAAGGCTAGGGATAGGGGACCCAGAAAGAGGGGATTATCCCGATGACATGTGATGGCTTAGCAGGGAGATAGCGGTCGGGGAGGGGGACAGGGTTGGGGGTGGGAGGGATGGAGGGAAGATGCAGGAAACAGTGTGGAGACACCCAGTAGCAAAAGGCACACCTAGTGCCCAGACTGATTTCAAATACCCTTTTCCAGTAAAAGAAACCTGCGTTTTTTTTTGAGAAATGGCTGATTCTACTGCTGGGGCAGGAAATGTACAAGATGAGCCTAGAACATCTTATGAGGCCAGGAAGGAAGTGCTTAAACAAGGATGGGGGTGTTTTGGAAGGACACAGGAGCCAACAAGAACCTCCCAATGGCCAAATCTGGACCAAATGAGCAACCAAGGAAGTCATGAGAGTAGTAACCGATTCAAGTCAACAATGGAATACATAAATGGGGGAGAAAGGACAGTGCTTCCTTACAGAAATTCTGTATGATAAATGTTAAAGTCACGACAGAATTTGAAAAATCGTCCTTTGGCAGACAACACAGGAATAATCGTGGTGACCACAGAGCATTGATGGACGCTAAAGTGTGGGGCAGGTGGGGGGGGGTGGTGAAGGGAAACTGAATGGTATCAAAGAATCTCCCCACAAGTTACTTATTAAGGACAAAGGGGAAGAAGGTAACCTTTGAGTGGGCAGACCTTATGGACATGGCCTTGAGACTGTAATGTAGCAAGTTTGTAGATTATGGGGACGGGATCCTCAGAGCTCATGTGTTTTAGCCCTTGTCAACACATGGTATCACCAGCTGTAAAGGTTTGCCAGTCTGATGGTTGGAAACTGTCTTGCCATGCTGTTTTCCTGAGTCAGGCTCGTACCAGCCGCTTGCCTACAGTACTGACCATACGTCTGTCCCTGTTGGTCGTCTGTCCACAGCCTTTGGCACATTTTCCCCTAGTGGATTGTCTTCTTCCTACTGATTTGAAAGGGTGCTTTGTGGATTCTGGATCTGTCATTTGTCTAACACAGTTGGGAAATAGTTCATCTGGTATCCTGCTTGTCTTTGTGCCTTATTATTACTATTGGTATTTCGAATCTGGAGATGTCCAGTGGCTTTGATGGCTTTTGTGTCTTCTAAATATATTTTTTAGGCCTTGTTATGTAATTAAAATTTTTTAGGAGAGGGGAGGGGCAGAGAACAGGGAGAGTGAGAATCTTAAGCAGGCTCCACGCTCAGCATGGAGATCAACAGGGGGTGTTGTGTGTGTGTGTCGGGGGCGGGGGGGACTTGCTCTCATAGCCTTGATATCATGACCTGAGCTGAAGCCAAAAGTCAGATGTTTAACAGACTGAGCCACTCAGACGCCCCCAGGCTTTGTTATTTAATCAGTGGGGATTTACTTTTATAACTAAAGTAGGGAATCCAACTTTACTTTTTTCCCCCACTCAATAGTCAATTCTCCCAGCGACATTTATTGACTTGCCCCTCATCTTTTTCTTTTTTAAATTATATGTAAGATTTAAATCTACAAATTATACAGTAATTTTGTAATAAAATACCATTACTTGAAAGAAATAAAATCCTATATTGAGTTCTCTCTCTCTCTCATGTCTCTGTCTCACAAAGTGCCAGGCACACAGTAGGTGCTTAATAAATATTGCCGAACTGAAGGCATCCACTTTTGTTTTCTACTTGACATTTTTAAGAGTGGTACCATCTTCGTGGTAGCTATGGCATCATTATGGGCATTTTGGCGTAAGATCGTAACCTTGAAAGTTTTGTTTTCTTAGAGTTAGTTTTTCTGTGAGGTTATACAGAATCCCATCCTATGGATATAAGACTAGTAATGCTGGAGTCTCCATTTAAAAAACGACATCAACAAACCACATAGAATCTTCAGGCCCTCTTAGGAACTTTTTCATCGCTGGATTATTCACATCACACATTCTAAGCTTTTATTTTTTTAAACAATTATTTTTTAATTTATTTATTTGACAGACAGAGATCACAAGCAGGCAGAGAGGCAGGCAGAGAGGGAGGAGGAAGCAGCCTCCCCGCTGAGCAGAGAGCCTGATGCGGGGCTCGATCCCACGACCCTGAGATCATGACCCGAGCCGAAGGCAGAGGCTTAACCCACTGAGCCACGCAGGTGCCCCATTTTCAGCTATTCTTAAACTGAGCTACTTTGTAGCGATCTTGACTCTTTTCCCAAATAATTAGATGAAGTTATAGAAATGACTGCATCAGCAGCCCCCAAGAGAGACTAGAGAAGTATTTCTCCTCCCTTCTTTTTAAAGATGCCAACTTGAGGACTCGCTGGGGTTAGAGTCCCTCTTCCCTCCCCCAAGGCTCCCATTCATCTTCTGCCGTAAGGAGCTTTTGTCAATGGCTGCACATTTCCGATTCTCAAGTTGCCCTCAGAGTTACTGAAAATCTGGCACAGCTGTACATTTACTTTATGGTAGCCCCTGCCCCCATACCCTTTCCTTGATCAGTGCTTTGTTCAGCTATCAAAAGTTACATTGAAATACAGGAGTGGAAACTGTCTCTGGGCTATTAGCAATGAGAGCTAATCAATTGGAAATGGCTCCCTGCTGGACAATTTTCCAGCCGAGTCATCACCCAAACCCAACTGTGCTGGCAGCTTTTGGTCATCGTGAACATCACCGTCCAATTAGAAGTTACAGTCCTATGACTTATATGCAAGCAATATTTCATATTGATTAAGCCAATCAAGACACATGGGAAAAATTCCCAACATGGGGGCAAAAAGCCTGGGTTCCTAATAATTTCCCTTTTTGCTGGTGACTAGAATCATTATATGCTAAATAATGTGGTAAAATGACAAAAGATTCTCTGTTTCTACAGCGCTCATTCTGCTGTCGGATTAAGCGATGGACACATTTTCTATTTGTGTATTGATACCTGGTCATCGAGATACTCATAATCCTTTTTTTGGGGGGGGGTCATTCTTTTATTTACGGTACTATCACTTTACGCAAAAATATGACCATGTACGGATTCTTTTTTTAAGATTTTATTTATTTATTTGACAGACAGAAATCACAAGTAGGCAGAGAGGCAGGCAGAGAGAGGAGGGGAGGTAGGCTCCCCACTGAGCAGAGAGTCCGATGCGGGGCTCGATCCCAGGACCCTGGGATCATGACCTGAGCCGAAGGCAGAGGCTTTAACCCACTGAGCCACCCAGGTACCCGCCCCACCATGTATGGATTCTTAAAAGCTCCTCTACTAATGCCATTAAAAGTTACTAATGAGGGGCGCCTGGGTGGCTCAGTGGTTTGGGCCACTGCCTTCGGCTCGGGTCGTGATCTCGGGGTCCTGGGATGGAGTCCCGCGTCGGGCTCTCTGCTCGGCGGGGGGCCTGCTTCCCTCTCACTCTCTCTGCTTGCCTCTCTGCCTACTTGTGATCTCTCTCTGTCAAATAAATAAATAAAATCTTTAAAAAAAAATAAAAGTTACTAATGAAATAATGATAATCAGTTTATCTAAATTAGTATGGTACTTAGCAAAATAATACCCAATTTAGGAGCAGGGGAAGTAAACTTGGCCTCTCAGTATTGTTAATGAGTATAAACTGGCCCAACCTTTGTGGAAAGCAATTTGGCAACATTTAGCAAGTGCCTTAAAATGTTAATAACCTTTGACCAAGTAATTCAATTTCTGGGAATCTTATCTGAAGAAAATAATCCTATATCGGAAAGAGCTTTATGCGTTAAGATGATAAATACAGCATTCTTTTTCTTTCTTTTCTTTTAAGATTTTATTTATATATTTGAGAGAGAGAGAGAGAACACAAGCAGGGGGAATGGCAGGCAGAGGAAGAAGCAGGCTCCCCGCTGAGCAGGGAGCCCGATGTGAGGCTCGATCCCAGGACTCTGGGATCATGACCTGAGCTGAAGGCAGACGCTTAACTGACTGAACCACCCAGCACCCCCAGCATTATTTCCAATTATTAAAAATTTGAAGCCTGAATGTTCAACAAGGATGTAATGAAAAGTAACCTATATTTGTAAGCAGTATATAATAACATGGGAGAAATGTTACATTTTTAAAGAAGGGAAAAGAAGCATTTCAGATTGTGCATATGGTAATACATTCGGGAATGATGTAAAAACATACCAAGCACATCAAAATGCTACAGAAATAGAGCAAAAATGTCAGGAAATGTTGCTTGTGAATTTAGGACTAAAGGTGATTTTACTTTTCTGTATTATTCTGCATTTTCTGAATCTTCTACAAGCATGGATTTTTTTTTTAAGATTTTTATTTATTTATTTGACAGACAGAGATCACAAGTAGGCAGAGAGGCAGGCAGAGAGAGAGGAAGGGAAGCAGGCTCCCCGCTGAGCAGAGAGCCCGATGTGGGGCTCGATCCCAGAACCCTGGGATCATGACCCGAGCCGAAGGCAGAGGCTTAATCCACTGAGCCACCCAGGCGCCCCTACAAGCATGAATTTAACTTAGATAATGAAAATGATCACATTGCAAGAGGTTAAAAATGAACATGTTAAAATTTAAATATTTAAGATTTAACTTTCAAATATTTCAAACTTAACATTTCCTTCTCGTGTGAAATCTCCCTAATAAATTGTGTTGTCCCTTGTACAATACTCCCTGTTTTTAAGAGATGGATAATATTCTTTAGAAATACTGAATCAGAGGAAAGCACAAGAGTGGGAGGTAAGTTACAAACAGAATCAGTGAACAGACACACTCTGTGACTGAAAATCTTTTTTTTCTTTTTGGACAGCATCAAGGTCAGCTGCTGAAATGGCCACTGTACGGAGTAAACTCCTATTTTATCCTGAAGTTAGAATCTCAGAGAATAACAAAGAAACCCACGAAGGTGATCGATTCTTCTAGGCTCACATTTGGAGAGATGAGATTCTGCACAATTCACAAACTGCTTATAAAGAACGTTTCCCACTTGTCCAAGGTTTCTCCAGAGACTGGCAGGAAAGGAGGTTAAAAATGTCTGAAAGTGGGTGGCGAGGGGTGGGGGAGACACAGGAGCAGAGACACCGCAGAGCAGCAAAATACGAGAAGGGAAGTGTTCGTAGGACTCTTAAATTCCGAAGGATTTTACGTGTTTAAATTAATGTATTGTATATATCTACAATGTGGACATCAAAGTGAATCAGTGAGAATGTGGGAGATAAACTTAAAAGCCATTTTTGTTATTTATGTAGTCCTTGCTTGTTGTAAAAAACCTAACAGAAGGCTATTAAGGTAATAAAAGCTCCCCTCTCCTCACACCTGCTTCACTGACCAGAGACAACCACCATTAAAGTTATTTTGTATCCTTCCAGGCAATAGACGCACACAGAATTTCTCTTTTGAATGCCTACAGGGACTACTGTACAGAGAGCTCGGCAGCTTGCTGTTTGCTCACTTAATAAAACTGACCTTCAACCATTATCCACATCAGCACGCCAGGGTCAAAAACCATACCTTTTAAAGAGGAAAAAAAAACCAAAACCCACAAGGGTTCGTGTTTCAGCCACTGCATGGCTGTGTTATGATTTTGCCTGCGCTCATGGAAATTTTGGCTGGATCCTGCTAACTGGGCCTGTGGACAATGCCACTTCAACGGCTTGGTATGCATTCACTTGCACCTGTAACCAAATTCATTCCATGGGAGAAACTCCTACAAGGAGCATCTCTGGGTCAAGGAGAGTCGCCTTTTCTATTTTTTTTTTTTTTTTAAGATTTTGTTTATTCATTTGACAGACAGAGATCACAAGCAGGCAGAACAGCAGGCAGAGAGAGAGGAGGAAGCAGGCTCCCTGCTGAGCAGAGAGCCCAATGTGGGGCTCGATCCCAGGACCCTGGGATCATGATCTGAGCCGAAGGTAGAGGCCTTAACCCACTGAGCCACCCAGGCGCCCCTCTCCTTTTCTATTTCGGTAAGTATGGCTACATTCCTCTTCTGGTGAGTGTCCCCCTCACAGAGCACAAGACTCTCTTGCCCCATGTCTGGCTGTGGAATTGAGTTTTGTCTGTGATACACAGATGATTTCCATTCTATTGTATCCCTGTATTTGCAAGGCACAGGCATCTTTCATTTGGCCAAAGAGAAGAGGATAAAGGGCAAGATGTGTATACGTTTATTCAAGTCTGAGCACTGGAAATTACTACTGACAAAATAGATCCCATACAAACGTAATAGAATTAATTCCAAAGTCACACATAAATGATTTAAGGAAACTCTTGCACAGCCTAGTAGGCGTGGGTAAAGAGCTCTCTGCAGTTATTAACCACTCATTTACAAATACAAATTATAATTAGCTAGCTCACGATCTGGGGCTTATTATTATGTGCCAGGCACCATCCCAGCTCTTTACACAAATTTATTTAATCTTTGTGACAATTCTGTGAGGTTGGCACTACGATTATCTTTATTCCACAGACTAAAAAAAAAAGGAGGCACAGAAGTCTCAAGTAAGATGACCAAGGTCATACAGTTAATACAATGACAAAGCCAGAATTCAAAGCAGGCATCCTGACTTCTGCCTCTGGGCTCTAAACCACCATGCTATATGAAGTTCACATTCAAGAAATAAGGATGCACTTGGCAGTTCTCCACGAAGCTTTTCACTGCAGCACTTCCAATAGGGAAAGTTCTTTACCTGCCTTCGGGTTGCAGGTGCTCCAATATCAAGATAATAGCAATGGCTGGAATATAGGTTTTTCATTTTTTTTTTTTTTTTTTTTTTTAAGATTTTATTTATTTATTTGACAGAGAGAGAGATCACAAGTATGCAGAGAGGCAGGCAGAGAGAGAGGAGGAAGCAGGCTCCCTGCGGAGCAGAGAGCCCGATGCGGGGCTCGATCCCAGGACCCTGAGATCATGACCCGAGCCGAAGGCAGCGGCTTAATCCACTGAGCCACCCAGGCGCCCCAGGTTTTTCATTTTTATTTTGCTTCTCAACATTTTCCCTGATGACCACATACAGTTGGGTCATAACAAAACAAAGTTGCTTAAAAACATTGACAGTTCTTGAGGACAGAACACTTTCCGTACCAGAAAGTGGTTCATCTTTCAAATGCCTCATCCACCCTCCCTACCAACGGCCACCTGGCATCGGGAGGGTTTCAGGACACCAAACCACAAAACCTCGTGGGCACCAGAGGCAGAGTTTCAGAATTCCTGATTATAACATGTCACAGCAGTATTTCACATACTTGGCATACAAATCTGGAGATACTGTGCACCCAGAGAATTTAGTGGTTTTTTTTTTTTTGTTGTTGTTGTTTTTTTTAAAGATCATATTTACCCTGGAGAGAGAGAGAGAGATCATAAGCCACAAGCAGGAGGGAGGGGTAGAGGGAGAAGCAGGCTTCCCGCCAAGCAGGGAGCCCAATGCGGGACTCGGTCCCAGGATCTGGGACCATAATCCGAGCCAAAGGCAGATGCTTAACTGACTGAGCCACCCAGGTTCCTGACAATTTAGTATTGGCTTGAGCACCCTAGTGTCTGTATCCCCGGTGGAGGGGTATGACGTGGGCAAAACAACCTTACACACAAACCCTAAAAGGAGAATCTGACAAGAGCTATTGTCTGCTTTGGGAAGGGAAAAGGAAGAGGAAGCCCTTCCAGTCCCGCCGGATTAGGAGATGGCATCTGAAACAGGCTTTCAAGGATGGAAAGAATTCCAACAGAGAATGTGAAGACCGTGCTAATAAGCCCTGCCCAGGGGTTGCTGGTACTCTCCTCCGATGCTTTTGTCTGTTTTCATTCTTCGGCTCAGCAGGACAGAGCACCTAAAATCCACTGTCCCTACTAGCACTTGGACGGAGCAGAAAGACCCAGAACAGCGAGGTGGTTAATGCTGTGGGACCTCAGGTTTGGGTTGTGTGGGGTTCTAAGCCGGCTCCGCCACTCATAATCTTTGTGTCCTCGGGCAAGTTCTGCAGCTCCAGTTGACTTGTGTAAAACGGGGATAAAAGGGATTTTCTACCCCCGCACCTCATACCGTTCTTGTGATGATTCCATGACTTCCGGTAGGTAAAGCTTATGAGAACATCTGGCACGCAGGAATCTCAAAATAAAGGCAGGCTATTGCCAGTAGAGTGAGTGCCTACTGTTAGGGGCTGGGGCAGGATGGGCAAGCCCCCTCCGTAAAGACCACGGTCTTGGATGGTTCAGGCTTTGCAGGACACCTGCTCCCTGCCTCTACTAGACCACTGGAGCTCAAATGTAGTCACAGACAAGGCCAATGAATGGATGTGCTGTGTTCTTTAGGGACACACATTTGAATTTCATGTGGTTTTCCCATATTGCAAATTTTTTTTTTCTTTCAACCATTAAAGAAAATCTGAAAACCATTCCTAGCTTAATGGTTGTACAAAAATAACCATTTTGTACCGTGGGTCATCATTGGGGGAAACTGGGTGAACTGTGCAAGCGCTTGCTCTGTATTCTTTCTCACGATTGCAGGTGAATCTATAACGATCTCACCCGTATGTTGAGATTCCAGTAAAACTATATAAAGAGGCAGCAGGCCAGATTTAGCCCATGGACTGGAGAACGCTGATCCCTTGATTAGCTTCTAGGTTCCCTGCTCTTTTCTAACAGGATTATATGCCCCATCCTTGGCTGGAGAAGCTGTGGTCCTCCCAGTGCACGGGAAATGTATCCCAAGCCCCTCGGGTGTTGGGCTTGCTATAGCCAATGGGATATCAGCTGACGGGATGTGAGCCGCGGCTTTATCCAGTTTTGCCATTTTTGCTTTGCCCTGTGCCTTGCTCCTGTGACTGGCCAGGAGGAGATCATGACCATCACTGACCCAAGGAGAATGTGGATATTCAGTGAATAGACCAGAACCCAGCCCGAAACCTGGAGCCTGGGTCCAGTTAACCTAAGATTGAGCTGCCAAGACACCACAGATGAGAAAGTAAGTGTCTGCTGAGAGTCCCCATGTTTGGGGGGTGGTGGTAGTTTGTAATGCAACATTATCTCAGCCATGGTTGATTAATACGCCCCCTAATGCTCTGAGCCAAGTACTAGGGCCTTGCTTTCTGGCTTGAAGGGCCTTTGTCAGGGCGTAGATTTTTCCTGGTTCACGATAGTCTCCATTTTCCAGGTGAAGGACTACGGATTTGTAGCTTAACTAAGCTAAGCTAAACACATGGAGGCTTATTTTGATGGTTGACCATGCCCACTGGATATAAAAATGCAAGGAAGTCAGCAGGGGATGTGTGTCCTATTAGTTTTTGCCTAATCAAGAATAATTTTTTGAAACTTGAATATCTGTAGAGAAGAGGACCTGATGTTTGGTCCAGAGATATAAGAATGGTCACAGGAAATGTGCCACGACTGGCAGGGAATACATTTCCAAGGGGACCAGATGGCCCTTTGCAATAGCCAAGTAGTGCATGTCTGTCGTGGGTGGGGCCCCCATGCGGATGGGAGAAGTAGAAAAGGAAGAGGGAATGGAGAGAGGTCGTTCACATGATGGGAGGCCAGGATCACCACTGCTCGGGGCGTGAGGGTAGACAGGCGGCCTTCGGCACCACGCCCAGGTGCTTCCTGTGCAGGCAATGGGGAAAATCACAAGGAAATGTCTGGGATTGCTACCTGCTAGTGACTAAGGACTTCTCCAGAAGCTCACCTATGTTGGAAAGTTGTTTTATGGAGGAGAGGTGTTTGAGGTTTGGAGCACCAGCTGCCACTGGCGGCTAACCCAACTCAAAACCAGCCGTGACGACAACTTTGAAATCAAAACTTCCATGGAAACAAAGACACTGCTCATGATGACCGCTTCTTGGAAGGGATGAAGAGGGACCCAGATGAGCGACTTCTCCCAGCACACCCTGATGTTCTTCCCCCGAAACCACGTGTATGTATTACTATTTTAAAATAGAAACAAGATGCTAAGAATGCAAGACTTTTTTTTTTTTTTAATAAATGACTTTCCTAATTAGAAATCTTGACACATCATCTTTCGTAATCAGTGAACATTTGACAACGCAAGTGCATTGCATGTATCCTTTGATGCTGGAGAAATGCTAGAGTCTTTGATTCCATGGGTCCCTGTACGGCAAAGCCTTTTGTACTTAAATTGTAATATAAAGGCAGTGTTTGGGAACAGCACACATCAGAAGAAATCGTATTCCAGCATGCTTGTTGTGTCAAAAACAATCTAAGAAATGAGAGTGGTTTAAAATTAAATACCATGTTTGGGGCTCAGTGGGTTAAGCCTCTGCCTTCAGCTCAGGTCATGATCTCAGGGTCCTGGGATCGAGCCCCGCATGGGGCTTTCTGCTCAGCAGGGGGCCTACTTCCTCCTGTCTCTCTGCCTGCCTCTCTGCCTACTTGTGATCTCTCTCTCTCTGTCAAATAAATAAATAAAATCTTTAAAAAAAAATTAAATACCATGTTTTTATAAGTTTTTCTGACCGGGAGTGGTTGTAAACTACAGCTCAGGGGCCAAATCCAGCCAACTACCCGTTATTTCATAAAACAAACAAACACACAAAAACCCTTTCTACTGAGGATTGTAGGTCTGTATGCAGTCGTACAAAGTAAGAGAGAGATCCCTTGTACATTCCGCTCCGGCTTTCCCATGGTAACCCCCCACTTGTTTTTGCACAATCCATGAGCTAAGAGTAGTTTTTGGATTTTCAAACGCTTGGGGAAAAAAATCCAAGTGTTTTGTGACGTGATAAAGTACATGAAACTCATTTCACTGTCCATAAAGATTAACTGAACACAACTATGCATTCCTTTACTTACTGTCTATGGCTGTCTCTCTGCTACGGGGTCAGAGTTGAGTGGTTGCAACAGAGACGGAATGGCCCACAAAGCCTAAGATATTTACTACCTGCTTTACAAAAAGTTTACCGACCCCTGGGCTAGAAACTGGGCTAGGGGTCAGGGAAGAAATGAGGATCTGGAATAAAGATATTTCTTTCAAAGGCTAAACATGTCTAAAGGACATCTGTAGCATGGATACCCACAGATGCTGGTATTAGGTCTTCTTCAACTGGGGATGGGCGGACAATCAAAGAGGCAAATTTATCTAATTTTTCTCAAAATCCAGAGATGTCTTTTTTTTTTAAAAGATTTTATTTATTAGAGAGGGTAAGAGAGAGAGAGAGAGAGAGAGAGAGAGAGAGAGAAAGGGAGCATGGCGGGGGGCATGGTTCGGGGCAGAGGGAGTAGACTCCTTGCTGAGCAGGGAGCTGATGTGGGACTCGATCTTGGGACTCTGGGATCATGACCTGAGCTGAGAGCAGACACTTAACTAAGGCACCCAGGGCGCCCCCAGAGATGTCAGTTTTAAAAGAACTCTACACAGGGAATCAACTTCTCTTACCTATAAAGGGATCATTATAAAAACTAAAAGAAATGAAGGTAGGTTGTTTCAAATCCATAAGTAACCACCAACACGAATGAAACACCATTCCCTCCCAGGACACTTGTAACAAGCGCAAAGGACACCAGGTCTGCATACTAGAATCAACCGTTGTTATTCACCTGTTACCCACCCGGCTTTGGGCAAAAAGCCTGCCCTTAGCGAAAGGCTGAAGCCTCTTTGCAACCTTTCAAGAAATAATATGGTACAAGGTGAATGGGGGCAGTGGCTCGGAGAACTTCAGAGTTGTCTGATAAATCTACAGGGTCTGTTTTCTATGAGTCGAAGTCCGCTAACTAACATGTGAGGATCGAGCCCCCTTACAGAGCAGCTCATCAGGAAAGACTATACATCGTGCTGCAGAGGACCCATTTGGTGAAGCCCTCCTTGTGCAAGGTGTTTGGGGCAGGGGTGGCGGGGGTAAGTTTTTTGTTTTTTTTTTTTAAAGATTTATTTGAGCGACAGACAGCACAAGGGGGAGAGGGAGAGAGAGAATCTCAAGCAGACCTCTCCCAGAGCCTGGCGGGTTGGGGGGCTTCATCCCAGGACCTTGAGATCATGATCTGTGCTGAGACCAAAAGTCAGACGCCCAAATGGCTGCACCACCCAGGTGCCCCAGGGGTAAGTTTTCAAATGCTGGTGCTACTCGATCTGGTTATGACAGAAGCAAGTGCAAATTCAAATTTTACCATGGGCACCAGATCCGAGAAACTGCATTAGCACTGAAGGTCTTCATAGAGGGTCAAGGGGACCATGGATGGAAGTTAGAGGGTCCAAGGACTTGGACAGGAGAGAAGAGGAACTCACCGCACTAGCCTTCAACTGAAATCGAGCATTTCTGTCCATTCTGGACATAGGTACCAAACCACGGTGGCATTAGCAAGTCAAAGGAAATCTGGTATGTGCATACAACATGTGCAACAGAACTTTTCAGGCTCTAGTTATGTTGAAATACTGTCACCACTTCAAAATAAGAGTCGTTACTAGATCTGCTGCTAGAACTTCTTTAATGCACTAGTAAGTGTACATAATTCAAAAACCATTTTGGTAACTATTTTAATATAGGTTTCCCTTACAAACAGATGCACTGTTTTCTTCTTTTAAACATCACTCAAGGGGCGCCTGGGTGGCTCAGTTGGCTAAGCGTCTGTCTTCGGCTCAGGTCATGATCTCAGGGTTGTGGGATTGAGCCCCTCATCGGGCTCTCTGCTCAGTGGGGACCCTGCTTCCCCCTCCCTCTGCTTTTGGGCTCTTGGCTTGCTCTCTCCTCTCCCTCAAATAAAATCTTTAAACATCACTCACAAGGGAGTCAGGATTTCACTGGACTGAAAGATGTCTGGTCCTCAAAAAGATGCGCAACAAGGCAGTACTGGGTATTAGAAGGACTTCCACCTGCAGGCCTCAGACATGGGTTCAAATCCTAAAGCCCTTTAGTTAGACACTACAATTATGTAACCTGCCTGCATTGGAAGGTCATGTCGGTCATTCCTGTGATACTTGCCCCAGCATGCGGTTGGACAGCCTAGGGACATTCCTGTAATCATCCGATAACTGTAACTGAGGGTTTTTTTTTTCCCCCAATCGCACCATAGACCTCACCATTCTTGCAGAAAGAGCTTATCCTTTTTCTGCTTTAACACTTGGAACTCAAATGGTCCACCTCTGATCTCCCCACCTCTGCCGGGGAAAGACCCCCCCTCCCCACAAATACTTGAGTGGAGAACCAGACTGCCAATGCCATGGGGGGACGTGAGCCTGGTACACACGGGTGTGACGATCCGGCACTAGCTGTATTAACTTTTTCTGAAGATCGGGTCCCTTATTAGGACAAATGCAAATGCCATTCATTGGGAGGTCTGAATGGAATCATGCAGAGAATTGCATGAACCCCATGGTTCCCTGGGCTCGGTCCTCCGACGCAGAGCCCCGCTGGCCAACCACGGTTACGACAGTTTCTGGACCAGCCACGCAGGCCGGTGTCCTTCTCAGGCAGCTTCTTTTTCTTCCTTCGCAGGACCAGCTACATAATTTGTACCGTCTGATGCCGAATGAAAACACAGGACTCTTTGTTTAAAAATTAAGAATCTTAGGACGGCAAGAGCAGAGCATGCGATTAAGTGGGGGACCCTCTGTGAGAGCACAGGCGGCACGCTGGTCCCCGAGGACAGCTCCGCTCCTTCAACGGGAGCAGCTGTCCCCGGCTGCATGTTAGAATCACCTGCAGAACTCCAGAAAATACCACACCCTTCTTGTCCCCCAAGGTAGATTCCATATACCTAAGAGCTTCCCAGGTGACCGTGGCCATTGTTGGGCCCACTGGACTAGAGGGACAGAAAACCTTGGACAAATGTCATGGACCAACATCCTTGACAGGCAAAGACAGCCCCAGCAAAGCCCTGATAAAAGAGTTCGTGTGCAGAACACCCTGGGCGTTCGGGATCTGAGCCAGGTGTTTCCCAGGAAAGTCCTCTCCAGCTTTTAGGAGGCTTGTATTGCTGCTCAGGGCAGAGAACACTCAGAACCTAGGATCTCTTTCCAGGTTTGAACTTGGCACAGGCTACTCCAGAGGCACCATCTCCCAGCCCCCTTCACGACAGCAAGGCCGGAGGACCAGCCAGGTAACCAGGTGAGGCGAGTGAAAGTTTATGTACAGCTTCCTGGCAGTGTTAAGGGAAAGGGGCTTGGCCCTTTCCACCTGGTTGGAGCTTAAGGCGGTGCCACCTTGGGCCACGGGCAGAAGATCTAGAGTGGGGGAGAAGCCAGAAGCCAGGTTCCCCAACATCAGAAGGTCACAGTACTAGTTCTTGGTTATTTTCCAATCTGTCTCCCCCAAAATGAAACAAACAGGCAAACAGGTAAGCCAGCTTTGGTTTTGCTTTACAGCAGCTGATTTGATCATTAAGCCAAATGCCTGCAGCGGCACATTTAGAGGAGCAAACGGAGAATCCGAGTCTCCAGCTGGATGTCTGCCACAGAGCACTGCCAGAGGCTGGGGCTTCCTCACTTCCTTCCTCCTCAACCCCATTAACTTCTGTCAAAAGGCTTCTTTGGGACTGTCCACATCACCCTGCTCAATTTATTACTTCAATAAAATTTTTCTCTGAGACCCAGCCTTGCAGCTACCCTGCCAGGGGCTGAAACCCAAGTCTGTTCTAGAAGTTTCTTTACCCTTTACACGTCTGGTTTCTGCTTCTGGACAAGAGGCGGGGATCAGGGTGGGGTGGGTGAGACAGTTCCCGCAGGTGCCGAATAGAAAGTGGTTCCCCAAATCTCACTGATCAAGGTCCGTATTTTAATGCAATTTTACGTGAAGCTAGGATCCAATTCTGCCCCTGAACAGCTGGCCTCAGTTCCCAGGCCGACTTCTGATGGTACTTCGCAACAACAAAGTGACTGACCTGTTGGTCATAGTTTGCCAATTAAAATATTTCTTAGTTATGGAAGTTCTGATGCCCTAGGCAAAGGCCTCCCCTCCTGTGCCCTAGTCCCAGCTCTGGATGGCGCTGAGAGGAAGCAGTGAACACAGGTAAAGTTCTTAGCACAATGTCTGGCTCAGAGTAGGGACTCACGTTGCCATGGCAACAGAAAAGGGTCATCTTCAAGAAAGAGACTAAATGCGAGGACAAAAAACTCATGCTCTGTAGTGCCTAGAAGGCAGCAGGAAACTGCAAGCAGAAAAGAACATAAGGTCATCTTGATTTCTGGAATCTTCCCTGGGATTTGATAGCCAGGGAGTAATGAATAAGGGTCAGAAGGACCTTGTTTTCTCCAAAGCCTAACCTTGAACTCATCTGTTGCACGAAATAGCCCCCGCCTTGAAGGGACCAGGACATTTAGCATTCTCAGTATCTCTTTCCCATGTTTTTAGCCCACAATCATTTACCCTGTTGCTTGTACCCAATAGTCCAGCTCAGGGATCCACAAACTAGGCCTACCAAATCATGGCCTTTTTTGTAAATAAAGTTTTACCAGCACACGGCTATGCCCATTCGCTTACCTATCACTTCCGGCTACTTTAGTTACAGTGGTAGAGGTGAGTAATTGTGCTATAATAGTAGAGATGAACAGAGTTGAATGTTTCATCAGAGACAAAGGCCAGCAAAGCCCAGAATATTTACTATCTGGCCCAGGTGAAGTCAAACTGCACACATACTCGGTTTCCCCTTTCAGACCCACACTGACCTTGCAAACGGAGGCACAGAAACTTGGCCTTTCTGGTCTGTACCAGGTCAGCTGCCCCTTAGCCATCCTGGCTGTTCCCCACAGTTCTGTCATTATGTGTATATTTAGAGTCTCATCCTAGAAGGGTTTACTCTTCCACTTCCTCAATGTTTTATAAAGTTTTATTGGAACAGGTAGGTTCATTGTTTCTCTTATAGCCTATGGCTGTTTTGAGCTAAAGCCAGAGTTTTTCACAAGAGAGATGTTATGGCCCTACAATGCCTCCAATATTTACAATGTGGTCTGGAACTCTTTGTGGACTTTTGCTCCATGGGGAATCCAAATTTGCTGGGTGATACACAGGGCGGACTGGAGACCCATGAAGTCCATACAGTAGAAGGGAAAAAAAAACTTTCTGAAAAGGCTTTTCCTGTTTATCTGAAGAGCTGTGATAGGAAAAGTTCGAGGAACGTTTATATGATTTCAATCTGTGGGTTCCCACTTGAAAGGTCAACAGCCCACTTGCTACTAGAACAGAAACACAGATAAGACTCATGACAAACATAGGTGACAACAGAATCTGTACACTGCACGGGCATTCAGCCACCAGACACTCTTCCGGACCTTAGAAAACAGTTCCAGGAGCACCTGCGTGGCTCAGTGGGTTAGAGCCTCTGCCTTCAGCTCAGGTCATGATCCCAGGGTCCTGGGATTGAGCCCTAAATCGGGCTCTCTGCTCAGCATGGAGTCTGCTTCCTTCTCTCTCTCTGCCTGCCTCTCTGCCTACTTGTGATCTCTGTCAAATAAATAAAATCTTAAAAAAAAAACAAACCAGTTCCAAAGCAAAGATTAATTCTATCATGGGTCTCGGACATCACTTTCTCCTTAAGACGAGATCGGACAGTGTATCAATCATTCACCTGCTGCCACCCTTCAGTCAGGTATGTTCAAACAACAGAATTCATAACGAGATAAGCTACACACCTTCCATAAGCGAACTATGTAGTCCCTTGTATACAATCTATAGAGGTTTTCCCGTCCTTTTCCTCCTAGTTTACCAAACACAATGGATCTATTTCATCGGTTTTAAAATTACAGATGTCTAATGTGATGAGGGCACGTAAGAATTTCTATTAAAGGCTGTAGTTGAAGAAAGGATGCAATGAAACAATGAAACAACCGTGGGTAAGTTACAGACCCACTGGCACTCCAGAGCCTCCTAAGCTTTGGCCAAATTAAAACGTCAGTCTATAAGAAGTTTGGATTTTTATTTGTTGGTTCGGTGAACACCAAATGGTGATTGGGATTAAAGACCCTCAGCTCCGCCTGTCTCCTGCATCACATGTCCCGGAACCAAGCCTGGGGTCTAGGGGTGCCCGAGATCTTTTCTATACAAGTGCGTAAATGCAGCTTCGCAAAGCACCACGTGTGAGCTCAGCTACTGTTCGCTTGATCTTTGGCGCCACCTTCAGGTCAAACTGCATTTCTCGTCCCCGCAGCACTCAGCCCGGGAGAATTCTGTGTGCGTCTAGAACGCGTTCCTGATTCGGGTGGGCATGAAGAACCCCACAGCATACCCACTCTAATGGAAGGAAGCAAAGAAAAACGGAGCATTCCCCTTACATCATTCTACAGCGCAGTCTGCCTTTTTATTATAAGACAATGATAAAAGGAACCACACGAACGCGTAAGGCAAACACTCGTCACCACCACCCAGGTTAAGAAATAGAACTTTCCCAGAGGCCCCCAGGTCCTCCACGGAGCATACGACCTCGGCCATCCTAACCTTCCCCACTATACACATCAGTTTAGTCCCGCACGTGGTCTAAATAGTTTCGTAAATCCATCGCAGGTGGGTCAGTTGTAGGATTGGCATCCATCACGAAGCTATCCCTATGGGATAGAGCGGTGCGCGACCGACCTCCCCTCCCCACCTCGGAACCACTGGGTCAACCTGGGGAGCCGACGTCTGGAGGGAAGACAGCCACCGGGAGGGGTGCTTCCACCGGGCTGCTTTGGCGTCAGCTCTCAGGCCGGTGACCGCAGCCCATGGCCTTGAGGCCAACCTTATAAAGTTGGAGCATTCCGTCCCCACAGCTGGGGACACAAGTCTGGCTCAATGGCCTCCACTCGGAGGGCTGCACTGCAGCGTCTGTCCCGCGTCCGGCCAGCCGACCAACCTCTTTGGCTGAACTAGAGGCACTGGCCGGGCTCCAGGGACGTGTCCAGCTGCCCCGCGGAGACCAGGGTGCCCAGCTGCCCTGAGGCACTGCTTTCGGGCGGGAACGTGACCAAGTCCGAGTTCTTGTTCTCGCTCTGCTCGTTGTGCTGCTTCTTATGGCATCTCAGAGAGTCGTCCCTGACGAAGGAGGCACCACAGGTCTCGCAGCGGAAGGCCCGCTGGGTCACTATTTTGGCCACGTGCTGGGAGCTGCTCCCTCGGGGCCCTTCCTTGCCCTGCGGGGCCTGGTTCTCTGTTTTGGTCTCGTCCCTGTGCACCTTGTCAATGTGTTTGGCCAGGCTGCTGGGCCGCTTGGTGTCGAAGCTGCAGAAATCGCACTTGAACGGGCGGTCTTTGCAGTGCACGCGGCTGTGCACGCGCAGGGCCGCAGCGCTGGAGCACGAGTAGCTGCACTCGGGACACTTCTCGGGGTGGTCGGCCTGGTGCAGCCGGCTGTGCTCCAGGAGGTCGGCCCGGTCCCGGCCCTGGAAGGAGCAGTGCAGGCACTTGAACGTGTGCTTGATGCGGACGTGTGACTTGAGGTTGGCCTTCATGGTGCAGCGGACATCACAGAACTCGCACTTGAAAGGCTTCTCCCCCGAGTGCACGATCATGTGCCTTTTCAAGTCCGAGCTGATTTTGAACTTGGCGCTACAGAGCCAGCACTGGAAGGGGGTGTCCCCTGACAATGGAAGGGGCATTTCCATTAGAGCAGACAAGCAAAAGAGCTCCCCTCCCCCCTCCAAACATGCATCAGAACACCCGGTGTGGAGGGAGTTGGGTGTTTGGACTCCAGCGATGGGTAACTCCCTGATACCATCACTTACCATCACTTATGTTAGCGTCTATGCTCACATTAATCTTATGAGTGGGTCCTATGACCCCCACTGAGCAGATGGGAAAATGGAGGCTTCAAGGTCAAATAGGAGGGATTTGAACTCAGGCACCAGGGCATCCTGGCCTCTTCATGAGGCAGTTTACTTTCGACTCTAGCTCTCATTTAATCTAGTACCCCAAAACTGAACATGGAGGAAGTACGGTGTTGTTGCAAATCAAACCATGACGTATTGCCGACTCTAGTGTTTACGCTCTATTACGTCAACTGATTGGCTTGTATTCCTGAAGTCTCATAGTTACACAATACAGGACTATGGCAGCAGGGGACCATTTCCTGAAAATCCATAGCCTCCTCTGTACTCTGGAGCACTGTGAAGGACTTTTAGTGCCTTTGGAGGTCACTACCCTAATGACTGTCATCAGCTGAGCATAAGCAAAGATGACCTCTTTTACTCTCCATGTCCACCCTTCCCTCCAGCCTCTCCCTACTGTTGGGTGTGTATTACACTCCTCTGGTATGAACCTTCTACATTGGGTAAGAGCCTCCTAACTTTTAGTCCATCAGCCTGAGAAGTTTCTTCAGGACTCCCTCGTCTTCACCATACTACCTCTTCCTACTTGTCGGGATTTTGACATTTAAGTTCAAGAGCACTTGCATTCTGGCCAGTGAATTACCATGCTTTAACGAGTTGTTTTCAGTGTTAGAATCAAACTCTAATTTAGGACTGGGTATAGTTCATTCACTGGAGCCAAATACTTCACCAGAATTCTGCACACCTTAGAGGGTCATGGTCACCCCTGGGCCATTTGACAATGGTGTTAGCATCAAGATCACATTAATTCTCTTTTCTCACATGCTCATTTTGGGTCATGGTTTAGCTTAATTCTCGATGGGACTATGCATTCGGGGAAAAAGAATCTTGCCATCATCTCAAAAGTCATCCAGTCTTTTAATTATGGAACATTGTAGATGAGATTTCTTGTGGATTTTGAGTTTTTGATTTACTGAATTTTCTTTTAAACCTTCAACATAGGAATCATCCTGATACTTTCCTTTACTGCAACCTCTGTTAGCAATATTCAAATATACATTGGATAGGCCACATTTTGTTTTCTCCCTGGAGAAGAGTTTATCTTCCAGTAAGCCACTAGCATGACACCTGGAAGTTTGATTTCTTGCTTTTTTTTTTTTCTTTTTTGGTCTACTTTCTACTCATACACTTCAGGATACTGGTATATCTCAGTTTAGCTGGGTATAGAATTCTTCATCCAAAATCATTTCCCAGCTTTCAGGGCACTATTCCACTAATCCCCTAGAAGCTAATACTATGGGGAAAGTTTTTCTAGGTTTGACTCTGCCCATCCACTCCATCTGTCCTGCTTGGCATCTCATGCATCCTTTCCACTCTCATGGCTCCTGAGAATTGAGAAATTCTTTCTCATTTGATTTTCTCACTTCTATTTCCCACCACCCCCAGACCTGGCCAGTGACCAAACTTCCAGTTTCTTATTCTTTCTTAGTTATCCAAATCAGTTTTTTTTTCCCCTTTCTCGTCTCTGGGAAATTTCTTTGCCTGTGTAGCCAGCAGCTCCCGTTTTAATTCATACTTCGTTCTCACTACCTTCTCACGGAAGTCTTCTTGGATGCGGCACTTCTGCTGGTGGGTAGATACCAACGAGAACGGAAGAATTCTTGTCTATGACCCAAGGTGTCCTGCTAACTCCAGGATTTGTTAGATTCGGGGCATTTTAGACCACTCGTCTCCTGCCAGTGATTCATAATCCATAGGTGACATTTAGATTTAGGAAGAACAGACCAGTTTAAGGACTAGGTAGAGGCGGCCACAGGCTTTTCCTGCTAGTGGGCAGTGAGGGCCATGTTGCCAACAGGCTTTCGCTTCTCCTCTGAACTCTGTGGCCTTGGCAGTCTACATGCCAGTTCCAAGTCCAGAGCTCTCAGGGTGGTGAAACATTGGTCAGAGAGGCTGTGAGGCAGCCATAGAGTTGGGAGCCATTTGTCTGCTGGAAGAGTTTATTTTTATTTTTATTTTTTTAAACTTAGTTTCAGATGTCAGCATATCCCATCTGCTTGCCTTCTTCTACGAACTCACTGAACAACCTCATTTTCTGAGCCTTCTTATGAGCGCCCAACCCCCGCTTTTCTATGCCTCGATGAACTGGTTGACTCTATTGTTACTCAGTGGGGTCTCACAAGGGAAGAGAGAGCTTTCGGCCAAGTCTAATTTCTAACACTAGAAGTCTGTGATTGGCAGGTCCAGTCAACTCATTCCGCTACGCTTCAGAATTCAGCCATGTGATCAGTTTACGCGAAAGGACTGAAACACCTAGTTTCGACGTCAGAATTTGAGAGACATCCCTCGCTTCCCTGTCGTGGCCTGTGTCGTCGCGTTAGGACAACACCGAGCTGCCAGACTTTCACGTTTCACGGAACATTGGCCGTCCGGGTGAAAAACCACCGAAGTGCCAACAACTCCTTTACATCTGACCACCAAGTCCTCTCGGGTGCTTGCATTTTAGCGAGACGTAGGTGAGGAGACTGGACAAGGAGTAAGGCACAGGTCTCCGGGCCAGGGACCTACCTGTGTGGGACCGCAGGTGGACGGTGAGCTGGCTGGAGTTGCGGCTGGCGTAGGGGCAGAGCTGGCATTTGTAGGGCCGCTCGTCCGAGTGGATCCGCAGGTGCTTCTTGAGGCTGCTGCTGTCGGCGGCGGCATAGTCGCACAGGTGGCACTTGTGGGGCTTCACGCTGGTGTGGCAGCGCACGTGCATGGTCAGGTTGTCTTTCCGGCTGAAGCACTTGGCGCAGAACTCACACTTGTGGGGCTTGTCTCCTTCAAACACATAAGGAAGATGCCAGGGTTTAAGGCTTTTTCTCTGTTAAGGTGACTGCAACGAGGTCGGGCCAAGAGGGTAGCCTGGGCCGAGGGGTCTGCCTCTTCCTTCTGTCCCAGTGCCCAGACAGGAAGATACTGGAGTACAGTTCGGCGCGTTGGGAAACGAGAAGGTGTGCTAGTCGTGGACGGCTCACAAAGGATAGAGAATCGCAAGGAACAGGCAAGATCAGGTTGAAGGCAAGAAATCATAGGTCAAACCCCGTTTGGGGGAATGGAGAGTCGTTATAGAGGTACTCGGGGTCGGCTGCAGGGACCTCGGGACAGCTTTCATGGTTCGCACCGAACGGTCAGGCTGCCTCCTCCCTTAGTTGTGCCAAACCATAGCAGCAACGGTGTTAGAAAACGAGGGTGCGTACACCACAGAAACAGTGCGAAGCCCTCAAGGAGTTAGAGACACTTCGGAGAACAGAACCCCATGGTCAGAGCATTTCCTTCAGTGTTCCGTCCCTCCCCTACAACCATTCCAGACTCATCACTTACAAATAAAAAAGTCTACCCAATAACCAAATGCTTGGGGGAAAGCCAGAACCAGGAAGACACACCCAACTCAAGAAGGTGAAGTTCTAAACGCAAATATTTTTCATTTCCCTTTTTTTTAAAAAAAGATTTTACTTATTTATTTGACAGAGAGAGAGACAGAGTGACAAGAGGGAACACAAGCAGGGGGAGCGGCAGAGAGAAAAGCAGGCTTCCTGCTGAGCAGGGAGCCTGATGTGGGGCTCGATCCCAGGATCCTGGGATTATGACTTGAGCCAAACACAGATGCTTAATGATGGAGCTACCGAGGTGCCCCGGTTTTTGTTTTCATAGTAATTCCAATTCTCCTGGGACTCTCAAGACTCCAAGCTGATGAGCGGAAAGGATGTCAAAAAAAGGACTTTGAAGGTGGAGCCCAAGAATCTCCCAGAAGGCTGCCCGAAACGGAAAGTACAAGACATGAGCGCCAGCTCTAGACGGTCCAGGACAGAACAGGGAAAACAGGTATTTCTCAAGATGAACGACAGTCCCGAGTCTTCATATGGCTTATCTGCAGGCAGAGGGATACAATTTCAGGAGCCCACGCATGAGCTCTTACAGCTTTCAGAAAGAAATGCTCCGATCAGCATGTAATTCCTCAGACAACGGAGCAGTGTCTGCAAAGTTCTACAGAAATTACTTAAATAGAGTCTGATACTTGAATTAGCATTCAGTGGAAAGAGAAAAGAAAGCCAGCGGATGACTCAAAGCATCAAACTTGAACTGTGTACATCAGAAAAAAGGAAGTGGCTGAGATGTGGGATATAATCAAATGGAAACTATTGCTTCCAAACCTCAGGAGAACCGTACAGAAAGGCAACAGAACACAAGTAAAAAGTCAAGCTATATATAAGTGAGAACAGATTTAGTTTCCCTGTTAAAAGCTTTAACGTATTTTAAAAATCAGCGTAATGCTCCTAAGGTACATAAATATTTTAGGAAAATGCTGAAAGATAGGAGTACCGCATATTGGACAAAATAGAGAGCCACTAAAAAAATACATACAGATAAAACCAAATAGATGTGACTCAAACTTATGAATCTGATATTGTTTCCCAAAAGGTTTTTCAAAAGTCAGGGCATATTTTAAAACAATAAAAAAAGATCTTATTTGACAGAGACAGAGATCACAAGTAGGCAGAGAGGCAGGCAGAGAGAGAGAGGGGGAAGCAGGCTCCCTGTTGAGCAGAAAGCCCGATGCAGGGCTTGATCCTAGGACCCCCTGGGATCATGACCTGAGCCGAAGGCAGAGGCTTAACCCACCGTACCACCCAAGCGCCCCTTTAAAACAATTTTTAAGAATCAAAATCGGACGACAAACTCTCTAGAGATGGGCAGGGAAAGCTGTGTGTGTCAAAACCTTTAGCCTAGCCCTGTTTTCAGAAGGGTGTTTGTAGACTTAAGTTCATTTTTAACAAAAGGCTGGAAGTGAACTATGCGATTCAATGAATTAGAAGAAATCAAGATACACAGCTGTTAATCCACATAAACAAAATAATGGTTAGGAAGGGAGATTTGCTCAAGATACCAAAACTCTAGGGTCTTCGAGCTTAGCGTCGCTGCCCTTTTGGCCAAGTACTCCTTTGCCATAGGCTGTCCTGAGCAGCAGCACTCACCGCTTCCCACTGGACACCAGCAGCGCCTCTATTCCTAGTTTTAAGAGTCAAAGGGTCTTTTGATTATTGACAAATGTCCCCAGGGCCGGGGCTGGGGGCAGAGGGACAAGACTACCTCGTTGAGAACCATTCCAAGAGACAGTGGAAGAGAGAAAGGGGACCACAGATCTAATCCATTATGGCCTAAGTAGAACTTTGCCCCGATAGAGGAGGACTTGATAAAGTGGGTAACGGTCTAGGAATATATCCAGTTACAAAGTGTGAACCAGCAGAAAACTGATCAACGACAACTCAAGTTGCTAGGTCAGAGGTATACTAAGTACGGTTGGAGTATTCATTGTCCCCTTTGCAGGAGAATTCTGCCTCCAATCCCAGTGACCACAGGCTTGGGCATGCGACCGGTTCTGCCCAATGAAAGAGGACTGAAATGGAGGAATTACTCTCAGGCAAATCATTTTAAGAGCCAGTGTGTGGTTTACCGTGGTTCTCTTGCCCAGCTGACTTGTAACATTCCAGATCAGGCTTTTTTTTTTTTGCTTTTTGCTTTTTAAGCTTTTGAGAGTGCAAGGTGCGGGGTGTCGGGGGTGCAGTGCACGGCGTGCCCACGGGAAGTGGCAAAGGAGAGGGAGAAGCAGTCTCCCCCTGCTGAGCAGGGGCCCAGACCCCAGGGCCTGATCCCAGAACCCTGAGATTATGACCCAAGCCAAAGGCAGACGCTTAATGGACTGAGCCACTCAGGTGCGGCCCCCCCCCCCCAACAAGATCAGGGGATTCTTAATTTAGGGCTTGGTGATAAGATGTAGGAGATCCAAGACCTCATATGGGAAGTAATTACACTTTATTTCTACTGTCTCTAACTGGAATTTGGCATCTACCCATCATGTAATCAACAACCCCAGTAAGGGTACCAGAGACTGGTCAGTACACGGGAGCCACGTTCCCTCCCACCAAGCATACTTGCTCCAGTTCCGAAGGGTCCTTTACGTTCGTCACTACAGCACAATTAAGAGGATCCGGCCGCTGGTCTGCTAACCTTAAACTCAAGGGTTTCCTTAGTGTTCCTGCATATCCCAATCATTTGGAGGGCTGAGGGGGGCGGGCTCATTAAAATGGTTCTTTCCCCTCCAGATTTGGGGTATAACAGACACGACATTAAGCTATACAACGTGGTGATTTAACACAAGTATAAGCTGAAAAAGGATTACCAGCACAGGGTTCATTAACACTGCCTTCACCTCCGATAATCACCGTTGCTTTGTGGTCAGAACACTTAAGATCTACTCTTGTCAGGACAGACTTGAAATCGCTACCTGAACAGCTGGCAGGCCATACATCAGCCTCCTAGAACTCATTCATCTTCCAGCTGGACGTTGGTACCCTCTGACCAACATTCCCCGTTTCTCAAGTCGAACTTACAGAAACTGAGGAAAATGTAGTTTGTGTCAGTGCATCTGGGCTGGCCTGGAGAGTCGGGGTTTCTTTTTTTTTTTTTTTAAAGATTTTATTCATTTATTTGAAAGACAGAAATCACTAGTAGGCAGAGAGAGAGGAGGAAGCAGGCTCCCTGCTGAGCAGAGAGCCCAATGCGGGGCTCGATCCCAGGACCCTGGGATCATGACCTGAGCCGAAGGCAGAGGCTTTAACCCACTGAGCCACCCAGGCGCCCCGAGAGTCGGGGTTTCTAACAAGCTCCTGGGTGAGGCTGACATGTCTGGTCTTTACCACACTTAAGGTAGCTGGGGTTTATGTATTAAACACGACATGTTTACCACTGATAGAACGTGTACGGAAATACAGTTTAAGGGGATTTCATTTAAAAACATCCCGGGAAGGGCCCATAGGGTTCAGGAAGAAAAAGGTCAAGACCGCCTTTATCTGGCAGGTTCCAGACAGAGGCTGCTCCACTGGCTGGGTCCGGACAGAAGACAGCACAAGGCACAGAGTGGTGACGGACTCTGGAGGACACTGGGAGGGACTGAGTGGTCTTCATTTGTCCCGGAGATGGACACGGTCCTCACAGCCTAATAATCTACACTCTCTCCATCTGCTGAAAAAGAGCAGAGAGCAGTGTGGGCACGCTCTAAGTCCGCCAGGAACAGTGATTCACGTTCAAGTAATGGTCTATGGCACAGCGGAAGAAAGGCCCCAACTCGTGCGTGACCAACGAATCCGGATTCCTGTGCTAAATGAGGACACAGGATAAAAGACAGCAATAGTGTGAGTCCATCTCCTCTACTAAGCTAAATAAATACATGCATGAGCATCTCAACACATTTATAATTCAACTCTTAAAAATTTTCATCCAGGATAAACTGGCATTTGGGATACAGAGAGGAAATGCAATATTAGAATAAAGGTAATTAACCTCCCTCCCAAAAATCAAGGCCTGGTTTTCCAGGAGGTCTCTAATGTGAGCACACTCAGCTTTCTAACTTACTTTCCCCCAGATAAGCCTGCAAGCCCTCACTCTGAGCACACAGGCCGCACGCCATCCCCCACATATAGCCCATCAAACTCCACCTCCATGGTTCTCAAAGTGCAGTCTGTGAGTGCCTGGGGGTACCCCAGTCTCTTCTGGTCAAGTCTGCAGTCGGAAGGATCCTCACCCTATTACAAAGATGGGGATTTTCCTTTCCCATTGCTGACCTTCACTCTGCTGTGGGAACACTTGGGCAGAACCACACGTGCCTGAGCATGCTCTACTAGCCGTGGCTCGGAGTTTCCTCCTGGCCATACCCTCCCAGGGAACCCAAAGCCAGTTTCGTGGAGGAACAGCCTTCCCGGCAGCAAAACCTATGACTTCTATTAAATCTCTCCCTCCTGAAGTTTGTTGTTTTTTTTAAGATTTTATTTATTCATTTGACAGACAGAGATCCCAAGTAGGCAAAGAGGCCGGCAGAGAGAGAGGAGGAAGCAGGCTCCCTGCTGAGTAGAGAGCCCGATGTGGGGCTCGATCCCAGGACCCTGGGCTCATGACTGGAGCCGAAGGCAGAGGCTTTAATCCGCTGAGCCACCCAGGCGCCCCTGAAGTTTTTTTTTTTAAAAACACGGTGTCATGAAATGGGAAGTATGCAGACCAAAGCACACGGTTGTGCGAACAGTTCCTGGTGAGTTTTTCAAATTTGGGATTTGGTGAATATCTCCTTGGGAACGAGCTCCGCGAGCCTGTCATCTCAAGGAAGATTGCCGACTGTGCTGTCGCAGTAACATCCCAGCTCTAAAAAAGTTAGGATTTCGGAACCTCTGTTCCCTACCCTGGGTGTGCAGCTTCCTCCTGGATTTTTCTGATGAGACTGCAAGTATTAACAAGTGATTTTTTTTTTTCTATTGTAAAATGGGCCAACGTTAGGAAGGATTATGTACATTGCTAAACCAGTATTTTCCAAGGGGCCAATGTAGGACAAGTTTAAAAAAAAAAAAAATCAAGCATGAGTAAGAGCCATTCAAAAAGTAAACAGAATGATGGATTTTATCCAGTTTGAAAAGTCTGTGGCTACGGCTCCAGATTCCATACAGCAACTGAGCCTTAAGAAACTACCCTCAGGGTACCTGGGTGGCTCAGTCCTCATACGACTCTTGGTTTCCGCTCAGGTTGTTTTCTCACAGGTCGAGGGCTCGGGTCCCGCGTCGGGCCCTGCACTCAGTGGGGAGTCTGCTCCAAGATTCTCTCTCCCTCTGCCCCTCCCCCTGCTTGCACACTCCTTCTCTAAAATAAATCTTTAAAAAGTTAAAGAAAATTCCCTCTATTGTGTTTTGGTAGGATATTAAAAATTATCAGAAAAGGCTATCAACAAAATACTCCATTTCCAACCACACACAAGGCACCAGATCTTCTTCGGATACTCAGACACGGCAATGGACTGTACGCAGGTGGGAGAACCCAGCTGACTTCAGGAGATTTGCAAAGGTCTAGGTAATACCACTGGTCACCTTTTTGGGGGAAAGTCGTTACTTATCATGAAGTACTGTTATAAGGAGCTCATTTTTTTTTTAATTTTTAATTTTAAGTAATCTCTCCACCCAACGTGGGGCTCAAACTCACAATCGTGAGATTAAGAATTACCAGCCCTACTGCTCGCACCAGGCGGCCACCTTGGCTTACTGTTATTTGTAAGTGGATACATATTTTAAAGTTCGGTTTTAATTTTTGGCGCAGTAACTCTAGATAAAACACAAACTTGGGGTGGGGGAGAGCTTCAATTTTTAGCTGTAAAAGGATCACAGCAGTGTTTTGAGAACCACTGTGGTATCCATCTGGCAAAGGTCCAGCCTAAGCCTTAAAAGATGACCCACACATAGCACCCTCCCCGCCTCTCACAGCTCGGGCCGGGATGCCCTTCAGCCCAGAGCTTTTTCTTGTACGCAGAACCTTCGCTCTAGAAGCTGGGCATGTGGCCAGAGTCAAGACTTTCCTCCCAGCCTCCATTTCCACAGCTTGGAATGGCCATGTGACGACGTTCCAGGCCAACGGGCATGAACCCAAGTGACGGGTAACTGCTCATACCTTAAATGGGGGGTAGGGGTGTCAGTAAGCCAGCTCAGACCATGCCAACATGGGCTACACACCTGGGATGTTAAGCAACAACATAAGAGCCAGAGTCCCCAAAACCATGGGCTACCATACCCGACTGGGACTGTGGTAAGACAAATATCTTGGCTTTAAACCACCATTAGTTGGGTCTCATTATTAATCACAAGCGATCCTACTCCTGGGTCATGCCCTGAGGGAGAGATGCTTTAAGTCCCCCCTCCCCCTTTTTCACCAGTTAAAATATTCAGAGCTAGAGCATTTGCCTTGGACACAGTAAAACAGCCCAAGTATGTGTTAGAGAAGCCATCTGTCTGCCCCCCTTCTGTACCCAGGAATCTGACCCCACCAAGGACAGGGCCTTGCCTGCTTTCTGTATCCCCATCATGTACTGTATTATTCCAATAAAATATTCATCCACCCCCCCCCCCCCCATCTCTCTAGGTCCACCACAGCACTGTTCACATTTGGGGATCTGGGAATTCTTTGTCGTCGGGCCTGACCTGTGCATCCTAGGGATTTGGAGGCACCTCTGGCCCCACCCACTAGGTGGCGGTAGCATCGCCCAGCTGAGGGGGGACAGGACTGAGGAACCGACTCTGAGGTTGTCTTAGCCAAACACCATGGTGGGGCCTCCTTTGTTCAGAAACCTTCTGACCTCATTGGCAGCCTGGTCTTTCGAGGAGACGATCAGCATTCCCTTCACTAGAAGGCCCTTTATGACCTACCCTTTCCTGGCAAAAATGACACTTCATTCTCTCATTTGCACAGCAGGACGCCCATTTCTAGCGGAGACTACTAATTGCCCAGAAAGTGGTCCTCCCATTGGAGCTCCTGAGTTTAGTGGTTTCTGGAAACCACTTCCCAGCCCCCCCTTGATGCCCGAGGTGGGTCCAATCCCACTAGGGATGCTGCTGGGGGGCGAGGCAGGGCATGGCCTAAGGGAGGGGCTCCCTTCCCCACTTCTGCTTTCCACTAGTTAACAGAGCAGTTGCCTCGTACCTAGAGATGAAGCTATAGTTTAAGGACGACAGCCATTCTGCCAGCTCTGGAGTACTCCCTAAGTTGTACTCGAGAGAAACTCCGTTATGTTTAAGCCGCCTGGTTTGGTTTCTGTAAGAGCCAACAGACCGATTTTATTTTTTAATTTAAAGATTTTATTTGAGAGAGAGAGAGAGAGCGAGTACAAGCAGGAGCTGCAGGGAGAGGGGGAAGCAGACTCCAGCTGAGCAGAGAGCCCCACCTGGGACTCGATCCCAGGACTCTGGGATCATGACTTGAGCTGAAACAGACACTTAAACTGAGCCACCCAGGTGCCCCTAAATTTTTAAAGATTTTATTTTAGAGGGAAAGACTGTACACACACAAGCACACATGAGTGGGGGGATGGGCAGAGGGAGAAGCGACTCCCCGCTGAGCACAGGGCTCCACACTGGACTGGATCCCAGGACCCTGAGATCACCACCTGAGCCAATGGCAGATGCTTAACCAACTGAGCTACCCAGGTGCCCCTTGATTTTTTGTATTTATTTTTTTAGTTCTCTCTACACCCAATGTAGGGCCTGAACTCACAACCCCGAGATCAAAAGACACATGCTCTCCCGACTGAGCCAGTCAGGGGACCCACAGACCACAATCTTAACTCCCACAGACTAGCGTAGGGTCTACACCTAAGACCAACACGTAGGCAAGGTTTTTGTCAAGAACCAGATAGTACTAACGCCTTCAGCTTTGTCCATCACAGTTTTTTCCGGCAACGACTCAATGCCACGGTAGGGACCAAAGAAGCCACAGATGACAAGCTTCACAGGCTGGATTTGGCTCACAGGCTGTAGTGTGCAGACCCTGATTATACATCAGGGAAATTCCTTTGCTATAGCATATCTTATTCCTCTTATTCCCAGTAGCTGGCTGCTCAAGGAACAGTTAAGAAGCAACCTTAGTACTTTTTATAAAGGATTTGTGAGACAGAGCCCGTGGGAGCAAGCGCACATAAACAGGGGTAGGGGGCAAAGGGAGAGGGAGAAGTGGACTCCCCAGTGAGCAGGGAGCCCAACTTAGGGCTCGATCCCAGGACCCTGGGATCATGACCTGGGCCAAGACAGACGCTTAATCCACGGAGCCACCTAGATGCACAGGACCTTATCTGAGGATTACTAGGGCCACAAGGCCTCTTTGTAGCCTGTCCTCCCCAACCTCCCCAACTAGCTCACACCTTCCACGCCTTTGCACCTGCTGTTCCCCCTGCTGGAATGTTCCTGGTCTTGCCTGGTTACTTAGCCACCTTTTGTAGTTCAAGGCAAGACCCTTCTTCAGAAAGCCTTTCAGAACAGCCTTGATCCCATCTTCCACGACGGATTCTCCCCGGACGCACCCCCTAGCTTCTGACTTTCGAGGCCGCAGCCTGCCCCGCACACCTTTTCCGCCCTGCGCAGCACCCCAGGCCAGCACGCTCCAACTCCTAGCCACGTCCTTCAACGTTCAAGTTTCCAACAAAGGAATGGACACCTACCCGTGTGGATTCTCAGATGGCGGTCCAAATCTTTCATGCCGTGGACAGTTTTGAAGTGGCAACCTAGAAGAAAAAAAATCCAGGTTTTCTCAAAATAGAGCCTCAAAAAGGAAGCGCCCATAAACCTGAAGACTTGGGAAGTCCCGGGGAGCTCGGATGCCACAGGATGCTTAGAATGCATTTGCGCCTGCGCAGTGAGTGCGCGGGGGCGGGGCCAGGACTCCTCAGGTGAGTCCACCAGCCAGCGCAGGCCTGGGAAAGGGTCTGCGCGTCCAAGTTCATGCTTCACCTGGGTAGCAGCAGTTGAAGGTCCTTTCTCCGAGCGTCACCGTTTGTTCCTTGGACTCTGAGGGAAGCACCAAGGCCGGGGCTTTCTGGGCATCACTGCTGTCCGTGGAGGGACACGTTGGTTTGGGAACATTATCTTCTAATTCTGAAGCTGAAATGGACACAAAAAGAAGGGTTAATTTCTCAGATACAACCACCATGGGAAGTCTTACAATGGAAGCAGGACTGTTTTATCTCCAACACCTCTTCAAAAAAAAAAAAAAAAAAAAAAACAACCAAAAAAAAAAAACCAACCCCCCAAAATCAATTAAAAATGGAAAGCCATGTATGCTCTGGCCTTAAGTCCTTTCTTGAACTACCAACTTCCAGAAAATACAGGGAACCAGGACAGACAGACCCAACTGGCAAGACCCAGGCTGCAAAACTTTGCAACAGTGACTTCTGAGGTGACCTAGCAAAAGTTTAGTTTGTAAGATTTTCCAATCCATCAGTGGCTGCCATTTTTATGAAATATAACACAAATTACAAATGAAATAAGACAAAACAAACAACATTAGAGAGGACAGAAGGCCGGTCCTGCAAGGTTAAGCTATTTTTCAAAGCTTACTCGATTTCTGAATGGGTTTTGTCTCCATTCAGTAGGTCACAGACCACACTTCAAGCACCACTGGTCTCCTGGACAAAATGCCACTGTTTCAGCAAATCACTTAAAAAATGGAGGGGGAGGGACACCTGAGTGGCTCAATGGGTTAAGCCACTGCTTTCGGCCCAGGTCATGATCCTAGGGTCCTGGGATAGAGTCCCACATCGGGCTCCTTGCTCAGCGGGGAGCCTGCTTCTCTCTCTGCCTCTACCTGTCACTCTGCCTGCTTGTGCCTGCTGACAAATAAATCTTAAAAAAAAAAAAAAGGATGCGGGGGCGGGCGGGGGGGGGGGGTAGGGGGCGGTGAAAACCAGACTCAAAGACTTGAGAGGATGACTTGCAGTATCCAGAGGTCACTTGGATCCTGATTTAAACATATTGTAAGAGCCACTGAAGACCACAACAAGGATGAACACTAAAGTGGTTTTTTTTTTGGGTGTGAAGATGAAGCTTCGAAATAATCCAGGGCAGAGGAAAAGCTGGACAGAAGAAACAAGCCTGTCCACGTGTAATTAATTGTTGAAGCCCAGCCCCAGGTACACGGGAGTTTGTGGCATCATGTTCTGTCACTACGGTAGAATAACTGGAATTGAGGTTCTTGTGGGCCAAATGGTCAGATAGTTTCATGTGGTTCGATCTAACGTGGAGGTTTAAAAATTTCTGTAATAAAACCCAAGCGTTCCTGAAAGATTACAAAGCCATTTCTCTCCAAACAGATTTAAATCCAAGGAATAAAAAGGTGTTGTCAATATCTAAAGTCTTAAAAAAAAAAGATACTGACTAGTATATAAATTATAAATTAGAGGCCAAAGGCTGGGATGGTTTTTGCTCCAGGTAGGGAAAGTGGGTTCAGTTTACAGGGAGAGGTTTTGTCCAGGTAAACCTCTTACGAGAAGCTAGTGAACACACTGGCATGGGCTTTAGCTCTAGGCACAGGGCTTGCTTAGCTACTTGCTAACTGAAACTTAACCTTTCTGAGCCTCAATTTACGTGGCAGAGCAGCAGGGTTAGAATGATGTAAATTCTCAGTACGTCAGCCTGTGCCTTGTAAACACTATGTAGGAATATAGGATAGGATTGCAGAGGTCCCATCTGAATAGTGGTGGTGCTCAAAGCCCCTTAACAGGGTTTGAACAAGTGACCTAATCCTGGAGCTCTCAACAAAAGGCCATTTTGCCCCCAGGGGACATTTTTGATGGTCCTATGCACACACACATAAGTGACCATGGCATCTAGAGGGTAGAGGCCAGGGATGTTGCTAAACATCCTACAATGTCCAGGAGAGCCCCTATACCTGTATCCGAGTCACCTGGATTGTGGGTTGTCGATGCAACTTTCCAGTGCTCACCCCCGGATAACTTGGGGTGAGGGTGGTTAAGGGTAGATCCCAGGAACTTGCACTTTTCAAGCCCCGGGATGGCATCCTATACTCCAAACCCTTGCAATTTGAAGGGTGGTCTCCAGAGCTCTAACATCAGCATAACATGGAAACTTGTTAGAAATGCAGAACCGCAGGTCCCAGCCAACGGCCTCAGTCTGCACTTGAACAAGATCCCCAGGTGATTCCTAGGCCAATGTGAAGGCAATGCATCTCCAACACGTGCATCAGGATTACCTGGCGGGCTTGTGAAGGCTCAGGTAGCTTGGGCTCCACTTTCAGAGTTCCTGATTCAGATCCTACTCCAGGATCTGGAGTAGAGCTGGTATTTTTCGTTTCTAACAAGTTCCCACTGATGCTGATCTAGCAACCACACTTTTGAAAACTTCAGCTCTGAGAAGGGAAACTGGCTCAGAAATGAAGGTTGCAGGGCTAGAAATTTTCAGCTGATCTGAACCCACACTGGCCAGAATGGAATGAAGCCCATCACTATGCCTCTCAGAGGAAAACCCCAAACCTTGCACTATACTTAGCAATTTGTATTAAAGAAAGCCATCAAACTTTTTTTTAAAGATTTTTATTTTTATTTTATTTATTTGACAGAGAGAGATCACAAGTAGATAGAGAGGCAGGCAGAGAGATAGAGAGAGGGAAGCAGGCTCCCTGCTGAGCAGAGAGCCCGATGCGGAACTCGATCCCAGGACCCCGAGATCATGACCTGAGCTGAAGGCAGCGGCATAACCCACTGAGCCACCCAGGCGCCCCAAAGTCATCAAACTCTTAAGGATTTCTGATCCCAGAGAAAGCAAGGAGGATTGAAAAGTGAAATCTAAGTGAGAGGTTGTAAGGCCACGGAGAAGTTACTCAGCTTCCCTGTTCCTCAATTTCCACATCTAAAATGTAGATCATGGCCCTTATCCCCTAGGTTTAGGTGAAGGTGAGTCCTTTCGTACATGTAAGAGGACCTGGTACATAACACTACATAAACGTTTTATTCATGGATGTGTGCACACGAGCCACCGGGTTCTGCAAGGGAGGGAAACTCACTGTGCCATAAAAACTTGCAACCAGGCAGAAGAGACTGATGGGTTAAAGCGATAAAAAAAGCTATCCAGGGGCTCCTGGCACAGTTGGTTAAGTGTCTGCCCTCAGCTCATGATCTCAGGATCCTGGGATCTAGCCCCACGTCCTCGGGCTCCCTGGCCAGCAGAGAGCCTGCTTCTCCTCTTCCCTCTGCTCGTGCTCTTGCTCTTAAAAATAAAATTATTTTAGGGCGCCTGGGTGGCTCAGTTGGTTAGGGGACCGCCTTCGGCTCAGGTCATGATCCCAAAATCCGGGGGTCAAGTCCCGCATGAGGCCCCCTGCTCCGCGGGGAGTCTGCTTCTCCCTGACTTTCTCCCCTCTCATTCTCTCAAATAAATAAAATCTTAAAAATAAAATTGTTTTAAAAGATTTTGACAGAGAGGCAGGCAGAGAGAGAGAGAGAAGGGGAAGCAGGCTCCTTGCTGAGCAGAGAGCCTGACTTGGGGCTGGATCCCAGGACCCTGGGATCATGACCTGAGCCCAAGGCAGAGGTCTAATCCACTGAACCACCCAGGCGCCCTCAAAAATAAAATCCTAAAGAACAATCCAGTGCTAGAAAGGGCCACCCAGGTTGAACATGGAGGGCCACGAAGGGCCTCCCAAGGAGAGGACCTCCCAAGTCTCCCAAGGAGACTTCCTTATTCTCAGCGTCCAGGAAACCAAGCCAGTCTGGAGGCCCACTCTTACCTGAAGACAGGGCAGCTGGGGCAGAGACCCTTCTAGTCTGAAAGAGGGGGTGGGCCACGTATAGTACCCAGTGTAGTACAGTTGGCATTCTAACCCTACTATGAACAGCCACTATACCTTTTATAAGGTTACTCTCTATTTTTAAAATATAGATTGGTCATGACTGAAGTCTACCAGTTGACCTGCTCCATTTTATTTCTTCCAAAACCCATCTGAGTTGCAAAGCCATTTGCAAATTAACAGTGGCCCACTCCTGCTAACCTTGGGGGTGGAGGGGAAGCCTAGACAAACTCAAAAGGAGGTGGGCCTTTGATCCAAGGGACAGACCTAAAATGCAGGAGGAAAAACCACATCAGAGGGAGGGTTGCTTTTTCTCTCCAGGGTTGGCTGGTGCTTAATTCTGATTGTGCCCTGCTCCCACAGGGGGCACCCCAAGTACCTCACAATGCAGAACACCTTAAGCCTTCTAAACCGAGGGCCTCTCTAGGAGGTGTCTTCACAGCCCTGTAGGCAAGAACAAAAGGAGTCCAGGGCACTGAGCAACAGCCAGGGGTCATCCAGGCTATTGTCTTTTATAATCAGGTCCCCCCACGATTCAACACCCCCAATTACACTCTCCAGTTCCTCTTCTGCAGAGAATCAGCAGGGACCTTGCCCCCCCATTGCCCCCCCCCACCCCCCCAGGGAGACCCTCCCATTTCAACCTGTGTCCATTATAGTCCTTGGGGACGAAGGTGGGTCTGGTCTTTTGGTTAATGGTAGTCCCATCCAGCCCAATTTTGGTTTTAGGTGCTCTTACTTCTAAAGTAGATTCATTATACGTCTCCCCTCCACCACCTCCTTGGGTGTGTGGTCATCAAAGCCGGCGACCTGCATTGTTCGAGGTCTGAGGCTTACTGGCAGAGACCCGAGATCCCCCAGCTCCCTTTCTGGGCCGAGGGAGAAAAAAGTTCACCCAGAACTCGGAGGTTATCAGTTAACCGCGGGGGTGGGGGAGGAGGAGGGAGCAGAGACCGAGCGGGAACTGAGGTTATCTTAACCTGAAGGCTGGATAATCAGAAAGGAAGCGCTTTAGAGATGCAGATCCCCCCCCCCCCCCCACCTCGCCCCAGAAATTCCAATGGGGGCGGTGCCTCAGGGTAGACTGAGGAATTTAGCGAGTTAGCAAAGCCGCGCACCTGCAGGCTGTTCGGAAACCGAGGCTCGGCTGACCACAGGGTGAGAAATACAGCCCTGAGGGTTTAGGGTAATCCGAGGCCTCCGCGCGTCACCCGGACGCCCTCCACCAGCCCCCTGACGGCCAGGTCGGCCCGCAAAGTCCGACCGTGGCACACTCCTCCCTCCATAGCCTCATTTAAAGTAAAAGGGAAGTCCTTACCTGGAGCCATTAACCCCCGCCCCGCCCCCCCCCCCCCCGCCCCTCCAGGCTGCAGCCTCGCTGACGTCCCTGGCCTCGACACTTGCTGTTCCCTCTGCCTGGAATGTTCTCCACCCGACCCTTCTTCCTCCCGCCCCGACCCCGGCATCTCCAAGCCTTTCCCCCAGAACCTTCGGGTTTTTTTACTCAATGATGCCCACCTCCGCGAGGCCCTCCCTGGACGATGCATTCAAAATGCCCCCTCACCCCTCGCCACATCTCTCCCTCCCGAGCTTGGTGAGGTTTTGCTTCCGCCGCTCAGCCCTAACGCACCTTACGCCTCCCGCTTCTGTCTCCAGGGCCGTCTTTCTCGACCCCACTCAGCCATAAACTCGAGAAGAACCCGAATTCTGTCTGCTTGCTCATCGCTGTTGCCCTCCCCAGCACCTAGCTCCAGGGCCCGGCGGAAACTCAGACGTTCCCCCCCCCCGCCCCCTCCCAGTCCCGGACGCGGGTCTCCGGACGCCCACCTTCCAGGCGCGCCGCCCCAGGCCAGCACCAAGGAGGTCGGGGACCCGGGCGCCGGCGCTCCCCGAAGAGGGCCCTCCGAAGGGGTCTCGGAGCATCCTCCCAGCGTGTTTGGGTGAAAAGCCGCGGTTTACCAGCGTTTGCGGGGAGCGGCACAGTTTATCCGAAGAGGGAGAATTTACAAGGAGGTGTAACTTACAAAGGCGCTGGGCGAGGGCGCGGAGGTCCCAGACCTAGCATCGAGGTGGAGGTGGAGGCTTCCCCCGCCCTTCCACGCCCGGAGCCCCGCACCCGCGCGGGTCCCCCCGAGCGTCCGAGAAACTGCCGGCAGCGGCCAGGCGGGGCGTCCGCGGCGCTACTCACCCGGGACCCCCGCCACCCCGGGGCCAGCCTCGGCGAACTCGCGGCGCGCGGGCTGCGGCTCCTTGGAGTTGAGGTGCTGAGGCTTGGCCTGCTTGCGCCGCGACATGGCGAGCAGAGCGCGGCCCCCGGCGAGGCGCTGCGAGTGGCCTGCCTCCCACAACCGCTTCCCGGAGTTCGGAAATTACGCCCCCGCTCCCCCGGCTGGAGCGCGCATGTCCTGGCAATTCTGCTCCTCTGCCGAGCGGGGCGATTTATCAAGAACCCTGACGGCTGATTGGCCCGGAGCCAAGACCTCGGGGGTCCGGGGGAAGAGTGGTTCGCGCCCCTGCAGCCCACACCACCCGAGAGCTCGTTAGGAATGCAGACTCTCGGGCTCCACCCCAGACCCGCTGAATCAGAATCTGCATTTTAACAAGCTCCCCAGGTGATTCGCATACACATTAAAGTTTGAGAAACCGTGTCTGCATTTTAACGAGATCCCCAGGTGATTCGTTTGCCCATTAAAATTTCAGAAGCACAGCTCGCCTCCAACTTTCATGTGCGCTCGATTCACTGGGGATCTCGTTAAAATGCAGATTCTGACTCAGTGGGTCTGGGGTGGGGCCTGAGCTTCGGTATTTCTAACGAGCTCCCAGGCGATGCCACAGCCGCGGCCGCTGCACAGGCCGAGTTTTTAAGATTCTGACTTAATTAGTCTGGGCGGAAACCTGGGCATTGGTGGTTTTTTTTTTTTTTAAAGCTCCCCAGGTTATTCTGATGTGCAGCCAAGGTTGAGAAGCACGACCTCCACCATCTTCGTATTTAAAATTTAAATGAGGCCAGAGAGTCTCCCAAGGGCAGATGAACCACTTTACTGAGGAGCCCATTAAAAACGCAGGTTCCGAAAGTTTTGGCTTCAGGCGGCAGAGCCCAGTAATCTGCATTTCTATAAGGCGCCCCCAAACCGCACCCCATCCCTCGCGCGCGGTTACTCGGGAGCTCCAGGTCTAGGACCACACGCACAAGAAGCCTCGCGGCCAGCAGGGGCGTGGGCCCGCCCCACAGGTGACTGAGGCGTGGTCCTGGGGGGAGGTGGTTGAGCTAATTGGCGTTCATGCTCAGACTGGCTGGTACCTTGATGAGACCCGAGGGGGACCCTCCTTACACCAGGTGAACGACATCCAACAGGGAGCATGGAAGCCACCTACATCCCTCAGGTGTTTACTTTCTACAAACTGGGGAGTTGCTTAAGGCGGGGCTATGCCCTCAGCTTATCCAAACCTGCGAATCACGTGGGGGCCCCTTGCTAGAAAAGACCCAGGTTCCGGTCTGAATCCTTGGGGGGCAGAGGCCTGTGAGTCCGCGTATCTAACAGTGTCCTTGCTGACCTTTGACCTGTGGCTTGGGCGGCCCCTTGGGGTTCAACAGCCACTGTAACTTGCCTTTTGTGGGGCTAGGGCAGGACCTGCGAGAAGACAATGTTTACATTTTCCAGAAACTCAGCTGTTTTTCTTCCATTTCACACGGTGAATGGATTTTAGGGATGGTTGTGTAACGCCTGGTGATGTCTCTTAAGGTTAAATTATTTCATTATATATTTATGTATTTACTGACGACTTTTTAGAAAAGTACTCCCTACCCCACAACGTGGGGCCTGAAGTCAGCCCCAGGAGATCAAGGGCCGCAGGCTCTATCCACTGAGCCAGCTAAGTGGCCCCACGTTAAATTTTAGAGCCCCTCCTTCTTGTTTTTAAAGAAACTTTTATTAAACTTTTCTTCGGGATGTGCGTGTAATCGACACATGTAAGAAAGCCGTTTGAGAACATAGGTCTGTGCTTATGTTTATCCTGTCTTGTGGAAAGTCTCATGAGGACACTGGATAAGCTGGAACAGTGGGTGCCCCCGGGGAAGCGAACCCAGCCAGAAGATGGGAGATACCTGATACCCTTTATACCGCCTGAGGTGTGTACGTGTGTCTATATACTTAATAGTTATATAGCGTTTTGTCAGCTCAGGTGCACACAGTTGGATTAACCCTTGGTACATGACACCTGGTCATTACTGATCTGTTGCTGGCTATGTTTGTTTGGCTGCTTGTTTGTTTCCAGGCTTCTTAGGATCTAATACCGGGGAACCCACCTCCCAAAGCTGGGAGCATAACCATAACCTACGTCTCTCTCCTACAGCCATCAGCCTAAACCCCACATACTTCACTCCTTTGCTTCATCTTTTCAGCAAGCTCTTTTGCATCTACATGTCATCTTCAAAAACACAATTTTAGGAGCACCTGGGTGGCTCAGTCCGTTAAGCATCCACCGTAGGCTCAGGTCATGGTCCCGGGATTCTGGGATGGAGCCCCACATGGGGCTCCCTGCTCTGCAGGGAACCTGCTTCTCTTCGTCTGCTGTTCCCCCTGCTTGTATGCTCTGTCTCAAATAAATAAATAAAACCTTCTAAAAAACCCCCAAAGACAAAACACAATTTTAATTTTTAAAAAGCTTAAAAAGGGTATGTAATTTTCTAGGAATCCCCCCTCATTTATTATATTGCTAAAATCATCCAAATTGCTGTCACTGTTGTTCGTCTGACGGATGTGTTATATTCTATCATGTGAAAATAGTAGTTTATTCATCTGTCCTCCTGTCGATGGGCACCTGGATTGTAGCCCGGTCTTTCCGAATCGTGTGGGTATGATCTATGATCCCCCTAGAAGGTGTCAGAGGTTAACTGAATGTACACATTTTCGGATTGTAGGTGACTGTTTAAGAGATGACACCAAACTGGTGGCACCAATGTACATTCCCACCAGCAAAGTAAGAAATACTGTGGGGCCACATCCTTTCCTATACTCGGTATTATCAGATGTCTTAATATACAGATGTCGAATTAATATACAATTAATATACCATGACATTTCACTATGGTCTTGATTTGCATTTTCCCTGCATGTATGGCTTCAGCAAAAAACAAACCAAAAATTGTTTTTCACAAAAATAAGGACAGCGGGGTGCCTGGGTGGCTCAGTGGGTTAAGCCTCTGCCTTCGGCTCAGGTCGTGGTCTCACTGTCCTGGGATTGAGCCCCCGCATCGGGGCTCTCTGCTCAGCAGGGCGCCTGCTTCCCTTCCTCTCTCTCTCTGCTTGCCTCTCTGCATACTTGTGATCTCTGTCTTTCAAATAAATAAATAAAATCTTTAAAATATATATATTTAACATATAATATATAAATATGTATATATTTAATATTTATATGTATATATTTAATATTTATATATAAATATAAAAATACTAAATATGTATATATTTAATATATATTATAATGTATATATTTAATATATATTACATATTTAATATATAATATATAGATATGTATGTATTTATATATATATATAGGGGTGCGTGGCTGGCTCAGTCAGTAGAGAATGAGCTTCTTGATCTATGGGCTGTGAATTCAAGCCCCACAATGGGCATAGAGCTTACTAAAAAATAAAAAATAAAAAATATGGAAATATATATAACATAAAAGTTATTTTATATATTACATGTAATATATAACATTTTATATAGAAAATATAAAAATTTTTATATATTACGTGTAATATATAAAATATATAAAATTATTTAATATATTATATTATGTATATGTGACTCATAGATTAGAGATCTAAGTGAAAGAAGGGTATCTTTCATTGGCTATGATAAGTCACGATTTTCCTCCAATCCCATTCACCAATTACACAAGTTGTTTTTTGAACTCCAGCTCGTAAGTTTTCATCTTCCCTGATAATCGACCTGGGGCTTTTGCCAATTAAACTGAAGAGGAGGCATCACTAATGTCTTTAACAGATGGATTTCAAATGCACTGTATTTGGACAGTGTTTCAACATATCAGAAAATTCTGTTGCTAAGTTTAAACATGCAGAATGAGGTTTTTCCAGGTGCCTCCTTTTCATTGTCCTTCAGCATCAAAATCACAGAGCAAGGAAAACCATGGCCAAACATGCTTTTCAAGATATTTTTACCACAGGATGTTTCTCTAGAAATGAGTTACTTTCTCATTTTTTATGTATCATCTTCATCCTGATTTTTTTTTAAAAGATTTTATTTATCCATTTGAGAGAGAGAGAGATAGACAGCGAGCTTGAGAGGGGAGAAGGTTAGAGGGAGAAGCAGACTCCTTGCAGAGCCGGGAGCCTGATGCGGGACTTGATCCTGGGACTCCGGGATCATGACCTGAACCAAAGGCAGTCGCTTTACCAACTGAGCCACCCAGGCACCCCTGATTTTTTTTTTTTTAATGCTTATTAGGTAGTCCCTTTCAAGAGAAGGTCAGATTTTCAACGCTTGTCCTTTTTAAAGGAAAAATGGAAACTCTGTAATTTTGATAACTCAAGTCTTTTGCCAAGAGATACACGGTGCACCTCTGAATTATACGAGATTCTCCTTATCCCTCTAGATCTCTTTATAAAGCATTATAAAGACTGAGTGGCAGTAAAATGTAAATAACATATACTCTAGGGCCAGTGTGAGTTGAAATCCTGGCTTTGTGACCATGTGGTCACATGTCACTGCTGTGTACTCACGTTTTGTCATCAATAAAATGGCAACGCTAATATAGCTAGGATGGTTACAGGGATGAACAGAGTTTCTTGATGCAAAGGACAAAGAACAATGTCTAGTGCCAAGGCTGTACTCTCTAAGTGTCAACCATGACTATTCGTAATAACAGAGCACATGTATTAGTTTACTATAATAGTTACCATGTATAATAATAGCTCACACTCATTCAGAATTGGTGATTCCAATTAACTAGGCACAGATATTGTTGTCCATGGAAATAAATTGGAAGCAAACAAGCCCATGTTGATTTCACCCAACCCTTCTGAGTTGCAGATTTTCTATGCTTTCGTGCCAGTTTCAGGATACCTGTATTATTTTTTTAGAGAGAGCACGAGCCCGGGGGGGTGGGGAGGGGAGTTGGGGAGGGGTGAGGAAGAGAAAGAAGCTTAGGCAGGCTCCGCACCCAGCACAGAGCCCGACGTGGGGCTCGATCTCACACCCTTGAGATCATGACCCAAGCAGAAATCAAGAGCTGGATGGACGCTTAACCAATTGAGTCGCCCAGGAGCCCCAATATATATATATTAAATGAGGAATTCAAAGGGACTCATTGAATATTGCTCAAGTAATGGCTTTCTTTTTTAAGAGAAAAAGGCATTGCTCATCTGACTTCTGTCCTTTCTGCTAACTTTCTCTGCTATGGATATAGGAATGAATGAATGAATAAATGTTTATCCAGGTATAAATGACTCCCAAAGAGGGTGTAAAGGCAGACAGGAGCAAAGCTGACTTCTTTCTCTGCCAGGAATTTATTTGTTCAACTGGTAGTTTTTTGAGCTCACACTATCGCCTGGCTCTGTACCAGGTGTGCAGTACAGATTGATAATGCGAGACAGACAAGACCCAGCCGGGCAGCCAGAGAACGAATGGAGGAATGAATGAGTGAGGCCATGAGCTCATTTCAGATACGGATGGATCAATCAAGATGACATGGGGTGATGTGAACTGAGAGTGACCGGGTGGTACAGGGGAGAGTAGCTGAGTTTGGGTGGAAGTGACCTCTGAGCTAAAACCTGATGTAAGGGGCGCCTGGGTGGCTCAGTGGATTAAGCCGCTGCCTTCGGCTCAGGTCATGATCTCAGGGTCCTGGGATCGAGCCCCGCATCGGGCTCTCCGCTCAGCGGGGAGCCTGCTTCCTCCTCTCTCTCTGCCTGCCTCTCTGCCTACCTGTGATCTCTGTCTGTCAAATAAATAAATTAAAAATCTTAAAAAAAAAAAAATAAAACCTGATGTAATAGGCAGCCATGGGAAGAGCCAGAGAGAGAGCATTTCTGGGCGCGGTAATAAGCAAAGGCTCTAAGAAGCTCAGCTCTGGCATGTTTGAAGCAAAGTAAGAAGCATCAGTGATCAGTTGGTTCCCAGAAAAAAAAAAAAAGCCTTGTAAAAAGTTGAAAAAAAATAGTCTGAGCTCACTTATGATGAAAGAAATGCAAGTTAAAATAAATTGAAATACCCTTTTTATCTTGTCTGAACAGGGAAGATGAAACACACCCGTATGAGCGAAAAAGCGCGCAATGCTGTGCTCCGATTCCTCCTCCCCACACCGCACTTCTCACACTGACTGCTCAGGAGAATCACCTGGGGACCTTGTTAAATGCAGATTCTGACTCCAGCATGTCTCAAAATTTAACATGAGCGTCCGATCACCTGGGGACCTTGTTAAGGCGCGGATTGTGATTTCACTGCCTCTCAGACCTTCATGTGTGGAAGAATGACCTGGTGATGTTGTTAAAAGCAGATTCTGGGCAACCAACCCATGAAGAGGTATTCAGCCTTACTAACTATGAGGGAATGAATATTAAATAACCATAAATTCCTCTCTTTCCACTCTTATCAGATCAATAAAAATTAAGAATGCTGGTAACATCTGCTGTGAGCAAGCGCGCAGGGAGTCTGGTCTCCTAATGCATGGCCGGTGGGAGCGCGAATGTTTATAGCCAGGGCAGGGGGCAGTTCGGCAATCCCCTCTTTTTTTGTGTTTTTGTTTTTTTTTTTAAAGATTTTATTTATTTATGTGACAGACAGAGATCACAAGTAGGCCGAGAGGCAGGCAGAGAGAGAGGAGGAAGCAGGCTCCCCGCTGAGCAGAGAACCCAATGTGGGGCTCGATCCCGGGACCCTGGGATCCTGACCTGAGCCGAAGGCAGAGGCTTTAACCCACTGAGCCACCCAGGCGCCCCACGGCAATCCCCTCTTAAATGTGCCCTGCCAGCGATCTCTCAATTCTGCCTTCCATCTGGGCTCGAGGGAAACATCTGCCCATGGGCACAAGGGAGCCCGTCCAAGGATGTCCGTGGCGACACCACTCTCATCGTAAACAAAACAAAACAAAACACCATTGAGAAATAGGCTAACTGCCCAACAAGAGGGGACTGGCCAGGTTAAACTGTGGTTTAGCCATACCGTGGACTACCAGGCAGCAAACAAAAGCAATCATCCAGACTTCTGTACACATGCACGGTTAGAGCTCCAGGTACACCGCACTGAAGAAAGACCAAGTTCCACATGGACAGAATCAAACACCTACTCAAATCCACATAGGCTTTCAATGGTGAAAGTGAAAATCCAGAAAACAAAAGGTGCTGGAGGGATACACACTGGCTGTGTGTTGAGCAAGATGGCGGCCGGGCAGTGGCTTGAAGGAGGAAGGACTGGAGAGCCTGGAAATGTCTGTGTAAGAAGACGTAATCCTTAGTGTTATCTCCTTTTTAAAAAAAAAACAAAAACAAAAACGGAATGAATTCCCACACTGCTTGACAGTTAATAAGTTAAATAGTTAAAAAAAAACCCAATAATTAGGGGGGCCTGGGTGGCTCAGTGGGTTAAAGCCTCTGCCTTCGGTTCAGGTCATGGTCTCAGGGTCTTGGGATCGAGCCCCGCATCGGGTTCTCTGCTCAGCAGGGAGCCTGCTTCCTCCTCTCTCTCTGCCTTCCTCTCTATTTGTGATCTGTCTGTCAAATAAATAAATAAAAATCTTAAAAAAAGCAATAATTAAAATAACTCAATTATGGTTCTGTCATACAATGGAATACGTTCTGTATGACCATAATGGAGAATAATGTATTTCCTTGTGCACTGATATGGAATGTTCTTCAAGATACGTTAAGTGGGGGCACCTGGGTGGCTCAGTGGGTTAAAGCCTCTGCCTTCGGCTCGGGTCATGATCCCAGGGTCCTGGGATCGAGCCCCACATCAGGCTCTCTGCTCCGCAGGGAGCCTGCTTCCTCCTCTCTCTCTGCCTGCCTCTCTGCCTAGTTGTGATTTCTCTCTGTCAAATAAATAAAATATTAAAAAAAAAAAAAGATACGTTAAGTGAAGGGTGCCTGGTAGCTCAGTGGGTTAAGCCTCTACCTTCGGCTCAGGTCATGATCTCAGGGTCCTGGGATTGGAGCCCCGCATGGGGTTCTCTGCTCAGTGGGGAGCCTGCTTCCTCCTCTCTCTCTCTCTGCCTTCCTCTCAGGACTATTGGTGATCTGTCTGTCAAATAAATAAATAAAAATCTTAAAAAAAAGCAATAATTAAAATAACTCAATTATGGTTCTGCCATACAATGGAATACGTTCTGTATGACCATAATGGAGAATAATGTATTTCCTTGTGCACTGATATGGAATGTTCTTTAAGATACGTTAAGTGAAGGGTGCCTGGTAGCTCAGTGGGTTAAGCCTCTACCTTCAGCTCAGGTCATGATCTCAGGGTCCTGGGATGGAGCCCCAACTTGGGCTCTCAGCTCAGCGGGGAACCTGCTCCCCCCTCTCCGCCCCCTGCCTGCCTCTCTGCCTACTTGTGATCTCTCTCTCTGTCAAATAAATAAATAAAATCTTTTAAAAAAATATTAAGTGAAATATTCAAAGGAAAGAACAGTATACAAATTATGTTATTGTGGTTATGTATGCGTTTCACATGCATACATATATACATACACACAATAGCATAGTAAAAACATACATATATAACAGCATCTCTCTATGAAATTTAACACACACAGACAGACCCAGGCACACAGATATACAGACACACGTGAATGCAGAGGAGATGGGGGACTGGTAACATGAATTATTCCTGGGGACAGGACAGAAGTTGTCTGAATGATACCTTGATATACACTTTTTGGCACTCTCTTAAGTTAGTTTCAAATCATAAAATTTGGCACACTCCAAGAGTGTATAAAACCCAAATGTGCAATTTATGAACTAAAACAAACACCACCAACAACTTAAGGTCTAGAACATTCTTAGTACCAAAGCAACTCTTCCCATGTTCCCATCCATTAGGTTCTCCTGCCTTCTGCCACCTTTTTCCACTAGCTCGAATTTTGTGCAATTCTTACTTAAAAACAGTTTGATCACTGTGCATCAATGATATTTCAATTAAAAAAGAACGACAGTAGTTTTGTCGCCTAAATAATGTTGCTTAGTTTTGCCGCTTTTGGAACCGCATGCCTACTATTCCTTCCATCGCTTCTTTAAGTTTGTGAGAGGCACCCTGGTAACTGCCGCAGATTTTCACTCTCGCGTAAGCTCCACACGAATTTACCACATTATATACCTTCGCTGCCAAAGGGTAGTTTCCATTTTGTAATTATGAGCAACATCGCTGTGAACATTCCTACACAGCTTTCGTGGTTCTTATGTATAAGCTGCTTTACGCCCAGAATCTGCATTTTAACAAGAGCCCCCCCCTCCACCGCCACCCCGACTCTCGACTCTGGACTCTCGACTCTCGTGAGCAGTAAGTGTGAGACGGTAAGTGTGAGACGAGCAGCGCGTGGGGGAGGAGGACTAGACGGGTCATAGCACAGGCTCGCCCCCGTCTTTCCCCCCAACTTTCCTAGGGACTCCCCAAACTATTTTCTGATGTGACTGTATCAACTTAGGTTCCCATCAGCATCCCTGACTTTTAAAATGAGAATGGAAAAAAAAAAAAGAAAAAAGGAACTCGTTAAAAAGTCACTAGGGCACGGTCTTCATTGAAAATGTTAATAACCACTACCCAGGTGCTCACTTCCTCTTCTCTCCTTTCTGCTCCCACACCCCAGCCCCTCCCCTTGCCGGATTAGAATATGAAACGCTGAGATGAATTCCTGGAGGATACTGTGTGCGCATCAGCACGGATCAGCGCCCTTTATTTACAGAGAAAACAGCCTCCCGTCCACCTGCTGGCTGCTACTGGTTTGGTAGTCCTGAACTCTGAAGGAATGTGGTCCCAGAAGAAGGAACTAAGCTTCTAGACCTGGGGGAGGGTGTGGCAGAACTGGGCTTGTCCGTGGTCCTCAGTGGTCCTAGGAAACGGGAATTTCCGATCCCTTTATGACAACGCCAGAATCACCCAGACCAACCATCACCCGCGGGTTCTGTGAGGGGTTCTGTGTCTTGGGCCACACAGTCTCCCTGACTCTGACATTGTCTATTAGGGCTTTTGCTCTGGGGCCATTCATCTGTTTAGCAAACATGAATTGGGTTCCATCCGGTTGTGAGGTCGCTCACCTCTAGGAGTGCAACGGCAAGCCTTGAAGGAAGTCACAGAGGGACGAGGAGGGAGTGTAAGTCAAGAGGCAGGTACAACACACCGTGTGGGAAAGGGTCACGTGACGGTCGGGGAAAGCTTCCTGCAGCAGGCGGGTTCGTAACCCCGGATGGATGGGACGAGTAGGTCTTGGGAAGCTGGAGAAGGGAGGCGAAGAGGGTTTCAGGCAGAAGGGACAGCTTGTGCCAAGACCAAGAGGCAAAGGGATGGCCCTTTTGAGGACCCTCAGTCCGGCTGGAGGTGGGCGGAATGCTGGCAGGAAGGTAGGGGAGGCGTGGGAAGGGGACGCAAGGGTCTTGCATGGCAAGTGGGACCCCTTCAACCCTTCCCTGCTTCTCCTTTCCCCTCTATCCCCGTTCAACCACGGACACATCCAGAGGCAGAGCCCAGGCTTGGTCTGACAAAGGTGAAGGTCACTTCCCCTCTCCTCACCTGAGAAGCAGCAACACTGGCCAGGTAACGACTCTGACAGTGAGAACAGTGGACACTCACAGACGCTCGCCCCATGCTGGCGGCTGGGTTAGAACACATTCTGCGTGGATCTCACCAGAGTCCCGCTCGCCACACACATGTGCTTTGAGCAAGTCTCTTAACCTCTGGTGCCTCAGTCTGTGCAATGAGGATAATAATCCTACCTACGTCAGCTGGTTTGCCTGAGCACTGAAAGGGAATGTGGCACACCTGGGTGTCTCAGTCTGTTAATTGACAGACTCTTGGTTTTGGCTTGAGTCTTGATCTCAGGATCGTGAGATCGAGCCCTGTGTTGGGCTCTGTGCTGAGCGTGGGGCCTGCTTGAGATCCTCTCTCCCTCTGTCCCTCCAACCCCCTGCTCGCAAGCTCCTTCTCTCTAAAAAATAAATCAATAAATAAAATAATAAAAAAATAAAATAATAAAAGGGAATGTATTAAAGGGATCGACAAACTAAGTAAATAATGAAGACTATCACTGATAATTACTACTGAATCATCCACCTACTCCCATGACACCACACTAGTTTTGAAAACTGTGAAATATAATAACAGTTATTTATAAATGTGGTCGACTTCAATGCCCGCGTCGTGCTGGGCATGCTGGGCTGAATCCGTGAAACAGACAGAAGGGGGCCGTGTTTGGAACACTCGGTGTTCAGCCGTACTATCATGCAGCCTTCGTGTGATCCTGTGTTTAGTTAGGCTAGTGCTTTGAGATTTATTTATTTTATTTTATTTTTTTTAAGATTTTATTTATTTGACAGAGAGAGAGATCACAAGTAGGCAGAGGCAGGCAGAGAGAGAGGGGGGAGCAGGCTCCCCGCTGAGCAGAGAGCCCAATGCAGGGCTCGATCCCAGGACCCCGAGATCATGACCTGAGCTGAAGGCAGCGGCCCAATCCCCTGAGCCACCCAGGCGCCCCTGCTTTGAGATTTTTTAACAGAGACCAAATAAAAGTGACAGATAAAACAGGAGGTTATTTCTGGGGGACGGTGCTCCGAGAGATCACCCAGGAACCCAACTCCTGGCTTATTCCTGTACCGTCCCCTGGAGTGTCTCTCTCAAGGCGAGCACTCACATCTGGGATCTGGTCCACGGGAAGGAGCAAAGAGGAAGAGGAAGGCAAGCAGCTGCCTTTGATAGAGTAACCCAGAGTGTGTGTGTGTGTGTGTGTGTGTGTGTGTGTGTGTGTGTGTGCGCACGCCACTTCTTGGTTGTGTCCCCTTCGCCAGAATTAAGTCATGTGGTCCCATGTCGCTGCAAGGGAGTCTGGGGCTGTGGCTTCTAACAGGGTGGCTGTGTGCCCGACCAACCCCTGGCGGGCTTCTGGGAACTGACCCTCCCACGACACAGGCACAGTCACAAAACGACCCCTAGGCAAGATTATTCACTGCAGCACTTGGGTGGTGCAAAAGCCAGGACACACCCCAAGTGTCTGTCTACAGGTCACCTGCTGAATAAATTGTGGTAAAGCCACGTAATGGCACACTGCGTGAAAGAGAAGACAGAATGAGCGATCTATATACTCCTATGGTAAGATGCTCTGAATATATTAAGTGAAAAAAGCAAGGGAAGCAAAGGGAAGAGGATAGCGGAGGAGCATATTCCTATTTGCTTATGTTTGTATAAAGAGACCCCGGAAGGCTAGAGCGTAGCAATCGCTGCTGGTGCCCCACCCGGATCCCCTCGCCCTTGTCACCTTGGTGCCCGCCGGCCTGGTTTCCGGCTCTCAGTACCTGCATTATTTTCCCGAGGGTTTTCTCTGTTGGCCAGCGTCCCCTTTGCCCACCTGAGCAGGAGCCGGAAAGACGTGGGCTGGTCATCTCTTCCTGCCACCTCAGGAGTGGCTTTCAGTCAGCAAAAGCTGGGCGTGGGTGAATAAATACCTCAGCTCCCTTGCCCCACAGTGCATCCCTCCGAGGCATCAGTTCCCTCCTGCCTCCCCCGGGGCTCCCAGCAGGAGTCTGGGCCAGATGCCTCGGGTGGTGACTATGCTGGTAACACACTCCGTACCAGCGCTTTCTCTCCTGTCTTCTCCACCCATCCCACTGCAGTCCTCTCCTGCGGTCACCTCCCGAAGAAGCTACTTGCTCTCTAATCCTTGCCTCAGGGTGTGCTACTGGGGACACCCCGGTAAGAGTAAAAGTAAACTAAAAAGAAAGAAGAATTAGGAAAGAAAGAAAGAACGAAAGGAAGGAAGGAAGGAAGGAAGGAAGGAAGGAAGGAAGGAAGCAGTTACCCGTACAGACCAGGAAGGGAACTCCACAGGCTGGGAGAGAGGCATCTCAAGGTATACCGTCCTATATTTTGTTTTGCTATTTGGACATTGTGAATGCGTGAATTATTCATGAAAGCACTCATAAAACCATCAGTGATTCTAGTCTTAAAAGAAATACACTGGTTGCTGGGGTAGAATGAACAGGTTTGGCGGAGCCCTACTCCTACTGCGCTCATTTCTGCTTCATGTCAAACCACTTCCCATATTGGAAAGGTGTGAGGCCCCCCAGCTGCTGTCTCCCTGCTCTGTTAGGGGCATGAGTCCCAGGCTGCAGATGGAATGGGGAAGTTGGACGGGATGGTGAATCTTGGCATTGCCTGCTTGGTGGTGAACCTATGACTTTGGACCTCAGTTTTACCACCTAAGAAGTCGACACATCCATGCTACTTTCCTCTCAAAGTTGTAAGGAAAATACTGCATCTGGTAAAGTTCACCCACAAGAGGTATGCATGCCCGGGGTGCCTGGGTGGCTCAGTGGGTTAAGCCTCTGCCTTCAGCTCAGGTCATGATCCCAGGGTCCTGGAATTGAGCCCCGCATCGGGCTCTCTGCTCGGCGGGGAGCCTGCTTCCCTCTCTCTCTCTCCCTCCCTCTCTGCCTACTTGTGATCTCTGTCCAATAAATAAATAAACTCTTAAAAAAAAAAAGAAGTAGGCATGCCTGACAAGCTTATGGATGCTAAATCAATCAATCAATCAATCAATCAACCAATCAATATGGTAAATATATTTAACTTGAGGGGCTGGGCTTATAAAAAGTGTACAAAGAACTAAAATGTGTGATGTTTTCACCAGAGACACTCATTGAGGAATAAGGCAGCCTAAAGAATATTCAAAAATATCTAAGACAGAACTGGTCAAGTCATAGCTCTATAACTTGGAACAAATGGTTCCAATATAAGTTTAAAAATTTTTTTTAGATTTTATTTATATGAGAGATTTAGATTTTATTTATATGAGAGAGAGAGCACATGCCTGAGTGGGGGAGGGACGGAGGGAGAGGCAGACTCCCCGATGAGTGGGGAGCCCCACATGAGGCTTGACCCCAGGGCCCCAAGATCATCACGGAAGTCAGATGCTTAACCAACTGAGCCACCAGGTGCCCCCAAGTGATTTACTATCTCTGGGCCTTAGTTTTCTCGGTTGTAAAAAGAGCATTATTGCGTTGTCCACTGTTCAGGGCCGCTGTAACGTGCTCGGCAGAGTGGGAACGGAGCAGTCAATGAAAAATGACTCTTTCTATCAATTACTAGTGATACCCCAGGCTTCTTTGACTCAGTTTCTGTCATGGAGGGTCTAATAATCAGGCGTGTATGCTTGCAAGTAACAAAACACCCTTCCTTTTTTTTCCTTAGGAAAAAAATAATAATTTGTGCCCAAGAACGCAGGGTTAGGAGGACATTTTCATTTCAGCTCTGGCTTCATCCGGGGCTCCAACATCTGCCGGCTGGGTCCTCCTGGGTTCCTCTCAGCACAGCCGTGTTGTGCGTCAGCCCCTCTCTAAGGGGCCGAGCAGCTTCTGACCCCGCTCCTGGGGAGCCCTGCCTCCCCATGTCCTGGCTCTTGGCTAATCCCCTCCCCTTGGCTAGACCTAGAGACTCACTTCAGCCCTGGTGAGGCTTGGTTGCCTTGTCTTGGGTCATAGGCCCATCCTCTCGACCAGGAGATGACAAACTTTGGTCTAAATCAGGCCGCTGCCTGTTTCTGAACACAGGTTTTGCGGGAACATAGGCTCCTTTGCTGTTTATTGTGTAGGGCTGCTTTTATGCTAGAACTGTAACAGAGACTGGATGACCCCCTCCCCCTGAAATATTTACTATCAAAGATTTCTGTTGAAATCAGCAACCATTTCTGTTGCTTTGGGAAGATTTTGCTGACCCTTGCGTTAGCCCCGTGTCTTTGACGAAGGTCAGGGAGTACTTGGGTTGGCCAAGCCTTGGACCATGGCCTCCCCTCATGAAGGGAGTGTGTTGGCCCCATTTGGAGCATACGGGCTGGAGATGGGGGTGGAGTGGATCCCCAAGGATCATCCAGAAGTCCTCTGGGAAGGAGGTAGTTAGAGGGAGCAGAGGTTCAAGGCCTCCACAGTGAAGCTTTATGGTTTTGTATGACCACACGACCCTTCTTCTTTTGGGGAGCTAGTTGTGGTGGGATGGCAGTGTTGGGGGAGGTCATTGAGAGGATATGACCACTGGTTGACCTGTGAACTGGACCCCAGCAACTGAAGGCTCCTTACTCTCTCCCCAATCCTTGAAATATGGGTTCTGCTTGCCTTCCTGGCTCCCAGAAGCCACCCCAAGGACATAGCCTTGAGTTAGTGATGTGGTGCTTAGACCATCTGGGTGGTACATGACTGAACCAGTTATGGCCTCTGTGTAGATTTTTAAGGGGCGCCCAGGTGGTGCAGTTGGTTACGTGTCTGATTCTTGGTTTTGTCTGAGGTTGTGATCTCAGAATCAGGAGACCAAGCCCCGCGATGGGCTCCACGCTAAGTGCGGAGTTGGCTTAAGACTGTCTCTCCCTCTCCTTCTGGCCATCCCCACCTCTCATAAATAAGTCAATCTTTAAAAAAATTTTAAAAATTAAGCCTTTAAGTTTCGGCAGGAAGGTGCGGAGATCTGTTCGTCTTGCAGCTGTTGCCCAAGACAAGCGTCATGTGTAAGTTCCCTTGCTTATTAAACCTACCATCTGCCAGTCTGGAGTGGCCCGACTCTTTCTTCCGGTATGGAGCCGGTTTCAGATGACTCCCAGGATCTCCCCAAGAGGTCTTGAACCAACAGCTAGTTCTAGAAAGCTACCGATGGTCAGCAGGCAGGATGGGCTAGTCCCAGCTCACTGAGTCCCCCAGACCGCAGAGCTGCTCTAGCACTGGGCACGTGCCTCAGTGGAGAACCATTCCTGGACTATTTCTATACCAGAGCAGAGAAATGCCTCTGGGTTGGCTGAATTGGGATGGGGTTAAGCTAGAGTTGCCTGTGACCATATCCTTCGGCCATGAACAGAAAACCGGTCTGCAGGGACAAAGAATAAAGCCAAGCAAAGATCTGCCGTGATAGGCATGATCATGAAAGAAGACACAAACAAGACCACCTCCCTGCCACAGGTCCCCAGGTCTCCAGGTCCCCAGAGCAGCTATGACCCCTGTGTTTCTTTCTCAGGTTCTGGAAACTACCCAGTGTCTGTCCCAGAAGTGTTCGTACTTCTGCTAGTTTTTGTGTGTTTCCTGTTGCTCGTAACCAAAAGGGTCGACAATATCTGATCAAGCCGTTGAGAAAGACCTCAACCTCCGGGCTCCCCTCGCCTGGAATCAGGAAAAAACCAAAAAGCCTAGGGAGAAGCCGAGGGGTATGTGAAAGATACAGCATAGAGGACGAGGTGCAGAGTCTAGAAAAGAAAACGAAATGGAGGGATAAATGTGGGTATCTGAGTCTCATCTATGGCAGAGAAAATACCCAAGAATTCCCAGAACCGATAAACTGGTTCTGGCTTCTGATCTCCTGACGTCTGGTGGCCAAGCTCTCACTGCAGACCCTTCCCACATTTTTGTTGTCACCTGGGTCTTACAAGCATTTAAGCCTTGGATTAAAAGTACTTCTAAGAAGGAAGAAGTTTTGGGGCACCTGGGTGGCTCAGTTAGTTAAGCATCTTCCTTTGACTCAGGTCATGATCTGAGGGTTCTGGGATCGAGCCCCGCATCAGGCTCTGGGCAGTGCCTGCTTGAGATCCTCCCTCCCCCTTTCTCTCTGTGCCTCCCTCCACTTGCAGGCTTGAGCTCTCTCTCTCTAAAATAAATAAACCTTAAAAAAAAAAAAAAAGAATGAACTAGTTTAGAGGTGTCTGGCTAGCTCAGTTGGTAGAGCCTATGATTCCTGATCTTGTGGTTGTGGGTTCCAGCCCCACATTGCGGGTAGAGATGACTTTAAAACAAAGTATTAAAAAAAAAAAAAAAAAAACTAAAGGGAATGAACTAGTCACACATGAGCTGATATGGAATATTTCTGAATCTTTAGCCCCGGATGGTGGCGTGAAACTATTCCAAACTGTCAGGGTGCTTGCTGTGTAGAGAAAGTAAGTGTCTGGTACATAGTAGGTGCTTAATAAACTTTGTGGAAAAAGTCCTGAAAGATATATTGTTAAATGGAAGAAAAAGAGAAAAGAGAAGACACTATGTAGATTAAAGGTCCATCTTAGTTAATTAACAAAGAAAAGAAACAAAATCTATCTATACAAGCGTGGGTAAGCATGTAATTGCTTTTGGGGAAGGGAATTGAGAATCTGGTGTGGGAAAGAGAAGAATTTTCCATTAGATATTTCAATTTCCATTGAAATGTTTGAATTTTTCTACTCTGTGCATGTATTAATTTTTCAGTGAAAAATTTACTGTAATGGAAAGATCTTCAATAAAGCAAATATAGCGGCATGGCGATTGAATCTTCATGCAAAGAATATGGGTGTTTACCAGAAAATTCTTTCGACTTTGCTGTATGTTTGAAAATTTTTACCAAAAAATTACTGGGACTTGTTTACTTTAAAAAGTTCTCCCTTAATGATGAAATCAAAGGCCAGCCCTGAAGCTGGTTCCCCTGCAGCTCTCGGAAGGGAGGACAGTTCCCTTGGCAGTGGGTGGAGGGCTCTTTCTGCATCAAAACACCAAGGTTTACACGACTAGAGTAAAAACATCTGAGTTGGATTAGGGCAAGGGCTGAGTCTACAGAAAGGACTTCTATGTTGGTATGGCCTCAAATTCTGTCCACTGGAGCCCTCTTTTGTTTGGTGACAAGAGATACAATCAAAGCTTCTCTCTTTGGAACGCTGGGTTTTGTTGGTGATACCTAACAGAAACCACTGGCCATCTGAACCAGAACAGGAACTTACGGGCAGCACGTGAGTCAGCCAAGTGCCTCAAGGAGCACTGAGAGCCCGGCTCAGGTAGTGGGCAGAGAGGGAGGCCGGGAGCCAGGGGTCACCACGACAGGCATACCCATAGTGGGGGACTATCTGCTTTGGATGGTGCAGGGACACAACTCTGGTACTGATGCCGGGAACCTCTAAGCTGCACCCCACCCTCCCCTGACCTCTTGCTGCCATCATCACACTGCTCAGGCCTCTGCTGAGATGCTCTCACTGTGAATGAACTTGGATCTGACCCGTGGTTTGTGCTGCTTGCTCACGCTTGGGCCGGAGCATCTGACTGGCCAAGCCCAGGTCACGTGCTTGTCCTCCAGCTGCAAGGAAGTGGTGGGAGCAGCTGATGTTCACCAGCTTGTACAATGGCAGGCAGGACACTGCCTTCCACCCAGGTGAGCACAATGACATGCCCTCTGCACAGGAAGGAGTTGGCTCCCCAGCTGCCCTACTAATGATGAGTGTGAGACCTCGATGGCTTCACCAAGGATGCGTACGCACTGAGAAGGCAGATCATTAGTGTTGCTACTGCATGTGGCTACACCGACTGTCTGCCTACTGTGTGCCAGGTACTTAGCGTGTATTGCTTAATGTAATCCTCCTTTACAAGACTCTAAGATAGGGGTACCATTATTGTTTTCACTAAAACAAAAGAAACTGAGGGTCAGAGAGGTAAGGTCACTTGCTGGGTTGTATCTTTGAGAAGATGCAGAACTGGGATTTGAACCCAGTTCTTTCTGACTCCAGGGCCCTTGATCCTAACCGGTACCCTCTACTGCCAGCTGTTCCGGTCCTCCGTGGGCCTGCCGAGCAAGCCAGGCAGCAGAATGACTTCCTGACTCACCTCCTCATACAATTTGCTTCTGAATTGTACTTTCTCAACACGCTTCTGTTGAAAGTGATTTTCAAGTAGTATTGTAGGGAAAACATCATTTCATTCATCCAAATAAATACCGAATACAGGATATGGCAATTCCATAGGCAATGGTAAGCTGAAGGTTTCACTCATAGTCTGCTGTCTTGGTCGGCTTTTGCTGTGTAACAACCAACCTCAAAATCTCAGTGGCTTTCTACAACGAATATCTATTTTCTTTTTTATAGGTCTGGGAGTTCACCGTGGCTCTCCTGGGTTTGGCTCTAGGCTGAGGGTTGGCTTGAGGTCAGTTCCATTGGTCTGTTCATTTCTCCTCGGGTTATCAGCCACACGGGCATTTTCTTCTCATGATAAGGTCTCAAGGTTGCTTGAGAACAAGAGGATAAGCCACACCATACAGGAACATTGAAAGCCCCTCTTCCCATCAGGTCCACGAGAATTCCATTAGCCAAAGCCAAAAACATGGCTTTGCCCAGAATCAGTGGGGCAGGGAAACGTGTTCCACCCACCATGATGCCAATGGACAAGGGAAGATACCTATAATTCTGGACCAGGGAGGGAGTGTCGAGTTGGAAAGGACAATCTAGCACAGCTGTTAACACTGAAAACAGGAATCCAGTCACGAGGTGAAGATTGATGAAGACTGACAGATACATTTACACTACTCAAATCAAAAGCACTAGGCTGAAAACCCAAACATTGATAAGCATCATAGCATGGGCCTTGTTCTTTTTCTTGGAAAACTATCCCGCTCCTCTTTGCCCTGGGTTGTAATGCTGCATTCCACCGCTAGGGTGAAGCACTAGTCATTATTTTACAGCTTCTGGCTTCCCGCGGTCAGGAACAACAGCAGGTAGAAGCTGACTCACACCTGCTTTCCCAGCATTGTTGTTAATGGTGCCTCTTCGCTCCCAGAGGTGTCCCAGTTTGGACGAGGAACTATACGATCATCTTATATTTATGTTATAAATGGGGCACTTTTTTTTCTCCTGAAATCAACTTCCCAGGAGCCTAACACACCCCGAGGAGCACCAATCTTTTTTCTCTTCCCCCTCCCCTCCCTTCTGGAAAAATGCTCCCATTACAAATGATTTCTCTCCCTCCAGACCTGCGTGTGTTGCCGTCCACCTTGGAATGCTCATCCCCCATTCCTCAGTTCCTGCTTTTCAGCCGTGCCTCCTACGCATCACTTTGACTTTGCACAGGCAGCCTCCCCTGGGCGGTCCAAATCTGGGGGACGCGGCTTCCTCGTTGTTCCGTGTCCCCCGCTAGGCCCCTCAGGCGTTGTGGTAAATAGGTACTTGCCTGTCTGCCTTACTTGACTGCGAGCTCCAGAGGGCAAGGACCCTGATGGCCTCGCGACACCAACACCCTATGAACGCCCTTTTGGCCACTGGTATTTGCTGAATGAACGCAACTGCTGTGACTGGTTTAATGAGGATTGCAATATACATCAGATACGCACAAAACATAGAGAATAATTCTCTCATCAACCTCACGGTCTACCTGCTGCTCTTCCCTGCTCTCCCTTCTCCAGCCACATCAACCTCAAACACCACAGGCACATTTCTCTTTTAGGGTTTTTCCACTGGCTTTTCTTTCTGGAATTCTCTTCCTCTTGATATCCACATGGCTCCCTTCCTTGCTCCCTCCCTCATTCTAGGCTTTGTTCCACTCTTAACTCATCAGGGAGGCCTTCCCTGACCACCCTATTTAAAATCTTAAGCCCTCTTCCCATACCAAATGCCCCCCAGAGCACTCGTTACCTCCGGACACTGTATAACACACTTATATGCTCTGTTTACTGTGTGTTGTCTGTTTCCCCATTCTGGAAGGCAGATTCCACAAGGGCAAGGATCATTCTCTGCTCAGTGATAACCCCCACGTTTCCAGAAATGCAGGCGGCACATAGTAGGTGCTCAAAAAACATGTATTGAACGAGTGAATGAGTTCAATGAACATTTACTGAGCACTTTCTTCTGGGAGGGGCTTAGAGGGGTCAGAATCAGTCTCAGACCCCCAAACCCACAATTTTGGTAGAGGAAACAATGGTATACTGGACAATAAACTGCTTCAAGGCAGGAGCTCAGTCATATGACCTGGCGTCCTCCTAGCCCCTCGGGCCTGTTACTAGTTCTTCACATGTGCCCGGAACGATTCTACCAATGAACTGCCAGTATTATAACAGTTGATGGTTCCAGAACATTCGCTCTATAGTCTCCCTTGGTATAATAACTAAATAACACCCAGTTCCACTTTCGGAAATCAGTGAAGTAAGTCTCAGGGAAAGGATAGTACTGGAAAATATAGCCCAAGGGAAACGACTGTCACCACTGCTCAAGAACCACAAAATCAGCATTAAAAACTTAACTACTGGGGGCACCTGGGGTGGCACAGTCAGTTAAGCACCTGACTCTTGGTTTCAGCTCAGAGTCGTGAGTTCCAGCCCCGTGGCGGTCTCTGCGCTGAACTGATGAGTGCAGAATCTGCCTCTATCTCCCTCTGCCCCTGCCCCCACTCTCTTTCTCTTTCAGAAATAAACAAACAAATCCTTAAAAAACAAAAACCAAAAAACTGCTTCCTAAATTAATTCTTATAAAACGTTACAGTTAATTTTTAAAAAGGAAAGAGATTGATTTAAGGAAGAAGAATCCCAAGTACCATTTTGCTTATAATTTTTCTGTCCAGAAAGTCTTAACTCACCTAAGAAACCATGTTTTAAAAACACAAACAAGTAGATCTTTGTTAAAACAAGTCAATATGATACACGGACAGACAGATGCATTCCTGGGGGCTAAAGGATGCTACTTTGTGCTGGAAGAAATGTCAGGACTTTCCTCTGGTCCATTCTTGACTTTTTGGGGAGTTGGTTGTAGGAGGCAGCAGTTAAATGCTTAGCAAGTACCCAGCTCATGGTAAGTGCTCAAAGGACGTTAGCTTAGTAAGAGAACCGAGTAGCTCCTTGGCCAGGCACCTCTACCCTTCCTCCTCACCTGAAAGAAAAATGTGCCATTTCCCTGCCATGTCCTACTATTTTCATGTTGGCCACTGGGCTAGAATCTACTGCTTTGTCTTTATGTTCACGCAGAGATGAATGGATGTGCCCTGCTCTTTACTGGATTTCCAACATAGGATTCTCGCTCCAGAATAAGATCTTAATCACCATATGATTCAAATCAAATCAAATCAAATCAAGTCAAATCAACTAGCTACGTGACCCAGGGTCAGCAGCTTACCCATTCCATTGCTCCACCTCATCAGCCACCAAATGGTGGTGGTAATAATACCTCCTTTAGGGGGCGCTGCTGGGGATGGTCAGTGAGTTCGTGTGACTGACACAGAGTAACTGTTCAATATGTAGTGGGTATTATCATAAAAATTCCCAAATAATTCTAAAAATTGGACGATGTTATAATATATTGATATCTTAAAAACTAGGACAAAGAGTAAAACAACCCAACTTTCCATCCAACTGGTGAACAGATAAACAAAAATATGGTCTGTCCATTCAGTGAAATACTATACGGCCATGAAAAGGAACGGAGCACTACACATGCAACAATGTGGATGAACCTCGAAAACATGTTGAGTAAGAGAAATTAGTCACAAAGATCCCATACGGTTTGATTCTAATTATGTGAAATGCCCAGAATGTGCAAAAGCTAGAGACAGAAAATAGATTTGTGGTTGCCAGAGGCTGGGAAGACGGAGGAATAGGGAGTGTTTGCCAATGGGGACAGGGTTTCTTCCTGGGGTGCTGACAATGTTCTGCAATTAGATGCTGTTAATGGTTGCACAACTTAGTGAATGTACTAAAATTATTAAATTATACAGTTGAAAGGGTGAATTTTTATAGTATATGAATGGTATCTTTTTTTTTTAAGATTTTTTATTTATTTATTTGACAGAGAGAGAGATCACAAGTAGGCAGAGAGGCAGGCAGAGAGAGAGAGAGAGAAGCAGGCTCCCCGCTGAGCAGAAAGCCCGATGTGGGACTCGATCCCAGGACCCTGAGATCAAGACCTGAGCCGAAGGCAGCGGCTTAACCCACTGAGCCACTCAGGCGCCCTATGAATGGTATCTTTTTTTAAAAAAGATTTTATTTATTTGACAGACAGAGATCACAAGTAGGCAGAGAGGCAGGCAGAGAGAGAGAGAGGGGGAAGCAGGCTCCTTGCTGAGCAGAGAGCCCGATGCGGGGCTCGATCCCAGGACCCTGAGATCATGACCTGAGCTAAAGACAGAGGCTTAACCCATTGAGCCACCCAGGTGCCCTATATAAATGATACCTTAAGAACTTTTGTAAACAGATCATCTAAGCAGAAGATCAAGAAGGAAGCAAGGGCTTTGACTGACACACTGGATCAGATGGAATTAACAGATATACTCAGAGCATTTCCTCCTAAAGCAATAGAACACACATTTTTCTCGAGTGCACATGGAACATTCTCCAGAACAGATCATATACTGGGTCACAAATCTGGTCTCAACAGGTACAAAAAGATTGAGATTATGCCCAGTATATTTTTAGACTGCAATCCTATAAAACTTGAAGTCAACTGTAAGAAAAAATTTGGAAGGACCACATGTACATGGAGGTTAAAGAGCATCCTACTAAAGAACGAGTGGGCAAACCAGGAAATTAAAGAAGAATTAAAAAAATACATGGAAGCAGAAGAAAATGAAAACATGACAGTTCAGAACTTTTGGGATGCGGCAAAGGTGGTCCTAAGAGGGAAGTATATAGCAAAATCGGCCTTCTGCAAGAAGCAAGAAAAGTCTCAAATACACATCCTAACCTTACACCTCAAGGGGCAGAAAAAGAACAGCAAATAAAGCCTAAATGCAGAAGGAGAAGAGAAATAAAGATTAGAGCAGAAATCAATGACACAGAAATTTAAAAAACCCAGTAGAACAGATCAACAAAACTAGGAGCTGGTTCTTTGAAAGAATTAACAAGATTGATACACCCCTGGCCAGACTAATCAAAAAGAAAAGCAAAAGCACCCAAATAAATAAAATCATGAATGGAAGAGATGACAATCAACACTGAAGAAATACAAGCAATTATAAGAGAATCTTATGAGCAATGATATGCCAACAAATTAGCAATCTGGAAGAAATGGATGCAGTCCTAGAAATATATAAACTACCAAAACTGAAAGAGGAAGAAATAGAAAACACGAACAGACCAATAACCGGCAAAGAAATTAAATGAGGATTCAAGAATCTCCCAACTTGAGTGCTGGGGTGGTTGGTTAAGTGTCTACCTTTAGCTCAGGTCGTGATCTCAGGGTCTTGGGATCAAGTCCCACATGGAGCTCCCTGTGGAGTGCTTCTCCCTCTGCCTCTCTCTCTGTCTCTCATGAATAAATAAATAAAATCTCTTAAAAAAATAAAAAACATCTCCCAACAAACAAGGGTCCGGGGCCAGACGGCTTCCCAGTGGAATTCTGCCAAACATTTAAAGAAGAAATAATACCTATTTTTCTGAAACTTTTAGAAAAAGGTATTTTTTCTAATACCCATATTTCTGAAGAAGAAATGATACCTATTTAAAAAATAGAAATGGAAGGGAAACTTCCAGACTTATTCTGAGGCCAATATTACCTTGATCCCAAAACCAGACAAAGACCCCACTTAAAAAGGAGAATTACAGACCAAATATCCCTGATGAACATGGATGCAAAAATTCTTACCAAGATATTAGCTAATAGGCTCCAACAGTACATTAAAAGGATTATTCACCACGATCAAGTGGGATTTACTCCTGGGCCGCAAGGGGGGTTTATCATCCACAAATCAATCAATGTGCTGCACCGCATTAATAAAAGAAAGGATAAGAACCATATGATTCCCTCAACAGATGCAGAAAAAGCATTTGACAAAATACAGCATTCTTTCTTGGTAAAAACTTTCTGCTGTGTAGGGAGAGAGGGAACATACCTCAATATCATAAAAGCCATATACAAAAAACCCACAGCAAATATCATTTTTAATGGGGGGAAACAGCTTTCGCCCTAAGGTCAGGAGCAGGACAGAGATGTTCACTCTCACCACTGTTGTCCAACATGGTAACTGGAAGTTCCAGCCTCGGCAATCAGACAACAGAAAAAAATAAAAGGCATCTGTATTGGTAAAGAAGAAGTCAAACTTTCACTCTTTTCAGACAACATGAAAACCCGAAAGACTTCAACAAAAAAATTGTTAGAACTGATATAGGAATTCAGCAAAGTTGCAGGATATAAAATCAATGCACAGAAGTCTGTTGCATCCCTATACACTAACAATGAGGCAGAAGAAAGAGAAATCAAAGAATTACTCCCATTTACAATGGCACCAAGCCATTGTAAGATACTTAGGAATAAACCTAACCAAAGAGGTAAAAGATCTGTACTCTGAAAATGATAGAACACTTAAGAAAGGAATTGAGGAAGACACAAAGAAATAGAAGAACATTCCATGCTCATGGATTGGAAAAACAAATATTGTTAAAATGTCTATGCTACCTAAAGCAATCTACACATTCAATGCAATCCCTACCAAAATGCCATCAACGTTTTTCACAGAGCTAGAACAAACAATCCTAAAATTTGTAGGGAATCAGAAAAGACCCCAAATAGCCAAAGTGATGTTGAAAAAGAAAACCAAAACTGGTGGCGTCACAATTCTGGACCTCAAGCTCTATTACAAAGCTGTCATCATCAAGACAGCACGGTACTGGCACAAAAACAGACACAGAGATCAGTGGAACAGAAGAGACAGCCCAGAAATGGACCCTCAACTCTGTGGTCAACACACCTTTGACAAAGCAGGAAAGAATGTCCAGTGGAATAAAGACAGTCTCTCTATTAAATGGTGTTGACAAAATTGGACAGCCACGTGCAGAAGAATGAAACGGGACCACATTCTTATACCATACAGGAAAATAGACTCAAAATGGATGAAAGACCTAAATGTGAAGGAGTCCATGAAAATCCTGGAGAACATAGGCAGCCACCTCCTTGACGTTGGCTGCAGCAACTTCCTGCTGGACACATCGCCAAAGGCAAGGGAAACAAAGGCAAAAATAAATTATGGGGACTCTATCAAGATAAAAAGCTTTTGCACAGCAAAGGAAACATAGACAAAACCAGAAGGCAGTGGACAGAATGGGAGGAGTTATTTGCAAATGTCAGATAAAGGGCTAGCATCTAGCATCTAGAATCTGTAAAGGACTTATCCAACTCAGCACCCAAAAACCAAAAAATCCAGTCAAGAAATGGACAGAAGACATGAACAGACATTTCTTCTAAGAAGACATACATACGGCCAACAGACACATGAAAAAGTGCTCAACATCACTTGGTATTGGGGAAAGACAAATCAAAACCACTAGAAAGCCCCTCACACCATTCAGAATGGCTAAAATTAGCAACTCAGGAAACAACAGATGTTGGCCAGGATGTGGAGAAAGGGGAACCCTCTTACACTGCTGGTGGGAATGCAAGCTGGTGCAACCACTCTGGAAAACAGCATGGAGGTTCCTCAAAATGTTGAAAATAGAACTACCCTATGACCCAGAAAGTGCACTACTAGGTATTTATCCAAAGGATACAAACATAGTGATTTGAAGGGGCATGTGCACCCCAATGTTTATAGCAGCAACATTCACAATAGCCAAACAATGGAAAGAGCTCAGATGTCCATCAACAGATGAATGGATAAAGAAGTGAGATATCTATCTATCTATCTATAGATATATATATAGGAATATTACTCATCTATCAAAAAGAATAAATCTTGCTATTTGCAATGACATGGATGGACCTAGAGGGTATTATGCTGAGTGAAATAAATCAGAGAAAGACAAATACCATATGATTTCACTCATATGTGGAACTTAAGAAACAAATCAGATGAACATAGGGGAAGGGCAAACCATAGGAGATGCTGAACTCTGGGGAACAAACTGAGGGTTGCTGGAGGGGGGTGGGGGGATGACGTAACTGGATGATGGGCATGAAGGAGGGCACTTGATGGAGGGAGGACTGGGTGTTGTTTGCAACTGATGAATCACTGAATTCTACCTCTGGAACTAATAATACAGTGCATGTTAACTAAATTGAATTTATTTATTTTAATTAATTAATTAATTAAAAGACTTTTATCTATTTATTTGACAGACAAAGATCACAAGTAGGCAGAGAGGCAGGCAGAGAGAGGGGAGGGGGAGAAGTAGGCTCCCTGTTGAGCAGAGAGCCTGATGCAGGGCTCGATCCTGGGACGCCGGGACCATGACCTGAGCTGAGGGCAGAGGCTTCAACCCACTGAGCCACCCAGGTGTCCCTACTTGTTTATTTATTTTTAAAAAAGATTTTATTTATTTATTTGAGAGAGATGGAGAGCATGAACGGTGGGGAGGGGCAAAGGGAGAGGGAGAAGCAGGCTCCCCACTGAGCAGGGAGCCTGACACGGGGCTCGATCCTTGATCCCAGGACTCCGGGATCATGACCTGAGCTGAAGGCAGATGCCTAACCTACTGAGCCACCCAGGTACCCTAAATCGAATTTAAATAAAGAATACAAAAATAAAAAACGGAAAGCTTTTGTAAAAAAAATTACCTAGGGCAAAACAAAGATAAGCAAATTATCTGTCCACCCAACGTATGTCTTCTCCGTGTAGAATCTTCTCTTGCATTCCTCATGCTGATAACCATCTCCCAGCCCCGTTTTCCATTAGGCTCAGCAGGCATCATGCTCAGTGAGGAGTCTGTGAAAGTGCTTTCATTTTGTTTGATAGTAAAAGAAAAACAATCGAATATGATCCATTCTAGATTACCCATCTCTGTACCCCATGGTTGTAAAATATAATTTTAAATATTCATGTGTATGTGAGTGTGTGTGAGTGTGTGTGTGTGAGTGTGTGTGTGTGTGTGTGTGTGTGTGTAGGGAGGGGACTTATGCACAGAAAAGCACCCACAGTCCAGGACATGGCAATGTGACCCTGTTGGCTCCTAATAACTCAAAATTAAACTGTAACCTTCCTTGAAGTTTGTGTTCTCTGGTTTGGGGACTTACAGGGGTAGGGTGCCCTGTTGCTCTCACAGCAGGATGAAGTCAGAGGCACCGAGCAAAATTAGAAAGCTAAACCAAACAGAATGCAAAAGGGACTCTTACCCACCAGCGAGACACTCAGTGCTGGGGAAGGAAGTAACAAGGTGTGGAGGTGCTGGCTGGGCTCAAATGCCATCAGACCGGTCACCAGCAGAGTGACCTTGCAGAGGTCACGTGACCCCTGCCACCCCAGCCTGCTGGAAGCACAGAACTAGGTAGTGAAAGAGCCGTTTTAAAGAGTGAAGGGTCACTTTCCACAAGAGTTCACCCTCTGCAGCCTGAGCTCCTTGAACCTGCAGTTCCTGGGTAAGACCAGGAAGTCCCCTGGTGGAAAGGCCCAGGGCTCGGAGGAGAATTCTTCTGAAGCCCAAACCAGAAATGGGTGAATTCAGTAGTGAGGATTCCGGCAGGGACCGTGATTCAGGACACAACCCTGGAGTTCTTGGTCTCCTCAAGAGGACCCGTGGGAAAGTCAATGGTAGCAGGCCTGTGGACACCAGCTCTCTGCAGCATGACGGAGCAACGGTGAACACAGACCGGAAGCATTCTGGTGTGCACGAGCGCACAGCAAAGACACTAGCTCGAATCCCCCCAATTCTACTGTAAACTAAAGCGCCCCAGAATCGGATCTGTCGTTCACAATGGGGTGGGTTCGCAGGAGAGAAAGAAACGGCTATCCAGTCCGACTGAGTATCCCACCGAGAACCCTGGGTAGAAGGGAAGTGAATTCCTGCCCATAAGCCATTTAGCAAGTTGGCTGAAGGTCAAGACTCCCGAAAACATGCTGGTGAGAACAAGGGCAGGTGGGGGCCTGGGTGCGTCAGGAGGTTAAGTGTCTGCCTGTGGCTCAGGTCATGATCTCAGGGTCCTCCCATGGAGCCCCGCATCGGACTCCCTGCTCAGCAGGGAGTCTGCTTCTCCCTCTCCCTCTGTCCCTCCTCCCCCTCTCTCTGTCTCTATCAAATAAATGAATAAAATCTTAAAAAAAAAAAAAAGAACAAGGGCAGGTGGTTTGGCGCTGGTTCTAGGTTTAGACCTCTTACTGCTAATAGCTGTGTGACCCTGAGCAGATCTCTCCTCTTTTTTTATTTTTTTTTTAAAAGATTTTATTTAATTATTTGACAGAGAGAGAGATCACAAGTAGGCAGAGAGGCAGGCAGAGAGAGAGGAGGAAGCAGACTCCCTGCGGAGCAGAGAGCCCGATGCGGGACTCGATCCCAGGACCCTGAGATCATGACCGGAGCCGAAGGCAGCGGCTTAATCCACTGAGCCACCCAGGCGCCCCTCTTTTTTTAATTTTTAATTTTTAAATTTTTAATTTTTCCCTAAGCAGGTCTCTTACCTTCTCTGAGCCTCTGGTTCAATACCTTAGTATTTCTTCACTGCCTGGATCAGAAAAGTCTCCAGAGGCACCAGATTTCAAACACCGATTATCAGGCCCCTGGCCAGAGGCACTGTATTGGAATTTCCAGAGCTGGGCTGTGGCTGTGGGCATTTTAACAGGTTTTCCAGGTGATTCTTACACCAGGCAAGTTGGGAAACATATCCTTCTCAGCCCAATGTGAGTGATAACAGCACTTCCCTCATGGGCTATTGGGGGCATTAAACGAGATTACTGTGTACAGCACTCAGCACTGTGTTGGCACGTCGGGAGCCAGTGAGTGCTAGCTTTTATCACTGAAAATCAGGACCTTGAGATCATGACCTGAGCCAAAGGCAGAGGCTTAAGCCACTGAGCCACCCAGGCGCCCCTATTGTGAACATTTTTGAAAGACCCCAAAATAGGCAAAAAAGAAAGATTGGGTGTCCTTTGTCTTCTCTGCTCTGGGTTATCTAATTCTCTGGACATTCGTGCCTTTCGTTGTTTTCGAGATATTTTACAACCTTGTGAGCACAGAAACATGTAATAAGGCAAACAACTCATCCACAGGAACGTGAATGCACTTTGTCCCGGCGGAAAGCCCGGATGTTGCCGTGGAGACACTGAGCCGCTCTGTATGCGTGTGAATTTCTGGCTGCCTATGTGACTGAACATGCACTGAATTCTCCTGTGAGCCTGTTGGAGCCTGCTGAAACCAATGCCCTCATTAATATCTTCATGACGGTTCACCCATTAGCATGTTACATTTGTAGGACACTCATGATTGGAACTTTTTAAAAAATGATCTTCTGGGCGCCTGGGTGGCTCAGTGGGTTAAGCCGCTGCCTTCGGCTCAGGTCATGATCTCAGGGTCCTGGGATCGAGTCCCGCATCGGGCTCTCTGCTTGGCAGGGAGCCTGCTTCCCTCTCTCTCTCTCTCTCTCTGCCTGCCTCTCTATCTACTTGTGATCTCTCTCTATCAAATAAATAAATAAAATCTTTAAAAAAAAATGATCTTCTAACATTGGGTGAGGTCACCGTGGAAAATACGTAGCTTTAAATGCTTTCATCATGAAAGGCTCAAAATCAGCGAACTTAGAGGAACTTAGAATAACAAAATAAACAGAAAAGCGGGAAGAAGATTAATAAAAAGAGAAAAGCTGAAATGAATAAAATGGAGAGAAAAGAGAGTAACTAACAGCAAAACTTCCAGACGAGTATTTTTGCTTTTACTTTAATACAAATGAAAAACAGATAAATCCTTTGACAAACTAAGGAGAAGACTGACAATACAAGAAAACAAAAACAGAAACCCTGCCCGGGTCTGAGATCACTACTGTCGGAAACCAATAGCCATAAGAAAGTTGACAGACCCCTCAAAATGCCAAAGATTTAAAACTCTTTTTAAGAGGATATTAAACAGAACGTGAAATCCAGAGCAAAGTGAGTAATTTTTTATTTTGCAAAATAAAAATGACCAAAATTGAGCCACATGGGCTGTAAAACGCAGACTGGTCATTGTGGAAAAAGCAGGTAAGTTTTTTTTTAAAAGGATGGGCCACGACAGAGGGACGCAGACTACATCATAAACGGATCATTCCTGACATAGCAAAGCTTTTGCTAGATGGTTGAAAAAGAAGGGAAGAGCCCCAGTTTATTTCCAGAGTAGCATCACCCACAACAAGCAAGCAAAAATCAGAGCCTGAAAAAGAATCCCAGAGATCAACTGCACTTGTGGATAGAGTCGTACAACTTTTAAGCGAAATACGGTAATTACAAACCGAGCAGTGTGTTTGTTAGAAGAATAAGCCAACACCACCCAGGGCTTGTTCAGGAAGGCAAGGTGATTGGTACCAGGCTATACAAATTCACTACATCCACAGACTTAAGTCCAAAACCCAAGGAGTTGTCAAAAGATACTGAAAAGGTGATTCAGCAACTTACCTTGATACAAACTCTAAGTGAAAACAGCCGTAGAAGAAAATGACCCAGGTCCTAGAAAAACCACCACTCAAAGGGACAGTGCATACTATATTAACCCGGGAAATTCTGAAGCCGTTACATTAAAACTGGAGACACAAAAGGACGTCATCTGTACCAGCTTTGTTTGAAGGCTGAGGCTAATTACAATGGGACAAGGAAACAATTGAAATAGTATAAATATTACAAGAAAAAACAACTTGGAAATGAGATGACTGTATCATAACCATTGTAAGTAATATTTATCAGAGACCAGGAGTTTCTAATAAGTAAGTATTGTTAATAAGATTTAAAAAAAAAAGATTTTGTTTTTAAGTAATTGTTCCATCTAATATGGGACTCGAACTTACAACCCCAAGATCAAGAGTCTCACGCTCTACCAACTGTGCCAGGCAGGCGCCCCAATTAATGAAGAATTTTTGTGAAGGGAGCGCAATATAGACAAATATACCAAATACAGCTATTCATTATATGTTTGCAACTATTTTAACATGGAAAAGTCCCATTTATAATTACAACAAAATGATACAATAATAAGGAAATATAGGCCTCATATCATAAGAACATATTGTATATGAAGAAAACTATATGAATGGTTACCCCAGGATTTGAATAAAGGTTTCTGGGTTTAAGATTTAACATTTTTAAAAAAGTCATTCTTGGGGCGCCTGGGTGGTTCAGTGGGTTAAAGCCTCTGCCTTTGGCTCCGGTCATAATCCTGGGGTCCTGGGATCGAGTCCCACATCGGGCTCTCTACTCAGTGGGGAGCCTGCTTCCCTTCCTTTCTCTCTCTCTGCCTGCCTCTGCCTACTGGTGATCTGTCTGTCAAATAAATAAATAAAATCTTTAAAAAAAAGACCTCATTCTTTGTATAAGTTCAATGTCACATGGATCCATTTCTAATAAGAATTCTCAAAAGGTTTTTTTGGGGGCCCCTGAGAGCTACTGGATAAAATGATAATTCATTTGAAAGAATGAATATCTAGGAATTGCTAAGAAAATTTTGGAAAAGAATAGCTAGAGGGAGGCTTTGTGATCCTAAAACACAGTAAGGCTCGCCTTAATGCTGTTATAATAAAATGTGCGCTGCTGGCAAACCAGAGAAGATATAAAGGTCAGTGAGACACAGCAGAGCTTCCAAAACCAGAACTAAGTATATTCAAGAACTTCCATTTACAGGTGAAATTAGGAAAATAATATTTTATTTTAAAAATGGTCCTGGCATGGGGCGCCTGGGTGGCTCAGTGGGTTATGCCTCTGCCTTCAGCTCAGGTCATGATCTCGGGGTCCCGGGATCGAGCCCCGCATCGGGCTCTCTGCTCAGCGGGGAGCCTGCTTCCTCCTTCTCTCTCTGCCTGCCTCTCTGCCTACTTGTGATCTCTGTCTGTCAAATAAATAAATAAAATCTTAAAAAAAAAATGGTGCTGGCATATGCGGGCTCCCAGATTCCCGTGTCATATGGGCATTAAGTAGGAATTTTTGCTGCAGTAAGTTGCTGACTAAAAACAAACAACACATATATTAAAGAAAAAACAAACCAACCCTTTTTTTCCATCTCAGGGGAAGAGGTGACCGTCCTAGAAAAAACAGGAGCCCTAAGCGATGCACCCAAAGGCTGACTACAGGAAAAGAGAGTCCTTTCTGTGAGACGACAGCACCACAGGAACAGTCAGAGGACAAAGGACAGGAGGGGAGAAAGTGTGACAGACATGGGGTTTGTGTTCCCAGTGACCAACAACCCAAGGAGAAACACGAGGGAGACTGCGTTTTAGGTTCACAGACAAGAAAAATGCCAATGATCAACAAGTCTATACAGAGATGTCACAGAAATGCAGATCCAAACACCAGCTGGGGAAATGCACAGAACCAGGACGGCGCATGTATTTGTCAGTCGGACCAAACGTGGAAAGACTGCCAACAGCCAGGGCTGGTGATGGTTGGGGCCCACACCACGGAGGAGGCAACATTTCAAAAAAAGCAATCTGAATCCATACGCAAGTACAAACTACAGACACTCATTGTAACTCCAAAAGCACAACTGAACGTGGGCAATTGTCAGGAGAGTGACTGCTACCGTTTTTAATGCGAAATGAAAACAAAACAACCCGAATATCCACGAGTAGGGAAAGGGTTGAATAATGCACAGTATGTTTCCACTACCACCTTTTGCTTAAAAAAAAAACATTAGAGATAAATGTATTCACCCACAGTTCTGTGCATACATGGATAGTAAGGGCAGATGCAGAGAAATATATTAGTATGATACAATTACTAGAAAAATAGGGAAAAAACCTTTTCAGGATGCCTGGGTGGCTCAGTCCGTTAAGCGGCTGCCTTCAGCTCAGGTCATGATCCCAGGGTCCTGGGATCGAGTCCCACATCGGGCTCCTTGCTCTGCAGGGAGCCTGCTTCTCCCTCTGCCTCTGCCTGCCACTCTGCCTGCCTGTACTCTATCTCTCTGACAAATAAATAAAGTCTTTAAAAAAAAAAAAACAAAAAAAACCCTTTTCTACATTATTGTTTTGAGTCTGTGTATGTCAGTAAGAACACAGAGAAAACTTAACATTACTAACCTTGGGTAGAAGGATAATAGAAAGGGCGCTGGAGACGACTGGCTTGGTTTTTGTACAATTCTGCATAGAGTTTATTATAAGGAACGAATTTTGCCATTGTGGTTTGTTAAAAAAAATCCAATTGTGTGTGTGTGTGTGCATGTATAGGTGTGTACAGAGGGGAGCAGCTAGCTGGAGATACAAAGATGTAAAAGGGAATATATAAACAGAAAATAGTATGCGCGATTCAAACCCAATTCTGTAACTGGAGTAGAAACCAGACGTACATAACATAGAAACAAAGGAAGTCCATTAAAAGAGGAAATCCATCAACATGGTCACAGTTTTTATATCTGGATAGTAAGATGACGAGTAACTTTAATTTCAAAATTTTTTAATTTTTTGAAAGAAAGATTTTATTTTTTGAAAGAAAGATTTTATTTATTTATAGAGGGAGGATGTACACGGGGTTGGGGGAAGAGCAAGGGGGAGAGAGAATCTTAAGCGGACTTGACCATGAGTGCAGAGCCCGAGGTGGGGCTTGACCCCTTGACCCCAAGATCGTGACCTGAGCAGAAACCAAGAGTCAGGTGCTTAACCGACTAAGCCACCCAAGTGCCCCAACTTTAATTTTTTAAAATAATATAATGTGTTTTGCATCTTTTCTACCTTGAATGCACATTACATTTCTAATCGGGGGGAAAAATCCTTTAAAATTTGAAAAAAGGGGTATTCTGGGAAAGAAAGATCTAGAAAACAGGTTCATGACAATAGAAATTTCCTGGCTAAAACTGAACGGCTCAATAGTTTCTTTAAGAGCTGTAGGCAGGACACCTGGGTGGTGCAGTCAGTTAAGCATCTGACTCTTGGTTTTGGCTCAGATCATGACCGCAGGGTCCTGAGATGGAGCCTCGTGTCAGGGTCTGCGCTGGAGTTGGAGCCTGCTTAAGCTTCTCTCCCCCTCACCTCCTGCCCCCGCCTCCATGCACTCCGTTAGTGCTCTCCTTCTCAGTTAAAAAAAAGCAGAGCTGTAGCAATAATTCTAAAGCAGTGAAATTATTAAAATATTAACCTAGCATGCTGCAAGGTTTTTCATTTTCTTGCCAAACCAGTTAATGACTCATTATTACCATTGCTAATATGAGAATACATTGCGGCAATTCCCCCTTCTCCCCTCGTGTTCAAATACTGAGGATCAAAGAAAGAAAGGAGACAACTCTAACTGTACAGCTATTTCCTAAGGGAAGCTGATTTTCCTATTCCAACAGGCAAACCCCGAAGGTTTCCGCATCATGGCCTTTTGTGTATTTCCTTAGTTTGTTATTACCAAAGAAAAGGGGAGAGAGGATGGGTCATATCTTTATGTAAAAGTGAGCTAATCTGCATGAGAATTTTAATGTTTGTGTGCTAGGAAAGTCAAAGGGATGAGGGCTCTGGTAAAAATATAAGGGTTTTCTGGGCACCTGGGTGGCTCATTTAGTTAAGTGACTGCCTTGGGATCAGGTCATGATCCTAGGGTCCTAGCACTGAGCACCCTCCGGGGCTCCTTACTCAGTGGGAAGCCTACTTCTGTCTCTCCCTCTGCCTGCTGCTCCCTCTGCTTGCGCTCTCTCCTCCGGTGTCCAATAAATAAATAAAATCTTTAAAAAATAATGCAAGGGTTCTTGTAACATTTAAATGTGCTTTCCTCACCTATCCTCGCTGACACTCTGTGAGAGCATGTTTCAGTCATTCAATATGTATTAAGAGCCCACGGTGAGTTGAAGATCCTGGTAGAGGCTTGAAATCAGAGATAACTGGTTCAGGGCTTTGGGTAATTCACAAGCCTGGGTAATTCTAGCTTGCTCTCTGGCGCCACCTACTGATCAAACAGCATTTTAATTCTAAAACAATAATTGATGAATTCCCGGTTCCTCAATAGAGTCTACGCTTCTGAAAAATGCAGGTGCTTTTCCAATCCCGCTTGTCTCGTCCTTGGGATGGCACACATACTGATACTTAAAACAACAGTATCCTAGAAAGCCATCCTAAATGTTAATAGGAACTCACATCATATTTGCATCTAAACAGAAATCTCAAGTTTCAAAATGGAAACGGTATCACTGGGTCACTTTCGCACGAGGCATACTTCAGTTGACTGTGACGGTGGTGAGACATTTGCATCATATTGACTGGAGGACTAAAAGCCTTTGCTTCTTCAAATTCCCTTTAGTTATAGGATAATTCACACCCTGCTAAGCTCCAGTCACACTGTGACTCTAAAAAATCATTAGCATTCAGTATATTTTACTCACATATCAATTTATTAGGAAACCATTCCTTTTTTTTCTCATTAGCACTAGACATTTTTTGGGGGGAGGAGGGTCAAGTATCTATGTAACATTATGTAGAAAATGGTCCTCATGCCAATAGATTTGTATCCATGTACTAGAACAGTAATAGCCCAGACTTGGAGAGAGGATGTTTCAGAACGATGACTTCAGAGAGGTTGGGAAGTCTCCCACCTCCCACACAAATTTAAGGAGATTGGAAAAAACCCTTCTCAGAACTGGGAAATCAAGCCGGACAAAACAAACGAATTCACTACTCACTGCCTTGAATTCCAACCCCTGACTGGAATCATCTTGGCGATGCCCAACAGTCAGAACACTTCGAACACGGCGACTCAGAGGTGGTCTCAACGTTATCACAAGCATTTAAAAAATTATAGTAAGCAGTATAAAATTACAATTTATTACGAGGGGAGGGGTTTCACAACCACCCTTAAAAACATTAAGAGCAAACCTCTCACAGAACTCTATTTAGGATTCGTGTTTTTGTCATTCCTTTTCCCCCTTTCTTTTGGTTTTTAGGTACTAATCTGGTATGGAATCCGCTGGACAGAGCAAGGCCGGGTGGGCTCCCCCTTGAATGATGGAGTAAGTCTGCTTGGGCAGTTCTTGTTGGGAGGAGGAGGAGAAGATAGGCGGGGCCGTGGTGGCCACCGCGATGTTCTGGCCTCCGTCGCTCACCACTGTCACTTCAGCTGTCCCCTCCTGAATCAAGGCATTAAAGCCTTCAAAGTCCGTGCACGTAATTCCCGAACTGGTGATGAAAGTCTGGTTGCCGGAGCCTTCCTGGGGGCTGCCGGGGGTGGTGGGGATGAGAGTCTGGTGCAGAGTGGCGCCGTCGGCCTGGTCGTGGGTGGTCAGCAGGACCGCGGGCTGGCTCATCGCGCCCGCCTCGCTGGGACACCCCGAGGGCTGAGGAGGGGCGATCAGATTGACCTGGCGCAGGATCTGCAGCCGGCTGTTCCCGGGGAGCTCCTCGGCGTTCTGCGCCACCAAGGCGGGGGGTACGATGTTCACCGCGGCGGCCGCCGCCTGGATGATGGTGTTGGCCTGCGGCACTTGGTGCCCCACGATGATTTTGACTCGGCCCTCGCTGAACGGGGGCACTTGGCTGGGCTGGAGGGGCACCTGCAGGTGGCCCACGGTGAGGGGCGCGGCCGGCTGCTTGCTGGGGTCTATCTGGAACTGCAGGACCGTCACGTCCGAGTTCTTATTCTCATTGTACTCACTGTGCTGCCTCTTGTGGCTGCGGAGCGAGTCCTCGCGCATGAACGAGGCGTCGCATATGTCACAGTGGAAAGTCTTCTTGGCGTCCAGCTTGGCCACCTGCCGGCTGCTCTGTCGGCCCGCGTCTTTCCTCTCCGCGGCCTCGCTCTTCACCATGTCCCCGTGGAACTTCTTCATGTGCTTGCTGAGGTTGCTGGGCTGCTTGGTGTCGAAGCTGCAGTAGTGACACTTGAAGGGGCGGTCGGTGCAGTGGATGCGCTCGTGCACGCGCAGCGCGGCCTTGCTGGAGCACGAGTAGCTGCACTCGGAGCACTTCTCCGGATGCTCCGACTGGTGCGCCCGGCTGTGCTTCCGGAGGGTGGCTTTGCTGTCACCCAGGAAGTCGCAGTGCGGACACTTGAAGTTATTCCCGCTGTGCTTGATGCGGATGTGCGACTTGAGGTTGCCCTTCATGGTGCAGCGGACATTGCAGAACTCGCACTTGAAAGGCTTCTCCCCCGAGTGCACGCGCATGTGCCTTTTCAAGTCCGAGCTGATTTTGAACTTGGCGCTACAGAGCCAGCACTGGAAGGGGGCGTCCCCTGTCAACACAAGGTGAGTTTCGATAAGAACAGGCAGGCAACAACCACAGCGGATCCCCCCGAAGCACACACCAGACAATCGCTTATACCAAGGCAGGCGAGTGGAGCCTTTCCCACCGCAGCTGCTAGCAGCCCCTGGGAGAAAAAAAAAGGGGGGGGGGGGTTGGTGGTGGCGTGGGGGGCGGGGCTTCTTTTCTTTCCCCAAACCTAAACCACCCGCACTCTTATAAAAACCCACAAGAAAAACGGGAGATTGAAAAGAGCTATTCAATGGTCCCAAATAAAATAGTGTTTGTGAAGACACTCAGTTCTTTAAAACGACCAAGCTATGGTTCAATTTTGCTACTGTGCCTGCTCTGCTAGTTAATGGTTCCCAGTTGTGTAAATTTTGCATAATCCGTTGATTCTGATTGAGTTACATGTTGTAACAGACTCGAGGACACATTTTGGAAACAGTCCGCTCCATGCTCCCCCATCAGAACAGTCTTTTATAAAGCGATTGAAACGCCCAGCTTACGCTTCATGCAGATTTTTATTAATAAAGACGTGTTTATTGCGCAAAATTTATTTATCCCACATTGCCAGCTGCGTTCCTTACTTGTGAAGTTACGAAATCCAGCTGCTTGATTTTTTTGTTTTGTTTTGTTTTTAATTCATTGTCGCTGAAAGATGAGCAGGGAAAGTGAAATTGCAAACATCTGAATGCACACGACACTCCAAATTTGTTTCCTCAATGAATGGCAAGTTCGAATCACCTACAGCACCGAGAGTTCAAGCAAATTGGTGACCCCGCCCATTCCAGTATTGCTGAAGCAAACAAAGTAGCAGCTAACATTCTTCGGTTGTTTCCAAGATGGTAGGCGCTCTGCTGAGCACGTCACAAGAGTGGTCTCATTTGATGATCCCAACATTTCCACGAGATGGGTACTATTATCGGTATTATTCTTTTTTTTTTTTTAAGATTTTATTTGTTTGACAGACAGAGGTCACAAGTATGCAGAGAGGCAGACAGAGAGAAAGGGGGAAGCAGGCTCCCTGCCGAGCAGAGAGCCCGATGTGGGGCTCGATCCCAGGACTCTGGGATCATGACCTGAGCTGAAGGCAGAGGCTTTAACCCACTGAGTCACCCAGGTGCCCCTATTATCAGTATTATTCTTAACACTGTTGTACAAATGAGGCCTAGAGAGACTACATTAACTTGTTCACAGTCACCCAGTAGTACGTATCAGGGCTTGGATTCCTTCCAACCCAGGCTGGCTCCAAAGCTGGTATTCTTAGATGCCGGGCAATTATCTGTGCATGTGACTGATGTTCGCTTTCTTAGGCCATAAGCTCAAAGATGGGCTCGTGTTCCGGCCTTTTTGGCATAAGGTCTAAAATATCATCATAAGCTGCTTAATAAATGCAAGTAAGTAAAAATGGCAGGGAGCAAATTTGACAAGCTTCTAGAAGACTGAGAAGCTCAAACCTAAACCATGCTTTGTATGACCGAAAACCACCAAGATCATGTACAGTAAGTTCTAGAACGAGGAATGGTAAGCTCTAGCCTGTGGGCCAGATGTGGCCCATTGCCGTGTTGTTCACGTGTTGCTTATGGTTGCTTTGTCCTATAAAGGCGGAGGTGAACAATTGTGACAGAGGCTGTATGGCTTGCAAAGGCCAAAGCCTTTGCTATTTGGCCTTTTACAGAAAGTTTGCTGAGTCTTGGCCTTGGAATCTTTTTCTTAACCTCTTTTATGCCAGCAACTCCTTTTTGGCAATTTAGAGAAGCCCACAGACCCTTTCTTAGAATAATGTTTAAATACAAAAAGCAAACTAAAATAAAAATCAATAGGAATGCAAAAGAAACCAAGTCTAATGAAAGAATTATATAGAAAGATTAAAAGAAAAAATTCATGATGGAACAATGTGTGTGCTTTATTAAAGTCTTTTTTTTTTTTTTAAAGTAATCTCTACACCCAACATGGGGCTCGAACTTACGATCACCAGATCAAGAGTTGGATGCTCTACCCAGTAACTGAGGCAGCCCCGCGCCCCTCGGTGTGCTTTATGAGTGCGTCAAATAAGATCTAGTGGGGGATCTGTCACTATAATATTTCTAACTAGAAAAGAACATAAATGATATATTGATCGATCTCCAACAACTATTACAAAAAATCTGTGATTTCTGCTGGCGGAATTCTCAGATCAGTTGCCAATTTGCATAATGGAAGGACACGCCCAATTTCAATACAGGTGAGTGAAAATGAAGATGTAATTTTTTTTCCCATCCAAGTACATGGACCATCTAAAATCTATTCATGGATCCCTGAGTGGAGGAGTCTGTGGAAGGAGGAATCCCTGCTCCAAGATATCCTACTAGGTTTTCCCATTACATCCCTGCCCAAATTAGTGACAGTCTTTTTACCTTTTTTTTTCTTTTAAGCCATCAGCAGAGGTGGAACCCAGAAATACTGGATATCCAATCTCACAGCTGAGCTGCAGAGTTAACAACATTTTTTGACATGAAAGCAAAGGTTTCAAATCCCTTTGTCATCTTTCTTTCTTTCTTTTCTTTCTTTTTTTTTTTCAAATCATAGATTTCTTAACTGAGGCATACTGGTCAGTAATAGTTCCCTGGGACCATGAGCTCTCCAAAGCTAATGACTACGTCTGTTCCTGTCCTCCACGTGATCCTTACAGTGTCTAGTACCTTGTGGGGACTTAATGAATGTTGATGAATGAATAAGCAATTGATATACGTAAGCCGACAGATCTTTCTTGAGTTTAGCTTGCTATGAAAACCACTGATGATGAAAATCTAAGCAAAGAATAACAGCAAAACCCTATTAATTTTATGATTTGTAAAATTTTCTAAGAGCCACGGATTCCTAAAAGGGAAATGAACGGTCCACAGAGACATTGCATAAGCACACGTTTAAATTTTTGAAAATTCACCTTTTCTAGACCAACTTGAAGATGCTCCTTTCCATGGTTAAGTCTATCCTCGTAAGTCAAAATGATTCAGAACCACTTGGATAAATGAGTGCTTCAGCCCCTCTAACATAGGCATGGGAGATTTCTGGAGAAAATCAGTTGGCCATCGGTGATGCCTATGTCTTAACTTGCTTTTGCAGATTACAAAGGTGTTCTCAAATCTCACCATCTCTCCCCCCTCCCTGTAGCCATGGCCTCTGCCACACGTGCAATTAGGCCTGGTCTCCGGACAGGGGCGGGATGACCTGCCATGAGCTTTGACAGTCATGTTACTGGATCTGGCTGATGGTATTTTCAGTAGGCTGGATCCAAGTAATGGCTTGAGACGGGCTTGAACACTGGGTTTTGCTCGCTTGCTGCTCTGTCAGCCATTGCCATGAGACGATCGAGGCCAGCTTAGTGCACTGGTCCCAGGAGGTGGGTGACAGAAATGTGGAGCAGCCCTGGATTCCCGCAGCCAAGACCAGTGGATAGACGGCTCACAGCCAGCAGATTCCCAGACGTGTGAGTCCAGCCAAGATCAGAACTGCCAAGGTGACCCCCAGCGGATCCCCCGAACGCCAACAGAAAAGGCATGTCGTTGGGTCCACTGAGGTTTTGTGGGAGAATTTGTTACACGGCATTAGTGTGCCAACGGAGAGCTAATACCGAGACTGGTATCTAGAAACAAGAGTGCTGCCGTAACAGAAAATTAAAATATGCAGCATTGGCTTTGGGATCGGGTGGCAAGAAAAGACCAAAGAAGTGGCAGGGTGCGCTATTTAATGACAAACATTTGGTCCAACTGTCATGGGCAGTTAAGTTAGAAGATAGAGATTATAAGACACCTGTTGAATCTGGGACTTGAGCAAAGAGATTAATTCTGGGCAGAACAGTGAAAGAGCCTTTGAGTGGCCTGTGATGAGGTCGTATAAGGAAGAGACAAACTTATACACGAACTGGCCATTTTTCTAAATGGAATTTAGAGAGAATAGAGCAAACCAAAGACGTGATTTCCCATCTTCAACTAGCAAAGGGTTTTCACAGTAAGACAGAAGCCGGGGGACAAAGGTCATATCCAGGGATGTGATCTCAGGGGTAAGACCAAACGAGAAATGAGGGTGTGAATGTCAAGTTCTTCATGAAAGTCTCCAAAAGAATTAAGTTGGCGCCAGGTAGGTTCTCCAGCTGGACCAGGATTCCTAGGAACATCAAGGGATTCAGCCACAGAAGGTTATCTGCCAAAGTGCCCGCAGTGGGGTTCAGAAGGAAGGAGAGTTTCTGAGAGAATCGTGGGTGTGGCTTTTGGCACACAGACACACAGGAAACTCACAGAATTTTGCACGTGGCTCTACCAGCAAACCCGTCATCCCTGTCGACTAAAAAGAGCCCTACTTTTGGTGGGCAGGAAGCAGGCTGAGAATGTTTCGCAAAGGTACTTCTTCCACAACTTTTCGGAAGTGGCTCAGGCGGTTGATGGGAAGATGCTTCGACGGGCAGAGTCAGGAACCAGGGGACATGTGCCCAGAGGGATTTTGGAAATCCATGGAGCTGGGATTGCCAAGTGCCTCCCATTCTTCCTTTTTCGGACAGCAGGATTACTGGAATTACCCTGGCTCTGTGTCACCACCGGACATCAGGAATGGAGGAACAGACAACTTGTCTTTTTACTTCAAAGGAACTCTAGGTCATGAGAAGCCATACCCAGAACCAGTGGAGATCAAGGGATCCTGGTGTTTGAGCCTGACCCTGTGACGGGGTGTGACTTATGGGGGTGTTAGGAAGGTGTGATTACATCCACCTGTCCGAGTTGTGTGTGACAGCATGGTGGACTGTGGTGGTTTGCAAAAATGGTCCCAATTCTTTACCCTCCCTCCTATCTCTGGCCTTTGCCCTGTAACCTTGTGGTGACCTCCCATGGTAGGTGAGCCCAGCCCCATCCCTGAAGTCTTGCCCTACCACATAGCCCGCTTCAGCCAATGGGATGCAACCAGAAGCTGGAAATGGGCCTACCCACTGGATGTGCTTGCCACTGTCATGAGAAGGACAAGCCTCGGGTAGCCCACTGGTCCAAAAGGAGGATGAGAGGCATGTGGAGCAGAGCCGGACCACCCCAGCTAAGGCAAGTGGACAGTCAGCTAACCCACAGGCAGCCGATCCCCAGCCAAGGTCAGTGGACACCCAGCCTTTCACCCCACATGTGATTGAGCCCAGTCAAGATCAACAGAGTGTCTGGTCAACTGGCTAGACCTGAAGTATGTGGGTGATAATCGATTATAATCTGCCATTGAGGTTTTGTAGTGGTTGTTACACAGCATCACCGTATCCAGAGCTAACTGATACACTTGCCAAAAGGAAACGTCAATGACTCGTTAAGTGAACTCCCCTGCTGTGTTTCCCAAGAAGCTGTCCCAGGCTGAACTCATCTGAGTGTACCTCAAAAATGACCGGAATGCAGACACTATGTGGAAATTTATTAAAAAATGCATTGTTGACATTTCTCTCACGATTTCATGGAGCTCAGCTTCTCATCGAATACTTTACTAGCGAATAAGTTATGGAGTGGCATAAAGATAGAGATGAGGTTATAAGCTCAAGGATTTTTTTCCCTCATCGAGAAAGGCTCTTCCGGGTGGACGCAAAGCAAACCCGCGAACCGTGCAATGAGCAGACGTCCCCCGTTCGTGTACTGAGATGGTGCCTCAGTGCTTTAAGGTGCTTTTCAGCAGCTGGCGGTGAGGAGCCCAGCGTGTGAGCGGCAGGGGGGACCTACCTGTGTGGGACCGCAGGTGGACGGTGAGCTGGCTGGAGTTGCGGCTGGCGTAGGGGCAGATCTGGCATTTGAAGGGCCGCTCGTCCGAGTGGATCCGCAGGTGTTTGTTGAGGCTGCTGCTGTCGGCCGCGGCGTAGTCACACGTCTTACACTTGTAGGGCTTCACGCCCGTGTGACACCGCATGTGGGTCTTCAGCTTGTCTTTCCGGCTGAAGCACTTGCCACAGACCTCACACTTGTGGGGCTTGTCTCCTTCAAACACACACACACAGAAGGCATCAGAAGATGACACTGAAGAAGAAAAAGGCTGACCCCCCCCCCCTCCGGCCCACTGGTCCAAAAGGAGGATGAGAGGCATGTGGAGCAGAGCCGGACCACCCCAGCTAAGGCAAGTGGACAGACAGCTAACCCACAGGCAGCCGATCCCCAGCCAAGGTCAGTGGACACCCAGCTTTTCGCCCCTCATGTGATTGAGCTTTATGGTGAGAGGAGTATGCGGTCACTGAAGGATTTTCAGGTAACTTCAAAAACTAGATAGAAAGATTTGCCAAGAGCTAACATCTTGGGGGGGGGGGGGTTTCTTCTATTTTGTCTCTTGCCATTTCTTGGTTTTTCCTGCATCGAATATGAATTCCTTATCAATTAAAAATAGGTGGCTCCAATGTCTGAAGTAGAACTAAGGAGAATAAGGAACTGTTCATTGTCTCCTTTTGTTCTCTCCTTTTCCTTTTATCCCACAACTACACCCTAAAGCGCAAACACTCTAAGTTTTCAGAGAGCTCGGGGCTGAGCAGCTCCTGGCTACCTTCCCCAGCCCGGCCCGCAGCCAGGAATCATTCTGCAGCACGGTCCTTGTGAATGAAATGGCAGAGAGGGTCAATGCATCCCTTCTGCAAAGGGACACTGCTTGCCTTTTACTTTCTGCTTTCTGCCTTTCCCAGCTGTTTCTGAGACATGGGGTGAACAGGCTGGTAAGGGCAGCTTGCCTGCAGACGGCTGATCCCATGACACGATGTGCTTTAATGACGCAGAAGCAACTTAAGTCCCTGGCTGATCTCGTAGGACAGAGACGCCTACCAGCTCTAGACCTCGTGCTTAGCTCCAGACAGTTACGTGAGAGAGACATAAAGCCCTACGGCATGGGAGTTGGGGTGGGGCGCTCTCTGTCACGGCAGCTTCATCTATACTCACTAACATACCTACTACCCATGAACGACTGCTGATTTTTTTACGGGCATCTCTCTAAGTATTTGTGTGTGATTTTCCTCAATCCTCTTAACCACTGGGATTAGAACCCACGACGGTCCTGCTTTCTGAGTCCAAATGCAACAAGGCCTCCCCATTGACTACTTCCTTGCACATTACATAATCCCGATTGTCTTGTCACATCATTATATCTCTTGCAACATGATTTGTAAAGTGGAAGGATTTCACCATCAATTATTGAACCAGTGTCCTACCTGGCCACCGAAAAGAATGAAGCCGACATGTCCTGCAGATGTGGAAAGATGACCAGTATTAACAGCAATTTGCAGGGATGGTATATATAATATTAACTTAATAAGAGATGGAAAAAGTAGATTCTGTGTGTTTTTAGGGTGAAGATTGGTCTTCTAGAATGAGACAGTAGTCTACTAAGATTGGTGACTTTGGGCTTATACGAATAAGGAAGTGGGCTCTGAGTCAGGATTTTCCCTTTTTACTTTACATATTAAATACGTCTTTTGGCTAAATCCTAAATGCCAAGTGCTAAAATGAATGGTGAGCCAACGCTGATCACTACCGTCAGAGAGCAAACGTCTGGGATTTAAGAATATACCTCAAAGTGTATGAAAGATTCTAATTTCATTAATAAAAATTCTAATTTTATTAAAAAACGTTTTATTAATAAAAAATGTTATTAATAGGCAAATTTAAAAATCCATGAACAAGAATTTCTCAGTGATGGTCAGCGGCTGGTTAGCTCCTGCGGTCGCCAGGCTGTGTACCTGTCACCCTGGGCGGCCGCCGGACGCTGGAGCAGAAGGATGATTTCCAGCCAGCCCGCTAGGGCTGCTCGTGGCCACACCCTTCTCTCAGAAAGGGACGAAGTTAAAGACACCTCGTCGACTCTCCAGCTGGAAGACGTTATTGGAGTTGCTGCTGTCACGCAGAAACCATGCCAGGACCCTAAGCTGGGCTACCGGCACGTATCAGGTGCTTCCTGAAGATGTACAGAGACGGACTTAAGGTCACTGCTTCACCTATGCATCTCGAGTGTTTCCTGGGTCCTCGTGATCAATGACTGCACTCTACTCTGGCAAGGATGCATGTGCTAGGCTTCACTTGACGGATGGGATCCACGTCCAACCCGTGTGGAGAGATTCTTTGTTTGCGACATTGAGAATGCTTACCAATGCTCGAAACTTAATATTCTGATAATCAGAATAAATCCAAAGGACGTGACACCGTGAGGTTGGCCCCAGCATGGCCAGGCCATCACTAGCCACGGCCAAGAAATTTCAGAAATCACAGCTGGAGATTTCATCTTCAAAGGTGAGGCCGACTTTGGGCAATTAGTGACACCCCAGCCAAAGGTCAGTGGACGCCTGCCTTGTACACATTTATACTCTCCACATTCACACTCTCTCATTTGAATTATGAGTATCTAATGCTTTGTTAAAAATAGTCTAAATGCAGTTTCTTCTCCATTCAGAAAATCTGGGAGACATAACCGTAGTATATTAAAGAAAATTAAAGTCACCAGAAATAAGTACATCTTTCTTTTCCATGCACCAATCTTTTCCTCTCCTTTTACTGTTTCTTTCTTTGTTTTTAAGTCATCTCTATGCCCCACGTGGGGCTTGAACCCATGACCCCAAGGTCAAGAGTCACACATTCCACCAACTGAGCCAGTCAGGGTTACCGTCACTTTCCCTTTCCTTTTATTATTTATTTCTTTTTAAAGATTTTATTTATTTATTAGAGAGAGCGCAGGAGCAGGCGGGGAAAGACAGAGGGAGAGAGAGAGTAGCAGACTCCCTGCTGAGCAGGGAACCTGCCATGGGACTCAGTCCCAGGACCCTGGGATCATGACCTGAGCTGAAGGCAGACGCCTAGAACCACCCAGGCACCCCTTTCCTTCACCTTTTACAGAAAATATTTGTTAAATTTTACCTTCAAAATGGCAAAAATCACACACACACTCTCACACACACACACACACACACTCTGTATCCAGTGATAAAGTAAAGATACATAAAAAAATGGACTCTTCTTCTCCTCCTTTATCAATTATTACACATACACACATCATAAGACCATCACCTCAAAATAAGAATACGCACATTTAAATTTTAATTAATTCTGGCAAATTGTCAAAATGGTTGGAGCCGTTCACACTTCTACTTTCTAAGTTTGCTCCTACCTGTCCCAGCACTGGATTTTATTGTTTTATATATTTTCTGCCAAAATCATGTACGGAAATAGCATCTTATTTTTATTGAATTTGTGTGTGTACTCCTGTGACAACCGGCGGGGTTCCATGGCCTATCACATGTCTGACTTGTCCGGATCCCCGGCTCCTAACACAGAGTAGAAGCTCTGGGCATACGTGCCACAGAAATGCCACTTACCAGTGTGAATTTTTAAATGACGCTCCATGTCCTTCATGCCATAGGCAGTCTTGAATTGGCAACCTTGAAAAGGCAAGAAAAGATTAATTACAGAGGGAACCATAGTAACCTAAGGGTAGAGAAACCTGGCAGAAACTTCCTTAACCAAGTGACAAGAGTAAACCCCACAGTGAGCGGGACAAAGGGGTATCACGTGCCTCCTGATTCGAGGCCCTCACATCTGGGCCTCCTGCCCACACTGCAGAGCCCAAGTCTCATTGTGAGGAAGTAACAGACAAACCCAAACTGAGCAACACTTTACAAAAGAACTGGCCTGTACTTTGCAAAAATGTCTAGGTCATGGAAGACAGAAGTTTAGGATTCAAGGAAGCCGAAGAGACGGGAAACTTCAAAGTCACGTGTGATCATGAACCGGATGCCAAATCAGGGGAAAATGTTTTTTGTTTTGCTACAGAGAACAAGAGTGAGAAGCTAGTAAAATCTGAATAAGGCCAGTGGTTTGATAACGGTGTGTAAATGTTAATTTCCTTTTTTTTTTTTTAAAGTAAACTCTCTGCCCAATGTGGGGCTTGAACTCACAATCCCAAGACCGAGTCACAGCTCCTCGCTCTGAGCCAGCCAGGTGCCGCTAAATGTTACTCTCCTGATTTTTTGAGGATTGTGTTGTGCGTTATAAAAGAACTTCCTTGGTTCTAGGAAATATACATTGAGGTATTTAGGGGTACAGGGACATCACGTCTGCAACTTACTCTAAAATGGCTTTGGGGAACATAAGAGACTCTTAATCTCACAGAACAAACTGAGGGTTGCCAGGGGGAGGGGGCTAGGGAGAGGGTGGTCGGGTTACGGACATTGGGGAGGGTGTGTGCTATGGTGAGTGCTGTGAAGTGTGTTAAGCCTGGTGATTCACAGACCTGTACCCCTGGGGCTAATAATACATTATGTGTTTATAAAAATAAATAAATAAATAAATAAATAAATAAAATGGCTTTGGGGGAAAAGTATGTATATACAGAAAGAATGACAAAGCAAATATAGTATGTTAACATTTGGGAAATCCAGATGAAGGGCACCCATAAATTTCTTGCTATTTTTGCAGCTTTTCTGTGAGTCTGAAATTATTTCCAAATAAAAAGTTTTTGTTTTTTTTTTAAAGGAAAAAGCAATCTTTCTGGTTATCTTCCTAAGCCATAGCACAGAAAGAAAAATTCACAGTAACTTGGATCCTCATGAGTCCCATGTTTATAAAAAGTCTTTTTTTTTTTTTTTTTTTAAGATGTTATTTATTTGACACAGAGAGAGGAAGAGCACAAGCAGGAGTGGCAGGCAGAGGGAGGCACGCTGAGCGGGGAGCCTGGTGAGAGGCTCGATCCCAGGACTCCAGGATCATGACCCGAGCCTAAGGCAGATGCTTAACCAACTGAGTCACCCAGGCGCCCCTATAAAAAATCTTAGAGTCCATGTGCACGGTGACCAGAGAGAGCGAGATCGGTCATATGCGATGATGTAAATGCGGGTGGGAGGGGACTCTGATTTTTAAGCCAAACAGTTTAGAGCATGTCTATATCCAGTTGCCGGGAATTCACGAGTTAGAACCCTGAGATCTGTTACGCATCACATCCTCTATACAAGCAAGTTCCAATGCCGCTTTTACCTGGATAGCAACAGTTAAGCCTTTTCTGAGCAGGTGGTGCTGTGGGCTTTTTGGCACGGGACTTGGCAGGGAGAGAGATGACAGTGGCTGTCTGGTTTTCATTGCTTTCCGTGGGCAGGTACGTTTGATAGCCATGTTCAAAAACGAATTCTGGAGCTGAAACTAAGAGATGAGATGGTTATTAGTTTTCAGAATATGAACACCCAACAGCTATTCCTTTTGCCTACCTTCCTTTCTAGAGAATGAACAGGCTAAATCGCTTCCCCAGTCTCCTTTGCTGCTTCAGGGTAATCCTGTAACCCCGTTTTAGTCAGTGAGACACTAGAGAACATCTGTTGGGGGGGGCTTCTGGAAAAGATTCTCTCCCTGATTTAAAAAAAAAAGGGAGGCAGTTGAGGAAAAACTTATTCTTGCTGTCCTGGTTGCCCATTTCCTGTCTTTCCTGGAATGAGGATGTGATGCCTGGATCTGTGGCAGCCATTCTGTAACTGTAAGGGAGAAATGAAAATCTGATGTTGAGCCAGAGCTCTGAAACTATCCAGACTTATTAAATCTTAGACTTAGTAAATAAACAAGAAATGTCCCTGTCATCTACACCAGGCAAGCTGTCTACTATCTCTAGCCAAATGCATTTGGTACATCCATAAGCTTTAATCACAAAATCCTAACAAGAAGCGGGAAAGAAACTGATCAAAGGAATTGTGGCCCAAACTACAAGTAATCTCTAAAACCACAAATATTCCTAAAAGAAATTCTTGTATTTTTTCTTTTAAATATTTTATTTATGCATTAGGGGAAGGGACAAAGGGAGAAAGAGAGAGCGAGAGAAAGAGCATGACATGAATGGGGGGAGAGGCACAGGGAGAAGCTGACTCCTGGGTGAACCAGGAGCCCGATGTGGGGCTTGATTCCAGGACTTGAAGATCATGACCTGAGCCACAGGCAGATGCCCAACCACCTAAGCGACCCAGGTGCCCCAGGTATATTCTTTTTTTTTTTTTTTTTAAGATTTTATTTATTTGACAGACAGAGATTACAAGTAGGCAGAGAGGCAGGCAGAGAGAGAGGGAGGCAGGCTCCCTGCAAAGCGGAGAGCCCAATACGGGGCTCGATCCCAGGACCCTGGAATCATGACCTGAGCCGAAGGCAGAGGCTTTAACCCACTGAGCCACTCAGGCATCCCGCCCCAGGTATATTCTTACTGAAATTTTCAGGGGGACAAAAAGAAAGGCCAAACATTTTTACCATCTTTATCTTTACATTTATCATTATCATTATAAAAAATAGGCAGTCTCAAACTTCTTTTTCTGCTTATAAAATTTTCGTGACTACTTTGTTAACTAAATTTATGGTTTTGGGTTTAGAAATATTTTCGTCCTTTACTACATATAATTTGTCCCATGCAGATCTGGTTTCACAGGGGGAGTCAATCTGACTAGTGGGGTTCTGTTCATTGGGTGAGTTTGTCAGGCTGAGAGGCCCTGGCAATGACTTTGAGAGTCACTGGATATTCGGTTTCCCAAACTTCAGTCCCCGAGGCACCACTTTTGGCATTTCTGCCACTGTATTTACAGAATATCCTTACTGAGGTCAGCGCAGGCCTGACATCATGACCTATTTCGGCTCTGCCTCCGGCAGTAACATCCACGTAACAGGCTGGTGGTGCGAGTTATATTTTCTCTTAAAACAAACACCATCTTTCTTTGACTCTTAGACCTTACAGACTGTCAGATGTACTGTTATTTGATGTACAATAAATTAAAAAGCTGCTGATTATTACGAAGCAATGCTTTTATATTCCTTATTTTGTATTTAATGCCATTCCTTAGAAATTGTGTATTTATGGAATGAATTACGTTCAATTTCTCTGGGCATCTGCCAGGAAACCCTGTTTCCTTATCTACCCCTCTCAAGTGCCTCTGGCAATGACCGCGTCACTGATGTCGGTCCGAGAGCACCTGGTTCTACCAGCATTTGCTATTCGAGTAAATGGTTTCAGGGTCTCAATCGCAATGTGCATGGGGAATTTAAGTGGCTTTTGCTTAAAGTTGGCTGGGAGGTTCTGACAAATGGATATTCTGTCTTCACGCCAAATCCTTTGGATGCCTGGACCAACCACACCTGCCTCTTGCTGAAATGTTTCATCCAGTCTGTGGGGTTTGGCTTTTGCTCTGGCTTCCATTGCTTTGCTCCTTTCTCAAAGTGGGGTTCCCAGCGAGCATCACGGGACCTCCAGAGGAACCCACTACAAAGACAGATCCTCAGGCTCTGCCCCAGAGCACTGAATGGGTTCAGAGTACCCCAGAGCACCCAGAGGTTCTGGGGTGGACCCAGCCCAGCAACTTGTGTTCTCACACGCCACCCAGGTTGTTCTGTTACGTGGTCAAGTTTGAGAACCACCGGCGTACACTGTTCTCTTCCACGGACCTCACCATGAAACTTAACCCAACTCTGTCTAGTGGTGGGAATCCCTCTTTCCCGGTTGTTGCTTTGCAAGAACTGCAGCTGTTCCTCCAAAAACCATCACTGTGGACTCCTGTAACTGTCTGCAAGTGTTTCTAGGAACACGGTTACTGCTCATCTGTAACCAGAATCATCGCCCAAAGTCTTGGAAGGTGTTTCATTGATGGAGCTCGATACATGGAGTTCCAAAAAACGCACCCGCTCTGCCAAAGTGACAGAATGTGTTCAACGAGGTTCAGGTTTGTTCACGGGCTCCCAAAGACGTGTTTCTTTCTTTCTTTTTTTTCTTCTGGTGACTGCCTTTTGGTTGACAGGAATCTCACTGACTCTGGCGCACACCTCCGTGTCAGATGTGTTAAAATCCATCTTCTTTTTTTTTTTTTTTAAGATTTTATTTATTTATTTGACAGACAGAGATCACAAGCAGGCAGAGAGGCAGGCAGAGAGAGGGGGAAGCAGTCTCCCTGCAGAGCAGAGAGCCCGATGTGGGGCTCGATCCCAGGACCCTGAGATCATGACCTGAGCCAAAGGCAGAGGCTTTAACCCACTGAGCCACCCAGGAGTCCCTAAAATCCATCTTCTAACTAGTACGAGTCCGGGTCTGGCCACTTACTGGGTGTGTGACTGTAGGCCGGGTACCTAACTTCTCTCTTTTTAAAAGAGTTATTTATTTGTTTTAGAGAGAAAGAGAGAGAGAGTCTCAAGCAGACTCTGGACCGTGCACAGAGCCCAACTCAGGGCTTGATCTCACAACTCTGAGACCATGTCCTGAGCCAAAACCAAGAGTCTGATGCCCAACCGACGGAGCCACTCAGGCGTCCCTACGTAACCTCTCTGAGCCTCCGTTTCTTCACCTGGGGGATGGAGGACAATTTCTATCCCTCTCTCTTAGGGCTGTTGTGCAGATTAAAAATTAGGCATGTAAGACTGTTGGTGCTGTTGTCAATATTCACGGACTTATCCAGCAAATACTGACGAAGTACCTACTGTGTGCCAGGCACTGTTCTAGGCACCGGAAAGACACCAGTGAGCCAAAGGGACAACGATCCCTCTACTTGGGGAGCCGGCAGGAGTGGGGCACGGTGCAGGCAATAAATGATTTAAACACACCCTACACAGCCACGACAGATACAGAGCTAACGGCTATGGAGAGAAATAAAGCCGAGAAGGGGCCCAGGGAGTGCTGGATGCAATATTAAGCAGGGTGATGCACGAAGGCCACAGGCAGAAGGTGACATTTCGGCGTGTCTTTTAATGGTTTCTGTGGCAGGTGGCTAGAAATCAACAGCCAGCAAGGGGGCCTTGGGGCAGCTGGTCACCAGGTCTTGCTGGAGCCTCTCGGCTGGCTTTACAGAGGGCCATCTTCTCCCATCGGTACCCCCACACCTGGCTTCTTTCCAGGATGCCCTGGGAACCGCAGAGCCTACAGATACCCCAGGGAAAGGCTTCAAATGGCCTTAGTCACCAGGGGCTGCCTCAGGCCCTTTAGGGGTTTGGGTGGGATTGGGTGTTGGAGTCGCACTCATGGAGTCCCACTGACCTGAGGGCGACTCTTTGCAAGAGCTCAGAGCCTTACCTCCTCTGGTGTGGTTATGAAAGTCAGGTCCCATGTTTAGTGAGATCAGCCCCCTATGCCCTGCAGGAGCTCACGGCCTCACACACCTGCTGTGGGCGTTCGCTCTGTTTCTTTGCCTCCCGGGGATTTCCCTTGCTGTGCCGCATGTCTGGGTGTCGCAGTGAGTCCTGGTCTGGAGCAGGAGCCCCTCAGGGGTCCAGCGAGGCGGTTAAGATGCTGCTTAAAATGTAAGACTGTTGTATGAATGTCTCAGAGAACCAAAATCTTTCTCTCTGAGGTCGTACCCATCAGTGTCTGAACCCGACGGGCTCATGTGGACCGGCAGTATGGCTCCTTTCCCCAAAGCTGAAGGCAGCCTTCACATCTGGCAGCCTTCACATCTCACAGCCTGGTTTGCTTCTCTTCTTCTGTTGAGAAACTCCACTTTGTTTCCCTTTCCTTTTAAATTAAAAACTGTATCTATCTATATATATATACACATATACATGTATATATATATATATTTAAGATTTTATTTTTAAGTCATCTCTACAACCAAAGTGGGGCTCGAACTCACAACCCTGAGATCAAGAGATCAAGAGTCACATGTTCTTCAGATTGAGCCAGCCAGGTGCCATATATACATAGATACACATATCTATCTATCTATCTATTTTTTTTTATTTAAAAAGGAAACACTAACTGTAGAAAATCTAGGGAGTATAGAGTAAGTGTAGAGAAGAAAAGAAAAGCTGCCCAAAGTGGCCAAGGCAATATATCGCGTGACCATACACACCCCTTCATTATACGCTCATTATATACTGTACGTTTTCTCTAAAGCACTTATCTCTGCTGTGATCAAATAATTACTTGGAAAATTACTTAATGGCCATCCTCCTCCCTTTGGCTGGATGAACCACCTGAGGACACGCCTGTCCTTTCCATCACTGTCTCCCAGCACCTAACGCAGAACTTGACAAAGGACAGGGGCTTAGAGGACCTTTGTGAATTAATGATCAACCTAATGGCTAAGACATTTCTTTGTATGGAGATTTTTAAAAAGTATAAAACTGGCATTGTGGCTTAAATCATTTATAGTCTTTTTTGTTAAAAAATTTCACCATTTGAAGCCATTTGCCACCCTATCATTCATCTAAAACACAGTTTCAAATGGCTACATACTATTCCTTCATTTTGGTAGTGGCATGGTTAAATGATCTATTCCCCGGTCTTTGACACTGAGCTGGTTTCCAAGTACTACTTTTAGAAATAACACCCACCCCAATTTTTTAACTGACTTCTAGGTTCTTTGGACACGTTCTTCTAAAAGTTGAAGAACTGGTCAGGATGGTACGGTCGTTTAACTGCTTGCTGATAAATAATTATATGTGACAGGACAAAATGAGATGAGGTTAGTTTCATGTGCATTTCCTTTATAACTGGTGAGGATGAATCCCTTTCAACATTTTCTATCCATCCCCGTTCCTTCTACACTGAACTCCCTGTTTATGCTGTTAGCTCCTTTTTTTCTTTCCTACTGAATTGCACTTTTTTTCTCATTGACTTGTACATGAGCTTTACAGATGAAGGGTAATTACTACACTGTCATATATTCAAATCTAGGGCTCTTTTCTTCCTACATCGACTGGGCTTAGGATTCACATTTAGGGTTCTGGATCCAACTGCAAACTCAGAATTCATCTCCTGAGAGAAAAGGGTTTTCACACACGTGGTGCACAGGGACCCCAGCAGCCAAGAGCACCCCTCCCCCTGCCCCAGGGGGGGGATGAGCTCTCCTCCAGGCTCCCAACCCTGACTCCGCGCCCTCTCTCTGCCACATGATTGGTTCAGCAGCAGATACCTGACAGGAGCCTGCTTGCCCTGAAGGTAGGAATTGGGACTAAGATACTGTGCTTTGGTGTGAACTTTCCTTGGGGGGGGGGGGGGGGCATAGCATTAAGCCTGGCGGTAGACAGGCAGAGAAACTTATTAGGATCTTGAGATCCATCTGGGTATCTCTTTATTTATTTATTATTTGGCAGACAGAGATCACAAGTAGGCAGAAAGACAGGCAGAGAGTGAGGAGGAAGCAGGCTCCCCGCTGAGCAGAGAGCCCAATGCAGGGCTCGATCCCAGGACCCTGCGATCATGACCCGAGCCAAAGGCAGAGGCTTTAACCCGCTGAGCCACCCTGGCGCCCCTGGGGATCTCTTTATAACTCAGACTCCAGTCAGTACTTCAAACCAAGCCCTCACTGGCTGGCTTCAATTCCGGACCCTGCTCAGAGCCATGGAGATGTTACCCCAAGGGGAGGGGTTCTGGGTATCTGCGCAGTTCACCAGAGCTTTGGGGCTGGGGGGCGGTTCTGAGGCACGAACAAGTTTGAGAAACAGTCATGAAGACTCTTCCGAGAGATGGTCAAGAGCGAAGATTCTGCCCCAAGTAGGTCAGATTTGCCACTTTCCGCCTCTGGCATCTTGGACAAGCTTTTCACCTTTTGGTGCCCGAGCTGGTTATTGGTAAAATGGGGATAATAATTCTTAATACCTGACTTGTGGTTCATACAGAGTGCTGAGGAAAGAGATGGGAAATAAGCACTACACCGGAGTCGGCTGTTCCTCCTACCATCAGAGCCTCCAAGCCAATCACCGGTTTGACCTAATTGCTCACCTGCTCAACAACCTTCAGTGGCTCCCCAGCCCCTTTGGAATGAAGGCCAGAGCTGAAGCATGGCTCCTACCCACATACTCTCTGTCATCTTCGTCATCTCTAGGCACAGTTACCAGATCTTACCCTGAGCTTCCCCACTTCTCAACCACCATTAGGAAATGCCCCCTTCCCACCATCTTCCTCCCAAAGGCCAGGGAGTCTTTCAAGGTCAAGTCAGTATACCTTTGATCTCACTCACAATTTTCCCTCTGGCTTTCCCCACTGGGGCCAATCTATTCCGTTAACCCTCCACAAGGCTATGCTTGTCACAGATGGTTGGATTTGCAGGTCTTACCACCAAATTCTCCTCCCCCACGGGCTTGGAATTCTCCAAGGGTGAGCATCCCCGCTGCCCTGGTTCCAGCATCTGGCACACAACAGTCCCAACACAGCCCTCACTGGACCCTCCCGATGGGGCAGACCCACGCCACAGGCCACATGCACACTCGTTTAATTTAATGCTCCCAGCTGCCCTTTCCTGCGCTCATTGCATTAACTGGTTTATTGAGTGTCTATGGCGTCCCAGGCCCAGTGCTGGGCTGGGGGTCGGAGAGGGCAGGAAAACAAGATGGATTAGGTCCCTGCTGGTGGGGAGGTTTACAATCCAGTAAACTAGAAATTAAACCATTCAACTGGGGCCCACAGGCCAAACTGAGCCTTCAGATTCTCTATCAAGGCTTTCAAAATCAGAGAGGTGGCTGGGTCTTCCCTAGGTCAACGTTCTCTGGCCAGAGACCACCAGGGACACGGCTGTGGTTGAAGTCTGTGGCTCAGTGACACAAGGGAAACCTCAGACCATGTCATGTGGTATCTCCATGACAGGGCTGCTACGAAGGACTCATTCCTGGTTGGGGATTCACGTTAGGGAGGTGCAGGGAGGGAGAAGGCCCGCCTGGGAGCTGTCAGGAAGTGGGGAAGACCCTAGGGTTTGGTATCTTAATACTGAACAGAGAAGGCGCATTTGGCATAGGGAGAGAAGCAACCGTCACTCAGATCAGCGGGGGAGGGGATGTTTGGTATCTTGCGGCTTAGCCAGGAGGAGGGGCCTTGTTCCACCACGGTTCTCAGCTCATGCTGATGCTCTGTGAACTGTTAGTTCACCAGGAGAACAGCACGGTCTGCCTGTGAGAACCAGCCCAGCTCCTGGTCCCATCAAGACGCAGCTCCTGATGGTTCCTGGCTATCGGGCTGCTTTCCTTTCCCAGCTGGGTGTCCACAGGCCCTCCCATTCCCCGTGGTGGCGTATACGTTGCCGCAGTCACTGCTGCTGCCTGGCCTCTGACAGCATCAGAATCCACATCTCTAGTCACCTAAAGATTGCGTGTCACCAAATTACTGGTTAATAACAAGTGAGTTAAATAAATGCTGGGGCGGGGGGCGGGGGGAGTGGTGAAACACCTAATCTCGGTGGGAGGGAGGGAGAGGAGAAATCATGGCCAGCTTCTAGGTGGAGGTGACTTTTAGCTCGGGACCAAACGAGTAGGAATTAGCCAGAAGGGAAGAGAAAGACCCTTCTGGGGCAAGAGATCAATTCGAGTATTGCTGGCTGGCGGCTTGTCATGAGCCAGGTTCTGCAGTCACATTTTCCCTGTGCTGTTTCATTTCGTTTTCAGAGCCCCCTGATTTGGTAAGTCAGGAGGGCTAACCCTGACAGCTCTAAGTGTCTCGCACTGAGGGGACTACTGTCATGTTACAGTTGGGGCAGCAGACACTGAGATCCTGTTACGTGCCCAAGGTTAGCTGCCTCGTCAGCAAGTGCTGCCGCTGGGAACTCGGCTCAGGCAACCGGGCCTAGACCCTTTAACTACCAAGCCCTGTGGCCTTTCTATTTATTCTTGTCCCCTCTTGCAAGATGAGACACCAGGAGCTCTTGTAATTGGCCCTGGCCATGAGGCTCCTTAGTCCCTATGTGGCCAAGATGCCAACTCAGGGGCCTAACTCCTACGCCCCAAGGTTTGCAGAACTTGGAAAATGCAAGTGAGAGGTTAATGTCTCCACCGGCATCAATATCCAATGTCACCAGCATCAATATCCAATGTTACTGGCATCAATACCCAATGTTACCGGCATCAATACCCAATGTTACCGGCATCAATACCCAATGTTACCGGCATCAATACCCAATGTTACCGCACCTGTAGGAAGTTCTTAAACCAAGTGCCAGACAAAAGGCAGCTTTCAAGGTTAACAGGCAGCGAATACATTTTACTTAAATGTAAATTAAAGTAATTTAATTACTTACTTTTACTAGACAGTGATGGGGGACAGAGATGAGCGGAGTGAGGAAGGGTTCGGCTTTAATCACAGCTCGAGAGGCACAGACAAGTTTGGGCAATGTCTGGATGAGAGTATCTGAAGAAATCTGCTAGTGTCGGGGGTCCCACTCTGGCCTTGGGCAGTGAGAGATTCTCCACGCTGGCTGGGACTTGGATTCCCCGAGGAACTTGTTAGAAACACAGATGCCTGGGTGGCTCAGTCATTAAGCGTCTGCCTTTGGCTTAGGTCATGATCCCAGGGTGCTGAGATTGAGCCCCGCATTGGGCTCCCTGCTCGGCGGGGAGCCTGCTTCTCCCTCTCCCGCTCCCCCTGCCTGTGTTCCCTCTCTCGCTGAGTCTCTCTGTCAAATAAATAAAATCTTAAAAAAACAAAAAACAGATGACTGAGCCTCAGCTCCAGAGCTTCGACAAAGCTGAGCCTGGGCCCCAGAATCTTTAACAAGCTCTCAGGGGATCTGGGTCCACAGGCGGGCGGGGAACAGCCACCCAGGAACAGCCCCTGTGGGGAGCGCTGAAACCCGTGCAGGTGGGGAGTTGGGCCCAGAAAACCAAACGAAAACAGCGTGAAAGAGGGGGGAAAGCAGGCTTCTGCTTGTTTTGAGGCAGAGAGGCTGGAACGAGGAGGAAGAGCCGCTGAGTCAGCCAGAGACGGAACAGACTGCAAATCTCGCCACCTGTTCATTAATCTCGACGTTAATAAAAGCGGTTGTTTACTGAGACCAATTATTCCATCCCAGACCGTTTATGTGGATTATTACAGAGTCTTCCAATAACACAATGACTACTAGGTAACAGGCACTTAATTCTATTACCTAATAGTATTAGGTGCCACTCGAACCCCTTTCTACAGATGAGAACTATTAAGAAGAGAGCAGAGGGCAACCTGCCCGCAGTCTGGGCGTGGAGGGTGGCAGGCGGGGATGCAAGCCCAGCAGCCTGTCTCTGGACCGTGTAGCTCCCTGCACCACCATGCCAGGCGCACTGAGGTCTCCAGGCCTGGCCGGAGCGCACAGGGTGGCCGGCGAAGCCCAGGCATGCCCCCAGTGACTGGGCACAGGGCAGTGGAAATGCCAAGGGGAGGGTGAGAGTCTTTGAGCAAAGACCTAGGACAGAAGGAGGAGCCAGGACGTGGGTGTGGGTCAGCTTTACTGATGGATGGGAGGTTGGGGCAGCCAATCTCCTGACATTCTCCCAACAAGGACCAGTGCTGGGGACCCGGCGGTGGGCAGGAGAGGGTGCAGCCCCTGACCTCATGGCGCTTATGGCTCAGGGATGGTTTAATGACAGGGACCTAATCTGGTCCGGGGGAAACAGGGAGGGGGTCTTTGATGAGATGCCTTTAAGCTCAGCTCAGATGTATGCCCAAGAGTCAGTTTCAGGCAGGGGGTACAACACATACTCAGCCTCTGAGGCAAAGAAATGTGGCTCATTTGGAAAAGAGAGGACTTCATCTTGGCTGCTGCCGTACAGAGTGAAGGGGAGTGTCCTGAGATGAAACAAGATCCTCTGTCAGGAAAAGTATTTCGAGCAGAGGGAACAGCATAAGCAAAGCCTCAGAACCTGGAAAGGTGCAATGGCTGAAAATAAAGTGTGGGCCTTGACGCCTCCTGACGTTTTACAGGTTTCACACCCAGTGCAGGCTTACTGGGAGTTTGATTCTGAGGACGGTGAACCGGGAGAAGACCACAAGGGTAAAAGCCAAAATGCCAAGGTCCCGGGACTGTCTTGAGCTTGTGGTCTTCTCCCACCTGTAGCTTCCCTTTGTCCAGCCGTCAAATAAGAAGGCCCTCTGCTAAGGTGGTTTTTAGCTTTAACACTTTCTTGGTGACTTCCTCTGGGATGATAATTAAGATAAACTCGGGACAAAGTGGGACAACCTCAAGGTGCTTTTCTTAAGGCTTGTGAGGTGATCAGGTAATTGAGTTCAGTGTTTTAAAGACTCAGGAGAAACATTATTTTGGATGCATTAAGGAGACGACCCCAAAACTTTGCTCATTGGCAAAAAAAATCCAACCACCACACCAATACAAAATCAAGGAGGTGAAAGTTGGTGCCCCCCTCGCCCCCATGTTCTTTCATCCCCCCAGATCCAGATTAACTGTCTGCTAAACACTGTTGGAGAAGAGTCTAGAAAAAGCCTATGGGCTCAGTCAAGATTATCGATGTATCTCATTTGGCCAACAAAGTTTTAAAATTTCGGAAATTTTACATTTTTCAGCTTCTCTGAAAAACCCAAATATCTAACTGACTGGATCCAAAGGGCAGCTGTCCCTTTGGATGAGTCATATGTACTTATTCTACTTAAACCACGGTCCCCACCAGCCCCCGTTACCTTTTGCACAGCTTGCTTCTTTCATTAACATTACCTGCTTCATTCCCGTTCTAGAAGCTTGCCTTGAATATAATACTAGGTAAGCATCCATGTGTGTGTTTTTACACTCTGCCCGAGAATCTTTCTGTGTCTCTACAAAGCTCTAGCTCCCCTTTTCAAGGTTAAGTCATATTTCACTGTCCGAATCTCTGATGTTTATTTATCTGATTTTCTCTTGATGTATATATACAAAGGTACCACTTTCTTTGTAGCCTGTATAGTAAATGAACACCCTTATACATCTGTTTATGAAATTTTAGGGGATAAGTGGACTTACTAGGTAAATGCGTTTATGTACATTTTAAAATTTGGAAGATTTTAAATTTAAGATGTTAAATTTAAAAGACATCACAAAATTGCCCGTTATATGAATTTACATCCCCAGAAAATGAAAGCAGTATCCTGTCCCAGCCCTTCTTTTGACTCACATTAATTTAATTACTAAGGTGATAGATCATCCTTCTGTGTTCAGTGGTCTCTTGTATATTATCTGTTGCCCTTTGCTGACATTTTCATCTGCTTCTTTTTCTCTACTCTTATTGATTTTAGGAGTTCTTTATATATGAAGGACATTAAGCCTTAGTCATCTGTGCTGCAGTTTGTTCCCCCAGTTGTTCGTTTTTAGTTTTATATATTGTTTTTACTTTGGGAAAATTGTAACTTTATTTGTAGCCACATTCCTGATGCTTTTTCTTTTGCCAGAGGACTCCAGCTTGTCTTTTGGTAGGCATAGTATTGATATATATATACCAATATATATATGATTATTTTTTAAAGACTTTATTTTTAAGTCTCTATACCCAACGTGGGGCTCAAACTCACAACCCTGAGATCAAGAGTGACATGTTCCACTAACCGAGTCAGCCAGAAGTCCCATATACTTTAATTAAAAAATCTGAATGTCTTTAGTTACAGAATACATTCTCTGTTTCCCCGCAGGATCTGGCAGCATCTCTATTGTCTATTTCATAAATGGGTGACTTCACATTTTTAAACTTGTCTGTCTAGTCCCTTGAGACAGATCCTAGAGGTGTAAGTACAGGTAATGTTAGTGCGAGTGTGTCTGTGTGTGTGTGTATATTTACTCTACAATTTTATGGTTTCACTGTGCACATTTAAATTTTAGATCCATCTGTAATTTATTTTTGGTGGAGTAAATGAACACAACCAAGAACTAGGATGGATTTTTCTGTTTTCCTAGCTGGCAGCAAGGGAGGGGGGAGGGGGGAGACATCAAAACCTACTGGTAAATTAAAAAACAAAACGAAACAAACAAAACACGTTTTTTGTCCCTTTATAAAAATAATGCAAATTTTAAGATCAAACCCATACTCCCACCACCCAAAATAACTACTTTTTTTTTCATGCATTTCCTGCAAGTATTTTTTTTTCTTGGTATATACAGGTTTTTGTTCTAGAAAACTGTTTTTTTGTCTGTTTTAACATATGACAACATCTATAACTGCTAACAGTTAATGTTTCCACCCAGCAGTTCCCAAACCTGGCTGGGCAGCTGGCTTCCCAGTGGAGCTTGTTAAAAATAATGAATCAGCAACCCTACAGGGTGGACCCTGGGAATCTATATTTTTAATAAGTTCCACAGAGGTGTCTGGGACATAACCGGGCCAACTCTAACAGTCTCTTCCACCGTCGCAGCCGTACCTGTGATTGTCTGGGTCTCGGAGGTTATGGTTCTGGTGGTGGTCTGAGTTTGGGTGGCAGGCACCGTTTCTTCGGATACAAACTGGACGGCGCTGGGGGCTGCCCCGGACGTGCTGGTCAGTTGGCAGCCGCTCTGCTTGTGAGCTACAAAGGCATCCAGGTTGTTAAACTGCTGCTTGCAAATGCCACAGATGTGGATGTCCGGAGTGAGCTCAACCAGCACCGTCGTGCCACCTGGGACTCCATGGGACAAAGGAAAGCCATAGGTTAATTAATTAGTTCACTAATTTCAAACAGCCTGAAATTATAACACCAACCAGATTCATGGTAGAAAAAGGGCACAGTGGCAGAGATGGCTAGTGGCTGGCCCGATGGCCATTCTATTCCCGTCTTCTCCCTTAGCAGCAGTGTTCCCAGACCCAAGTGACTTGCCTGCAGGGGCACTAGTGGCATTTTATGCAAGAAAGTTCTTTGAGGGATGCCTGGGTGACCCAGTCAGTTAAGCAGCTACCTTTGGTTCAGGTCATGATCCCAGATCGAGTCCCATATCAGGCTCCTTGCTCAGCAGGGAGCCCGTTTTTCCCTCTGCTTGCTGCTCCCCTGCTTGTTATCTCTTTCTCTGACAAATAAATAAATAAAATCTTAAAAAAAAAAAAAAGTTCTTTGATGTGCAGGACTGCTTGTACTTTGAAGGACCAGTAGCCATGTCCCATCCTAATGAAAGGTAGTTTTATTCCCCAGTCATTATGAAAATCAGTCCCTCTGCTTTTACCTGCCTCCCACCCCGGCCCCTGCCAAGAGAACTACTAAATGATCTCGGGGCCTTACATGCTTGGGAACTTCTGGTAAGTTTAGCCTTTCATGATAAAAAGGGATCAGACATGAATGGCACTGGTTCCCTCTTCTTTTGGTCTTAAGTGCAGATGTGATGCCAGGAGCTCCTGCAACCCTATTTTCACTATGAGGAAAATGCTAAGATCGCTACAGATGCTGATCCCTTGATCCCCTGCATCAACTAATTTCAGACTTCTCATTAGGCTGGTATAGTTCAGTTTGTTACTTGTAGCCAAAATTCATTCCTAACTGATAGGGACATTGTTTCTCAATAGTAATGATGTCAAGAGTTAATACTTGTGTTACTATATTAGAAAGTGTGATGTAAAGGTTGAAATGAAGAAATACAATCTATTAATAAGTCTCTAATATGACTACCTTCATTTTTATTTTTAAAAAATTTTCTTGCCTTATTATAAGGAAACTAATGTTTATAACAGAAAATTTGGAAGAGAAGTAGCAGGGGGAAATCAGTCACAATCTTTCTACCTATGTGTATACCATGAACATTACAAATTATTTTGTTCCATTTATTTTTTTATGCTTAAAAATTAAGATCATAATGTACTATAAAATTATTCTTCTCCCAACATAACATCACATAAGCATTGTGGCTAGATCACTAAAATTTTTATAAGTATAATTATTTAAAAGGTGCCTGGGTGGCTCAGTAGGTTAAGCGCCCAATTCTTGGTTTCGGCTCAGGTCATGTCATGGGGTGGGATGGAGCCCTGCGGTAGTGCTCAGTGGGGAGCCTGCCTGAGATTCTCTCCCTCTGCCCCCTCCCCACTCTCTCTCTCTTTCTCTCTCCCTCCCTCAAATAAACAAATCTTTAAAAATATATATAATCATCTAATAACACACTATTCCATGTTATCTATGCATCATAATCTTAGTACTTATAAGGTCTTTATATTATTTCTAAATTTCCTGAAATCTAAATCACATGAGAACTACCTTTGTGAATATACAGTTGGTATATATGAATCATAACTTTCTGAAAATTTATAAATATTTATATTATGTTCAATTTTCCCAAGTCAAGCTGAAAAAAAAAAATCTCTGTGTGGAAATACAATTTGGTTGACTTGCTAAGGAGAGCTGGTCTGGGCTGTGTCATAATATTTTCTTTTAATATTTTTTATTTATTTATTTGACAGACAGAGAGAGATCTCAAGTAGGCAGAGAGGCAGGCAGAGAGAGGGAGGGGGGAAGCAGGCTCCCTGCTGAGCAAAAGAGCCTGACGCAGGATTCGATCCCAGGACCCTGAGATCATGACGGCGAGCCGAAGGCAGAGGCTTAACCCACTGAGCCACCCAGGTGCCCTGTGTCATAGTATTTTCTAAACCGTTTTGCAGAGCGCCTGTGCACTTAAATACATCGAATCAGTGGATGAAAGGGATGAAGCCTTTTCTATTCCTCTGGAACACGACCTCCCCCCTGCAGCTAAGATGCCCATGAGACTAACAGGAAAACCAGGAACCAGAAGATGAAGTGACTGGCATTGATGAGGATTCCTTAATCACCCAACAAGATTGATGCCTAGTATGAAAGGGTTTTAATGAAAATGTCTCCAGTGTGTGGCAAGCACATAAACAATGACCTAGACTTTCCTCAGAATCTTGACATTACAATTTACAAACTGTGACTTGGGCTTGGTCTCTCTCATCTGTAAAATGGGTAGAAGTTTCTGTTCTATAGGATAAGTAAGAGGATTAAATAAGATGGCGCTTGTCAAGGTCCAGCCCAGGGATCCCTATGCCCCTGTGTGATACCTGGTGGGGTTATTACTGAGATGCCCTATTAGAAGTGGCAGTCTCCCCCTCTGAAAATTTGGAACAACAAAATATACCTAACCTCCTGCATTTGCAGTGAGAATTAACAGACCAAACAGAAAACACTGGGTACAGGTAGGAGCTCAACAGCAACAAGAATTCCTTTATCTCTACTACATTCTCCAAACCTGTAAGAGCAGCACAATTGGGTTTTGTGTGTGTTTGTGTGTCCGCGTGTTAAACATGGACTTATCTGTGCCCCACTTGAGAGCTACTGAGTCCTAACGGAGGAAGGGTGCAGGAGGGGCTGGTGTTTAGAGAAATCTGTGCTTTTCACAAGTTATGCAAGGAATACCCAGCCAAGTTTGGGAGGCAGTGTCTGCACAACAGCTAACAAGCTAAGCGCTTACTACGTGCTAGGCGTCTGCAAAGCCCTGTGCCAGGGCAGGGGGTCGTTCTCAAACTCTGCACCGAACCGCTCAGGGTCTGGCCACAGATCCCCTCCCCCACGACCCCATCTAATGGGTGGGGCCCAGGGAGCTTTTTTCTTTTTTAAAAGAAGCGCTCCCGCTCTCAGGTGGCTGGTTAGCGCTCGGTGTCTGGACCACACTTTGGAAAACAATGCCGCGGGCGAAATCAGGTACTTGAATAAGGCTGCTGTCCCCATCAGGAAAATTAAAATGAACCCCAAACTCAGAGCGACCACCGCCCCATTCCCCATTCAGATCTTCACCTTTAATATGTAAAAGGCTTTCCAGTGTGCCGGCAAGCCCAGCCCGCCAGACCTCATGAAACCCTCGGATCCCCAGACTTCAAGGATTTGGAGCCACCGAAGCAGAAGTTTTCCCACCAGCGTAATGGCAGTTACCCCCAAACCCCCCCAAACTCCGCCGGGGGGGGGGCGGGGAATGCCCCGAGGGGGTGGCGATTGTCTGAACGGCTTGCCCTCCCCCACCGTTCCCTTACAAGGGGTCTTGCGAGGCTGGAGAGCGCCCCCCGCCTTGCACGGGGTTGGGTGCCCCCATCCCAAGCCCACTCCGGCGCCCCCTGCACAGCGCGCCCGCCGCGGTGCCCGAGACGCCGGCTCGGGGCCGTCACCCCGATTTCGGGGCCCCGGGCCTGCTCGCTGCGTCGCAGACGTGCTTGGGCCCGGGCCCCGGAGCGCGCACTGGGCCCCGGAGCGCGCACTGCGCCCGGAAAAGCACTTACTTTGCACCGAGCCCGGGAAGCTCTCGCCCTCGCTGCTCGCGTTCATGGCCACAGACTGGGAGGTCCCCGGCCGGCCGGGGTGCCAGGGTGGGGGGCGCTGATCTACATGGTGCAGGGACTTTTCCTTTTATTTTTCCACACCCCCCAGCCTTCCTTCTCCCAACTCCGCCAGGCGGGGAGGACGGATGTAAAGCAAGCTCCACTTCCGCTGCCTAGAGGGCGCTGGCCGGGCCCGGCCGCCCCAGCCTGGCTTTGCCTCCGCGGCTCCCGGGGGAAGCTGCGGGCCAATCCCGATGCCCGGGCCCCGTGGCCCGGGACGGCGGAATCCCCCGGGATCTGGACCGCGCGCGAACGTCCCGGCGGGGTGGGCAGCCGCGGGCGGCTCGGGATGCGCCCCCACCCCGGATGCGGCCGCCGGCGCCGGGCCCGCACCCCTGCGGTCGTGGCGGACGCGTTTGGCCTGCCCGGCTCGGGCGCCTTTGCACCTGCCGCCCTGGGCGTCTGATCCCTAAGGCGTCGCTCCCGGTCGCCGGGATGCTCTAACAGAGGGGACCGCGTCGAGCTGCGGCTGGGGGTTGGGTGCGCCAGGCGCGGCGGGCTTGGGGGAGAAACCCCAGCTGAGCGTCAGCGGCGGGCAGATCAGCAAAGCGCTGGGCGGGTCCCCTGCCCGGCTAGTGAAATAAAGGGGACAGTGATCACGTGGATCCTAAGAGCAACAACTAGGATCAATAGCCACAGGCCCCCTGCGCCAGGGTTCTGCCCACATTATCGTGCACTGTCACCTGGAGGGCTCGCTAGAACACAGACAGCTGGTCCGCCCCAGAGTTTCGGACTCAGTAAGTCTGGGGCGAGGCCCAAGAACGAGCATTTCCAAGTTTCCAGCTGTTGGAGTCCAAGCCGTTGGTCCACACTGTCCTCTCTGATCTGTGTCCCCTTGGCCGACCTCATCTCCTACAGCTCTCTCCTTTACTCCGGCTTCAGCACCAAGCCCTCTCCAGCCTCAAGTCGCCTGCGCTAATGTTCCCTCTATTCACCTGCCCCTCCCTGCTGTCTTCGGGAGAGTCACACACGCAGTCTTGGCGAGGCGGTGCTGGCTAGTCCACTCGAATATTGACGCTCCCTCCTCCCCCACCCAGCAGCTCCCTGTGTCCATCTGGTCTACCTTTTCTTTCTTCTTAGAACCTATTACATTTAACATTATGTACCTGGAGTATATCTATCTAGCGATAGATAATTTACTTGTGTATTACCTGTCTCCACCCCCTCCCCGCCCCACACACATTCAAAAGTTCCCGAGAAAGTGGGATTAAAAAAAAAAAATCTCTTTGCTTCACTGATCTATCTACCCCCAGCCCCTTGCCCTAGTGCCTGGCACGTAGTAGGCGCTCCCTGAATAGGACTGTAGAGCTAATGGGATTATCCCTGCTGCTTCCTTTAAGGGATTGCTCCTGTCTCCACCAGTTACTTATACAGAAGTGCTGCAACGTGCCAGACTCTGTGCTAGGCCCTGGAGGTCCAAGGGTGATCCAAACGATTGGGTACCTGCTCTAAGAGAACTCGGCTAGCGGCTAGTGATGCACTCAATGCTGAATAGTGAAATCCGCAGTGTGATTTCTTTCTTTCTCTCTCTTTTTAAAAGATTATTTATTTATTTATTTGAGAGCGAGAGCGTGCTCTGTGCACACAAGCAGGGGGAGGGGCAGAGGGAGAGAGAGTTCCCCACTGAACGGGGAACCTGAAGTGGGGCTCCATCCTAGGACCCTGAGATCTTAACCTGAGCGAAGTCAGATACTTAACGGACTGAGCCACCCAGGTGCCCCACAGTGTGATTGCTTAATAGTGATAAGGTCTCAGAAGACAGCAAACAAGGTTGTCATCAGGACCGCTGGAATGGTCAAGGAAGGCTTATTTGAGTAGGTAATAATGAGAGAGCAGGCACTATTTGCAGGTGGGGGCCGGGAGGGGCGGACAATTCCAACCTGAGGGACTGGCAGGAGCTAGAGCCGTGGGGCAGGAATGAGCTAGATCTGAGCCGGCTCTTCCCCACCGGCCCTATGCCGTATCTTTGCTCTCCTCTTGCTTTTTCCCCAGGCATGTGCCTTCTTGCGGCTGCCCCAGAAGCTCCGCATCTGCTCTTCCCTCTGCCTGGATGGCTTTTCCCTGGTCTTCTGCAGGCCTGGCTTCTTTTTGTCACCCAAGGCCAAATGGAATGTCACTTTCCTAGGGCAATTTTTCCTGTCCCACATCTAAAGCACCTGCTTCTCTTGGCACTCTGCCACATCACCTTCATTATAGCCGTCCCTAGCGAACGAGACCCACACAGGTCCTGCAGCTTAGGGCCATGCTTGTTCTTGAGTGCTTGGTCCATGTTCACGGATGTGCACACCTGGGTAGGCCCCACCTGGATCAAGACACGGAACGTTTCCAGCCTCCTGACCCTTCCCAGCCGGTACTACCGCAGGTCCCCAAGCCCGGAGAGGTAAGCCCCACTCTGACTTCCTTGTGCTGAGAGCAGAATTCTTTGTATTAGCCTGAAGAGAAGAAACATCTAGAGGGCTTAGGAAAAACCAAATTCTCAAGTCCTAACTGAGACCTACTGCAGAATTTCCTAGGCCAAGACCTGGTCTTTTTCATGTATTTCCCAAGTGACTCGGGTAATTCTTACTGAGATATGAGCCTGGACCTTACCAATGGGTGGTTAGGTCTGTAGGTTCTCACCACCATATAAATCCTTGAGCTACTTAGGCGACCTTGGACAACTGCTCTGTGTCTCAATTTTCTGTAAGTTGAGGTAATGGTAGTAGCTACTTCATTACATTTTTTTTTTCCAGAGAAAGTCAGTCATGTATAATGTGCTTACAGTAGTGCCGAGCTCATATAACTGGGCAAGAAATCCCTGTTATTCTTACTTTTTATTTACACGTGGTCATTATCTATTTTCCCACCAGACTGTGAGCTCCAGGAGAGGGTACCTGGCTTGTTTTATTAACCCAGTATCCCCAGAGACCAGGACAGGATCTGGTACACAGGGGATTCAATACAGTTTTGTTTTTTTTTTTTAAGATTTTATTTTATTTATTTGACAGACAGAGATCACAAGTAGGCAGAGAGGCAGGAAGAGAGAGAGGAAGGGAAGCAGGCTCCCTGCTGAGCAGAGATTCCCAGGACCCTGGGATCATGACCTGAGCCGAAGGCAGAGCCTTTAACCCACTGAGCCACCCAGGCGCCCCTCAATACAGTTTTTGTTGTTGAATGAATTTATATTTATTTTCATCGACTCCATTTTAAACACTTGCTACTATGTGCAGGCATACTTTCTCTGGTATGTGTAGATCACTGCAGTGGTTTTTCTTTTTTTCATCTTAAAATTTCTTTTCTTTTTTTATCTTTCTGTATTTGCTTTTCTTATTGTATAAGTATTACAAGTTCACTGTTAGAAATTTGGGAAGAAATACAGAAAAATATAAGTAAGAAAATAAGACCCATTTATAATCCCCTACCCAGAAATAACATTTTTTAAAAAGTAAGCTCTACCTTCAATGTGCGGCTTGAACTTACGACTCCCAGATCAAGAATTTCATGTTCTACTGACTGAGCCAGACACACACCCCCAGAAATAATATTTTGATTGATATATATATACTGAAAGTCTTTTTTTCTTTGTGTCTCTGTGTATATATATGCATAGATAAATGTACAAGTTGTTTTCACATATTTTATTAAAAATATGATTTTAATTTACATGCTGTTTTTAATCTCCCTTTTTGGGTACATATTATGATCATTATTTTTAAAGATTATACAAATGATACATGGCCACCTGAGATCCCACCATCCAGAGATAACCAATATTCACAAATGTGCTACATATCTTTTTAGGTTTTTCCATAGAAATATAATAGAACAAATCAAATAAATTGCTGCTATTTGTCTATTTTAACTTAAAAATGTTAATTTCATATGGTTCAATTCAACATGACCCACCATATTAATATTATACTTCTCGTAGAGATTGCTGTTTGTGTACCTAACATTGGTTATCTCAAATTCTCTTAGTGGTTTAAATTCTCTTAGAGTTTCTGATTTGCAGCTGAGTGCATGGCCTCCTGGAATAAGACTTTTTCCAGCCTCCTTTGTTCCTGGTCATGGTTATATGACTACATTCTTGCAATGTAAATGAAATGTTGTGATGTAACTTCCGGGAAATCTCCTAAACATAACAGTTGACATAGCCATTTGCTGCTTCTTTTCCACTCCCTCCTTTCCTTGCTTGGAAAGAAGATGTGATGGGTGGAGCTCTAGCTGCCATTTTGGACTATGAGAATGAAGTTATACTCTAGGTATGGTCAGGTAGTGAGTTGGAAGTAGCCCAAGTCCCTAACTTCTTTGTGGACCTGTCAACTGGACTGCCTACTTCTGGGCTTTATTTACATGAGAAATGCCTTTTATTTTGTTTCAGCTACTGTTACTTGCGTGTGTGTGTGTGTTTATGCATTCTTTCATGCAGTGAGTCAGATCCTCATCAAGCACAATACTATATATACTGTTTCATAACTGGCTTTGATTTTGAAGAGTTTTCCCAGTTAGGTTGGTGCATTTGAATCACCTGGGATGTTGTCCCAGCTCCATGGGTGGACACTCTGCTTCTGATGCACTGGTATGAAGCCTGGGGATCTGTACAGTAGACAAGAGCCCTGGGTGATTGTGATGCTCTTGTTGTGTGCAAGCTTCTGCTCCTCGCTGTTAATTTTATTGGTTGCATAATATTTTATTATAAGATTGCATCATAATTTATTTGATATGCCACTGAATGTTGTTAATTTTTTTAATAGATATACTAAGTAATATACTCTGTGGCTTTTTTTATTAGCCCATGTGAACCCATTATCTCTCTATGCCAGCCATCCTGAAGAGAGCTGCTAGGATAATCTGTTTCAACACCGTTTGGAAGGGCTTTTCCTCTCCTTTTCTTTTCAGATCACGTTCTCAATATGGGTTCCTTCCAGATGAACTTCTCAGTAAGAATTACGTTTCGTCTTCTTTTTTTTTTTTTTAAGATTTTATTTATTTATTTGACAGAGACATAGAGAGAGAGCACAAGTAGGCAGAGCGGCAGGCAGAGGCAGAGGGAGAAGCAGGATCCCTGCTGAGCAGAGAGCCTGATGTGGGGCTTGATCCCAGGACCCTGAGATCATGACCCGAGCCAAAGGCAGATGCTTAACCCACTGAGCCCCCCAGGCGCCCCCAAAATTACATTTCTTAAAAAAGCTTTGCCATAAACACTAGAATGTTTATGGTTCCTTTTGTTTGTAAGATTTTGACTACTTCTCAATTAATAGAAAGAACACAAATTAGCAAAGGCCAACTTCCTGTAAGTTACAAATATAATTCTACTACCTGTTGGAAATCTAGACTGTAGAATAAATTCAGATCTGTTGCCAATGCTTAAAAGATGGTACATTTCTCATAAAAATGGGGATTTAAAAGTTTTAATACCTTTTAAGTATCCCAATATATCCAAATTATTAACATTTCAACATGCAATCAATATTAAAACATTATGTATATTTTATTTAATTTATTTTTTAAAGATTTTATTTATTTATTTGAGGGACTGGGAGCAAGAGCAAGAGAGCAAGAGAGAGAGGGAGAGAGAGCGCATGAGCAGGGGGGAGAGGCAGAGAGAGAGGGAGAAGCAAAATCCCCGCTGAGCAGGGAGACCAATGCAGGACTTGATCCCAGGACCCTGGGATCATGACCTGAGCTGAAGTGACTATCTTCCCAGGCACCCCTAAAACATTATCATATTTTAGTATTATTATTATTAACAGTTTATAATCCAAAACTAAGGCTCCAGATCTGGTGTATAGCTGACACAAGACGTCTTCCCTGAGACCAGGCCCCTTTCAGGAGCTCACGAGCTACGTGTTAGTTGCTACTGTCTTGGGCAGCACAGTTTTATGCCAGCGCTGGGACATTGTTCCAAAAAAGTTCCATTTTAGTGAGTAGCTCACGTCTGCACTCTATATTTGATAAAAATTTGGATTTAAAGTTTTTGTTTTTTTGGGTTTTCTTTTTTTTTTTTTTTTCAATGGAAAGATCTGGAAATCCAGGTCTGGATTATCAAATGTGTATGGTAGCATTTGCCTGGATCTGAGAAATTTCTTCAGATCTAATGAAACGTCTCTTAGCCTCTATAATTTACCCCAGCCCCCATTCCTCCCTGTTGCTTCTTGGTATCAAGATTGAATTTTGGGGCACCTGGGTGGCTCAGTTGCTTAAGCGTCTGCCTTCAGCTCAGGTTCTGATCCCGGGGTCATGGGATTGAGCCCCACGTTGGGCTCCCTGCTCAGCGGGGAGTCTGCTTCTCCCTCTCCATCTATCTCTCCCCTGCTCGTTCTCTCTCTCTCTCTCTCAAATAAAGAAATAAAATCTTAGGGGAAAAAAAAGATTGAGTCACTTCCCTAGATCATTGCCCATTTGAATTTATTCAAAATTTCTACCATGTTTCTGATAGAAAAAGGATTTGTCCCTTTAAATATTTCTTTTTTAATTTTTTTAATTTTTAATTTTAATTTTTAATTTTTATTTATTTGTTTGTTTTTATTAACACACAATGTATTATTTGCTTCAGGGGTACAGGTCTGTGATTCATCAGTCTTACACAATTCACAGCGCTCACCATAGCAAATACCCTCCCCAGTGTCCATCCCCCAGCCACCCCGTCCCTCCCACCCCCTTCTTTTTTTTTTTTTATTAAAGATTTTATTTATTTATTTGACAGAGAGATCACAAGTAGGCAGAGAGGCAGGCAGAGAGAGAGGAGGAAGCAGGCTTCCTGCGGAGCAGAGAGCCTGATGCGGGGCTCGATCCCAGGACCCTAAGATCATGACCTGAGCCGAAGGCAGCGGCTTAATCCACTGAGCCACCCAGGTGCCCCCCACCCGCTTCTTTTGACTAAAAATCTCTGCCAAGGAATTACGTGCCTTACCTGTACTTTGCCATTCAATCTCCAGAAGGGTAGGCACGATTATCATTATTTTACAGACCTAGAAACGGAGTCTTTCATAAAGGTTAAGTAGATTTCCTCTGGTCAGTAGGCCAGTGAAGGATGATCTCAGGTAAGAATCTTTAAGGACAGGTCGCACGAACTGTAGAAGGACACAGATTTGCATAGTGCTTCAAAATCAACCTATCAGAATTATTTTCTTACTTAAATGATTTCTGGAAGGAGATTTTCAGATACTTTCTTAAATTATTAAAAGAATACACCTTTTTATTTTTTTTTACTTATTTTTAAAATCTTATTTAATTCATTAGTTTAGTTTTAAAGATTTTACGTATTCATTTGCCAGAGAGAGAGGGCACAAGCAGGCGGAGCAGCAGAGGGAGGAGAAGCAGGTTCCCCGCTAAGCGGGGAGCCTGACATGGGACTCGATCCCAGAACCCTGGGATAATGACCCGGGCTGCAGGCAGGTGCTTAGCCAACTGAGCCACCCAGGCGTCCCCAGAATACACATTTTTTTTTAAAGATTTTATTTATTAGACAGAGAGAGAGAAATCAGAAGTAGGAAGAGAGAAGGGAGAAGCAAGCTCCCTACCAAGCAGAGAGCCCGATGTGGGGCTCGATCCCAGGACCCTAAGATCATGACCGGAGCCGAAGGCGGAGGCCCACTGAGCCACCCAGGTGCCCCTAAAATACATTTTTAAATTCTGGTGATATTAATCATAACAAGAATCACAAGATCATAATCACTGGATTCATTGTCTTAGTTTTGGGAGGAAAGATCCCCTTCTCTTAACAAGATAGTTCATAATTTCAAGTAACCAATTTTTTTCCAATGTAAACTTTTTTTTTTTTTTTTTTTTTTTTGAGTAAACTCCATGCCCAGGGTGGAGCCCAGTGTGGGGTTCAAACTCACGACCCTGAGATCAAGGCCTGAGTCAAAACCAATTGTCACATGTTTAAACTGAGCCACCCAGGCACCCCTTCCATATTAAACATTTTTTTTAAATGTAGCTTCCTATAGCAATCATGCATAGTGCACTTAAAAGTAAGGTCTCAGGGCAGGAACTTTTGTTTATATTCTTCCTTGTTGTACACCAACATCTATAATGGGGCCTGGTATATGAAAAGTGAGGGATGCAGAGATGTATCAAAGTTCCTTTGGAAGATCACCGTGAAAGCAAACCTTTGGCTATTTCAAGAAAGCATTTTTTCCCCCTTTTTAGTTAAACATACAGACAAAAGTGTGATAAGATGACTGAACCCAGAAAAATTATACCTTCCATTGAAATTGTATGGTAGCTGGTATGCAAACACTTTTAAACTTCTCTTATTTTTCGAGACAAAGGCTAACAAGAACGGCTAACCCAGAGCTTTGCACTTTCAAAGGCATTCTTATCAACCACCGCTCCACTCAAAGTTTGTCAAAATTACACAGAAAATTGTGATGCAAGCTTTCCACCATATGTTTAACCAAAGCCGGGGTTGGGGGGGGGCAGGCCCGGAGTCTGTTGGTTTCTGGTCCATTCCTTGCCTCCCCTGCTCAGCTCAGCTCACCTTGTCAGGGCAGCTGACCCCCATCTGTGTTTTCCAGGCTTCGGGGGGGCTTTTGGCTTCCTGCCAGGTTTGGTTAAGGAAAAGCCAGATGGAAGGGAAAAGCCAGAACATTTCTTCCCTCCTTCTCTACCTTGGTGGCTGTGGATGTGTCTGCTCTATGGCCCCAGATCCCAGCCGGACCACTGTGGCCTCATCTCGGCCAGGTGACACCAGTCCCTTGTCTCTGAAAACACCCCTTCTCCCTTTGGTCCCAGCTGCATCCCTGGGGAGCGGGGGGATGGGGGTGGGTAGGGCCTTCCAGCTGTTACTAATCTCTCGGTTGCCTAACCACTCCCATTTGGCTTTTCAGCCCCCTTATGCTGCGTGTATCAAATTCCCTGCATTAGATTTACGCTTAAATCCTCAGTGTTGCTTCTCTTTTTCTGGTCGAGCCCTGACTGACATAGTGGCCATAAGGGTTGCAGGGCTTACGGTTTTATTCTCGCTTTTCTGGACACTGTAGGTGAATCAAAACTGGAGAGCACCTCGGACTCTCCACAGGCACTTGCTGGGAACCCACATGCTCGGGCCCTACCCAGATGCCCTGGAACACACTAACCCTAACCCTAACCCTCCTGACTTCGTCCGTGAAAGCTGATCCAGAGTCTTTGAAGGGCACTGGGGGAAAAACTTACTCCAAAACTGATTCACTAACAATATTCAGCAACTCCCTGCAATCCCTGTATAAACATAGAAGTCAACAAAGAAAAACTTGAAAGCCCAAAGAAGCGCAAAACCCCTCGGTAATAGGGCATCATCAAGACTCAACCCGTTGTGTGTTGAGTCCTGATTACTCAACCAATTATTCTGATGGGAGTTGGCTTTGGGTCTTGCCTGGCACCAAACCCAGGGTGGCACACCTGTGTTTTAATAGTTACATTGATTTAGAAAATTTCATGGGAACAAGCAGACACAGGTCTTGCTTTTTTCACTCTTACATAGTTAATGCATGAGCATGGAAATATTCCCAACAGTATAAAAGAGTATACAGAGAAAAGAGGGTACTCTTCAACTTCCCCTGAGCGCCCCACCCCCCAATTTCCTTTTTAGGAAGCAACTGCTATTACCAATTTCTTGTGTGTGTTTCAGATGTTCCCTACATCTGTACAGGAAAGGATATGTTTACTCATCCATTTCTTTTGTCCAAATTACACTATAAAGCAAACAATATTCTACACCCTACTTTTTTCACCTAACAACATATCTTGGAAAATATTGATTAGAGGTGGTCTAACCCTCCTTGCTTCAGGAAGTGTTCAGTTTTCCACTGTGCACACACATACGCTAACATGTACTGAGACACAATTCCCGTTAATGGACATTAAGTTTGTTTCCAGTTTCTTGTTACTACAAAGCTGCAACAAATATCTATGTGTCTTTTTATCTGTATGGGAGAGAGTATATCTGTAGAATGATTTCCAAACATAGAACTGCTAGGTCAAAGGGCATTTAAAGTTTTGATGCATTCCAACTGGGTTGTGCCCCTCGGAGCTCCCATCAGTAACTTGTTAGAGCCCTGGTGTCGTACTCACTCCCACGGTGTTATCACGTTTCTGATCTTTGTCAATCTGATGGGTAAAAACATGCTCAGTTGTAGACTTATTTTGTATTTCTCTAATTAGGATACAGGCCTAAATTTGAGCAAACTAAAGCAAAATTTTTTTTTTTAGAAGAATATGACCATAGGAAGATCACTTTCTTTTTTTTTTTTTTTAAAGATTTTATTTATTTATTTGACAGAGAGAGACCACAAGTAGGCAGAGAGGCAGGCAGAGAGAGAGAGAGGGAAGCAGGCTCTCTGACAAGCAGAGAGCCCGATGCGGGACTCGATCCCAGGACCCTGAGATCATGACCTGAGCCGAAGGCAGCGGCTTAACCCACTGAGCCACCCAGGCGCCCTAAAGCAAATTTTTAATGCCCATCTCTAAGAAACCAAAACGATGTAGTTACAATCTAGGTAATTACTGACTCAGAAGAGGTTCAAATATAACGGGTAGATGGTAAAGGAGACACTTTGTTCCAAAGTTTGAATGTCAAAGAGGGAATCTGAAAGTGAACCTCGTGGGGTCCTCAGTGTGTGAAAAGGTAGCATGTAACAAGTTTGGGTGTGTATTTTCAGGTGGTGTTAATTATATGTTAAAGGTGAAATTCAAATCAGATATTTGCTGAGTGCTGGAACGCCCTTAGCAGCGCTCTGCTTGGAACAGCGCTGATCGAGTTCTCATTTTATGAAGGGGAAACTGAGACCTTCCTTTCTTGTGGGAATCCAGAGCTACTGGCAGAAGTTTGAAAAAAAATATTAAGCCTTTTTTGGATATCTTTTTATACCCTTTTAGTTTGAGATAGTTTGACCCACAAGAAGTTGCAAAAATAGTACAGGGAGTTCTCATGTACCCTTCACCCAGATCCCGCCAAAGATAACATCATACTCTTTCTGAGCTGCAAAAAATCTTGAAATGTGGATTACTTTTAAATGCTCCTTAACCCATCCGCATTCACGGCCAGTTCTGAAGGTAGTCATATCACGATTGTACTGATAGTCCAGATTTCATTATAATGTCCTGGAAAGTATTTTAGTTAGGGCCACATTTGCTCCTGAAATCAATACCCTCGCAATACAAATACAAAGCTTCGAAGTCACAGAAACTGACTGCTTATTCTCAAGTCTGAGATGGAAGGTCTCCTTCAAGATCCTGGACCCCCTCCGTCCTGTCTGGACCCCCTCCATCCTGTCTGGACGCCCTCCGTCCTGTCTGGACCCCCTCCATCCTGTCTGGACCCCCTCCATCCTGCGGCTCTGTCATCTCCCATAGCTGCTCCTGAAGAAAGTCCACTCATGTCCTAGAATCCTTTGCTCTAAAAGACACGCACCTACTTCTGGCTAATGTGCCATTGGTAGAGCCTAGTCACACAGCCTTGAGTGACTGCAAGGGGGGCAGCCTGGGAAGTGTCGTCCCCGGATGGGTAGCCCCTTGTAAGCTACAACTCTAGGCTGCAGGTGGGGCAAATTTTGATGGACCGACAGACAGCTGTTTTCCACAGAAAGTTCTATACTTTGGCTCAGAAGATACACCACCAAGGAGATCTACAAACCTAGGTTTTACTTCAGCTTAAAACTTATTATTTAGCTAATTCTAGTGGACTTTGGTGGTTTTGTTTTGGAGTCTGCCTGGTATCTTCTGATAATGGGATGACTTCTTTCCATGTTTTCCTTTTGGCAAACGTTCCCCCTGCTCCACATAGTTAGTCACAGTCTCCAGTCCCAGGAGTCACAAAGGTGTCCTGGAACCCAGACACAGCCAATACCTTCCACCGGGCTGACTTATCTGGAGCTCCTCCAAGGTTCTGTACCAGGTCCACTCTGTTCTAGTTCCCATTGGAAATTCTGTTTCCTACCGTATGTTCAGGAGTGGACGTAGTTTCTGGAGCTCTGGTCACCACCTTGTGGACCCCAGCTGGTAAGCTTGGGTGTGGAAGCCGGCGTGCTGAGAGCAAAGTTAGAAGGAACCTGGGTTCCTGGTGAGATTACTGAGCCATTGAAACGGCTTTGACACTGCCTCCCTTCTCACTTTTCGTAAATATAATAATAAAGGTCCTTTTGGTTTCAGCCAGTTCTTCCCAACTTTTTTCGAATCAGAGCACATGACTGAAAAGCTAATAATTACCTAGCACACTGGGGTAAACTGGTAGAAATTTTGAGGTATTGGTATGGAAGATGGGGGAAAATGAAATCATATTTTTTTTTTAAGATTTTATTTTTTTTAGGGGCACCTGGGTGGCTCAGTGGGTTAAAGCCTCTGCCTTTTGCTCAGGTCATGATCCCAGGGTCTTGGGATCCAGCCCCGCATCGTGCTCTCTGCTTAGCAGGGAACCTGCTTCCCCTCCTCTCTTTCTGCCTGCCTCTCTGCCTACTTGTGATCTCTATCTGTCAAATAAAAAAATAAAATCTTTAAAAAAAGATTTTATTTATTTATTTGAGATAGAGATGGAAGGAGTGAGCACACAAGTAGGGGGAGGGGCAGAGGGAGAAGGAGAAGCAGGTTCCCTGCTCTATCCCAGGACCCTGGGATCATAACCTAAGCTGAACCTGATCTTAACTGACTGAGGTACCCAGCTACCCCTGAAAATGAATCATATTTCTTTATGTTAGTTCCTTAAAATGTAAAAAATAAAACAGGAAGTTTTCAGAGTAATTAAATATTATAATTTTCCAAAAGTTCTTGTAAAATGTCAGATTTTTATTTTATTTTCTTTTTAAAAAAGATTTTGTTTACTTATTTGAGATAAAGAGAGAGCCCCAGCAGGGGAGAGGCAGAGACAGAGGGAGAAGCAGACTCCCTGCTGAACAGGGACCTGCCGTAGGGGCTTGATCCCAGGACCCAAAAATCATGACCTGAGCCGAAGGCAGATGCTTACTTGACTGAGCCACACAGGCACCCCGAGTACCTGATTTTTATACAAGAGACTTGAGTTTGTTCCACAGACACGACTTTTGTGTGTCAGACTTTATGACTCAAGTGGGTATATGCAATTCCTGCTCAAATATTTTTTAATTTTTAATTTTTTAAAAGATTTTTATTTACTTATTTGACAGAGAGAGATCACACGTAGGCAGAGAGGCAGACAGAGAGAGAGGGGGAAGCCAGCTTCCCGCAGGCCTCGATCCCAGGACCCCGAGATCACGACCAGAGCCAAAGGCAGAGGCTTTAACCCACTGAGCCACCCAGGCGTCCATCTGCTCAAATATTTTTAATGATGATCTTATCACATATTTGATAGGTACTATCAATGAAAAGCGTTGTTAGCATAAGGTTAAATAAAAATATAAAACTATTTTTTAAAACAGTCTTTCAGAAATTTCCAATACTAATATATTTTTTTAAGGCTCTAACAACAAACAACTTCTTTCCTGTCACTGATGAATGTTGGCGTTGCTTGTGGCCTTCCAGTCCAACCAGACACATAGACGAAATACCGTGTTTCACAGTAGCTTCCACAAGCGACCTCACGGGCGTGGTTTGAGCAACCACCCATGGCTCACCTAAATTCACCAGAAGGGAACAGCTGGGAAAGCAGAGTAGTAACCAAGTTTTAGAAAGACAGAGATGGGGACCGCTACTGGAAATGAATCAAGTGTTGTTCTGGCCAGACACCGCCCCCCCCCACAACCCACTCCATGCATGTTGGCTTGGCCAACATGTTCCTTGGGCGTCTGGAACCCAGCTCCTCCAGGAGCTGCATGGCACCTTGGCTGGCGGCTGGAGGGCATGTCCAGCTCCTGACATGAAGGTGGCTCCTCGGCCACCTTCAGCAAGACAAGCACCAATCCATTATCTCGGTTCTTGTCAGTTCTCTGTTGGTTGCAATGACAGAGATCCGAGTTTGAATTGGCTTTAAACAAAGGAGAGAATTTATGATTCAAGCTTCAAGGTTTATATCAGAAATGGCTGTCTTTCTCTTGGCCTGGATTTAGGGGAAACAAATAGATTTCTTCATGTGAGGTTTTAAAGTTTAGTTTTAATTTTTATCTGTGTGATACATGCAGTTTAAAGAGTTAAATTACTCTCCAAGGCTCGTTATGGAGAAGAGTGATCTCCCCGCCACTATTTCCCGGGCCCCAGAGGAATGACAGTGTAATTATGTTTAGGCAAATATTCAGTGTTTACATTGTATAAATACTAGTTTGCAGCCGAACCATAGTATATTCTGATTATGCTCTGTTCTGCACAACTTTTTGTTTTCATTTGAGTTAAGAAAAAAAATGTCCCTTTCTGTTTGTCTGCTTACTTTTCGGTGTGTTAAGTTATCTCAATTAGTCCCTACTCATTGTGTGAATCTCTTCTCAAGGTATTTGAACACATGCCAGTTTCTATGGATTTCATCTTTTGAAGAGGATTCTTCAGTGTGGAGAAAAGCCACTGGGCACTGATGGTCTCGAGATGGTGTCTTCCTCATCTCCCAGGATTTCTTACGCTTCTCCCTCATGGCAGACCATCTTGTTCTCCGACCTCCCTTCCTTCTTGGCTTTCCCCTTTTTTGGTGTGCTAGATTCCTGTGGCGAAGTACAAGGGAGGTACCTTTTAAGAATTAACCTGTATATCCTCCTCCTTTATGGATGATTTGCATTGAAAATTCTAGGCTAGGTAGAATATTACTCAACAGTCAAAAGAAATAAACCACTGATAGAGGTAAAAACTTAGATGAATCCCAAAGGCATTGTGTTGAGTGAGAGAAGTCACTGTCAAACTGTTACGTACTGTGATACCATTTCTGTGACATTCTCTAAAAGATAAAATGATAGATGGAAAATAGATCCGTGCTTACAAGGGTTTAAAAGGAGAGGGGAGGGTTTGATGACACGGGGCAACAGGAGGGGGTATTTTAGGGTGCTGGAAATGTTCTCTGTCCTGATTGTGCTCGTGGTCACCCAAATCTATACATGTGTTAAAATTCATAGAACTATCCACAGCAAGAAAAAAAAATCTAATTATATTGGACTATAAAAAACCCATTCTAGGGTGCCTGGACAGCTCAGACGGTTAAGCATCCAACTCTGGATTTTGGCTCAGGTCATGATCTTGGGGTCCTGGGACTGAGCCCTGGGACTCCCCGCTCAGCGGTGCTCTGCTTGTCTTCCTCTCCCTCTGCTCCTCCCCCACGCTCTCTTTCTCTCTCTCTGAAATAAATAAATAAATCTTTAAAAAACCCATTCTATGTTAAAATTATAGTTGATTCCTATTATTTGCTACCATTGTGTTCTACAGGTACCATGATGCTGAATTAGGGAATAGTGTTCCTAGGCGATATACAGACCTGGGTCCCTTTGAGCCTCTGATCATGACGCTTTCATCAGTCCATCAGTCCGTCAGTCCATATTTTTATGCACGTCTCTGTTTCAAGACACTTAATTTAATATATATTGTTGATTCACGGACTGAACTCTGCCGATAGCACTGTTTACTTATGCCTGAACAAACCTGATCTAACGCACCAACATTTTCTGTAAGCACCTCCCAGCTTTCCTGCATGTAGGAGCACTAGACAGCACTTCGTTCCATTTAATTATTATTATTATTATTGTTATTATTATTTTGATTAAGTAACCTCTACACCCAACATGGGGCTCGAACTCATGACCCTAAGGTCAAGAATCACGTCTTCCACTGACTGAGCCAGCCAGGTGCCCCTGCTTGGGGCCATTTTAAACAGTCTGAAATCATGAACAAAAAACCCACAAAAAATGCGTAAAATGGGGCACGAAGCCGACTGACGAGGACACTAGCTCAGCTGACGTGAGGAGGCAGAATGTTACCTTGGCTGACCTCAGTCCAGTGTCCTTCCTGCCCCCTCTCTGACATGTCCCTGACCAACCAGGAAAACATCTCCACGATTGGTTTCAGTGTTAAAGGAAATTTGAGCCAGTAGGTAAATTCCAAATACTGAATCTGGCCATGAACAGGATCAACTGGAATTGTCCCTGAGAAATCTGAAGGTGTTGTTCCATGGTTTCTGAGTTTTCCGTGTTCCGGATGACCTAAGTCTGACGCCATTCTGATCGGTGTGCTTTTGGATGGAAACTTGTTTTTTCACTAGCGTTTAGCTGCATTTCCTTGTCCCTTAGTTGATGGTGGGGTTGATTCCCGCCCATTGCATGGGGTGCCCGGGGAGCCCTATCTTCTAATAACTAGTGTCCTTTGTTGTCAGTTCCGGGACATTGTATAGTCCGCCCCCCCCCCCCCGCCCCGTTTTCTCTGTCCTCTTGCTGGAATTCCCAGCATTTGGAACTGGACCTCCTGCCCTGGTTCTATCATTACATATCATTTCTCTCCAATTTCATGTCTTGGTTTTTTTGCTCTACCTTCTGGGACGTTTCCTCTACGGTACCTTTCAGGTTTTCTATGTAGTTTTCCATTCCTGCTCTCCTGTTTTTAACTTCCCAGAACTCTTTTCTTGTTATTGGAATTTTTAAAAAAGGCACCTGATCCTTATTTTGTGGGTGTGGCATTTCTTCTTGTCTCTCTGATGATGTTGCTATTTTGGGGAGGCGCTTTCTTCCTCCCGCATAGTTACGGTTTCCTCCAAGTGGCCTGAGGCTTCTCTGCTTCATTGTTTCTGCCTTTGTCTTTGAGGTTTCCTCAAAGGTCTTACACTTCTTGGCTCTCCAGTCTTATTCTAGGAAGAGGGACTAAAAATGCTGATTGGCAGCTCTGAGGGCAGGGGATGGGGTAGGCGGCTTGCCAAGCCTGAGCATCCACGTAGGGTGACCTGGCTGGGCTGTGACATTGCCCGTGCCCATGGGTTTCCCTTTTCGACACTTGGCAAATTTCCCAAAGAATACGTACCACTCAGCTTCTGGGAGGCTATCAGCCTTCTTGGCTGTGGTCTTGGAAGGTGGTGGGGAGGAGGATGAGGGAGCAGTGGGAAAGGAAGGTCAGGGGGTTTCTGCCATCAGTTGGTAACCCTTCTCTTGTCCTCTCTGTTTTTAGTTCAGTTCCTGTGCCTGAAGCTCCCTGTCCAGAGACCTTATGTATCAAAAGGCACTTTGCAGGGGCGCCTGGGTGGCTCAGTGGGTTAAAACCTCTGCCTTCGGCTCAGATCATGGTCCCAGGGTCCTGGAATCGAGCCCCGCATCGGGCTCTCTGCTCAGCAGGGAGCCTGCTTCCCTTCCTCTCTCTCTGCCTGCCTCTCTGCCTACTTGTGATCTCTGTCAAATAAATAAATAAAATATTTAAAAAAAGAAAAAAGGCACTTTGCAGATGTGATTAAATGAAAAATCCTGATCTGGGGAGATGGTCCTAAGTTGTCTGGGTGAACCCAACACAATGACAAGTGTTCTCATGAAGGAGAGACAAGAAGGTCAGAGTCAGAGAAGACGTGGTAATGAAAGAAGAGGTCATAGAAGGAGAGATTTGGAGATGCTAGACTGATGGCTTTGAAGATGGAGGAAGGGGCCATGAGCCAAGGAATGTGGGCAGCAACTTCTAGAAGCTGGAATAGGCAGGAGACGGGTTCTCCCCTAGAGCTTCCAGAAGGAACCAGCCAACGTTTTCTGACTTCTAGAACTGTTAGATAACAAGCCACTTGGTATTTTAAACCACTGCCGTTGTGGCAGCTTGTTACGGAAGCAGCAGGAAACGACTACCCCTCTGTTAGCACACTCATTTCAATGTTCCTCAAATGGGAAATGTCTGTTCTTTGGATTCTCCTTTGAATGGGTCCCAACACCTCTAAAAGGAAACCAGCCCTGCTCACTCCTCGAACTCAGCCCAGTGAGACTGAGTTTGGACTTCTGGGCACCTTGGCCGTAAGATAATGAATCTGTATTGTTTCAAGCCACTAAGTTTGTGGCAACAGGGCGAGCAGGAGAGGACGCTGAGACACTTCCCTCAGCTTTGGCACACAGAGGGCCGCCTAGAGCCCGAGACCAAAATGTTGGTGTGCGGAAATACCTGAATAATTCATTAACTTAATAAATAAAAGGGAGCCTGCAGCCTAAAATAAAGTTGGCTTTTATCATATCAGAATCACTTACCCGGTTTTTGAAAGGTACGCAAGTCCCCAAACTCCTATCCATGTGGCAGAAATTGAACGGGAAGTGTGAGAAACAGAGATCCTGTGGGCTCAGCATGAACGTCTGTCCGCGGGACATGAAAGGCTCCCGAGACCTCCCGTCGCCCTAGGACAGAAAGTCGGTGTAACAGCCACGTCTAGGAGGTGTCAAAGGTAGCAGAAGTGTGTGCGGGGATAGTCGCTGACATTAATGTCCTCGCCCACATTGCAAAGGTGACTTCATGGTTGAAACATCACGACTGACTTCCTTTTTGATTTTTACCAGAGCTTTCGCTGTCCTATTCTTCTTCTTTTTTTTTTTTTTGCTGGCAGATGTGTGACATTTTTTTCCCCAAAAAACTGACTCAGCACTTCAAAGTGTCATTACTCTTTAGTCCTGTGTCCTAACATATTTGGCTCAAGTTAGAAAGAAAAAGGAAAAAGGTTGGCTTTGGTCTGTGCACTTGGCTGACCAGGCCTAGAATGAAGAAGAAGAAAAAAAATGAACAGAACTGACTAAAAGATTCAGGCGGGTCTCACAGTGGCTCATTTTAAGTTCCACGTATTTATTCCTTGTTTTTTTCTTAGTGGACTCCCACGTGGGAACTGCTTAAAAGACACATGAGTAACTTCGTTTAGGCCCTGGCTTCTGTTGTGGGTAGAATTGAATCCCCCCCAAAATGTGTTGAAGACCACCCCTGGTGTTTGTGAACCTAACCTTATTTGGAAACAGGGTCCTTGGGGATCCTGCTGGAAGAGGGTGGGCCCTGAATCCAATAGGACTGGCGTCCTCATAAGAAGGGAAGACACATGGACAGACAGACACACACGAGAAAGCTATGTGAGGACAGAGGCAGGGATTGCTGGGATGTAGCTATAAGCCGAGACAAGCCAAGGATCGCCAGCGGCACCACCAGCTCAGAAAAAGACATGGGACAGATTCTCCCCCACAGCCGTCCAAGGGAACATGGCCCTGCTGCCATCTTGAATTTGGACTTCTGGCCTCTGAAACCGTGAGAGATACATTTCTGTGATTTTAAGCCACCCAGGTTGTGAGGCTTTGTGGTAGTAGCCACAGGAAATGAATATGGCTTATCAGTCACGGCACTATTGACATCTGGGGCTGGAGAATTCTTTGTCACGGGGGCTGTCCTGTGTATCATAGGATGTTTAACGGAACCCCTGTCCTTCACCCACTAGATGCCAATAGGACCCGCCCACTTGTGACAACCAACAGTATCTACAGTTACTGTCCTGCGTCCCCTGGGAACAAAATCAGCCCTGTGATGGTGGTTGAGAGCCCCTGGTTTAGAGTTTAGGAATCTTCTGTCCATTGCCACTCTAGGAGGGTAGCCAGAAGCACTGATTATAGTGAACCTCGTTCCGTCTTTTGACCACTAAACCACGTCTAGTTGTTGACTAGTCTTGGTGGAGGGTTTCTTTCCCAAGTTCTGCACTCGCTCCTGCCATGTTTCTCCTCTCTGGGCAGCTGGCAGACTTGGGTTTTCTGTTTCCCTCCCTGGGCCACGCTTGAATGCTTAGCACAACACCCACCCCCGCGTGGCGCCGGATTGCCAGACTCACACCATCCCAGGGGCACCGCGTGGTACAAATGCAGATTTCTGGGCAGAGAATATGAGAGTTTGGGAGCCCAGGACAGATATTTTCGCCAGCCTCCCCAGGTGAGTGCTACGGGAGCCAGACTAAGTTCGTGAGCTACTGGCTTAGGAAACAGAAAACAAGCCATGAATCGAAACGTGCTTGTTTCTGCCCTTCATGTACACGAAAGAGGAAGTTTTGGGTCACAGCTGTACCGTACAGCCCCCTCAGACAGACTGTGTGTAGACGATTGTTCAGGATTTATGTCGAAGGAGGCTGAGGGCTAGAGGGGAGGAATGCCGTCCAGTCGCTGGAAGGATTCAAAGCCGCGTGTTCCCTTGGGTCACGCGGGCTACGTGAGTCATGGTGGACCAAAGTGTGGGGGTAGCTGTGGCCGGTGACAGAGACGTCTGGGTGCAGGGAGCCTGTTCTAGGCATCTGCTGCTTCCTGTGTCCCCAGAGACCAGGCTGGACACAACCTTCTGCCCCAGCTCGCTCAGCGCAAGGCCGTCCTCTGTAGGCCTGACGTGTCATTCTTCCCCAAATGGCCCGAGCTCCCCCCTTCACTTGCCGGTAGGACTGTGTCCACGGATGAGAAGCAGAGGGGCCACTAAGAAGAAGGAGACAAATGTCCTAAGGGGGCTGTCTGCTCTTGTGTGGGGGAGGAGTGCCCTTTCTTAGAAATTTCTCAGCGGACCCCTCCTCACATCTTACTGCACGGGGTCCCCGGACCCTCCTAGCTGGAGAGCAGGTGGGGGAAGTATTTGCTCTTCCAGTCTCTTGGGTGGGAGGTGATCAGCGGAGGAGAGGGAAGGTACAGACTAGGAGGGACTCAGTGAGGCTGCCAGAGCTCCCTGCTTCCCTCCGGGTCCCGGAGCTGTCATGGTGCCCCAGGAGGCTCTCCTCTCCTCACATGTCCAGTGAGCCTGAGCTCCCGTTACAGGTGGACACCCAGGTCCTTGCTCCATTCGCCAATCCCGCCTGAAGTGTTTCTGGTGAAACATGAGATAGAAGAGATATAAGTGCAAAGAAATAATTTTGGCTTCTTGGCGAAAACGTTTTTGGAGAAGTCTAGATTTTATGCCGGCGAGGACTTACCTAACACTTATTTTCCATCTTCCCATAGTGCCTCGCATTGCGTTCGGAGCTGAAACGGAATGGAAAGGGAGGCCTGACCGAAACGAGGCAAAACAAAGCAAAATCTACCAACTAAATACCCTTAACAAAAGCATGAAAAATGTCCCAGTAATTAAGGACATAAATATAAAGACAACTAAGTAATTATAAAGCTTAAAGGAAACTTAGGGATCCTTTTTTTTTTTTTTAAAGATTTTATTTATTCATTAGAGAGAGCACAAGCAGGGGGAGAGGCAGAGGCAGAGGGAGAAGCAGGCTCCCCGCTGAGTGAGGAGCCAGACGTGGGGCTTGATCCCAGGACCCTGGGATCATGACCTGAGCTGAAGGCAGAGGCTTAACCATTTGAGCCACCTAGGCACCGCCTTAGGGTTCCTTTTATTATTTTATTTAATTAATTAATTAATTTATTTTAGAGAAAGAGCCTGTGCACGAGTCAGGGGGAGGGGCAAAGGAAGAGGGAGAGAGAATGTCAAGCAGACTCCACACTGAGCTCAGAGCCCCATACTGGACTCAGTACCAGGCTGGATCTCACGACTCTGAGATCATGACTGGAGCTGAAATCAAGAGTCAGATGCTTAACTGACGGAGGTGCCCGGGTGCCCATTACGGATCCTTTTAAAAAGGGATTTTTAATTCTGTGTGTATATTTGTGTACTTTTAGGAAACTTTTATCAGTATATCGGAGAAGAAGTTATGCAGAAGGTATATATTGGTGGAGAATATTTACGATTTTCTTGCTGCCCAGAATATATTCCCATTTTAATGGTATAAACACTCCTTTTTCTTTCGGAGAAATTGAATCTTCTGTGTTGCAGGAAGTCTTGGTAGGATCATCAATGAAGATATCCTTCCCTTGCAAGCCGAGGGACTGATCAGACACCCATTTGCTCCCTGTCCTGGTGGAGACCAAGGATGGCGCTCCTTCCTTCCAGGGGCCGGACTCTCAGCAGTCTGTCAAGTCATCTCTGTGATCTGTGAGTCAGGTGAGAGCCCTTTTCCTGGTTTGCAAACAGGTGCCTCTTGCTGTATTTTCTCATGGTGTGGAGACTGAGGGAAAGAAAGAGAGAGAGAGCGAGAGAGAGAGAGAAAATGCCTCAGTAACTGGACACATCCTGAAACAAAGAGGCAGAGAGAACAGAGAGAGAAGCAGAGACAGAGAGAGAAAGAGAAACAAAGAGAGAGAGAGAATTTCTCTTGTGTCTCTTCCTCTAAGGGCACTAATCCCATTCACGAGAGCTCCCCCTCATAACCTAATGACCTCCTGAAGGCCCTGCCTTCAAACTCTATCATTCTATCATTGAATTAGGATTTCAACGTATAAATTTGGGTGGTGCTGGTGGTAGGGAGAGACACAAACATTCAGTCCATAGCATCTGTCTAGAACTGCTGTGTTTAAGACGGCAGCCCTGAGCTACGTGTGGCCAAGTCCTTGAAATGTGGCTAGTACAGGGGCGCCTGGGTGGCTCAGTGGGTTAAAGCCTCTGCCTTCAGCTCAGGTCATGATCCCAGGATCCTGGGATCGAGCCCCACATCGGACTCTCTGCTCAGCGGGGCGCCTGCTTCCTCCTCTCTCTCTGCCTGCCTCTCTGCCTACTTGTGATCTCTTACTGTCACATAAATAAATAAAATCTTTAGGAAAAAAAAAAAAAGAAATGTGGCTAGTCCAAACAGAAATATTCTGTAACTGTGAAATAACACACCAGGCTTTGATTACATATCGAAATGGTTTGACTATAACAGATTAAATAAAATGTCTAATTAAAATTATTTCGTGTGTTCATTTTTGCTTTTGTAGAAATGCAGCTCCTAGGAAACTTCAAATGACACGGACGGATGGCATTCCATTCTGACTGGGCAGAACTGGTTTGCACTCTTGCACTCGTGAGTTAAGGACATCGGTTAAAGCATTTCTAGTTCTACTCGATTCCAGGCAAAACTGGCATCAGAAGCTTGAGGAGGACAAAGAACCCAAGTGCTTCCCAAGTGCTTGGCTGTTGGGAGTAGGAGCCTCCTGGGAGTCTGTTTTCAGGAGAGGGACCCCCAGGGTATGGTGGTATACTGATGTCGTCTGACCAAATCCGTGTAATACTTGTCCCAGGAGTTAGTTATGTTCTCATTTATGTCAACCTTATTTATTTATCAAGTAGGTTTCGGCCCAGCATGGAGCCCAACACAGGGCTTGAACTCACGACCCTGAGATCAAGACCTGAGCTGCGATCAGGAGTCCGACGCTCCACTGACGGAGCCCCCCAGGCACTTCTGTCTGTATAAGCTTCTTTTAAAGCAAAAGTTAATCATAAGCAGTAATATTGTGGCATCTCAGGCTTGGTACACTAGTAATATTTATTTCTAAGACACATTAAAATAAACACAAAGCTATTAACATAGAATCATATTTATCTCCTGTCCCACCTATGGTGCACATTTTGGAACATTCTGGCAGCGATCAGTGTTTGTTAATCTTCAGCAAAGGGATTCTTTCAAAAGAAGAGTCAGTCATTCTCTGATATGTGTAATTATGACTTTCCTTCTCTTCGATTTTATGAAGCCATTTGAATTCCTCCAATGTGTTACTTTGACACTTAATGCAATGTTTATGCAACAATCGTAAAAATTAATTGTCTTCCTTCTTGGAACTATTTAAAATCCTCATCCTTGGCCCGCCTTATTGACATGTACATATTAAAGTATGACTATGTGACAATAATAATTTTACAACAATGAATAAGTGTCAAATTAATTACATTAAAATAGCAATTTGTCTGTTTCCTTTCAGATATATATAATTATTAATTTGGGGAAAGTGTGCAGAAAATGTTAAGTATATTATCAGAGCTGAGGTTCAATCTCTGAAGTGATGTTTATTTTTTTCTTCTGAACTGTATTATTTGGGAGTTTCCTTTTTGTCAGAATCTGTTACTTGGTGGGCAGTAAGTTTTTTTTTTTTTTTTTAAAGATTTTATTCATTTATTTGACAGAGAGAGAGAGATCACAAGTAGGCAGAGAGGCAGGCAGAGAGAGAGAAGGAAGCAGGCTCCCTGCAGAGCAGAGAGCCCGATGCGGGGCTCGATCCCAGGACCCTGAGATCATGACCTGAGCTGAAGGCAGCGGCTTAATCCACTGAGCCACCCAGGCGCCCCGGTGGGCAGTAAGTTTTAGGGAAATTCCACACTTTTCAAGCCAGGGGCTGGGAGGTGGTAATGGCCATATTACCAGAACTTTCTGTTTGTGAAAACTTGGTGGGTTTTCTTTGGTGGGTAGGGGAGGTTTTCCTGTCATGATAAGGATCATACCATCTTCCAGTTTTGTTTGTTTGCCAGAATATCTATGCAGCTAAACATAGAATGCCTGGGTGTTTTTTTTTTTTTGTTTTTTTTTTTTTTGGTTCTTCATGTATTTTCTTAAATATACAACTGTGGAGAATCCCAATTTAGGCTTAACATTTTCGGTAGTGTTCTCTGTCTTCCTCTCAGGTGGTGTAAAGAGATGAACTGAATCTCTGTTTTTTATTTTGTAATTATCCTTAGCTTGTGCCTTTTACACAGACACTATCTCATTATTTATTTTCACAGTACTCGGTAAATGGATTCGGTGAAAAGCACTGTGGGTATTGTGGGGTTTATGGACATGAATGGGGGCTCTGGCAGGTTGAGGGTTAGCTCTCCAACAGCTCTCTACTGTAGTATGGTCATATTGCATATTAAAATTTCTTGATTTTATTTATTTTTTTATATTGCAAAATTTCTTACTAGAAACGATAGGGTGTAATGTTCCGCATGATTTTCCTAAAGGCCTGGGAAACACGAGAGACAATGAGAGCTGTTCAGTGTGGCTCTTGCCAGAGCGAAGAGACCCCAGCCTGTTCCCGGGGCCCCTCACTAATCCCTGAGCAGCCTGCAGCCTGCCTCCCTCCTTTGGGGCCAGCTCACCTCCAGTCCTCTGGGTGGCTTTGGGCAAACCGCTCCTCTCTCTCCTAAGCTAGCACTTGCCTCTGAGCAAAGAGCTTCTCCCCCCCCCTTCTTTTCTTCTGCACGCATTTGCCTTTTTAGAAGGTGGGCTTGGGACTAAGGTGACTCTTGCAAGTGGCAGGGGGGATCCTGTCTTTCCTTAAATTTTTGATAGGTGTTCATCACAATTTTTTGCATTAACTTTGATTTTAAAACTATTGCATTAAAATATCATTTATCTTGATGGTGGAGCTTTTTGGTGCCACCTTAAATTTTCCACCTGAGGGAAGGGTCTCACCTTAATCCCCTGCCCCGCTTTTGAACTCTTTCTTGAGAAAGTACTTGCCTCCTGAAAATCCTTGATCATTACTGAATCTGGGTAATGAGTATATGGGGCCTCATGCTGTCTGTGTATGTTTGTATTTTTCCAATAAAAAATACAACTTTAAAAATACAATACAAATACATATATATTTATATATAGTAGAGAACCCGTGTCATATTGCTTTACATACATATTATGTGTAAATATAAGTATTACCAATAACGTTTTTCCTCTATTAAGAGTTTCATATCTACACTGTAAAATTTTGGAAAACATTTCTCCAGGTATAATGAAAAAGATTGAAGTTAGTCTTAAATCCCACATTCAGAGGATTATCGGTAATATTTTCATATACATTTATATAAAATATATTTATATATATTTAATACAATATATAATATTTTATATATATCTTTCTTATCTTTTGCCTGTGTGTGTCTTTGTGCCCATCTGTGAGACAGCATCAACCAGGGGCAGAGGAGGACATCAATTGGAAAGGCCCATTAGCATGGCAATTTAGGACTCCAAAATTGGAGATCACTATTTTATAATATGCATAACTGGCCCCTTTCAGTCTTGCTTACTATGTCATTAAGCATTCATAAAGGGATTAAAAATAAGTTCTTTTATGTCTAATTCTCATTACAAAAGTGATATAAGTTAATCTTAGAAAATTCCGTGTTTCTAGATGACTGTGCCCTACCAAAGTGTCATTATACTGTACATATTATGCTGCATTACATATTTTTATGCAATAAGAAATCCCAAATATTTTTCCATTTCAGTAATAGTCCGTTGTTTTTCATGGCTATCTTATATGCCATCAAATTGATACAGATTAGTGTGTTGGTTAAGATCGCAGGCTTTGTCTTCCTTTAAAAAATTTTTTTTTTTTTAAGATTTTACATAGTTATTTGTCAGAAAGAGAGAGAATGGCAGGCAGAGGGAGGAGAAGACTCCATGCTGAGCAAGGAACCCTAGGTGGGGCTCGATCCCAGGACCCTGAGATCATGACCTGAGCCAAAGGCAAACGCTTAACCGACGGAGCCCCCCCAGGGCCTCCCTGCTCTCTTTCTTACTAGCTGTGGATCTGGGGCAAGTTATTGGAATGATTCATGTCTCTGTTTCCTTGCCCGTAAAGGTAGAAAGTTACAGTACATACCTCACGGGTTGTTAAGAAGAGTGCAGGAACCAATGTCCACTAAGCCCTTAGAACAATGCCTAGCATACTGTAAGTCATTAATCAATAAGGGTTTAGAAATAATTTAATCACCTAATCCTCTCTGACTAGGTGCTTAGGTTGTTTTTTAAGGTAATGCTGTGAGCATCATCTCTTTCTTAGAAGTGGAAACCCTGAGCTACACAGATGTTTGTGAAGCTCGTGATAGACACCAAAGCTCTGGAAAGGCTGTGCCAACTTCCGTTCCTGCCATCAGCTGAAATATTTTCAATACCCTTTTGCCAAGTTAGATAGTATTATTATTGTCATTATTCTTTTACATTTCTTTCACTAGATAATTCATTTTTTTCCTTTCCTAGTCCCTGATATGCACCCCTGGTTTTTTTTTTTTTTTTAAAGATTTTATCTATTCATTTGACAGACAGAGATCACAAGTAGGCAGAGAGGCAGGCAGAGAGAGAGGAGGAAGCAGGCTCCCCGCTGAGCAGAGAGCCTGATGCGGGGCTCCATTCCAGGACCCTGGGACCATGACCTGAGCTGAAGGCAGAGGTTTAACCCACTGAGGCACCCAGGCGCCCCTGCACCCCTGTTTTTGAATTATCCCTCTATCTCTCAAGGAAATGACATTTTTTGTTCACTGCTGAATCCGTGTAGAGACGAAGTGAGTGTTGTTTAAAGTGATAGTGTCTTTTGTTTAAGCAGACACAGGGAAGAGTGAATGTTTTTTCCCTCATTTCCTGCTCACCACAATAATCATTAACAGATTATTTGGTATTCTTCTGGACCCTTCAAATAATCATTTAAAAATAATAGAGTGATGGGGGCCCCTGGGTGGGGCTCAGTCATTTAAGCGTCTGCTTTGGGCTCAGGTCGTGATCTCAGGGTCCTGGGATCAGAGCCTTGTGTCACGCTTCCTGCTCAGCAGGGAGTCTGCTTCTCCCTCTGTCTGCTGCTCCCCTTGCTTGTGCTCTCTCTCGCCCTCAAATAAATAAATAAAATCTTAAAAAAAATAATAATACAGTGACCCATATATTCTTGTTGTAAAAATGCAGACAATGTTCAAATACACCTATGAGTGCCTATTTTGAGATGACATCTTAGGGTTCTTACCGAATGCAGAATGCTCCTGTTTCCCATCACGTCATGGATGTTTCCACATGGGCATACGTGGATCTGCTCAATTTTTCAAAATATCTCCAAAGCATTCTGCATTCTGCTTATCTGACTCTAGTCGAAATTGTCGCTATCGATGGACAATTGCCTCCACTTTGTTACTACTATAACGACATATCCAACATCTTTGCGCCTATATTTTTGCCTACTCGTAGGTGGATGAATATCTCAACGTTCACTTGTTGGGGTGATTCTTTTAAAAATGCTGATGTAGTCGGTATACAAGGACAGATAAAGTTAAGCTTTGAGACAATACGGTTGTAATCTCTCTTCTTCCCCCCGTGGCTGTGTGCGGTATTCCAGCATCAATAATAAATGCGCTTGATTAAAAATGAAAATGAACCAAACAAAAGAAGACAGATTTCAGTTTTAAATTCTTATTTACAAACATGAATTGTGGTTTTTTTTTTCCCTTGCCTTCACTGTGAACTTTAATTTTTAATGGTAACCCAAACCACCTTTAGATTATTTATTTATTTATTTATTTATTTATTTATTTATTTGACAGACAGAGATCACAAGTAGGTGGAGAGGCAGGCAGAGAGAGGAAGGGAAGCAGGGCTCCCCGCTGAGCAGAGAGCCCGATGTGGGGCTTGATCCCAGGACCCTGGGATCATGACCTGAGCCGAAGGCAGCGGCTTAATCCACTGAGCCACCCAGGCGCCCCCCAAACCACCTTTAAAACAAATCATTTATTCTAAAGGTTTGTGATGTCATAATTGCCTGGTTATTTGGATGATGGATGTGTCCTATCTAGAAACAAACTCGTTCTCTTGTGAAGTTTATTTCAACATGTGTTATCTGAACCACCAAAGATGAGGATAAATTTATTTATATATATATATTTATATTTATATATCCGCATGGATAAATATGATAAAAATTATGATGGATTTAGAAGTTTGGTGCTCAGCTTTGCTCTTTCGTCATTTTTATTATATTGTTGGGTCAAAATGTAAAAGAAGGCCAGCAAAGGAAATGTTAATGTGCCTTGTGGATTTTTTTTTTTTCTCCCCCACTTGGGAAGCAGGTCATTCTAGCCCAGGAGCTCTCGAATGCTTTACAAGTAATAGGAACCAAGTGGGAAAAGCATGTTTTATATTTTAATGCCGACATCCTCATAGGAAAAAAAAATTAAAGATTCAGAAACCTTGGCCGTGATTCAGTACCTAAACACTTCCTGGTGATTTTCAGAATCCCCCGAGACCCGTAAATGCTTCTGTGCTGGGGGTACCCATTGTGGCTGTCCCTTAGGCCATTCATCAAAGTAATGAGGTCAAGAGTGATGCTATTTCACGTTCAACTCCGTGAGGGAGGGACGGAGAGAAAACAAAACCGAAATTCAGGCAGGAGAGGAATCCTAAGGGCCAACCTGACAAAAAATTTATTAACTCATACGCACCGCATCTTACCCAGAGTGATACTCTTTGCGGAGATTTGACTCTACAAATCTTACGCTAGTTCCGCATCCAAGCCTCACAGATGAGGTGTTCACACGGGCTGATGCTTATGGGTCTAGACTTAAAAAACAGTACTGTGCGGCTTTCTCCACGAACAGAAGGCTTGCGAATCCTCGGGGAAGAGACAGAACGGAGTTTTCTCTTGTTGGGTGCCGAATGCTTCATCTCTCAATTAACAGAAGCGGGTGCGGTGGTTCTAAAACTCATTTAGATGAACTTTTCCTTTCCTTTGGAATTTGAATGACGGGTTGGGTTGGGGGGGAAATGGTGAGTTTCTGTGTTATGTGTGTCATCGAAACAAGCATTATATTAGAATATGAGATAGTCCACAGATAATGAGAAAAAAACCAGAGCTTATGTAATTGTGTATTTCTGGGGCACCTGGGTGGCTCAGTCGGTTAAGGGTCTGCCTTCGGGTCAGGTCGTGATCTTAGAGTCCTGGGATGGAGGCGGGGGGGGGGGGGGGGCATCGGGCTCCCTGCTCAGCGGGGAACCTGCTTCTCCATTTCCCTCTGCCTGCCTCTCCCCCTGCTTGTGCTCTCTCTTTCTGTCAAATACACTTTTTAAAAAAAGATTTTATTTATTTATTTGATAAAGAGAGATCACAAGTAGGCAGAGAGGCAGGCAGAGAGAGAGGAGGAAGCAGATTGCCTGCTGAGCAGAGAGCTGGGTGTGGGGCTCGATCCCAGGACCCTGAGATCATGACCTGAGCTGAAGGGAGAGGCTTTAACCCACTGAGCCACCCAGGTGCCCCTAAACTTTTCTTTGGGTTACATTTTCCACATAAAATGAGGCATGAAACAATTTTAATTAGTCCACTACTTTTTTCTTGTTTTATGGTAGAAAAACTAAAGAAATATAAACAAATAAAATCTGCTAAATTTTCTTACCCTTTATACCTATGCTCAAGAGAAGACATTTTTCCTGGAATGACATTAAAAAAAAAAAGTCAAGTATAATGTACATAACTCTTGCTTTCTTGGTTACATTTCTTTGAACTTTAAGACATTATTATTTACATTAATGTTTGAAGTCTTTCCTCTTGAGAAACTACCTATGTGGGTTTGTTTTTTTTTTTTTTTGGTCTGTTTATTTGTTTTTCTTTCTTCCTTTTTTTTTTTTTCATACTGGCCTTATTTTCAATAGTCATACTTTGTAACTGATGATGGCAAAATTTATGTTCTTAGAACTTCAGGCCATGATTCATTCTATTTTGAACCTAAACAAGAATATTTCTTTCCCAACGGAATGGCCATGCCTCTCACTTACCCTAGCTGCATGATCGACAATTTTTGCCTTAAAAGGCATGATTGTCTGATTATGTTTTTCTCATCAGTAATTTCATGCAGAAGTCATGAAGCCCACGGATCTCCTCACGCTCAGCATACACTTACTTCTCTTTTGCTCTATGTGCTTGATCCTTTTGGGAAGAAGTCTTTGGATTTAGGATAAACTTAAAACCTAGGTTTGCAATGAAGTATATGTTTTTTCCTAAAATGCTGGAAGCCAAGAATGTGAAAAGGCCCTTCAGGGAAGCAAATGCTGTTCACTTGAAATGTGTAGAGCAGGGCTTCTTGCTAAAGGATAAGAAAAATGGTCCTCTTACCACCACTTTACATTCGTGTGACCTTTTATATTGTAGTCAACATTTGTCTCTCTTCCCCACCCCTCAACATTCGCCTTCCCCCTCCTCTCACTGTATCCCGATTTCTTTTTTGAAGTTATTTTTTTCTCCATGAGCACGGTCAGAGTCATCTGACTTCCCGCTGTAGAGACCAAGGAGGTCCCTTCCCAGAACTTCTTTTTTTTAAAAGATTTTATTTATTTGACAGAGGGAGACACAGACAAAGAGGGAACACAAGCAGCGGGAGTGGGAGAGGGAGAAGCAGGTTTCCTGCCGAGCAGGGAACCCAATGTGGGCCTCAGTCCCAGGACCCTGGGATCGTGACCTGAGCCAAAGGCAGATGCTTAATGACTGAGCCACCCAGGTGCCCTTTTCCCGGAACTTCTTATTCCAGGGCAGCCAAGGGTGCACCAGGTGGCTCAAGGCCAGCCGACCAGACTTCTCTCCCAGGACTTTGAATAGTGAGCATGGCTCAGAGATGGAAAGATGGTTCAAGGGCAATGGCTCCTGATGGGTGTGCTGTGTTAGGTCCTTCCTTGTTCCTGATCTTTGTTCATGCCCGATTTCACAGCTTTCCCATAAATCCTGGAGGCTTCTAAATATCCTTCCGGTGAATTCACTTTTTGCTTTTGCTAGCCAAACTACAGTGGCCACACAGTTTCTGTTTCTTGCCACCAAAGAACTCTAAGTGGTAGAACATGGGTCTCTAATTCACCAGATTGGAGTGGTGAGCAGGTATCACCATCCCCATTTTATATATTGGAAACGGTGGGTTCAGAGAGGCTGAATGACTTGCCCCAAATCTCACAGCGAGTAAATGACAGAGCTGTGATCTCTTCTCACAGTTTTGACCTCTGCTTTGGTGGTACATCAGCAAAGGCAATTTCAATTTCCTTTGGTAGCAAAGCATGACTTCAATACCAGACAGCCTCATGTTTGCATCCTGGCCTATCACTGAAACTCTGAGCTTTATGAATGGGGGATAAAAATACCTATGAATAGGGGACGAAAACATCTATTCCAAAGGACTGTTGTGAGGACCATGTAAGATAATGTTGTTGGGAAGCATGTAGTATAGGGCTTGGCATGCAGTATGTGCTCAATAAATTTAATTCCCAAATGAGAAGTTACAACGTTAAGATTCAGGCTCTCTTGATATCGTATGGGCAAATCTAATAGAAATAAAGTCTCTTAGTACTAGAAAAGCTTGTACGATGGAGAAGACTCCTCAGAACAATGGTCCTAGGGGCACCTGGGTGGTTCAGTGGGTTGGGCCTCTGCCTTCAGCTCAGGTCATAACCTCAGGGTCCTGGGATCGAGCCCCACATTGGGCTCTCTGATTGGTGGGGAGCCCGCTCCCGCCCACCCCCGCTTGCTGCTCTGCCTACTTGTGATCTCTCAAAGAACAATGGCCCCATCTGGGCTTATCTGGGATGTATGGCCCAACCTTCCTGGGCCTTTCCTATAATAGGTGCTTGCTTCTCCTGACCACTTTGGGAACCACTGGGTGTACACATCTCTCTCTCTCTCTGTATTGTGGGGACCAAGGACAAATTAGCACAACTGTTCCCTTATGAAGATTTTTGCAAGACTTTGTTGAGTCTTAAGTAAGGAAATTTATTGCACTGCCAAGTGCATGAGGCACTGGAATGCGGTGGACGGAGGTCTCAGATTTGAATCCTGATTCCACCCTTCATTGGCTCTGGGACTTTAGGCCAGCAGCTTAAACTTCTGAGCAACAATTTCCTCTAGTTCCAGGGTTTGTGGGTGTCTCGCTTCCCCTTCAATACTTTTGTGAATCTCTGCGGGACTTTGATCTAGATACCACCTGCTGGACAAAGAGTGAGGAGAAGTCTTGGAAAATGAAGTTTACTCAAAAGGTTCTTTTGAATAGCGAGAGATTATCTTAAAACTAGAAGACCTTGAGATACCTTAATGGTAAGTTTGTTTGCTTTTCCCTACTGTGGGCTCCAGACCTGGGCTGTCCAGTGGAACAATCTGTGAAGATGGACATGGGGTCTATGTCTGCACTGTCCAATATGGTAGCCACTAGCCACATGGGCTGCTGGGTGCTTGAAATGTGAATACATGTGTCTGAGAAACTGAATTTATAATTTTACTTACATTCAATTAATTACTATTAAATTGAATTAGTCATGTGTGGCTCACGGCTATTATGCTGAAAAGCTAATCTCTAGAGGAAAAATAATGCAGTTAGAGAAAACAAGGATGCTCTGCTGACTTTGAATAGGAAAGTTTACATTAGTGACCCTGCAACATATGAGTATGAGGAGATTTTGAGACTCTGTAGGTCTACATTCAGACCATGGACCAGGAGCCTGGGACAGAGATGATGAACAGAGAAAGATGGAGGGTAGTCCCCCAAAACAAGAAATGAATGGCCAGGCAGAGTAATCATTAAGGTCTGCTATTGACCAAGGGTTTGTGTCCTCCTACAATTCACACACGGAAATCCTTAACCCCAGTAAGATGGTATTTGGAGACGGTGGCTTTGGGAGGTCTTTAGGTCATAAGGTGGAGGAGGATGGGGTTAGTACTCTTCTAGGAGACACAGGAGAGAGCTTGCTTCTTTTCTCTCTCTTAGCCACGTGAGGACACATGGAGAAGGCAGCAAGCCAGGAAGCAGGTTCTTCCCAGATACCAGATCTATTGACACCTTGATCTTGGATATCCCATCCTCCAGAACTGTGAATAATAAACATTTCTTGTTTAAGCTCCCCAACCTATGGTTATTTGTTATAGCAGCCTGGAGAGACTAAGACAGGCTTCCTTCCTGGGTTGTTAATTTCTTAAAGATCCAAACCCCTTTACAGAGAGGAAATTGATCTTGTAGGGCAGGTGTGGGAAACACCCAGAAGAAAGCAACATTTAGCCAGAAGAGATGGAAGCCTACTGCTTTAAACCAAAAGAGCCTGGGTTTAAATCAGAAAGGACTGAAATGCCATAGTTCGCTAGTTTTAAGTTCCATTTCTTTGCGCTCTCCTTACCCGCAGGCAGGATTGACTCAGGGTTTGGAGAGGAGGACCCAATCAGTTGTAGAAAATAAAGGTATGTTTTCCCTGCATGTCTGAACATAGCGTGCTAAAATATATGTTTTACCTCATGTACAGTAATTACATATTTATTTGTGTGATTATTCAATTCCTCTCTAGCTCACCTTCTTGACTCTAAGCCCCCCGAGGGCAGGGGTTGTGTTTGCGGTTCTCACCGTTGGATTCAGCCCCAGATGGTGCACTTGGCACAATTCTCTGATTGTTCAGTGGCCCAGCAGTGACGCAGGAATTTAATATTTTCATCCCCATGTACCAGGGGCCTCCCAAATAGGGTAGTTGCATTGTGCTTTCTGTTACATGCCACCTAACGGAGATTCTTGGATCCATCTGTTGGCTATCCCGACAAATAGGAATTCTGACCTTTGATAGGTTAAGGCGAATAGTTACTGAAGGACAGTTAGAGATCTATTTAGCAGATTAAATCACTGCATTTAATTTACCTAAAAAACTAGAAATATATGATTTCTAGTATTGTCCGTATAGGTCAATTTCCCCCAAATTGCCATGGATATATAAAATGTGTTCTATTATTTATTTATTTATTATTATTAAATAGACTCATTTAAGAAACTAAGCTGAGGGGCACCTAGGTGGCTCAGTGGGTTAAGCCTCTGTCTTCGGCTCAGGTCATGATCTCAGGGTCCTGAGATCGAGCTCCACGTCGGGCTGTCTGCTCAGCGAAGAGCCTGTTTCCCCATCTCTTTCTGCCTGTGTCTCTGCCTACTTGTGATCTCTCTCTGTCAAATAAATAAATAAAATCTTAAAAAAAAGAAAATAAGCTGAAATACCCTAGCAACCCCTTGGACCCAAACATCTATAAAAGCAGATTTGCTGTGCTAAACTTTCCCTAACATACACACAATAAATGTGTAACCAGTGGTGTAGAGACTTGTCCTTTATGCCCCTTGACTACGTAACACAGTTTGGGGAACCTCAGATGCTTCACTGTTGAAGCGATGTCTTACAGAGTACACCTGTTTGTTACAGAAGCCGGGGCTTCTGTACTCAGAGCTGTGTGGCCCCCTCCACAGAGGAAAGATGGTAGCAGGCTTGGATGGCCAACTGGTCCCCCTTTGCTCGAGACTTTTCCCTGCAAGTCCCACCTTCTGGGAACCCCCTCAGTCTTGGGCAAACCAGAATGATCGGTCTTCCTCGAGACAGCACCCTCATAACTTCAAGTCACCATCTTTTTAAAGACAACTCCCTTAGTCCTAAGACATTGGGACTAGGTAACCTTGGGGAGGAGGAGATAGATAAAAACCATCTGAGACGTGGAGGTAGGAAAATTGGGTTTGAGAAATGGACTCAGTGGCTCATTGGGCACTTAATAGTCCTAATTTGGGGTTTCTCCAAGTCTCAGGTCCTCAGATGCAGATTCGAGTGAGGTAGATCATTCAAGAAGTGACTCCAGGAGGCACCCATAAAGGAAGGAAGCACTGAGAATCGGATTGAGAACAGTCAACCAAAGATGCACTATCATGCCCGTTAACTGTCGTGAGCACCTGCAGCCTCATCCCTTGTGGGAACCCCGGGACCCAGGACGGGGTTGGGGAGAGGGAGCGAGGTATTTGTACACCAATTATCATCTGCCCTTGGCTGAGAACTGCTCCTGGGGATGTGAATTCTCCAGGATCTGGCCTGCTCTGAGCAGAGCAGTTGAGTGGGTTCCCACCACCAGAAAGAGTCTGAAAGCCAAGAGATGGGAGCTTCCCTGGAGACACAGCAGTGGAAACACCTGAGGGACTTGAGGGCAGACCCAACCACATCAGCTGCAATAGCCCTGGGCAGGCACTTTCCCTTCTTGAGTTTTATTGTCTCCAATCTTGTGAGAAGCTGGGGTTTGGTGAGGCCTTCCCAAACTGTGAACAAACACTAGATTCCTTCTTTCCCTTTCTTTCTTCCTTTCCTTTCTCTTTCTTTCTTCCTTTCCTTTCTCTTTCTTTCAAAAGCATCTTAAAAATATTTTATTTATTTATTTGACAGACAGAGATCACAACTAGGCAGAGAGGTAGGCAGGAAGGGGGGTGGGAAGCAGGATCCCTGCTGAGCAGAGAGCCTGATTCAGGGCTTGATCCCAGGACCCTGAGATCATGACCTGAGCTGAAGGCAGAGGCTTTAACCACTGAGCCACCCAGGAGCCCCTTTCAAAAGCATCTTAAAATTTTTTTTTTAAAATTTAAATTCAATTTAGTTAACACATAGAGTATTATTAGTTCTGGGGGTAGAATTTGGTGATTCATCAGTTTCATATAACACCCAGTGCTCATTCCCTGAAGTGCCCTTCTTAATGCCCATCCCCCCGTTACCCCTTCCCCATACTCGCTCCCCCTCCAGCAACCAGTCTAGTTATGATTTACCTCCCTCTCTGTTTTTATCTTACTATATTTTTCCTTCCCTTCCCCTATGTTCATTTGATTTGTTTCTTAATTTCCACATATGAGTGAAGTCATATGGTATTTTTCTTTCTCTGACTGACATATTTCACTTAGCGTAATACACTCAGGTTCCATCCACGTTGTTGCAAATGGCAAGATTTCATTCTTTTTCATGGCTGAGTAATATTCCATTGTATCTATATACCACATCTTCTTTATCTACTCATCTGTTGATGGACATCTGGGCTCTTTCCACAGTTTGGCTATGGTGGACATTGCTGCTATGAACATAGGGGTGCACATGCCCCTTCGAGTCACTATGTTTGCATCCTTTTGGTAAATACCCAGTAGCACAATTGCTAGGTCATAGGGTAGCTCTATCTTTAACTTTTTGGAGAAACCTCCATACTGTTTTCCAGAGTGGCTGCACCAGCTTGCATTCCCACCAACAGTGTAAGAGGTTTCCCCTTTCTCCACATCCTCGCCAACATCTGTTTTTTCCTGAGTTGTTAATTTTAGCCATTCTGACCAGCTGGACACTAATTTCAAAGGACACTGAATCACAGTAAGAAGGTGGTTTCTGATTCCTGTCCAGTCCATCCAGAAACATGGACAAGAAAGTCTCTCCTGGGTACAACTTTTTCCTGAACATCTCTGATACTTTGCAAACTTTCCTTTTCAAGCAAAATTGAGCAGGTCTCAGCCTGAGTACAAAGCCCAGTTCCTAGAATGTAATAATGCTGTTTTAAATTTTGTATTTATTTATTTTAAAAGATTTTATTTATTTATTTGAGAGAGAGAGAGAGAGAGGGAGAGAGAGAGAGAGTGACACGGAGCTCGATCCCAGGGCCCTGGGATCATGACCTGAGCCGAAGGCAGACCCTTAACTGATTGGAACCAGTGCTCCAATAATACTCTTTTTAAAAATTTTATTTACTTTCGTGGTTAGTTTCTAACTGTAGTGTGTGACCTTCATCGTCCTTTAAACAAATTCCTCCTAAAAGATAAACCTTAAGTAAAGGACAGATGGGTTGTTAATATGGTAAAAATGAAGGTGAGAAATTGTGTGAAATAACCTTAAAACTCTCTCTTGCTTCACAAGTTCATTGTTTCTGGATTTCCTTGAGAACCTTGTTGTTTTAGGGAAACTCCTATTGTCGACTTTTTTTTTTTTTAAAGATTTTTATTTATTTATTTGACAGAGAGAGAGGTCACAAGTAGGCAGAGAGAGTGAGAGGGAAGCAGGCTCCCTGATGAGCAGAGAGCCCGATGCGGGACTCGATCCCAGGATCCTGAGATCATGACCTGAGCCGAAGGCAGTGGCTTAAACCACTGAGCCACCCAGGCGCCCATTGTCGACCTTTTTGATCGTTAAACTGCTTAGTGTGCTAGGCTTCTGAAGTCTTTCCCCTCTCGCTTGAGTGGCACCAAATAGAGATGAACTATGATTAATGGTTGTATAGAGATCGCTGGTCCTGGGCACTTTCCTGAAATCTGCTGTGGCAGGTTTCCTCAGCACCTCTCGCTTCTGCCTTGAGAGGGATTTTAATTTGGTCTCTATCATTGTCTGCATCAAACCGCAAGGAGGCATCAGCGGATTTGTGTTGGAAGCCAAAGAAGAGACACAGGTGTGTCCCCATCTCCTACTCATTTGCAGTTATGTTTGCGTTCAAAGATCCTTAAACAAAGAAGGGCATTTTGATCAGAAAAATTGATGGCTGTTTCAAGCCTTGATGTGCTGTGAGAAGAAAAAGCTATTTTCAAGACTAATCAACTGCATTTAACTTAATGGCTGAAAAGCAGAAAAATAAAATAATGCAGTGGCTTTAATAAAGGATGCTGTGATTCGAAGCTGTGTGTTCGAAGCAGTCAATTGTATGCATAGCAACTCTGAGAGGCAACATTTCCGAGAAATAGGTCAGATTCCGAGTTCCCACTGTATCCCACTAGAGGGCGCTCTTTAGCCGTATATTTAACATTGTCCTCCTTTTTGTAAAAATAATAAAAAAAAAATGAGTGTAGGGCTCTGAATTCTGATACAGTTCTTGTTGAGCATGTTATGAAATTTTCTCCCAGACATTGTTTTATTTTCGGCTTATATGTGTGAAATTCCACTTTAAGAAGTATAACATGATTCTGAATCTTTCAATATGTATAAAATCCCTGTGGTATTATGGTACAATAGAAGCAAAAGACATAAGTTTAAATTATTGTAATCCCATAGGTATCTTGGCTATTGTTTCTCTATATATGTTACTGCACAAAGAAAATTTATTGTAAATATTAATACCGTCTGCTTAGATCTTTTGTGGAATGACTAAGGGAGACAGTGTGGTCTAGGTGGGTGAGGAGAGGTATTCTGCAGGCTTTTCTGGGGCGATTTTCGTTGTCTATCAGGACGTTCTTTTAATTTGCTTTTCAGGATTTCAGTCTGTTGAGATCGTTTTGTCTTACATCCATGAAATCATGGCCTGCTTTTTCTTTGATTCCTGTTCTCACAGATCCTTCACCTTTCTCCTTGGGTTTGGGCTTCTCCCACTGCTGTGTAGGAAAAGCTGCTGTTCTTGTAACGGGGGATGCCACCTTTAGAAATAAATTATGACTTTCCCCTGTTTTCAGAAAAGAAGAGTAAATCAATCAATGGGAGTTTCTCAATTTATTTCACTGCATTACATTTTCCTTAAACTGCTACAGTTTAAGGCTATAGTTTAATAAGATATTGACATAAAGCAGACATGCAAAATTTCGTTATTTCAGGTTTAATAAATGGGTTTCCACGGTGTTCTCCAGAAGTCTTCATCTAAACATGTTTGTGAATTCTGACGTTGCCCTGAAATTACAAATCTTTTTAAAAAAATGTTTATAACGACACATTAACATAGGAAACGTAGGCTTTAATAAGGATTCAAACGACAACTATTTCGTGATTTAATTTGTAACGTGGAGGTAAACATTATGTCCCTTTTTATCCCTTCTAGAAAATCCTCTTCCTTCTCCAGAAGTCACCACTGTTCACATGTAAATGTGTATATTTTAGACATTTCCTATGTACATGGGAAATTTAAAAAGAAACCGTTAGCTTTCATTACTTTTACCTAATGGAATCGTAATCTGTGTATTGATATGTTGCTTTTTCCAGTTAGCAATTGCCGTAGTGATCTTTCCATTTCAATACCTACAGATCTACCTCAGTCTTTATAACCACTGGAGAATGTTCCATTGTCTGTATGGATGTACTTCCTTTATTTATCCAGAGAATGAGGTTGTATCCAGTTTTTTTTTTAAAGATTTTATTTATTTATTTGACAGACAGAGATCACAAGTAGGCAGAGAGGCAGGCAGAGAGAGAGGAAGGGAAGCAGGCTCTCCGCTGAGCAGAGAGCCCGATGCGGGACTCCATCCCAGGACCCTGAGATCATGACCTGAGCCGAAGGTAGAGGTTTAACCCACTGAGCCACCCAGGTGCCCCTCGTATCCAGTTTTTAAAGTCTTTGAAGCAACCTTGCAGAAGACACGTTGCTTATATATCCTTGGTGCCCGTGTGGACAGGTCCGTAGAATGCATCTCTAGGGGGGGTCCCTGGGTCCCAGAGCAAGCTTGCATTTTTTTATTGTCAGCATTACTATTGTCAGAATCATATTCTCCCACTTCTCATCCCCCAGTTATCACCTAATAAAACTCTGATCTGGAAGAGGGTCATGGAAGTTTCTGTGAGGATCCCCTAAAGCTTGTGGGAATGGGGGCCTCTGGGGTTGGAGTTCGTGAAAAATTTTGGCCTCCATTTCCTCAACGATATGCCAAGTCCAAACTGATGTAATTTCCTAGTGACAAGTGGCATTGGAGACCATTATTCTGATAAGGTAAGTCTTCCTTGGTTAAAGAAAAAAAAAATGAGAATTCAATTCTGTGAACATTGGTTGAGTACGTAACCCGCTTGAGCAGCTGGTCGGTTGCGGCTTGAAATAAGAGAGTTCAACAGAGGTCGTGCGCACAACCATGGGTGGCCCTGGCAGGGTGTAATCAGGTAAAACATTAACTAAACGTAATCCCAGGTGGGACAAGTGAGGGACAGAAAAATTTTAAAAACACAAAGCACTTATGGGGCTCGACCGCCTATTGAAAGGACTTGGTAATTGCCAACGCTAGGAAGTGACGTCCTCCTTCCTCCAGCTCCTTTCCTGGGATCCACAACCGTCTGATCACCATTTCTGGGAGGCGCCACCCAGTGCAGCAAAGACAAAGTCAAACAAGCTGAGTGTACCTATCAAAACATGTTCACATCCTTCTCCACGTGTCAAGACGTCAATCAACACCATTAGGCGATTTTTCTCCACAGGGCTCCATCATTCAGGTGTAGGAAAAGTAGCGAGGGGAATGGCTGGAAGAATTCTCGGTTCAGGAAGAAGTTTCTATTCATTCCTGAAGCGCACATTTTCTTAAGATTCTAAGCACCAGGAAGACGGCGATGGTGGCTGTTTTAGGATATTTGTCTTCCGTCCTGGTGAAAGTCATCCTTCCTAGGAGAATGGGCCAAATGTCTCCTTCTAAATCTAGCAAGAAAGAAGCAGAAGGCAAGTTGATGTTTTCTTACCAAAGATGGTTTGAAACTTCAGAATCTGGGATATATTTTAAGCATGACTTTTAACGGGGTGTCGCCTGGACCAGCAGGGTTTTGACAGGCCGAAGAGAGAGAGCATCTCCGAGGGAACTTTTGCATGTGGATACTGGGCGTAGTGGGGGGTCAGGAGGGACTCAGTTGCCTGCACTGGATAGAACACGAAAGTTTCAGAAGATCCAAAGGTATCATAATATGGGGTTCCCATCCCCAAACCTCATGGGGGACACTTGGCATTTCTTCTGGCTGCTCAAACCCTTTTCCTATTCTTTCTAGACATGAGGGGTTCTCCATGTTGTAAGTCTCTGTTATCTCCCATAGAAGGCTCATCCTCACAGCCTCTCTGGCCGCTCGAGGACAGCCACAGTCTGGCAACCACTGCAGATCCTGGGCTTCCTCCTGGTGAGACGAGCAGGCGCTGCAAGAGTCCACTCCGGGGGGTGAAGTGGGAGCCCCGTTCTGGGCTCTGGAGGCAGCAGCTACAGGGGCTTCAGGACAGTGTCCCAAGCCCACATGGTGATGCAGGTGCCATAAGCTACAGGTTCTGGGTCTTGAGGGGGATCCTGGTGGTCCCCCGGAGCGGTTCTGCAGGCCACTGTGGGCATTCTTCCTGGTTGATCTGCCTCCAAGTCCAAGTTCTCGGTCCCTCATGAGGATTCTCTGACTCCAAAATGCCCTTTATTAAATTCCTTTTCTACCGCAAATAGCCAGAGATAGCTTCTGTCCCAACTCTGAGTCCTGATTTTTAGGAGGAGTCCACCTGAGGAATGGCGGGAGAAGAGACGGGTGAGGTATTCGTGATGTAACTTGACATCGAGCACGTGCCCATCGGAATGTTGGCTGTAATACAGCTTAATTCCTCAGACAATTCATAAAAGAATACATTAAGCTTCTGAAAAATGAGATAGCTTCAGGATTCACAAACTTGCAAACACAATCAGATGTTTTTATTTCAGAGGGAGATGGGAAACGGTAAGAAGGAAATGCTCCGTGCTTTTAAACGTGTAGGAAGGTGGACCCTTGAGGATCCATGGCACAGACTTTCTGGAAGGACAGCTGGCACCGTGTGTGTGTGTGTGTGTGTGTGTGTGTGTGTGTGTGTGTGTGTATTAACCTTATATATCCATGTGCCTTGATCTAACAGCTTCCAGGCATTTATCTGGGGAAGTAACTGGACAGGCAGACAGTCAGACAGATGGAGATAACACAGCTTTAAGGCTGATGAGACTTTTTTGGGGGATGGAGCTTAGAAGCGTGTCCCCCTGGGTTCAGCCTGCCCGGGGAAAAGTCACACTGATCAGAGATTGCTGACTCAGAGGTGGCGTGGTGCTGAGGCAGAGAAGAAAGGGAGCAAATTGCACTTAGCTTTTTAATCCGTTTCCTCCCGCATGTGAGCGATGCGGACCAATGACTGTCACCCGCCCATCCGTGAGTGCCCTCCTCTGCGGGCGGGAGCCAGGGTGTTACAACGATAGTGGCTCCTCTGCAGGGAAACATGGCAAGGAGAGAATAAATGTTCCCTGCCCCTAGCATTATCATGTGATGCCATGTTTGTTTGAAAAATGTGTGTATGCTTGTGTAAATAGATACAAAAATCAGCCTGAGAGGGATGTGTGTGTGATAAGTAGTTTCTCCCTAGGTTGAGGCTATGAGAGAGTTTTCCAGGTTTTCTCTATTACTTGACTCTGGAAAATAAACCATCCTTATTTTTTTTGTGAGACAAAAACCCAAACTATATTTCTAGGAGAAAATGAAGTTTCTGCTCCTATTGTGTGTAATTCATACTTTATGTAAATGACATTTAATCATGCAGCAAGACTTTTCCAGTTCGCTAAACATGGACAATCCATAGGCAGAGGTTCCATGACGGAGGAATTACTAGATTCCTGTGTCCTTTCAGTGTTCTGATGTGAACCGAGGGCCCCTCTTCTCTCCCTGGGATCCCCTTTCAAACCCTGCTTATTAAAACCCATTTCTCATGTTTTCATTGTGCCTTGAGTGAGAAGTCATTCTCAGTGCGTTAATTTACAGGCAAACGCAGGGTTACAGGTAGGTATCAGAACGGAAAAATAAAGCCGTTTACAAATAATTACCCTTTGGGGGGACGTGAAGGCAGTAAATCTGAAATCTGGTAAGCCTGAATCCCAGATTTTGCGGAAGTGAGAGGTTGTTTCAGACGCAGTCCAGCTACATTAAAACGAAAACTAAAACAAAAACAAAACCAAAAGCCCCTGAAAAGATAAGAAAAGCAAAAAAAGGCAAGTGATTGCTGTAAGAAGATTACTGGTCTCTTTCACGTATCTTTTTATTTCTCCCCCGTGGAATCACTTTGCATTTAAGACTAAAACCAAACCGACTTAAACCCACACCTGATACATCAGTGAGCTTTAGGAGACAAGGACGAGGAGGGCTGTATCTTTTGTTTTCAGAATTTTCAACATCAGAACCTGCTCCTTCTAGCTCCTCTCCGTCCGCTGAGTTCCTGCCTTGCTGAGGGCGCACGGGAGACAGTGCTCTGATACCCGTTCTCTCTTCTTGCTTCTGGCAGAACCGCAAAGCCGTGTGACCTGAGTGATGTCACACCATGTATGGGTCCATCATGTGTGTGCGCTCTGATTTGGGGGTGGATTTAAGGATGGGCACCTGGCACAGTTTTTGCCATCATTCACATGGCTGGGGACAGGTGTTCTGTTTTTCATTAGAAAATATGTAAGGGGGGCACCTGGGTGGCTCAGTGGGTTAAGCCTCTGCCTTCAGCTCAGGTCATGATCTCAGGGTCCTGGGATTGAGCCCCGCATCGGGCTCTCTGCTCAGCGGGGAGCCTGCTTCCTCCTCTCTCTCTGCCTGCCTGTTTGCTTACTCATGATCTCTCTCTGTCAAATAAAAAAAAAAAAAAAGAAAATACATAAGGCGGGGCGCCTGGGTGGCTCAGTGGGTTAAGCCTCTGCCTTCGGCTCAGGTCATGATCTCAGGGTCCTGGGATGGAGTCCCACATCGGGCTCTCTGCTCAGCAGGGAGCTTGCTTCCCCCTCTCTCTCTGCCTGCCTTTCTGCCTGATTGTGATCTCTGTCTCTCAAATAAATAAATAAAATCTTAAAAAAAAAGAAAGAAAGTACGTAAAGCAAGAACAGCTGGCCACCATCCTGCTATCATAGGGAGCCGCTCATCCTGAGAGTGTGGCTGACGTAGGGGGCAGTCGGAGCCAAGAAGCACGGCTACCAGGTTCTGAAGAGATTTCTGAGCCCCCAAATCAGGCTGGGTGAAAATCCAGCTTGATCTTCAGCGTTTTCTTCCTTCCTTCCTTCCTTTCTTCCTTTCTTTATTTCTTTCTAAGATTTTTATTTATTTATTTGACACAGAGAGAGAGCACAAGTAGACAGAGTGGCAGACAGAGGGAGAAGGAGAAGCAGGCTCTCTGCTGAGCAGGGAGCCTGATGTGGGGCTCGATCCCAGGACCCCGGGATCATGACCCAAGCTGAAAGCAGCTGCTTAACCCACTGAGCCACCCAGGCAAGCCGATCTTCAACATTTTCAAGTATTTGAGTCAATTAATGTCTTTTTTCCTTCTTAAGTTTCTTTGGATTAAATTTTCTGTCACTTACAGTCAAAAGAGTACTCAATCTTGTCCCCAGTTTGTAGGTGTGGGATCTGAGCTTCAGGATAAAGCAATTTCCCCAAACCAACCGGCTTTGAACTCAGGTTGGTCGGTATCCCTCCAAGGCTGGTCAGTATTACTATGAAGACATCACTTACCCAGCTCTATTTCCTGCTGACCATGGCCAAAGGTGGGAGCCAAGCTCCGCCATCTTGGTACTGATGGTGAACCTGCAGTTCCCTCGAGTCCCAGGCTGAAAACACCGGTTGCATGGAGGCAAGAAGAAAAGGAACATTTCCTTGAACAGATTAATTTTTGGACTTGGTATTTACAATGAGCTCTTTTTGAGTTGGTTACAGCAACCTCTGTGGCTTATTTATTTGATCGCACGTGACTCTGAAGAGAAACCGCGTTGATTCGGTTTCCCGGTGACCCAGACAAACCGCATCATTAGGCAGTTGGTGGAGGTCTTCCTAATTACAAGAAATAAAGAGAAAAATCCGAGCACTCCTCCTTCCCCCTCCAACATTCTTTGCAAAACACGCCTTGCTAGGCCCCGGACTAGTTCATGAAAATGTGTCCCTAACAAAATATCGAAAAGGCAGAAGAGCCTGATGGAAAGAGTTTTATTGAGTGCCTCTGTGACAAAAATATCTTCAAAGGGAGTTCTATCAATTTTATTAAGCTACATTGTGCACTTGTACGTGACAAGCATATCAAGCACAATAGCATTTGAATTAGCAATCAAGTTTTAATAGTATTTGACACTTCCCCACCTTGTACTGGCAGAAACTGTCTCTCTGAGGAGAGATGCCATGAGAGGAAAAATCAGCCTCGAATGGAGAAATCGGTGGCGTCCAAAAGTTCATCTGTGAATCTGTGGCTTGTTGCTCAGGACATGGTCAGAAAAGCTGATTTAGCCTGTTTTATTGTTTAAGAGGCTTTGGTTGCTAATGAGAGTACAATGAACTGGGGTTAATTTAAGCCAAAGGGAGTTTACTGGAAGAATATTGGGAGGTCTGAATCAAAGGGAAGGTTGAAGGAACTGACTTGCCCCAGAGTGCTACAAAGCGGGACCCACAGTGATGACCGCCATCTTAACGTCCTTCTCAGGATTCTCCGCCCTGGCAAACAGGACCTACATTTGCCCTACATATACCCCACAGGTATAGCCTGATCTAGCTGTACCGTTTCTCACCTAAAACATTGTCATCACTTTCTCAGTGGCTTTACTGCCTTCCTTCTCCTCCCTGGTGGTCTGGAGGGATAATGTTGAAACCTAAGCCAGATCACATCATTCCTTCTAAAAGTTTCTTATGTTTTAGTAAATGGCTTGATCTGACTGATCCAGTCCCTGTCACTTCTCCAGCTTTCTCATCCATTGTCTATCCCTTCCATCCTTCTGTTCAAGCCACACTCACCTCCCCCTCATTGTTGCTTTAATACACCAGCATGCTCCTGCCCCAGGGCCTTTGCATGTGCTCTACCTTCCACGGGGAACACTCTTGCCAGAGCCTCTTTACTTAAATACAGCTTTGTCGGTGCAGTCTTGTCTGCTCACCCTCCAGAATAGGAACCACCTTCCCCTCTTCCTGTCACTATCTATCCCTTTTATCCCATGTTATTTTTCTGTGTGGCCGCATCACCACCTGTATTATATAAGACACTGACCTGTTTACAGTCTAACTCCCTTTCCTTGGATACAAGGTACTTAAATTCGTCTCTTTTATTCAATTCCACATCCTCACATCTGCATATATTAGTCCCTCCCTCATATTTTTTGGACCGAAGGAACGAATGCACGTATGAGTGACATGGGAACAGCCCTGTGCTGGGAGGAGTGTAACTAGTCAGCCCTCTTTCACCAGAAGGAATGAACTCCAGCAACTTTCCATTTCAATAATCAAATTCCAGGAAGGGGTTTCTGATGAGTATAGGATGGCTAACATGACCATATCTTGGCTAAAAGGGAACAAGACACTAGTCCCAAGAGCTTGCGCCGAAAGGAAAGAGACACTCCCAAAAGGAAGCTGCTCTCTACGTTCAAGCACGGTAAGGGATTCTTGATTCACAGGTGAGGGAGCTCTACCCACCAACACATGAACTGCTGCATAGAAGTGAAAAAAACTTTCTGTCTCCGTCAAGGATTCTTGGTGCTTCAAGTAACCAAAATCCAAGAAGGAATAGCTTAGACACAGAAGGCTTGTTTTTTTGGGCATACCAATCTGTGAGAAGGCAGTTACTAATACCTGTTCGGTAGCTCAGCAGTGTCAGAATTTGGACTGGCATGTCTGTGATCTTCTTGGCTTTTCCCTCATGGTCACAATATGGCAGCCGTGTGTCCAAGGTTCCTGCCATCCCACATTCTTCAAGGGAAGAAAGGGGTAGAGGACAAGGGGCAGAGTGTTTTTTCTAAGCACCTCTCTGTGATCACAGAAGGAAATACCTTTCCTAAGAGCTGTCTGAGACTTTCCATTTTCTCTTTTTAGCAAAACTATAGGGCCTAGGACAATGCCACTTATCCTTTCCAGGCTCTGTGTATAAGATCTTGGCAGTGGGTAGGTTGTTGGGGATGCTTTTGGGTGTCTGCCCCAGATCATCCAGCTAGAGGTACAGGAATTAATGTGGGTGGAGTTTTGTCTGATGCCAAAATCTCTTAGGCACCAAGTTTCATTGCGTCTTGGGAGGATGGCTCTGTTCTCCTTCTTGCTTTGCTTTGTTTTGTTTTGAGACGCTGTCCAGGCAGTGAAAAAAAGGGTCCTATATTGCAGGATCCTGTTGGTAGGAAATGTCCGGAATGGGCAAATCTATAGAGACGAAAAGCAAATTATTGGTTGCCAGGGGCTGGGGGCTTGCAAGAATGGGGAGGGGTGTGACTGTGAATAGGTGGGGGTTTCTTTTTGGGGTGATGAAGATAGTCTGAACTTTGACGGTGGAGATGACAGCGCAGCTCTGGGCATATACCCAGAATCGTTGGATTGTATACTTTGAAACGGTGGATTTTTATGGTATGAATTATAATAAAGTAGCTATTTAAAGAAAGGGTAAATGCCAAACATACACGGTAATTTTTGTAACCCCCTACATTTAAAAATATACCAGGAGCTTCAAACAACCAAAGTGTCCCCGACCTCTCGTGTTCTCTCAGATGTGGGGGGCACACTCGCCCCTGCTGGGCTCCCGGGGCTCCCACCTGTCCATTAACTTCCCTTGCTCTCCTTTCCCAGATCAGCACTCATTTCCTCTTACTCCTTTTAAGTCTCCTTTCTCGGTATTTTCCCACATGTCCTCACATATGAAAAACAATTTATTTCCCTTGCACTCTCATGACCTCATTAAATTGCAAATTCCACGAGACGGTACTCGACATGATAGCTAATATTGTTTCTACATAGTAGTTGCTCATGTGTTGCTAAGTGGAGGGCCGACTTATGAAAGTGTTGGAGAAGGACTCTAAGAAACGCCACAGTGAGTTGCACGAGGATGGAGAGTCTCAACCCAGAGCTGTGCTTGAGGACCTCTGAGCGGCTTTTTGGGTGCAGGTGCCTGGGCTTCGTGGCAGAGATTCTGAGTCTACTGGGATCGGAGGTCAAGGCATTTGAGCTCTCCAGGTGATTCTAATCGGGATGGGGGCTGGGACATGGCTTTTCAGCTGGGAGTGATGTTGCTTTGTGGGCGTATTTGGCAAAGTCACCACTTGGAGGGGAGGCGTCTGTGCTGCTGGCCTCTTGCGTGGAGAGATACTGCTAAGCATCCTCCGGTGCATAGGTCGGCCCCCCACAGCAAAGAATTATCTAGCCCCAAATGTCAGTAGACCCGAGCTGGGGACTTCTAGGTTCTAGGAGTCTGCAAAGACAGACCAACAGCGTCATCAGATTTTGACTGATGGGGCAGGTGGCAGGCTGGAACCCACATGGCTAATCACCAGGAATCATAGCTATGGTTCGACGTGACTTTGAGGTTGATCTCCTCATGCATTCCATAGATCCAGACCTCCTTTTGTTGATCATCTCATCTGAAGGCAAGACAGAAGTTACGTTGTTAAAATTCTTGTTATTTTCACAGACATTCTACAGCTGAAAGCTATCAGCTGTCAACCACGATGAGCAAATGCCTCTTCGCCTTCAAAACGAAGAACTTTTGACAATTACCACGTGTCTTTATTCCCTCGGCATGTTTTCAGAATTACTGCTTCCATTACGGAGCAAAACTTGGGTTACCACGTCATATTCCAGAAAACAGCACACTGTTACTGGTGATAAGGAGGGAACAGGAGATAAGAACAAACACCCATAGATTCAGGAGAGAAGTCTTTGTGGGCTGGAGCGAACCCTCGCATCGGATGCATATCGTGTGCAAACCACGGAGGCAACGAGCTGCCTCTCCACCTTGGGACAAATGTTGACTGGGCAGAATGTTGTTTGTTTGTTTAAAACCAATCACTTGATATGTTCTCATAAGCTATGCGAGAGATTGCTATCATGGATAATGAAAACAAAATGACAGGCAGATAAATTTAGTTGCCGTTTAAGAAATCTTGTAAGGTATTCTCAATAGTATAAAGATAAGGAAATCACATAATTGAAAGAGCTGAAAACAGCATTAGCTCTAGAGCATGTAAGGAGAGCAAGGAAATCAATCGTGGAACGCAGGAAAGGAGGGCGTTCAGATAAAGCCAAGCTCCCTTCGAGGAATAAAATTGCCCACTATGGAAGCCGGATGAACTAGCCCACAGGTTTCCCACCTAGGCTGCACGATAAAATCCCCTGGACACCTTTCAAAGCTCTTGATGGCCAGCCTGTCCTTCAGACCAATACAATCCGAACCCCTGGGGGTGGGGGCAGGAAGTTGCGTGTTTTAAAGCCCAGCAGGTGCTTGCCATGGGCAGCCATGTTGGGACCCGCTGGTAAGTGGTTAAGTGTTTTCTCTCCTTTCTCACTGTGGTACAGGTGTGGCCTCTTGGTTCAGGTCACATTATGCCCTGTTGTTCTTCAAACCTTGAGCACATAGAAATACTTCATTTCAAAAGAGTTTGTGGCAAAGTCATTGGACAGCGTTGTGAAGCCAGTGGCAGCGAAGTCTAGTAGCAGCCGTGACCATGGTACTTGGAGGTAATGTCTTCATGAGAAAGTCTCTCTAATTCCTCTGACACAGCTTCCCTTGACTCCTGCTTATTTATTTATTTTTCCAGCGCTTTTCTCTAGATTTTCCCTCAGTTTGGGGGACTTCCTGATTTCCTGCCGAGAATTGCATGGCTCCCAAGTAAACCAGATTTGGCTCCCGTTGCTTGCCGCCAACAGTTATTGGATGTTTTTCTTGAAATTGACAGATTGAAAGAAAAAGTACCTGTTTTGGCTTCATCTCAAGTAACGATATCCATGAAATCCTTTTAGATGTGTTAGGTACTTTTTCTGAATAGATGTGAAAAATAAATACATGATAGAAGTAAGACATTCCTATACCACTGGAAACTGTCTTGACTCCCACTGGCTCCCATGTTACCCTTTGGGAAAGTCTCGGTTATGATTCTTTTAGTGCAGTGAGTAGAAGGCAGATCTGAATAACTTAAGCCAAAATAAGGCATTCATCGGGGTTTTTCATAAGATCAAGGAAGCAGCCATGGGCATAGCAGCCATTGGGTAGCTAGGGACTTAGTTAGGATTATGGCTCTTTTCTCTCAAGTGTTCCCAGTAATGTGGCTTAGCACCAACATCTCCAGTTGAAATTTGCAAATATAGGGGAGGACGAGGTTCAGCTGTGATCAAGAAGGGCGGATCATGGAGTCCATGCAGCTGCTGGGGACCTTGGTCCATGTCTAGAGGCAGTCCCCAAGGCAGGCTCACTGATTTGAGCAAGGTAATCCTCTGAAGAAGTGCCTTCCACATTATAGGAAAATACTCGGGAACTGGAGGAGACGGCCTATAAGGCAAGATACGTCCAACTCTAAGTGACAATAAAACAACAGGGATGCCTGGGTGGCTCTGTTGGTTGAGCACCTGCCTTTGGCTCAAGTCATGATCCCAGGGTCCTGGGATCGAGTCCTGTATAGGGCAGGGAGCCTGGAAACCTTCAGTGGCTTCAGCAACAGTCCTAGGAGAGTCTCTGTGGTTAGGCAAAAGTAGTGTGCTCACCTATGAACCAATCGCTGTGGCCCTGGAAAGCTTGGACTACCCTGAGCGGCCAGGCTGAGCTGGTTACAGGTGGGAGGTCAACTCCTGTCAAACCATATGGGCTGAGACAGTGGGTGAGCTGGTAAATACTTAGCAAATGGCTCTGGGGGTGGGGGTAGGGGGCATTTTCATGTGCAAACACTCCCAGCACGGTTGATTTCAAACTATCTGCATAATCTCACACAGTTTAGGAAGTTGCTAACAACTTAACAGTCAACCTTCATGAGCCAGAGAGATAATTTCCTCAAGGAAAATAGTCATATTATACTACCCACACCGGAGTAATGGGTAATAGAGAATCTTCTATTTATTTTGGTAAATACCTATTGAGGTCTATTTTCACAAAAGTACGAGGAATTAGGTTCTAGAAGAGAACTCATTGATCCTTCAACAAATATTTATTATCTACGAAGGACAAAGCCTACCTGAATTTTGGGATACAGAAATAAACCCCTCATTTAAGGTGGGAAGCTGGTGCATAACACGAGGTTGTAAAACATATAGGAAATGCTCTGGCAGAAGAGAAGTATTTGTGGAGTTTCACAGAGCAGGACTTATTTTTTTTTTCCAAAGATTTTTATTTATTTACTTGACAGACAGAGATCACAAGCAGGCAGAGAGGCAGGCAGAGAGAGAGAGGGAGGGAGGGAAGCAGGCTCCCTGCCGAGCAGACAGCCCGATGCTTGGCTCAATCCCATGACTCTGGGACCGTGACCTGAGCTGAAGGCAGAGGCTTTAACCCACTGAGCCACCCAGGTGCCCCCAGAGCAGGACTTATTTGTGCCAGTCCTAGAAAGATGAATGGGCATTTGTCAGACTAATGGAGCCAGGTGGGGTGGGACGTAGGGTGTGAAATAGCTCTAAGTGATTTCAGGTGGATTCAGGTGGAAGAAGGGAGGAAGATAGTTGGGCAGAACCTTGCCTAATATGTTAAGGACTTCGGATTTTGTCCTGCTGGTGTTGAGAGAGAAATGAAGGTATGTCAAGCAGGCAAAAGGGTCATGATCAGTTGGCGTTTTGGAATGGTCTCTCAGGCAGCTGTGTGGAGAACTGATTCTTGTGGAAGGAAGCTGAAAACAAGATCCATAGGAATCCAGGTGAGAGAAGGTGGGAGGAGCAAGGAGAGGGAATGGAATCAACATGGTGGCCATGGGGGTGTGAGGGAGAGACGAATTCACAAGAATGCTTACTGTTCTGGTTCAAGAGTCGTTTTAACACACTGGGAAGCCCAGGAGAGAAATGTAAAGCCTACATGCCAAAGAAACGAGGTCTTAGGAAAAAAAGTAAGTCATCGATTTAATATTATAAACTAAAACAATGAGTGGTCAGGAAGGAGAAAGACCAGTATTGGTTGGCACAACTAAAAAAGTACTTTAAGAAGCAGAGTGAGATGGGCTCTAACTAGTAGAGGCTGCATTTGCCAGAGTGAACCAGAGACGGTGGTGCAGCCCCGACTTCTGACTTCTGGGTCCGGGGCTCAGTAGTGACGTCGGAATGCCATCTTCCCTCCCCCTGCTCTCTCTGCTTGTCTCCAGGTTGATTCATGCCCAGAGAGGGGGAAAAAGAAAAGAAAAAAAACCTCCCCTTTTTCTGGATAAAGGCGATCTGAGATTTCAATTTTTGACATATTGCAAGTTTGAAAATGCATGTTTTTCTATCATTCACAACAAAATAATAATTTGGCTGGTTATGGAATTCTCAGTTGGAAAGAAATACCCTTGCATTTTGAAGAAATGTGTTGTCTTTCAGTTTGCAGGATAGCAAACTGTGATGGTGCTTTTCTTACACCCTCTTAAAAATCTCTCTCTGGAAAGTTGTTGGGGTTTGAAATTTTATGATGGTATAATGCGATGTGGGACTTTGCTCAGTTACAGAGGTGGATAACTGATGGGTCCTCGAAACTGGTGTTCTTCCATTTGGGGAAAATTTCTTGATTAATTTCTTACGTTATTTCTCCTTTTCTCTTTTAAGTTTTTGTTATTATTGTTTCCTAAAACTCCTATTATTTGGAATCTTTAATTTTCTTCTTAATATTTTCTCTCTCCCTTGTCTTTTTTTTTTAAAAAATTCTCTTTTCTGGGAGCTTTCTCATCATTATCTTCCAATATATATTGGAATATATAATATTATCTTCCAAACAATCTCAATTTTTCATTGCGACACTGTATCTTCTAATTTCCAGAACTATTTATTGTCCCCTGGGTTTTCCTTTTTAGGCATTGTAGTCATGCACACCATATCTTTCTGAAGATACTTCAGTATTTTGGACATTAAAAAAAAGATTTTATTTATTTGAGAGAGAGAGAGCAGGGGCTGGAGCAGAGGGAGGGGGACAAGCAGACTCTGTGCTGAGCCCCATGGAGCCTGACTTGGGACTTGATCTCACCACCCTGAGATCATGACCTGAGATGAAATCAAGAGTCAGACTCTCAACTGACTGAGCCACGTAAGCGCCTCTAATTTTTTCTTGCACATTATATCTAGTCTTTGTTTTCTCATATTTCCTTCTTTCCTCTATTTGTTTTTATCTCCGAATTTTATCTTCGAGGTTTTGATCAAATATATGGTGATGCTTGGATATTCCTTTTATCTCAAAATGAGGCAGTCAAAGCAGACTCCATGCTTTATGTCTGGGATTGATCGTGTTGACTGGCGAGGCTCTGAGCGGGGACAATGGGCAATGATTTGCCTGTTTCAATGAAGGAGCGCAAAATGTCGGTATCTGTAGGTATTTTTTCCCCCCTCTTGGACAGAGCATACCCCTCCAAATGGAAACAGTGAATCTCTCACTTGAAAAGGAGATGAGTATTGAGCAGGAGCCCAGACTGGGAGCTGAGCAGAGGAAGGACTTGTCAGTGTGTTTGCTTGTATCATAAAGGGGTCTCACTTTCACTTTCTTTTGTGACTGGTTTTGTCCGGTCTAGAGCCTTTAAACTTGTGCCTGTAGTCTTTCTCTCCTGCGGGAGGAAGGTGGAGAGGGAGGAATGCCTTAAAATTTTCCTGATTTCACTCCAAGTCTGTCTGGTGCCTCCTGGTCTTGAAGCTCTCCAGGATCCTGGAGCTTGAATTGGCTTCACACTGACATCCCTCTACCCAGTCTCTGGCTGATGGGGAAGTGGTGGAACCTCAACCACTTGTCACTTGTTTATCCCATTCCCTTCCATTTCTCAAAATTTGGCTGACATTTCCCTCCTGTCATTTTCTATTCTCCCACTCTCTTTGTCCTTGTGAGTTTATAATTCTTTAATCCCTGTACTGTCATTGTCATGGGGTTTTGAGAAGGAGAGAAGACAAACAGGTGAATTCAACCCACCATATTATCCCGGAAGTTCCTCAATATACTTTCTATTCATTTTTAATGTGTCCATCCCACTCCCCTCCCTCTTCACTGCTGCTTCAGACTCTTGGGGCACCTTCATTGAGCTATCCTTGATGACGTCTTGTGAGTCTTTTCCTGGTGACTATTTCACAAGGTCGGAATTCAAGAGTGCTAAGGTTAGCCCCACCAAGTGCACAGTAACACCAGCTTTGGAAGAGAAGCTGGTTCCTTGTGACTGCTCAGCTCATCCTCATCTCACTCTTTCCCAGCAGGAGCTGGGAGAAGAGGGAAACGGGGCAGGATGGAAGAGGCTATGTAGATCTTTGTGACAGATTCTGTAGTCTTAAAACAAATGCAAATGGGAGTCACAACATGGCTTTCCATTTTGCAGTTTTATTGTAGTTTGAAAATATGCTGATTTTTTTTCCTGATAAAATCTTTTGAAAAATATTCTAAAAATATTTCAACATTGTAGAAGGTCAACATACACTTTCTTAGTCTCTTTGTCCTCTACTCCTATGCCTACCCATTATGAATTTGGTGTGTATCCCTTTACACCTCTTAAATTATGCTTGTACTAACACATATTCATTCATTCATTCATCATGGTTTTTGTGTCTCTATTATGTGATGTAGAGATGTAGCAGCATGTTGGTGAACAGGACAGGCCAAATTCCTTCCCTCATGAGGATATACATTCTAGTGAATGTATTAAACTTTAAACATTCAACACGTGCACATACACAAAGACACACAACCACATACACACACATGGAGACCATAGTATACACGATGCTCTGTAAGCTCCTTCCCCCACATTGTCATCTGGTACATCTTTCCGTATTAGCGTCATAGATCTTCTCTATTATTTTTAATGGTTGTGTGACATTTCATTATATGAATGTATCGTTCACTACTCTCCTAATAATGATCATTTAGGTTATTTCCAATATTCTGCTATTACAAACAATGGATCAAGCATGATTTGTTCAAATACTCTCCTATTGATCGATCTTGAAGTGTTTCCAGCTTTCTATTAAAAATTTTTTATTGTACAGACAACTTTGCAAAATTGATTTTATACATCTAGTTTTGTACCTGTGTGCAAGAATATTTAGACTGTATATGTTCCTATAAGGAGAACATGGGGGTCACATGGAAAGGCATTATACATTTTGAAGCTATTGCCATATTGCCCTAAAAAAGTTTGAGCTTATTTATACTCCCACCAGTGGCAGACTGTGCCTGGTTCTGAAAAAAGGAGCTTTTGACTGTGTGGTGGTTTTCTTTCATTTTGCCATATTACCTCCCCCCACCCCCATTTCCCTGGTTAATTTAAATGTGACTATTGCAGGACTGTAGGCTTCCAGACTCTGCTCGATTCATGCCTTCTGAGATTTCTTATCAGACCCCACAGCACCTACTACTTTCTCAAAGCAATGTGTGCATTGATACCTTATCATTTTCCTTCCACCAGATCCTGAACAAACAAGCTAAAGAATCTTTGTCTCAGACCTCTCTTTGGGGAAGTCATTTAAGGAAAAAAAAATCTAAGAAAATCCCCAAACTATATATCTACATATCATCCTAAATCACTTTTCATCCATAGTAAAATGTTATCCTTCGCTCCATATTTAGGAAAGCAAAGAAAATTTTACGTATAAGGTCATCTCTATCCACGATCTCAATAAAAGCCTTTTCAAAGAATTGTATGCAGGCGGTGGCATGATTGGATTATAAATGAATATGCATTACTAGACCTGAGAATTAAAGATCTCTGAGTCTGGTGATGAGGAAAGGCAATGTTGGACAACCCAATACTAATGGCAGTCTCTCACGACAACCTCCAGAAGTTGTCTCCAATAACCTTCCTTCATTTTGGATAAGATATATTCTGTAGGGTTCCTCAATTGGATCCTTGCTCCTTTAATCTATTTTTCTCTAAGCACATCCAAATTGTGTTTGACTTAACCAAGCAGCTCTACTTTAATTTGTCAGCATGATGTGATGCGTAACCCAAATGGATTTTTAGGCTCATCAAACGTCGATGCTATTTGGTTCAAAAGCAGAGTGACCTTTACAACTCGGACCATGCATTGCGAATCTAAAATTTGAGACCGGGATTGGAAATTCTCACACTATTTTCATTTCATTAGAGGAGAAAACAGAATTCAGCTGGACACATGCACTAAAATTAGATTCTTAAATAAACAGCCCGGATCTTAATAATTCATGCGAAGACGCCGGGAAAAAATGGGGAAAATAATTGAGCAATGGCAGGCAAATACCACGTCGTTTTGCACTGCCTCAAACTAATCACCGGCACTGTATATCTCTGATACACAGGTTTATTAATGAAACAAAAAGGCAACTAATAGGGATAAATAATACATCCTATGGAATTCACACATTCTGTGTATAATGGGGATCAGTGACACCTATCAATTCATTTTTAAATCAGGTCATGCATATTTCGCTCAGTCTGCAATTTGTCAGTCTCTGCTTTTTATTCAACAGATGCTGTGGTTTGCTCTGCTTAAAAAAAAAAAAAGCAGTGTAGCGAGGATCCAGGTGAAATATAAAAGTAATTACAAAAAAAAAAAAATCAGCAAGACTAACTCTGCCCTCACAAAGGAAGCCTAAAAAGTGATATATTTGTTCATTTATCATAACTAACGTGAACTCGGCTTGGAGATTTAGGGGAAGAATTCAGCAGTGCCATTAAAGAATGAAGACATTTTGCAAACTTCCTTTTTTTTTCCCTTCTACAAACCTATTAGGATATTTATAGCTGAGGACGAAGAAAAATTAGTTTCATCAAGAGGAAGGAGTTGTCAAGGAGGGTACGGGAAGCCGAGGGTCAGCATGTTGGTAGAGGGGGCGGGCAGGGAAGAAGGGCATCCTTCAAACTAGGAAACTCGATTGAATAGAGGTTTCTAAAAAAAAAAAAAAATAAATAAACTAAAAAACAGCCAGAAAAATAATTAGCGGATTCCCGTAAATAGACGTCATTAGCTGTAGTCATGTCTATGACACATAAATAACCGTTGAAAACAATAAAACTCCTGGTAATGCACTGTGCTGTAATATTGATGGTCGCATGTGGGAAGCCTCTGACAGCTGTTAAGCAGATGTGGCAATTAGCAAACCGTATGGTCATGCCGGTAAGATTATTATGCAACACGCTCCCCAGCAAAATCAGGCGACTTCCTTCTTTGTGTGGCCCTACCCACGTGGAGAGTCAGGGAGTCTGACGTTCCGTTTGAGCGAAGCCCTTAGCTGGGATCGCCCGAGCCACATACGTGCGCGCGCGCGCACATATACACGTACCCGGTTCTTGATGTCTTCTGAAAGATTTAGAGAAATTCAGAATTTAAGCAAGAACAATATCAATTCAGCTGTGTAGCAGAATCTTCAATTATAATCGCTAATGGACAAATTGAGAGATAAAAAGACTTTTCTATCATGTTGAAATTCAAGGAACAGTTTTCAGTTAGGCTTAGGATATAAAAGGGAGAAGAAAAGCGACTTTTCCTTGATGTTAACATTGCCGAGAAAGATGAGAGGAACTCCGCTTTTTCATTATCCTGAAGAGATGCATAGAATGCCGCATATTTAAATTATAAATCAGGTCGCTATCTGCCAACTGAAAGCAATATCAATTAGAACTTAGGTGAATTAAGCTTTAAAATGCCTTATATTTAATGACAAAAGCATGACTGTTAATCTCCGCAGCCATCAAAGGAATAATTTAAGGCAGCAAGAAATCAGAGAATGATGTCACAAATATAGGCCCTTGCAGCTTTTTGGATAGTATTATCGTAATTAATGTACTTCGAATGACTTTTTTGTGGGTTATGGGCTTTCACAAAAGCATTTATTGCGGGCATAAAATATAAAACTCTAAAGAGTGGGTTTGACTCAGGTTGACTGGAGGGTCCTTACCCTTTCTGCTACAGTAATTCCTGTAAAATAATAGTTTCATTTACAGGCGCAATTTATAATGTTGAATTTATGCCAGTTCGTCTGATATAAATCATGGTAATAGCATGATCTATTGTATGTCACTTGAGCGAATGCAAATTAAATATCGTTAAATTAAAGAAAAACTGTTAAAATAACATTAGGTTGTAACTAGAGCTACCGCACTAGAGGAAATGTGGGGTTAAGGATGAAGTTTCACTACTGTAGGTCTTGATCTAATCCCGGGACTGTTGCCGAACGCAGATACAAGGACACAGATAAGTCAATAAGTGAGTAAATGGTAATGTGGAATTATGGAAAAAGTCATAAATCCATTCCAGAGAGTCCTTTCCTTTTAATTTCTAACAGAACTCTAAAAATTATATAGCTGTTTTTTTTCCTGTTGGATTTTTTTGCTTACTGCAATACTTTAATGTCAAATTCAGCAATGGGAAAATGAAGTTTCTTTTTAAATTATTTTGCGATTTTTTTCTTCTTTTTTTGGACTCAGATTTTTTTCTTTTTCTCCCCCCCCCCCCCCCCGCCAGCAGCACCTTCAACAAAGCTGTTGTTTATTTACTTCTCCAGACCCCAGCACCTTCCTGTTAACAGGCCCAGAGAGCATAGTGGGGTTAGCTAGTTAGTTCCCTGGATTCTTTTCATTGCTTTTATAGGGATCGATCGTGAGACCGAAGCAGGGGGCTGATCACAGCTTCAATTCTTGAATGTGGTTCTAGAAGGCCTGGTCATTAATAAAGAGGAGTGATTCAGATTATCTACCGGACCAATCTGCTTCTTCCCGCAAATCAGATTGTCTTCATTACATTGCAGAACTTGATTACAACTCATTTGCGAAGCGGACCAGAGCCACTGGGTTAAGATAAATATGGGTTGGGGGATGGTCTAGCCGGGATGGGAGAGGGAGTAAGAGAGGGAGCGGGAGAGAGAGACTAAGAAACAGTGGGTACAGGCAATATTATTTTCCTTTTACATGGAAAAAGTATATTACAAACGGTTTCATCAGTGAATCCACACTTAGGAAGGAATAAGTTGGAATTTTGGGGTGTGTGTGTGCGCATACGCGCGCGCATTCCGTTTCACGTGTAACCCAGCACGTTGTCAGAACTCAATAAATGTTGATGGATGACAGGGTGACATACCCATTATAACATCAATTAATTTGCTGTCAAGGAAAAGTGGGCCCTTCAAATTATCCAGCCATAATTGCCTTGGCTTTGCTAACTTTTTCCCCCCTTCCATAACAGGTTATGTGAATAGTTATCAACACATACGTCTCAGAAATATTCAATAAAAGGCTGCATTTTCCCCCACATGCCATGGTAGAAAAAAAAGAAGATATAATTTATGGCGGTGACTGGTTGCCTGTGAAGATGTGAATGTGGGGTTATCCGGATGGACCAAGGACGCGGTGGGGGTGTAAACTGAGCGCGAAGATAAACTACAAAGCTCACATTAATTAAGCACTTGGCCGACTGTGTGCCAGGCATACACTAACCAGGACTGGGGTGATGGAAGTGAAGCAGCTACTGTGGGTACAAAATCTGGGGGGAAAGGGCATTTAAAAAAATTGTAATTGGCATAAACCGTATTTCAATGAAATATTTAAAAAAATCAAAATTAATATAAACGTCCATAATGAGCAAAATATCAAAATTTTAAATAAAGGCAAGATCACGAACAGTGCTGTGTGAATCCATATTGGAGCCGGAGTCTAAAGGGAAAATGGGCATTTCCATATGCCTGCTTTTATGTATTTTTTTAATGGTTAGTTTTTTCCCTCAGAACATTAAAGAAGTTGAAAAAAAAATACAAATTGACTCGTGGGTATGTTAAAACTCATAACATTAAGTTTAAATTTTATTTTTTTTACTTATATTTATATATGATTTTTATTTTATATATTTATTTTATATAGCTAAATATACTTATATATTTATTTTATTTAGTATTTTTATTTATAAATAAGTATATTTATATTTATTCATTTTTATTTTATTTTTACCCCAAGCTGAATTGATCATAATTTCACTTTTCTGCCTTTAATGGAAACAATCAATAGTGTTTTCAAAATCTAATTCGGGAAGAAAACTTAACAATTAAAAAATACGTACGAGGGGGCCTATGGAAAGCACATTTTCTCTTTTGCCTCCGGCTCCAATATGGATTCACACGGCATTGTTCCTCGCGCTATTTTTATGTAGAATTTTGGTATTTTGTTCATCATGGATCTTTTCTTCTAATTTTGATTTTTTAAAAATATTGATCAAAATATGATTTATGTTGATCGCTCAGCTTTTTTGGCATCCCCTTATATTTGCCTAAGGCAAGTGCTTTGCCTGCCTCACCTAGTTCCAGCTTTAAGGTACTACATCTTATTCATGTAATCTTTCAATACACTCAGAGGAAGGCCTTCTTATGTGTGTTTTGCCGATGAGGAAGTTGAGCGGTAGCACTTTTGGGTGCCCCGACCCAGTCCTTAGGCATTCCCTGGTCTGCCAAAGACTCGTTGCTGGCCTCTGTGACTCTCAGCCCCAGGGCCTTTGCTGGTTCCCAGAGAATGTTCTGTCGACAGAGAGGTTAAAGAAGTTCTGCTGTGTGAATGCCCTGGGGGTAGTCTTCCCCCACTGACTAAGATAAATCTCCCAGTCTCCTTGCAGTCATCTTCTGGAGGCCCCCAGCCCCAGCGGGAAGGAGTCCCTTTGCCCCTTACTGAGTAACAGCTCCTTCATGCTCTCCACGCTGGGCTCCCTCCCTCCCCTGTCTGGCTTCTTACAGCCCAACCCGTGCTTCTCGGGATTATCTCCCAAATAAGCTACTTCCACTCCAAACCTATCTCAGGATCTGTTTTGGGAGAGCCCAACCTGAGATACGGAGGCACAGACGTGTGGGTTCTGCAATTCATTGAGTTAAATACATTGAAGGTATGATGGGAAATCAGAAATTCTCACCAAGGGAGTCAACCTCCAGAGTGTATGGTCTTACCTACATTCTGACACTCAGTTTGGGGAACTAGGCCTGTGGGCCAGATTTGGCTCCCTGCCTGTTTCTATCCGACAGTGAGCTACGAATTGTTTTTACCTTTTTAAGTGCTCAAAAATAATAATAATAAAAGAAGAATTGTATTTTCCGACATGAAAATGATGTGCAATTGAAATGCCAGTGTCCACAGATAAAGTTTTATTGGCACACAGCCCCGCCCAGGCATTTACATATGTCTGGGGCGCTTTCCTGCTACAGTGGCAGAGTCGATTCCTTACCGCAGAGACGGGATGGCCTGCAAAGCCAAAAATGTTTGCAAACCTTTACAGAACAAGTTTGCTGAGTCCTGTTCTACTGCTGTTTTGGGTGGCCGTAGATAAGTTTCCTTACTAACTTCTCTGAATCCTGGATTTTGCAAATGCAAAATGGAGATAAATAATTGCTCCCCACGGTACTTTTGAAGATTTCACATTTGAGGGAGTATTTGCAAAGCTCCGGGCACGCAGTTCGCCTCCCAGAAACATGATTTCCATCTCCACCCAAATATTATGAAAATATTGTGATTTAAGTTGTCTCTTCGCCTATGAAGGTCCTCCTTAGTAACCTGCAGATTTTTCTGGTGGGTTGGTCTAGGGGAGCATCTGCATTCCAGAGGTAATTGTGGGCCTAATTGCCTGTTAGCTGCGGATTCCTTTAAAGCTGGGGAAGACATGGGAAAAGCCGAAAAAAACAAATGCAGGAAAACAAAGCAGCGTGGAGAACGTCGGGGGTAGCTTGTGAGAAACTGGAATCAATATTCAAAACGCATGCGTGTCTCAATTTTTCTTTGTTACTGTGCCACTGTTTTGAAAAGTCTAAATTATGCTTGCAAAAACTTAATGTATGCATACATATGTATGAAAGTATACAACTTAGTGGCGACGAGACAGCCGAGCATAACAGTAGGTTTTGCTTTGGGGCGCCTGGGTTAAGCCTCTGCCTGTGGCTCAGGTCATGGTCTCAGGGTCCTGGGATCAAGCCCCGCATGGGGCTCTCTGCTCAGCAGGGAGCCTTCTCCACCCCCCCCCCCCCCCCCCCCCCGTCTGCCTCTCTGTCTACTTGTGATCTCTCTGTCAAATAAATAAATAAAATCTTAAAAAAAAAAACCAGTAGGTTTTGCTTCGAGAAAGAGGCTGAAGCAAATTTTAAGACTCGTTTCCTTACACGAGTCGAGTGGTGGGTCCTTCCAGCCCACCCTTCCCAGATGTCTTAACAGACTCATGAGAACTGTAAGGGAGGCTTCTCCGTTTCTCTTGAATTCATCTCTTTTCAGTCATTCCTCTGGTCCAGGCAGCTTTTCTCTCTCTCCTGGCTTATGGCTTCCCAACCTGGTCTCCTGCACTCCAGGGGCTTTCAATGGGGCTAATTTTGCTCCCCAGGGGATTTTTGTTGTTGTTCTCATTACCAGAACTCTGCGGCCCCGAACCTCATGACTGAGAAGCCCCTCATGACTGAGAAGCCGCTGGGGTCATTCCCTCCTGCCGGCTCTCAGTTGGGCAGCCAGAGTGGTTTTGTACTTTCAGAAATGTACGTCTGATCATGTTGCTTCCTTGCTTCAGACCCGTATTGTGTTCTCAGAGCTTGCTTGGTAAGTTCTGAGTCCTTATCCATGACTACAAAACCCCCTGTGCCTGTTTCTTGCTTATCTTTCCCCTCATCTCTTTGGTCATCCCCCCGCCCCCCCTTTATTCCTTTCCTTTTCTTTCTTCTCTTTTTCTCCTTCCTCCCTTCTCCCTTTTTTCCTTTCCTTTTCTCTTTCTTTTTCTCCTTCCTCCCTTCCCTTCCTCCCTCCCTCCCTTCTTTTCTTCCTATCTTCCCTTTGGATTTATTTTTAAGTCATGTCTGCACCCAATGTGGGGCTCAAACAACCCCGAGATCAAGACTTGCACACTCTACTGACTGAGCCAGCCCGTCGCCCCCTACTCTAACTTTCTAAATGCATGATGCATTTGCTCACCTGTAGGACTTGGCATAAGCTGTTTCCAGAGGCTGAGTCACCTTTCCAGAGCCTTCTTCACCTCTTCCTGGTCAGCACCTATGCATGAATGATGTCAAATATCAGTTTACAGATCAGCTTCCTTCCACGGCAGCTATCATCTCTCCAACGTGTTTATTCCCTTCTGCTGTAATCGCTTCCTCAGTGATCTCATTCCTATTTGGACTCAAAGCTCTCTGAGGGCAAGGATTGTGTCTTTTTCCCCCACTATGACATGTGCAGTGTCCGGCACCCAAAAGTCTGTCAGCAAATATTTTGTTGATGAATGGAGTGCTTATGCTAATTTGTGTGGAGCCGGCGATTCAGAGTGGTGTTAAGACACGTACAAGTGTAGATCGATGTGATAATTCATACTTCTGAGTTGTGATAATACTGACTTGCCATGTAGTCCTATCAGCTGACAAATAGGGAGAGGAAGTAGAAATGTGAATTTGAGCAACACCAAGTAATGGCCTGTTCTGGATCCTATGCAGGTGATGCAGGAGTAGTACTGTTTTATTTAAAAATAAATCATTTTTATTTATATTACATGTTAAATATTTAAAAATATATAAAATATCTAAAAATAAATATTAAAAGAAATTATTTTTATTTAAAAGTAAATCATGATTTTTATTTAAAAAAATCACTAGGCAGTAGGCATCGTCACTGTCAAAAATTGTGGAAGGTCTAAGATTTCACTTTGCTCGCAAGCTAACAAGTGAGACTGCAACAGGTTCATAGACGCTGGCAGAAGACACAAGACTGCTGGGTCAGAGACAAACGAGTGTATTACTCACAGCACAGCCGGCGGCATGAACTTCCTTTTTGTGTCTCTTCCCCTTGCTGTCAAGTCCCAAGTGGGCAATGTAGAGTGACCTGGGGTAGATTTTGCACACCCAGAAGGTTGATGTTACAGCTGAGGATCCTTGAACTTAACAAGCCTTCAATATTTAAGAGGGCTACTGGTCAAACCGCCCTACCTTTGCCTTAGAGGGAAGCATTACTTTACTATCCCAGTCAGGAGACAAATCTGCTTTCTGCCTGGAGGGAGACACTACCTCCATTCTTCAAGGCTACATGCTATACAAATACCCTTGAAAAGATAGTCCGGGACAAAGGCTGTCAAGCCTTATAGAAATGTTATGGAGTGTTGCATAGAGTCACTATGATGCATTGAACTGTGAATGCTTTTAGGATGAGCTTTAAACTCAACCTCCTTTCTATCCTTTGAAGTATGAGGTAACATTCCCTTGTATACTCATTTACATACGAGATAGATGGAGGAAGAGAAAATGTAGAAACATGCCCAGGTTTTTCTGTATTTAATTATTCTCATACATGCGTAGAATGTGCTGGCAAAAATTTAAAAATGTATTTCTCTGGGAATGGCATCGGCTACCAAATCATCAAGTCCTGTTGATTCCATCTCCCAAATATTTATTGAATTCATCCATTCATCTCCACCTCCATGGCCGCCATCTTGTTTCAGGCTGCCATTTTTCTCCCCTGGGGATGATAGCAAAAGTTTCCCAAGTGTTTCTCCCCTTCTGCCCCAGTCACAGCTTAGCTAGCCCCTTGAAGCCCAGTTTCCGTATCTCTGAAATGGACATAGCAACAGTCCTACCCAGTAGAAATTTTGTGGGCATTATGTAGAATGATGCAAGGTGACCTGACAAATACTGAGGCCTAACTCATGTTTTATTACTTCTTTAGGCACAGGTCCTGAATTCCTATTCTCCAAGTTTGATTTCTTAAAACCAACCTGTACTCTGAGGCAAAATCTTCAATGTGGAATCACTCTTTATGAATGGAATCAACTAAGGTCAAAGCATTTCTAGTTGAAAGGTACTAGGTGAGGAGAAGGGGTTTGAACTTGGGAGAAAGGATAAAGCAGACCAGTTCATCTTCACCCTCTGAGGAAATAAAATTTGAACAATTTTCCCATTGCAAACTATCTCACTGCAAACTATTTCAAACTATTGCAAACTATTTCACTGGGAACGTACGTTTGCTAAGCACATCAGAATTTTTAAAAAAAGATTTGAAAGCTCTTCTCTATTCTGTGATTAATTGAACATGTTTGGGCCAATACAGGAGGAATAAAATTACCACATCACTATATGTATGTGAGATAAAATATACGATTAAAAATATTTATTATACTGATGTGGAAAAGAATAATATGTTAAACAGATAAGAATGTAATAATGCATATTTTCCCCATAAAATTTAATTTATCCCTTGGGCCGGGCATAAACTTTCCTCTTGAACAACTTGCTTTCCAACTGTAGATTGCTGAGCTAAACTGCTTAGTTTTACAGCAAATTGATCACTACTGTAATATTTCAGGAGCAAAATGATCCTCACCAGTCAGTTTGATTTCAAAGGCCAAAATTTATAGTTTTGTTCCTGATTTAGTGATAAGATTTTTTAACATATTGAGCATTTTATCACCTTCTTTCAGGACATGGAGTTGAACTTACAAATGAAAAAAAAAAGCCAACAAAAAAGGGACCATAAATAATATGCTACAGAATGATAGAGGAGTTTAATATTCCCTTTGGACCAGTGGGAAATGACTCAGATTTCTGTCCTTGTAAACATATGTCCTGGTCTCTACGGAAGATGTGTTTTATAATCTTTATGCTTCCAGAAAAGGAGTCAAAGACAAAGCAGGAACTCCAAACCACAAGGACTTTTCTAACGCATAAAGGAAACTATTATATGTATGCTTCCCAGGGTCTCAACTCGACTTTATTCAAGGCAGATAAAATGTAGTTATTGGACACTTCTGACATGTTGAAAATAGGTGCAGACATTTAATGATGGGAAAGTTCATGACTCAGTAAAGATTACTCCTTGCTGGTAGCTTAGGACAGAAAACTATAAAATCAAATTATGATAATCATAGGAGTCAGGAGAAAAAAATAGGCCCACTGAGCTCTATTTACTGGATTTTTGAATTCATTATGCACCACCTACTTTGGAAGCACAGGGAACGGATTTTTTGATAATCTCAGTAGATTTGCAAAGGAAAGCTATTTTGTGATTATGACAGTGATTTTTGGGGAAGGCTTAAGTTTTAATGGGATGGATGGGGCCAGATAAGACATAGAGTCTTAGAGACGTAGAGTTGTAGGGAATTAAAACCTGCTTATATCACAATATACTCACATGCATCCTGAACTTGCCTCTTAAACTGTTGGTTTGACATTAAACCAGTACAAACAGATGTGGTTGTCTTGGTTTTTTACCACTAAAAATCATTTTTTCCCAAACAACATTTCGATCACGTAGTGGTGTCTACCTATCCTGACATAGAATTTAAACCATTGATCTGAGGCTTAAATAGGACTTCGAGCTGCAACGGTCTGTTTTATCACATGTAACTTATGTGTTGAGTCAGCAAGGCCAAACATGCTTCTAGCAGACCTCAAATCTTGACAGCCAGGGTCTGCGAGTTCTTTATTTTTTAACCTTCACCCAGATCCGTGTTTTAGGGAGAGGGCTGACATTTTCTACCTGTGACATTAAGAATATTTATGCCTGGATGGTGCCCTTGGCTGATGAATCTCGTTGATAATTTTGTATGGAATCATCAGCCCTTACTCTGTCAAATCACGCAAGCTGCTAGTGTTTGGAAAGATGCCTTCCTTTCGGTATGCTCGTTAATGTTGATGGAGTTCTTACCACGTGCTTATTTTTTAATTTTTCTTTGTTTATTTGGTGAACTGTCCCCCCCCCCCCCATAGACTTCATTTGTTTGTTTGAGAGCGTGAGCATGAGCCTTGGAGAGGGAGAAGTAGACTCTTGCTGGCAGCTCAACCAAGGGCTCGATCCCAGGACTCCCCGATCATGACCTGAACTGGAGGCAGACGCTTAACTGACTGAGCTACCCAGGTGCTCTGCAAGGCTGGTTTTTAACTATTCTGTAGCATTAAGCTATTGCTGCATAACAAAAGCTGCAAAAGCTCCATGACAGGCTGCATAAGCATTGACTGACCTCGTTTGCAGGTGGTTAGCCAAGTGGCCTGTGTCTGGATTGCTTATATATCTAGGCATCAGTGAGGGTCCCTGGGTGGTGGTTGTCTGGTCACTGTTCACCATGTCTCCCAATCTCTGGTGGGCTAACCTGGGCACATTCCCAATGACAGTGGCCGAGACTCTTGAGACCTAGACTCAAGACTGGTACACTGTCATTTCCACAACATCCCGCAGCCAAAACAAATCCCAAGATATAAGGACTCTACTGCTTCAGTGAGAAAGCCTGGCAAGGGGTGTAGACAGGGACAGGGAAGGATCGAGGTGCTCACGTCAATCCACTATATAGCTCATTAACCCTGACCATGATGCTATTAGGTAGGTATGATTACAATTCCTATTCTGCAATGGAAAAAATAAACCCATAAGGTGCTTAAGTAAACAGCTAAGGCTCCTAGCTGCTCAGTAGTGGGGCTGGAAATGGAGACTCTAGGCTTTTTTACTGCCATGCTAGATGCTTGATTATAACTAACACAAAACCTGTAACTCATTGAAAATGATGCACCATTTTGGTGAAGTGAGTATAAATTTTAGTTCACAAACTAAGTTGCATAATAGAACTTGATTCTCTAGATCTCAACTTAATTGCTAACTCAGAGCTACCATTCTGTTGAATTGGTAGAAAATGAAACTAAATTCTTGCTGGAGATCCCTTCCTGTGGTAGACTTTTGTCATTGTTTATTTTTTTTAATTTTTAATTTTGAATTCATTTGAGAGAGATACAGAGACAGAGAGTGGGAGAGCACAAGCGGGAGGAGAAGCAGAGGGAGAGGGAGAAGCAGACTCCCCACTGAGCTGAAGCCCAACATGGGGCAGACACTTAACCATCTGAGCCACCCAGGTGCCCCTGTTGCTGTTTTTGACTGCTGATCATCTGAGTTCCCTTCTCAAGTCTGAGGAACCCTCAAGTTTTCAAGGATGAACTCACCTCTGGTACTGAAGATGGAAACACCAGAAACATGCTTCCTGGTGTCCTTGAAAGTTTCAGATTCCAAGAAGCATGGGATGGGAAGAACCAAGGATCCCAGAAAATCTGTCCTGGCAATGATTTGTAGCGGTTGCAGGGGTCACCCCCACAAGAGGCAGATATTGTTCTGACATCAGCGTCTGATGTCCAGGGTTTTTGGCCTACCTACATCCAGTAGAGACAGCAGTGTCTGTGCCTGGCCCTGGCTGGGGTGATGGCTTTATGGGACCATTGTTACAGCTCAATTCTAGTCATCCTTCTGACCACAAAGCTGCCGAACCTTGTTCTTTGGAGCTCCTGGGAGATTCTGCAAACTATAAAGAATACTTTAATACATTTTTTTTCCTGCTGAAATTAATCAATATTTGTTTCTGTTGCTTGCAACCAGGATGCCTGATCCTTCTTGTTTTGTGCCACAGTCTTGGGACCTTGGCACTGGGCCCAGACCTCAGAGGAGGGTCACTTGATCTACTGGCTTTAGATTACATGGGCTTCTACAAACATGTCCATGGCACCATTTACCCAACAAATCCAGTGACTTTCTGCTACCTCCCTTCCATGTTTGGCATGAAGGGATTTGGGGGCAGCTGCTTATGGCCCCACTGCCCAGACTTCCTACACCATCATGCCTTTGGAGGACCTCCTTCCTTCTCTCTTTGCTTAAATTCATCTCCCACTTGGGAGGATTCTCCTATTTCCGGGAAACCCCTTTTCTTACCTAGTTTGTCCTATACACTTTGGGTTTGTTTGCAAACTTCTTCTTCTCTCTCTCTCTCTCCCTATTTTAAAAGTTACATTTACTAGTCCCAGGATTTTGGAAAACTATTAGCCAAAAAAACCTTGAGAAAAATTTGTGTTCTGTCCCGAACTACCAAATGCAGATCTTACTACTTATTGAAAAATGAGGAAGACATTAGATAAATATTTTCCACAGGGTAGTAATAATGTCTTACCGTATGAACTGAAGCTGCTTTCCTGGCAGAATGGATTCTAAGCCACCTAGCATTGTTTTGGTCTACTGTACTGATCTCACCTCTGGGCAAGGATTTCTCGTCCCCAGCTACAGAACCTATGTTCCCGTGGAACCAAACCAACTAATGTGCGTTGATTATCTTTTATGCTTTCAGATCTCTGTGCACATTTTTTTCTGCCTAAAATGTCCCTTGTTTCCCTGTTCTTGGAGACCAGATCTCCAAGTATGCTATGCTCCAAGTATATATGGAGGGAGGGAATCTACACTGGTGGCTTAGATAGTATTTGGGTAAATGTTTCAGCAAATAGTTTGGCTATTTGAGGACATTCATACAGACAAAGTCCTTTTCTGGAGGCTTGTGTTTCAGTGGAAGAACTGATCAAGCTTCTGAGACTCTAGGTTGGTCCCCACGGCTTTCCTCCAAGGAAAAGATCCATTTCTGAAGCCCTCACATCCCTGAAACTCTGGGTTCTTGTCAACCTCATTTATTCACTGATTATATTAAGAATGGGCATGGAGGAGAAAATTTTAAGTGCCCAGGAATTAATGGAATAATAATTTTAAGGTCATTATAAATTTAAGTGGGCTAGAAGTTACCTATGGGGATTTTGTCCTCTTGCGCTTGCGCTTTCTTTTATCTTGACATGGTAATTTTCAAGGATGTTTTTGTTCTTTCAAGGACATTTATTGAGAATTTACCATGTGTAAGACCTTATGCTAAGCAGAGGCTTTATGTATATAATAGAACATTAAACAAGTTAGGGATAATGGGGTGTAAACATAAAACAATTTTATCTCCCACTGTCACTTAAAACTTTATTAAACTGAGAGGGTTTTTCCCCTGACCCTCGATGGTTTTTTTGGATCGCTCATTTGAGTAGAAATTTTGGCAGTTACATTGAGTTACTAAACACGGTCTTCGTTCAGAGATTGGACTGTTTTGTACCATATAATATACTAGCCTCTGAACTTGACTTAAAATGAGATTTTTCCTTGTCTTAGACACGCTTTCCAGGAAAGCCTCCCTTTTTGGTAGGGAAAGGGCAAACACGATCTTTTCCCCATCACTCAGTGTCTACAAGTTTGCTCAAAGGAAATGTGGTTGGAGGAGAGGTTGGGCGAGCAGGGAAGTTTCCACTCTACTGATAACTGCTGGGCTATGCTTCCAAAGCCTCTGGACCTAGCAGTTGGGTAAGCCAAGGTTTGTTGGAGGTTTCTCTTCCATTGTTGGGAAACTTGCATCAGAACATTTCTGTTTTTCTTCCGTTACATCATGCTCAAGGGCCAGGGACTTCTGTTGATGTCCTGCTCCCTCCTCAAGATAGAGAGGCCCCTCCCTCCGTGCTCAGAGGGTTTACACGTGTCTCAGATTACTGGGTGGCATTAGCTGCACAGGGACACTGGGCGCTGGATCGCTCACCTTCTGCTCTGTGCTCCTGGAGACAAAACCCCATTGGTAATGAATTCTCTCGTGCAGCTTTAGGATTCCAGTTTCTTTACTTCTTCCCCAGCCCGAGTCACTTGTCTGGTTCCACTCCTCCTTTCCTACATCCCACGTCTGACTCCTTGTCAGCGGGAGCCCCAAATTCCCCCTATAAACAGGTATCCAAATTTTTCTGCCTCAGAGTTAGTCTTGTGGCTTCTGTGAATCCTTGTTTTTGATTTAGGAGAAAACACCAGAGAGAGAGGGCTGGGTGGGTGAGTTCGACTGAAATAGCACAGCAAAATGGCTCCAGGTCTACTCTGCCACAGACCTCGATGTGGTCATTGAAGGGTCATTGCAGGTTTCTCTAAGAGGTGTTTTCTTTTTTGCTTGTTTATTTATTTACATTTTTATTTATTTATTTTTAGCTTGTTCTGAAGGATAAGTGTGTCTCTGAGGTAAAATAAAGAAAAAAGATATTCTTGACAGGAAGACACCAAAGGGAAGGGGTCTGGAAGTGGATAAAATGGGTGTGAAAATGGTTGCAGCTTTGGAAATCGTGGTTGGGAAGATCCTTAATGAAGAAGAGCTTGGCTGTCAAGCTATGGAGCTTGCCCTTTCCCCAGCACTCCACAAATTCACTCCCGAAGGCTCTAAACAGGGAAGTGATGTATCCTAGAGAGACAGTGCCACCTAGGAAACAACTAACAAAACGTGTGTGAGTTATCTGTGGAGAAAGTGATGGAGCATTAGGGAAAGGGATAAAACAGGCACTTGAAAAATAGACCTGCCATCTTTTTTTTGGGTGGGGGGAAGGGCAGAGGGAGAAGGAGAGATAATCTTAAGCAGACTCCCTGCTGAGCATGGAGCACCATGGGGGTTTGATGTCAGGACCCTGAGATCATGACCTGTGCTGAATTCAAGAGTTGGATGCTCAACCGACTGAACCATCCAGGCACCCTGGGAAATCTGGCATCTTAAAGCCCTTGGCTGCCTATCCCAACAGCTGTGTTATTCGTTGGTTTGGTTGTCTTGTCTATTTTTGGTCTTGATTGCTTTTCTGCTAGAAGTGGAAATGGGAGGCACTTAAATAAAACTTCTTTAAATATTCCCTGCCCCTTTCCCTGTTGATTTTCAGTGAGGAGCTGGGAAACTTAAAACCAAAACAAGACCAAACCACTTGGGCTGTAGACATAAATGGGAAAAAAAGGAAGTTGCCAACAAGTATATATATTTGTAGATTTACTTGTAATAAATGAATGAATATATAAATAAAGAGTACATGTGGTGGTGTTAGTATATCCATGGAGAAGAATTTGGAGGAACAGACACCAAACTTAGTGCTTTGGTATATTTTCAAGTATTATCTCTGCAGTGTCTAATATATACATACGTACATGTATAAATATGCACATATACACTTCAAACAATGAGTATGTGAACCAGGAAACCCCCGTATATGTACACACACACACACACTATGAAGATGTCACACATAAAATAACACCCAAAGTCCTCAGCAGGGCTCTCACGACCCTCCAGGATCCAGCCCCACACTATCTCCGACCTCATCTCTTTCCTCTCTTCCTCTTGTCCCTGTCCTCCTTCCTCCTTCAGGCCAGGTGCATTTCTGCTTCACAGTGCTCACACGTGCTGTTCTCTGTGAACTCCAGGTACTGGCATGGGTTCCCTCTCCCCTTCACTGAGGTCTCTTTGAAATGTCATGACTTCAGAAAGGCCTTTCCAGAAGTCCTCATCTCCTTAGCCTGCTTTGTGTTTTTTCATAGCTCTTCCTCACTACATCATATCATGTCTGTCTCTATCTACCCATCCATCCATCATCCATCACCCATCATCCATGTATCTGTCATCTGTTTATCAACCACCTATCTGTCATTTCCCTATCTCAGTCTACAAATAGAACGTCTGCGAAGACTTTGCCTAGAATAGTCTGACACCGTAGGAACTCAGTAAATATCGGTTGAGCAAATGAATAAATATATAGAAATCATCTGCTTATACATGGCAGCCATTTTGCTTTTGTGTGTTCAAGGTTCAGCGGTAGAAAATATTTGAGGATCTATAGCCCCAACTTATTGAAGCTCAGAGATTTTCAGTCGTTCTTTTGAAATCTTCTTATAGGACAGGGTTTCTTGGCCTCAGAATTATGGAAATGTGGGGATGGATAATTTGTTGTTTTGAAAGTTGTTCTGTGCATTGTAGGATGTTTAATAGCATCCCTGGCCTCTACTAATTTGATGCCAGTAACGTCCTCCCTCCCCATGCTCTGCCCATTATGACAACAAAAAATATCTCCTGTCATTGCCAAAGTGTCCTCTGGGGGTAAAAATCCTTCCCCTTTCCCTCACTGAGAACCATTGCTGTGGGAGAAACCTAGAGACAAATCCCCCTCCATCTTCCTAAAAATACATGGAAGTATCATATTTAGGTAGACAGGGTAAATTTTGATCTGTGGTGATGCTAGCAGAAGGGAATGATTTGAAAACTGCGTCATGGATTCTTATACTTTAATGAGAGTTTCTCAGGTCCCGGCACCTCTCTGCATTTTGGTTTTCTTGTTTAGTATAAATGCAATCCAATTTAATCTGCATATAAACACATCCATTGCATATTAAAATCAACATATTATAAACATCAGTCTGAATGCTTTCTTGAAGAAGCAAACAAAAAAAAATTCATGCATATTAATATCACAGATAAGCCAATTATTATATGGAGTAGTAAATAAAAAACAATATGATTAATTGAAAGCTGGGAGCTTCATAAAATAAAATATATGATATTAAGATTAGACTGCTTTAGAAACAATATTATGAATCCTTGCATTTTACATGTAATTTGTTTAAAATTAATTTCTCAGTGTGCTATCTTATTTTTTGTTTCACCTAGACCTATACTAATAAGTTTTATGAAACATAGATATTACTTAAAATCACAACACAGGGAAGAAACCATTTCTCTGTTCTTAATTGAGGCAAAGCACATGGGTTGCTTTCCCAGCTCCCGAGGACCTCTAGGTGAGCTGGAGTCCTGGATTATATGTCAGTACTCTGGCCTGGCTTGTTTAACAGCCAACATTTTTGACAACCTAATAACAATAATAATGACCTTTGTAATAAACAGTACAACTTCTGAGCACTTGCTCTTTACGCCAGGCCCTTAGCATTATGACTGTTTAATCTAGTCCTCACAACCGTCTGGGAGTCTGGTACTATTATTAGCCCCACTTTATAGAAGGGGATGCCAAGGAACTAATGTGCCCCGGGGTCACACACCTACTAGTAACTCAGTCCTGTAAGAGTCCCAAAACTTGACTTAACCATTATGCCACTCACTGTAGACATAATTAGCAGCCTATTATGTTATCTGAATTGCTATTGTTTGCATTAAATAGATTTTCTATGTTGAGAACTTGTCAGTTTGTATATCCTTATAATATGCTTATTCACAAGATCAAGTGGACTCCAGCAGAGAAAAATATACCATGGATGAATTAAAATATGTAGAGTAAGCTCGGGGAAAATGGCAAGACTGTGGAAAGGGAGCATCCAGGACAAAGCAGTGGGAGCAGTCTAGGCAAGAGGAGGTGGTCTCCTGGACTAGGGTTGGGGTAGATGGCAAGCAGAGAAGAGGTTGGGTTTTGGAGACGTGTAAGAAGGAGGGTTGCCAGGACTTGGTGACTGGGATGTTGGGGAGTGAGGAAGAGGGAGAAGAGATGAATGACCCCAAGGTCTAAGTTGTCCTTTTGTGAGGAGGGCACCCTTCATGAGCTGGACAGAGAAGGCATGGTGGGAGGTGGTGTTCTCACTGTCCCATGCTGGGGTGCAGGACCTGCAGGACAATGCAGTGAAGATGTCCATCAGGCGGTCAGCGGCTCTGCGAGGTCACCTTTGACTTCTTCTTACAGATGTTTGCACTCACTTTATTCTTCTTTACCAGAGTGTCAACTCTTTGAGGGCAACGTCCAAGCTCTGTTCATCCGTGTCTCTTCCAGAATGCACGACATGCGGCTAGCACTTTGGGAAGTATAAAGAAACATGAAGAAGTAGAATCCGGATTTGCCTTGGTCTTGCCCTTGTTCTTCCTGGGCCATGTCCTATATTCTCTCTCTCTTTTTTTTTTTAAGATTTTATTTATTTATTTGAAAGGAGACAGTGAGACAGAGGATGAGAGGAAAGAAGGTCTGAGGGAGAAGCAGACTCCCTGTGGAGCTGGAAGCCTGATGTGGGACTCGATCCCTGGATTCCAGGATCATGACCTGAGCCGAAGGCAGTTGCTTAACCAACTGAGCCACCCAGGCGCCCCATGTCCTATATTTTCTCACTGACCATCTGCCATTTCTTCAGTCCCCTCCGGCTAAGGACCACTGTGTCCCAAATCACATCTGTGTGTATTTTATTCCTTACCCCTCAGGGTCCATTGCAATTTTTTACTTCCTCAGTGAAAACTCCCAGGCTGCTTCTGGGCCCTTAATATAAGAGTTTTCTTTCTCCAACTTTTGAAGTCTTTTTTGCAACCCACGATAAGTTTCTTTCTATACAGATTTATATTTTAAAGATTTAAAAAATTTTTTAAATTTTTTATTTGACAGAGAGAGAGATCACAAGTAGGCAGAGAGGTAGGCAGAGAGAGAGAGAGAGAGGGGGAAGCAGGCTCCCCACCGAGCAGAGAGCCTGATGTGGGGCTTGACCCCAGGACCCTGGAATCATGACCTGAGCTGAAGGCAGAGACTTTAACCCACTGAGGCACCCAAGCGCCCCTACACATTTATATTTTAAGAGCCTCTTCTGGTGCCTGGAAGACACTATGTAGGCAATACATACTAGCTATTCTTACTTCATGCTGGCGTCATGTATGTGTACCAAGGGACGCACATTCAAATACCTGCCAAATGCTGGCGACGGACCTTGAGTAAGTCACTCAGTCTCTCTGAGCCTCTGTTTCCTTATCTGTGAAATTGGATCGTCATAATACCTACTTTTTGGGTAGATGAACAGATTAAATGAGTTGAAATATGTGAAGGGCTTCGGAAGTCGCCTGACACATAGTATCAGTTGTAAGCATTAGCTGCTGTGTGTATGGGGATCTACTATGTAAGCGAATCAAGCAAGCTGAAATTAAGAACATTTTTTTCCCCAGAGGCACAAGAATAGCTTCATCTGACTTTACTTTCCCCACTTTTGATAGAGATATGGGTACAAGGAATATTTTGCAGGTTTCTGAAATTTACCTTAAGGAGAACAGTAAGATGAGTGTGATGATAAATGGTACCGGAGACTCAGCTTCTGTGTCAGGGGACATTAGGGCATGGTGGGGACTGAGGAAAAAATGGAGTGCTTGCCCTATCTGCTGGGGGGCTGCCACTACTCAGGCCAGTGGTGGTCATACAGGAATGCAGACCTTCTATCATCAGATTCGCAGGCTGGGAAGGGGAAGCCAAAACTCTAAAATGGTATATGAAATCTCCTAATTTTTACATGTTGGCAGCTAAATAAAAAAGACCATTTAGTATCTTCTGCGGTGCCATGACAGGACGGTCAGCTAGAACACATCTGTAACCCGCCTTGGCCCCCAGACCACCAGGTTGCAATCTCTGCTTTCCCTTTCGGGTTTACACTGTGGCTTGTTTGCAGGAGATGGGCAAAGAGAGGTGAAGTGAGTTGAATTTTGGTCAGGGAACTCGGGAGTATTTTCCATACATAAAGTGGGCTTGTGATTATTTAAAAAAAAAATCCCAAGGATATTTCCCATTGTTGCTATATAGGTTTTGTCTTTGTGTGCCTATTGGTAACACACCCTGAATGCAGAGAAGCCACAAAGTAGGTCATTTCCTTGGACAGGGAAATTCTCTGAAACAAAAGCAGTAAAAAATTTATCATCTTCCTGCCAAAGATGTACCTGTTTCCCCCGAAACATAATACACAGTTTGATATAATAAAACCAAGTCTGACAAAAGTGCTAAATTCAAGCAGTTTAAAATTTTTAATCACATTAAGCAGAAACCCTAAACTGGTTTTCTTGCAAGAAGGCAATCAACTGCTTCGTTTCCCTTAAGACAGCGTTGGCCACTTCGAGGAACGTGGTTATGTGTGTGTGTGTGTTTCCCCCACTTTCCTTTCCTTCCGGATGTTGTGGGATTTCTTTTTTTCTCATTGTATAGAATTTAATAACCAGCGGAGTAACAAATGAGAAGATAAAAATATTCCCGACCACTCTAGGGCATCCGCGGGTATACAAACATACATTGTAGCCATTCCTTCCAGTGACTCTACTATTTGACTTTATAATTTGAACTCCCTGCTTATTACTAAATTTAACTTGTATATGCTAGAGTTCTTTAGCACATGGCAGGGCTCGTAGTCGAAAATGCCAGATTATCTATTTCATCTGCGTTTCTGTCGATTTATGGATCTGTCCGGGCGCTGATGTAGTCTAATGCGATGGATCAAGGAAGGCATCTCTCTGTCTCTGTTTCTTGCTCCTACTTGCTTACCAAGAGCAGGTCACCCCTCTGTCTCAAAGTGCCTTCTCCCTTCGCCCGCAAACGTTCACGCTATAGATATTTCCTTTATTATTCCCTCTAAACTTTCTTTGTTCCCATCTCTGTCTTTTATTATTTCGACTGTGTCATCAGAAACTGACTGCCGGAGCCTGCCAATTAGCCTTTGTCTGCCGGTGCCAACCTCGGCCTCCCGAAGCGCGAGCGAGTGAGGCGAGGCAGGCAGGCCCTACTTCGTATGCAGCGCTGTGTCCCCACGTAGAGATGGGCCATTATTGACAAAGGAGCCGAAGATGGGCTCAGATGAGCTGCTGACAAACTTCCTGCGTGTGTCTGGTGGCAGGGGGCGGGCCGCCCAGGGCAGGGCAGGGAACCAGGTCCTGAACACAGAAGAGCAAATTTAAACTTCAAGGTCGATTTTCGACTTCCTATCCAAATATCGGGGGTTCTGAACTGGTTTCTAGGTGGGTATGGTGGTGGTGGTGGTGGTGGGGTGGTCCACAGGGGCAGGAGTAGCCCACATTTTTCTGCCTCCGGTCTCCACTGTCGAGTGCTCTCCCTGTCCCCCAACCGTAATTCTGGGTCCCCTCCAGGGAGAAGCAAGTGAGGCACACCTCTTGCTCACAGAACTTAAGGGCGCACCCCAAAACTCAGTAATCAAGATAAAGATTTTAATAGAACTTAAAAAATATCAAAAAGCACAAAAACAAAATCTACAATGAACAAAATATCCGAGTTTGAAATGAAGGCAGGGTCAGTAACCTGATGTTACTGCCTTGTAGTAACAAGTAACAATCCTTCTGCCTCGGGCTCCCGCATGGCTTGTATCTTCCCAGTTCCCCATCAGACTTGAGGACTGGAGTCCAGTGGGGTCTTGGGCCAGGAGACAAACCCAAGAACCCCAAACCATGTCCTTTTCAGAATCATGCCTTCCGTTAGGCACCTATGGCTTTTGTATGAGGTCAGTTGCAATGTGTTTGGATGCCCACTCCTCTGGGATGAGTTTTCTTCCAGCTTCTACTTCAGACCTGCAGGTAAACCGGCTGCGTGTAGGCTTTGCCTCTTATGTACCGGACACCATCACTGTCTGTGTCCCCTTCATCGCTATTGGTCTACACTTCCTGTGCGCAAAGCAAGCCATTATTCATTGAATCCTCCCCACAGCCTTGGCCAGTGGGAACAATGATTATCTGCCTTCTGCCGGTGGGAAAGCCAAGGACCAGAGAGGTAAATTACCCATCACCCTCTTGTTTGCAAGCAGTAGGGCTTGGGTTGGGATTTATGTCCATCTCATTCTTGCTTTTGAACTCTTACCCTCTCCCCAACCTCGAATTTCCCTGTAGATTTCTCTGGAGTCTGAAGAGCCAGGAAGCTTTGTAGAGTTTGTTTGCTCTGGTTTGCATGATAAAAAAATTATTGTTTATTCTACAAACATAAAGCTCTATTATGAAAGTTTGAAGCGAACTTGATATGTTTATTTCAAGCTGCATTTCATCTATATTCTCTCCACCTCAACGCTGATGTGCACACACACACGCGCAAGCACACAGTCCAGGTTCTGGGACTCTGCCCCTGGTGACAGCTCAGTCCTTGTTCATACAGGTGGTGAAGGCAAAGAAGCTGCCCTAAGAGAGACTTGACTTCAGCCCGGTAATGGAATGAAACCTCTGATCAGTAGGGTTCTGTTGTTGTAAACAAGAGAAACTCATTCTGGTTACCTTAGACAAAGCCTCGATTTCTTAAGAGAATGCTGGCTTCTCACAGAATATTGGGAGAGTGAGAGGTTTAGTCTCACAGGACACGTAACATCTGGTTCCAAAGCACTTAACCCTGTCCTTTTAACTATTTGCCTCGGTAGATGTGCATTTGTGGAATCCATGTCCTAAGTGAAAAGAGCACTGGGGAAATGCGGTAGCGAGTGGTAAAGAACTCCAATGAACATCTTAGATTGGGATCACATTCTTCCTCAAATAACACAATGGAATGACTCAGGGAGGTTGAATAAGTTGCCAAAGGTCACAACAACCCTTTGAGATAAATAATCCTATAAAAATTCCCATCATACAGATGGAAAAATTGAAATCTAATGAAAGTAGGTACTTGCCCAAGGTTTCGGAGCCAATAAGTGGTGGAACCAGGATTTCAATCCAGACTCTCCCTTTGATCTCTGTTTCTAGAGACCAGGCTTATCACCATCTGAAAAATAGATTTTTTTTTTTTTAGAAAACAGAAAATAAAGAAAATACATTTAGAAGCTTTAGAAAGTTAAAAATACATTTAAAAAATTTTAAAAAAATTTTATTTGAAAAAAAAAATGTATTTGAGAGAGAGGGAGAGAGCCCAAGTGGGAGGGGGGCAGAGAGGGAGAGGGAGAAGCAGACTCTCTCCTGAGGGGGGAAGCTGATGTGGGACTCAATCCCAGGATCTTTGGATCATGACCTGAGCTGAAGGCAGACGCTTAACCAACTGAGCCAACCAGAAGCTCTGAAAATACATTTAAATATGTGTCAAAATATACACCTGAGGCTGTCATGCTGAGGGGTAAATTTTTCTGCTCTTGATATTGACCTTCTTATGGTGTTGCTTAAAAAACACTCCCTATGTATATACTGTCCAAGAGTTTAAAAAAAAAAGTTCATAACTACTTATATTTATAAGTACTGTTACCTTTTGGGATGTGATTTCCAGAAGTTTACCATCTGTTATGGAAAAGATTTGAGAACTTTAAAAACATTGCTTAGAATATGGCACTTTAAGTGTGTCTGTGTGTTTAGGACAATTGTCAGCCTTGGCTTTCCCAACCGCCCTGGATTCCTGCTTTCCCAGGCTTCAGCAAGCAGAGGGAGTGATCAAATGCTGATCAGTCACCTGTATTGCAATATGGCCCTGCAGCTCCTGCAACCCCTTGTCCTTTAAGTGTTTCTGAGAGTCCCCGGGGGGAGCCTCCCATGTGTGTACAAACTATGGGGGCGCTGTTCAACCAGCTTCTGTTGGTGGCGACTACGCCCATGAGGGTTTAGACAAGAGGATGTGGGGGTGAGAAATCAACTGTTGTTCCTTCTAATTTCCATTTTCCTCAGCTTCCATTCGAGACCTGAACTCACCTGGGTCCTTGAAAATTTCCACCTCTTCAATGTATGCACAGATCCTGTCTTATGCAGAGTTCTCCCAGAACAGAACTTGAGGTAAAGGTTCGAGTGCAGGTTGTTCATTGCAAAGATGGTACCAGGAAATACTGAGAAAGGATAGGGAGTGAGACAGGGAAGGGAAGGTGTCAAGACAGCTGCCACCATAGAGGTAATGCTTCTTGGAAATCTCTGGAACCCAGTGTAGAAAATGTCTCACAGTTGTTCCCCTAGGGAAGGAGGGAGTTGAGGTATTTATACACCAATACTGTCAGTTGTTGGATGAGGGCTGCTCCCAGAGAAGTGGGGTAATTGCTGGTACTTCTGATCTACCATGCAAAATGGCCAACTGGTCTCCAGAGGGCAGAGATATCCCTCAGACAAGTAAATGCAAGTGCCACTGGCTTCAATAAGGGTCTAGTCTTGACAGTGGCAGGGATAGATGCCACCAGTGTGCCCACTCCCTTTCCTTCTCAGGGGGAGATTTGCATGTTCCAGTCCAACAAAGGCTTTGACTCAAGAAACTTCTTATCATCCATCTTTCTGTCTCAATGTCTAGAAAATACCGGAAGGAAATGTGAATACAAATCTATGCTTTGCCAAGAGTCGTGTTTGGTTATTTTTCTTGAACTATCTTGGGGCAAATATTTCAAGTTATCAAAAGGATCTTTTCTTGTCTACCTCCCTTCACCTTCAGTAGATAATCTTCACACTCATTCATCATGGTTTCTCTATTCACATGTGATGATAATAAAAAGATGAAATCATATAGGTTTTATTCCCCCAATTTTTTTCTCATCTTTGCTATTGTGTTTCTATTTACTTTAATTAGAACTTAGTCTTTTATTGAACCTCTTTTATTTCTGTAGTATTTTTATAAGCTGCATTCAGGAACTCACAGAGTCTCCAATAAACTGGAAATATTCCTTTTTTTCAGTCAAGATGCTGTGAGCCGTCTAGGCCTGGATCTCATGGGCTAGAATTCATTTCACAGATCAGGTAAATGGATCCTCACAGCAGATAGAGCTGAAGTTTATTCTTTGGAATCATGCTAGTTGTATCTGGACACTGAACATTTACTTCATTTTTTTACTATTCTATTCATTGGTCTTCCCTTTGTATACACCAGCCGCTAGCAGCAACACCAGTGGTAGCTAGTATTGGATAGTGCTGCGTGTTTCCAAGAGCTGGAATTCCCTGCTCTACCTTTTCTGGCTGTGTTATTTGGGGTGAGTTGCTTTAGTTCTCCTCAATTTCTCCATGTGTAAAGTGGACATGATAATAAAACCCAACTGATATTTAGTAAATAGACTTACTGTATATAAAATGCTTAGTCCAATGCCTGGAACATGGTAAAGCATTTGATCAATGTAAGCTTTCATTACAAAACACTGGCACACGTGCACACATGTGCACGCATGCATACACACACACATTTTATTTAAATAGAAGTGGTCTTGTTGACTTGTGAACCTATATGTGCATCTAATCTTGAATTATCAAGTGACTGATTCATGGCCAGTGCGCATCTCTAGGTAACACAGAGTTGGTCAACAAATGCGTAGACACATGATATCTGTGAGTCATGTTCTCATCCCTGTGCCCAAAGTGTTTTGGAATATCCCACGTATCACAACTTAATGGATGCTCATGGCAGTGTGTCTGAGTGCCCTTTGGCTTTCTTGATCAATACTGACCCAGTTTTATCTTGAGTAGTTTCATTCCCCACCTTGGTGTTTGAACATCTGCGAAGCTTCTCAAGGAAAGGAAGGCACAGTCACATCTGGAAAAGACAATGAGATGATAACTCTGAACCGAGTCTCCTTTGCCCTGTGCTATCTCACCCACATTACTGGTGGTAGCTCACCTCTGGCAGGCTGGGGAACGGCTCTCCTTTTTAACTCTCAAAGTAGTAGGAGGGGAAAAGAGGCGATAACGTGAGAAGTTACCAGTTACTAAGAACTCCCTATGTGCGAGTGCTTCCCTGTGCATTCCCTTACCCACCTTCGAGCTGGAGCTTCCGTTCCTGCCATCCCAAGTTGATGGATGAGGAGATGCACACGTGTGAACACCCAACGGTGTTGAATAAACACTCAGCAGGGCCAAGATTGCAGTCCTGATGATCGGCTTTAGGTCTTGACATTTAAAAAAGATAAGCTTTCATTTTGGAATATTTTTAGATTTACGGAAAAGTTGTAGAGATAGTGCGAACCTACCAATGAACCACTGAATTTTGCTGTCTTTGGACTCTGAGATTTTACCAAATCACGTAAACTTTATCACCGGCTCATCTAGCTTCTTAAGTGAGTGTAGATCTGGCCCCAATTAGAGGCTCTGATTAGCTACATTCAAGGTCTTGTCACAGAACACAATGCAAAATGCATTTTTTCATTCCACAAATGATTGAGGGCTTTCTATGTACCTTACATGGAGTTAAGAACCGGGGTTACAGCAGTCCTGCTTCTATCCTTAAGGGGAACTGACACTGTACACACACACACACACACACACACACACACACACACAGAGTAGAATTTTACAAGAGAAAAATGCTAAAGAGCTTGTGGTTTTTGAGGCTTGGGGCCAAGAATGGTGGGTAGAAGTAGTTTCCCTGAGGAGGGGATGTTTGAAGCTGATAACTTGGAAGGCAGCAGAAACTACAGGTGGAGGGATGGGAAGGGAAGCCGGTTACAGGCAGACGGAACATCTATCCAGACTCTGATGACTGTCATCAGCTTTCCTTTAATGAGTTTCTGGCTCAGAAAGGTGAAAAAAACTTCAACTTCTTAGAATGTCTGTGCAGATTTGTTTTTTGTCTTCAGCCCCTCTTGTAGATTTCACCTGCTCTATGACTTCTTCTTGGCCTCTAGTCTCTTCCCAGAATTAACCACCCTGTATGGTATCTGAGCCCTGGACACACCTCTACAACTTCTCAAGAATGCAATTTTAAATATCTATCTATCTATCTATCTATCTATCTATCTATCTATCTAAGAAAACAAGAAAGAGAGAGCACACAAACAGGGGTGGGGGAGGGGCAGAGGGAGAGAGAGAATCTCAAGCAGATTTCCCCATAAGCATGGAGCCCAACTCTGGGCTCTATTCCAAGACCCTGAGATCATGACCTGAGCCAAAACCAAGAGTCGGCCCCTTAACCGACTGACCCATCTGGGTGCCCCACAAGAGAACTATTTTAATTATATTCTTGGAATATTTCTCTCCTCTATTACGTTGGTTGCTCCTTGAGGAATATATTTTGTTTATATTTTATATCTTCAAATAATGAGTATCTGGGATTTATTGAGCACTTCCCACACATCAGGCGTTTTTGCTAATTCTTTCTTTCTTTCTTTTGTTTTTAAGTTGTCCAATGGAGCAGCCAATTCTTTTTTTTTTTTTTGATTATTTATTTATTGAACACAGAGAGAGAGAGAGAGAGAGCAGGAACACAGTATGGGGAGTGGGAGAGGGAGAAGCATGCTTCCTGCTGAGCTGGAAGCCTGATGCGGGGCTCTATCCCAGGACCTAGGGATCATGACCTGAGCTGAAGGCAGATGCTCAACAACGGAGCCACCCAGGTGCCCCAAATTTTGCTTATTCTTTTCATGCCGTATTTTTTTTTATTCATCAGGCCAATCCTGTGTGATATTACTGTATGAGTCATTCCTTACCATTAACTCAGCAAACATTTACTCACTGCCTACCATTGTGTCACACACTCTTCTGAATCAGGGTCAGCAATCTAGGTCCCATGGATCTAATATGGCCCTCCACCTGTTTTTGTAAATAAAGTTTTATTGGAACTCAGCCATGCTCCTTTGTTTACATGTTATCTATAGTTGCTTTCATGCTACACCACAGAGTTGAGTAGTTGTGACAGAGACTGTGTGGCCCACACATCGAAATGTTTACCATCTAGTCTTTTATAGAGAAGAGTTTGACGACGCCTATTCTAGATACTGGAAAAACAGTGGTGGGAAAACCCTTTGCCTTCTGGGTGCTTATGGGGCACTTGTAGCAGAGACAGCTAACTGTTCAAAACCACCCCTGGGCAATGCCCCCACTGCATTGCCTCGCATCTCTTGTTGTGGGGTATGCCTAGATGACAGTTCTAGCCCAAAGGACTGTGAGGAGAAGTAATTTGGGCCACCTCCGGGTCTGACCCGTAAAAATCTCTTCCATGTAATTTTCCATGCTTCTTCCTTTTTGGGTGAGGATGATCACAGTAAGCTGGTGGTCACTTCTGGACAGTGATAGCACTCTCTCATCCTGGCCCTGAATGAGAGCACGGGGTGTGGGGGAGAGCCTTCCTCTCCCAACCACAGACACACCAATCTGGAACCACTCAATACTGGTCTATCCGTGAGACGCGGTGTATATTCAATTACGTTTGAGCCGTTTTATCTTGTTTGGTTCAATTCATGCCATCAGCTATAGTTTCTCTAACTAATGCAAATCTATGACTATCCTCATTTTACGGCGATTATCCCATTTCCACATGCCTTGACTAAGGTATATTCTCTCTCACTCAAAGACCTGGGCGATAGGCAGTCAGGGGCATTCTATGACATCCACCATGACACAAATAATTCCCTCTTGAGGAGGAAAAAGTGTGAAGTGCCAGCCTGGGAGAGGACACAAAACAGCTTGTTTACTTATTTATTCATCTTGTAATGGGTCTAAATTCATTCAAACTTAAATTTAAAACCTAAAAATTTAAGCTTAAATTTTCCCAATTTGAACATATGGTATTAAGTCTTTCCATTAAAGAAAAAGTGTTTTCTAAGTAAGAGGGCTTATAAGACAAATCAGACGTGTACAGAAGGAGTAGTGGAAGTCTGTCTTCATTCCCCTGTTGACGCCTGCCCTAGTGACTCATTCTCCAGAGTCACGCTTGGCCAACTCTGATCCACCCGCGACTCCAATGGCCCCCGACCCTGCCTGCTTTGGGGAATATATTTTATGGGGACCCGGCCGCCACCCTTCACTCTGGATTGTCTAAGGCTGTTTGTAGGGGCTATTGTGCACAAAATTGCAACTGTTTGCTATCTGTCCTTTCACCAGAATGTTTGCCAATTCCTGCTCTAGAGCTAACCAGTGTTTATATTTTGTCTCTTATTTCAGCCTCTTTTCATGTTTTTGAGTATGTCTGAGCATGTATGCCTGCAATTACACAAACACATTTCTACACACCAACACCCACATGTATGTGCATATATTTGCACATACAGGGACACTTGTATACACAAACACATAGGTATTTTTAGCTACACGAAGTCATACTATGTATATATATCTTGGAGATTTTTTCCCTTATCAGTGCCTATAAGGCTCTTTTGTTATTTTGAGGAAAGCTTATATTCCATGGTATGGATGTATAATACTTCATGTGATCATTCCTTATTCCACTGATAAACAGAAAGCTTATTTCGCATTTCTGTCAGTCATCTTGTATGAGTCGTTGAAATGTCTTTGAGAACCCAATTGTCGCCATCATTCATTTAATTTGTAAAACGTTAAATCTTTGCAGCAGGGAAGCTAACTTCCTTCCATGCTAGTGTTTCTTAGACACAGTAAACAGGACCAAAAATATATTCTGCATTTCGGATCTTAATGATGCATTATACACTTAATTAAAATTCACATTGTCAGTAAAAGGTAAGGACTATATTAGATAGTGGTTGTTGGCATCATGATTAATATACATTAAGCTTTAAAATCTGTTGTTACATTATGGTAGATTTTCCAGAAGAAACGTGAAGCTTTAATATGCATTAAAAAAAAAAAAAGACAGAAGGAGATATGAACTCAGTGGAAGAAATCCAGCTTATTCCAGAGCAGATGATCGCTATATATAATAAAAAATGGAGCCAAAAGTCACACCTTTACTTGCGTGTTGTTTAAAGCAGGCAGGTTCTTCTCTCTCTTCCTGAGAATCAGAACCACACAAAGGCAGCAAATGAAAAATGCAAGGTATCAAAGCTCGCATGCCATTTTCTATTTTACAAAAACCAAATATATTTCGTTTTCCTAACCCCTGGGTCAGCTTTAGGTGGGAGCACCCGCTTGGTTTCTTCCCGAAGCTCACCTCCTGCATACACAGTCACATTTTCTTACGTGAGAGACTCATTTTCCTTTTTTTGACCCGAAAAACTTTCCCTTTGTTCTGAGTCTTATCTGCAGGCTTGATGTGAATTTTCCACTTTGTTTGGTGCGTTTCCATTTATAAGCTGTGTTTTTCTCACCTTCTCTGCTTCACGCTCAGTTTATTTCCCTTAAAGATCAAGAAAATGACTGTGAAAAGTTTGTTCACGTTTGGAGGTGGCCTCAATTCTTATGCTTCTGTTCGCTGGAATCTGCGGCTTCCTCCCCCTTTGCCCCCACCCCAGCTACTGACAATGCTTTTGCCTTCCTGTTTCAGCTTTCCGTCATAGTGAATCTTAAAGCCTTCACTTTATGATGATGAATGTCAACTTCACTCTTAATTTTTGTTGTCTTCCTTTGTTCCTTTGTGCTTTGTTCTCAGTATATCTGACCTATGGCTTCGCTGTGATTGTCTTTGTTTCTTGAACCATTTTGAGCCATGTCTTCAACACCCGAGACAGCAAGTGTTAGGTTTCTTTTTCCCCTTCTTTCTTAGGAACTAGACCCCCAAAGATTATCCAGGCGTGTGTCACTGAGGATAACAATGAGACCTCCCAGCATTTTTTGTGGCTTTGTGTGACCCCTCCATCAATTTCCGGCCAATGGGATGTGAGTAGAAGCACTGTTCGCCACTATTTGGAAACGTCTTTACCCAGAGAGGACGCTGGTTGCTTGCTTGCTAAACATGGTTGTGGGGTTTGGCAGTAGAGTGACTCTTGGACCTGGACATGGAAGCCGTGTGTTTACCTTGGGAGATCTGATAAAGAAATACAGGGTGACACAGGGCATCTCCATACATCCTGGGAGATAAATGCCAACACCACCAAAGACCAGAAAATATTACCAGAAACTAACAGAGAGTGGTGCATAGTGACAGACCAGATTCTGCTTCCTGATGTGGTTATACTCCAAAATATCTGCATCCTTAGAGGTTGTCCAAGGGGAAAGGAAGAGTGTGTGTGTGTGTGTGTGTGTGTGTGTGTGTGTGTGCGCGCGCGCGTGCATGTGTGCACGTGCAGAATCCTGAATTGATTGTGTTTAACTCAAAATGATGGCATTTACCGGGAAATGACTACATTTTCCGCTAGTAGGTAGATTGGGGACTGGAGAGAAAAAAACATTACATGGAGTTATAGAAAAATAAAAGATAATTATGTTTCTTGCACACTCAAATTTGTGTTCTGTGAAAATCGTATCCACTAGGGCAGTTTGGGTTCAAGTAGGCAACTGGGAATCATTGCCAAGTTTGCAGCCCGGCAGGGACACTGTCAGATTTGTGTTTTCTTCCAAAGTCTTTTTTCTAGAGGTTGTGGCCACGTGATGGTCACGGGTCATTTTCATCCTCTCATGGAGCCTCTTAGCTTTCCTACATATGTCACTATATTTCTGCAGAGAAAGATGGTCTTTCCTGACTTATTTTCTATTGTCATCATTTGTGATCTTGACTATGGCCCTGTCTTTATATATTTTCTTCAAAATAGGCTTCCAGTCAATTTTTGGAGTGAGGACTTAGATTCTCTTGGTCAAATTTAAGATCAGCAACTGGTTCAAGTCACTCAACTGATAAGGAAAACTGCAAAAATGGAGCATGACTTTCATTTGAGAAATGATTTTTTAAACTATGGCGCTTTCTCATCCATCTTCCCTCAGTTTTGTTTGTTGCTAAAGTGATAGTATGAGGATGTTAAAGGACTTTATAAAATAAGGGGAAAAAAACCCGTTAGCAATGACCTCATTCAGGATTTTTGGTTGACAGAACAAAAACTGAATTGAAATAAGCAGAGATGGAGAAAGAACATATGGGATTAAGTCACAGAAAAATCTAGGAATAGGGCTAGTTTCAGATAAGGCTCTATCCAGAGACTCACATAATGTCCATCTGGCATCATATTTCTTCATTTTGTAGTTCTGTTGTGCAATGTGTGGGCATCATTCTTGAGCAGGACCAAGCCTTGGAGGGGTGAGATGGTCACGAGCAAATCCAGGCCTCCTACACCATACTTTCAGCAACCTCAGCAGTAGGAGGTCTTCTCTTTCTTTAAAAAAAAAAAATCCGAGGGAGTGATTCTCATTGGTCTGTGTGGGCCCATGTTTCTCTCTGAATGAATTACCATGACCAAGGCAATGAAATGACTGGTAGAGGCCAGGTCTAGGGATGGTGTCTTACTTTGGATGTTGGAGTGGGTTAACAGCAGGGACCATATGGACTAAAGATGTTAGAAAGGCAGTTCTCTCTCTTTCTTCCACCCCCAAGTCAGGGTGTTGTTACCAGAAGGATAAGTAAGTGCCGAGTAGTCAAAAATAACAGAGAACCACCAAACTGAAAATTCCATTCCCAAAACACAAAGAGCCCTTCCATTCTTCTGTGTTCCCTTTTGTCTATGATCATAAACATCACACTTTTATTTGATTATAATTATAATATAGAATAGCTCAGGCAGCAGCAAACTACAGCCCAGGGGCCAAATTTGGCCCTTTGCCTGTTGTTGTAAATAAAGTTTTATTGGCACAAAGCCATGTCCATTCACTCACATATTGTCTATGGCTGTTTTCATGCTACAACAGACAGTTCAGTAGTTGTGATAGAGACCATATGGTCTATGAAACATAAAAATATTTACTATCTGGGTCTTTAGAGAAAGACTTGGGCATCCTCTGGCATATATTAGGATTGGAATTATACTTTTTTCATTTAAAGCTTTCTTATGAACAATTTCATGTTTTCAGATTCTTCATAATTATGACTAAATATTTTGGCCACAGAATACTTCCAAAGGGTTGGTTTTACTAGTATGCCCCAAGTAAGTAAAGAGCAACACTCAAGGTCCCCTGGAGGAACCCACTCTTTTTCTGCATCTGACCAAAATGTAGAGGTTTCTCTTAGAGGCTTGCCTGTGGCCCTCTAAGCTTACCTCTGTTGAAGCCCTATCAAACTATTGTTAAGATATGAAATATCTTGGGGCGCCTGGGTGGCTCAGTGGGCTAAAGCCTCTGCCTTCGGCTCAGGTCATGATCCCAGTGTCCTGGGATCGAGCTCCGCATCAGGCTCTCTGCTCAGCAGGGAGCCTGCTTCCCTTCCTCTCTCTCTGGCTGCCTCTCTGCCTACCTGTGATCTCTGTCTGTCAAATAAATAAATAACATCTTAAAAAAAAAAGATATGACATATCTTGAGTTCAGGGACAGTGATTCCATTTTATTTATTTATTTATTTATTTATTTATTTTTTAGCGTAACAGTATTCATTGTTTTTGCACAACACCCAGTGCTCCATGAAAAACATGCCCTCCCCATTACCCACCACCTGTTCCCCCAACCTCCCACCCCAGGGACAGTGATTCCTTAAATGTCTTATTCCTAACATCTAGTACAATGGTAGGCACTCAATGAAGTAGATCCACTCCTTGTGAATTCATTACTTCTGCAGCTGGTGGTGCAGATTAAGTCATCCACTGCCTTAGTGAAAACCTTCTCCGGCGCTTCCATTACTTTTAGGATAAGATGAAAAAAATTCTTACCATGATGTATAGGACTTGTATGGTCTGACCCTCTTCTGCTTTGGCTCTCTCTCTGCTCCGGCCGTGCTGGGCTGGTTTCCGTGCCTCCGACGCCCCATGCTTCTCTCTGCCTCAGCTCTTTTGCACCTGCTGGCTTCTCTGTCTGGCCGTCTCCCACTCACACTTTATTCCATGGAAATTGTCGATAAGATAAGGTCAGGGATCAATGCCCAAGACTGGCCATGTGTAATTCTTCCTGACACATATGCATCACACGGTCAGGATTTCATCTAAAAAGCTTCATATGAAATAATTCACTTAACAAACAGATAGGTATTACCATGCGCCAGGGTCTGTTTTAAAATCTGGCAATAATGAAACAGCAAATTAGACAGGTATAGCCCTCACAGAGCATACATTCAACTTACATTCAGTGGAGGCGTTGGGTAAGTAATCCCCTGGTTTAACACGGTGAGCGGTGGGAGTGCAGGAAAAGAGAAAGCAAGGTGGGAATGGAGATGAGGGAAGCTGGCCAGGCCTGGGGGCTCAGGAAGATGCCCAGGGGATGTGACCTTGAAGGTGGCAGAGGAAGGAGGCAGGCTGAGCTGGCGCAGAGTGGGAGGGACGTGGGTTTCAGTCTGAGGGGGCTCCATGTGTGAACCTGAGAAGTGACGACCAGGAAGGGAGGCGATTCCCGAGCTTGCCAGAGAGCCCAGTGATGGGGGATGTGCCCCGAGTCTGGGCTAGGGCCTGGTACCCTTGCTCAGATGGAAGGCATGGCTCTTGGCCTCCAGGTGAACTTGGTAGCTCTTTCTACCTTTCCTTCCCAGAGGCCTCGGGCTCCCTTGGTGGTTTCCTTTCACTCTTCCTTCCCTTTCGTGCTTTCTGTTCATTCAGTCTGATTGTTATCAGGGACCAGCATTAGAGTTTGAATCAACATCTTATGTTTTTTTTTCTTTCAAATAATGACTTACGTCATTATTTGGGGTTGGCTAACAGTTTCCATAAAGGGCCAGGAGTAAATACTGTAAGCTTCGCAGGCTTTGCAAGTCTCTGTCACAGCCACTCAACTCTGTTGTTAGAAAGCAGCGTGGACAACACGCAGACGAGTGGGGATGGCTGCATTACGTGAAGGCTCTATTTAGAATAAAGGTGGTGGGTCCAATTTGGCCCAGGGCCATGGTTTGCTGACCTCTCAACTTAGATGATCAGCACTATCTTTATATATATATATCTATATATACCTATATAGATATCTATAGATATCTATATCTATATCTATATATATCGACTTACGATTTGTAAAACAAGAGCTTTTAGAAAAGTGATTTTTAAACTGTGTTTTGTAGTCTCCTGGGCTTTCCATGGAGTTCCATGAAGTCTGAGGAGGTGACGGAAGGATGAGAAGCAGGGACAGGGAGGGTTAACCCCAGGCAGTGGGTGCGTTCATGAACCCACATGGTAAGACACACATCTCTGGAATCAGATATCCTTTGTAGGTGCATGTGTATAAAAGCCCAAGTGTGGTAAAGTGTGGTGATACTGTTTCACAGGAAAACTGAGTTTTTGTGAATAACTGCTTATTATTTCTGGAAGGGTAAGGTCCCACAGGAGTTGTCTTCTAGCCTGGAAGAAGCAGGAAGATCAGAATTTATTTAGTTTGGCTGTGACTTCTTGTTTGTTTCAAGAGAAAGTGATGGCTCTTGTAATGATTCAATTTACTTTTCAGTCAAGCCAATCTAGTGACAATGTTTTGCATGAGGGTCAAATTCTTATTTTCTTTTCCCATGAAAGATGATGTTTGAACAACCTTCTTATTGGGGCCTTTCTAATGCCCTCGCTGGTGGTGCTCCTTCCCTCTTGTGCGAGGATTGAAGTAATATTTCTCTCTCTCCTTCTGGCTGTCTCCCGCTCACCCCTCCGCTCTGACTCATGAACTCTTCCCTGACTCCACATTTTCAACTCATGGGACTCTCTCAATACCATTTCATTCTTTCTGTAGAGCACTTACCACCACCTGTCCTGTTCCAGTTGGAAGCAGAAGAAGGCTTATTCATCCCATGCCCACCTCCTCCATTGGAGAGTAAACCCATATGGTCAGGGAGCACATCTAATGGGCTCACCACTGCACTGCTGGTGTTGGCTGGAGAGCCAATGCTCTGTAGGAACCTGCCCAACGAATTCACATTTATGTCATCTCACTGGCATGGAATTAGAGAGAAATTTCGGGGGTGCAAGTGACTTAAAGGAACAGTCCCATCGTGATGTCAGTTAGGAAACCATCTGCAACAGACTCTCAACAAGTAGTGATTCTACATGTAGGAACTTTATGGTTGACTGTAGAAGGTGCTGTTGAGCTTTGGAATTCCAAGTGACATCATCCCTTCCCCCCAATCTCCCACATACACAGCATTCTCATGCAGGCCACTGGCTTGTTACTCAAAGAAGTTCTCTGCCTCCAGGGTCTTCTCTCCACTGGGCCTCGGACATCCACAGGGGTTCCCTGTTCATTAGCACACTCTGAATTGGTTTCCTTCCCTTGCCTGCCTCACTTCCCACTCCCCCGCTGGTGCCTCCTGGGATTGCCTGCCATGTAAATTTTTTGCACCCAATGCTTGTCTCAGGCTCTGCCCTGGAGGAACTCAATATAAAATACGGATGACCCTTGAATGGCTTGGGGGCCAAGGATGCCAAACCCCTACACAGTTGAAAATCCATGTATAACTTTTGACTCCCCCAAAACTTAAGTATTCATAGCTTCCTGTTGACAGGAAGCCTTACCAATGACATAAATAGTCGGTTAACAGGTATTTGGGAAGTTATATGTATTGTATACTGTATTCTTGCAATAAAGTAAGCTAGACAAAAGAAAATATGATTAAGAAAATTATAATAGAAAATACATTTATGGGATGCATTGCATTTATCAAAAAAAAAATCCAAATATTCCTGGGCTCATAGAGTTCAAACCTGCATTATTCAAGGGTCAACTGTATTTACATATTTTAAAGTTATTATTAATTATATATTTATATATTTATTTATTTATTATTTGAGAGAGAGAGAGGAAAAGCACAGAGGGAGAATGAAAGGGAGAAGCAGATTCTCCCTGAATAGAGAGCCTGATGTGGGACTCGATCTCAAGACCCTGAGATCTTGACCTGAATTAAAGGCAGATGTTTAACCAACTGAGCCACCCAGGTGACCAACTGTGTTTACTTAATGAGCAGCCTTGAAGTAGACAGTGTTAGGACTGAACAACTCCTCATCTCAGCAAGGCCACTAAGCACCCAGAATTTTCTATCCTTCCATTCCTTCCTCCTGAGCAGGTGGCTCTCCATCTTCTGTTATGTCCCTTCATGATTGCAAGATGGCTGCTGTGGCTTCAAATAATGCACCCTCACCTGAGCATCCAAAGTTTGAAGTTCTGGGGAGAAAGGGCATCACCTGTCCTTGAAGCGAGGGAAACATCATTCCCAGAAGGCACCCCTTTAAGTCTCATTGGCTACAATTGGATCACATGGCCAGCACTTCCTGCAAAGTAGGCTGGGAAGGTGAGTCACTGGTTTTCAGCTTCTGGAATGGGAGGTGGGTCTGGCATTGGGAATAGGCACACACAGCTACAACATTGACTCCAGCAGGATGCATTTTTCTTTTTTAAACATCGTTTCATACCCATGGGTAGTAAGACCACTAATCTATTTGTCAGTTAAAAGAGGGAACACACAAAACCAAATGTGACTCCAGAAAGGAATTTTAATCTGTTCATGGCTGAAAAGTTTAAATTTTACAGCAAAAGTTTGAAATCTCTGTAAACGACAGAGATGAAAAGGTCGGCATTTAAATCTGTTTCCTTAACAGATGGCTCCCAGAGTGAGCCGAGATCAGAATTCGCTTTCTGGGCTCAGCCACTCTCCATAAAGCTGGTTGTGCCGTTTATGACATCAGCAGAGCCCCAGAGTGAATTACAGCTTATCCTTGTGTTCACTGTGGTGCTATCTATTATGCTACTGTGTGTAATGTTGATTAGGAAGGTGTCTTTGATAGCTCAGTGGAGGAAAAACGCTCATGTTAGAGGACTGAATTACAATAACAGTTAAAGACAAAGGTACATAAAGAGAGGGTTGGACATTAACAGCCTTTTGCATTTTTGTGTGTCTGCGTGTGAGAAGGAAGAATTAGATCAACTCATTAAAAAAGGAGACCCTCTCTGTTCACGGGAAAAGATTTTGCTATTTCCCTTTCCATCTTCCCACCTTGAATAATTCCTAATTGAGACCTACGTATTCCCTTAATAAAGTCCTACCACTCACTGGGTGATACTGGGTGTTATACACACACTTAATTTTTGAGACTTGAAAAAAAAAAACGACCCATCATTCCTGGCCCTGAAAAGTCAAAATAATAGGTCCAAGTTCATTGCAACAAAACCAGAAGGGATGGTCCATCTGTTTTCTCCACTAAAATTTTACTGGGTTAGATCTTGGTTGAAACAGACCTTGGTTGCAGCTGGGACATTTTTGGGGCAATAAAATTCTTCTAGAGATGGTATTTGTGTTAACATTATTTGACCTGGAAGAACTAAAGAGATTTAAATAGTTGATGGAAAGACAGGCTTCTTCCATAAACTACAACATAGGGCTTCTCAAGTTTGGGGGTATACCAGATGCCCGGACCTTCTACATTCTTGCTTAGTCAGAGTCTTAGAGGGTGGAGCAGTGATACGCGTATTTTTGACAAGCTCCTGAGGGGATTCTGATGCATTCTACCAATGTGCCTTGTTACTGCCATAGAGCTTCTTTGAGAAAGCTCCAATAATATCCTAGGTGAATTTACCAGCTATCCTAGGACTTAGGGGTTAGACCTGCCCAGTATAATAGCCACCAGCCACACGAGGTGATCCCAGTTTCAATTTAATTTAATTTATAAAAGTTTACAAATTCATCATATGCAACTATTTTCACCAACCAAATCACAGATGCCTCTTCATTTTGCTAATTCACAGTTCTACTGGACAGCACTGGGTTAGGCAATAAATGAAACAGACTCCATTTCCACCCTCATGGAGCAAACAGATCAATGATCAACTCCTACTGTCCCCCCCGCCCCCCGCCATAACGAATAAATAAAAAATTACAAGTTCTGTTTCATGCAGGAAACTGAGGGCTTTGTGATCAGGACTGGTTACATGATTTATGGGGCCCAGTGGGAAATGAAAATGCAGGGCTCTCCCTTGTTAAACCAGTATAGGGCCCTTCTGTGCAAAGATGTACACTCTCAGCCTGCCCATTGTAGACAAAAATCAAGGTGGGGTGGGGTGGTTAAGGATATCACAAGTCCTCCTACCAGAAAGTGATGATCTGGGGTAGAAAAGACAAGAAAGAGCTGGAAATGCAAAGCGTGCAGAAAATTTGGAACGAAGGGAACAGCCTACACAAAGGACCCAAGGTGGGCCAGAGGATAGCATATCCAAGAACCCAAAAACGTTTGAGAATCATTGAGAGAAGGATGAACAGAGAGAGTCAAAGCTGAGTAGCTGGTCATGACAGCGTCCTTGCAGCTGGTGTCCTGTCGTCAGCCCCACATCCCAGCATAAGCTCATGTTCATGGTTCAGCCCATAGACCCATTTTTCGGTTTCTCTTTTGAGTTTGCAAGCATCCCTAACCCTAAGGAATCCCTATGAGGCAGAATGAATTTCCACTTTTTATTTTTAAGACAGGAGAAGAGAGGAACAAGAAATTATTTGCTTTGATTCACAATCTGGTGCAGTAGCAGGTGAAGGAAATGGGTGAGAACGTGCTCACTTCTGCGCACGAACCAGCGGCTCAGGGCCCCTCCGGGATGGAGGGCTGGGCGGAAGCTTCGTGACGCTCCCATGTGTCGGGGAGAAGCGTTGTCTTGCACATGCTACTTCCCGAAAAGGTGTTTCGTCAACAGAAATGCTGATTCTCTGGCTCTTTAATGCTATATTTGGAAGTGACATTTACATTTCCATAGATCAACAGCTCCGTTTGGATACAGTTCCAAGAGCTTTGCGTGACAGTGAATATGCTGATTTTTATTTTTCCCTGTTCCCCTTTCTTAGCTGTTGGGAATTAGTGACATGAGGAGGCATCTCTAATTTGGTAGGCGAAAATAGTTGAATATGATTAATTCGTACACTTCTAAAGAGGTCACTGTGTAGTATCTTGACTTTCAAGAGGGCTTGGGGGAAAATTTATCTTGTACCTCATTTTCTGTCTCGTTTATCAGAAAAAATACCTTCATAGACTCCAGCTAAAGCATTTTCCAGCCCCCCAAATCTTTCTTATTTTGGGGGGGTCCTAGTTTGGAATCTGAATTTCTATGCCATAGGGGACCTACTTATGGATAGTTCAGATTCAGAAAAAATCTTCCTTTGTTCAGCAGTCATCCATTATTTTGCTGAGGCTTCATGTCTGTGGTATGGATGTACATATTACTTTGTGTCTGATGGTGTCCAGACATTCTAAGTAGTAGTTTTTAACATATTTCTGTCTTGACAAAGTAGTTCTCACAGCTATTGATAACAAAAGAAAGGATCAAATAGGTTACTTCCTTGTCAAGAGGGTAGGAAAAAACTGGAAAGGTAAAGGTAACCATTGGCACCCATTAATCTATAGGATTATTGATTTACCTTTGGTAGTAACATTCTATAGCCTTCTGGAACCTGATTAAGGGACCCCACAAAATTATGAGCATGTGTAACCATCAGAGGGCAGTGTGCACTCTCTCCAAAAGCCCATAAAATTACATGTTTCCCTGCTATAGCTAAAAGGATTTGTCTGGCAAAGGGCAAACCCATTAGGCATAAACATGCAGCACTTTTTTTTCCTTTTTTTTTTCTTTTGCCTGTCATCAGGGAAACAATGACTTGAAAGTTCTGATGAAACCTGCAAGATTTCCAGTCCAGTGTATGTCTTCAAGCACATATTTTTCAAAGTTTTTTTTTTTTTTTAATCTATTAGTTTTATTATTTTTTTTTAATTTCCAGTGGTGGTAAAGAGACACGAGTTAGACCTGGGATAACTTTTTCAGGACTTTGGTAGGGAAAGCTCCCTTGAATGTCGTCATTGAAGCTCTCATTGGAATATAGATGATGGTTAAGCAATAGGTAATTCTTTATCCAAACAATATCTGAAGTTGAAAAAAATTTTTTTTAAAAGGAAAAAAAAAAAGGGTGACTAGCTCCAAAATGTGCTGGAAGATTCTACCAAGACCTGACAAAACCTAATGCAAAGATGGAGAATTAGTGGATTATCGTTCCAGGCCTGGTTTTTCTGAGATGCCTAAAAAAGAAATCTCTGCATAGATGACTGTTGGTAGGCCAGTAAACAAAGGCCAGAGAACACATCTGTACAAACCTGAGTTTCTGCATTTAAAATATGCTTCCCTGGGGGCGCCTGGGGGGTTAAGCATCTGCCTTTGGCTCAAGTCTTGATCTTGGGGTCATGGGATTGGGTCCCGCATCCGGCTCCCTGCTCGGTGGGGAGCCTGCTTCTCTCCCTCCCTCTGCTAATCCCCTCTCCTTTGGCTCTCTCTCTGGCTCTCTCTCAAATGAATAAATAAAACCTTAAAAAAATATAAAATATGGTCCCCTGTTACATTGTAGAATATCAGAATTTGATTCATCTGTGGGCATAAAATCATCCTATCTGGGAGTGGACTTGGAATTGGTGAAATTATGACTGTGTCAATACAGAAGCCAACCTGGGCCGCCCGTTCAGGTGAGAGGCTGTGAAGGAAGGGTCTGGTAGACTCGTCCTTCAAAAAATTGAGCAAATAAATTGTTTGCTTTTCACTGCCGGCAGGGCTGTGGCTAGCAGCACTGTTTTTCTGCCGACTGCGACAGACGGAGCTCTTCTGCCGGAATTTCCCTAGAGGGCAGTACGGATTCGAGGTTCTTTCCGTATTTTTCTGAAATGACGGATCATTGCAGCCGGGCTGGTGCAGCTGCAGTGTTAGGGAGGGAGCCGTGCTCCTGGCCGGACGAGCTGCGGAACGCTCCAGAAAGGAGCCACCGCTGTGTCCTGTGATGTCCTCCAAGATGAGGTTTTGTGACAATTTCCTGCTTTTCAAGAAGAAATGTCTGGATTTATTAATAGACTATAGCGACATCTACGATATGCGTGTATTAATGGACTTAAACATTAAATGGCTCCTGGGATGGTGACTTGTGGGCTGGGTAAAGCCAGGTGTCGTTCATCCAGACGGCATAGCTGGAGAAGGAGAATCTGGATGCCTCAGGGGTCCCCAGCCAGGGGCAGTGTCACGCGCGGGGGACATTTGGAGACATTTTTGCTTGTATGACTGGGGGATGCTGTTGGCGTCTAGTAGTTAGAGGCCAGGGACTCTGCTAAGGAGCCTGCAGGGCTCAGGACAGCTCCCACGACCAAGAATTACTTGGCCCCAAATCTCAATAGTGTGGAGGACTGGGAAGCCCGGAGAGAGACAATCAGGTAGCCAGGAAAGGAAGGTGAAACAGACAACAGGAAGCTAAGATGAAGCAAGTTTTATTTTCAGTGTGTTAGGCTCTGAAGATGAAAAGCCAGGAAGTCTATCGTATTCAGAAATTTTTTTCCTTCCTAATAAAAGCGTTAAGTTCTGAGACCAAGCACACACGAGCAGACTTGGCAAGAGGGGGCATTCTGGGGGATTTGCCGAGCGGGGGGAGAAAGCCCTGTTTTGTGCTGCTGTGAATGTGCGGCAGGTTTTTGCTGTAGTTCCTGAGATGCAGGCTCTCCGGATCTTGGCGTGTCTGGCACAGCAGGGTCAGCCGAGAAGCTGGTGCAGAAACCTCCTCTCGGGAAGGAGTTTCCTCCAAATGATCTTCTGCAAACGACAGGCTCTGGGTGGGCAGTTCTATGGCCGTAGCTCTGAACCGGGGGTTGACTTTGTCCCGAGGGGGACATTTGACAATGTCTGGAGACATTTTTTGTTGTCACGAGTGGGGATGGTGCTAATGACATCTCTGGGGTAGGAGTCAAGGATGCTCCTGAAGACCCCACAATGCACAGGGCAAAGCCCTCCATTCCCCCCGGTACAGAATGTTCGGGCCCACAGTCTCCATAGTGCCAAGGAGGAAGAAGCTTGCTTTATGGTCTCTAGCCCCGTGCATTTCTTTCCTACCCCAGACTTTCACAGTTTCACGGTTATGGAGATGTATTGTCCTCAGACATTCCACAGATGATTTGCTTGGAGGGGCCGAGGGTGGGCGTTGTTGCATAGAGTTTGTGAGATGGGCTCACGTGGGGCTAAGCACTTAAAGGGACAACCCTGTGCCCAGAGGTGGGCAATTAGGGGAAGAAGCAGGTTGGGGACAGTCAATGGTCTTGGAAACTCAATTAATTTTTAGAAGGCCCAGGCCCAGGGCCAGTCTTTGCAAGACCTGAAAGGCGACATAACTTGACAGAAATATCCAAGAAAGAGTGAATAGGATAACCTGTCAAGAGACAGGCAGGAAGAAGAAAGACCACACAAAGCAGGGCTTAAAAAAAAACAAACCAAACAAACTTGCATCAGGAGTTAGTCTGAAGGGCGTTGGCTTTATTCTGAACTGCTTTCTATTTCTTGTCATGGGCCAGGCCTGATGTGGCGAGGGGGACACGGTCATTTGAACCAAATACCAGGAGGCTAACTCTCGTGTAGGGGACACCAAGTCCCTAGGCCAGTCTGGGTGGCTGGTGTGTGGGACAGGACCCGTCCGTGCTGTGAACAGATGTGTGACAAGCGGGGCGACCTTCCTCACAGGTGCATAAGGAGAGTGTTTCTGTTGTTGGAAAAGCCACACTAGGGTAGCCCCGCTCCTGGTGTCTGATGGATAATAGGGAGACCGGGGTCTCATTCATTCACTCAGTTGTTCCGCAGTGAGGATGTCTCTTGAATAAGGCAAGGGCCTGCCGAGGCTTGGAGGTTGGTCAGACAGGAAATTTGTCCTCCAGATGACTGCGGATGGGTGGGCAGGCCCAGAAATGTCACGTGACAAGCGGGACTCCCTGCTTCTATCGGGACCCCCCCTTAAACCACACGTCCGGTCACGTCGGGGGTCTGCATTGGCTCCTGATTTCACTCTGAATGAACACCACTGTCTGTACGATGCCGTACCCAGAGACTGGCAGGCTTCGTCTGTGAGGGGCTGGAGAGTATGTGTTTTCTACTTTCGGGCCGTATGATCTCTGAGGCTACCCCTCAACGCGGCTATTACAGATTCAAACAAGATAGAAACAAATGGGCACGACCACATTCCCATCAAACTTCACCTACGGATGGTGAATTCCATGCTATTTTCTATCATAAATGATTATTCCTTTTCTAATTATTTTCAGCCTTTTAAAAATATACAAAGCTTTGTTAGCTCCTGAACTGTACAAGAACAGGCAATGGGCTTGATCTGATCTGTTTACCCCACATAAAACATTACAAAAGCAGGAAACCCTATCCTCTCCAAAAAGAATCCCACAAATTCCCATTCTTCCGTCTTTAAGACGAAAGATATCACCCTGACGACTTGACAACTTGATCAATGCAACAGGAATTAATTCGCTAATACCCGACTTCCTGTCCTATAGCATCTCTGTTGCTACTACTCAGTCCTGCCTTTTTATTTTTATTTTTTTCAGCCCGGCCTTTTGAAAACAACTGTGGACAGCATGTAAACCAACAGGCATAGTTGTGTTCCAATAAACCTTTATTTACGAAGAGAGGCAGATATGGCCCACTGATCTAGTTTTGCTGGCCCGTTTCCCTATACAATATAAACATACTGTCCCCCCCCACTTCTGATGTACCTTCTACATCTCCTTCTCTTAATTTGTTCTGTCCCTCCAGGACTTCTGCTGCTCCCCAGGCATGGCAAACATACACCTATCTCGGGGCTTGGCACTCGTATTGCATTGGCTTGGAAACCTCTTCCCCAGGCATCCCCACAGCTCACCTTTCCATGTGTTAAGGTTCATCTCTTGCTCCTCAGAGAGGTCTTCTTTGACTCGTTCTATAAGAACATGTGTCCTGATATGCACCATTCCCATACCCTGCCTTATTATTCTTCATGACATTTCTCATCATATATTTTTATTTTCTATCTCTCCCCTAGGATGTGAGTTCCGTGAGAGAAGGGACCTGACTTTTTTCTACTGCTATCTTATCCCAGTGCTTAGAAAAGTGGCTGGTATACAGTAGGTGTTCAGTAAATGCTTTTTGAATGCATAAATAAAAATACTTACGGTTTCGCTCTCTGGAATCAGACTACGATCTCTTGTCTTCACCCACAGAGGGGATTTCAGCTTCCTTCTGTTTAAAATGTTCACCTGTTGGGTCTTTCTGCTCAGGGAGGCGGTGGGATGTTCTGTAGCAGCACTCAACAATGGCAATATAACACAAGCCACAAATGTAGATTTAAAATTTCCCAGCAGCTGTGTTTAAAGAGTAAAAGGAAAAAAGTGAAATTCATTTTAAGAATATATTTCATTTAACTGAACAGATCTAAAATATTACATCAAATAACATCCAATAAAAAAAGTTATTAATGAGATTTATTCACTTTTTTGGGTACTAAGGCTTTGGTATGAAAATCTGCTATATATTCAATACTCACAGTTCTCCTCCAGTTGGGTGAGTCACATGTGAAATGCTCACTCGCCATATTGGTTCCTGGCAGCTGTGTGGGACAGCTCAGGACTATACGTTGCCTTTAGGACATGGGACAGAATAGCATCCTGGTAACTCACAGCAGTTCTTCAGGAGCAGGTAAACACCTGATTTGGCCAAACTTCGTTGTGTTTTCATGTGCTAAAGTTTTGGGCTACACCATCACTATCAAAATTTATTGGTACTCAGGGGAAAATCAAGCTTTCTGTGGCATAATGCAACACCATAAATTAAAACCAATGCTTTTAAAAAATTATGATGTTACATCATGCTTTGATGTAATGTAATGTGGCAGGTTGTAATTTTTATTTTTGTAAGATTTCCTCAATGTAAAACAGGAAGTGAATTCTCACTGCCCAGGACCTCAGAATCCTGGCCATGTTTCAGTTGGCCGCTGAGGTGTGCCGCTGCTCATAGGATGGGGCAGCAGTTTCCAAGGGAGGCCTTGGTCCTGTTTGTGTGGTCACTTGGATGGTCCATTTGGATTCTGGATTCATTCTCAAAACGTTCCTGGGAATTGAGACGAAAATGAAGAGAGGCCTCTGCAGCCTTACCCACTCTACAGGGTTATATCATTTGGAAACTGGAGACTCATGGTCCATGTGGCATGACTGGAAAATAAATTTCACCTCAAATGCAAACTGAGATTGGTTTTTTTAGTGGTTGTTTAGAGTCCTGTGTTAAGAAGACTTCTGAGGATGCCTCTCAACTCGCGAGAGAGTGCCTTACTCAATCAGCAACATTTGCCATGGACACGGGAAAGGGTAGCTGCTGTGTATATGGCCTTCCTGAATGAAGGTGTGCATGTCCCGCTTCTGGGATGGGCACAAAGTAGGAGTTTTTCTCTCTAGGAGAGGAACAGTTCCAAACAGGGGGCGAGGATCCCCCAAGTGGGTTGAACACATAGATCAGCTGACCTGAGGCTGTTTGCTTCCCTGGGAAGCTACACCTGTGGTCAGTGTCTTGCTGAGCTTGTGTGGGAAACCGCGCTCAGTGCCAGGTGTGGAAGTCGAGGCTGGGATGAGCCGGAAGGGTGGAGGGAAGAATGGCACGTTAGATAAAGTAATTGGAATAAGCGATTCTGACTAGAGAAGGAAACCCAGGAGGGCCATCGGTTCAGCTCGTGGTAATCCAAATTACTTTGTAGCGTCTGTTGGGAGCTCTGTGTTGGAGGGGTGCTGAGGTTGTGTGAAGGTTTAGGGAGAAGGAGTCATGATTGATTGGTAATGTCTGCCATGAGCGTAGAAGCTACGCAAACCAGCACACGCATGCTGCACATGTACCGTCCCTGAGTCGTGACTTGTTAATATCTCTTACGGGGGTAGGAGTTGCACAGGACAGCCCATGTGTTATATGGTGGCAAACTCTAATTTAGAAGCATGGCATCGTGATCGCTTAACTACATTCTCTGGTTGCCTTTGTGGGGTGCGTGGTTCATTTTCTCTCTTTTCATTTATTTCTATATTCTTTGTCCCGTGAACAGATGCCCATTAATTGTCTAGGTCTGTGCTGGGGTTCAGCCATATCCATTCAGTAATAATAAATCTCTAAAGCCACAAGACAGTCAGTGGTAAATGCCGGCAAACCTGGAGGAACAGGGCCACGGGAGTCCAAGAATGGCTTCATGAAGGAGGTGGCATTTGGCTGGAGCAGCGAAGACTGGGCAGATTTTCAACACGTGGGAACGAGGGAAAGAGCATTTAGGTGGAGGGAACGGCGCCGGCTGAGAGGTGGTGGGAGGGGAGCATGAGGGTATGTGGGAAGCAGCAAGTCGGGGGTTTTGCAGGGGTGAATGAGAGTGCATAGAAGGGACAGTGAGAGGGAAGGCTGATGAGGTCAGGTGGGTAGATTCTGGTGAGCCTTACACGCCACACTAAGGGACTGGGACTTAAAGAAAAAAACAAAACCCAACAGCATTGATGAGATGGAATATTCAGTAGCTTCTGTAGTGAAAGCTCCAAGAGGCACCAGGTTGAAGCTTCTACCACCTGGCATTCCGCTGTCAGGGCTTCAGTTTTCAGAGCCTACAAAATCGTAATTTTCAAGAGCCCGCAAATGTGTGACAGGAAAATGTGATAGTAATTTTGGAAAGTTCCTCATCCTTTCCACAGGCTCCTTGCCTGCTCAAGAAGAACTCTGGCTTGGTTCGCTTCTCTCTTTTCCCCCTTTTCTGCCCTTCGAAGAGGGTCTTGTGTTCCTTGGGTCTTTGCGGTGGAGAATAAAGAGGAAAAAAGGAGGGAGGTAAGAACAGGTGTTTGAGCCCTTGAGTTGGAGTGAGAAACAGGGCTGCCCCAGGCAGCTGGGTGGGTGGGTGGGGGGCAGGACAAATATTTATCTTTTTTTAAAATATTTTATTTATTTGACAGAGAGAAATCACAAGTAGGCAGAGAGGCAGGCAGAGAGAGAGGAGGAAGCAGGCTCCCCACGGAGCAGAGAGCCTGATGTGGGGCTCAATCCCAGGACCCTGAGATCATGACCTGAGCTCAAGGCAGAGACTTTAACCCACTGAGCCACCCAGGTGCCCTAGGACAAATATTTAAATTGTTATTTAAGAAATACAAGGAAAGGACTGGCATGATTCTGACATCACTTTTTTTTTTTTCAACATACTGCTTTTCACTGTGACACAGATCGAGGACAGCACAGGATGGGTCCTGGGTCCTGTCCGGGAGACGTTACCGACGGAGGTCCTGGGCGTCACACTTTACATTCTCCTCAGCTACTAAGCGGACTCTCATCACCTACAGAAATTGGGTTCTAAAGTCCTCACCAGAGGGAAAATTCTCATAGAGTCAAAACTACCCCCGAAAAGTTTCCGAACTATCCCACAAAAACGTGGCGTATTTCATTAAGTGCAAGCGAGCCGGGCTCTCACCCGGGTTAGTACAGATCACAGCCTCTCTGGTGGGCCTCCAGTGGAAAGAGTTGCCTTGCATTTAGGGGTTACACTGTGGGAAAAATTTGTACCAAATCTATGCTCAGCAAGGTGAGATGCTTACCTGTGGGAAGGACATGGGGATGAATGACAGAGGGAGGCTCAGATTTCCACCTCATTCCCACATCTTCTGGACACACAGTTCCAGAGGGACAGAGGGACCAGACTCACCAGTGTGCATGGGTTTCTTTTCTTCCCTCTCTCTCTCATAGCATATTTCATTGATTGGGCAGGAGTTTAAGGCACGTAGGTTGTGCCTTCCTGCCATGGCATTACCACGAATCCCCCAGGATGGCTCCACTGGGCTGTGACGTGGAGAGGGGTGTGGTCAGGAAATCCCACTGGAGCCTCCCCTGGACTGTCCTCTTAGCCCAGAGAAGTGCATGCAGGGCGATTTTGTTTGGTGTTTGGGAAGAAAATTTAACTCAAGTTGAGACTCACGTATTCTTGAGTCTCATGACTTCTGGAGCTGGTTCCTAGATTCTAAATAAATTCAGCCCGGGACACAGATAGCACAAAGGTATCACGTGTGCGTGCCTCCCTCTGGAAGCCAGATAATAATTTCTCATTAGCAAGAACAAGTGAAGACGATCGTCGTTGCACCAGAAGCCCATTGAGTATGATAAAGGCAGCGTCTCCTCCCCCCTCCACGCTCAGATTGAGGCTGGAGACCAAACCTGTGCCTCCCTGTCCCCAGACCAGGTCTGTAACATTCTGGAAATGGCGGAGACTCTGCAGGACCACGGAGAAGGAGGAACCTGTCTGTTCCTCCAAACATCAGAAATGTGTGGGTGAAGTGTGCTCCTCACAGCTTGAAGCCCCTGAGATAATGGCCCCATTGGTTTCCCTGCCAAATTTGATGGGACCAGTTGGAAGGTATCTGGTGCTTTTTCCCATACCTTTCTCTATTCTCTCATTTCACTCCAACCTTTTTCTTTCAGTTTTGGAGCTCCCTTCTGTCTGTTTCCTCCCCAGCTGCCTTTGTGTGGCTGCCAAAGCAGGCTTGAGCTTTCCATGGGAGGAGAGGGATCTCTGCCTGGCACGTGACATTTGCTTTATGCATTCCCCAGCCAAAGGGGCTGTTGGCGGCATGTGAGGGGCGCTCCCCACTGATGGAGGTTCCCACCACACCCCTCTTGATCAGGCCGTGTCACAAGGCCTGCGGCAGCCCTGCCTAATGAGCAGCAGGTGTCTTTAGAGGTTGGCTTTCTGGAGGTGGGGAAAGCTGGGAAACTGGGGCCCACTTGGCCACACCTTAGAGTCAGGACAGAAAATCCCTTTTGTTTTCCCAGCCCTGAATTCTTTAGGTTTCCACCGTTTGTATACTGGTTGGACTGGAACACACTTAGACATTTCCTGAAAATTGTGTTGATGGTGGGAATTTTTGTACCCTTGGATTTAGGGAGCTGTACCCGGTGGCAGTAAGAAAACTGCTAAACCGGAGGCCCCGACCAGTCAGAACAGATGCCAGAAACGAATGGGTGTCCCTGCCTTGCTGGGGCACACCAGCGGACTGTGGTCCTGGACGTACTCTGTGTTGCTTGTGTGTTCCACGTGCCATTTAATCACATGGCGGTCTTAGATAGGTGTGTGGGGTCTGTCGTGGATACCAAGGAGGTATACCACTTAAAGCTGTACAAGACAAAGGAGAACAAGTGAAAACAGCAATCTACATAAAGCTGGTGGGTCTGGTCATCAGTCTGTGTAACTCTTGATGCTCCTCGTGGAGTGAGATGGGAAGTGGGAGTTGGTGCCTCCTTTGGCTGCTGTGTTTCTCTCAGAGCGTGGCATCTCCAGCGCGGTTTGCCATGGTTCTAGCGTCTAAAGAGGCACATTGGTCATTTGACATGGCCTTGAAATGTAAGGGGGCTTTAGGCTGAGCCAGAACAACCACCATCTGTTCTAATTCTGTGGGGAAAACGGTCTGTGTTGGGCTTGCATAGGTGTAGACGGCGTGTAAGCATAGACGCGACACCCCCCCCCCTTTTTTTTTAAAGATTTTATTTATTTATTTGACAGACAGAGATCACAAGTAGGCAGAGAGGCAGGCAGAGAGAGGAGAGGGATGCAGGTTCCCTGCTGAGCAGAGAGCCTGATGTGGGGCTCCATACCAGGACCCTGGGACCATGACCTGAGCCGAAGGCAGAGGCTTTAAACCCACTGAGCCACCCAGGCACCCCGACCCGACACCTTTTTAAGGATAATTTGACTGTATATAATTTGTACTTTTCGTGCTGCCTTTAGAATCCAACTCTCGTGCCAGTGGCCGCTTCACTGTGTTGGCATCTTGTACCTGGCTAACGAGCATATCTTCACATTGAAAGACTATTGTGAAGCTGCCCTCTAGGAAAACAAGAGTCATCCTAAAATCACGCAAAAGGCCACCCTTCTTAAGGTCCTGTAGATTTCCTGCGGTTCCCAGGCCAAATCACCCTCTTATTTCATCATTGTTCCTCTTCCTGCTCCAATAACCTCAGCAAATCCCAAGTTTCTGACGGTTTCTAGCGTTGTGTCCATAGAGTAGAAATAATGTGGATTGTGTGTTTGACATCTGGAGCATCCATTTTGCCTCTCCCAGATGAATCTCTCAGTCCCTTAACATCTGGGTTTCCCACTTGCAAACAAATCCAAAATTATCTAGGAGTTTAAATTAGACTTTCATCCCAATAAATTGTGGCGCCAGTGTGGAAGGAGAAGACGGATTTTAAATTAGTTTCAGAACAAGGGTCATTACAGAGGCATCCACTCCATTTTAATTTTTTTTGTTTATGAAATTTTTTGTTTACTACATTTGTTTATGTATTGGCTTGAATATTTTGGCCAAATCTGATTTTGAACCAAATGCGCCATGTACGTTTGGATCCTAAGTAGAGTCCAAACAGAATCTGTTCAGTAACAGAATCCTGCGTATGATCTGTTTGCCGAATCATACTGGGCACTTCAGAATTAAAACAGCCATTTATTATTTACCTACTTTAAATCATAACAAATTGGATAGAATTCCTTTTTACTCCCAAGTGGATTTCATAGCAAAAAAAGTAGTGGTAAATACAAAAAGACAGGAAGGAAATTTAGTTTCTCAGTGGTAAGTGCGGTATGAGGCACCAGGATTCAATAAGGCTTGTTGATTTGATTTAAATTGGGAAGAGAAATGAATAATTGGCATCTCATATCGGTGACTACGGCGAAGACCAAAATTAAATTTCCGATGCAGGCGAATAAAGGTCAGACTTCAGAATGCTGAAGTCATGCGACCGGCTGTGTTCCGAATATGAGGCAGGGAAGACCCAACCATGACACGGAAATGGTCACCTCATCCCTTTAATAATAACTCACTTACACACGTACTAGAATAAAGTATGACTCCGGGTGGTGCTTACGTATTTCTTAGAAAGCTGAAGTCATCTTGATGAATACTGTGTTTCTAATGATGATGGTTTCTGTTTGTGAAGTAATGCGCTAGTTTGAAGAATAACATTGAAATCTATACATTTATATGTTGGTTTTCCTGAAAAATTAGTTACAATTAAGAACTCTATTTTTAAAAAAGATTTTATTTATTTATTTGTGAGAGAAAGAGAGAGCAAGCATTAATGGGGGAGGGGCTGCGGGAGAGGGAGAGAATCTCAAGCAGACTCCTCACTGAGCGTGGAGCCCCACACAGGGCTCGATCTCACGACTCTGAAATCATGACCCGAGTCAAAAACAAGAGTGGGATGGTTAACCAGCTGAGCCACACAGGCGCCTAAGAACAGTTCTTTAGAAACACACACACACACACACACACACACACACACACACACACACTTTTCCCCTTTACTTCCTGATGAATGGGATCCATTAGTTCAGTCGCCTTTCACTCACGTGGGCTGTACGTGTTGATTCGGAGGCAATGTTTAGTATTGAATAATGTTCTCAAGAGACGAGCAAGCAACAGCCTTGATATTTTCTCTGACATCCCTCCCTCCCTCTTTTCCTTCCTTCCTCCCTTTACTTTCTAGAAGAAGAAAGCCATGGTGGCATTTGTCTACCGTGGACTGGGCACAGGGCCCTCCTGGACGGTTCTGCCCACCTCCACAGCCACGTGCCCTCTGGTCGTAAGCAGATTCTTACATCTCCCTCTTACATCTCCTTGACTTTGCTCATGCTCTTTCCTCCTCCTGGAATACATTTCTGCATCCTCTCTCTCTCTGGCTAAATCCTACTTGAATTTCAAGATGCAACTGAAGCGACGGGAGTGCCCCCACCTTTGGCATTCCCATGCCCCCCTGCCCCCGAAATTTTTTTGAGGTGACATGTTGGTAATTATTATTCTACCAGTGCTTCTCCGCACCTAATCTGTGTTCTTCTGAAATGCAGAAATTTCCTCTTTCATCTCGTTATCTCCAGCAACCAGCAAAGTTTAGAACATGGTGAGGCTCAATTAGATGTTTTGGTCTGCGTAATAAGTTGTCTTTCAGATGCTTCTACTTTTTAATGGGGGAGAGTCTCCAGAGGTAGGCGTATCAGTAAGGATTGGGCTGTGCCTGTTTTCTTGCCAACAGTGTCATGCTTCATTTCATTGTTTTGGTTCATTTTTCACAATATTTAATTTCTTTTGAATATTAAATAACATTTCTAGAAGGCATATTACTCTGTTATTGTTGTTAAAGGGAGGGCTCCTATACTTAAAATATAAGAAAATACTTGCAAATATTCCTTATAATCATAATAACAACTAACATTTGTTGACCATTTACTGTGACCTAGATAACCTTGCCAAAACAAATTTCTTCTGCCGAGTGCCAAAAACTCACTATTTAAATCTGGCTTGGGTGCATTCAGTTGATTGGAGATGGGTCACCTGCTTGCACCCTAATTACGAGGGAGGCTTGGAATATGAATTTAAAGGATTTCAGCCTTTTCAGTGGTAGGTGGTTTGCTATTTCTCATCAAGACTCAGTAGTAGGAATTCATCCAGGTTTATGGAAGAGGGTTCATATTTGGGACAGGTAAAGAAGCATGGTAGGTCGTCACTACATCTTATGAGCTGTACCAGCTGTACATTCATTATTCTATCCATAACCCCTTGCCCTCATCACTTCATTGCACCCTGGTCCACATCCCAATAGCCAAGGCCTCCGTTTTTTGTCAAAGTCTTTCTTCGGCTATGGGAGCCTGTTTTACGCTGGATGGCGAAGTTGCTGAGAAGTGCCCAATGTGGTAAGTGCATTGATAACGAACTCTGTATGGGCTGCTCCCCTTTCCTGTCTCATGTTCCCATCCCCCTACCAGTGTTTCCTGGGATTCCATACAAAACAAACTTCTGCTATATACTCATCCTTGAACCAGTTGTGGCCAGGGGAATGGAGAGCTCCGTTTGGGTCAGCCAGGATCTTGTGCCCACCTCTACAAACTGGACCTGGGAAAAATCCCACTTAAAACACAGGGACCATAGTTGACAGGGGCCTTGTTTTCCAAAAGAGATCTTTGGGGGCAATTACCAAAATAGGAAAGAATAAATTCTGAGCAGAACAAAAGAAGATTCACTAACCATATATTGTTGGTCAGCAGAATGAGTGACTCTACTGGGGGAAGAGACCCCCTCCCCCAAAACTTGAAAGAGTAAATGAGAGAAGAAGAGAACAGGGAATAAGAAATAGCATTGATGTAAATTTAGATCCCTCCCGAATCCCACAAAACAAAGTTCTGGGGACAACTGAAGGACAACTGAAGGACAGGTGGGAGATTCCAGAAAAAAATGAGGGAAAAGAGATGGCCAAGGTGTCGGGAGAACTTGTAGGGTTCCGTGTCACAGAGGCTAGGCAGGAAAGGGTTATAAGAAGGGACCAAAGCCAAATACCACGGAAAGAACTAGAGGGGATTAAGGAGGACAGCCATGATGGGGTGAGGGGAGTGGGGTGGGATGTCTGCCTAACACAACGGCCACAGGTCTGAAGTGAATGTGGTTGTGTTTTCCCAGTTCAGCTCTTACACATTTCTTAGACTCTGAATAATCTAGACTTAAGTGTAAGTTTTTTGCCAGTCACTATTCTCTAAAACAGGAATTGCTAAGAATAATAAAACTCTTACATTAAGAGGTGTGAACTTACAGGAAATTATTGAAATGTGCTTAACTCTTGATCCTCACAACCAAGAATTTTTAAAGTCCTTAAACCATTTTATCATAATTTTACTCCGTCTTAACAAAGTGTTTTGAGATAATTTTTAGGGATGATGCCACATAAAAATAAACTGGTCTAAAATGGCAGAGGCTTTAAAAGATTATAATAGATTGATAAAGTGGGTCACCTCCTTACATGTTTGGCATCATGCCTAGAGAAAGAAAGTGAAAAAGTAGGAAAGAGACCAAATTTGGGAAAAAGCAGGAGGAGTTTTACCTGAGAAGGGTGACCACGACAACATTCTATGAGAACAGTGACCTTTCATCTTTCAAAGACTGACCTTCGTCCTCATGCTCAAGGCACATTTTGGTGGAAAACACTCCAAGAACTTTAAGGTTTTGAAGAGATATGTTGAATGTGCAGATGTATACTGTGTAAGTGAGTGTGTATGTGTGTGTGTGTGTGTACACACTGATGTAGAAATAAAAAGCACATTAGGAACATATAATCTCCTCCACTTAATATTCCAGGAAAGATGGGAAAGGTGGTAAAAGTAAGAACATCTGCCCTTGGGCAGTTGGTGCTAGTCTAGGAGACGCTGCTTGTTGTCAATATATTGATGCTTCCCTCCGCACATGTGGTGAAATCTTCGGAGGTCAATGAACGTGGCTCTTTCTAGTATGAACTCTCTCTTTTTTTTAATTATTGATGTAAAAATGCAATATTAATTTGGACTCAGTGCAGAGATCTAGACAGTAAGGGCAGCACCTTGCACAAATCACTCCCGATCCCCGAGAATGTAGACCAGGGTTTAGAAGCAGGTCCTGGTGTTGGAGTCACTCGAGTTATTTCCAAAGAATGCCGAGTATTTGGCCTCCCCGAGGACCAGGTGTGGCAGGATCTGGGAATCTGTCTTTTTCTTCTTGTTCAGATTGTTGAGTTTATTTTACACTGAAGTTTTATTTATTTTTGCACAGATGATCTGTGTTCCTAAGTATAAGCTCAGAAGATTTAAACGGATATATAGGAAAATGTAAAACTTGGGCCCATATCTAATTTTCAGGATTCTTGCTCCCCTCCAAGGTGCAAACCCTATTACCAGATTCTTCTGCAGACATTTAATACTTGTGTTAGCATATAGGACAATTTCTCTCTCTCTCGACAATATATGACTATACAGACACACGTATACATGTATATACATGTATCTGTCTATATGTACGTGTATTTATAACAGAAAAGGTAACAAACCATACATATGTGGTTCTACTTCTTCAAAACCTAATTCTGGAATAATTCCCCGTATGTACTTTTGGAGCTATCTTGATAGCTTTTAGCCATTGACTTGATACTTCATGATTGATCTGTCTCCTACTGATGGACATTCCTGTGGTCTCCAGTATTTGCCTCTGACAATGTCATGATGAATATCCTTGTTATTTTTTTATAGAAGAACATAACCCATATCAGTTGGTCTTTTCAATTTCAAGCCATCGAAAATGAACTCTGGCTTACTGAGGTAAAAAAAGAATTTATTAGAGGGTCACCAGAGGGCCAGAGGGCCGTATAAACCAGGAAAAGGACCAGAATCAGCCTGTGGGAGGAAGCGGTACCACCAAGACAAGGTTGCCAATGCTGCTGGGTGCAGATGTGGCCGCCTGCACCATGGCGGCGCTCACTGGAGACGGGAACTTCCGTGGGAACCTCTGCCTCTGCCATTTCTGCAAACCACAGCTGCTGCTGTCTTTGCCAGAGTAGATCATGCACCAGCCCTGCTCCTTTGTGCTATAAACTCTTAAAGACTCACTTGATTGTTGGAACCTATATTCCACATCCTAACCACAACGGAAGTGAGAAGACATTTACCATGGGGTCTCCACCACGACCAAGTTTCATAAGAAGGTCGAGTCCCTAAGCAAAAGGGGTTGTGTTGACTGGGTTTCTCCCCAATGCAGACCCTTTTCTAAGAGTTTGGGAATGTATTTGGAAGAGGATCTCAGGAAGCTCACAAGAAGAGGTGGGGAAATGAGACAGGGAAGAGGAAGGTCAATAAGGGATTACCCCACCAAGTGGTGGGAAAGCTGGACCAACTCCTGTTCCTCACTGGTGGAGGGTAGTCCATATGGGATCTTAACTCCCTACCTGAGTGAGCTCTCCTGGTACCAGAGAAAGCTCCCAGGGAGAAAAAGCATCATAGACACTTGAGGTGAAAGCACTTGAAGTGAAAGCTGTTGCTGTGTGCAGTGAATGTCCCTCTTGGTTTCCGGTAAACTTGGAATTGGGCATGGATATGGGGGTGGGAATCCCTAAAGTCTGCTACATTGGGTTTGTAGGCTACTAACCAAAAAGGGGAGACTGAGAAGACCTCCAAAGACGAAAGAAAAGAAATAACCTTATAAACAAAAGAGTAAACACAAGTGTGGTTTATTCACTGATAGCTGAACAAATGTCCTCTTGATGTATCTGCTTTCTAATGAAGAATGCATAAAAATACTCCAAGAACAAGGGTCAATATTGTTAGAATCTTCTAATTTGTTTACTATTGATAGATAACAGCACATACAAGAACATTAGACACAATGTTTGTTTTATAATTATCAGCTTGTGGGAATATATTTCTATATGCCAATTTTTTTTTCCTGAGCCGTACTGATGAGTACCCACGAAATTGTGACTGCACCATTAGGTTTGATGAATCCATATAATTGCTGCACAAATATTTTGAATTTAATTGCATGTAATGTAGTTAACACTCAGTTATCAGCGCCAATAAGGAGAGCAGCAGCATGGATAATTCAAAACAGTGGAAAACCCAAAATCATTTACATGGGACTTTGGGGGTCCATGTTTGACTCAGGGCTGCAGACTCACCTTTCTAATTACATTTTGTTTTCGGCCAGTAGGAAAATTTCTGTTCATTTGATAAAGCCAAGGACTGGTGGGAGAGGAAAGTTGTTGAAATGTATTCTGGGTGTTGGTAGAAGCTGGCATTAGACGTTTTCAACAGATAGCTACATTTAAGTGATTGAGAATTCACTGGCTCAAATCTCATTAAAGTGAGTCAGATTATTTCTCTCCACTGTTCATGTATGTTAAGCACCAGGCGTTGTATTAAGTTTTTTACAAAGATGAGCTCATGTCCTCCTCCAACCATCTGTAATGAGGAGAGGTTGTGTGGTTCAGGAGAATGAAACTTTGAGAACAAAACTGTGGAGGCTTCGCATCTTCATTTCTGCCAAGTTATGAGTTATGTGAAATTGATTTGAGTTACTAAATCAGATAAATTTCCTCATCTGCCAATAATAATGGTGGGTAGCCCATAGTTTTGTTGATTGTCTATGATGACTGGATGAGATCATGTGTATAAAACATGGTGATTGGCTTATTATTATAATGTCCAGTCCATTCTACAGAGAGAGTTAGTTTCAAAATCAGAATTCAAGGCTTACTCTGCTTACTCAATACCCTGAGCTGTCAATGAACCTTCCAGAACAGTGCTTCTCAAACTTTTAAGTGCATGAGAATCACCTGAGGGCCTTGCTGAAGTGTGGATTTTGACTCAATAGATCTAGGATGGGCCTGAGATTTTGCATATCTGATAAGTTCCTGAGTGATGTTTGTACTGCTGACTTGTGGACCACACATCAAGTAGCAAGGCACTAGATGGTTTGGGTCAAATATTTTCATTTCAGCTTAATTTTCTCCTTGCGTCCAAAAGCAGATTCCAAGAAGTGATGCTTTCTGTCTGCCCTTCTTTACCATATATGGTCCCACCCAGGTCCCAGACCTCTATGAAGTCTTTCTAGTGTCTTGGGTCCTTTGGATATATTCTTTTACCACTTTTCTAGTACAGGTACACATGTTGTCACATGCTGGGAAGCAGCATAGGGAAACAGCGATGAACACAGACTCTGGGGTCATGCGAGGTTGGGTTGGAGCTGAAGCTCTGCTACTTGCTAGTTGTGTGACCTCGGACCTGTGACTTCGTGGAACTTGAATTTTCTCATCTGTAAAATGGGCATGATAATAGAACTCACCTAGTAAGTCTATTGTGAGACTCAGGTGGATTTTTTTATGTTGTTAATTTATTTTTTTTAATTTTATTTTTTCTGTGTTCCAAGATTCATTGTTTACAGACCACACCCAGTGCTCCATGCAATCCGTGCCCTCCTTAATACCCACCACCAGCCTCACCCATCCCCCTACCCCCTCCCCTCTAAAACCCTCAGTTTGTGTCTCAGAGTCCACAGTCTCTGTGGTTCGTCTTCCCCTCCTGTTTATCCCAATTCACGTTTCCTTTCCTTCTCCTAATGTTCTCTGTGTTACTCCTTATGCTCCACAAGTAAGTGAAACCACATGATAATTGACTCTCTCTGCTTATTTCACTCAGCATAATCTCCTCCAGTCCCGTCCACATTGATACAAAAGTTGGGTATTGGGGCGCCTGGGTGGCTCAGTGGGTTAAAGCCGCTGCCTTCGGCTCAGGTCATGGTCCCAGATTCCTGGGATCGAGCCCCGCATCGGACTCTCTGCTTGATGGGGAGCCTGCTTCTCTTCCTCTCTCTCTCTGCCTGCCTCTGCCTACTTGTGATCTCTGTCTGTCAAATAAATAAATAAAATCTTAATAAATAAATCTTAATAAATAAATAAAATCTTAATAATAATAAATATTATTATATATAATATATATAAATAATATATAAATATATAAATAATAATAATATAAATAAATAAATATATATAATAATAAACACATATAAATAAATAAATAATAAATAATAAATTTAATTTATTAATTTATTTATTTATCATTTATTATTATTAATAAATAAATAAATAAATAAATATAAATATAAATAAAATATAATAAATAAATATATAAAAATATAAATATATAATATATATTTATATATATAATATATAAATATATATATAATATATATATATTTATAATATATAAATAAATAAATAAATAAATAAAATCTTAATAAATAAATAAAAAAAATCTTAAATAAATAAATAAAATCTTAAAAAAAAAAGTTGGGTATTTATCCTTTCTGGTGATGAGATTTTTAATATAAAAGTCTTAGCTCGGTGGTTAGTACCAGGAGGCACTCTCTGAGAGCTCTGTAAGGTTGTAAGCAATGTGAAGGTGGGCACCGTGTTCTGTCATTTTGCTAGTGAGCCTAATTCAAACATGGTGGACTCTCTCATCTTGGCTGGGAGCTCACCTTTCCAGCCTCTTTTTCAGGTAAGGGCTGCCATGTGACCTATTTAGGCCAAAGAGATGTAAGGTGTAGTCTTCCAGGGACTTCTGGGGGCAAATATGGGATCTGAGAAAGGAAAGGGCCACTTGAGGAAAATCCCCGTCTCTTCTGTGTTTTATACCGCCAATTCCTGCCTTTGCATGTGGTTGTGATGACTGGGATTGTGGCAGTTCTCTTGTCACCAAAATACTACAAATCCCACATTGAAGGTGCATCACAGCACAATTTCTCCCTCTGTCCCATCCTCCCACTCTCCTCCTCCCTCCTAGAGGTTGATTTCCAGAGCACTTCCCAAGAAAACCCAGATACAGGTTTCTGTCTTAGAGTCAGCTTTCCCGGGATCCAAATCTATAAAAATATATTTATAAATATAGGAATAAAAATGATGCAGATTTTGGCTACTCACAAGGACATCTATGTCTATACGAAATAGGTATTTTGTATCTATCTATACAAACAGGTAGCATGGATCATGTTGCTTGTTTGTTTATCGTGTCTGAATTTCCTTCTAAAAGAATTTCCCATCATATAAATCTTGGCTGGCATCAGAACTTTCCATTCAAAACTGAACATGTCAGCCACTAACTTTCCCAGACTCCCTTGCAGCTAGCATGCATGTCCCAGACCTCTCCCCGGGAAAACTCCTTCTTCACCTCCGTGGCCAGTGATGGTCAGGAAGCAGTGGTAAAGGAAGATTTTTTTGTGACGCTACAGTGGACTTCCTGTTTCTGGAACAGCACGGTCGGCAGTGCCAAGTTCATGGGCACAGCCTCTCCCTAGGACTTGGAAGCTGCAGGGTCGGTGGTCCTGGCCTGACAAGTGGCAGTCCCCACCATGTGTGGCCACAGCACATCCTCATCAGACTATTAGGAAAGCTGTCACATGCGTTTTCTCTAATTCTGGATGAAAAACCACCTTTCGTGCTTGCGTCCTTATAAGCCTTTTCCTTCGACCTCCCTTCATGTTTCTGTGAGTTCCCCAGACACCTTTCCCATGTGAATCAACCATAGTCAATTTTTCTCAATTGCATCACAGAACTGTGGCTTGGGCTACCACATAGTAGTAGAGTGTTTAATTTGTATCCGTGAACATTTGAAGTGTTGACGCATTTTCAATATCATTACCCATATCAAAGGTAACTAACTTTTAAAGACCCATAGTTCACAGCATGCCTACACATGCATTATTCCATCGGTTCCTCAAATAACACTGTGGGTTAATGTACTCATTTTTCACTTTTATTTTTTTTTTAAGATTTTATTTATTTATTTGACATAGAGAGAGAGATCACAAGTAGGCAGAGAAGCAGGCAGAGAGAGAGGCGGCAGCAGGCTCCCCGCTGAGCAGAGAGCCCGATGCGGGGCTCGAACCTAGGACCCCAGGACCCTGAGATCATGAACTGAGCTGAAGGCAGAGGCTTAACCCACTGAGCCACTCAGGCGCCCCTGATTTTCACTTTTATTTTGTAGGTTAGCATCTGAGAGATGGAATGACTTACCTAAGTTAACTAGTCAATAGCAGAGCAGGACTAAAACCAGAGACTTTGATTTAATTCTTTCAAAGTTTGAAATCTTTTCATGGCAAAGACTATGCTAAACAGAAATTTCAACCTCTGCTCATGTTGGATCATGGAGATGTTTTTAGCAAAATTTTGCAAGTCATAAGAGAAAAACACATTTTTCTTGATTTAAACAATACAGAAGAGTAAAAGATGACAAAGTTTATTTTGTGTCCTAATAGAAAAAATTTAAATATAGTTAAACATATTGAAGTCTGTTCTTTTTTTTTTTATTTTGGAAAAATCAGAGCAGATTATATATAATGTTCTCCAACTTGCTTTTTTTGATGAACAATCATAGACATCTTGTCAATATCATTGTATATGGCTTCGCTTAATTCTGCCTGGCATTCATGATTACATGCTTGTATCTTAATCTAAATGATCAGTCTTCTATTGATGAATGTTGTCTTAGCCTGGGTTTCCTAGAAGCAGTGCTTAAGGTAAATATTTGTATACACATGATTTATCAGTGGAGAGGAACCCAGGCAATCCACCAGAGAAGATTCAAGTTTGAGTTGTTAGTGGCCAGTCTTCACTTTTGTTTGGAGGGAGGGGTATCAGACCCTTAAAAGGATCTGGGTGGGACACCAAAAGTGTTGGCTCCCTGTATTTTTATGGTTGCCAGATTTCCTTTTTTTTTTATACTAACCTGTTGTGATGATCACTCTCATGTCTTTGTGTGCTATGAGAAGTTCTTATAAGATGTGAAAATTCTATAACCGAGGACATGGCAGAGAATGCTAGATCCTGATACAACGTCCATTTTCCATTCTCTTTACTGACAGAACAACAATTTGTTGGTAGCCTCAATATTCCTGGTGGAAAGGTCATACTTCTCAGATGGAATAATGCATGTGTAGGCATTCTGTGAACTCTGAGTTTGAAGATAGGACACAGTTGTGATCAACAAGGTGTAACTGGAAGTCATTGGATAGAGCTCCATAGGAGTGGGAGGCAGTGGCAGCCACACCCACCTGGATAGTGTCCTTTGCCTCCTGACCCTCCCATTTTTTTTTTTTTTTTTTGCTTAGAACAGAGATGTGATGCTGGAGGTAGTGCAGCCATCTTGTGAATGTGAGGTGACAGGTCCTCAATTGTCTGAACAGGAGACATTGTGGAATATTACATAGAACGTTTAGCAGCCCTTGACTCTCTAACACTGGCTTCTTCCTATGTGTGGGAAGGAAAAAAAATGTCTGATTTGTTTAAACTTCTAATGGATATAGAGTATGTGCTTTTAAATGTTGGTTCATACTGTGAAGTTGGATTTCATGGAACATTAGGCACGGCCTTTCAACCTCAATACTCTTGATATTTTGGGCACAGTAATTTTATGGTGTGGGGGTCTAGCTTGTGCATTATAGGATACTTAGCAGCATCCTTGTCCTTCTACCCATAGATGCTGGTAGCACCACCCCTGCCCAATTACAACAAGCAAAAACATCTCCAGATAGTGTCAAATGTCTCTCGGTTGAAAAGCACTGCTCTACAATCAGTGTATACGGCAAAAATCACATAGACTCTAAAAATACACTTGAAGAACCTACTAAATCACCAATAAAATATAAGAGCCATTCATTCCTTCAAAAATATTTATTGAAGGGCTATGATGCACCATGTGTTATTCTTGTTGCTAGAAATGGTGCCGCATACAAGGCCCACGAAAACGGATAAAGATCCCTGCCTCCCTGGAGCTTATGTTCTACCAGGAGAAAACAAACAAAGAAATAAAATACAAATGTATATAGTATGTCTTGTACACTGGGGCATTTTCCACCTTGATGTATCTTCTTTATCATTACCAATAATCACAGTAAGCAATGGTTTGGAACAGGATCTGCACACTACAGCCCCTGGGACAAAGCTGGCCCACCGCTTGTTTTTGTAAATAAAGATTTATTGGTACATAGCCACACCCATTTATGTAGGTATTGTCTATGGTTGTTTTTGTAGTACACCAACAGAATTGCATAGTTGGGACAAACTGTATGGCCCTCGAAACCTAAAATATTTACTATCTGGCCCTTTGCGGAAGACATTTGCTAATCCCTGGTTTAGAGATTTCGAGCTGACAGAATGTCTGTGCACGCATTACCTTGTTTCTTTCCCAAAGTAACCCTGTGTTATCGTTGTCTGCTTTCTCATTTCATAGGCGAGAGTTTGAGAGCTTGGACGAGTTGCTCACATTTTCTCAGCAGTTCAGGATGATGGGCTTTTTTGGAGAGTCTGTGGCTCTAAACAGGGTCCTCGTGGGAGAAGTCACAGAAGTGATGGAGACTGAATGCCGTGATGAGAGAGCCATAAGGCACGAGAGGGACAAACATTCTCACAGAAGACAGGTGCCTCCTGTGTCTACAGAACAGCAGAAGGTCAGTAGAGTGAGCGTGAGGGAGAAATGGCTGGATATGACAAGGGGAGTGGAGGGGGCAGGTCGGGCCAGGCACTGGCTTCTCAGTTGGAGCATGACCTGAGAACTGTGGAAGGTCTTGGGAAGAACAGGGGAACAGTGTCTGACTTCCGGTTTGACAGACAAGACCAGCTCCCTGTGAAGCACCCACTGAGAAGGTCAAGGGTGAGGTGGGAGCCCAGGTGGAGATGGAGTGTGGCAGCGGCTGGGGGAGAGGGTTTGGATTCTGGACTGACTTCGAAGGGGGGCTTGGTGGCAGGTGGTTTGGGCGGTCGGGGTTTGAGAGAGAAAGAGGAGTCTGGGAAGGCACCAAGGGTTTCAGTGTGAAATCTAGATGGCAGAAGCAGTTGGCTGAGGTGGGAGAGCAGGTTTGGGGAGGGTCAGGAACCTGGAGTTCAGTTTGGGACATGTTATGTTTCAGATTCCTGCTTTGCATGCCAAATTTTTGGAACTGCTGTGGACTAAAGACAGAAGCAGAAGGAAAATGCATAAGCACCTATCTGGGCCTTCAAACTAAACCATTCTACTTGGGGAGAAACACAGGTCTCCCTATGGTGAGTAGACAGTGGGTACAAGGTTTTTGGGGTTTTTTGTCTGGCCTTGAACATCTCTAAGGTCTTCAAACCTCTTCTGTAAAGGGCTACATAGTAAATATTTTAGGTTTTGGGGCTGTATTAGTCAGCTCAGGCTGCCATAACAAAATACCATAAACAGGGAATAGGGCAGTTTAAACAATAGGAATTAATTTTCTCATAGCTGTGGGGGCTGGGAATATGAGGTCAGAGAGCCAGCGTGTCAGGTTCTGGTGAGTGCCCTCTTTCTGACTTGCTGGTGAGGGCCTTCTCACTGGGTTCTCACGTGGGGGACGGGGATGAGGGGCAGAGAAGGACAGAGAGGGAAAAACCTCTTCCTCTTCTCACAGGGCCACAGTCCTGTCCGATCAGGGCCGTGCTCTGAGGACTTCATTTAACCTTAATTACCTCCTGAATGTATTTTCTCCTGATACAGTCAGAGTGGGGGTTAGGATTACAGCAGAAGAATTTGGAGAAACACAGCTCAGTCCATAGCATGACCCTATTCCAACACAATTCATCTGCAAATAGTCAGTGGTTTTCTGCCCTCTGGTTTGCCGTCCTGTGAACATACCATGTGCCAATAGATTGGTTTGCTCTGAGGGCAGAGGGGATGATAACGCAGGTAAAAGCAACCCAGCACAGAGCCTGGCACAATGCAGGTGCTCTACATGGATTTGCTTCATAAATTGCTTCAATTTGCTTCAAATTGTGATCTGTTCTTTAAACAACAATGGCGGCCCCTTGGTGCCTCCATTGGCATTTCCTGCTCTGTTCCCTTTATTCCTTTGCCCCTGGTATCACTCTTCTGCCTTCTACCTTGTGAGACTACACCGAACATGTGCACCAGGGTCAAAGTCAGTGTTAGGTTAGTGCTTGATGCAAAATCGTCGTGTCCCTCAGTCAACACCAACATGGCCGTGCCCCAGTTGTGATCCCGGAAATGCTGAAACAGGAAATGCTGAAACAGGAAAAACAGGGTGTCAGGATGTCAGGATTTTGACCACTTGTTCACAGAGGTATCCTTACCCTCTGAGCAGGACAGCAGAGAAGTCGATCTATTCATCTTTAGAATCTGGGGGAGAAAAACTAGGGCCTCTCATTGTAGTTCTGAAACGTTTTCTGGAACAATAGATGAGGAGTGTTGTGTAGGACGACGGAACCTGGCGTGCTTAGATGGGTTGATAAGATGGTGATTTATTTTGCTGTGACTGTGAGGGCTGCAGAGGGATGTTTCTACTGTGAGTCTTGTTAATACAAAAATATTAAGCCCATTCCCGCTCCCCGCGTGCCTCCGATGGGAAAGATACACCATACAGGAAAACAGTATTCTTTAGGAGAAATATTGCTTTGCGTGTGTCTCTTTCCTTGTTTCATGTTGCTGGGAGGAATCAGAGGAAAAGGAACAAGGCAATGAACAGCGGGAACCGTGGGGACAGATGGTGGCATATCTGGGGTCTGAGCAAATGGATATTGAAAATGCAAAGTAGCCTCCTGATTTGTGATCGTGTTAGGGCAGGTGTCCCGGCTGGTGGTGGTGGTAAGGGGGTTCTGAACTTCTCCATCGATGATCCTGCGTGTGTGTGAATGAGGCCTGTGGTTGCCTGAGTAGGGCCCTCCAGAGCCCCCCTCCCTAAAAACCTTAGCTCCTGATTCGTATCTCCCAGCCTGTGCGAGACGACTTGAAATGTATTGCAAAAGTAGTCAGTCTTTCCTTCGTGGAAGGATGTTCCTTGGTGAAGCACAATGAAGATGAACTTTGGTTTCTGCTAAGAGCTGAAGGTTTTTGGAGCTCTGGGTGAATGATCTCCGGCTGCGGACCACACTGCTCCAGACCTTAGTTTAAAAATCACAATAACCATTTATTATCTCACGGTTTCTTCAGGTTAGGAATTCAGAAGTGGTGTAACAGGCCAGTGTGGCTCGAGATCTCTCCAGAGACTGAAGCCTGAAGGCTTGATGCTAGCAGACACAAGGGTCTGCTTCCAAGAAGTGGAAAGTGGTGCTGACTCATCAGCCCTCCTCCCTCTGGCCCTTCCAGAAGTCTGCCTGAGTGTCTCCACTGCATGATGGATGGCTTTGCCCAGAGTGAGCTGAGACGAAGGCAGAAGCTACAGAGCCTTTTGTGATCAGTTTCAGAAATCAGACATAATTACTTCCACAACACACCCAACTCTCCCGGTGACTCCGGGATCCTGGCATCGCTGGGTCTTTCCGGGAGACTAGCTCCCAGAAGCACTTGCTCTACGTTGGACACTACCTCCGTGCACTTGATCTCATGGGATTTTCAGGGCAAGAGCAGCAGCACACGGTGGGATCTAGTACTGTGAGAAACGTGAACAGGTCCATTTCCTGATTTGTCTAAGGCCACCCGGCTAGTGAGTGGTAGGGCTGAGACTGTAGCTTATACAGCCAAGTTCAGAGCCATATGCCCTCCTCAGAGAGACCTGAGCTCAAGTCCCAGCTCTGCCTTGGTTGTAGAAACACAGCCCGATTGTGTTTGTGCAGACCCAAGAAAGAGACAATCTGGAAAGCACAAATGCAGGCCTGGCATGTTGAGGTGTTCAGCAAACGTCTTTTCCTTTCCCCTTGAGTTTTCTAAACTGGGGTACACATGTCACAGGTAATAGGAGAGAGAACGTTTATATAGTGCACGTATGAAATGTGTGTTTTTTTAAGTTATGAGAGTTTTGTAGGTCTTTGAATTTATATTTGGAAAAACTCGTGAATTGTAATTGGCAAATTATGTAATTGAACCTCGGTTGTGATATCTGTAAAATGAGTGGGAAAATGCCAGCTCTTAGAGTTGTCTGGATTAAAAAAGTTGATGTCTATCAAGGGCCCAGCCATTTAAAGTTCATAACAGGCACTGAATGTTATTTATTACTATTAGCCCGGGATAAATGTAAAGTATTCTGGGAACTATGGATGTGGCATTTGAGATTAACTGGTCCTATCCTCACTGGCATCTATTTCTGTACTTTCTCTATTTTAAGAGAGAATCTCTTAGCGATTTGAGTTCCATTTAAGATTATGACCCTGGTAGAGGAAGCTATGAAGGAAATGAGTTTTTCTCTTTAGTTATGTTAACAGCATCAGTGAGAATTAACCGTTAACGGTCTCAATTGTGATAAGGCAAAATGTTTAAAAAGCGGATGTTTTTATATTTAAGAAAACCGGCTGGCTTCATGGGCCATATAAATGCACTTCGGATAATGTTTTCCTTCCCACTTTGAGGCTGCCTAGTTGTCGCTGAGGGAGATGTCCTGGCTATGCATTCCTTTGGGTATGACTACCGCTCTGGTTTACCTTAACTAGAGGGATTGACTCACCTATAATTAAATTTCCAAGCTCTAATGCAAAGCAGGCTTATTCATGTTGATAGGCAACTGCAGGACAAACAGAGAGGGGCAGATTTATATCATCAGGTAGCACTCTGCTATCATGAGTAATACGGCTTCCCAGGAAAGGAAATGAAGAAATAAAAGAAAAGATCCCAAACACCTTGAGACTTCCTCTACAGAACCTATTTCCGATGAACCTTAGAAAACGGAACTAGGAAAGGCTCTTAAATGACCAGGAGAAACAAATATTGACTTATTCATAATTTGTGTCCCATCTTCTGCAAATAATTCAATGTAGTTTAGAAAAGTCACTGAATCTCCCCCCTCCACACTCCCCCACCCCCGGCAGGATATTATTGCCAGAGGCAGTCACATAACTTTGGAACAGATGGTCAGATTTCAAGATGTCAAGCCGCTGATTTGACTGTCTCTGATTTTGAGATTTTTGGTTTTTATTTAAGCTTAGAATATAATCTTAGTGATGAATACAATTGGGGCGGAAAGAGGATAATGTGACTTTGTTTTTATGTAATGTCAAAGACAGGGTGTGTTTCTGGAAAATTTAGACAATTAAAAAGTAAAAGTTAAACGTAGGAGTAAGAAATCATTTTTTATCACTATTGGTGTTCCTAGTTTTGAGGCTGGAGTGGCATTCATAGTTTCTGGGGGCTGTGGCCATCCCCCTTTCTAGAAATAACAGTTTCTTCTCCTGGAGTTGTTTCTGCCTAATCTGAGTTCCCGCTGGAGGAGAGGGGTCACCCTGGAGTTTCCTGGTCCGCCAGATCACAGTGAAGGCTCAACAGGTGCGGGACACTCAGTCATATCATTCCAGACACCCTGGGATGAAGTTCCACATTGCTATTAATACTCGGAAGTGAATTGCTCGACCTGACATGTTTCCGTAGTAGGAGGCTGGAGGCCAGCATCCGTGTGCGAGACCCTGATGGTGTGGTGTGAAAATGTGCAGCCCTCAGTCCTACAAGAACATTTGTTCAAGGGATAAATGAGCTATTGGCCGCTCGGGCTCTTTTAGGGGCGGGTATTGTAACTCTTAAGCCTGTGTTCACCACAGAGGACGCTGGAAAACAGTTCAAAAGTTAGCTGGATGAAAGGTGGACTCCGGCACCTTTCTTTGTTTCCATCCCGTCTTGCTTTCCTTACGATTTCCTTTGGTTTTCTTAAAAATATGGTTTCTCAGCTTCTGAACGGATGACCTTCCTTTGCTCTTTTTACCCTAGGACCCCAACACTCTCTGGCGAAAAGATTTGTCAAGGCACTCTGATAGGTTAGTGACTACTAATTGTGATATTTATTTATTTTTATTATTTTTAATTTAGCATTATTATATGTTTATATATTATATAATATTTCTTATTATATACAATATATATTATATATATTATTTATTATTATTATTATTTATCTTCGCATTTTACTTCAGTAGGATCCTTTCGTAACGATGTTTTAGCTTAAAGATACGTCACTGGTAGGGTGGCTGTTTGGGACCAGGTAGTCATTTCTACTTCGATGTCATCTATCCCTCTCCCTACTTCCCTTATGCAGAGGCTATCTTCTCCCAAACATGAAGACTTGAGAAAGGGTTAGGTGTAGCAGGTCACAAAAGGCTTCAATGTCAAGGTCTCATGGGATTAAATATTAACTGTTTGCTCATGTGAAATCCAGGTAGAAGAGGACATTGGGGAAGTGATCGGGCATTGACTTTTAGGTGCATTTGCTCACATTTCATTGGCCAGAGCAGTCACATGGGTAGGCAAGTGGAATCCTGTCCTGTGGTTGGAAGGAGAATTAGAAATATTGGTGAACAGAATCAAGGACTGTAGTTCTGAGTCTCTTGTATTATGGTGTGTGAAATGGGGTGTGAGTATGAGTGTCTTGGGTACTTTGAAATCCCAGTAGTCGAACTCCATATAGGATTCGAGGCGGGGCTCATTCAGAGTAAGACAGCGGAAGGTCTGCTTGCCTTTTCTTTTTAAGCAGCTACCCACAAAGCAAGAGTGTAAAATAGGGCATCTACTTAAGTTCTCTCGGCAGAAAAGATTTATTCTCTCCAAGTAATTTTCTGTTTTAGTCAGCATTCCGCTGCCAGTGTTCTGTGGTAGCAATTTGGAGGATTTTTAGATTTTTGAGAGAATGAATCATGGAGGGGAAGCTCTTGGGTAAGCCACATCTTAGGTGTTTTATCTTTTGAGAAGTGTTGATCGCCAGGCAGGAAAAAGTTGGACCCCTGTGTTCATAATAAAAAGGGAGAACAAAAGAAGAAGAGCTGCTTTTGTTTTGGGTTTAAGAGTCTTTCTTAATAAGGAATAATGAACATCAACACCCAGTTATTCAGTAAACCAATTAGATTAAATTAGCATAGCCAGGGAAACAAAGGAACGATCCTTCAACTCTTGCATTTAGACTAAAGACTCGGCAGTCACAATATGAGACAGAGTAGTAACAATACAGTCTGTTAAGACAATTAATATTAATTTTTCATTTTTTTAAATCAAGTTACAATCTTTGCAATGCCTCCCTCTACCCCAATAGACAGTTCCAATATATTGCTTCCCTTTTCTTTCCAATCATGATAAAATTGAGATACAATTTAGTTTTTTGCAACTTTCCTATTACTGGTTTATGTTCAAGCCTGTCTCTATGAAACCGTTTCAGCCAACCTCCTTTGGAGACATTGCCATTGCTCAGCCTAGTTAAGCTGCAACAAGGATGGGCCATCCTAGAACAGTGAAGAATGCCGGCTTTCGAGAATGGTCTTAGGTCAAGAATTATTATTGCTTGAGGCCTCCAAGATCTAGTTATGGGTTTCTGCAAACCCTGTGGGCTCTTATGATAATGCTTTTCTCCACTATTATTGTTATAAGGCATTAAATCAGTCAGATTCATGAGCAACAAGAGGTCAATGTCTGATTGAAATTCATAAGGTCAAAAAGGAAACTAAAAATCAATTTATAAGATATGAAGATTTAGGTTCAAACTATATCCATGAGCAATAAAATTTCACATCCATAAATGTAAGAAAATCAGTTATTAAACTTGAGGGGGTAAAGAAGACTTATTAAGTTTTACACACACATAAGGCAGCTAACACATAATTTTATCAGACATTACTGAAATCCTGTGTGTAATATAAGCGATGATGGGCTAAAATGCTAAATGGTTTAGCACTAAATTATTAAGTGATGTATCCCTAAGGTATTAAACAGATAGAAAATGCAGAGCAGGTGTCTCTCCTAGCAGACTTGATCACCAGTTTAAGTGCATATTGATAACAAATGCACTTCAGAGGGAAAATAGTATTAGTAATATTTTTGCTGTGTGAAATCCTGGTGTCAGGATGACTAAAAGCTTCTACCTGACAAAGAAATATTCATCTCTTTTTTCTTTAAAGAAAAAAAATTAATCATGATAAATGTTAGGTCCCTATGGAGCAAAAGGGGAACTCTGGAGGGATTTGAGCATTTTATCTCTTCTCTTCTGTCATTTCCTCATGTTAAAAAAAATAGAATGAATGGAAAAGATCTTGCTACATTATGCAGTAAAAATCGAAATTATGAACACAGTTAGTGTGGTGAAGTAAAAATATAATTCTGCCAGTATGACTGTAAAGAAAACTTTCTGAAATCAAACATTTGGGTAAAAAAAAGTCCAATCATTTAGAACCAAAGCACAGATTGTAACCCAGCACTCTGTGTGGCTTCATCTTCATTTTGTCCTGCCAAGACAAGGCAAACAGAACCTTCTGCTGGTCTACTTGCTCATCAGGGGCTCCAGGTGAAGACTGATTAGCAAAAATTGGTGTTTGTGAGCATGGTGGATGGCAGGGTTCTGTGTCTCTGTAGACTCAACATGAACCCAAATGTAGCTTCTGGTAGCTTCGTGGAAACAAGATGTTGACCAGGTCTCTCTGGTCCTTGAGCGTTGGCTAGCTAGACCCAAACCTCCCTGGAAGTGTTTCCCCAAACTTCACGAATTCCCCAGAGGCTTAGTTTTTTGAATCTCCCATCCTTGGAACTGAGGGCTGCTTGCTGCCTGACTTCGGTTTATGACTATTTTCACTATCTCACCTTAGGGCTGGCCCACGTGTTGAACTGACCACTTTTAAAAATTGCTTATACATATATTTGCACATCACCCCCTTGGAGAAATCATGTAGAAATAGAAACTCAATAGAAGTCTGAAAGTGCATGCTTCACTTTATAGTTTGGAAAAGGGCTTCAAGAAGGTCAGTGAGTGGTTCAAGGCTATGCTGCCTGTACATGGAGTTAGGACCTCAACATTGATTCTAAGTCCCTGGTCTTATTTACTCTCCTCTTCTAGGCTTGATATCTCCTGTCTGGCTAGACAGAGGCCAACAAACTATGTCCCATGGGCCCAATCTGGTCCTCCATCTGTTTGTATAAATAAAGTTTTATTGGAACATAGCCATGCCCACGGTTTCCATATCGTCTATGGCTGTTTTCCCACTACAATGACCAAGCTGAGTAGTTGTGACAGACACTGCATGGCCTGCAAAGCCTACATTATTTTTTCTTTGGCCGCTTACAGGAAAAGTCTGCTGACCCTAATTTACGTGGTAGACTAGTATTTACTCTATGGACAACTGGTTTTATGAACATTAACAAGAGTGACAAGCTAAAAAAAAAGTTTGGGAAATGCTAGTTCACACAAAGTTCAATACGTTCCTTTCCAGAGTCTTTAACATGTGTCTGTGTGCATGCGTGTATGTGTGTGTGTGTGTGTGTGTGTGTGTGTGTGTAAGATTTCATAGGGTACATTTGAGAAAGGCTGGGTTGGGTAATTGGGGAATATGCTTCAAATGGCTGGGTGTTCCTTGGCAAGGGAGCTAGAAAAGAGTAGATTTTAGGACGGTTATTTTAATATCTCTAGTACTATAGAAAAAAGTTTCAGTCGATGGTCCAAAGGGTTTTGGAATTTTCTATGACCTGGGGAGAAGCTAATCTTTTTTGACTTTGTGGGAAGAAATGACCCACCAGATACAATTTTGTTCAATTTTATTTTCCTTCCTGTAAATCTTTCTTGAGCCTATCTATGAGTACTAGCTATAAGGGACCCCACGGATGAACAGAATTAAATGATTATTTAAAAAATTGGAAATGGTGGTCCTTATTTAGATTAATAACTTTTTTTTAAAAAGAAAAGGTATGTTTATGGTGTTACAATGTAGTTGTATCATGCACTTATTTTCTACCAAATCTGTTCTTTGTATGGTAGAAGTGTGTGTGTGTGTGTGTGTGTGTGTGTGTGTGTGTGTGTGTGTATCTCATAGTGTTCTGTAAATAGTGCATTTAGCTGGCTCTAGCTGGCTTTGGGAGGTTGGGAGGGCACTGTTAAATTCTGGAAGGTTGTATTACTTACAACTCATTTGGTGTGGATGACAAAAACCCAACTCATGCTTGACAAGCAATTTCTTTATAAATCCAAGAGGGGGTGGTAGAAATGGCTTTAGGCATGGTTGTTTCCAGGAGGTCAAATGACATCACCAGAATTCTTTATTTTTTCTCATTCCTTTCTTCCCCTTTCCTCCTTCCTTCCTTCCTTCCTTCTTTCCTTCCTCTTGTGGACTTATTCTCATGAGGTATCTAAGATTATTGGCATTGCTAACTCACATTGTATCTATGGGTAAAGGCTAGATTTTCTCAAGCAGCTTCCTTTCTCTTCCTGAGAATGTCTCTGATTGGTCCTGCCTGGCTCAGTTGGCCAACCCTGGACCAATCACTGTGTCGAGGATGAGGTATTTGAGGGGCCAGACTGGATCTCCCTCTCATAGGTGTGGCAAGGGAGCCTTCAAGTTTGACAACATTCCCTCCTACCCCCGCCCACCGCCCTGGGAAGCAGAACCCGAGGTTCTCAAAAAGAATGGGAGGAGGCTATTGCCCGCAGAGAAGGGAAAGGACATGGAATTGGGAAACCTTCGGAGGTCTATTACTGGCTCCAGGAGGAAGAGACACTGGCTGAGGTAGAAACAAATAAATAACTAAAATAAAATAAATTTAAAAATATACTGGTTTGGGAGGCCTGGGTGATGCAGTCAGTTAAGCATGGGGCTCTTGATTTCTGCTCAGGTCATGGTCTCAGGGGGGTGAGATCTGGGCTCTGTGCTCAGCAAGGACTCTGCTTGAGAGTCTCCCTCTCCCTCTGCTCCTCCCCACTCTTGCTTTCTCTCTCTCTGAAATAAATAAATAAACCTTAAAAAAAGTATATTGGTTTAGGAAATACCCCCACCAGAATGTAAGCTTCAGGAGGCCAGAGTTTTTGTTTGGTCCAGTATTTCTCTCTTTTTTTGGGGGGGGGGGGCAAAACCTGTTTTTTTTTTTGTTTGTTTGTTTATTTTCAGCTAACAGTACTCATTGTTTTTGCACCACACCCAGTGCTCCATGCAATACATGCCCTCTCTATTACCCACCACCTGCTTCCCCAACCTCCCACCCTCCGCCCCTTCAAAACCCTCAGGTTGTTTTTCAGAGTCCATAGTCTCTCATGGTTCATCTCTCCTTCCAATTTCTCTCAACTCCCTTCTCCTCTCCATCTCCCATGTCCTCCATGTTCTTTGTTATGCTCCACAAATAAGTGAAACCATATGATACTTGACTCTCTCTGCTTGACTTATTTCACTTATTGACTTATTTCGCTCAGCATAATCTCTTCCAGTCCCGTCCATGTTGCTAAAAGCTGGGAATTCATCCTTTCTGATGGAGGCATAATACTCCATCGTGTATATGGACCACATCTTCCTTATCCATTCATCTGTTGAAGGGCATCTTGGTTCTTTCCACAGTTTGGCAACCATGGCCATTGCTGCTATAAACATTGGGGTACAGATGGCCCTTCTTTTCACTACATCTGTATCTTTGGGGTAAATACCCAGTAGTGCAATTGCAGGGTCATAGGGAAGCTCTATTTTTAATTTCTTGAGGAATCTCCACACTGTTTTCCAAAGTGGCTGCACCAACTTGCATTCCCACCAACAGTGTAAGAGGGTTCCCCTTTCTCCACATCCTCTCCAACACACGTTGTTTCCTGTCTTGCTAATTTTGGCCCAGTATTTCTAAAACAGGGCATGGCACAAAGGAGCACTCATTCGTGGAGTGAATAGAATGTTTAATGGGCTGTGGGAATTCAAGAAACGATAGCAAAGATCAGCCATACCCTGGGTGTGAGGTGTTTATCAAATGATTATAAAATGCCCACAATTGTCCACTCTGCCCATAAAGAAGTGAAGTCTGTTTCCCCACTCCCCACTTGTGTCCGGGCTGGGAACCTGACCAGCTTTGGTGACCTGCATCAGCAAGCACTACCCAAGTGGGCTTGGTGTTTTGAGGCTCTGCGAACTCTGCTGACATTTGAGCGAGCCCGAGCCAGGGGCCCGGAGGGTGAGAGACCATGTGGATCAGAGCTGGGGGGCCCTGCCCAGCAACCAGCCAGCCCGGCCATCCCCCGCCCTCCCTCCCCCCACATCCCACTCAGAAACCAGTCAGGTCTCACCTGTGAATCCCAGTCAAGATCAAACAGGCCTCGCTGGAATCAGCAGAACCTCCCCACCCCAACTGCTAATTTGCAGACTTAGGAACTAAATGAAAGTTCTTGCTTTAAACCAGTGAGTTTTTTTTGGGAGCCAGGGGAAGGGGCGTTGTGGAACGCATATTCCTCGATGTAGTTCTAGGTTCTTGCCTGAAGAAAAATACTATGAGTGCAGCCCTCTGGTGACCATTATTATTATTATTATTATTGTTATTTTCCTTGCATTGGTATCACTTTAAAGCCCAGAAGGTTTAAAGTCCTCAAGTTCATGCTTTGGTTTTTCTTTTCGCTGCTGCGCAAATGTATGTCTAACATTTGCATTTTGATCAGTCTTTCTATAATCCCTGCCAGATTTTCAATGGAGGAGGAGAGAGTGTTTTATAATTATTAGTATTATTTTATTGTCACATATATATCTCAGTTAATGCCAACATGATCGTTCTTGCTGTTGTAACCTGAATTAGAGATGGTCGCGGCTGGGTATTGATCATTCATGTAATTGTATGATGAAGGAAAAACAATCCTCTCTCTGCCTTTGAGAAGCCAAAACAGAAGGAAGGATGAGGCAAATAAAAAATCAAAACCTATGTGGTATTTTAAGGGACACTGTCTTTATTATTATTTTTCTTAAAAAGGGAAGCTCTTCTTGCTTAGGAATTTCCTATTATAATAAATGTCAATAAAATGGTGTATTTGGGAGTTAAAAAATACATGCTTCTTTGAAGCAATTTCCAGGTAAAGTTTTATAAGATGACTCTTGGCTTTATTATATTATGTACATTTTATTATATTATAATATAAATTATATTGCATAGCATTATAAATCGTTATTAAAGCGATCTCCAGCATAACTGGCAGAGAACTTAAATATAATGGCAAAAACTGAAATAAAAATCTATTAATGCAATAAACCTACTTAATAAAAGTTACTTTCGAATGCAAAAACAAAATATTAAGGCATGCTTCAGATCTGAAAGTCAAAAATGAGGGAATAAATTAGTGAAGGTTAAGAACCTTGTAGCAGCTGACTAACAAAGCTCTAGGGGATTATGAAATTTCATGCTCTTGTAATAAAAAGGATAAAGGATTGGCTAGAAGAACCACTAAAAGTTAAAATAAATGAACATAAAGGAGATGAAAAAGTCTGACAAGGCTGAGACCACTAATGTGTAAAGACTAAAGAGATGGCATTAAAGTGTTAGAGGCTGGAATTAAATGTAAAATGAATTCTGGTAGTAGATTAATAGAAAATTATAAAGGTAAATGAGTTCGGTTTCATGGTTTCAGAAAACTTTATATATCTCATTATTTTTCTTAGCACTTGAGAAGAGGCAGAGTAAGACAAATTAAAATCTGGCATAAACCATATTGGAGTGGGTGGAAGTACCAATTATCCCTCAGTGCTATTCCCCTTTCTTCCCTAGTAATTGACCTTTAATTGTTGAGTGGCACATAGAAGCCCCAAATAGAGCAAGATTTCCCAGGTTCCCTTGCTCCCAAGTGGGACCGTGAACCTGAATTCTTGTCTAATTAGTTGTAAGAGGAAGTGATAACTTCTGAGAAATGTATTTAAAAAGAGGTTAGTGGGTGCTTCTTTGTCTCCCTTCTCCCCATCTAATTCCTTCCTGATGGCTGGACTGTGGATATAATAGCTGGTGCTCCAGCAACAGTTTTGGACCAAGAAGTGATCCTGGGAATGGGAACAGTGCATGGGGGAGAAACAAGACAGGGGGAGCCTGGAACCCTGCCACTCTCTAGCCTCCGTGTCTACCCTGTGCTTCTGAGTGCCAGCCTTAAGAAATTTCCCTCAGTGCGATTTTGGATTTCTTATCCTTAGAGTCAAAACTCGTCTTAGCGAACACCGGGTTTCTCCCATCTCCAGGTAGGTAAGTGAAAATTGATACTGTGTGTTGTAATCCACAAATGCATGAGCCAGTGGCTGAAGTCAGCATCTAGTAATAGCCCCCATGTTGGAGCTGGAGCAGTGGGCATCTGAGGCTGGGGCCCCTGTGTTTGTTGGTGCTGATGCTGGAAATAAATAATTCACTCTTAGCCAAGGTCTGCTCCAAAATTCAGTCCTAGAGCAACCTGGTAGAGCTGATGGGGTTTGTCCTAAAGCTGGATTTTTGCAGAAAGAACACTGCCGTTCGGGTTGTGTTATGGATCAATAAAATTGCTGTTTAGAAAAGTAAGTAGCTTGTAGTCATATTTTCTTAAGATCAAGAAGATGTCAATTAATAAAAACAAAGATATCTTGTTACTGCTTATTTGGCCTGACTTTTGAGGATAATGGATTTTATCTGGTTGGAGGCAGGCTCAAGTCCTCGATGGCCTCCCCTCCCCCATCTCATCTTGGCCCCCACCACTGCTATGAGCATATTTTCTCTTATTTCTCTTCGCCTTGACCTTTCCCAACTCAGTCTACCATAACAGTTGAAATGGCACTTGGTTGCTCTTAAGGAAATACCTAGTACTTTGGCTATAGGTAGCATTTGCCCTTCATCCAGCGTAGATTTTCCAAGCCATTAGAAGAACTGCTGACCTGCACAGAAATTCTTCTTATGCTCTGAAATTAATGATGGTGGAACTTTCCCAGAACTGTTTAAGAAAAGTATCTTAAAAAGTCTTTGTTTTATTCTCGTCCCCAGGAAGCCTTCACACCTTCTGCCTCTGTGTGCTTCCTGCCTTCCTTTATTTCTCCTTCTTGACCTTCTCCTCTTTTTCCCTTCCCTTTTCCCTCCCTGCTAATGTTCATTTGGCATCTACTCTGTGCCACACATTTTCCAGGCACTAGAAAGATGGCAGGCAACAAAACACAGAGAAACAGCATATGTTCCATGGTTTTGCTAACTTGCGAGTCCCTGGAGGGCCCTTGATGAATAGGCAGGCATTCGTAACCTTTTTAACAAAATTTTGTATTTAAATTTAATTTACTTGGAGGGGCGCCTGGGTGGCTCAGTGGGTTAAGCCTCTGCCTTCGGCTCAGGTCATGATCTCAGGGTCCTGGGATCGAGCCCTGCATCGGGCTCTCTGCTCAGCAGGGAGTCTGCTTTCCCCTCTCTCTCTGCCTGCCTCTCTGCCTACTTGTGATCTCTCTCTGTCAAATAAATAAATAAAAAAATCTTAAAAAAAATAAAAAAAAATTGAATTTACTTGGAGCACCTGGGTGGCTCAGTCGGTTAAGTGTCTGCCTTCGGCTCAGGTCCTGGGATCAAGGTCTGCGTTGGGCTCCCTGCTCAGTGGAGAGGCTGGGACTCTCTCTGCTCCTCCCTCTGCTCATGATCCCCCCCATAAATAAATATTAAAAAAATTAAATTTAGGGGTGCCTGGGTGGCTCAGTGGGTTAAAGCCTCTGCCTTCGGCTCAGGTCGTGATGTCAGGTCCTGGGATTGAGCCCCGCATCTGGCTCTCTGCTCAACAGGGAGCCTGCTTCCTCCTCTCTCTGCCTACTTGTGATCTCTAGCAAATAAATAAGATCTTTAAAAAAAATTAAATTTAGTTAACATGTAGTGTAGTATTAGTATCAGGGGTACGGTCTAGTGATCCATAAGTTGTATGTAGCACCCAGTGCTCATTCTATCATGTGCCTCCTTAATGCCCATCCCCTGGTTACCCCATCCTCCTACGCTCCCACCCCTCCAGCCACCCTCAGTCTGTTTCCTAGAGTTAAGAGTCTCTTACGGTCAGGTATTCATAACCTTTGCTGAGATCCGGTCTCTTAGCCAGCTGCCATGTAGGTTTCACATGATTCCCTTGGCCTCTACTCTATACCCACCAGGAAATGCTTGTGTAATTAACAGCTACAAATTTGCTTCTGGTGTAGGCTATGACTTGCACAAAAAAAGTATATAGGAGAAGGGCAATTGAAGACAGAAAGATAGGATTCCAGCTGGAAAGTGGAATTTTTAAATAAATTGAAAAGTGGAGGAAAGTATTTAACTGACAGCTTGGATCCATGGCTTTGTTTCTATGAACATAGAAACATGATTTGGGAAACACAGGGCAGAAATTATACTTTAAAACAGGACTAGATAAATAAAAGGAAGAGGGATTACAGGGGTATTCGAAATGTGGAAATTCACAAAGGATGTATCCTTTATCAAAGTAGGGTTGGAATCATTTAGGATGGGATAGACTCTGTAGTAATTCACAATCCCTAAGTGTGGGTGGCTTCACACACACACACGGTTATTTCCTGTTCATGCTGCAGATCCGACAGGTCGTTTCCGTGGGGGTGGGGAAGCTCGGCTCACAGCAGTCACTGATAGGCCTGGGTTGGAGGAAGCGACCCCTTAACATGCCTTTGTGTCACTGTGACAGCAGACCAGAACACTGTTCTCCTTGCAGTTCAGGTATAGACCGAGTGGCTTATAAATAATAACAATTTATTATTAAATCGTTTTTAATTATTAAATTATTAAATCCATGGTTCTGGAGGCAGGACGTCTGGGATCAGAGGGCGAGCATGGTTGAGTTCTGGTGAGAGTCAGTCTTCTGGGTTGCAGACTGCAGACTTCTCATCATATTCTCACATGGCAGAAAGAGAGTGAGCTAGCTCTCTGGCTGCTTCTTATAAAGGCACTAATCCTATTTGTAAGTCCGCGCTCCAGGACCCAACCACCTCCCAATGGCTCCGCCATGTAATATGGCATCCCCTTGGAGATTACCTTTCAACCTATGACTTTTGGGGGATACAAATATTGAACCCGTTACCATGACAGATCACTCACTGCCTCTTACAGCTTCCACCTGGAAGTAACACAGCTGGCTTTCGTTTACATTCCACTGGCTAAGGCAAGGCACATGGTCAGGACTTGCCCTGAGGGGGCGGGGAATTAACATCCCACCTCGCGCCTGCAAAGCCCAGCATCAAAACTCAGTGGTGAGCAGCACCGATGTGTGCTCTAGTCTTGCCACTTGGTCCTAAGGACGCTCTTTCTCCTGCCCCACGGGCAACTCCTTTAAAGTGGAAATGCCACAATACAGGTCTTTGAACCACTCATCTCCAGCTAAGTGTCTGGTACACAGTAGTTTTTCAGTAAATGTTTATTGTACCGAATTGATCTCCACTCTGCATATTTCCCGAAACCTCTCATGATTTATTGGCAAAATTTTCACCCTTAATTAGTGAAAAAGGAAACTCTATGAGATTATAAATTATTTACCTTACAAAGCCCTTCTGAGCTCTTCAAGGACACTGTAAATTATTTACGTTCATACTCGTATGATTTCAAATTTGTTTATTAATGTTATCTTGGAGATAGAAAACAACCTAAGTGAAACCACACTGTCTTATTTTGCTGATCATTTGGAATAAGGGCAAAAAAAAAAATGCTTTTCTTCTCATGGGAAACTCTTATTGACCCACATGAGTAGGGTGTAAAGGCCTCCCTCTTTCCAGCACTATGTGGATGATCTGGGCTGATGCAAATCATTGCATTCATGCATTTGCCGCTTATTGAATGACTACTATACGCCAGGTCCTGAACTAATAGGGTCTGTACTACTTAATTAATCCAGCGTGGAGCCTTGTCCTGAACACCAGGATCTTGTGTCCAACTGCCTTCTTGTTATCTCCGTGTGGTTGCATTTCACAGGCATCTCAAACATTTGACGCGTCCAGAACAAAAGCCTGGTGGCAGCCTCCTTCCTACCAGCTCCAGTGGCTAGAAACTTGATCCACTCTGTGACTCAAGTCATAACTTTACATGTGGTCTTGACTTCACATCTTCTCTCATGCCCCACATCTACTCAAATTCTGTTGGTGCTACCTTCAAAATGGATCCAGAGTCCAAACCGCCATTATGGCTCAGCCAGTTAATTCCTAGGGATCTAACAGCTTCCCATCTTCACCTTTGACTTCTATAATCTACTCTTTTCCGAGTCCTCCACTCTTTCCAAGAAAGCCTTTTAAAATAGGTCATTTCTCTGCCTAAAACCCCCAGCAGCTCCTGTCTCAGGCCAAGGAAAAGCCAAAGTCCTCCATAAGGTCCCACCTGACCTACAGACCATCCCCCAACTGCTTCTCTGTTTCTGTCCTCCTATCGCTCTTCCCCTTGCTCACTCTGTTCCAGCTACAGACAGCTCCTAGCTTTCTCGGAATCTTCCCAGCAAGCTCTTGCCTCAGACTTTTGTGCTTGTTCTTTCCTCCGATTTGAATGGTTCCCCCCAGGTAGCCACGTGTCTCATTTTCCAGGCCCTTTATGGATTCAGCATCCTGCCCTTACCTTTTACTTTGCATCTTCTGGAGTGGGGGATGCAGGGTGCCTGGTGGACCCCTACAGGATGTTTATCCTGTTTACTGCCATTGTTTATTGAGCTTTCTGTCCTCCCTTGAGATCCTGGGAGCATCTTGAGGGCAGGCTCAAGGGTTTTTCATTTTTTGTATCTCTGGAACTTAAGATCTTCCGAAGTATGTATTAGGTATTTATCTGCATTGACCTTTAAAACCACGGTTTTAACATGGTTGAAACATGAGCCAAATCCATCCTTAAGAGTCTCCCACTGTAGTCAATACTAGAATAAATGAGTAAAAAACTGAGCAGGGTTTATTTTTAAAAAGTTGGTGTGAAGAGCTCAGAGAAACATCAAAAGCCAATTTCTCAACAACATGTAATTTTCAAGTCAGAATAATTTAATTTTAGGAAGAATGAAACAGGAGTGGATTCAAAACTGTCTGAAAATTTGAACATAGATCTCGCTACATGGGACAGAGAAAACAGGGAAGAGACTGCAAAGCTTAGAGTGCCTAGTACTTACTGAAGTAAGGGATGCATAAACTGGGCTTTTCTATGGCCCACGTTGTACATTCTTGGTTTTATTTTTATTCATTTATATATTTTTAATGTTATTTATTTATCTGACAGAGAGAGAGAGAGCACAGTAGGGGGAGAGACAGAGGGAGAAAGAGACTCCCACTGAGCAGGGAGCCTGATGCAGGGCTTAATCCCAGGACCCTGCGATCATGACCCCAGCCAAAGGCAGACACTTAACAGGTTGAGCCCCCCCAGATGCCCCCATTCTTGGTTTTAGTAACATGCATGGATTTAAATCAGTATTAGAAAAAAAATATCTGATTTTCCTAGTTAAGCTCATATTATACCATTATAGTCAATGCTATTCTTAAAGATTTATTTATTTTTTTTGGGAGAGAGAGAGAGAGAGAGAGAGAGAGAGAGGCAGAGGGACAGAATCCTTAAGCAGACTCTTGGAGTCCATCGCAAGCTTGATCTCACCACCCATGCGACCATGACCTGAGCCGAAATCAAGAGCTGGATGCTCAACTTACTGAACAACCCAGGCACCCCTCAATGCTATTTTTTAAGAAAAAAAAATTAGCATCAGTTCAAAGAAAACGTGTAAAGAAAAAATACTTCACGTGGTATTTGGATGGCTAGTATACTAAAGACTGATGCCAGAGACCACTGTTTTGAGGACCCGGATTGGCCATTGAGAAGCCAGTTTTCTAGGCCTTTGGATACACAGGCTTGGTCGGTGGTATTTGCTTAGGATCATTGCTCAGCTCATGATGGCCAGCCCTCCTTTTGCATTATGCCGTCCTGCCCCTCATCACAGCTGATTGGATCAAGAGTGTGCCCCTCACTTAAGCTGGGCCAATCAGATTCTCCTTTTAGGAGTTTAGAATTGGGATCCAGGGAGACCCAGTGTCGTTCTGAGTATGGTTTGGACTATAGACTTGGTTGTTCTAGGGCTGCTCCGTTTTTCTGCCAGGATGAAGAAGCTGAGATAGCTGTGAGAGAGGGAGACAAGGAGAGAAAATAAAATACCGACCGGTACAGAGAAAAATAGAAATGAGAAGCAGGATCTGCTCACTCTTGTTTTCCAGGTTCCAGTCCATTCCTGGTCTAGCTGCATTCTTCCCCGTGAGTTTTATGAGACCCTCTGCCACCCTGATTATGAATCTCCACCGACCAGCCCATCTCACTCCCAGCATTGTACTCTTAGACTTGTCTGAGATATTACTGTTCCTTTTCACAAAGATCCTCTATTAGTGAATATCAGGGAGGTTATTTACTTTCTCTGGGTCTTGGTTGCATCATCTATAAAATGGAAGAAGCTGGTTAGTGTTTTTCAAAATGTGGGCCACAGACCACTGGAGAAAGATGAGACGATCTTAGATATTATGGAGCTTAATATTAATAAATATTATTATCAAATAATATTGAACCACACGGTGATTGCTTTTCCAATTGTCTTCCCATCCTTCTGCTGATACACGAAGGAGAAAGGTTGTCTCTAGCATGTTTGTAATACTTTCCTAATGCCTATTAATCTCTTTAACAAAGCGAAACGGGACATCAGACTGGGAGCCTCCAAAGGCTATAGTGTCCAGTTAGAAATTGATATAAATGGTTTTCATTGAGTTTATTTTGTACTGTTGTTACCATTATTATTTTTTTATCATTAAAACACTTGTTTTAATTCTGGCTTTTCATTTGTGGTAGTAAGACAAAAGTTCCTTTAAAAATAACTAAAAAGTGGAGAAAAAGGAACAGTTACTCCGTACAATAGAATTCCAATTATAAATGTCGAATGACCAAAATAGAAAGTCACCATTTGGCAAACACCACAATAATAATTACTGTGAGCAAGAAGCATTGCTGGATGCTAAAATTCGTGGATAAAATTAAGGTGAGAAAGAGGATATTTACATCGTTTCAAGGAATTTCCCCCACAAGATGCTTACTATATACAAAGGAAGAATAAATAACTTGACGGTGGAGAAACTACGGGTGCTCCCTCAGCCACGTGATCAAATTTAATAGCACGTCTGGTAGTACCTTGTGATATCATGTACAGAGAAGGACACAGCACTACTGTGGCATTCGTGCAAAAAGACATAACTTCAGCCTGATCATAAAAGCATGTCAGACAAACCTACACTGAGGAATGTTTTACGAAATATCTAACTGGTCAGTGCTCCTCCAACACACCGAGGTCATGAAAGAAAGACGGAGCAACCATCACAGGTTAGAGGAAACTGTAGTTACCATGACAACCGCATGCAACATGTGACCAGTAACAGACATGGGTGAGAAACTGGTGATATTTGACTAAGACCTATACGTTACTTAATGATATTATAACAACATCAATTTTCTGTGCTTATTTTTTTTAAAGATTTATTTACTTATTTTAGGGGGAGAGAGAACATGAACAGAAGGGGCAGAGGGAGAGAGAATCTTTTTTTTTTTTTTTACATAAATTAACCCATGTATTATAGGCTAGCAATGTTTCAAACGGCGGTGCTTCTACTGGTCTTTCAACTCCCTCAGTCTTCTGACGGCAGACTTTACTGTGACGGGAGAAGTGGTGCTGTAGGTCCAGGTGCCACCGGTGACGGTTTTCATGCAGGAGCCACAGTGCCAGATCCCCACAGCTCGTCTTTTCATCTCGGTTTTGCCACAGAAGGAGCAAGTGTGCTTGGCGTGCTGGCTTATCTCAGTCTTCTTCACCATCTTCCTGAGGGAGGCACCATAGCGGGTCCCGTATTTGCCCACGATTCCGACCTTCTTGGTGCGTTTAGCCATGTCACCTCAAACTAGGTCTGAGCCCTGAGAGGAGAGAGAGAGAATCTTAAGCAGACTCTGTGCTGAGCATGGAGCCCGATGCCGGACTTGATCCCAGAGATCCCTGAGATCATGGCCCCAGATGAAACCAAGAGTTGGATGCTTAACCCACTGCATCACCCAGAAGCCCCTAATTTCCTGCTTTTAGTAATTGGACTATGGTCGTGTAAAATGGAAACAGTTGAAGAATCTGGGTAAAGAGAATACAGATATATTATTTTTCCAACTTTCCCCCCCTGCACCCAGTCTGAGACATCAGAAGTCTCAAACTCTAAAACTATATTTTTTCTTGATCACTGGTTCTCAGGAGGGACAATTTTGCACTCAAGGGGACACTTAGCAATATTGGAGACGATCTTGGTTGTTACAACGAGGGGGAAGGGTGTTACTGGTATCCAGTGGGTAGAAGTCACTACTAAATATTTTACATAACACAGAGCAGTTGCTTAGAGCAAAAATTTATCCAGTTCAAATTGTTATTAATGCTGAGCTTCATAAACCTGTTCTGGAATGACCTAGTTTAAAAAAAAAATACTTGAAAACAAGGAAGGTAATAAAATATTATGGTATAGAAGTTCTGTGAATATTAATATGCGACCAACATGCGTATCTCAAAGCCTTGTTAGAATGTGATCTTTGCATTTCTGGTATTTTGGATTCCTTGAGTTCAAGAGCAGGTGATACTTAAGGTTAGAGTTCTTAGGTCGGGAGCTTTGCGACTGTGCACCGCGACTGGCCATTGTTAGTAAACGACTGTCTTTCCCTTCCCTGGTCCAAAGTGAGCACATCAATCTGACCATTTCTAATGAGATAGAGGCTAATGCCGCATGGTCCGTTCTTGCTGTCAGCCACTGCCTGGTGGCGTTAGCAAAAGAAACGATCCTTCATTAATTAACCTTCACTTTCTATGTAGATTCATTCATTGAGATGCAGGTAATTAAACCAAGGTCATTTCAAGGATGGACAGGGGAAAAAAAAACAGCAGTTGGAAGGTAGTATAGTTTTTTTTTGGGTAAAGAGCTTGGAATTCTATTTTTATCTTTGTGCAGAATTGTAGAATCATCTTTTCTCCACTTTTAAATAATCTAACCTTTTTTAGTGGACTATCTTTTAAGTTCATCTCAAAACCACATCTCAAGCATTTTTAAAGATTTAGGCTATAGATACTGCCTGCTGGTTTAGAAATAAATGTTAAGGCCAAAGTTTAATTTAGGGGGGCAAATCACGTAAAGGTAAGGAAATATAATTATGTTGTAGAGGGGAAAACAAAGAGAAAACCACATGTTTTTCGGAGAACAATTGCTGTTATCTCTTAATTTGAGCTATCGATTTCTTGCTTTTTATTGCTTATAATACTTGGCTTGTATGATATTCTAGTGGTTAAGAGCATGGGTTTAGAATTAGGTAGTTGTGGGTTGAGGTTCTAACCCTGCCACTAACCTAGACCTTGGGTAATTCATTTCACTTATTTGGCACTGGTTTCCTTGTCTGTACAATGGATCTAGTAGATCAAACTACTCTCAGTATTGTTGACAGGATTTAGTGAAATACGGCCAGTGGGGGCACCTGGATGGCTCAGTCAGTGGGCATCTGCCTTCAGCTCAGGTCATGATCCCAGGGTCCTGGGATTGAGCCCTGCCTGGGGCTCCCTGCTCAGCGGGAAGCCTCTACTCCCTCTCCCACTACCCCTGCTTGTGTTCCCTCTCTTGCTGCCTCTTTCTCTGTCAAATAAATAAACAAAAATTAAAAAAAAATATGGCCAGTGCCATGCCAGCAAGCATTCCCGGGGGTAGTCATAGGGTTGATAGTTGCCTCTTTTTTTTTTTAAAAGATTTTATTTATTTATTTGACAGAGAGATCACAAGTAGATAGAGAGGCAGGCAGAGAGAGAGAGAGGGAAGCAGGCTCCCCGCTGAGCAGAGAGCCCGATGCGGGACTCGATCCCAGGACCCTGAGATCATGACCTGAGCCGAAGGCAGCGGCTTAACCCACTGAGCCACCCAGGCACCCCTGATAGTTGCCTCTTAAATTGTGCTTACTATGTCCTAGTCACTCCTCTGAAGGCTTTACTTAGATCAACTCATTTAAGCCTCCCATCAGACCTCCGAGTTAGGTACTATGACTGCATCTGTTTTATAGATGAAGGAACAGAGACACAGAGCAGTCAAGTAATTTGCCCTAGGTAACACAGCCATTAGTAGCAGAGCTGGAATTGAACCCAGGCAGTCTGGGCCTAGAGTCTACCTGCTTTATCACCACACCATACCCACACTTACCCATAGCATCTCTTATCTTATTATTAATCTCATCCCATGTGACACTTAAAAAATACGCTGCTAAAGTGAGCACACTGGAGAATACTCTCCTCTTGGGAAAAGAGGTGGTTCATGGTGGTTAGAACTAATGAGCTCTTTGAGGCCAACAACAGCCATATCATAAATGTCAGGAGAAGCCCGTTTTATTTTATTTAAAAGGAGAAAAAAAAAAAAAAAATCGAATAGCAGTTGAGAAGCAGCGCCACCTAGTGGGAGGCTGAGTTTATGACAAGACAGTGTTGGCTGCCCTTTTGGAATTTGCTGTGGATTCCCTTTTTATCTCAGCTCCTAAAATGGATTTTTTAAAAAGGTGTTTGCCATGTCATAGTCTCAAGGCCATTTCAGATTTTGACAGGAATGTATTTGGAATTGAGGTGTTACAATTAAAGTTACAATGTTACAACAGAAGCCGGTGATGTTTGGCTTATTAGTACCCCTTAAAGGAGAGCGTATGAATTTCTCAGCTTGCCTTGCTAAGCACTTTACTTTTAGTCATAAAGACAAAATGCTTAATTTGTTAAACATATACAGAATCAGAAGTAGGTCCATTTAGTATATCTAATATTGCTTGCGGTTATTAAAGTCAGTTTTTATCTGTTTAAACAGGTCATAAAAAAAAGTAGAATCTGAAATAAAGGGCTAACTCACTCCCTCCTACAATATTTAATACATGCTCAAAATTCCGATTAGGAATCAGTGCAAACCAGGAGAGTGACTAACTTAAGAGGCAGAAATGAAGTTTCAGCCTGACTGGCATTTGTGTTCTAGTCAAGGTTGGCCAACCTTTAAATGATGTAGGGGTTTTCATTAACTCTCACCAAAACCGCAACAAATCAGAATTCTTCCCCACACACTCGCATACATAGCTAGGCATTTTCTACTAACTGCTGGATCATTTTTGTCCCCTGACTATTCCCAACTACGCGTAAGCTGAGGAAATTCATCTTAATTTATTACACTTTTTGTTTGCCTTATTCCACTTTTTTCTTTAATTCTTCCATTTTGTGATATCACGGGCTACAAACAGACCAGCATGTTAGAAACCAGCATAACATTGAATAAAACCTTGGGCTCTTGTAGCGTGTAAACGCTTTGCCTTGTGGGAGGATTATTATTTTATTCTTCTAAAAATTAATATATTTTATTTATTAAAAAACTAAGAGTTTTTAATGTAGTGACTTTGTAAAGGGAAAGTCATGGAGACATGTACTCATTCTTCTTGCTCTGAGGACACTAGTGATTTATATATATAGGTCTATCACTGTCGGGCTTATATGAAGATGTATATATGTATATATATGGAGAGAGAGAGAGAGAGAGAGACACATACTTAACCCCCTGGGCCTTGGGTATCATCATCTCTAAAGGAGAAGATAATCGTACTGATCTCCAATCTCTTTTCCATAATTCTGAGCCTGAAAGGCTCTGAAAACCTAAAGGTTTTTATAACTTCATTGGCAGCAAAATCCAACCTAAACTGACATGAACTTAGTGATTCCTTATTTATCCTATTTAGCAAGAGCATTCAAATACTTTGATGCAGAAATATCGTGTGTGTGTGTGTGTGTGTGTGTGTGTGTGTGTGTGTGGGTGTGGGTGGTGTTTACTCAAAAGTTCCAGACTTCACTGTGGGCATTCGGTAATCCATGGCATGTGCTTCTGGGGAAGACAGACTCCAAGATGGCCTCCTGTGAACCCCCACGTCCCGGTATTCATGCCTTTTTGTAAACTCTCCCCTTGAGTGTGGGCCGGACTGAATACCGTACTGATTTCCTCAAATAAGCAGAAGATGGCAGAGGTGGATTGCCACTTCTGCGATGAGGTTAGATGGGATTTCACTCCTGCCTTGGATGTTTGCTCTAATTCTCTCTTGGATCACCTGCCCTGGGGGACACTGGCGGCCGTGTTGTGAGGAAAGGTGGTGTAGGAATTCCAGTGTTGAGGCTCTGGAGCGAGCCACAGTGGCCTGAGTGGGACTGGAGGCAGAATCCCCATTACCTCTGGTGAGGCCGTCAGATGAGACTACAGCCTTGGCCGGTATCCTGATTTTTAAAAAGAATTTTATGTATTTATTTGAGAGAGAGTGAGCGAGTGAGCACAAGCAGGCAGAGGAGCGGGGCTGGCGGGGGGAACGGATTCCCCGCTGACCCGGGAGCCCGATGTGGGGCTCCATCCCAGGACCCTGAGATCATGCCCTGAGCCGAAGGCAGATGCTTAAATGACTGAGCCACCCAGGAACCCCCGACATCCCAATTGTAACCAAGAGACAGAAACAGCAGCTAAGCCACTGATCCCTACTCTGATTCTTGAACCTTACACACCATGACATAAAGCAAGTGTTTACTGTCTTAAAAGTCACTAAGTTTTGGCTATTTTGTTACATAGCCATAGATAACTAATACAGCATCATATCCCCTCCCCCCCCCACCAGAACTTAAAGTAATCTGACTTCCAAAACACTTCTGGCCCCAAAAGAGTTAAAAAAAAACCAACCTGGCTGATTGATAGTGGGCCTGTCATACCTACTTCGTAGAGTTTTTATGATAATTAAATGAAATGGTACTTGGAAAATACTTAGAATCATTGGTCAATAAATATCAGTTATTGTAATCTTTTTGTTTGTTTGTTTGTTTTAGATTTTATTTATTTATTTGACAGACAGAGATCATAAGTAGGCAGAGGAGCAGAAAGAGAAGAGGAAGCAGGCTCCCCACTGAGCAGAGAGCCCGATGCGGGGCTCGACCCCAGGACCCTGGGATCATGACCTGATCTGAAGGCGGAAGCTTAACCCACTGAGCCACCCAGGTGCTCCTCAGTTATTGTCAGTCTTACCAAGATTTTTCCCCTTGCTTATGCAAGAGGACTTTGGATGCTTCCATTTTGACCTCAAGCTTTCTCGTTAGGTTTCTTCTTTCCAATTTGCCTCTTGGCTCAGGTGGGAGACCCTGAGAGCAAAGCATCCCCTGATGGGAAGCCAAACTACCCCCTTAAGCGGGAAGGACTGCCTTGAGCCAGCGAGAGCCCCCAGGTAATTTTCTCCAAGACAGTGACTGATTTGATCTTCACTTCGTATCTGCCCATACCACCTCCCTTTCCCTCACGTTTTCCTTCTATAATCCTGGAAGCTGGAAGTCTTTTCAGCACTTGAGGGAAGGGGCGAGTCTGTAGTCTTCCTGGCATTGACTTCCCTGAAGTAAATCCCTTTCTTGCTTCAACACCACTGTTTCTCTGCCTTTGAGTTTCACCAGTGGGGAGTGGCCAGATCTGGTTTCATACCCCTGGACCCCGGCTACAATCTATCTATCTACCTATCTACCTATCTATCTATCTATCTATCAAGGTATTTTTATTTTAAGTAATCACTACACACAGTATGTGGGGCTTGAGCTCACAGCTGAAGCCTACGATTATTTGTTAAATGAGATAATACCCTCCTTCAGCTGCTGCTCGTATAGCTTTTACCAGGACATTATTCTTCAGCTTGTTTTCTTTCCCACTGAACCATATTTTAGAGTGTTCAGATGAATATGTACGGATAGAAGTCATTTTTTTTTTAATTCATCAAACTCTCTACTGATCAACATTTATGGAAGCTGAGTTACTTTTTTCTGGCTTGGTCATGACCGATGATGCTTCAGAAAACATTGGAGATAATTTTCAACTCAGCTGAGTGGTCAGAGCCCAACATTTTGAAAGCCAGGTTGACAGAGATGTAATTTACATACAGGAAAATTCTACACTTAAAAAATTTTTTTTAAAAAATTTTAATTTAATTTAATTTTTATTTTTTATTAAGATATAATGTATTATTTGCCCCAGGGCTACAGGTCTGTGAATCCTCAGTCTTACACAATTCATAACACTCACCATAGCACATACCCTCCCCAATGTCCATCACCCAGACACCCTATCCACACCCCCTACACCCCACCCCCCTCCCCAGTAACCCTTAGTCTGTTTCCTGAGATTAAGAGCCTGTTATGGTTTGTCTGTCTCCCTGGTCACTTCTTGTCTCAGAAAATCCAACTCCTGAAGGACACAGTTCTCTGTGTGTTTTCAGCACTGTAGATTGTCTTGTCCCGGCGGCTGTGATCAAGTTATGTAACAATCCCATCATTCCCTGAACAAATTCAGTTTTGCCTAAAATCCTTGGTTTAGAAAAAGTAGCAGCTGAAAAATAATATCAGTGCGACATTTTAGGCTCTAACCATGTAAACTCCCCTCCCCAACCTGCTCCCACAAATCCAGCCAAACTGGAATGGCTCTTCAATTACTCTCAAGTTTTTAAGCCTTTGCCAAAAGTGTGTGAGCTTAATTAAGTTAAAATATTTCAAAGGGAGCCCAGTTGCACTCATTTGTTTATAATACAAGCTTCTCTTTGATCATGGATGTTCACTTTTATAGAAACCCTGTTATCATTTTTGGGATAAGGGATAAAGTAAATTAACTTTGAGTTGGAAAAAAATACAGGAAATTAAAGAAGTACCTGAGGTGAACTTCCTTATTAATAACAGAAAGCTGTGACTTTATTGAACCAGTGGGGCTAGTGGACTAGAAATGAAGTCTGTGGGAGAATAGTGTGAATTGCTTAGATATTATGGATATAATTTATTAAAAAGATGGCTTTAAAAAATGCACTTAATATCCCTCTTTCTGCTCTCAGTGTGAACCCTCCTGGTTCCTGCAAAAGACAAAAATTGCCTTGGGAAAGTGAATTCAGCAAACGGGTACAACACTCTTGAATAATTTGTCCAGAAGTTACTGGGGAGGGATTGACATCCGTTCTCGTGGGCATCCCAAGCCGGAAGAAATTCGGGGCCACTTTTCCACTTCTTCCTTTTAAACAATTCTTATTTGCTTTGAAGAGTAAGTGTATATTTAATTTAATTTAATTATATTTAAAATCTGACTTTTAGGTTTCTCCTGTTCCTCCTCCTATTCTCTCCCTCTCCTGGGCTTAATTTTGTTTTCTTTTGATAAATCATCCACATTAAAAAAAAGATAGTTCCATTAACAGTAGCTAAAAAGCATCTGGAGTGTTTGGAGTATTCTGGGTGGGAGCAGCTAGGATTTGCATTGAGATTAACAACAATGCGATATTATGGAGACAGCAGATCGTTTTTGCTGGAGACCAAGGTTCAGATATCATCACTGTGAGCCCTTGAGAATTTCATTTACCCTCTCTACAATTCAGTTTTTCATCTGTAAAAGGGGACTCATATTTCCTTCACAGAAAGTGTGTGAAAAGATTCAGAAAACCACAAAGCACGATATAAATGGTGAAAGGAACATCCAAGGTCACAGGGCTTGGGGTGGACTCTGGGTCTGTCCCTCACCAGCTGCTTACCCTCCCGAGTCTGTGTTCCTTATGGTTGAAATCGGGATAGGACACTCCGATGATTGTGGCTTTCATGGAGTTAATGCATGTTTTTTCTAATTTTGAATTTTTTAAAAAATACTTCTCTTCTGGAATTAATGCATGTTAAAGTGCTCTGCAAATTTCAAAGCAGGAGCTGGAAAACTTTTTCTGATGAAGGCCAGATAGTAAATGTTGGGAGGCTTTGCAGGTTGTAGGGTCTCTGTTAAAACTACTCAATTCTTCCTTCATAGTGTAAAAGCAGCCAGAGGAAAGACATACATGACTGGGTGTGGCTGTGTTCCAATAAAACTTTATTTACAAAAACAGGTGGGGGGCCACATCTGGTTTGCCAGTTCTTCTTCTAAAGCACATGTTGCAGCTTTGTTAAATTCTAACCATACTTGAAAAGCAGTTGATAACTACTGTTCACTTGTTTAGCCCCTAAAGTTGCTCCCGGGAAATGGAGTGGTATTCTAGGTTAGTGATGTGATCTCAAATGGGAGTGACGTAGGAAATAGAAACTATTTGATAAATGGTATGGGGACTTTGAAGAAAACATTTAATTGGATTCATATCTCAAATTTGCATACCAAGAGAGATTACAAATGAGCTAAACATTTAAATTCAAAAGAAAGAAAGTAAGAAGGGAAGGAACGAGGGGAGGAAGGAAGAAAGAAAAAAGGAAGAAAGGGAGAACAAATGAATTATTGTTTTGTAAACTTAGCTTGGGAGCCAAAGTTTTTAATCCAGAAGCCATTAAGGAAAAATAATTTCTTTTTTTTTTAAAAAGATTTTATTTATTTATTTGACAGAGAGAAAGTTCACAAGTAGACAGAGAGGCAGGCAGAGAGAGAGGAGGAAGCAGGCTCCCTGCGGAACAGAGAGCCTGATGCGGGGCTCGATCCCAGGACCCTGAGATCATGACCTGAGCGGAAGGCAGCAGCTTAATCCACTGAGCCACCCAGGCGCCCCAAGGAAAAATAATTTCTGATACCATTTCTACCAAGCAATGATTGATCAATTAACTCCTGGTAGTCCCACTTTATAGAGCAGGTCCCAGGTAATTTTATCTTGGAAAAATTTCACCATAGGTGTTCCACTCACCCAGTGCACTTGTAGAAAATCTCAATGACGCTTATGAATCATCTAGATTTAAGCAATGAGCATCATGGTGAACTCACCGGAAAGAATTAATTGCGAAATGTGCCCCCAAGTAGCTAAGTAAATTAACTTGCTATATGGGATTATAGGTGTTAGACCAATTAAATTTTAGAGAGCACCTGTCAAAAATAATGGTTTTTGTTTTTAGAGTAGTTAATATTAAGACATTTCTAAAAGTAGTTAAACAGCAGGACCAATAGTTTATTTAGATGGATTCTAAATTGTGTCAAGAAAATGATCATTGAAAGGGTTGGAAGATCTTTGTCCTCATTTGTGATGTAGCATGTATCCGTTCGCACAGTAAATATTTATGGAGGACCCATTCTGTGCCAGGAAGTACACAACAGGAATATGCAGATGACCCCAGAATGACTTTCCACAATTGAAGTAATAAGGACAAAATTTATTTTAAAATGAGAGGGGGCAGGGGTATCGGAGGGAGTTTTAACAAAGTTGCTTTTTAAAAAAACTTACCATTGGGACATCTGCGTGGCTCTGTCAGTGAAGCATCCAACTTTTGACCTCAGCTCAAGTCTTGATCTCAGAGTCGTGAATTCAAGTCCTGCATTGGGCTCCACACTGGGCATGGATCTTAAAAAAAATAAAAACAAAATAAAATAACTTTAGCATTATTATTCTCTATGAAACTGTTCTTCATAATCCTTTTTATTAGTTTTTAGGAGAACATATCCACACACCCACCAACTTACATACAAATATACATACATGTGTGTGTTTATAGTGTAATTTTTTTCCTGGATTACCATGAGCATGTATTAGTTTTATGAAAAATTAGAAAAACAGAAAAAATTAGGAAGAATGCAGTAATATACACTCAAAATGTCACCAGGTAGCCATTGTTAATATCTTATTTCTAGCCAGGTGTTTTCCTATCTTCATAGAAATGCACAAGATTTGATAAAATTGGCATCATACTAAATTTGTTATTTTGTAAGCTGTTTTTAAAATTCAGCAAGTTATTCACAATAATTTTCAATACTAGTGAATAGACTTAGAATATTTTAAATGTTCTCATTAACTAATTTGTTGATTGTTGCCAGGTTCTCACTATTATAAGTGATAAATATCCTTAGAAACAAGGCCTTGTGTGTGTTGGACACACATAAGTTTCTAGGAATGGATATAAATATTTTAATATGTTATAAGAGTGATGATATTTAATTACAGTTTCAATTTATACTTACTTCTATGAGTGGAACATGAATATTTGTCTCCTGGTGGCATGTGCAACAGTAATAAATATCAACTTTTTGTTCATATTTGTCAATTTTATTCACGTTCTTTTTTTTTTTTTTCTAAATTTTATTCCATTTTATTTATTTTTTCAGTGTAACAGTATTCATTCTTTTTGCACAACACCCAGTGCTCCATGCAAAACGTGCCCTCCCCATTACCCACCACCTGTTCCCCCAACCTCCCACCCCTGACCCTTCAAAACCCTCAGGTTGTTTTTCAGAGTCCATAGTCTCTTATGGTTCGCCTCCCCTCCCCAATGTCCATAGCCCGCTCCCCCTCTCCCAATCCCACCTCCCCCCAGCAACCCCCAGTTTGTTTTGTGAGATTAAGAGTCATTTATGGTTTGTCTCCCTCCCAATCCCATCTTGTTTCATTTATTCTTCTCTTATCCCCCTACCCCCCCATGTTGCTTCTCCATGTCCTCATATCAGGGAGATCATATGATAGTTGTCTTTCTCCGATTGACTTATTTCACTAAGCATGATACGCTCTAGTTCCATCCACGTCGTCGCAAATGGCAAGATTTCATTTCTTTTGATGGCTGCATAGTATTCCATTGTGTATATATACCACATCTTCTTTATCCATTCATCTGTTGATGGACATCTAGGTTCTTTCCATAGTCTGGCTATTATAGACATTGCTGCTATAAACATTCGGGTACACGTGCCCCTTCGGATCACTATGTTTGTATCTTTAGGGTAAATACCCAGTAGTGCAATTGCTGGGTCATAGGGTAGTTCTATTTTCAACATTTTGAGGAACCTCCATGCTGTTTTCCAGAGTGGTTGCACCAGCTTGCATTCCCACCAACAGTGGAGGAGGGTTCCCCTTTCTCCACATCCTCTCCAGCATCTGTCATTTCCTGACTTGTTAATTTTAGCCATTCTGACTGGTGTGAGGTGATATCTCATTGTGGTTTTGATTTGTATTTCCCTGATGCCGAGTGACGTATTCACGTTCTTTTATTTTAGCAATTATTGACTACAGTAAAGTTGAGCCTTTTTCATGTTCATTTGCCACATGTGTTTTTTCTTTTACACATTGTCTGTTCATGTTCTTTGCTCATTTTCCAAAGGGAGGCATTCTTTTTCTTGCTGATGATAAGTAAGAGCATGCTTTCTATTAAGATCATAACCATTATCCTATCTACTGCTATGCCACTTAATATGTGGCAGTCTGTCTTTGATTTTAATTATGGCATTTTTAACACGTTTAATTTTAATTAATTAAATCAGACAATTATGCATTGAAAAATAAATACAATTAATTAAATTGGAAGTTAAAAAAAATATCTCAGACTGGTTTTATGGAATGGATTTAACTTGAAATTGCCTCCTCTCCCCAATTTGCTCCGACACATTTATTGGGTAGTTTATAATTTCACACTGATTTAAATGTTGCCTAATTGTACGCTAAATTCTTATAGATGTTACAGTTGTTTATGGCATGTCTATTCAGAGTCAGTAATAAACTGCTACATATTAGTCTTTGTGCTCACTCATTCCTTTTTTATTTCAAGAATGTCTGGTCTTTGCTCATTGCCTTCTTCTTCCAGACTCTTTTCACTGGGTTCCAAGATGTCTGAAATTAAGCTAGGAAAGATGAAATTAATTAAGACAATGAATGTGGCTCGGCAGTGGAACTGAATAGGTCTTGACCATTCTCCTGGTCTCATGGTCTATCTCGTGGCCACACTGATAGCCCTTCCTCTGTCTGCAGTTGTCTTGCGTTCTCGCCCTATGCCTCCCTCCTGTAGTTCATGCAAACATCCTTCATGAGGTCTCCCTTGACCTATATTGAAGGAAAAACTTTTCTTGGGAGATGAGTCAAGAATTTATTGCAGTTACCCTGGAAGGATATGACAGGGCCTTGGACCAGGGTGGTGGTCACAGAGAAAAGCTGGCCAGATGGGAGATATATTTGGAAGACCTGGGATTTAAGATACACCCTGTCAAGACTAGCTGAGAGACAGGAAATAAAGGATGAGAAAAAGGGATGGATCAATATTTTTTATTTATTTCTTTATTTTCAGCATAACAGAATTCATTGTTTATGCACCACACCCAGTGCTCCATGTAATACGTGCCCTCCACAATACCCACCACCTGGCTCCCCCAACCTCCCACCCCCCGCCCCTTCAAAACCCTCAGATTGTTTTTCAGAGTCCATAGTCTCTCATAGTCCATCTCCCCTTCCAATTTTCCTCAACTCCCTTCTCCTATCCATCTTCCTATGTCCTCCATGTTATTTGTTATGCTCCACAAATAAGTGAAACTATATGATAATTGACTCTCTCTGCTTGACTTATTTCACTCAGAATAATCTCTTCCAGTCCCATCCATGTTGATACAAAAGTTGGGGATTCATCCTTTCTGATGGAGGCATAATACTCCATAGTGTATATGGACCACATCTTCCTTATCCATTCATCTGTTGAAGGGCATCTTGGTTCTTTCCACAGTTTGGAGACCATGGCCATTGCTGCTATGAACATTGGGGTACAGATGGCTCTTCTTTTCACTACATCTGTATCTTTGGGGTAAATACCCAGTAGTGCAATTGCATGGTCATAGGGAGGCTCTATTTTTAATTTCTTAAGGAATCTCCACACTGTTCTCCAAAGTGGCTGCACCAACTTGCATTCCCACCAATAGTGTAAGAGGGTTCCCCTTTCTCCACATCCTCTCCAACACACGTTGTTTCCTGTCTTACTAATTTTGGCCATTCTAACTGGTATAAGGTAGTATCTCAATGTAGTTTTAATTTGAATCTCCCTGATGACTAGTGATAATGAACATTTTTTCATGTGTCTGATAGCCGTATGTCTTCGTTGGAGAAGTGTCTGTTCATGTCTTCTGTCCATTTTTTGACATGATTATCTGTTTTATGTGTGTTGAGTTTGAGAAGTTCTTTATAGATCCTGGATATCAACCTTTTGTCCGTACTGTCATTTGCAAATATCTTCTCCCATTCCATGGGTTGCCTCTTTGTTTTGTTGACTGTTTCCTTTGCTGTGCAGAAGCTTTTGATCTTGATGAAGTCCCAAAAGTTCATTTTTGCTTTTGTTTCCTTTGCCTTTGGAGACATATCTTGAAAGAAGTTGCTGTGGCTGATATCGAAGAGGTTATTGCCTATGTTCTCCTCTAGGATTCTGATGGATTCCTGTCTCACGTTGAGGTCTTTTATCCATTTCGAGTTTATCTTTGTGTACGGTGTAAGAGAATGGTCGAGTTTCATTCTTCTACATATAGCTGTCCAATTTTCCCAGCATCATTTATTGAAGAGACTGTCTTTTTTCCACTGTATATTTTTTCCTGCTTTGTCAAAGATTATTTGACCCTAGAGTTGAGGGTCCATATCTGGGCTCTCTACTCTGTCCCATGGTCTATGCGTCTGTTTTTATGCCAGTACCATGCTGTATTGGTGATCACAGCTTTGTAGTAAAGCTTGAAATCAGGTAACGTGATGCCCCCAGTTTTGTTTTTCTTTTTCAATATTTCTTTAGCAATTCAGGGTCTCTTCTGATTCCATACAAATTTTAGGATTATTTGCTCCAGCTCTTTGAAAAATACTGGTGGAATTTTGATCAGAATGGCATTAAAAGTACAGATTTCTCTTGGCTGTATAGACATTTTAACAATGTTTATTCTTCTGTGGATCAAGATTGTTAAAAAAAATTCTAAAAGTAATACCCGCTCATTGTAGGAAATTTGACAATATAATAAAAACATAAAAATAAGAAAAGTTCCAATCCCATTATAAATGTTTTAGTGTATTTCCTCTCAAGCTTTTATATATCGATGAAAATAAAATTAACTTTCTGACTCTTGGTCTGGATTGAATAAAACCAGATTTAGAGAGTGGGTTTAGGATGACCTCCCATAAAATCAGGGTATGTGCCATTTACAAAATCTGCCTTTGGACATCCTGACAAAGCTGCTGGTCATTGTTTAGGAAAAGTAAAACTAAGGTAGAGTGTGTGCATGAGTATAGACTAGGAATGATGCCTACTCATTAAGAAACTGTGGGCAAAGGAAACTGGTGGCTTCAATATGGGCCTCTGGCTGAAGGTCTCAGTCGTGCTTTTGCCTTTGCCCTGTGCTGATTATCCTGATGACATCTCTCACATGGGCTATGCTAGAAAATGCTCGCAGGTGAATAGCATAAGGGATTTCTTAATTTAATGCTGTTCATCTAACAGTGAGATGAAATAATTTACTTAACATCTGTCTCCATAAATCCATTTCCACTCTTCCTTCGATGTTGAGATAGTCACCTGTGTGCACCTATGTGTTAAAGCCTGCATTTTTCATCCACATTATCCCATAAACATTTTCTGATTCATGCTGGCATAGTCTCAACATCGATTCTATAACTGCCAACTTAATAGGACTTTTATTTCTAATTGCTTTTCAATGGACTCTCTTGACTTTTCTAGAAAACAGTTGTATAATGGTCTAATACTTTAGTCTTATCATTTCCAATAATTGTACTTATGATTGTTTTCAAGTCTAATTTTATTAGGCAGGTTGAAAAAAATGTTTGATGATATTGGCAAAGAGAAAGGCTTCTTTTATTTTTCTGTCCTGCTTCTGATTTTAATGGGACTGCTGTTAAGGTTTTTAAAGCATGATCTTATCTGTTGATTTGGGATAGATATTCTTCATTGTGTTTCAGAAGTTTACCTTGGCCTCAAGTTTATTAAGAGTATGTCATTGTTGTTCGTTCAGAAATTAGCATTGAATTTTATCTACTGCCTTCAGATTAAGAAGATTAAGATTATGATGCTTTTCTGGCTTATACTGGTATCTTAAAATTTATTCTGAACTTCAATAATGATGCTTTTAGAAAAACAATAGTTTTTCTCTTAAGCACATCAATTTCTTTATAAAATATGTATTGACCATCTTCTACACTTCAGATCCTGGGCTGAGTGCCTGGGATACCACAGTGAACAAAGTAGATGTGGTTCTTTCCCTAATGGATTGAAGAATCTAGTGGGGAAAAATAGAAAAAAAAAAGTAAAACAATGTGACTTGAAGTTTGGTGCTTTTGTGGATGTGATTTTAAATCATTTTAAAAGAATAGAATTCTAATTTTAAAAGGAAGACGGTGTGTAGTGATAAGCTGTAACAGAAGATCTTACTTTTAATGCAAGTGGTTTTAGGGATGAACTTGTCCTATGATGGAAAAGACCTATTAATATTTAAGTTAAGTATTTTCAGAGATGTATTTATAACTCTAGGAAGGGCAGTGCATTCAATTTCAGTGATGTTTGAGACTCACCAATTCAACCAGGTTCGTATTCCTCTTTTGATGTTTTGGTTAACCCTGCTTATGATCCTGTTGGGAGCAGACATGTCTCCAAACAAGGGAAGTTTTAGTACTTTTTAATGCAAGTGATTTTCTATTAAGAGGTGACTCTTAAGCATAGACCCTGATGTGACAGACACAGCTAGTTGTGTGGATATTACTTATGGTCTCTTCTTATGTACTCATAAAACTCTGATTTTCTTTGGAGGAAGAAATACGTCCACTGAAGATACTTACATCCAAGACTTCTTTGCAGGTTGGGAGTGCAACTGACCAGTTTTATCTAAAGAGACAGAAGCATCAGGGTATCTGGGAGAGGTTTTGCAAAAAGATTTAGACTTGACTGGCACTTTCTTTTTGGCCTCTTGCCCCTGTTCTCTCCCTGGAACACAGACATGCTGCCTACAGATTCAGCAGCCATGTTATGAGCAAGAGGATAAAGTACGTATACTAAGAATTAGGAAGCAAGGTGTAGACGAAGCTTCGACCCTGGCTGGTACACACACGTAGGAGCAGCAGCTTGGAAACATCTACTTCCGCATCTCGGTCACCACCAAAGAGCCAGACCTCGGTGTTGAATTTTTTTTTTTGTGGCTCGCAGCCAAACACTTTTCTAACAAATACACAGGCATTCTTTAGAAATACAAGGAAGAAAAGGCTACCACAGAGTGGAACCAACTCCATCACAAGACAAACCTGGTTAACAAAGTGGACCACGCAAGACCCGTATTTTCAAAGTACATATCCTTGTTACTTCTTTGTAAGGGCTTGGGAGAATATTGGGAGAGAGTCCAGAATAGAAGGAACCCTGCGGACCCAGGCCATTGTTCTAAAACAAAATCCACCTCTAGCATTTGCGGCTTAGCTGCTTTTCAGTGGCCGGGCCAAGACGAAGTGGCAGTGTTCACATAACGCCGTGTACTTAGTGCCTCATGAATGGACTTCTATTGCTGATCACACAAGCAGTTCACCTGTAAGTCCTACTCACCCCAGCTTCAAAGGCTCATCCTATTGAAAAGGATTTTTTTTCTTTCTTTTTTTTTTGCAATTCAAATAATGTAAGTATTCAGTGAACCATAGATACCTGCTGTTTCTGGTCGTCATCACGAAAAACCAAGGAAACGTTGTCATGTATTGCAGATTCAAAAACTCATTGGTGGGAGCGGCAACTTTCTTTTCAAAGTTGTCTGCTATTGATTGTAGTTTTATTATTGATCCTCTGAGCAACACAAGTGACTTTTAAATGTGTGCCTTCGGTGCACCCCTGTGGGTGGAGGAGTGCACTGTTTGGGATACCACATTGGGGCTGAGACTTGTAGAAATAAGGCGAAGACGAAACTGTCTCTATGAGACAAAATGTAACAGTCTGTGTTAGATAAGACAAGAAAACAAAACAGGAAAAGCATGAAAGATTCATGAGTCTGCTTCGTAGAATCCTTAATTGCCATTGGTCATCAGGGTCATGGAAACCAAATTTCTTTGTTCTGCTTTCCCATGAAGAGGAAAGACCTAAGTTCGCCCAGTCCTTGGCTCCGTGGTCAGAGTCTCTGTATAAATCAATAACATGCTTCTGGGAGAGGGTGTGCACTGGCCACGATCTCTCTGTGGAACATCTGCTTCAGCCAAAAAAAGAAATTTCTTATAAACAAAATGTAACTATGGCCATGAGAATCTCCTTATCAATTCGTTATCTTTTTGTGGGCACAGACAGGGATAATTTTTAAGAGAAAGATGAGAGAGATCCAGATGTTCTCTCCCCAGAATAGTGTCTTGTAAAAATGTGTTTTCAGGCTGTTTAGATTATTAGCGAATCACAGTGGAACTGAAGGTCTCTCGACTCATCACGAGGGCCAGAACTTCAGAATGATACTGGGAGTTTCTCAGGGTCATTGGGAAGAACCATGCAATGAAAATAAAAGTTTGCCAAGTAAGAAAGGGAACTGTGGTTTATCGGGCATTTGCTGGATTTTAGGCACTTTGCACAACGCTTTTGTATATTTCCCCACACAACAATACCATGAAGGAAATCCTGGGGTCTCTCCTTTACATGAAGAAATAGAGGCTCAAAGTCATGACTTACATACCTGAGCCCACATCCAAGAGCAGGAGAGTACACTATGAGATCTCCATTCTTCCATGGAACCATGTTGGCTCAGTCTCATTGTAGACGGCACACCCTCGTTGGGGATAGGCGGTATGAACCCGTGCAATGATAAAAAGCCATGCAAGACCAAGGATATGAGAACTCAGCATGTGGCTAACTGGCAAGCAAGAGCTAGGAATGGTAAGTTTGTCCTAAAACAGGGCAACCTGGAAAGGCCTGGTCTTTGTGTAGGACTCAGGTCCAGATGAATTCTAGGAAGGCGGAAGGGTGTGAGTTTCACGGATGATAAGCAGAAGGTGTGCTCATGGCACTGTCAGATTGTTTGACTACAAAACGTTTAGGAAGGAAGCTTGGGGCTACACTTCAACAGGCCTTACATTTTGGGCTATCTCCACTTTCATTCAGTACCTCGGTTTTACTGGGGTCAGTGGACTACCCCTCCATCCTCCTTCCCCTCCCCTCTCCACCCCCTTGGGGCTCCTAGCCCTTATTTTCAGGGGTTGTGAAGTTCTCTATGATAGTTCATTTTCTTGTTTTCTAAATTTTGGTGATACTAAGAAAACATTATGAGCATAGTATGGAAAACCACCCCTATAAGTACATAGTGTCTTGTGACGGTCTCACCAAATGGAGGGTAAAGAACATCACAACAGCAGGATGCATCAAGGTCTTGCCGTTGCTGGCCTTGAGACAAGTGGTGGAAAACAAATCAGCATCCAGCATCCAGTAGGATGGCCCGATCAGATCTCCCCTAAAGAGTGAGCATCTTACCCAGAGGAGCAGATCCCATTATGAAACTTTCCAACTTGAAACCCTTCAAGATTGGACAATACAGCTACGGGCTCCAGAGACAGATGCTGTTGGTGCCCTGCTCACATCTGGATGGCACTCATTCTTCTTGTGCACCTGCCTCGGCCTCCAGCTGCAGGCACCCCTGAGTCTTTCCCTAGAAGCTTTCTCTTGGCAGGTGTGTGCTTGGGGCAGACCTGATGTGTTGGGGAATTAATGTGAGAAGGGGCCCCCCGGCAATGACAAATGAGAATTGGAGGAGAAATACACTGGCTTCTCTGGCTCTTGGTGGGTCAGTTCTCTGGTTCCAGTGGCCCTGAGCTCCAGTCACCTAGAGCAGTGCCCTGCTTATCGGTGTGTCATGTACTGGCCTCTCTTCTTTCCAAGTCACTTCCCCACATGGCTTACAGATCCCCTGCTCCATATCTCTGTCTCAGGTTTGTTTTTGAGAGAACCTAGTCTGATCTTAATTCCAAAGCATTTGGAATAAATATTCATTTGATGAATATTTCCATTGCAATACAATGCACACATTATCTTTAAGTGAGCAAAATAGTTCTACAGAGTTATTAATATATGCCTCAATATGACTGGCATGCAAAGATTACTCTTCAGCAGACTTTTGGTTCTGACTCTCCTGAATTAGAAATTAAAAATTGCAGTGATTAGTACAGTTTTAGACAGCACGCTTGTGAGAATGGTTATTCCTTGTGTTAGTATGATCAAAGTTGAAATACGGAAACAGATTAAATAAACCTGAGATTACATCCTCCGTCTGTTAAACCAAATATCAGCAATTTTGTTCCGGCCAAATAACATCATCTGTCACATTAAATTAATGTTGGGAATTTAAATTTTATTGGTTTTGTAGTTGTATGTGAATATAATTTGAAAATTTATTCTGGATTTATAGTTATATCAAAGCTGTCAGTATAAGGAGTTTATAACTAGTTTTATGTTTATACATATTGGGATTAAACTATAATGAATTAAAAAATTATACTGAGAGTCCATGAGAATACACACACACACACATATATGTATATGTATATATTTTCCCTTATAAAGGAAACTAGAAAAGCCTCTTTAGGTGATTGGGAGCCCCTGGAAGGTTTTGACCTTATTAAAGTGGTGTTTCAAGACAAATTAATGGAAGATGAATTTAAGTAGAGAGTAGTAGTGCCTGGAATATTGTAGAGACACAATAGTATAATATATATAACCATAGAATAATAATATTTGTATTACTAATTATAATAATATAACTTATTAGATCAATAAATATAATACTGATTATTATAATCAATAACAATGATTTGAAACTACAAATTAAAATATATTAATTATATATGTATATATCCACCATGAGTTGCTATAATCAGAAACTGGAGAGTTAAAGGAACTTCGTGATTCTTTGTATATGGGACATGTATTCGTTCCACTTCTGCCAAAGCAGAACGCTGGGACAAGAGTTCATGTACAAATCATTTATTAGGGATGTACTCCTAGGAGAAATCAGTAAAGGAGTGATTTTGGGCAGAGTTCCCCTGAGTAGCTGAAGTCTGACCCTACAGGGGAACCCTGGAATATAAGTTCTACTTCCAAAGTGATGCCTGTTTTTGCCAAGGGAGCTGGGTTTTCCTACTCCTGAACCAGCCAGTCACTGGCCCAGGGCTGTCATGTGGGACATAACATTGCAGTGCAAACTGCTTTCTGTAGTCAGAGAGCAGTCTTCCAAAGGGAGTAGCAGGTGACTGTCTAAAAGCTGAAGCACCCCTAAGCCAGAGGACACATTCACAGAAGTGATGAGGGGGACCCAAGGACGTCTGCGGAGTGCCGACAATGTCTACCACCAAAAATAAGGCATCAAGGTGACTGGAGACCTCTGACCTGTGACGTGACACAGAGGCGTCTCGTTGATAAAGAAAAATAACTTGGGAGGGGACCCGAGTCACAACCACTGGATTTTTAGGAAGAACGAAACACTCCAAGACCACCTCCTCCGCCACCGCTTGACTCTAAGCCATGATCATTCCTCAGCCGGCTCAAATTACATTGCCTACGTATACTATGTATGTGTCGCTTTATTCCCTCCCCAAGAGAAGGCTTTTCACCCTTGTCCCTCCCTTCCATCCTTCGACACTCATTTCACATATTACCTATTCTGTGACGCTCACGCCAGACTTAGGACTGCCTTTGCTTTCCACAGTCCTTGGATCTCACTCTTGGAGCCCGTAGCACTCCACACTGTCTGTTGGTGTCCCTCTCTTCTGGAAAGTGGAGACCCTGTCTTCTTGTCTCGTCATCAGTGATGAGGATTTTGCTTTCAACAGTGATCTTCAAACTTCTTTAATTGCAACCATGATACCAATTACATTTTACACCATGATTTACCACATATGCTCCTAACACACACACACACACACAACAGAAGTTTCATGGAACAAAATTTACTGTGACAGAATGCCATGAACTCTGATGTTTTCTAGTCTGTTCTACTCTATTTGTCATTAAACATGTTCTGGCCAAAGCCCCTGAATCAATTTATCTCCTAATGAGTCACGACTCTCTGTTTATAAAATTCTACCTAGTGTAAGCTCGAGAACTATTTGTTGATGTGAATCGAAAAGCACTGGTTATTTTGAAGCAAACTTCAGACATCATGTAATTTTATCCATAAGTACTTCTGTATGAATTTCAAAAACATAAAAACTCTTCATTTTTTCACACTGAAAAATACAACTTATGCATCTAAGATATATGACAATTTCTTGATATCATCAAAGTATCCAGCCAGAGTTCACATCCCTTAATTGTTTCAAATAGTTTCCAAAAAAGTATCAGATTAATATTTCTCTTTAATTTCTTTTAATCCCTGCCTATTTCTCTTTCTTTTTAAAGTTATCCCTGCCTCTTTCCTTTACCTTCATCACCACATTTTGGGTGTTTCATAATGTGAGTTTGCCATATTATTCTAGTATATTAAATCTAGACAAGATAAGAAACCAAATGGGATGAATGAAACTCGTAAGAAATTTTAAGCACTGATGGTAAGTGAGCTAGTGGCTTATGTGAAACTCGGTCGCTTAGAGCAGAACTCAGTTGATAAGAATAAATAATGAGAGGCGCCTGGGTGGCTCAGTGGGTTAAAGCCTCTGCCTTTGGCTCAAGTCATGATCCCGGGGTCCTGGGATTGAGCCCCGCACTGGGCTCACTGCTCAGTGGGAAGCCTGCTTCTTCCTCTCTCTCTGCCTGCCTCTGCCTACTTGTGATCTCTGTCTATCAAATAAATAAAATCTTTAAAAAAAAGAATAAATAATGAGTAAGGGAGAACCTTATGGGATATGGGTGGAATTCATGAGATAAATATGGAGAGTAAGTTGGTAACCTACAGGAATGATAAAAGTAGAATAAATGGAATGTTTGATGGGACAGTAAGAGTCTTATAAATACAAGAAAATGCAGAGTCCAAGTCAGAATGGATGATCATGAGACATTCCAGCCGACAGCTCTGTCATCCTTAAATCAGCCCCCGCTGAAGTCACCCAGTATAGTCCTGCTCTGTTCTAGCCTGTGCTCCACCCAAGAAATGCAGACAAAACCCCTAACAGCTCAGTGGGCTAACTGGTTAACGACGGCTGTGGACGTGCTTATTTTCCTGGTGTCACTGGTCCTAAGCATCTTCCACCGGTGGTCTCTTCGCTCCAACTTTAGTTCTGTTCCTTGTAACTCCTCTGTAGGGCTGGGGAGTAGGTGCTGGACAGCGAGGATCTATGCATGTTTCTTCATCCCCAACTCAAGTCCTATGATCCTTCCACTTGCTTGGGCTCTAGCCTAAGTGTGCTAACCAGCCCCATCGCTTTCTCTTTGCTTCTTCTTTTATAATAAATTAAAAAAAAATTAAAGACTTCAGTTTTTCAGAGAAGTTTCAGGCTCATAGTAAAATTGAAAAGAAGGTGTAGAGATTTCCCGTATACCCCTTGCCCCTACACAGGCACAGCCCTGCCCACTATCAACATCCCCCAACAGCCCGGGGGTGTTTGTTACAGGTCACGAGCCTGTGTGGACACACGGTTGTCGTCCAGAACTCAGTTTACATCTCTGCGGGGTTAGGCGAAGGTACAACGACACATACCCATCATGACAGCATCATGCAAAGCATCCTCACGCTCCTAAGAACCCTCTGCGCTGCCTGTTCATCCCTCTACCCCCCACCCCCCCAACCTGATATGTGTTAACAATAATAAATTTAATAATAAATATGATTTATTAAACTGTGATTATGGCGTCTTAATTTGGTCTGCGAACCCTTCTGTTCCGTGACTTCTGGGATCTAGTCCTGCGCCTGGAGGTTACCACTGCATTCAGGTGATCTCCCGCACATTTTTGACGCCGCCTAATTTTAAGATGCTGCTTGTAACCTGTTTTTTTAGTCGCCTAACGCCGGACCTTGTCAGCTACCGATCGGATTTCCTGCCCAACCCCACCACTACTTACCCCCATCATCGAATCTTAGTTTTGTTCCGGGATCCACTTCTTCCCACTCAATCAGTTCCCAAGGGAAGCCAGCCCCGCCCTGATTGTTCAACTTTACACCTGATTGGTGTAAGGCATTCCCATTCAAACCCCACTCGGGCGGTGATTGGCTCAGGCATGATCACTCGCTAGAATTTTGGCCAATGAGTTGTGAAGGGCGGTCTGCCGGCGTGGGAGGGGTGGGGCTTCTGGGAAAGGGTACCAATCCTATGAGAAGAGATACTTGACAGACAGCACAGTCTCTCTTGTTGCTCTCTACGCCCGGCAAGGAGGTGACACGTGGCATTGTTAGAGTCATCTTGTCCATAGCCCCGGGAGTAGAGAAATGAGAAATGGACAGGTCCTCCTTCCCTAATTACAGACATCACTGAATCAACCCCCCCCCCACCGGAACCCATGTCAACTTTTATCTTTTTGTTGTTAAAAGTACTCCATTCTTGGAACCAGCTTCCCTGTAACTGTTCATAAAGTTTCATAAAAGCGTCTTTAATGGAAGCGTGTCCCCCAAGCTACGGTTTAAATGACCTAAACCGGTCATGTCTTAGTATCTGACTGTAGCCTATCAATGCTAGAACTGTTTGGGCGGGTTCTTAAAATACACGGGGTGAGACCCTCCTGCAAACGTAACTGAATTGAAATTTTAGTGGGATACCTGCATTCTCTCACACGTAAAGACCTCAGAAATAATATCGTAAGTTTGATTAGATTTTTAAGAAAAATTATCTGAAACTTGCAAAGAAAGCTAAGGATGACTGTATTTTGTTTGTTTTGATTTACTGTGACAGTTGAACCAACTCGCCCAAGAGATATTTAATACCTAGGAGAATGCATCTGTGTTCAGTTTACTATTTTCTATTTGGTTAAAATCAGATAAGGTAAGTTATATATGTTAACATGTAGATTTCTATCTGGGGAAAAAAAACCCCAAACTATTACTATTTAGGGACTCTACAGGATATTGCCCACTTTCAAATCTCTTAGTAAATTCATTTCAGCATCCTTTCGGCCAACTTATAAATCTGTATTCTGACTTCTCCTCTGAATCTCTCTTGTCGTCATATTGGTTCCCTTGTTTATTAATGAGTCGAATAAAAATTTTGACACGTATTCATTCCAGATTTGTATGTGAGCCATGCTTACAACTTTTTGAAAATTAAACTTTAATAGGATTCTTAGCTCTTTGGTTCATTTTTCCCCTCCCAAGGAGGCATGGCATGATTCCTTCCTTATTACCATTAACAGTTGCTTACCTTGATACCTGCAGGAAAAAGGTAAGGGAAGGACCCAGTTTTTCTATTTGTGCACATGGTGTTTTGTATGTTTCTAAAGTAGATGCTGTTGAGGCTACTGTTCTTACCTTTGGACACCATCCTTGGTGATTTCAAGTGTTGTCTTAAGTGCATTTTGGTGCTGAGCTAATTTCCCATTTTACTGACAGAATGATGGCTCTATTTTCTGGAATACATTTGGAGCATCCGGGGCAGGTGCAACCAAGAATTTTAATTAGCTACCATTTAAAATCTGATCGCCACCATCGGGTCATGCCAGTTTACATGATCGTTTAGAACAAGTTTCTTTGGAGGTAGGGGTACACTGGGGAGGGTGGTCAGCCGAGCAGGACTGCGTTCAAATCCCAGCTGTGCTATACTAGGCTTCTGTGGCTCGGGGCACGTTCATCAAAGGTATTTTTTTTCTTTCATGTGAAAAGGGGATAACGAGAAGCCACCTCAGAATGTGGTTTTTGAAGCAAGAAGGAAGAAGTTGAATGGAGTATCTCAGAGCTCACTTTTGAGACCCAGTGCTCTGGTTGAATTCAGGTTCTGTCTCATAAAGGCTTGCAATTTTGAATGTTATCTGACCTCTTTGAACATCATTTTCCTCATCCAGAAAGTAAATAACAGTTCCTGCCTTGTAGGTTGCAGTGAATTGTCGTGCTCCTCAAGCCTAGCTATTTGGTACAACATACACAGATTTTGCTGTATCTCCATTCCTTCATGCACACTTACCACACATTTTGCCATATTTAGGTACCGCTGGTCCTCTCACCTCCTTAATCATTTTATTTAATGAATTTCATTAACCACATATTTGCCGACCATCTACTTCTCTAGGCATCACTGAAGTCTGTAGATGTAGCAGTGAATGAGTGAGACAAAACTCTTGGCTCCCATGGAGGGCATGTCTTACATTTATGTTCAAAGGCCACTTGATGTCCCCTGTGTCAATTAAGAACCAATATAACTTGAAAAAACAATAATTTAAAAAAATGGATAAAAAATGTTCAAAAGCCACTTGATATCCCTGCTATCAATTGAGAACCAATCTCACTGGAAAAAATAATTATAAAAATGAAAATAGTGAAAGCAAAGCAGTATTGGTCTCAGAGACTCCAGCTAGATAGGTCTGCCCTTTGTTTAAAAGAGAGATTTTCAACTGTTCGAGGTGCTTGGCACGGGCTAGTACCCTACCAAGGTTTTCTGCTGGACACAATTGGGAAAAATCAATAAAGAACCAGAAAAGAGCGAGCTTTTCCCAGCGTGAGATTCAGTGCTGTTTAATTCTATTGTCCAAGTCGACTTCATTCATCACCAAGTTCCACCTTTGGAGTCGCCCCTCTGATGCGACACCAGGCACTTAGAACCGTTCCTGGCACGGAGCAAATGCTCAGCGAAGGTAACTTTTGCCTACAGCAGCATTCATCATCAAAGAGAACACATTCCTCTGTGCACCTTCATGGAGAGGAAAGGTCTGGCCATCCTCAGCAGAGTTATAATTACTCATAGATTTCATGTCTGTTTCCACGAGGCTGCCGTTCTGCTCTTCCACCATAGAATCTGTCTTCCGAGCTCCGGGAGCTCCAGGCGTCTTGTCTTTGTATCATTTGGCTCCTAGTACTAAAAGCCACATCCTGTTATGTTTGGTTGCTAGGTGGAGAAATGTTATCATGGGCTTCAGCAATAATTTATCCACAGAACTCAAGGAGTTGTCATGTTCTCCTGACAGTGAGCTGCAGCACTTTATCAGCTCGCCTGTAAATCAGGCATGTGTGGGTGCGGATGCCAGCGCTGTTTGATCTCTCTCAGACACTGTAATAATCTGCTTTTGTCTGATTGATTCCTTCGCATCACCACGCGCATTGCAACAGAGAGTGGAGTGCCCTCTGTTTATCTCCGCTGGTCATCTGCGGGAGGCCAACAGGGCAGAAAATGCTCTCCGCGCCGAGATGTAAGAGTTTTTGGAATTAGGGCCTTTCCATCATATCCCGGAGCTGGTTTCGTTCAATAAATCAATGATAGCAGAATTGAATGCACTATAAATACCTCAAACCATATCTCTTACAAGAATGTAAGAGTAATTCATAGAAACAGGAAAGGTAACTTTGTGGGGAAGAATTACGACCTCTACAAGTCACAGACATTCAGGGCTTTTTACTGCCTGTGTTCACACCTCACCCTTTGAACTTTGGGGGAAGGAGAGTACACGGCCGGCTGGTACTGGCTTGGGGAGCACGCAGGCGGTAGAACGGACTAGAATGATCCTGTCGAGACTGATCACTGCTTTTCCTTCTAAAAAGGAGTTTTTCTCAAGTCCCGTCGGCTTCTTGTTCTGTATGGTCCCCTTTATCAGAGGGTGCGCCCCATCAGCATAATGAAGGGAATTGGACTCTGCCATTTGATGTTTTGGGAGTCACTTTTCTGCCACCCCACCTCGGGACAACCACTGTGTGAGGTGTGCCCGCCTTTCTGATGCTTAAAATGCCTCTCTCTCCAGCAAGCCTGATCCCTTTTTCCTAGGCTCCTAATTACTGACAGGTAGTTGGGGGGAACACTTCCTCACCCCCAGCCCCAGGAGGCGGGTGCAAACCTGTGGGCTGATGACTGTCTTGGCGTATGGCAGCAGCTTGCTGAGCCGTGACCCGGGAGCAGGAGCCAATGTCCAGCCTGCTCTCGTTGAAAGCAGAGGTCAAGCCGCATTGTCGACGTGATTGACTAAATCCCACCGGAAGAGGATTCCGTTGCAGGGTCTCTCTCGTGGATGGTGGCAAGATGAAATGACATAAAGAAGCCTTTCAGCTCAGAAATGAACATAGCTCTGGGAGAGGGGAGCGGCTTGAGCTGGCTGTTTAACGCATAGTCAGAAAGTTGTGTTTATTTTCATAATGGTAGTCGATAATATTAATGATTATTTGTTCCATTCCTCTTGGGTGGTCAGGCATATTTTAGGCAGCAGGTACACATATTAGAAGCAGTAAAACTAGTGCTTAGAAGAGGAAGGGTCACACCACAGCCAAGGGCCAATTCCTGCCCCAAGCCTGTTGTTGTCAATAAAGTTTTATTGGAATACAGCCACATTCATTTATTTACATGTTGTCTATGACTGCTTCCTGATATGACAGCAGAGTTGAGTAATTGTGACAGAGACCATATGGCCTGCAAAGCTGAAACTATTGCCTATCGGGTGGCCTTTACAGAAAACATTTGCCAACCCTGGGTTTAGAGGATTTTCCCTGGAGTCTGGCTGACCATACAGATTCTGGCTTTACCACTTCCCAGTTCTGTGACCTTGGGCAAATTATATAACCTCTCTGACCTTTGGCTTCCTCATGTATAAAATGAGAATTGTATTAATATTTATTTTATCATGTTGGTGGCATGCTAGCTCCAATAATTGGGTAATAGTCTTCCCTCTGAATGATCTGCTGCCTGTTCCCTGACGCTCACTCTGAGCAGCTACACCTGACCTTCCCCTGGCCTTTCATTACTGACATCTGTGTGTGCTGTCCCCATGCACTCGCTTCTGTGAATTTACAAGAGTAGAGACGTGCAGCCTAGAGCTTTTGAAAAAGACCAGGACAGAGTTGCAGCCTTCTCAAACAATGATACTTTATCAAATATGTTCCCAGAATTAGAAGATTTCTTCTGAGCTCTGCCCAAAAGTGAGTTAATCTCGTTGCTTGGACTAGAATGATGGTGGCCTCAGTGGTGTTACAGGATGATCTACAATATGCTGGAGAGAGCATGTTTACTCTTTATAATTCTACAAGGACTTAGATGCACTTTAAACACAATGAAGGTTAAACCCGCTGTACGAAAACTTGACTCCTGGAGACCGGATCTTGAAAGGCGTAGTTCTCTACTCTCTCACTGGGGCCAGCAGATTTCTCAAGGAAAGGGTCAGAGAATACCTGTTTTTGCCCCGACATCTATTCAACTCTCTCATGGCGGCATGAAAATGGACATAGAGAGGCATGGTGGTGTTCTAATAAAACTTTATTTACAAAACAGGTGGTGGGCCGTAGGCCCATCGTTTGCCAACCTTGCTCTACCATCTCTATTCTAAGAAATCTTATAGTTAGTCCTTTATCTCAAATTCTTACAGGAATTAATTTACTAATCCTAACAAGGATCTTACATGGTAGGTATGTTGACAGTATTATCATGCATCTTCACGAATGAGGAAGTCGAGGGACCAGGAAATTAAGTAATTTGGCCAAGGTCATCCTGCTAATAAGTGGTAGACACAGGGCATGAACCCAATATTTCTGGCTCTAGAATCAGTCCAGTAAGCCTCTATCTTTACTGCCTCTCATAGTCTTAGTGCAAATAGTGATTTCTTTGTAATAAAATCATTCCAGCCTTTCAATGTCTTTCATGTACCTATTAAAGACTCTTTAGAGAAGATAGTATTTTTAATTTTTCAAAGTCCCTTATTGGGTCAGTAACCAAAGAAGAGGACACTCTGTCTTTCTGGATGCTAATGGTTTGGGGTCACTTCATGGGCATGCGACCAGATCAGGGCCACAGGATCCTGCCCTCAAAAGGGGACCCATGCTTGGGGTTGAATGTTCTTAGTTGTCACCTTGAAATCATTAATTATATCTTGAAATTCTTCTTTTGTAAGTCCGATGGGACAGGATTTGTGCCAGGGACTTGGAGCTTTAGCTCACACTGGGTCCTCCCTTCTATTGCCTGTCCGCTTCCCTGAGTGGCTTCTTGAAGGCCACCCCTAGCACTGTCCAGCGACATCTACTGCCCTCGGCTCTGATCCCCAAAGGGGCCCTGCATTTTCATTTTGCACTGAGCCTCATGAAGTATGTAGCAGGTTCTGGTTGACCCCAGACATGCCGACTCAGAATCTGCATTTTTACAAATGTGCCTGATGCTCCAAATGCCTGTGAGAAACATCCCAGGTGATTCTGAGGCCCAGCCAGCAATGGGGTTATTGCCCTGGGTGCATGTTTCCCGGCCTTACCTGATGATCAGAATCACCTGGGCAAGTTTTTCAAAGAAGCACCCAGGCTCCATCATCTGTCTTCTGAGATCCTCCGAAGGAGGGCCTTGGGAAGATACATTTCTAACAAGCACCCCAGATGACCCTTCTTGTCTGGTAAGTTTGGGAAAATCTCCAGGAATGACACTCCAGGACCTAGAAGCTTCCCCAAATGCCTAACTTGCAACTATACCTGTCACGTAGCTGCGCACCCCGGCTTCACCTAGCCCACACTGGATAAACTTTCTACCTAGAGCTGCCTCATCTCACGCACCTGCGTGTTTGCAGGCAGCAGGGAAAAGCCATTTCTACGCAGGTTACAGCGGATTACAATGAAAAGGCGAATGTGTGTTTTGGGGGATTTCAACACGCAGGTTTTGTATTGTAAAGATATCAAGACAAAGCGGGACGACCAGGCCCCTGGCAGTTGGGTCTCCGGTCAGCCTCTGTGAACGTGTGGAGGATGGAGGGGAAGAGAAGGAACAGAGCCTTCATTCTACTCTTCTGGGCACGTGGGGTGTTCTTGAAGCCCTTAGACCTTTGGGGGGTCCTTACGGGAGAGGCACTGGGCAGTCACCGCTCCAAGTCAGACTCAGGTAGCTAGAACTTTTCTGTCCCACACAGAGACTATGAAAGAGCCATAGCCCAAGATGTACAGAAGCATGAAAGCAGGGGTTTCAGACCCCGAACCCTCCAGGCATTAGGGGAGGACAACTGGCGACCTATCCCCCGCCCTTCCCAGTGAGGGGACAAGCCTTCAGTTCAAGTCAGTGCTTGCCACGTGGGGATGTGGGCTCAGCCTTCCATGTGAGTCTAACTTTTTGAGAGAATCCCGAAGCCTGGATTTTCATGTTAAATTTCCTTATTCAAATAATGGCAATGACTCTTAAATGTAAGGCAAATGGAAAACACAGTTCAGGCCAAACCGGTCTCGTCTGTGGGACCGATCTGGCCTACAGGAATGGTTTTTGCTCTTTCAGGCTGGCTAACAAGGAGGAGTGCCGCAGCACCCTGTCATGGTGGGGTCATGCTTTGGTGCCTTGGTCTGAGATGGAAAACCGTGCGAGGTGTGTGTGCGTGTCTCACTCCCTTGTTCCTGAGAAATTAGAGTTTAAACATGCTTGTCTTCTTGGGCTCTTGTTCTCTCTCCCACTACCCCTGTGTATACACTTAAGTGTGAGTTCATGCATACGTGCGTGTACATACCGTATGTATGTACTATGAACGCACCATGTGTATGCACCCTGTGTGCCTGTATGTACTATTACAAGCATGTCTGTACCAACATGTATGTAAAGGTTAGTACAAGCCACTATGGTCATACCATTCACACCACTCATCCCTTTTGACTGATCATTGACCATGCAGGGTCAGTTTTTAAAATCTGTACATCATACATATAGAATCATTATATTCTGCTATTTTCACATATATTCATATAGGAGAAAATATAAAGAAACACAAAAATGTAAAGAAAATATAACTTACACACATAATTTTGTATTACATAGCATTATATTATATGGACATTTATCAAGTCCTCACAAATGCCAGACCTTGGCCAAAAGTCCTAGCAGCTTGATTATTGCTGGACCACCCACTTCCAGTTCTTTTGTTAAGGAACATGGCAGTCTAGCTAAAGACTACATTTCCCAGCCTCCTTTGAGCTGGGTGCTGGCCAAGGGAATGTGAGCAGAAGTGGTAATCAAATCTTTAAAAGGGGAGGGCATTTCCTCTGGTTTTCTTTCCCTTCCCGCTGGTTGGGGTGCGAAGGAAGTGGTAGGAACTGGATCGGCCATCTTAGCCCGTGAGAAGTTGCATGTCGAGGAAGACAATCCACAAGACGGGGAGCCTGTGTTCCTACCATGGAGCAACCATGGCCAGCCTGGATGCTGGTGCTTGGGCTGTTGCATGGAAAAAAGCCCCTTTTTCTTTATGCTATATTATTGTTGCCTTTGTTTCATCAACCAGACCAGTTTCTCAATTTATACAGTGCCAAAATGCTGTGCCCAGAAATGTTGTGTTTCCCTTTTTGGTTTTTAAAAGCATCCTAACAGAGTCAAATTGCTTAACTTATGCAATATACTCAGGGCAGTGTTTGAGGCATAGTAAATTCACAACAAATAAAGCAATTATTATTATTATTATTATTAATCATCACTAATAGGAATAGGACCACCGTAGTTCAAGGGAGATGTCCAGGTCACATTTAAAGAGAGAGCTCTGATGGGTTGGTTGGGCACCAGGGTGGCTCAGTCGTTAAGCGTATGCCTTCAGCTTAGGTCGTGATCCCAGGGTCCTGGGATCAAGCCCCACATTGGGCTCCCTGCTCAGTGGGAAGCCTGCTTTTCCCTCTCCCACTCCCCCTGCCTGTGTTCCCTCTCTTGCTGAGTCTCTCTCTCTGTCAAATAAATAAATAAAATATTTAAAAAAAAGAGCTTTGATGAAAGGTTTGGATGACCCACAAGATTGTAAACTTTTTAACAGCAACGATGCTTTACCCAAGTTCGTGTCCCTAGCACAAGTCCAGTGAAGGGAAATAATAGGGGTACAATAATTATTTGTTGAAGAAATGATTTTAAATATAATCTGCGTTCAAGTCTAAGTGGCAGAATGTCCTTAAGTAAGTTACTTAACCCCTCTGGGCCTCCACCATCTTTTGAACTCTAAATCACGTACATTAAAAGAGTATTGCTAGCTCTAACATCCAGTGATTTTCTGAGCTTTTCAGCAATCTTAGAGATTACTTTCATTCTCACAAATCTGGACACAGAGATACCTGGGTAGGCAGGCACACAGAGGACAAAGTGAGACCTACATCTAGGCTTTGGCCTCTTGGAATTCTGTGTCTGCTTGTTGCCTGTGTGGCCTTACGCAGACGGCCCAAACTCTAGGAGTCCTGGGTTCCTCCTTTATGAAATGGGGCAGTAGGTAAAAGGGACACCTTTCCCCATCAGCTGGTGACAAAACCCATTATCTCTTGGAACTGCCCTCCCTTCTCCTCCCTGTGGTTTGGCTGGGACTTACTCCATCCCTGTTCCAGGGGTCTTGGGGCCCTGGGGATCAGACCGTCAGCTCCCCTGTGGTCACTGCTATGGGTTGTCATCACACGTACCCAGGTCTGACCAATCTGGTGTTGCATTTGCTCCAGTCACAGTGACCGGCTTGTGTGTGCGTGTGTGTGTGTGTGTGTGTGTGCGCGTGCGCTCGCATGTGTATGTGAATCAAGGTGGGCCAGTGGGAAGCAATTCTGAGATTTTATCCCAATATTGGGAAGAAAGGGGCCTATATTTCCACTGAACCTGTAGTGGATGGGCTTTATGTGACTCAAAAACAACATGGAGCGCCAAGTAAATAGAGCGTGACCAAGAGGCCAGCCAGTGTCGCTGAAGACTGACAAAGAGGTGGTCAGAGTTCTCCCCCTGTGCTTTGAGGTTCTACAACCGTCCCTGCCTGAAGTCTGTGGAGGACTTCCCAGTGTTGTAAACCAGTAATTTCTCTTTGAAAGTCGTTTTTAAAAAAGATTTTATTTATTTATTTGACAGAGAGAGAGAGAGCATAAGCAGGGGGAGCAGCAGAAGCAGGAGGAGAAGCTGACTCCGCACTGAGCAGAGAGCCCAATGTGGGGCTCGATCCAGGACCCCGGGATCATGACTCGACCCAGAGGCAAGTGCTTAACCAACTGAGCCATCCAGGCGCCCCATTAAAAGTTGTTTTTGAAGTGTTTCCTTAAGTTTTTTTTTTTTTCACTAATCCAGTTTAAATTGAAGTTCAGTCCCTTAAATCTGCCCCCCCCCAAAAAAAAAATCCTTACTGTTATAGTAATAGTCACATTTTGGGATTGGGGTTTGGGGGAAAATTACATGAGAAATGGAAAATAAGCCACGTGAAATTCTTAGGATAGCGCTAGGGTAGTAGTTGCCTGGTTAATACTAGACACTCTAGTGATGGCATCGGGGAGGCAGGAAAAGGTGGTGGACATCAGCGTGGATATAGAGCCATATGACCCTAGCTCCAAGGCCCCTTGCCCTCACTCAGAGGACTTCCCCGCTGTGTCTTTGTTTCTCCTCCTGTAAAAGGGGGATCCAGCTGATATATGTATCAAGTGAAAGGGGTGAATGAATGTATGTGACAGTGAGCCCAGTGTCTGGTATATGGTGAGTATTCAATTAATGGAAATTTTCATTTCCTCACACTTATCCTATTATGTCAGGTAACGAATTCCTACGTTGTAAACGCTGTTGTGATGGGAATCTTATTCTTATTATTTTTAATTTGTTTTATCCCTAGCCCCTAGCCTGGTACTTGGCACAGATAAAGTAAGACTGAAGTTTGTTGTTGTACGAATTACTTTTTTTTCTTTATCAAATCCTTTTTGACACAGTTTTTACACGTCACCTCCTGAATACATGTCCTGAATCCAACCTGTTCCCCATTTGGCCTGAAAAATTCATTTTTCCACACATCGTCACTGAGTGCCTACTGGGGGCCACGACTTGGGGGCAGTGGCATTCAAGCAGTGAGTAAGACAGACAAGAGGCTCACTTTGGTGGGGCTCGGACTCCAGTAAGACAAACACAGCCGACAAACTAATGAATACATTACAGCAGGGAGGGGTGAGTGTTCTGGAGATACATAAAACAAGGCGAAGAATAGGAACTGGGTCTTTATACTGGGTCCTCATAGAAGACCTGTTTGAAGAGAGGATGTCTGAGCAGAGATGTGAATGACGGGAGCGGGTGGTGAGGCCACGTGTCACCCTGGGGAGAAGAGGAAACAGTGTGTGCGAAGACCTGCTTTGTTCAAAGAACAGTGAGTGAGAGTAGAGAGATGAGATCAGAAAGCTAAGCGGGGGCCAGCTGATCCTGGGCCTACGTGTCTCTTCATAGTTTAGAAGTTTAGAAGTTTAAAACCCGGCAGTTGATTTTCCTATCAGTAATCAGATCACATCAGAAATCAAAACGTCGTGACTCCTGATTGTTTTTGAGTAATGTGTTGCATGAATTGGGAGCCTCTGTGTAGCTTCTACCAATTCCTCTTTGCTTCAGCACTGCTGGTCTTCGAAGTCTTAAAACAAAACAAAACAAAACAAACAAAAACCAAAAACTTCCATCTCCATGCTGCCTCAGGGCCTTTGGGCATGCTACTCCCACAAACATTCCTTTCTCTCCCTTGACCATCTTATCTGTTCACCTGATACTTCCTTAGGGAGCCTGCTTTGACCTCCCTCGTGAGACTAGATCAAGTTCGGCTGCGACACATTTTCAAGGATTTTGTTCTCCTTCAAATTCTTATACTTGCAAAGAATATATTGCGTATTTGATTTAACGCCTATCCCCTCTGATAGTTTATAAGCTTCCAAGAGCAGGCTCCTTGTATAGCTAAGAACCGGTGTCCTCAGCTGTGAGGGAGGTGTTAGCGTAAATACTCAATATTATATCAATAAATATCATTATAAATTATAAATACCCTGAGGCAAGCCTGGCACCCCCCCTTCACCCTTGCTAACCTGCACCCACTTCCCTCGTCTATAGACCCATATACAGATGGCACTTCAAGTGAGGGTTGCAAAGTTGGGGTTTAAAAACTCAGAAGTGGGAGAAATGGCTCCTGGCAGCCTGTGGGGAGAGATGGAGAGGGCATTTGAGAAAGTTCCCCGGAGGTGACGATGGGCATGGAGACAGCCTCTAGGGATGAGCCAGCCTGTGCCGTGGGGCTTGGATGAGGCTGGATCTCCTGTTCAGGGGGAGATGGGATTAAGCTTTTTTGATATTACGTGTAGGAAGAGTGTAAAGGATGGGGAAACGAGAAACATCTGTCCCAAGAAGGGCAATAGAACAGACCAGCAGATGCTGCTGACCAACCTAGAGATGATCCAGACACCACGGTGGGTAGAGTCATTGCCAAGTTTTCCATCCTGCTACAACGCCTCTTCGGTGAGGAACGGACCCTTCGGTTTACGTCTGAGTGACATGGGCTGCAGCATGGCTTGTAATGAGCAGGGGAATGGAAAAAGAATGTCTCAAACCCTTGCTATCCCACTTAATGAGAGTTGACTTTTTCTCTATCATTTCTTTCTTTCTTTCTTTTTTTAAGATTTTATCCATTTATTTGACAGACAGAGGTCACAAGTAGGCAGAGAGGCTGGCAGAGAGAGAGAGGGAAACAGGCTCCCTGCTCAGCAGAGAGGGCTCGATCCCAGGACCCTGAGATCATGACCTGAGCCGAAGGCAGAGGCTTTAACCCACTGAGCCACCCAGGCGCCCATTCTCTACCATTTCTTAATGCAAGTCTTCAAAAATGACTTTTGAATCAGAAAGGGAAAGCTGGTCACTTCTTGTTCTGTGATTCTGCACCCCCCCGAGCTGAGATGAGCCCCAGGGATTGTAACATGATGAAGAAGTTTGTTGAGCACCCCTGGGCCTGTGTGTACTTACTCTTCCTGCTGAAATGATGCTTTCCTGCACCGCCCTCCCCAACCCTGCACCCCTCCCCTGCCCTCAGCTTGCAGTTACTATGTTCCTTCCCTAGCCCTTTGAGATGCTCCGCGCCGGTGATGTCATTTCATGGCTGTCACCATCTGCCCATCTTCCAGGAAACTGAGCAGAGTGCGGGTTAGAAAGAAATATGCCCGAAAGGCTTGTTACTAAATGGTCCAAGAAGTACCTAACTATTTTTAGATGGTCCCAAGTCATGGGCTATTTGACCTTGTGGATACGTGGTCACTGTTTTCACCTAAAAGGGAACCTTCCTAAGAATACGCAGTGCTTCAAATACTCACTTTTTTTCCCATGCAAAATTATCTAAACTACTATTTTGACCCAAAGAATGCATTTTTCTTTGGATTTCGTTAAAGTAAGAAAAAAGGTGTTTGCTTTTTTATTTCTTTCCTCTTTCCTCTGAGCCTGTTCCCGACTCACCTCATGAGCACTTCATAAATCTTGCATCTGGGTAATATAACACTGTATGGTGCTTTTTAACCAGAACATTTTGTTTTCTGTGTGATCTGGCACTGAGTGGTCTGGCAGAGAGGGGCAGTGCTGGGGAAGGGCGGCGGCAAAGCCTGCCAGGACGCCCTGGAGTTTCTGCAGCCTCACGGGAGAGATCTCTGTCACAGAGAGTGGCTTCAAAGTTGCACAGACTTCCTTCTGAGTCCAACTTCTTGCTTTTCTAAAATTTCTGAGTCCTCTGAAATAAAACTTTTTTGACAGTTTTTTTTCTTTCCCCCAAACAGAGGGGTCTCTTATTTCCTCCCACAGTCCTTCCTCTGTGCTTCTCCACATACCAAGAAATTAAATTGTGAATTTAAGTTTGCTGGGTCGTATCTAACCAATGCCTGACTTACTTGGGAATATGGAAAATTTACTATTTACTTTTTATAACGTGCTCTGTCCTAAAAGGAATATGTGGTAATGTACATGCGAGGAAAGGGAATAATAAAAGAATAACAAAAGGAATAACAAAAGGAAATGATAAACGAAAGTAAATATAGAAATTTAGGATCAGGGGAAATAACAAATAAAAAATCAAGAACACATAGAAGAATTTAGTGAGTGTGTTACCGAGCTCAGCTACAACTGCACTTTAAATTGGTCTCTGAGCTTCCTGGTAACCAAAGACAAAAGGTGTGGGTGGCCCAACTGGTTTAATAATTCTCTTTGTTAAAAAAAAAATGCAAAGTATCATCAATCCACAGGAGACGCAAAACATTTCATAAACTTTAATTTAGAGAGGCATCTCACATAAGAGCATGGGGGATAGATGAATTAAATAATAAATAGTAATATATAAATAAATACATATTTAAAAAATAAATAATAAATAATAATAAATGGTAGTTCACATGGGATTATACCTTGTTATCATTGTTCAAGAACAGCCAAGGCCATAATGTTAAAGCAACTCAATGAGAAGCAACTCAGTGAGAAAGGTACCATGGTATGAGAATAAGGCATACACATAGGGGGAATGATTAGGAAAATCTGCTACGTAGCATGGTCACGTAGAGAAATGAATGTCATGTCACGTTCATAGAGATTGTCCCTTGTGGAAGCAAACAAGAGGCATAATAAAAACCATCTGTCTAGATTGGGGGCTATGTGGACGGACTGGCTGAGCTCTCACCTGGGAACACTGAGCTAACATATGATGCATAGGGACACATTTGACCTCTTGTGTAGATTAATGGTTTAGTTGACAGGGACTGCTTAATTTCAGAGTTACATTATGGGGGCTTCTCAGCCAAGGTGCTGAGTGTCTGGCTGTGATGGAGACTATGCCTCTCAGGCAGGGCCCAGAGCTTTTCGTGTGCCTTGGACAGAATGTCAAACATCTTGTCATGTCTCAATCTTCTTAATCATTACGAATGATGGTAATAAAAATGATGACGATAATCAAGGCAGAGGCGAACAAAGGCAAGGTGGTGACTCACGGAGTCGAGCAAGGAGTCATGGCAAGAAAGCCCAGGCTGGAGATGGAACGTTGGTTCTTGCCTCAACCCAAACATGATCTGTAACCCAGGCAATGCTTGCATGTCTTTGTGTTTCCTTAGTTTGCAAGTGAGCCCATGGCAGTGTTTCCTGTGCTTCAGCATTAAATTGACCTGGGAATGAATTGGGAATGAATTACAAATGCAGGTGCTTGGGTCCCACTCCAGAGCCTGAATTGCTCCAGGACATTCTCTGAAAGAAACACTCAACTTTGGGAACTATGAGACCTTGGGTGAGGTCTTTCATGTGTGTGGAATGATCCCCAAGGCTCCATCCCTGTTTGTATGCACGCCTTCTGTCAGCTCCTCCTCTTAGGAGGTGGAGTCCAGCCCTTCAAATTTTGAATATTCCCCAGGGGTCTTGCTTTGGCTAATGGAATGTGGCAGGAATGATGGGGTGCTATTTCCAAGCTACCTGGTTCCCTCTCTCTCTCCCTCTCTTGTCTCTTTTTTCCATTTCTCAGAACTTAGCCACAACCATGACACACACCTGGACTGACTTGCCAGAGGATGAAAATCCACGTGGAAGAGAGCTGAGTCATTGCTACAGAGGCAGTGCTAGACCAGCCAGTCCCCAAGCCATCTGCTGGCTTACCAAAATGCATAAGTGAGCTCAGGTGACATTAGGTGGTCCTGGCCCATCCAGAAGACACTAAGCCAACCTACAGTCTTGTGAGCTGAAATCAATGGGTAAAGCTTTAAGCTACTGGGTTTTTGTGGCTTTTTGTTATATAGAATCACCGTGACAATAGCCATACAAGATGGAAATTCCATAATTGTGCAATTCTGACAGTTCTGATCTTGATCTCTTGTGAGAAATCCCAAATTCACAGAGAGCAAATTCAGGGTAAGTGTGACATGACTTTGTTTTTTCTTGACTAAATGTGTTTCCTCTTCTGAGCCCCTGCTCTATCATGAGGTGGGGAGTTATGTAATTCTGTTATTTCCTGGGAATCTAGGTCCACATGTTTACGGCAGATGTTACTTCTTACCCCAACTCTAGCTCTCTCCTTCTGAGTGCACAGAAGGATGATGCTCCCCCATCTCCTTGAAGTTAGGTGTGAGCAGAGGACTGGTTTTGGCCAAGGAAATGTGAGCAGGAACAGGTCACATCTGGGTGGAAGCATTTAGGAGTTGGTGTGCAATTGTCCTGTTCTTTCTTCCTCTTTCTTGAATGGTGGAGGGTGCGTTGTCGCATAAATGCTCCAAGATTGAAGTAGCTTTGAACGCTGGGCTCCCCCAGGGGGATCAGCTGCCCCAGGGAGTTGCCAGGACCTATCGTTGGCTTGTCGTGAGCAAGAAAGAAACTTTTATTTCTTAATTTTCTCGTAGTTCTGGAGGTTGGAAGTCCCAGATCAAGATGTCACCAGGTTCGGTTTCTTCTGAAGCCCCTCCCCTCGGCTTTTAGATGGCCACCTTCTCACTGTATCCCAATATCAGTTTCTCTCTATGTGTGTCTGTCCCAGTCACTCTCCGTGTGTCCAAAATTCCTTTTCTTATAAAGACACTCATCATAGTGGATTAGGGCCCACTCAACAACCTCATTTTAACTTATCGACTACTTTAGGGACTGTATTTCCAACGATAGTCATATTCTGAGGGGGTGGGGGATGGGACTTTAGCACATGAATTTGCACTCATAAATCCTGGAAATGTATGTTCTAAAGGCCCTTAAGTAGGATAGAGGATCAGTGGATAGTTGGGATGGGGACAGCACGCTGACTTTAATCTCCAGCATCCTCTTGGAGTATGGGATACCAATGTTGTACAGGGCACACGTAATGCTCCTGCCTTGTGCTTGTCCTGACCCAGAAGGCCAGTTCATCTTCTCATACTTTGGCTATGTTTGTATTATTCCGGCCATACAGAGAAAAAACAAACCATCCCGGGCACGCTGGCATGAAGAAGCTTACTGAAAGCTTTCCCAGACCCATCTGACAGTCTGGGGATTTGCCTACCCATTTCGCACTGCTCTCACACCATATGAACGATCCCCACAAACCCTGTACCCTTCAAGTTTCACCAAGGGAGCAGATTTCAGCTCCCTCTCCTTTTGGATCCCCTGAAATTCTCTGGGGTTTCTATCCCTTCCCTCCATTTTAGGGCAGTTCTGGGATCTGTATGTGGGCCTACGATTTGGAGCTCCTTTCTAGGAACCTACAGTTTCACAAGCACCTAAACCTGTTTTCCTCGGCTCTTTCTCTTCCACCTCTAATTGGGCAGGAAAAACTTGCTCTGCCTAATCGTATATTCTTCTGTAACTTTTTAAAAACTTTTTTTTTTTTTCCTGGACCTTTACTTTGAAACTCAAATCTGGAGACTTTGACACCTTTGCCCTTCAGATCCTCTACGATACACCTAGCTGGGGGCAAGATCTGCCAATCTCCATGCATATCTCAAGACATGCCAAGTTAAATCTTTTTATTTATAAAAAGAATAAACTTTGAATGGAGACAAGCCATGAGGTGGGAATAAATTACCAGGAATTAAACACACCTCACTTAACATATCAAAATACTTATCCCCTGCATCAGAATGTATAAGTTTGCCCTAATAAGATTTCTTCTTCTTAACACCAAGAAAGAAGACTAAATTCTACCTTGAAAGAATTCAGCTTTCATAGTGAGACATTGACACCCTTGGTTTAGAAGGCAAGCTCAGAGTCCAGAAAAAGGGGAAAAGTTGCTTGATTTTAGCTGACCATTGAGAAAATGGAAGTAGTGCATTTGGAGGCAATGTCTGAAATACAGGGCAGAAAATTGAGTTTTTCCGTGTAAGAGCAACACTGATACCTTACAAATATTATGAATGCTTCCAAGTAAAGTAAGAACATTGTGAGTGCAGAAATGAATTTGTGATTGACATAAGGGAGAAGGATGAATAGAGAAAGATCTATAGTGTTTGTCTGAATCCTCATAAAAGTGTATCCGAATGCTGGCTTTCCCCAGTCTCATCAGCTGGGAACGGTTATATGAAAGATGTGTCTGAGTTAATGAGGGCCTAGGAGTCCTTAAAAAAAAAAAAAGTTTAGGAGAGTTTTCTCCTTAGGACCAGTTGGGTCTTCCATGTTGCGATTGGGGTATTTAACACCTGGATTCTCATTTTCTCTCATTAATCTTCCCTCCCCGTTGTCAGTTCGCGCCCCCTCCTCTGGTCCTTCATGTCTTCTTGTTCTCTCCACTCTTCAGGAGGGATGGACTTCTTGATGTGTTAAGCTTATTGCTTAGCCACCAAGTAAACGAAAGCATTTACAGTTTGCTTTGTTAGCTCATTCAGTGGTGTAGGGGGTCAGCATACATTTTCTATAAAGGGCCAGAGAGTAAATATATTTGGCTTTGAGGGCTGGACTGTCTCTGTTGCCATGGCTTGGCTCTGCCAACATAGAGGGAAAGCAACTGTAGGCAGGAGGTAAGTGAATGGTCATGGCTGTGTTCCAATAAAACTTTATTTACAAGAACAGTCAGTGAGCTGGACTTGGGTGTCCGGGTGTAGTTTGTGACACCTTGGTCCTCACTGGGGGGAGGTGGGGGGTAGCAGAGCTCTGGAGTAACGGAAAATGTTATTTTCTGGTGATTTCTTGTTTTCCATCCTCATTTTATTTTTTATTTACTTGTTTAAAAGATTTTATTTATTGGGGTGCCTGGGTGGCTCAGTGGGTTAAAGCCTCTGCCTTCGGCTGAGGTCATGATCCCAGGGTCCTGGGATCGAGCCCCACGTCGGGCTCTCTGCTCAGCAGGAGGCCTGCTTCGTCCTCTCTCTCTGCCTGCCTCTCTGCCTGCTTGTGATCTCTGTCAAATAAATAAATCTTAAAAAAAAAAGATTTTATTTATTTATTTGACAGAGATCACAAGCAGGCAGAGAGAGAGGGAAGCAGGCTCCCTGCTGAGCAGAAAGTCCGATGCAGGGCTCAATCCCGGGACCCTGGGGTCATAACCTGAGCCCAAGGCAGAGGTTTAAACCCACTGAGCCACCCAGGCGCCCCTTCCAGCCTAATTTTAAATTTCCAAATGCTCCGTCTTCCTTCCTCAAAGGTTCAGGGACTTAGGTGCTCAAAGAGCAGCTGGTGTGAGATAAGCAGGTGAATTCTATTTTGGATAATGCTGATAGATTAAGAGAAGGGAGACACCACCTAGATTTGATGTGTGAACATGTAGGGTTGAGGGGGCGGGAGAAAAGCACCTGCTTCTTGTGAAACAGAATAAGGTAATGTTTCTTGTAAAGAAGAGCAGGTGAGTGGCTCAGTTGGTTGAGGATCTGCCTTGGGCTCAGGTCATGATCTCAGGGTCCTAGGATCGAGTCCCGCCTCAGGCTCTCTGCCCTTCCCTCTGCTTGCACACATGTGTGCACTCTCTCTCTCTCTCAAAAATAAATAAATAATAATAATAATAAAAAAGAAAAGCAGATATCTGCTCGTAGCTGAGAAGCAGAACCGGCTGCAGGCTTGCTGGGTTCCTGCTCTCTCTCATCCCACACATTCTTCTCTTCATGGTCTCTGGAAACTCCTTGAACGCGGCCCATTCTCTCTCAAAGCTGTATCCTGTGAAAAGGCTAAATGATACCTAATACTACCAAGGGGATTTTCTTGTTTCAAGGGCTCCCCAAATATTTTCCTGATTTGTTTTCTTCTGATTATAATAGCTATATTTGTTTCTTATCAAAAATTTGGCAGCTACTGGAAAAGGATAATGTTTGACAACCTACTATTTATTGAGTCTCTTTTATTCATCACTGTGGAAGTTATTATGTGTGTGTGTGCATTTACACATCACACACACACAATCCTAAAGACTCATGACAAATCTTTGAGGTAGCTAGTTTTAGGCAGAAAGAAGTTAAGCAACTTGCCCAAAGCATATGTTGGAGGCAGGATTCAAACACAGTTGTCTGATTGCAAAACTCCCATTCGATTTTTTTCTGGGTACTACACTACCTTTAGGAAGAAAGAAAAAATAATCTCTTGTAATCTCCCTCAGGGAAAACCGTGGTTACCTTTTGCTATGGCTTTTTTTTTTCCCCTCCCCCAGGGTTTTCTGGTTTTCCTTCTATTTTTTCAAGCATAGCTGAGATCATACTGTAAATATAATTTTGTTTTCTTGTTGTTTTTCACTTTCCATTACTATTTAAGTGTCCTTTGTTGGTGGGTGACCCTCCTGGGAGCTTGCCAGGTGCAGTGAGAAAGTGGCCCTTGTTTTCAGAGGGCTGGGAGAGACAGAAGAGAGAGGCAGACCACTCCAGGTTGGTAGGTGGCAGTTTTAAAAAGGAGAGGGAAGTTATGTAAGAGGCTTGTCTCAGGTGACACAGGACAAATGGACCCCTGCAGTTGCTGGCCAAATCTTAAAAGTTTCTAAAGGGGGCCTAACTGAGCTTGGTCACATATACTGTGCATGGGTTCTCAACAGCACATCACTGTCTCAAGGTTATGACCTTGAACAGCCTCTAAGAGTAGGGACCGAGTGCAGCACCCAGAGTCCAAGGACAGGGGAGAGGGTGAGGAGCCTCCAAGTGCCCGGGTTTAGCTCATGGGTCAACTGGTGATCACGTCTTTTTGATGACCTTTCCCGACACTTTCCAAAATCTCCTTGGAAGTATCCTTTTAATGGTGTCTACTACTTCTTTATTTGGTATATAGTAATTACTTTAACCAACTCTAGTCTGTTGAACATTTCAGTTATCGCTAGCTTTTCATTGTTTTTTTGTTTTAAGATTTTATTTATTTATTTGACAGAGAGATCACAAGTAGGCAGAGAGGCAGGCAGAGAGAGAGAGAAGAGGGAAGCAGGCTCCCTGCTGATCAGAGAGCCTAATGCAGGACTGATCCCAGGACCCTGAGATCATGACCTGAGCTAAAGGCAGAGGCTTAACTCACTGAGACACCCAGGTGCCCCAGTTTGTTGTTTTAAATAACGAGGTAATGGACACCTTTGACTATGAGACATCCCCCCCCCATAAAACATCAAAATTCTAAAAAGTTATCAAGAAATAGAAATATTACTTTGTAAAAGTGGCGGTTAAGACATTTGCTTTGGAGGCATCCCCAAATCTTAGTTACTCAGAAAAAATAATATTTCAGTGCAAATTTAGAAAGAAATGTAAATGGGGGCTCCTGGGTGGTTCAGTCATTGAGCATCTGCCTTTGGCTCAGGTCATGATCTCAGGGTCCTGGGATTGACACCTGCATCGGGCTCCTTTCTCGGTGGGAAGCCTGCTTCTCCCTCTCCCTCTGCCTGCTGCTCCCTCTGCTTGTGCTCTAACGAATAAATAAATAAAATCTTAAAAAAAAAAAAAAAAGAAAAAAAATCTGAGTGATCGCCCAAAGTCCAAATCCATGATGAACAAAGTATCAACATTTTAAATAAGGGCAGGGTCACTACTGCAGATTTTCCTTTTAGCCTTAGGTTCCAGTATGGCCCAGGGACAGTGCTTTTCTTGATACAGTCCTGCCTGAGGAAACATAATTGGTGTCTGGAAGGAGGTACCTAGAACCAACTTTGTTACTCTTATTAAGCCCTTTGGGAAGCTATCTTTTGGGTGTTTTCTCCTGAAAGGGTGAAGACTGCTTGGTTTCAACCCCCAAACATGCCCTTTATGGCAACCACATGGCCAAAAGGCTTATGCTGTCTGGGCCTCGCTTTCTTGATGTTCTCCATGGAGATGATGATAATCCTTCATGCCTTCCACTGATGGGAGGACTTAGTGAGATAATAGTGGGTCCCTTCTAATAGCCAGTGCTTGGCTTGTGTTAAAGACCCAAGGGGCGCCTGGGTGGCTCAGTGGGTTAAACTCTCTGCCTTCGGCTCAGGTCATGATCCCAGGGTCCGGGGATTGAGCCCCACATCAGGGTCTCTCCTTGGTGGGGAGCCTGCTTCCTCCTCTCTATCTCTCTGCCTGCCTCTTTGCCTACTTGTGATCTCTGTCTGTCAAATAAATAAATAAAATATTAAAAAAAAAAAGACCCAAGAAAAATCCTACAAAAATCAGATTTGGCAACCTACCTTCCCTCACGGCCAAATCTGCAGACGAGTAGATTTCTTGAGAGGAAACGAATTCTCTCCAGTTCATCCCAGACTATGATTGTCATATTTTGAAAATAAAAATACTGAAACCCAGTTAAATTTGGATATCAGATAACTGAATCATTGTTTAGTGCGAGCATGTCCCATGCCATATTTGAGACATATGCATACTAAAAAAAAAGTATTTAAAAATTTCTTGAAATATTAAGACATGATTTGTCTGAAATTCAAATTTAGCTGGGCCTCCTGTGTTTCATCGGGCATCCCCCTCCCTGCCCCCCGCAGGAGCTTCATTTGACCTCTGTGGCCATCAGCACAGACCACGCGTGACTCCAAAAGGGGAGCTCAGATTCCAAGCAGAGGTAACATTTGACAAGCTGCACATAAGTGTGGTCACTGAAGTATAGTTTTTGGCTGTTTAATGAACCGGCTTCAAGTTGGGGGGCCTTCGCTCCCTTCGTGTGGCCATGGTGGAATCCTTGCGAGGGATAAAACCACCTAAGGTCGTCTCAGTGCTGCTGGCAGAGTGCTCCGAGCGAGCGCCTGTAAGTGTGTGAGCCAAGGTAGAGGGACCCAGAGCACTCTCGCTGCTGTTGGGGTGTTTCAGATAGAGAATCAGGCGTGATAAGGTCCCCGTGGAAACGGCAGCCATCTTGGAGGGCCAGGACAGGAAGGATGCTGGGGTTTTCCTCACATCAGCTTGAGAGACCCTGCCAAGGAGGCAGGCGGTTTTCAATAAAGAACTGTTTATGTCTCTGTTGGACAGAAGAGAGAGGTAGATACCTGTGACAAGACTGTTCTGCACGCTGCCTGAAGATTTTCTTCTCTCTCCAGCTTCTAGCAAATGCATACAGGCAAGCCTGGGCAGGAGAGGAGAGAATTAGCTCGAACAGGTGTCTCCACTTGGGCACCACTAACTCTTGGGGTTGGATATTATTTTTTTTTGTCATCAGGGGGCTCTCCTGTACATCAGAGGATGTTTAGCAGTATCCTCGACCCCGACCTCCAGGATGCCAGGCCCTCCCCATCCACCCCAGCTGTCACAACCCAAAGATGTGTCCCGTATTGCATAATGTCTCCTGAGAGACATGTTCTTTCCCGGTTGAAACCACTGTACTAGAAATATCACCGCAAGGATGAATTAGGGTACAGATGTCCCCAAAGGCCAGCCAGTAACTTCACTGTGAGAGTCAAGTTTCAGGTTTAAGGTGGGGTTTTCCTCACATCAGCTTGAGAGACCCTGCCAAGGATCTCTCCTTGGGGGGTAGGGAGGGGCACTTAGAATTCAAGCGCAATTATGAAGTTCGCTGGCCAAATGAACCTCTTCTGTGGGCAGAATTTGGGTTAAGCGAATCTAGTTTGCAGCTATTGAAATGGGAAGATCAGCTTCATCACTGTTTGGTTTCTGGTACTGATCTGGTACATGAGACACATGTGTGTCTCACCTCTGTGCATCTCCCACTTTCTGGATACCTCTCTCTTTCTCTATTCATCCCCACTCCCTAACTCCCACAAGTGCCCCCCTGACCACGGCTTTGCAGCCCAAGGAGTGGTCCCACCTCCACCCCTGGTGACATTGAGCAATGTCTAGGGACATTTTCAGTTGCCACAAATTGGATGAGCAGAAGCCACAGATGGCCCCACATATCCTACAACACAGACAGGACAGCCCCCCACAACAAAGAATTTTATGGCCCCAGACAATCAACCTCCGGAGGCTGAGAAACCAGGCTGCAGTAGGAATGAGTGTGTGCCCGCCTAAACAATTCAGGAGGACAGCCTCCCCTACACACCCCAGGCCCCTGGGCTTCGAGGGGACTCCTTCCGAATCCATAGCTGGGGAAATGGCAGCAGACAGTCTCTAAGGAGGGACATTTTCTCTTCTTTCCATTTAGTACTCTTGCCCAGAAATAGCAAGACTAGCAATTCTGGGAGGATATAGGTTCTTATGTAAACTTTCCCTTCTTTCTTCGGGGGTTTAGGTGTTTTACAGAAGTTCATCTGGGTCTCAGATTCCTACCTGATCCTAATCTCTGATGAACATCCTCAGATAAAGGGATTCTCCTAACACATTGAGGGCAGACCGGAAAGAAGCTTAACAGGTCTGGTGAGGAGAGAAGACTATGGAGAGAAAAATAGACCAACTCGATTTCCATACACAGCCCTAAATCATCTCAGCATCGTTATCAAAACACGATCTGCACTATTTCCGTGGTTGCAAATGGGAACAGCTTTGATGACCCGTGTTTGATCAAGTTGCTGATGGACCCCCCCACCCCCAACGCCTTGTGCCTTCTGTTCTCTTTGAAATATTATTTGGCTCCATTTTTTTTCCCCTCCCGGTTCTGTCTCTCTCTCTTTGTGCGTGCATGTGACCACAATTGTAGTTTCAGTAAATAAAACGGCTGCTTGATAACGTGGAACGGCCCAGCGCTTAACTCTGCCCTTGGAGATCCTTTACATCAAAGCAGCGATCAAAAAGTGGTGCAGATAAAATTTGTCATCAGGGATTTCCTACAAAAGAATTACAGTGGAGAAATGGCCTGATCGATACTATGGATTTTCACTGCAGGGGCTGGTGGTCCAATTGCGGGGAGACACTCATACAGATAAAAGGGCACGGCTGCCACTCCGTCACAGACTGCTGACTCAGCAAAAACTTGTCCAGTATTTATAGTGCAGAATGATACAGAATTATCACCTTGCAGTGCCCGGCGCGTGTTCCTTCGGAGATTGCCTTCCTTTATGGGATTGCTAAATGCAGGTGAATAGAAAAATGATGGCTAACAGCTGTCAAAATGCAACAGAATGAAGTACTTAAATCTTTTTTTATCCATTAAAAGGGTAACAACTGTACATATATCATGGCACAGACATTGTAATGATATTTGGGGGCTGGCAAATGAGGGGGTAATAAACAATATATGTTCTGATCAGAGCAGCAGAGGAAATAGACCTGGTTGGGGGGTGGGGGAAGGCAGGGCTTCCCTGAAGCCTTATAATTACCTTAATGGTTGAACATTATCTAACAGGAGGAAAACAAAATTACATTTGCGTCCCAATCTTTGGGAGACCGGCTTTCCCCTTAGTTGGCATTTTGGAGGCATTGAACTATTCCCTGAAACACTTAACCAGGCTCGCTGCGTTCTGAAATTTACTGAATTTCACGTAGGCCAGGTTAATTACAGCACGTGGAATAACAATAGCTTACTGGTAAGATTCTCCAACTGGAAGGATCCGGGCCCAGCGAGAACTTTCTCTTGCGCATTTCCAACCTCAGTGCTCCTGCTGAGTTTCAGCTGTGAAGGTGGAGGAGCTCCCACGTACCTTCTCTCCCACGGAGCTCGGTTACTCCTGGAGGAGAAGACCCATGCGCTGGTCGTCTGGCTTCCAGTTCTTTGGCCACTCCCTCCCTAAGGTAAGTAATCGCCCTGATTCGCAGTTAATGTTTCCTCAAGGAACTCCTCTGGAAAAATCTTACTAATCCATCTAAAACATCCATACAGTATGTCTTATTTTTTATTACGTGAGAATCGACTTCCAGGAAGGTTTAAAATACCTTGCATTTCCCCTGTAGAATCCTGGCTTGTTTGAAAATATGCCACATTGTGTCTTGTACACGCCTTCCCCTAAAACATTTTACTTAAATTTTCAGTGAACCATTTTTTGGTAAGCTTCAACATGAAAAGAAGAATGTTTTCCTTATTCTCAATATTTAAAAGGTCCTGCAAAGCAAATAGGGAAATGAACAAAATATATAGGATATCATCCATAACAGGGCCTCCAGACATTAATGAATTTTCCATTTCTCAAACACCTGCGGTGTGATAGGCCTCGTGCAGGGTGTTGAAGAAATGCAGTGAATGAAAACAGGCTTTCAAGTAAGGAGCTTATGGAAAGGAGGACAGGAAAAATATTTATTGAACAAATACTTTGTGCCGGGCTCTTGGCAAATGTAATGAAATAGCAAACAGCTAGAAAATGCAAGGCAGTCTCATTGGTGTTCTTTTGATTTGTGTGCTCGTCATCACAGCTCTGGGAGGTAGGGTTATTTATTAACATGTCCACTTTGCAGGTGGGGAAACTAAGGCAACAGAGTTTGAGTCATTGGGCAAAAGCTTAGACTTTCTACTGCAGAGCTACACAGCCTTTCCCCATCCCGAAGCTTTCTCCTTTTATCCCTATGATGGTCCCATGTAGTTGGTGTCCCTACGGAACAAGTAGGAAAGGCTCACGAGCTCACAAGCGGCGAGGATTTTTGCCCCGCCCCCGCCCCGTTACTTGAAGAGCTGGGGTCTGAACACAGGCACACCTGCCTTGACATTCCTGGCTAGTTTACATGTCATTTACAGAGGGCCCACGAAGCCGGCAAGGCTCTGCAGCTTCTAAGTTCAAAAAACAAAAGTCAGGACGTACAAGCCATCACACGCAGTCCAGGGAAAAGAATTTAATTTCAGGAAGCATGCCACCTCCCAGAAGGAACATTAACAAGGCTTTTGTACCCAGATCGTCCCTGGCCAGCGTCAGGTAGGACTCAAAAATGTAGCCGGCACCTTCCGGGACTGTCCATGGGGAAATCATCTTTGTGCCTGTTTGAACTGCCTCATACTGGTGGAAATCATTGCTGCTATCATCACAGGACTGTCGTATGGAAGTTTACTGTCACTGGCAATAAACATAGATGAAAGGGGGGGGATAAGAAAACAAAAGGGAAAAGTAGAAGCAAAAAATGCACCAGAGTGAAAAAATATCCATAAACGAGTTGTTTTTTTGTCTCTCTAGTTGCTCTGATGTGCACAAAGGAAATAGATGGGATAAAATCACAGCTCAGGAACACCAACATAAATTCCCCCTTGCTTTGACAAGTACGTAATTTTCTTCAGAGATGCTCTTCACGTCTGGAGAGTTATGAGCCAATTTCATTCCCATCTGACAAATTTACAAAGAAACATTAGAGAAAAGGGATTAGGAAAGCGAGAAATCTTTATAGACTTTTTCCTCAGGCTGTATTTCCCTTCCGTCTTCTGGCTCTTCCTTGAGGACCGTGCATGAGTGACTCACACAGTATGGCCCCCATCGCCTAGACACTTAGCGGAGACACTGAGTGTGCCATGTGCTTTCAATTAATGAATGGGATTTACATTATTGGGGAGCGGGAGGCAGGACTGGGGGGTGAGGAGAGAAGAGCGTTATTGACAAATATTTAGTTGAAGTCTCGAAAGTATCGTTCCAAGTGGTATTTGTAAAATTAGACTTTTTGCAAGAAATATGCGGGGGTGGGTGGAGAGAAAAAAGAAGGGGGAGGAGGTGGAGGAGGTGGGGGAGAGAGGGAGGGAAGGAGGAAAACTGATTGGTCTAAGGGGGTTATAATGGAGATACACATTCCAGGATGATAATAATAAAGGATTAATAAGAGCACAGTATACATTTTTTTCTTCCTCTGGAAAGATCATAGATTCTAAGAAGAATGTGGAGTTTTTTGACCTTTAAAAAAAAAATCTTCATTGCCAAGTTCATTGCGCAGTGTTTAGAGTGACTGTTCAGTTCGCCCGGGACCGTCCTGGTTTCTGGACTGAAATCTCACGTCGTGGGAATCCTTACGTCCTGGGCAAACTGGAAGTGTCCGTCACCCCACGGCGGATGACTATGGCTCCCACGCAAATTATATGAGTTTTTGATCATTGTTAATTCTCTTAAGTTTTGCAACCTTGGATTGTTCACTTTTTGGCTTTATTAACTAGGGAAGCTGGAGCGCCTGCGTGTGTGCGCGCGCTCACACCCAGACACTTAAATACATAGATGTATGTATTTTGATCAGTTTGAGATTCTAGCAAGAATCTTCGATTAAGGTCACCGGGAGGGCTTAGAATTTTGATGGAAAAATCATAATAGTGCTTAGAAGTTCAGGAAATGTGTTCCTTTCCTGGAGTTGAGATTAAACATAATATAATACAGATGCCGTGGGATACAGAGCCCAGATGACAAATGTTTTATAACAGGGACTTAGGGAATGGAGAAAAGTAAGAGATACATCGCTTCCAAGGCCTTCGTTGAGAGCCGCAAAGCACTCATAATGCTGTATGTATAATTTGGCAGGAGAAAGGTGAGCTATGTGTGTGTGTGTTATTATTGTGTATTTTTCACAGGGTCCATCTGGATTTACGGTGGCCTTGTTTATAACTCATTCGCCTTACAAGAGAGTGAAATGGAACCTCGTTTGTGTAACTAATTTCAGATTTCTGCTCTAAATTTGCCCATTGCAGCCACTATTCAGGTTTTTTGCATTAAAAAAAAAATTCTGTCTTTGGCAGCCCTCATTATTTTTCTTTTTCAAAGTCGCAAGAAAATCTCCATTGTTTACCTTCATAAGAAATGGTGATTCGTATTGGAATTACCATGATGTTCAAAGCCTTCAGAGCGGGAATAGAGATAAGCCTTTCTTTTGCCTGAAACATCTACAGAGGTCTTGCATTTGGGGTTTACGTTCAGGATCCCAAATCCAAATGGGGAAGTGTAATTTGGATTTGCTCTCTCTTGAAACTCTTACAATAAAACTCCCCCTTTGGTCTGCCTGCTGAACATGAAAAATGGTGCTTCTTTGAACTGCAAATGATTCTTTTTGCCCAAATTCAGGGAGAGAACAATGATAAGGGATGTTCATATGTGTGTGTGTGTGTGTATAAAATGTCTTGGAACAGAGGAATATGAATGTCATGAGGTATCCGACCTGCCTGACCTCTGTGACACAGGCCCCACAGTTGGGGTAAGGGGGACGGTTTGTCCTAATACAGCTGATGGAACATGCAGATGGCTTTGCTTAATAAGCGAGCTTAAGTACAGTGTTGCTGAGAGATGAGATTGATCGTGATGAGAGAAATAAAAATTTAAAATATCCCCTGGTGGGGAAAATTTTTCTTTTTATTTCTGCATTTGAATCTTTTAAATACTGTAACTTTGGGGGGAAAGTTATTGAGACATAAAAGGAAAATTTGAACGGCTTTGGAGTTTATGATAACCACAGTATAATACATTATCGTGAAAGCCTTTATAGTATGCAGTTACAAACTTCCAGGAAATCTATTAAAATGCAGCATTAATTAACATAAACTTTTTATAGTGTTACTAATATTCTGCAAACAACTAAGAGTTTAAAAGCCCTTTTTTACAGGCATTTCTTGCTGCCTGTACACCATGATGAGAGTGAATTATAGGAAATGCTAAAGGAAAGAAAGACATGAATTTTCACTGATTGTCCTGAATGGGACATTTACTTCAATATCAGCCTTGAATTTGCACAAGTGGAAAGACAAAATTTGCCAGGGTGCTTAGCATTCTCTATGCTTACTCAACTGACCATGAGCAAAACACTGATGTTTCAATGCCCGTTCTCCCAAACGATGATCAGTAACTTCTTTAAAATACCTTTAGACGTCAAAGCAGCTCTTTGGATTCTGTGCGCCCGAGTGTGGCTGTGTCTTCTTGGCCCAGGTTTGCCATGTCACTGTCTTACCGTGCTACGGACTCCATTTAGACACTCAGGGATGGGTCAAGCCATCGCAGACACTGAAGCAATATTTTTATTTTTTGATCTGGTTCTGGGTTGCACTGGCAAATCTCCCAAACCCGAGTCGTGACCTTTCTTCCAGGGATGTTTTTCATTTCTGTTTTGAATCCCAAAGAGGAGGAGGCATTTCAATATCTATGCCCAAAGGGCAACACTGTCTCCATGCAGGAGTGGAATGAGGATGAGCCGACCCAGAATTATCCGGCTGTAATTGCTTCCCCACCACCCAAGCTTTGTTGTGTCTGCTCAGACACGAATCCTGCTGGGGTCCTTAGCGTTCCTCCACGCCACGGGCTGTCCTCTGTGAATACCAGCGCTGTGATTCTGGCCAGAGGCTCCTTATTTTCCTAGGTCTTCGGTGTCATCGGGATAAGACTGATGATCTTTCTATTTGAGTACCTTTTTCAAACTACACTCTCGCTTTCCTCTTTGAAAAAAAACATTTTTTTTTTCCAGGTCTCTTCCTTTGGGTTGTAGCATCCTTCAAAAGTCTCTTGCCATTCTGCTTTTCCCTCTTCCTTCCTCGCTCGATTCTAAATCTGTAAGGGACCGAGATTCTACCAGACGGAACATAAAAACACATAACCGTGCATATACGTTGTTCTCCATGTGTGTTTCTGCCATGATGTCTTTTGCTTATCTACGCAAGAGACATTTATTATGTGTGTCCGACGTGCCAGCTATTGTGGATGTGCAGGCGGTCATGACTGATGAGTGCTCTCCTCCTGGAGCTTGTCTTCTCCTGGGGACAGCCACACAGAGGGCAAGCAAACGAATCAATAACAAAGTGTTAAGTCCATCAAGGAAAAACACCGATGATGTAACTGAATGTGGCTGGTAGGGTGCTTGAGGCAGGGTGGCGAGGGACATCTTCTGCAGAGAGGCCCCGTCAGAACCACAATGTGAGGAATGAGAAGCTTGTGATGCCCAGAGCTGGGACCAACGTTCCTGGCAAATGGAGCAGCAGGTGCCGCAGTCTCGTGGGAGCTCTCTTGGTATGTTTCAGTAAGAGTGCTCAGGCCTGTGTGGCTGGATCAGGGTGAACCAGGATGTTGGGAAGGTGGGAGGTAAGCAGTGTCTATGGTAAGAACAGCTACCCCATCAGTGTGGGCATGTAAAATGCATTGCCTCTATACCTTGTCGGGAGAAGATCATTATCACATTTAACAGGGCATTAACGAACTGGAAGTTCAGAGAGGTAAGGTGACCTGCCCAGGGTCACACAGCTCCTAAGGGTCAGAGCTGGAGTTCACACGTCCAACTGTCTGATTCCAATATTTGTTCAAAAAATATCTGTTGAGTACTTAACTATGTGCCTGGCACTTTGCAGGAGTTGAGGATAAAGGAGTGGACAGAATAAAATTCTTATCCTCCTGGGGCTCACTTCCAGGAGAGACAACCGGAGTAAGAACTGACCGTATAGTCTGTCAGATTGTGGGACGTGCTGTGTAGAAAGATGCGCCGGGGTAAAGATAGGAGGGGAAGCCACGGGACTGGCGTTGCTCTGTTACATAGGATTTTTAGAAAAGGCCTCAGGGAGAAGGGGGTTCCCTGAGTCTAGAGATGAAGGACGTGAGAACAAGACTTTGGGCTCTCCCTGAAGATCAATCCAGGCAGAACCAGCAGCAAGCGGGCACGTGCGTGGCCTTTTGGAGGAAAAGCAAGGTTATCAGTACGCCGGATTCCGAGCAAGAACAGGAAACCTGGTGGCTATTATGAGAACTTAGGCTTTTCCTCTGAGCAAGGTGGGAGACATTGGAAAGTGCTGAACAGGGGCGCCTGGGTGGTTCAGTGTGTTAGGCATCTGCCTTCAGCTCAGGTCATGGTTCCAGGGTCCTGGGATCGAGCCCCCTGCGTCGGGCTCTCCGCTCCGATGGGAGTCTACTTCTCTCTCGCTCTCCGCCCATCTTCCCCACTCATGTCCTCTCACTAGCTCACTCTCTCAAGTAAATAAATAAAATCTAAAAAAAAAAATTAAAAATAAGGTGCTGAAGAAGAGGAGGGCATGATAGGAATTTGGTTTTAATATGGCTTGTCTGAAAATTGGGTAAATCGTAGACCGTTGAGGGGATGGGGCAAAAGTAGTAGATCAGGCCGGGTGTCATGGTGGCTGGGAGGAGGGTTGTGGCTGGGGCTATGGTGAGAAGGGGCAGATGTGGGATATTTTTCAAAGTAGAGCCAACAGAATTTGCTGTTGGTTGGGCTGTGAAGTGTGAGAGAAAGAGACGTTAAGGATGGCCACACCGTTCTGAACAACGAGAAGGGCGGAGTTACCATTTATTGAAAGGGACAAAAATGACTGGGGAGGGGCATAGTTAGTGGGAAAAAGGTAGAGAGTTTGCTTTTCATCCTCCCATTTTATTCCACTTCTTCATTTATATTGTCATGGATACCTCTAATTTTTGCTAAGCACGTCAACTGATGAGCGAACATTATTTGAGCAGAGGAGTGTCCACATTTTTCCTCTTTCTTAAAAAAAAAAGTGGGGCTTAAGACAAATGGGGGGGATTGGGGCCTGTGGCCAAACCCAAGAGTGCACATTCCCAAGTGATAAAATTAAAAATATTTAAAAAATTTAAAAAATATTAAAAAATTAAGAAATATTAAAAAATATTTAAAAGGGCAAATACAACCATTTCAAGGTCAGATTCTCCCCCAAACCTACTAGTTTGGGAATCTGGTACTAAAGCTTGGAAGATTTGGGCATATCAGAAGGAAGTTTTATTTTGTTTTGCTAAGGAAATGTATCTGTAGTGTATCAGATCTCTCTCCTACCCTCCTTTACCAGGTAGTTCATTGGTGGGAAAAAAAAGAACAGACAACCATTTGAAACTGGGGCAGAACTAGCTGGAAAAAATACCTTAATTTCTTTGCCAGACATGGATCTTGAGATCTTGTCTCTTACTCTGTTCATGGACTCGTGTCTTCATGCAGAAAACCGTTTGTGACTTCTGGAAAGCAGCCTGGGCACAACCTTCATATTGTTTAGGTTATAGTACAGGGAGAACAAGGAAGAAATGGAGAGACATTTATGCAAACTCCAGAGTGGGTTCTGCCTGTGTCTAGGGAGTGCTTGTTGGACTGTCTCCAAGCCAAGACTTGAAGCCCAGGCTTCTCCCTGGAGGGTGATTCCTTGATATCACCCATGGCATCCAATGCCAAGGTTATGAAATCTGCCCAGCAGAGCATTCCTGAAGGCCTTGCATGGTGAGTCAGTCTCTCATGAGGACTCAAGGAGCTTCTGCTCTCTGGGTGGGACCCACCTCCTAAGGGTTTGGTGGGGCCGGCCAGCCAAAAGAGAACTGAGAACAACCAGGACATAAGTCAAAGTGCATGGCCCCCAGTAAATTCAGCTTGCAGATATATTTAATTGACCTGCATAGCAATTATAGAATTATACATATTTACAAAATTACCTGTGCGTCAATATTTAAAAAGTAGAAAATGTGACGTGAAGATTAGAATTTCTGCTTCTGGAATTTGCACGCGTGGTCCATACAGGGCCACGTCTGGCTGGCCAAGGTTGGGAGAGAAACATCTACCCATTTGATGAAGAGCATGCTCTCTCTAGCTCATCTCTGCCCCTACCCAGCCGGCTCCACTCCATTGTTTCACCTGCCCGGGCTCTTCTGGACAGTTGGGAGAGGACCCTGACCTATATATTTATGTGTGGTCTTGGTGGCTATAACATGCATAGCTCTAAATGCCTCTGATATCATCTTTAATTTAAAGAGCAGCCTGCCCTTTAGATAATCAACTTCGGCTTTTTAAAACCAGAATTGTTAATTATCCTGGCAGCATTTTCTTTGTTTTAGACCCGATAAAGTCACTGTTAAGGGATGTGATTATTTGGTGAGTGAATCTAATAGGTACCCTTAACCCCCCCTCCCCCCGCCTTTTTCTTTCCTTCTTTCTTCTGCACTATTTTCTCTTTACTCACACCTTCCCTGCCAACCAGCCCAACACACAAGAAGAAACCCTTCAGGTATTTAAAGGAGCTGGAAAATATTCCAGGAAATGCTGAAAGTTTGCCACGTTGTCAGAGGATAAAAGCACAGTGTTCAATCCAAAGGCTTTGTGTAGTTTTCCCCTTTTCTTCCCTCAATGCAAGTTCCAAGTTAAATTTTTGGATGCTTATCTTCTCTACATTTTAATGAGAAGCTTTTGCTAAGGATTTTTTTTTTTTTAAACAAAGGCACAAAAGTTTAAACCCTTTGCACAGGAGCAGTGTGTATTGAAGTGACATGCTGTTTTTATATTTTAAAAAACACCAGTGCTCAAGTAATCAGCAGGAGAGGGGATATTGGACGAGTAAATATGGAATATTATGCTCACAGGCAATAATTGTGCCTATTAGATATGCAAACCATGCATCCTTCTATGGATTTTTTTCTATCGCATCATTTCATACGGGTAAGTTTGTAAGACTGGGTCTCTAGTAAACTTTTACGAGTTAGATCATTTTTTCCGGGGTTTTTTTCTGTAATTACCAAGATGCTTATTGTAATTTCTGATTGATCTTCAATCAACACTGCCCCGTAACACTTTATCTTGACAATTCTCTGCCTTTAGGTTTTAGTTCTGTGGTGAATGATTTATCTGTAAACCTCCAGCATACTCTGGAGTGCTATGATCAGAGAGATCTGTTTGTGAAGCGAGGAATGTTTCTAAAAGCAAATAATATTGAGGTTGTTTCTGCATTTAGGAAAGTTAGCCACATTGACCCTGGTGGGAGGGACCTGCCTTCACAGCAGTTCTATGTATAGTTGAATCTTAACTTTCCAGTTTATTTCACATCTCTCTTCCCACTGGGCTGTCATTTCGCTTAGAGCAGGAATCACGACTTTGGGTGGTTTTCTTTTTTTTTTTTCCTTTAAACATTTTTTTTTAAAACTGTGGTAAAATATCCATAACATAAAATTTATCATGTCGACCATTTTTAAGTGTGTAGTGCGTGGTGTTAAGCACATTCACATTGTACAAGCATCACCTGCAGAGTGGTTTTTTTCTTTTTTTAAAGATTTATTTATTTGTTTGAGAGAGGGCACAAGTGGGAGGGGCTGAGGGAGAAGGAGAGAATCTTTTAAAAAATTTTTAAAATTTAAAATCAATTAATTAACATATATTATTTGTTTCAGCGGTACAGGTCTGTGGTTCATTAGTCCCATATAATACCCAGTGCTCATTACAACACATACTCTCCTCAATGTCCATCACCCAGTTACCCCATCCCTCCATCCCTTTCCCCTTCAGAATCCCCAGTTTGTTTCCTATGATTAAGAGTCTCTTATGGTTTGTCTCCCTCTCTGGTTTCATCTTTTTTCATTTTTCCTTCTCTTCCCTTGTGATCCTCTACCTTGTTTCTTAAATTCCACATATCCATGAGATCATATGATGATTGTATTTCTTTGATTGACTTATTTCGCTTAGCACAATGCCCTGTAGTTCCATTTATGTCATTGCAAATGGCATGATCTCATTTTTGACGGCTGCATAATATTCCATTGTACGTATGCACCACTTCTTCTTTATCCATTCATCTGTCGATGGACACCCGGGCTCTTTCCATAATTTGGCTATTGTGGACATTGCTGCTATAAACATTGGGGTGCATGTGCCCTTTCGGATCATTACATTTGTATCTTTGTTGTAAATACCCAGTAGCGCAATTGCTGGGCTGTAGGGTAGCTCCATTTTCAACTTTTTGAGGAACCTCCATACTGTTTTCCAGAGCGGCTGTACCAACTTGCATCCCCACCAACAGTGTAGGAGGGTTTCCCTGGGAAAGAGAGAATCTTAAGCAGATTCCCCGCTGAGTGTGGAGCCTGCCATGAGGCTCGATCTTGTGACCCCCAAATCCCACCAAGAGTCCAGTGTGCAACCGTCTGTGCCACCCAGGCACCCCGCAGAGTGTTTTCATCTCCTCAAACTGAGCCTCTGCCCCCATGAAACAGTAGTTCCCATTCCCTCGTCCCCCCAATCCCTGGCAACCACGCTTCTATTCCCTGTCCTGTGCATATGGCTGCTCTAGCCACCACGTTAAGAGTGAATCACCGGCTACTTGTCCTTTTGCCATTGGCTTATTTCACTTAGCATATGCCTTCTGGGGCCATCCATGGGGCAGCCTGTGTCAGAATATGCCTGTTTTTATAACCACATACCTAGAATCTAGCTCAGTGCTTGGTTCCTGATGGGTCACTGCAGACAACAATACATATTTGTTGAATGAATGCATGAAACAAGGAATGAATGGGTCAGTCACCCTAGATGCCTCTCCCTGGCCTCAGGACCAGACTCTGGTAGGTTCTCAACAGCTCTTCGAGGTATAAAAGAGTGACCTGTCTTCCTGTCTGCCCAGGCTGATCCCAAAGAACAATTGAGGTACTTTTTGGAATATGAAAAATTGACATTTTCCCTTGCATGTGTTGCTTAAATCCCACATACAAAACACAACTCTGTGGCATATTTTCTTGGGCTTGTAATTTAGGTTGCTTTGTGCTTGCTGCTAATTAACCAGTTGGTGATGCCCTGTCTTTTCATCTGCCTCTGAGCTTGTCAGGAGTCACTGACAAGCCCGGCGAAACTGGGGGGCACTCCGATAATTAAGGTTTGGAGGGCTTCTTACCGACCCCATCATGTACCAATCGCTTTCTCTGCTTCGACTGATGGGTAGCTGACATATGACAAAACAGTGGCCTTGTCTCATATACACAGCAGCAGGACACTTTCCCACCTTTTAATGGCTGAGCGAATTTCATCCCAGGCAACTCTGACAAAATGAAAGTGTATTGTCAAAGTTGTTTGTGAAGATGACTGTGTTTAGAAAGAAGAAAAGTCTTGATACATTCGGAATTCTCTTTCTCACACACACGCGTGCGCACACACACACACACACACACACACACCAGTCTGCACGCTTAGCCTCTAAATGCAAAATGTAAACTATGCAAAGTTTTATTTGAATGTTTAAATGGTATAAGGAGAAGTGGTTTGGTCTTCTATATATTTTTTTTTACAACATTCACACTCACAGTCACTTGAACCGGGCTCTTAGCTTTAAAGAAACAAGACGGATGGAGGGGTGTTTGGCAGTTTCTCTAAAACTGGTAAGATCTTAGTGTGCAGGGTCTGAAGCTGTAACGTAAAATCATCAAATAATTGCAGGTCTTAAGTCGGGGGCTCTCTGTGCCCCTATTGATGCTTCCTGGCATCTTTCATCCCTTAAGTCCAGTGTGGTTTGGGATCAGCCCCAGCTCCCGCAGCCTTGCCGAAGACCTACTGGGTGAATCTGGGTGTTAACCAAACTCGCAGATCCATATACCCAGGAAAATTTGAGAAGGCCTAGTATAAATCCTCTCTCTGGTTCTCTGCCTTCACTTTACTCTTATTCAGCTCAATTCTGTGGGCCTTGGGCATGGACAAACAAACAAATACACCAAAAAGTCCTTGGTGATTTTCATGAGCCATCAAGATTGAGAGCCACTGGGGCCCCTGGGTGGCTCAGTGGGATAAGCATCTGCCTTTGACTCAGGTCATGATGCCAGGCAGGGTCCTGGGATCGAGCCCCAGCTTCTCCCTCTGCCCCTCCTCCCACTTGTGCATGCGTGTTCTCTCTCTCTCTTTCAAATAAATAAATAAAATTAAAAAAAAAAGATCAAGACCCACCGACATTGGTCCAATAACTGCCATCAGCATCTAAGGGAAGGGACCTTGTGTGTTCTGACTTGCTTAGGAAGGCGCTTCGAACACAGTGTCAGGTTATTTATTTGTTGAATGGATTGTTATGCAAAAACCAAGGCTTAGATAGTGTATTCCTCTTATATTCACACGGTCATTCGTTCCTTCAACAGACATCTCTGTTGGTAAGTCTGGTGGTGCAGGTGACAGAGGCAGGCACCAAGACGGAGCTTAGGGTTCAAGGTGTTTCTTTGGACTCCACATCTGCTGAGGGATGAGCAGGGGGAAGCACGTTTGGACAAAGCAGTGGAGGAGTTGGAGTGTCAGTCTACAAAGTCCTGTTCGACCCCGTGGGGAGCTCTGGAGAACAGAACGCTCTGAGGGGCAGTACATTCCCCCAGATGGCAGGAATTTATGGCCATGCCTTGCTTGGTCACTGCCAGTGGGCTGTCCTTCATAGGGCATGGCCTTGAGGACACAGCCTGCTGCCCGTGTAGACCTTGATGGAGCAGCTCCCTGGCCGTGTGCTGACCACCCTGAAGTTGGGCAGCAGATGTCTGTGGAGGGAGAGTTGGGTGGCCCATGTCTGTGTCCAGGATGCTGGGAGAGGCATGTTCAGTGATGTGGTCTCTAGAGGTTGACTTTCTGGCTCCAGTTCTGGACCCATCACTCCATGAATGAGCGACTCTGGCTGGTTCTTTGTCTTCTTTGTGGGTCAGTGTTCTTATCCATAGGATGATGTTAATTATACCCACCTAACAAGGTAATTTGAGGATTTGGTGCAAAAGATGGTTTGAAGGTCCATGTAGGCACTTAATAAAAATTACCATTTGTATGATAACACTATTTTATAGGCTATGTAATGAAAAGGTATACTATTAAGTAATATGGGCTATGGTGAGTGCTGTGAAATGTGTAAGGTTGATGATTCACAGACCTGTACCCCTGGGGCAAATAATACATTATATGTTAATAAAAATAATTAAAAAAAAACAAATGGAGTCTTCATTTGCTTTTATGTGGAAACACACTGGGATGATGAAATGTTAGTGAGAAAGGGTAGTTTTGTCTATACCGTAGATAATTTGGTAAAAATTTTATTCTTCTGGATTTGAGGACCATCTTTGTCTCCTCGATCACTGGACAAAATACTTTTGTTTGTGGTCTGTGTGCATTTTTCTTTCCTGTCAGAGCAGTGAGAGTCTCGACTCTTGCCCCTAAATGAAGTCTTTTAGGAGAAGATACAGTGATCAGATTTGTAAAATTCCCCTCCCCCACCCCCATTCTGGTGATATCTGGGGCTCCACCCCAGCTGCGGAGGCCTGCTTAACTTGATGATCTGGTGTCTTTTTGGATCTCAGAGGTGTTCTCGAAGACTCCCACCGACAAGATCAGGAGTGAAGACGTAATGCCAAGATTTAGCAAGGTTGGTTACATTTGTAAATGAAAAAGGTTCAAAGCTTTGTTTGAACAAATTGAAGCCATAGATCTTAGATGAGATAGAATTCTAGCAGAACTAGGAAATTTCTATGAAAAAAACCCACACCAGTGGCTGTTAAAGTTCTGGAACTAATTGTATGGTGACAGTGAAGACTGTCCTCGCTTTTTCCCCCCTTTGCCTCCTTAGTCCCCCTTGTGATAATAAAACTCTCCTCCTTGTGATAATAAAACCCAGTCTCTGTTTAAGTTAGGATTTTGGTCTGCTTTGTCCACGTCCCTCAAAATGGTAACTTAAAAAAAAACAACAACAACAAACGGAATTTTATTTTGGTTTCACAGAAATCAAAATCCAAGCCGATAGTGCAATCCTGTTCTGAAAATCTGGTAGGACCCTTGGGTCATTTTGTCCCGTTGCTTTCTGTTATTATGATGCTTTCATTGTCCTCAGGACCCAGGATCACCGTTGTCACTGGGGTTGCAGTCCCATCAGGAGGGAAGGAGAAGGGCGATGGCGCTCACTTTGGTTTAAGGGCAAAATAGCAAGTTGTACATTATCACTTCTCCCCCTCCTCCTCCTCCTCCTCCTCTTCCTCCTCCCTGCTTCCCCATCCTCTTCCCCTCCTCCTCCTCCTTCTTTTAAGATGTATTTACTTATTTTAGAGAGAGCGAGAGGGAGAGAGAGTGAGTGTCAGTGCGGGGGGAGGAGCAGAGGGAGAGGGACAAGCAGACCCTACACTGAGCCCAGAGCCCAGTGCAGGGCCCCACATGGGGGCCTGACCTGCGGCCCCATCCTATAACCCGGAGATCATGACTTGAGCCAAAACCAAGAGTCGGACGCTCAGCCGACTGAGCCATGCAGCTGCCCCTGGGTGTTATCCCTTCTGATCGCCCACTGTTTCATCATGTGGCCCCATCGATCTGTGAGCAAGACTGGGGAGTGTGGACTTCAGGTGGCCTTGGGTTGGGCTAAAATCTCAATGACTATGGAAGGGAGGACGGAGAGCGTCGTGTACCTCCGCCATCAGACGTCTTCAGGAGAAGTTCCTCACCTCTCTCAGAACACGTGGTTGGGCTGTGGCTATTCCTGCCTCAGGCTTCCAGCAGTGGGAGCGCGAACCACACTCAGTCCGTCAAGGCACCCCATGACCATGGCTGTGAAGGGTAGTTTACAGCCCCGCGGGCAACCCAGGGTTGGTCCTGGGTCCTTGCTCCAACTCGTGGAGGAGAGACAGCTCATAGGTGGCTTCGCACGTTGAGTGTGTAATCCCTGAGCTGCTCCTCCTAGTTTTGCCTCCTCTTGGCCCTCTGAAGCCCATCTGGAGGAAAGCTGAGGGGGACACCTGAGAAAAATGGGCTGCTCATGAAGTATCCTTGTACCTTGGTGCAAGCCACCGGCATTTCTGCCTCAGGTTTTAGAGTGGTCTCCTCCCAGGGGAACAGACCTGTTCTCCTGGGTCCATGTCTCCATATCTCTCTATCTCTGTCTCTCTGTCTACCTAATATTCATATTCTGTATCCAACCAACAGCCTCTCTCCCCCCAGATCCTTTTGAACTGAAGTCAGGTGTTGTACTCAAAACCTCCAGTGGCCTCGCTTCTCACCCCCGGCTGCAGACCTTGCTGTAGCTCCCGACGTCCTCCTCCTTCCCACCCTTAGCTGCTCCAGACGCATTGGCGGCTTCTTCACTGTTCTGCTTATGCGCTGGGCTTGTTCCCACCTCAGGGCAGCTGTTCTTTCTGTACCTTTTGCCTGGGAAGTTTCCAGATATGGGTGGGACTTGCTCCCTCTTGTCCTCTGGTCTTTGTTCAGCTCCCACTTTTTCTCCATGAGCTCGTCTTCTCTGCCTTCCCTCACACCCCACATTCTTCCTACCCCTGGAAACTTTCTTGCTGCAAGAACCTGTTTCTCTCATGCTGAGGGCTTTCTCTTCTCCTCTGTGAGAGATAGGGCAGACATCGGGCAGTTAGTTAAAACCCCTCTGAGTGTGACCTTAGTCAGTGGCTGACGAAGTGGTAAGTAAGTACCTCAGCTTCCTCACTTCTGGACAACTGAGGCATATTCCATACAGTTCCTGGAGGTCCCAATGGGTCATGAACCACATGCTCACAACCATGTTGGCTGCCTTCCCTTAGCCTGTCTCACTTTTTCACTCCCCTCTTGGGCTTCCCATCTCCCCAGCAAACCACCGGCATTTCAAGTTCTCATCTCAGGGTCTGCTTCTGCAGGAACTTGGCTTAAGACACCCCCTTGCCTGTTTTATTTACTCGGTAAGCATTTATCCCTGGCTTGTTTATATCAGTCGTTCTAACTGTGTGGTCTCCATATCAGCACATCGGGGGCCCCTAGAAGCTTGTTAGAAATGCAAAGTCTCAGTGATTCTCAAACTTTGGCTTGTGTCAGAATCCCCTGAAAGGTTTCTTAGACCACAGATTTCTGGGCTTTACCTTCTGAGTTCCTGATTTAATCATTCCCTTCAGGACTGGAGGGAAGCCCCAGGTTGGGCATTTCTAAAACATTCCCAGGCAATGCTGACATTGTTGACCCAAGGGCCACACTTGGAGAGCCACTGTTTATACGGTATTGTTGATTTAAAAAAAAAATTTATTGTCTGTCTCTCCCCACTGAAATATAGGCTGCATGATGGCTGGGATTTTAATCTTTTGAATTCACTCTATTCCCAGTACCTACGTCAGTGCCTGGGACATATAGTAAGCCCTTGAGTTACATTTTTTGAACCCATTTACTTCAGGGACAGATAAAGTTTACTTAAGCAAAGAAATGTTTAGAATGGACTCTAGGCCTCCAGTTGGTCAACTCATCCATCCTCTGTTCTTCACGACTGCTGTTTTGGGGTTGGTCTCTCCATAGCAGAAACACTCCTGCCAATCTATTCCTGTTATAACTGGTATCACTGGCCAACATTTATTGCAGTCAAAATAGACGCCAGTCACTGTGTTAACCACATCAATGTGTTGCCTCATTTAGTTCCTTTATCATTGGCTCTCGGATGTACATACTGCTCCACCTCCATTTTACCGATGAGGAACCTTAGAAAGCTTAACTGACTTGCCCAATCTCACACTAGGAGGTCATCTAAGATATCAGGTTGCAAGCCCAGGGCTGACTTCGAAGTCCGTGTGCTTCCCCCCAGAGTTCTCCTGTTAAAGTGCCTTCTTGCTGCATGACCCACATGGCTCTCCAGAGCTGAGTCCCCATTGGGAACTTCGTCATGGAGTTGGCTGCACGGGTGGAGTCACATTTCCAAGAACTGAATGCTAATGCTCCCGGCCTCAGTTGGGACAGAATTCAGCCGACTCATAGATACTTAATTTATAACCCCAGGCATAAGGTTTTCCAGACAAGATTTCATTCTGCCACATGTGTTACTCTTTGTTCCTGTGTATGTAGTAGTGTGACGTTTTGGGCAGTCAGGTTCATTGGATGTGTCGCTTCCTAGAGAATTAAAATTCATTCCTGTCCTCAGGTCCATGTCCCACGCATCGCCATTGACTGCCAGCACATCCCACCTTTGGAGACCACGTGCCTCTGGGAAGGGTTGAGACATCACTTCTATCTTGGCCAGTCTCAAGAACTTCGCTTTTATTTTTTGTTCTCTTATGCTCGTCCCTTTCTATCCAGATACTCCTTCTTGTGCTGAAACTTTTGCATTCACCAGGCCTTCCTGTCTTCATCAAAGAGTGTCTGTATTAGCAACATTGAGCAACCGAGATTGGTTGTCTGATCACAGCAATTGTACAGAAAAGATGTCAATTCTTTTGATTTTTTTTTTAAGATGACGTCTCTCTTAATCACTTGACTCTCTTATCTCCTGTGGATTTTGTACCATATAGGCATGGATATTTCTATATTTTAACTTACATTTCCACTTAAATGTAGAAAAAGTAGTTTTTATCTCCTTCATGTTGGTCCAATGGCCTTCTGCTAATGATGTAATTAGTGAAACTATACAAGACAAAGGGGGAGATCTTTCAGTTTTACAAAGTCAATGAAGTGGCAAAATTGGCCACGTTTGCTGTATGTGCAAAATATTTCGCAGAGCTCTACTGTAGTAATGTGTTTTTTGAGCAGCTACTGTAGTTGCAGAAGCTAAATTATAATAATTTGATGACTGTGTGCAAGATGAATTTGCTGGAATACTGCCTCTTCGATGGCTGTCGGATTTGGTTTGGAATAGGGAGAGGCTCTCTGTCACCCTTGGTCATACCCAGAATGTTTTCTGGCCTGGAATCTTCCTTACCCAGCCTCCCTCTGCTAACTTGTCTCCAAAATGTCCCCATATTTTTTTCTTCCAGAATTCTGTTTCCCAGTAAACACACTGCTAAATCTTTATCAGCCTCAAAAACTGTCTTCTTCATTTCTCACCTTAATTGAATCCCTGAAATCGTGGCTTAGTGAAGGGAAAGCGTTATCTCTGTTGCCTCCATATCCTTCTGGGTTGGGAAGTTAGGTCAGTGATAGGTCACTCACTGATGTATCTTTCAGATGGCTGTTCCTACTCGCTCAGGTGAAGTGTTCTGTTTGGGGAGGTTCATGCCCTTTATGTGTATCAACGACTACCCATCCCAGGGGCTGGCTCATATTGGCTCCGGGGAGCTAGTTGAATATGCCTTCTTCCACCTTCCGTATTCAATGATGTCATGTTGGTAGCTTGAAACTGACCACTGTGGGAGTATTTACACCATGGAAATTGGCAAGTGTTACAAATCAGAGTGACTTACTAACATTTACCAGCATACCACGATCACTTCTTTGAGATTATCTACCTCCTTCCTGGTCACCCTCCTCATCTGTTGAAAACTTGGCTCCCAGATCTCAACCTTGTTTTTCCCCCTCCAAGCCTGACAACAGTCTCAGAGATTTTAATGTCTGTGTTGAATTGGTGGGTGAGGGCCAGGGTTACTCAACATCCTGCCATCTGAGAGAGAGTGCAGCACAAAGAAGGATTGTTTCACATCCTGCTTGACTTTCTAGTGTCATGTCAGAAAGTTGGGTAGTTGAAAAGCCCTGATTACGATGATCTTGACCTAGAACCAAATTCTATTTTATATATAGCACAAAGTGTTCTTTGTATAGTTTTAATATACACTGCATCAATGGAAGGAGAGTTTACTCTGTTCTGTTTGGAAATTCACCAAGGATTATTCCTTGTTTCAAAAGTCATGTCCCCAATGGCAGTGGCACCTTGATATTTGAGTCATACATTCAACCCACCTTATCAGTCTGTATTTGATTTACTTATTACTGATTTGCTCTTCTCCACAGCACTTAAAAGCATTTGACATATTTACTGCTGTCCCTAATGAAGGAAGACTGGCTCTGTTTTACTATTTTCTTTCTTTCTTCCTTCCTTCCTCCCTCCCTCCCTCCCTTCCTCTTCCCCTTCCTTCCTTCCCTCCTTCCTTCCTTCCTTCCTTTCTCTTAGCTCCAGGACCTGGAATAGAATGGATCAGGGCTGAGTAGTAAATATTTTAGGCTTTGTGGGCCACATGGCTCTGTTGACTCTACTGACTTCCAACACTGCAGTGTCAAAACAACATGGGAACAAATGAGTGTGACCGTGTGCCAATAAAACTTTATTTACAGACACTGAAATTTGGATTTCCTATCATTTTCACATGTCAGGAAATATTATTGATCTTTTTGACTAAAACAATGTGAAAACTATTCCTAGCTTCTAGCGCACAAAAATAGGCAAGGGCCTGAATTGGGCCTGCAGGTTATAGTTTGCCAACAACTGTGTGGTGTTTCAAAACCATTTCTTTCATGAACGAATGAATGAATGACCAGGTATGGGCTAAGTACATATTAATATGTACATATTAAAACTTATTTTTTAGCTTACATATTTGAGCAGCTCATATATGGTCCCAGATCAAATATGCTTTTTGAATATATGTATCTCACTCTTTTAACATTTTAACCATCCCTCAATAGACAGAGGGATTAATACCGTGAAGTCTAGAGACCGGATCTGGTCTAGCAAATGTCTAAAAACTCTAATGCACCTCACAGACGGCAACACAAATCCCCTCCAGCTTATTATGTATATTTTTTAATAAACAGAAGAGGGGTAGAAAGGCTCTGTGTATTTTCAACTTGAATGAATATCCACAGCTTCTCCCTTTGACTTTCAGAGTTTATCTTAATTGAACTTTTCAGCACCGCTATTGTCTTTCTCTGCAAACTCTGTTTGGAAAAAAAATAGACCTTAAGACCCCAGTAAGAGCACTCCAACTCCTCAGAGCAAATAACTTAAACATAACAAATTGAAGCTTACCAAAGTCAGAATTGTAAAACTAATAGGGCTGTTAAAACCAGCTTTCCTGAAAATTATGAATTGGTTGGCCTGTTTCTTATAATGGCAAATCGTGAATCTGGATCATTCGTCAGTGCGCATGTCATAAATTAGGCCCTGAGAGTGGCTGCAAAATCCTTTATTGCATCACCGATACCGCGGCTGCCTTCATATCACACGTTAGATTCCGGTGATGCTGGCCCAGATCTGGCAATGAAAGTTTTAAAATCGTAACAAGTTGTCAAATGTTTATCAACGGGGTTTTATGAAGGACTAAAAAGTTATGTACAATACTGCACAGACCATTAGGGGAATAATAATAGTAATAAAGAGACTTTATTCTCATCAAGACTTATGTGGCAGCTAGCTTTTCTCCCCAAACGTGGTTAATGGAGGTTGGGAGAAGCAAATAATTCAATACTAGGAGTAGAACAGCTTGAAGCATTAGATGGAGTATCGGTATTATGCGTTGAGTGGAATGTAATGGATATGCGGGGCTCTATCTCTACAGATATGTAGATCTCTCTGTGTATTTATGGAGAAAGATATTCAGGAATGAAACACGGCCTGAACAAATGCCATGTCAGCTGTGTTTTATGGGTTCTGGTGAGTAGCAAGACGGTGGGCTCTGTGATCAGGCCGAGCTGGGTTCAGTTCCTGACTCCTTCACTCAGTATCTGTGCGTCCTCTCTACCCTGGAGCCCCCTCTGGCATGACAGGAGGGATAGTAATCAAACCTATCTTATTAGGCTTATTGTAAGGCTTTAAAACATAGAACATTTGGCATAATTCCTTCCCATGTAGGGAGCCCAGACCAAAAATAAGCATCCCATTTACTTCCCTCGCTAGCCGTGTGACGTTGGGCTGGCCATTTTACCTCTCCTGGCTTTAGCCGCTCCATTGACCTAGTGGAGATAATAATTTCTGGCCATGCATCTTGTGACATCGCATGAAGATGAAACAAGTTATTCTGCGGAAAGAGCCTGGTCTAGAGTCAGTCATTCCACCTGTGTTCATGATAAATCCCCCTTTCTTTTATTCTTAAAAATGAGGCAAGATGAACTGTATCTTTGGAGATGCAGTAGGACAACAACTCTGTTTCATAAACCACCTTTCCACGGAAGGTTCTGGAAACTTAATGAGTATCCCCAGTTTATGCGTCTATTCCGTGAGGCCGCAAGGCAGGGAAGCAGCGGTAGGTACACTCCGTGCCCTCTGCTGGAGGGTGAGCATCATGGGAGGTGGGCATTGCGTCCCTTGGCCACCTCTGGTCCCTACCGCATTTGTCTGGCATTAGGGCCTCCATTTGTAGACATGCTCAACTAATATTTTGAAGCAAATCCAGCTCCAGCTGGGAAAAACAATAAATAAATCTACCAGTTCATGTTCTCTTTGTTCCTCCACCGAAGGTGGTTGTCCTGTTCATCAGGGTCCCAGCAGGGTTCCAGCTGCGAAGTTCGGGGAAGGCGTGGACAGGGGCGCATGGCCAGCAGCATGGGCAGTGTAGGTGAGAACCACAGGGGACAGTGCAGTGTCCGGGGGCTTGTGGGTGGAGGGAGACCCTGCGAGAGAACCGCCGGCGGGGAGGGGAGCCTCCTGGCTGGCTGCGAGCTTTCCTTGAGGGAGCTGCTGGCTTTGGGTGTGCTGGCGTGGCCGGGCTGAACCATGTCTCCCGGCGTCGCCTTCTACAGAGGGCCACCGAGGATCCGGTATGAGATCTGGACCCCCGTGGCTTGCCTGCTGGCTCGCCTCCTTGGCCTGAGGCAGCGGCTGGGCCTGCCACTGCCCCCCCTTCCCCCGGGGGCCAGTGCTTGGCTCTCTCAGTCTCTGCACTCCTAGGCTAAGTGCGTGTTCTCTCCGCGGGGGAGGGCCTGGCCACTCTGGGAAAGCCTGGTCACTGTGGTTAGGGACAACGGGAACTGAGGCAGGTTTCAGTCTGTCCGCATGAGCCCCAGATCATCCTGGCAGCTTTTAGTTTTTTCACCCTCTTCCCCACTTTCCATCCGTCATCCTCCTCACTGCCTGCCCTATGGACCTGGAGCTCCAGCACCTGACACGGAGACAATAGCTCTTTGGGGACTGATAATGTCACCTGCTCCCATGAGTGCTGCCAGTGAGAACCCTGAAATAAATACAGATGTACCTGTGTGCATTCACACCTGTGTGTGTACACACACACACACACACACACATCATTTATATATTTCTCTGAGTGGTTCTCTTCTCTAACAATTTACCATAGGTTGGGTGTTTTTTTTTTTTCTTTAAAGTGAGTTTTCTTTTCTTTCTTTTAAGATTTTTAATTTATTTGATAGAGAGAGAGATCACAAGTAGGCAGAGAGGCAGGCAGAGAGAGGGGGGGAAGCAGGCTCCCCGGCTGAGCAGAGAGCCCAATGTGGGGCTCGATCCCAGGACCCTGAGATCATGACCTGAGCTGAAGGCAGAGACTTAACCCACTGAGCCCCCTAGGCATCCCCGTTGGGTGGTTTTTAAGTAACAGAAGTTTTTTCCTTGCTGTTCTTGAGTCTGGAATTCTGAGGGCAAGGTGCCAACCTAGTCAGGTTCCCGTGAGAGCCGTCTTGGGTGGCAGACAATCCCCTTCTCCTTGTCTCCTTACAAGGCAGAAAGAGAGTGAGCTCACTTAACGGTGTCTTCTTTGAAGGGGCGTTAATCCCATTCATGAGGGTGCCATCCTGTGATCTGATCCCCCCAAACATCATCACACTGGGATTAGGGTTTCCAAGTGTGAATTTGGGATCAGACCATGACAAACACTGACCGAAACAGGCAACGCCGTTTTTGGTGATGCCACTGAAACTGACCAGGGGTGGGGAGAATTCATACCTTGATTGTACTCTTCTCCCTCACTGAGATGTCCTGCAGACACACCCCTTTAAGGAAACCCAACCAAAGGCAGAAGGTCAGCCACCTGGAGCCCAAGAGAAGATGGAGAAGAGTAGAGAAAGAATCTAGAGGAGCAAAGCATGTCTAGGGAAATGTCCACCCTAAGGGGCATTTCTTGAGGTACACTTACTTGAGATGAATTCATTCATGCAGTCCTGAGTTCCACCGACAATGATTCAACACCCATGTGCCAGGCACCGCGGTAAATGCCGGGACACGCGCACACAGACTAATTCTAATGTGGTAGGTAATTTATCGGGTATCACTGTGTATCTTATTCTCTCTGCTGTATTTCCCCCGCCATGTGAAGGAGGGAAACTGAGACTTTGAGTTTGCCTGGTTGAATTTCAACAAGTCTGTTGAAATGCCTCATTTAGCATTTTACGGCAGCTTGTGTGCAGTAGGGCCAAAGGCAAAACTTTCCAAGTTTAAGTTTTGGAAAATCTACAGTCGTTTGAAGGGTATTGCGTCGGGGGCGCGGGGTAGAGAGGAGAACTTTTGGGAGGTGGAGCTAGGAGCCCGTGGAGGAGAGGAAGAGAAGCTGGGGAGCATCCTCAGAGCTGGTAAACGGGATTTGCTTTTGCTTTTTGCTGGTCAGATGCTCTATTGCAATGTCCCAGGCAGGGGCTAAATCTTAGAGGGGACATCTGTGGCGCTCTGCAGATATGATTTTTTCGGAAGAAATGTGTGTGTGTGTGTGTGTGTATTTTGGGGGGGGGGGCACAATGTATATCAGTAGTGACAACTATCATCCAAAACCCAAAAATCCCTTTTCTGAATGTTCTGAGCTGCGTCCACCCCCTGGGGTTCTTGCATGATCCTAGAGAGGCCTAGAGAGCCCCTCCCAGTAACTAAGATTGAGTTTCTCACCAGCCCAGGAGAGGGGGCTTGAAGCAGATTAAGCTCAATCTCAAGAAATACAGAAACATCACATTTGGGAGGCATCTGGGTGACTCAGTGTGTTAAGCGTCTGATGACTTGATTTTGGTTCAGGTCATGAGCTCGGCGTCCTGGGACTGAACCCTGTGTTGGGCTGTCTGCTCAGCGGGGAGTCTGCTTGTCTCCCTCTCCCTCTTCCTCACCCCTGCCTGTGCACGTGCATGCATGCACTCTCTCTCTCAAATGAATAAATAAATCTTAAAAAAAAAAAAAAGAAACACCACATTTTGTGTATTGGGTGTTACTGACTACAATTTGTATATCCACCACAGCGACGTTGACGGAAACTACTTTTCCAGAATCGCAGTATATGCAGTGGATGTCTTTACTCTTTAATCCATCTGCCGGTGCAGTGAATATGTGTCGTGCACCCATTTGTGTCAGACTCTGTTCCTAGAACAGTGCTTGGCACTGAGGTTATGACGGTGAGCAAAGTCGACCAAGCCCCTCGTGGAGCTTAAATAAGGAAACAGAGATCTGCAGTCAAATGCTCTACCACTGAGCTATACCCCCGGAAACAGAGATCTGAATGAGGTGGCGGAGAGGGCCCTCTGGGGTCGGGACAAAGAACGTTCCAGGCTGAAGGAAGAGCCGGGACAAAGCTCTGAGGCTAGGAGGCTCGTGTGGCTGTAGAGTGAGGGAGGAAGGTAGTGGTAGACTCAGGTCAGCACCATCGGGAAGGGAGATGGGGACAGGCGGCTTTGGATCTTTGGATCTAGGAAAACAGACCTGTAGGAGTTTGTCAGGGACTGTGGAGGGTCCGGCCTTGTCCTCCCTGCAGACTAACAAGAGAGACCATCACGGTTCCAGAGGCTCTGTCTGGCAGAAGACTCAAGTCCCCGGAGTCAGAGACAATGAATGGGCTTCATTACTGGGCACAGCAGGCTGCGTGAGCTCTGTGTCCGCTTCCGCTCCCTTTGCCCTCCGGGTCCATGGGGGCCAAGACGAACGGCCCAGGTAGATTTATATGCGTAGTGTTTGCAGCACAGCCAAGGAACCCACAGCTTAGGAAACTTGATCTTTCACAAGGGACCTGCTAACAGACTTCCATTTTCGCCCTGGAGGAGGACATTATCTGTACTAGGCTGGCCGGGAAGCAAGTCTGCCCTCTGCCCGGAGGGCGCTACTATTTCTGTCTTCCAAGGCCGCCTGCTGTATGAACATCCTGGAAAAGATAGTCCAGAACAAAAGCTGTTAGGGCCTCTGCCCACAGGACATGCAGAAACATGAAACGTGAGAAACTCAGAAGACTGAGTTAGTGAACCCTAAACTCGATGAGCACTTTTATGAGTTGATGTCGTTCTGGGCCAGGTTAAGTAACGCAGTTCCTGTTTTGCTGATTGTTCAGACTCCAGAGGGAGGCAAGGGGACCATTGATCATCAGAGGTGAGTGTAAGAGTCCTCAGGGAGAGGAAGAGGGTAAATGAGGCCCCTTTTTAGGTTAGTAGGTTTCAAAATTCACTGGTCGTTTTTCAACAAATATTTCTTCAGTGCCTGCTATGTGGCAGGTGCCCCTGGGGCTGTATTCGAGATGCAGAAAGAAAGGGTGAGCCGAAGGTCCACAGGGCAGGCCACAATGGGGGCCAAGCTCACCAGGCCAAGTCTGTTGTAGACAGATTTCTCAGCTGGGTGCAAGGCAGAGTCGCCTGGGCACACCCCAGAATAATTCAAAATCTCTGTGCCTGAGGCTGAGGCATGTGGATTGGTTTAAAAACAATGTCCCCGTCGATTCTGAGAGGCGGTAGGGGTTGAGAATATCACCATGGAGGAGGGAGAGGGCCACAGGTTCCTCCTGGCCAGGCTGCTGCTGCTTCCCCTGAGTGTCTGTTATGAGGGCCCAGTGTCCTCTGAGGTGGGACACATTTCTGTACCCTTAGGATGAGTTCTGATGCCAATACAGGATTCATTCTTCTTCTTCTTCATTTTTTTTTTTTTTAAAGATTTTATTTATTTGACAGAGAGAGACAGAGAGAGGGAACATAAGCAGGGGGAGTGGGAGAGGAAAAAGCAGGCTTCCCCCTGAGCAGGGAACCTGATCCCAGGACCCCAAGATCACGACCTGAGCTGAAGGCAGACGCTCAGTGACCGAGCCAGCCAGGCACCGAGGATTCATTATTCTTGATACAAGAAGATGAAAACAATTGTTCTTTACCCCAAGGTCTAGGCTGGGCGGGTGTTAGCACATTTCAGGCTTCCGCGGTGTCCCAGGACTTGTGTATCTCCGGTGGTTGGTATTTGCACAGGCATCACAATAGGAGTAAAAACAGACTTTTGAATCAGAGGAATGCAGCTTTGAAACCCAGCTTTACCTTTACTGGTTCTGTGAACTTTCCCAGATTTCCCACCTTTTCTGGGGTCAGTCTCCTGCTCAGCCCGGAGAGCAGGCTCCTACCTCTTAACAGGGTTGTTTGGAAGATGAGATGAAACAAGATACCTAAGGTTTAGAACTCTGTCTTACTATATAGTTAGGATTCAACGTATGTGAAATTTTTTATTACCTCACTTAATCCTCAAAATGACCCCTGAACCATAAATCTGCAATTTTTTTTTTTCCGAAGAGGTATCTGGATCTCAGCGTAAGTAAGAATATGGAAGTAGAAAAGCAGGTCCTTGCTTTTGAGGAGCTTATAATTGAGAGGATATGACCTCCTTGGAAAGAATTATATGAAAATAAACCCAGATAATGATTCAAAACTCTATTAGAATGATACTCTACTGAGTACATTGGAGTAGTGTGTAGAAGACGAAACTGAAGAGCATATAATTTGAAGATTTCCAAGCTCAGACCCAGTTACTCTGGTCTGAGCCAGAAATCTTCTATTCAACAGACAGACAGCCCCAGATGACTCTGCAACCACATTTGATGTGTGAATGACACATAAAGAAACAGTTTGAGAAATTCCCGTGTGGGGCAGCTTTTGGGAAGAGGTAGGCTTTGAACTGGGTCTTAAAATCTAGGTAAAACCATGGATGGGCAAAGGAGATGGGAGAGAGTATTTTTCAAGAGGGAGCAAGTTATGAGCAGAGCTCAGAAGACAAGAATGGATCATATTTGCAGAATTAACCATGTTAATATACATAGTAATTCAAGTTTATTGGTTTTGCTGGACTTTAATAAGGTAAGTATTTTCTCATTTCCATGACCTTTTTCTGGCAAAGAAACTTAATTAACAAACCTTTCATTTCTTGAAGGTCTTCTCTCCAACAACCCCACATCAGTTTTGCTGAGCACCACACCATGGTGTGTTTGGATATTGATATTCTATCTAAATTATGCAGACAGTGAATTTCTGAAAGTCAGGCGGGGATGAGTAGTCTCTTGATCCGTGGTGAGGGGACACAGAAAGCTCCAGGAAGTTAAAACATCCCAGGATGTGCAATTTGGGATAGATTCCACTGAGAGCCTGGAGCGAAGGTGTCAAGCTCGGCCATGAGTTAAAAACATATGCCCCCACCCTCCTGAAGTTTGTTATGTTTTGTGTTGTTTTATTCAGAGAGGGAATCTCCTGTACAATGTTAAAAATTAGTAGCCATAATGTAAGAAAATGGAATTGCAAAAAAATGGGATTTCCTATTTCTCTTGAAAAGTTGGAAGCTTGGTATTTCACGTCGGGGTACTGTTGTCTGCAAGTAGCAAGTAAAACCTTACGTAGACTGGCTTAAACTTTAAGACTTTGTTATCTTATATAAAACAAGCTCCAGAGGCTGGCCAGATGTGGTGTTCCAGGGATCTGGTCCAGATGGCCCCAGCTCTGTGTGGCAAGATGGCAACAGCAGTTTCTGGCATTATAGTAAGACACAACTCTGTCCAGAGGAAGAAAGATGATCTCTTCTTATTTCTTTGGAACTCCAAGCATTGAACTGGCCTTCCTTTATGTCTCCTTGGCTAGAACTTGGTCACACATGAGCTCCTATGCTAATTACTGACAAGGTAAACAGAATTCTCTCACCTGGCTTAGACCAATGTTCTAGACCTGGAGAACTCAATGGGAGAAGGGGTCATCTTGGGGGAGAGGGTTACATACACAAAGAAGGAGAGGATGGGAATTGCAAGGCAGTCAACAGTATCCATTTCAACTTGACATTGTAGGTTTCATACTTTCTCTTGGCAGAAGTTGGCTAGAGCTGGTGTAAGTTGTTCCCTTTAGAGGGCTCATGGAGTCTTCAATTTGTCATATTATTATTATTTTTTAAAGATATATTTATTTGAGAGGGAGAATAAGCAGGGGGAGAGGGAGAGGTAGAGAGAAATTCCTTGTACAGACTCTGTGTTGAGCATGGAGCCCAACATGGGGCTCGATCCCACAACCCTGAGATCATGACCTGAGCTGAAATCAAGAGTTGGCTGCTTAAACACCCAGGCAACCCCCCTTATTATTTTATATCCTAACTGCCTCCAGAGTTATTTTACCTGCTTAGCTCCTACAGGCAATCGGATTTGGGATCCTATATGTAAACACTTCAAGTATGCCATACTTTTGTTAAGTGGTATTGTTCATTGACATCATTCGGCTTAGATAATCAATTAGAGGGATCGCTTAATTGCTCCGCTCCTCCTCTGCCCACTAGATATTGCTTGTCAACCTTCCAAAGGACTTATATCTTCTTTCCTCTTGTGGCCAACTTCCCCGCTCATATCCTACTTTTGATGATGCACCGATTCTGTGGGCCACTGGGAAACCCCCAGCAGAAGTCCTTGGTCCCATTCATGCTGCTGTAAAAAAGTCCTCAAGAATTTGAGTCTTCAAAAAGCTGCCTCCATAATGAACTAGACTTAGTGAAGAGAGAAAACATACAGTGTCAATCTTGGCTAGTGACAGGGTGCAATTAACCCAGGATCAAATTGCAGCAAGATGGATGGGGCCAGATGGTCTTGTTATCCTAACAAAGGGATTATACAGGCAGTGCCCTTCAAAAGGGAGACATTTTTCCTACATAGAACTCTAGAATGAAAAGAGACAAGGGTGAACTCTTCACAATTTCCAAACAGATATTATAGAGTAGGGAAACTAGTAAATGATGTTTTAAATCATCATTCCATTCCTTAATTGGTGACTGGTAAGGCATACGTACACTGTCAGTTTTGATCGTTCTTGAAGCTGTAGCTCCTAGAAAATTCTAAAAGAATCTTAGCCATGAAAAACCCATGAGGGAAATCAGATATCTTAGATACAGTGGGGCAAGTAAGGCAAAGAAAGTGCACGGAATTGATTTCATTCTTTCAACAAAAACAATTAAAGTTCTTGAACACGTGCTTTTGAGTATCAGGGATATAGTAGCGAGTGATTTGGATAATGTCTTTGCTCTCTTTAAATGGTAGCTGGAAGAGGGTTAATAAAGTAAACAACACAGGGAAAAGATGATTTCAGAGTGATGGATGGTCAGAAGAAACTGAGTAGTCTCGTGTTGCACAGTCACAGTTGGAGAATGGAAATAGGTAGTTCTGTACTGGTAAATGTTCAGTAGGTGGTTCTCTGGGAGGCAAAAGCCCCGATTTGAGTGTTGGCCAATTTCTTTGGTGTAAATACTTCCACCATGGTCAATTTCAACTAGCCATGGGAAGGAAGATCCAGGGGAAGAGCTCCCCAGGCAGAGTGGGTATGTTGCAGGTGCAAAGGTCCTGAAGTGGACACAAACTTAACATGTCCTCCAGGGGAAGAGAGGATGCCACAGGGATAGGGTTTAGAAACTGAAAACATTGGCAGATTAGAGTGCCAGGCGGGATCTAAATCATGTAGGACTTAGGGACCATTTAAATACATTTAGGTTCTGTTCTAAATGTCATGAGACATCCTCTGAGGCTTGAGCAGGCGATCAACCCTATCTATTTAGTAAGAGTCTATATCAAAGTGTCATGGAAGGAATTCAGTAAATGGTTTTCCTAAAGCAGAAGGAGATGGAGAAAGAGAAATCATATACTTTCACTTTACAGCTTAAGTCTTGACTTACCTCTGTTTGCTCAAAGAAAATGCTGTATGTGAATCAGTTAGCACAGTCTGGCACACAGTAAGCCCTGGAGGAATGCTGGTTCTTGTGGGTGATGCACAGGGGTTTTTGAACGTGGGGCTCAGGAGAGGTCACGGGCACTGGATGGATCAGAGAGCAGTGGTATCGTAGACGAGGGGCTGGCATTAGAGGTCGAACTTAAACACGGTGCTGAAGATTGGTTCAAACCAGTCACTGTCTCCAGCTTCGGAACTTAGTTCAGGTTAGATAGATATCAGCTTGACACTTACCCCTCAGGGATGAGAGCTGGCCAGATTATCAGCCATGTTGAGGTCTTAAACTGTAGTGCATTTATTCGTTTCCTTTGATCAGGGACTCTTGTTCGGCCGCCAAAGTGGACTCCATCTGGCACCTTCACACAGGACATCTTAAGTGCAAGGGAATGAAAAGAAGAAGATTCCTTGTGGGTTTTCCCTTTGTGCTATTGTTGATTTCTTTCCCTCCTTTCTTTGTTACCCAGTAAGCAGGGATTTTTCACAAGAGGAATGTAGAAATATTTTTATTTGTGTTGGCAGAAACAAGAACATTGATGGTATTAGTAGGTAGGATTTATTGAGTGCTTGCTGCATGTTTATGCGGTGTGCAAATGCTTTATGTACGCAGTTAAACTGTGTAGCAGCCCTAAGAGGTGGGGAGATGCAGTTACCTTTATTTTACAGATGAAGAAACAGAGGCTCAGACAGGTTGAATAGTTGCCCAGCTGAGTCCCCATGGCTAGGTGGTGGCGGAGCTGGGGTTCACCCTGGTTTCTGCAGACCCTCCCCAGCCTCTGACCCTGACCCTAAAATCTATTATGGAAAACACACACCTTTTTAGACTCTGGTCCTGTGTCTTCTGAATTTTGTTCTTTGTGTTGCCTCTTTTTTGGGTGCTGTTTCTATGTTCAAGGTCCTCGTGGTTTTCATGACGCCTTCCAATGGGATGTCTACACCTGCAGTCTGTCCTTTTCAGTGCTATCGAATGAATAGCTCTAACTTGAACTCTTTACGGAGCAGCTATGGCTTATTGAATGAGGAGCAGCCCTTTCTTTCCGCTTCAGCGCAACAAAGGACTGAGCACTGGCACATTTTTTCCCCCCAGTGGAGGGCTGCCTCCTTTCTGTGTCCTCATCTTGGTTGTGTCCTCTGTGCTACTCCCTTCTCCCAGCAATGATGTTAGAGTTTGTGTTTCTGGAAGGTAGGGACTTGGCTGGACATCTGTCTCTGCGTAAGCCATATGAGTTTACATCTTGACTGTACACAGTGTCATGAGCCTCTGTTTTTCAAAATCCAATCCAATCCGTTTGTTCTAAGGCCATGCCCCAGAGTCGGTGAGCACCTCTCCATAGGGACTGTCCAGTCCAGTCCGGTGATTCCTGGTTGCTCAACCTGTCCTGGTGTCCGTTGGCCCATCTGTCAATGAGAGCACAGTGCAGTGTAACTTACAAGGCCCTGGAAAATCCCTTACACATTTAATACAGTTCTGAGCACAGAGTGAACGTTAGGATGTAGCAAGCAAGGGATAGAATGGGCTTTTCATAGGACGGGCTCAATTAACGTCAGCTGTCACCTTTCCTACCACCATCCTCATCATCACATCTGGCCTTACACAGCATACTGCTTGAACGTTGCAATGACTAATCCCTATTGGTTAGCTGGTGCAATTAATTGGAAAGACACCAGAAAAAGACTGGGGGAGGGGGCGGTTCTTAAAGATAGTACTTGGCCAGAAGTTTTATGTATGTTCAGTTCTTCTCTAAAATCCATTTAGTAATAGTTGATTCCCATGGTTTTGCACTTAATGATATCTAAATGTATTAAATATATGCCTCATAGAGCTGTCTGAGTGATATAGGATTTTGATCAACCTTACTTGTGCCGGAAATGAATTGATTCAGTTTAAATATTTTGTCTAAAAGTTATTTGGCCTGGAAAATACCAATCTAATTCCCTTACAAGTAAGAAAATTATAAAGAGAGAGATCTAATCAGTGTGTAGAATATAGCCTTAGAAAATGTGTATCAGCATACCTTAACGAAAGTAGAATAAATCTTGGGACTTTAATATCTCTGTTTCTTGGACCTAAATAGGCCCCTTTGGAAAACTATTTTATTGTTTCTCATTAAATTAGAATTGTGCTGAGGTGCCACTATCTACCGTTTCCTATTATTATTAATGTAAAAAAAATCACTGCATATTCAGCATTTCCCCAGTTAAAGCCAACAGAACATCTCCTCCACACTTAAGCTTAACTTGGCCCATTTTTAAACAAAGTTCCTTTTTTTTTTGTTTTGTTTTGTTTACATCTGCATTAAAAGGTAGCAATCCTTTCTAGTGACAATTAAGTAAATTTCATGTACGGGTTTCTCCCCCGCTCCATTAAATGAGCAGGTCTGGCAGAAGCCTGGAAGGTGTTCCAGAGGAGGCAGGCGGTGTCTCGGTAACCTTAGGACGAGGCAGTGATCTCTGGCAAAGAGGATGTAGGAAGCTTCATTTTTCCAAATGTGGCTGGTTTGATAGTGCATTAGAGAGAACACTCTGAAACTTTGGATCCATCAATGAAATGGAAGGTGTTTTAGTTGGTTTGGGCAGATGTAACAGAAAACCACGAACTAGGTGACCTTTATCAATTTACTTGTCACAGTTCTGGAGGCCAGGAGTCCAAGGTCAAGGTGCTGGCAGATTTGGTTCTGGCGAGGGCCTGATTTCCGATCGGCAGATGGTCATCTTCTCAGCGCATCCTCACTTGGCAGGGAGCAGAGAGCAGAGTTAGCTCTCGAGCTTTTCTCCTAAGGGCATTCATCCTATTCCTGGGGACACAGTGCTCCTGACCTAATTACCTCCCAAAGGTTCCACCTCTGGATACTGTCCCACTGGGCGTTAGAATTCAACATAGGAATTTTGAGGGGACGCAGACCTTCAGTCTGTCATAGAAGGCTTAATGTGGGTGGATACTGAGTTTCTAGACTAGTCTTGAGGTTCACAATATTTCTCAAAAATGCTGCACTGTTGTGTCTTATCTGTTCATGAAACAGATGATTAGTGACAAGAGAGGCCACGCTGGTGACCCACTGGGCTCAGCTGGCCCAACTGTGTGATATTTGGGCCTAGGACTATATTTTATTTGGCAGCCATCCTTGGAGACTCATTTAGACCAGGCATCCCTTTCTAGTCCCCTTTCATATTTCCAGCAGCTTCTTGGCCCCCCTAAGTTTTCAGTTTCTATGTAAATAGCAATGACCATTAGGATAGTTCCAGATACTATGATAGGACATAGCTTCCAAGATACCAAAGGCACGAAAAATGGACAGTTCCTTTATGCCACTCCTAAGTGTCACAGCCCTCCTAAGACCGCCAAACCCTTCCATGACACCGTGTCCTCCGGCCCTTACTACGTGGTTTACTGCTTTCAGCGTGACTCACTGCATGCAAGTCACGTGGGCCCCCTTGCCACTGAAGCCTGTGCTACTCCCTCACCTCTTTCTGGCTTTTGCTCAAAGGCCACCTTGTCAGGGTAACTTTCCCTGGCTCTCCTTGTTAAATTTGCAAGAACTTTCTGCCTTCTAGCACTCACTAATGCTGTTCCTAGCCTTTTTCTTTCTTTTTCTCTTTTCTTTTTTTTTTAAGATTATTTATTTATTTATTTGACAGAGAGAGAGAGAGAGTGAGAGCAGGAACAGAAGTGGGGGGAGTGGGGGAGGGAGAAGCAGGCTTTTTGCTGAGCAGGGAGCCTGATGTAGGGCTTGATCCCAGGACCCTGGAATCATGACCTGAGCCGAAGGCAGATGCTTAACGACTGAGTGACCCAGGCGCCCCATCTAGCTTTATTTTTCTACCAAAATCTTTATCATTCCCTGACATGCTGGATACCTTACTTGTTAAATACGCTTACGATTCACTCATTATATGTCTCTTCCAAGGTAGACTGTAAGCTTCAAGAAGGCACTAACTTTGTCTCACCACTGTCTTCCCAGCCCCTACAACAGGGCAGGCACCTGATAAACAAGTTCAACGCTGAGCATAGGAACGTGATCGATGCTAAAAGAGGCCCAGGATGTTATGGGAGCTGCAAGTAATTCAGGGAGACTGCGTCGTGGAATTTGAGGTTAGGATCGGGAGAGGTGAGGGTTGGGTCGTAATGCTCGTGGACTAGGATGGAGCTAGAAGAGGGCGCCACGGAAAGAGGAGCGACCGGAAGACAGCAGAGGGACAAGACTGCCAGGAATGCTTTGTGTTGCCAATCAAAATAGTATATGTAGCTATTAATTTCCACGAATCTGAGAACAGGACCTTTTCAAACATTAAAAAAATGCTAATGAATCTGTTTGGATGGAATTTTACCAAAAGCCTATGCATGCAGTTGACCCTGTATTTCCCACAAGATACTGGCTTGATTTCAAGCAACTTCATGCCTCAGACAGCTGATTAGAGAAGAAGGTAGGATAATGAGGTAGGTCCAGCGCACGTACAATAAGGTCATCCAGATTGGATTCAGATTCCAGCTCCGCTCCTTGCCAGCCATGTGTCCTTAGGAAAATTACTTAACCTCTCTGACTCTTTATCCTCCTCTGCAAAATGGGATTAAAGATGCCAGTTCAAGGTGTTGTGAGCATTAAATAAAAAAAAAGTAAACATGTCGCATGCCTCCCATAGTAGTAGGTAATAAATATATGGAAGCCGCATTTATGAGAGCTATCTTGTGCTTTATTAATGATTATGCAAATTAATGCATTTTATTTTTAAGAATGCTAAAGGTCGACTTACTTTTTGCAAGGAGAATTTAGCTGAAAATGTAATATTGTGGCTTTCCCTTTTTTAATTTTTTTGCTTCCTAAGCATGCTGCTGAATAAAATATAAAATATATATATGATATAAACAATACTATATAAGTACTTGCATTTTGCTTATTAGCTTCTCATAGGACTATATTTTATTGCATGAGGGGTCAATATGGCAATGGGCGATGTAGAAGATACGGGCCATTTCTAGTTCTGCGTCTTGCATACTTCCCTAATATGGGTGTAAGTTGCCGCTTTGGGGGAAGCGTATCCCTGAGTTGTAGATCAATGCCATAAATGTCTCCCTCTTTTGAGGAGTCAGGTAGACTCTGCTTTGAGACCATGGGAAGGGTACCTCATCATTTTTTGAGTCCTATGAGTGCTATGGATTACACTTTATTTAATATATACAGCATGTAAATAAGTTTTAGAGGCATAAAAACTTCAAAACTAAACGAAAAGGAAAATTTAATAACCGGCCGATTTTTAGATTGTGCACTAAATAATCTGCTTTTCATCCTAAGAAAGGGGAGGAGGAAGGCAGAGTTTAATAGACATATATAACAAATTAAAATCCAGTATCTAGGGGGTGTAAATCACATTCCGTGAACCAAACAATGTGGTTTTCATCAGATCTCCTCCAGTCGCTCTGCCTGGGAGCCCGAGCATAACTCACCCAACTGTAAAACAGGAAGATACTCCCGACAAAGGGCAGAAGACAGCCCAGGGCTCACGGCTCTTTGCCAAATTCTGCCCAGCCGTGCTATGTATATAATAACATGTCTGTCAAACGATGTGTTTAGAACTATCCTTCCAGGGCTGGGGTTAAAGAAGAGAATGTGAAAGTAAATAAGAGATTTGTACAATCATGCTGATCTTAGGGTTGAAGAAATGGAAAGGATACCAAACATACAGAGCAGAGTTTCGAATGGGGGGACCCAGTCAAAACGACCGCTAGGGGATTCCCCGGCAATGTCTGGAGATGCTTGTGGTTGTCCCAGTGGGGCAGGTGCTGTTGGCGTCTGGGGGAAGGAGGCCAGGGAATGCCGCCAGGCATCCTACAACACACACAAGCATCCTCCCATACACATGGTCTGCCTGCCCCAGCAGGGAACGACCCAGCCCCCGATGTCGATGGGTGCCGAGATTGAGAAATCTTGTGGGGAGGTTGCATCTCGAACTGTTGGGTAAGTTTGAGACTTTACTCACAGGACTTCATCATCTGAAGTCCTTGGGATTACCACAGGTGTTTCTGTGGGGAGCCCTGAGCTCTGCTGTGACTGTGAGGGTTCATTTCTAGCCTTGCCTTCCTCAGGAATGACCTCAACACGTCATATCCTCATCTGTTCTAGGTTCTTGCGTTGTGTTTGGTGAGAGGCCAGTGGCCCAGACCTCTGAGCAGCTGGTTCTGATTTGGTCCACAAAAGGGTGTCAGTGTGAGGGGATCTCCGGTCCTTTTTCCTCATGTGGATTAGACTGTCCATCCTTGCAAAGATGGCCTGTGAAATGGCCGTGGTTAAACACAGCATGAGCCACACAGCTCTCCTTTCTTCCCTACGAGTGTCTCATTCTTCTAGAAGTTCGAGGAGCAGAAGTGGAGAAGCAGGGAAGATTTTCATCGCCTCTGTCTGTGTTTCACCCGGGGTTGTGGTTGAATAGAAGACTTCAGTCTCCAGGGCTGTCAATCCGTCCCTTTTAAATAGCATCAAATTTGTTTTAAAAAATTCATGCTGTGGGTTTTGAGGTCATCATTGTAGCTCGAGAGAAGTTTGTTAAAGATTGCATTAGATGGATGCTTTTTAATGGACAGTCTCTGTTTGGGCATCTGTACTTCGTAATCGTCTATTTGGGGAAGAAAAAACCAATATGCGAGCTAGAGGTTTTTCAGCAACTCTCACTAAACTATTGCTGTCTTTGTCCAAATGTCTGAAAATTTTATGGGGGGGGGGGGAGAATTTTGTCCTTATTATGCTCCACAGAATAATTTGTTAAATTGTGTTTTAAATCAGCATTTCCTCAAATTGAAGAACAACTCATGCTAAAGTGTATCATGGATTTATTACACATGCAATTTGCATAAAAGTTAAAAAAATGTCAGTACATCAGTGGTATCAGGGTGCCGCCTAGAAAGATTGCACGAAACCGATGGGGAAGATGAATATTGTTGGTGTTCAGACCTTCTGTTATCTAATTATAAAAAAGCATAGCTTCGCCACCCGATTGAGTGGGCTCATCATCAAATCATAACCATTTGGAATAAAATGGAAGCTTAATGTCGAACTGCTGATACAGCGATTTTAATGAAAGCTCTTTTGTATTTTGAAAGGAAAGTTCTAAATTTCAGTTTTCAGTGATTTCCAGACTGTGCTCTGGATGCAAGTGGTGGGTCTGGGTGCTGGCGGGACTCAGGATGCCAGGGACGGCTGAGTGGTTGGGTGCTCAGGCCAGCCTTGACCACCAGCCCTTCACCCCAGGCTTCATCTGAAACAGCTGTGGGTCATCTGTTTTATTGATTGGATTTCTATGTTTTTTTGTGTGTGTTAAGATTGGAATCTATGGCTAAAAATATTTGAGAACTTGTTGCATTAATTGTTGTTAAAGGTTCCCAGGTGAAAGAGCTGTTTTTAAAATGTATGTAAGATAATGTAAATGATTCATATTTAAGAGAAAAAGAAAAGATTTTGAGCTCCTGGATGAAAGAAGAAAGGCAGTATGCGCTGTCCTCTTTTACCTGGTGGGCTGCTGAATTTCAGTAGCTGTTAATTGGGGCATATACACAGTTTGTAATTCCCTTTCTATCCTTCCCTTCCTCAGTCTTTCCTTCCTTCTCTTCTCCCTTTCTTTTCTTCCCTCCCCTCCCTTTCCCTCCCCTCCCCTTCCTCTCCCCTCCCCTTCCCTTCCCTTCCCCGCCTCCCTTCCCCTTCCCTTCCCTTCATCTTCCCTTCCCCTTCCCTTTCCCTCCTTCTCCCCTTCCCCTTCCCTTTCCCTCCTTCTCCTTCTGTCCCTCCAGGACATATTTACTGAGTGGCAAATTTTAAAAAGAGAAACAAATACAAAAACAAGATAATTTCAAACAATGATACATGCTGAGGAGGAATTTCACGGAATGATCTGATAGTTCCCGGGCAGAAGATGGTAGAGTCTATTTTGAAAGGTTACTTTATTTTGAACAAAAAAGTCTGGTGCAAGCCCCTGAAAGTGTGCCCCATAATATGAGAGGCTCTCTTCCATGGCATTGGAATCCTGACTTCGCTGTTTCTTAGCTGTCTGCCTTTGGGCAGTTTATTGACTTAGGTTAAGAGAAGAAGAACAGTCTAGGCAGAAGAAATCTATGTGTGGAGTATGGAGGTGGGAAAGATCTTGGCCCACTAAAGGGATGGAAGAAAGTCTAGTGTGTTGGGACTTAGTGCGTGAGGATGTAGAAAACAAGACAATGAAACAGAGAAGACACCACGCAGGCCCTTGTGCTCCATGGGAAAAATCTCAAAGCTTTAAACCAAAGGAGTGATAGGACAAAATTTGAGTGTTCAAAATTTATATGAAGAATGACCTAGAAGGGGGCAGGAGTAGGAGAACAATTCTTTTTTTTTTAAACCTGGGTTGAGTGTTTCTTATTTATTTGTTCTTCAGGGAAAATCCCTCCAGAACCAAGACTTCAGTTTCAATGTTACAAATATTTGCTTTTTTCTTTGATACCTGCGAAGTACCTAGATATTACAAATATTTGTTTTTTTATCATAAAACCTGTGAAGCCTTTGCTGAGTCCTGCATGACTTGTTGAAAGAGATCACCAAAACTTAAAGTCAGGTAGACACACAGATCCCACTGAAGTGACTTCTCTAAAGAAAGAAATGAATGGGCTCTTTAAAAGGTAGTTGGAATACCCAGACCTTTTTAGCATAAGATCGCTATCACATTTTTTTAAACCTTTTTATTTAGAAAAAGCCTGACTTAAAATATTACAAAAATAGCACACAGATTTCCCAGGGTACACCTTTACCCAGATTCTCCAACTGCTAGCATCTTACATAAACATAGTCTAATATCCTAAACCAAAAATTAAAATGGATTTAGTCCTAACCTACAGGTCTTATTTGAAATTCCAAACTGTCTTACTCATGCCCCTTTTCTGGTTCAGGATCTAATCCAAGATCCCACATTGCATTTAGTTGTTCTGTCTCCTTGATTCTTCTGATTTGGGTCTTTGTAGAATGCCCCTCAATTTGGGTTTCTCTGAGGATTTCTCTTGATCAGACAGTGTTGAGCAGCACCAGGGAGGATCCCACTGGGCTGGAGCTGTGTCTTGTCTCAGGGCCTCACTTCTGGAGGTTCATGACGCCAACATGTCTTACGAGCAGAGACATTCCCTTTGATCCGTCAGCTAAAGTGGTGTCTGCCAGGTTTCTCCCCCATAAGGTCGCTATTTGTCTGTTCATAGTTAACAAGCATCTCATAGGGAAGTATTCTGAAACTTTAGAAGTATTCTGTATTAGCGTCCTACTCCTGCTATAACAAATGACCACAAATGCAGCGACTTCAAACAACACAAATTCATACAATGCTGTACTTTAAGGCAGCGTCTGAAATGGGTGTCTCTGGGCTAAAACCAGGATGTTGGTTGGCCAGTGCTTCTTTCTGGAAGTTCTAGGGGAATGTGTTTCTCTTGCCTTTTCTAGTTTCTAGACACTGCCACATATCCTTGGCTTGTGGCTCCCATTTTCAAAGTCAGCGATGGCTAGTCAAGTTTTTCTCCCACTTTATCACACTGACACTAACGGTTCTCTCTCCCTCATTCCACTTTAGGGAACCTTGTGATTACACTGGCTTCTGCCCTGTAATCTGGGGTCATCTCCCTATTTTAAGGTCAGCTGTTTAGCGACTTAGTTCCATCTGTAATTTAAATCACCCTTGCTAAGTAACATAACATATTCACAGATTCCAGGGATTAAGGCATAGATAGCTTTGGGATCAATTTTTTTGCTTCCCACAATTCCATTCTTCATCAAAATTTCAGTTTATGATTCTATTTTTTATCATTATGGGCTCATAGGTTTTCTATTTTATTCAACAGATCTCAGTCTGTTAATACTATTATTTTGATGCTCTGATTACTTGAGATTGGTTATATGGGAGTATGTTAAGGTTAGCTCCTTTCGATATATTCCCATCATTATTTTGGTACCATGAGATGTTCTGGGATCATCTTTTATTTTGCCTGCCGTAGCTCTAGAATCAGCCATTTCTCCAAGGGTTCATGGTTTCTTTTATCAGAGAACGTCATTTAGAAACCAAGATTGGGCATTTGGTGCACTCATTGCTACTGAGTCATCTTTGTCTCTTGGTCCTCTCCATGGGCAGGGTTAGGAGATGTATGCATACTTCTCTTTTCTTCTTAGCCCTTAAAGATTGTAAATAGAATCATTTCTTGTTTGAAATTGTTATTTCATCCATTTAGCTCTGAATTTTAAGAAGCAGGGAATTGGTCACTCTACAGTAAAATCTGAATTTAATCTGTAAGGTGAAAGTTGCTTATAGTAAAATCTAACTTGTTTCCAGTGACACCTGAGAATTCCTGAAATCTCCCATAGATTTCCGTCCTTTATCAACCCTAAATAAGTCCAGCACAGTAAGTTTTACCTCTGGCAATGAAAACAATTGCTGTGTCATTATTTGAATGACAGATAGGCATCTTTATTCAATGAAATAGAGGATTGCTCATACCAAGAGCAAAACAGAGACCCTTTCTCTCCAAATATACAGCAAATTCCGATCATTCATCTCACACCTCTGGGGACATATGGTTATTTGGTATCATATTAGTGGAATATTCCAAACTATTTAAATTGTGCTCAATTGCCCTCTGTCTTTTTTTTTTTTTCTGAGCACCTACATGGATTTAAGGAAATTAAAAGCATTCAAGAAGCTATTTTAATACGTATCCGTGGTCCTAGGCCCTGTAGACACTAAGGAAATACGTGCCTGATGAGTAAATAACAGTATGAGTGTTTTTTGTCCTTTGGAAACGTGGAGCCTTGTCTGTTCTTTCCTTAATGATAAATTTTACTTCTCTCCTTGTATTACCTCTTCTCATTTTATCTGAGCTCTGTGTTTTCTTTTTCTAAATAAAAATGGCATCAATATTGGGGCCTGAAGAGCATGAATAATTCACACATGTCTGTATTTGGTGCACTATTTCAAAAGAGGTATCATGGGCCTGGGAGCTTCATTGGAACTTTGAAAAGGAGTGGGGTTAAGTGTTAGTCAAACCCCAAAGCCCCAAGAGGACTGTTTGGGAAGACACGATCCAAACTCTATTTGAGGACCAAAGCTTATTTACTGCCAGATCTACAACTTGCTTCCTTCCAGAACTGTCCTTTTCATTGACGTGGTGGAGGAAATTTCTGCAGACATTTTTCTTAATTGACCAATCCTGGAAATACCAATTCCGTGAATACTTCTCTTGGGTTTACGCGACTGGGAGATCACAGACCTCAGGAAAGTTCCACATGCTACATGAAGTGGAGCCTGGGCACGATTTCTCTTCTAAAGGAACATTACAATTCTAGGCAGACTGTTCTGTTATGTTGATTAGGTTTTATTATCTCCATTTCTCACCTAGTTCATATGACAGTTTTGTGCTCTGCTACAACAGGAAGAGAAGCAGATGGCAACCTAGAAATTGGAAAAAACAAGGAAGGTGGCTTCTGGGCAGAAATTGAAGATGACTAGGAGAGCTACTCATCTATTGTCTTAATCAATTCTGCTTTGCTACTGGTCAGAGGTTCAGAACTCCTTTAGAAGGACTGCCTCATCACTAAACATCTCTCTGCCAGTGTGGAAAAGCAAATTGAGATGTATCATCCAAGAAAGGTTCCTATTCCTATTTTAGTTTGCTTGATTTTGTCCCTAATCCTGTCCCTATCTTATTGTTTGCCAGTTGAAAACAGAAAATAAGATGTTAAAGTCCTGTTTTATTTCACTCTCTTGTCTTGTACTCGATCAGTATGAACCGCTCTCAGAAGACAGTAGAGGGTAGTGGTTGACATGGTACGTGTGTTCTCACACAGCTTTAGGACCCCTTCGCAATCTGTCCATGATTGTGTCTAAATATTCACACGACATACTTAGCTGTTTAGTCTACTTTCCTTGTCATACAATAGGTGTAATAAAACAGTGAAGTCACAGCTTACCCAGAGTTCAGATTTTAAATGAACTTGTTTGAGAACTCTGATCACCCATGAAAAAGACTACTCTTGATTTTTTGTACATACATACAATTATACACAATTATGCAGCCTAGGTATTTGTAAATATATAATGCGTACAATAAAGTACTCTATAAAATAGCACATATGCAAAATACAATCTTATAGTATATTAGATATGCCATCAGATGGCTATTTATATTTCTTGCTTTTTTTTTTTTTTTTTGCCCCGTTCACATATGGTGCAACTCCATTTTTTCTATCTCCTGGAGTTGTGAGGAATAAAAGGAATTATGTATGATTGGCAAATTACTAATCCTGTATAAATGATAGAGGAGATGATAGTAAAGATGAAGACGAAGAGGAAGACGGAGAAGAAGAAGGTGATTTGAAGACTTTAACCATCATCAGTTTTCTCAGACTAATGTTGATTATTGTAGGATTCTCCACATGGACAAAGACGGGGAGAGTTTCAAGTGTAAGACATCCTTTCCATCAGTCAACAGAATTAATGTGTGTACAGACTCTAATAGTATACAGAAAACTGCAACTCCAACTTCAATTTCATTCTACTTGATGGCTCGCAAGCCCAATGCACGCTCCTCTGAACCACGTGACATAGATCGGGTTACACCTTCCGTGTACAGACCAAAGTAATTCGGTCTCTTTTGATGTGAAAGATCAGGTAGAACAACATTATCTTGTGGTTATAAGACATCAAACTACAGTGAACTTTAGTTCCCTAAATGAATCTTTAAATATTTAATATCATGTTAAAAAATGTACAAATGCAAGAGCAGAGAACCGGTTGGAAGCTGGGAGGAGAGAACATCAGAGATAAAGGACGAACAATGGGCTCTTTGTAGAATGTTGCACTAGGTCTCCCTTTGCTGAGAAAGCAAATCACGTGGTTGCTTATTTGGGCCATATCTTCAGATAATAAACATTATTCTGCAGCAAAAAAAAAAAAAAAACCGCATTGTTATAGTCAGATGAGTTTTTTTTTTTTTAAGAGTTCATCTAGCCTTTTGAAATTCCATGTTTAAATATAACTTTTTATTATGGAAATTATCAAACATGTATTAAGTAAGGAGAAGAGTATAATGATCTCCTTTGTACCTCATCAACCAGCTTCAACAATTATTGACATTTTGCCACTTTTATTTCATCTTTGCCTCACTAATCCCCACTCCCATCTGCCTTTATTTTCTGGTGTATTTTAAAGCAAATACCAGTCATGTATATTTTCATTGTAAATTATTATATATATATGTATGCATATATACATATATATATATTTATAGAGGAAGACTTTAAAAAATGTAACCACAAATTAGAAATACCACAAAAGATCAGTTATAAGACCCTTTTTAAACAGTAGAGGCATTTAAAACCTTCAGAAAATCTTGCCTTTGGTAAGTAACTATTTCAATGAGTTGTTGCACTGGAAATTCATATCAAGTAGCCCCTTCCACCCTGAGTTTTGCAACATGTTTTGGAGTTGTCGTAATACTGGTGGTATAGATCAGTACTAGCAAGATGTTTCTTTTAAGGACCATTTCTTTTTTTTTTTTTAAGATTTTATTTATTTATTTGACAGAGAGAGAGATCACAAGTAGATAGAGAGGCAGGCAGAGAGAGAGAGAGAGAGAGAGAGGGAAGCAGGCTCCCTGATGAGCAGAGAGCCCAATGTGGGACTCGATACCAGGACCGCGAGATCATGACCTGAGCTGAAGGCAGCGGCTTAACCCACTGAGCCACCCAGGCACCCCTAAAGACCATTTCTTTTGAGGACCATATTTTCAGTTGTGCTGCCCATCTGATCTCTGTTACGACTAATCAAATCTACCACTGTAAGTAAGAGCAGCCAAAGATAATACATAAATGAATGAGCATGACTATGTTCCAATAAAACTTTATTTATAACAAAAGGCAGGGGCTTGGATTTGACCCTTGGGCTGTAGGTTGCTGACCCTGGCTATAGAGAAAGCAATCCAATGCCTATCCAAAGAGGGTCTGCAAACCCTGTGGTCCGTAGTACCTTGGAGACTAGAGTGTGTTGTGGTTGAAGACCAGGCATTAGAAACCAGAACCAGACTTATCTTGAACATTTTGAATATCTTGAATAGGCGACTTTTTGATTCATGGTTTTTCATTTATTAGATGAAAATAGAGGCACCTGTTCTTCTTGTTTAAAGAGGTTGCAGCCAGACTGAATGAGCTCATGAATGTGGGAGCGCTTACGGAGCTCTAGGTGCAGCTCAAATACAAGGACTGATTATCCATTTTATGTTGCAATTCTGGATGGTTCTCTGTCAGTGATTCTCAATTACATTGTTATCCCCTCCCTCCCATTTTTCTGGATGCCAGAGACATAACAATGAAAAGCGAACTTACACTCACTGAGCACTTTTATTTAATTCCAGGGACAGTTGTAACAGGATTTACGTGTGTCCTCCTCTTCGGTTCATCAGGTGTTATGATCCCACTTTTAATGGCAAAGAAACCGAGAGGGACAGGGTTTCAATCACGGTCTAGCGACCCACCCCCAACCGCGGGAGTGAGCGGCAGAGTCCGGCCTTGAACCGTCTGATTCCATAGCCTCTGATCTGTACCTCTAGTGACACTTAGGGTGCGCTGTCACCTTTCTGCTTTTCACAACGTCACCAACTGACCCTTTCATAGTTCAGGTGGGGTTTACCTACCTGCATGAGCTCATTTCATTCTCTCAGTGGAGACGCTAAGTAACTCACCTAAGTCACCACCCTGAACACCCCCTCCTTATCCTCAAAGAACTATGTCATGGCCACTTCCCCTGAGAAACCCCCTTATTCCTCCAAAGGGGGGGCAGGTCCCTGCGTGAAGCATGTTTTCTGTTGCGCCTGTATCTGCTTTGCCATGCCCAGCTCACTTCTGCAGCTAAGAGGGCGTCATGGGGAAAACTGCATGAAAACAGAAATGACCTACCTGTTCCCCACTCTATTGCCTCCCCTGGCCCCTAAGTGTTCAAAAAATATCTATTGAATAAGTGTTTGTTTTTTTTCTAAAAATGATGGAAATGGAAACTGCACGTTCGAGTGAAGTCTGCATCATAAGGATACATGCAGCCCTATAAGTTGAGTTGATTGTGGGAACCTTCTTGCAGGGAGCCTGTTAGGAATTCCAGTGTGGTGAATCTGTGCTAGGGGGTGGGGGTGTGTGTGGTCTCACAGATCTCAGGTCTTCCCCTGACCACTGAGTCACTGGTTAGATGGGAAGGCAGTGGAGGGAGTGAGGGGAGGAATGCTGTGTGCTCCTGCCTGGGGAGGGGGAGGTTGTCCCTCTCCTATCTGAGAAGTGTGTGGGTGAAGGTTGCTGCCTAATACTGCTTATGGAAGGACCACGGGAAAACAATCAGAGAGGAAGGGAAACAGGTGTTGCCAACTGAACCGTCATCAGGCCAGACATGGGACATGTATGTAGGAAGGGCTGCGTGTCAGAGAGGGGACGAGGAGGTCTCTGGTGACCTGGGTCTCTAGCCTAAAGATATTCGAATTCGACATGTTTTTTTAAAAAAATCAATTTGCAGACAAACAGGACACAGGCAAGCTCAGGGATGCCCGTAGAACTCAACTTTGCAATTCCCCAGAAGACGGAGATGGGGAGCCAGTAAAGAAGCACGGAGGGAAGGATGTGGCACAGAAAGGGTTGTCCCTGGGCAGATGGTGGGTCTGAGGGCTTGCTCTTAGCTTCATCATTCTTTACAGGAGTTTAGATACCTTTGTGACTTAGGATAGTCGGAGGCCGTCTTCCACCAACCACGCGGTGTTGTTTGATATCAGGCGCATCACAAAATTTTGGTTTCTGTGCACTTGGCCTGACAAGTTGGGGCTCACCCAGAGACTCACCCGGGTGTGAGACTCACCCAGGGGCTCACCCGGCATCTTCTCCTTCTCGTCACGGCCTATGAATTTGCTAACCCGAGGTGGCTGACTTTGGGCTTAGCGATGCCTGAACAGATATTTGGAGCAATTCCAATGTTCCTGGGTGCTTCTATTCATAGGCTTTCTCCTTCCCCATACTAATTTCTGCTTTGGCTGCCAGGGTACAGAGAGGCCTTGTGCCCCTATTATCTTTAATATGGGTCTTTGCCATTTTTCCTCAGCAGGAGCCAGGCAGGCAATGCCAAGGTGTCCGGGGGCTCTGTGCGAGCACCTGGGTCAATGCGGGGCTGTGCTAGAGTCAGGAAGCGTGCAAGAGTCACTTAATGGACCAGACCCCCGTTTTATGTGCAATCATCTTAAACGTTGCAAGCTCAGCTCTTCGGCGTGCTATGGTCTGTCGGGTAGAGAGAATGTTGATGGAGTTTCCTCCGGGTCTCTCCAAAGGGCCGAAGGGTTAGACCCGTATGAGGCTACGAAGACCAGAGGGCCTTGCGGCAGGACTTCAGTGACAGAACTGGAGAAAATTACCATCTCATTCAGCACTAGCTCTTGAGAATTCATCCCAGGCAGAACATTCATCGAACCAAGTGCTCAGAAGCCTGATCCTGAGCGGATGGGAAACCAAAGGACACTTGGCGATGAAGCCCGGGAACTGGCTTCTCGCTCTGTGGGTGTAGAGATGGTTCAGGGAGGGAACACAAGCCCACTCCTCCTCCTCGGGTAGGAAGAACACGGCTTAGAATCATAAAATACGGCTGGAATGCACCATTTCCCATTTCTGGAAACATGTGCCCCCAGCAGTTAAAAAGCAATGAGGAGGAAGGACGTCTCTTGCTGGGAAGAAAGGAACGCAGAGGCTTCACGCAGCACTTCTCCTGATTACTGACACCCGCACGCTCATAGCAGCCCACAGAGCTCCAGCCACCAACCCCAGCATTTGTCACTGTCACTTCCCAAGTGCTTGGCATTGTTCAGGAAATTGTATGTGTAAAGCAGACCTGCCTGCGTCCAACTTCGACAAGGGAACAGCCGTGCAAGGGTGCTTGAAACTGAAACAGGCTTATATGTCCTATGATGTACCCCAGCAAGAGTCATAAATAATGGTGACAGGGTTTTTTTCCCATCCCGTGGGACAGTCCTTGACTCTGCCTCCTGTCGCCTCTCCCCTCTGCCTCATAGACTAGACCTGCCAGGCTGCGCGATGACAGATGTTACCGGGCAGCAGATGACAGCTGGATAGATTTTTCAGTTGGTGCTGTAGAGGGAATCAGATATGCTGTATAAAGCAATAAAAAAAGCACACTCACAAGGTAGATTAAAAATAGCCAGCACAGCAGTAACCCACTTTGTTGTTTATCAAAAGTTAAATCTTACATGGTAAGTCCTAGTGATGTGTTAATTTTTCAGGCTCCTGTCAGAGTGACGCTGAGGACAGCCACTTAAAAAAAAAAAAAAAAAAAGAGCAGGGATAAAAGCAATTGACCATTTCCGTATTGTGTATATATATATTTTTCGTCTAATGGGACAAAAATATCTTCCTTTCTTCTTTAAATGGTGTCTAAGAAGAGAGATGGGGTCCTGGTGCCGTGCCATATTGCTATGATTTTTTTTTTTCATTCTTCTCGATTTTGAATTTCAGCCTTAACATTGGAGATGTTGTGAGTCTGGAATGATTCAACGCTTGTGCAATTAAATTATTTTCTTTAAACACTGCTCATCTTCCTCCTCATGCTCTACTGATCTAGATTCTGTGTAACAAATGGTCTGGTCTCCCAACCACCTTGAAAATGTCATGTAAGCGTCAACAAAACTCCTTAGTGTATATTTTATAAAGAATTACAGCCTCCTCTGAATTACTCAGACTTTCATCTCGGACAAGCTGGCTTGGCTACCTTGTGTCTCGATGGATGTGTGGAGGTGCTGGACCATGATTCAGTGACCTGCCCCACTCCCTAGTTCACCGACGAGACAGGCTGCGATATACTTAGTCACCGCGTTTCTGTCTTCCCCCTGCGCTCTGCAGGAAGGGGCTGCTGTGTAATTTAAGAGTGCTCAGTATATCAGATCATGACTATTTTCCCCCCTTGATTTTTCTGATGAATCACGTTCGGAAGGCTGTAGCTCTCACCTGGCAGCGTATGGCATGAGGAAGCAAGGTAGCACAAAATGTTTCTTTAAAAAATATGTCATTCGGGCTAGGTCCTGGGCAAAAGGGATAATGTGTGCTATGCCTCTATAATTCAACTCATTTGCTTCTGATCATTCAATACGGGGGCAGTTGCATTTCTAGCAATATCAGGTTGTACATGTGTTATTGGGAGGTGTTTATTATTTTGATTGTTGTAGCATTATCTCTATAGTAGCATTATCTCTATAGAACAATTTCCGTAGTAAAATGTTTATTCTATGGCTCTATCACTCATTTGGTTCATTTTTTTTCCCCCGGCAGATTTGAATTGATGAGATATAAGTGTGGCATGAAAATATAATGAAATGGTCAAAAGGGCAGATTTAGGATCCTGTTGCCTGGTTTCCAATTCCATGTCATTTTCTGACTTCCTGGGTGACCTTAACAAGTTATCTAGCCTCTCTGTGCCTCACTGTCTTTATCTGGAGAATGGGGGGATAATGACCCCAAATAATACAGTTGTTTTGAGGACTGAGTGACATGAATTGTCTTGGTACAATCCCTGACAAGTGGTGTTGAATAAATATTATTTTAGTTATTAATTAATTTAGTTATTTATTTAGTTATTTTAGTTATAATAATTATTGTATAGTGTGGTCATTACTTGGAGTGCGGGGTGGTTTACTCAGGTTACCTGAATGTCTCTACTCCTGGTGTTTTTGGATTTGATGACTGTGTGTTGGACTGTTACTTTAGGAATGGAGCCCTCTCTGAGCTTCAAGGAACCCTAACAATATTCCTTGATTCTGTGTAGTCTTTGATAAACACTCGAGCGTGAGGGAGGATGCTCTATGGATCACTGATAATGCTTTTTGGGTAAATTTCATCTCTTCTTCATTAGGAAAGAGCTTTCAATGAGATACTTTATGTGGACATAGCTAGTCAGATACTGAATTTGTTCATCAGCCTTGTTTTTCTGTTCTTCCCTGCTCACCATCCAGCTATCTTACGTAATGGTACCAAAGATCTCTTGAGTTGTAAGCATAAGACATAGGCAGGGTTTGTTTGTTTGTTTGTTTGTTTTTTTGTTTTTAAAGATTTTATTTATTTATTTGACAGAGATCACAAGCAAGCAGAGAGAGAGGAGAAAGCAGGCTTCCCGCAGAGCAGAGAGCCCGATGTGGGGCTCGATCCCAGGACCCTGGGATCATGACCTGAGCTGAAGGCAGAGGCTTTAACCCACTGAGCCACCCAGGCGTCCCGACATAGGCAGGTTTTAATCTGCTTCTAGAATCACTGAAAAAAATTTTTTCAAACTGTAATTCAGCAAGGAACACAATCATTGTGACCCAGTCTGTGCCCACATACATCACATACATACATTTTATTGAAGCGAATGTTACACGAGACACTACTTAGCATTCCTTCCCACATGGGATACCTTCTGGAATTTTCTACTCCTTTCTGTATCATTTTAAAAAAGGGCTGCTCTAAATCAGGAGTTGGCAAAGTCTTTTCTGTGAAAGGCCAGATAGTAAATATTTTTAGCTTTGAAGGCCAACTCAGAACTATTCGACTCTACTGTGTAGTGTGATGGGAACGTAGGTGACACAATTAAATCAACTGGTCCCGTCCCCAGAAAGCTTTACTTATGGACATTAAAATTTGAATTTCATGTAAATTTTTTGTGTCACAAAAGATACTTCTTTTGATTTTTCTCAACCATTTACAAATATAACAGTCATTGCTGGGTGGGGGGATGGGCAAAATGGGTGAAGTAGAATGGGAGGTAGAGACTTCCAGTCATGGAGTGAATAAGTCACGGGGATGAGAGGTAGAATATGGGCACTTGAGTCCTTGGCAATGTAATCGTGTTATATGGTGATGGATGGCAGCTACATTTGTGGTGTGTTGTGTACCTGAAACTAAGGTAGGTGTCACTGTGTGTCAGTCATGTTTCAATGGAAAAAAAATTAATGTAAAAATTATGAAATATTTTTATGGAAAATTCTCAAATATGAAAATTATTTTCTAGGTTTTCAAAGCATTTTTCCTGAAATAGTCAACATCAGCTAGTAAAATTATAAAGCCCATACAAAAAACTAAGGAGTATTAAACATTTTATTTAACCTTTTGAATGGACATAAATCTTAGTATGTATGTCAATCAAGTTAAAAGTGACAAATATAAAATGTAACAACCATTCTTAGCTTGCAGACCATAGGAAACAGACAGTGGGCTGGTTTTGGTCTCTGGGCCATGGTTTATTGATCCCCTTTCTAGACCACTGAACGGACTTTCTGAACTGTAGTTTGCAAAGCACTCTTCCTGAGCATTTTCCAAAGTGACTTTGGAGACCATAGTTGTTTCGCAGGGATGCAAATAGTTGCTAATGGAAAGCAACCATTGTCCTTCAGGTGGGTTTGTGAGATGTCAGGTGGGTTTCAAAGCGAACAAAAATGTCTGCCTTTTTGTAGAAATTCTGTGACCCTATGGCCTACCTCAAACTCCGTGACTGTGTAAAAGGGGAACAATATGGCTGCCATCTCCAACTGTCTGACTGCTGACTTAGTTTGCACAACATCTCTGGGACTTGAGTGCTGAGTAACATACTTGGAACCATATTTCAAAGCATGAATCTGGGGACTCACCCTCTTTCAGTGGTGGCGAGCATTATGTGTAGGGACGCACAGCACCGGCGAGTGAGAATATTCTTTGGTCTCTCAGTTGAGCACATTTGGGAGCCTGCTGTGTGCACAGTCCTCCATAAGGCACATGGAAGAAGGGACGAACCTAATTCTGTATTCCTGTGGAGTTTGTAGTTGAATTTTAACTTGGTTATAGGCGACATGTCACAATTACAAAATAACACGGTCTCATTCAGAGGCAAGACTTAAATGTTGCTAATATCACAACAGGGAGAGTCATGATAATACCTAAGGCATTTTATCGTTTTCCTGTTGTTTTTGCGTAAGTCGTTTCATTTGATTCTAATGATAGCTTTGTGAGAAGGAGGGACCGTGGATCAAGAGTCCATTTCATAGGCAGGAAAATAGAGCAGCTTCTTGGAGGCTGTACCTTGAGTGAGATGCCGAGCTGAGGAGCCAGGCCTTAGAATTCTTAGAGCGTCCACTAAAAGTAGTGGAAACACTTGAAAAAGGAGGAAAATTTTGAGTTGGTTTTAGAAAGGGCTCATGGCCATCTATTCTCAAGAGAATCTGGAGGGGGTGTTTGTGTATTAGTCCATACTCTGTTGATTTTGGAAAAGGCCACAGGAGTACAAATACAAGTTCAGTGTGAGAGAGAACAAAGCCTTTTAAAAGAACCACCAATCGTTGCTGAATTAAAACCAACCAACCAACCAACCAACCAACCAACCAACCAACACAATAACCATTCAAGTCCTAGCACTGCAAAAGACAATTCCAAGTGAGAATTCTGGAGTTAAAATTCACCTCTCGGGTGCCTAGAGGTGCCCTGAGCTTTGGGTAGCTCAGTGTGTTAAGCCTCTGGCTTCGGCTCAGGTCATGATCTCAGGGTCCTGGGATCGAGCCCCGCATTGGGCTCACTGCTCGGCAGGGACCCTGCTTCCTTCTTTCTCTCTCTGCCTGCCTCTCTGCCTACTTGTGATCTCTCTTTCTCTGTCAGATAAATAAATAAAACCTTTTAAAAAAAATTCACCTCCTAATAACCACCTGGGCACCAGCCTCCTGTTTCACAATGGTAGGAAGGTCCAGTGTAAGAGCGTCCAAATAATGTAAAAACTACCATCAAATCTTTTGACATTATGCTTGAAATTAACCAGCAAATTATGAAACAAGTAGAAATATTGTTCACCTTTGGCCCGTCCCCCAAAGACAAATGAAGCACCGAGTCCCTTTACGATTCTTTCTCCAAGAGAACTTTCATGAAGATAATTTGGTTTCTCTTTAAAAAAATATTTTAGCAGCCATGAAAAATAAAGTTAGCGTAGCTCAAGAGGATGTAAATAAAAGAGGCCCTGTCCATTCAAATTTGGAATTTAAGAGCATGCTATTATTTCAACTCTGTGAACAATGAAAGGAGGAGAGAAATGACCTAAGGTTGTGGCACCGTTTCCAGTTAAGCAAAAAAACAAAAACAACCCTGCTTTGCAAAAGTGTGCTGCGGCTTTAAAACTCCTATCTCCTAGGGACTGGGGATTAGGTGTTCCACACAGCACCTGGAAATCTGTGGTATTAATAGGTATGGTTATTCTCGCCAGCATATGCTTATCTTCCACAATTTTGATAACAGGGCCAGGTAAGTCGCTTGCTTTGTTTTCTGGTGTTTTGCAGCATGAGTCTATGAATTTGAGTTAGGCCTAAGTGCAGCCGATTTAAGCAGCGAATGCTTTGCTTAGAGATGCGTAGGTGATCAGAGACCTTTGTTAGGCAGGTCTCAGCGAGGTCTCCCTGCCTGCTCCATCTAAAGTGACCTCTACCTCTCGGGTAGTCTTTACTACATCTTCCTGTCTTATTTCCTTCATGTTCCTTAGAGGAACCTGATGTCATCTTGTTGATGCATTCTCCCCTGTCCGTGTCCGTATTGTCACTCCCGTGGGAACACAACCGCTGTCTCTGCACACAGGGTCAGCCCACCAGGGCCCGCAGGCCATATCCAGCCTGCTGCTGACTGTTTTTGTGTGGCCCAGAAGCTAAGAATGCTTTTTATATTTTCAAATGGTGGAAAAAAAAATCAAAAGGATAATATCTCGTGACCTGTGAAAATGATGGGAAATTCAGGTTTCAGTGTCCATATGGAAAGCTTTACTGGTGCGCCGCCACGCCCATTCATTTATGGCTTGTCTGCAGCTGCTGCAACGTACAGACGCAGAGGTGAGGAGTTGTCACAGAGACGGGATGGCTGCCCCAGATTTACTGTCTGGAGCGTTGCAGGCAAATTTGTAGACCCCTGCTATATGCCCAGCGCAGCACCCGGTAAACCATAAGCACCCCATAAATGCAGCAGGTGAATTAATAAAGAACAGAGCTTGGTGAAGGTTATTTGAAGATGTCCCTTCCCTGCCACTAAAAAACAAGAAAAAGAAACAGATGAATCAAAATTAAATATTGACTCAGAAAAGCCAAGGGTTGGGGGGGGGGGTTGGACCTGAAAGACAGGGCAGAGTCGGCTTAGAAGCTTTGCTGAACATTTCTTTAAAAGAGATGACAGAAGGACCAATTCAGGAAAGTCATGGCATCTCAGGTTCCAATTTCTGGAAACTGGATACTCTCTGCTTTCTCCCTGTCGAATGCCTCTTCTCTCCTAGCCTTTCCCTCCTGCTTTTTATCTGCCATCTGACTAAAGACTGAACTCTGGTTTTTACTGCCCCCAATTCAGCAAACTTCCCTTCCAAAAAATGTCAGCTCTTAATCCTCTTAATAAAAAGGCCCCTGTAACCGAGAGGAAACATTCAAAATCGTCCGCAGTACAAAAAGACGGTCTGAAAATAACAAGGGGAAGAAATGTACGAAACGCATCTGCACACACAAAGTTGCTAGGGAAACATAGCAGTTCCTTGCAAACTGCCTGCGCCGTCACAGTTACAAAGAATTGAGAACGGCTGACCTTTGTGTTCTCTTTCTCTGCCTGCTTTTTTACCAGGCACAGAAGAGCCCTGTGGCTTGAATGATGCTTTTGATAGGCAGATTTCTGGATTCCGTGCTGTCTGCTGGAGGAGGGGGGTCCCGCTTTACTGCTCTGCTAAGACCTAGAAAATCTTTTGCTTGTCACCTCCAAAACGACCCAGTCGATGCAACTGAAAGGTGCATTTTCACATTGGGATTTGGCTTCTATAGTCCTGAGGCGAGAAATGACATATTTTGTTGCATTATTTAAATATTCCTGCTGAACACCAAATTAAAAATATCCATTAAAGGTTTATTTGATATCTTCCTAATTATTGCCCATTGCGCATTTGACAAATTCTTTACACATTTTAATAATTGCGACTTTCTTTGGAAGTGACACAAAAACAATTACTTTTTCGAAATTCCACTGTGTATATGCTTTTGAAACTACATAGCCATTAAAAACAGTCTGTCGAATTAAAGGTTGGGCAATTAATTAAGTGCAAATTCTGTAAAACCGGACCAAGGAGGAAATTCATCAAACCTATGAAATATGACCTATCTTGTCCAAAAGACAAATATGTTTAAACAAAAGATGAAAATTGATGACAAAATTACGGGTAGCAAAATGCACACAGCGCCAAGATCAGACAGCTGTACTAGGTTTCAGCGGGCTGGGGTCACCCTTACAGGATTCATGACTCATTACCTTCACCGCCTTGTAAAACTTTTCGTAGTTAATCTCCGAAGTCCTTTAACTGGAATAATGAAAGTTCTCAATGAGAGTGTGGAAGGCCGATCTGTTAGCGATTTGCTGGCCTTTACAGGAGCCCAATCAACGTGACTCAGTTTGGGGACGGCAGCCCCAGGGTAGGTCTCCCGAGGACAACTGAGACCCAGGTTGTAGGCGTGGGCACTTCCTTCCGTTTCTGTCCTTTTGGACCTACTGACATCGGTCTGCCTTCCTCGCTCCCTCGTGCCGGTGTTCAGACTCAAAAGCTCCCCCTGCGTGATCATCTAGGAAGGACCCTGCCCACGATACAACTTTGGCTCCTACCCGGAGTGACGGCTGCTGTGTGTGTTCAGAGCGTACGTCGCGGGCCACGAGAAGGCAGCGCCGTGGTTCACGTGGGCCATATCAGTGATGGGCCCTGCCCGTGTGTATTACAAGTTCTGGATGTTACACTCGGGCGTTCAGGTTCAAAAATCCCCACCAGGGCTGGTGCGAAGGGGGAGGAAGAGGGAGGCGGATCTTTGGGCTGTGGGGATTGTTAAGGATACCAGGCGGTTATTTCCATATTAAAGTGTAATGGTCTCATTAAAGTTAAAACCACTGTTAAACTTGATTGAGTAAATTAGTTAATTAACCATAGCATCCAGCGCATTCCTCTGGGGCATACCTCTGTTCCTCCAGACGCAGAAGGAATGCAGGCTCCGCTCAGAGTGCCTTATCCAGGGTAGAGGGCTAACACTCATCGTAGACTGACTTGTGGCAGAATCTGTTAAAAAAAAAAATCAAGAGCTGGAAGGTGAGGGTGTTTCTTGGTGTGAAAGGGATATGAAAATAGCCTCCAATGAACGAATTTTATTTTTATGCTGAAATCTCTCAAGATTTTCTTGATTAAAAAAAACAAAACACCAAACACCTGATCAGCAGTTTGTAAAGTGTTTTAACTGGCAGAATAAATGCCTTTCTTCTTGAATATTTTGCCTTACTTTCCTTCTCTTTGCTTGAATATCCAAAGATTATCTCTGTGGGGTCAGATGGGACTTTTTCTAAAGTTTTTTTTGGGGGGTGCTGTGTTTAAGTAAGGGGCCTGAAAACAGGGTTGCGGTGAGGTTTTGTGGGTGAGTAGCTGGATGAACTTAGGAAAACATCTTGGATTTTCTGTTTCAAGGCTGGTCTTAAAATGCCAGTTTTTATTATGTTGCTTCCTGTGACACAAATGGCCAGAGGAACCATTTGGAAGAAGTTTCTGAAATTTGATGGAAGTCAGCCCAGTTCCTGGTATGTCTTAGTTTCCACAAATATCCAGAAACAATGATAATAATAAAGAACTACCTCCTCGTGTTGTCGTAAGGGTTAATGTGTTAATATGTGAATATATGTAAAGTGCTTAGAATAGCATCAGGCACACTTAAGTTCCCAGTATTAACTCTGATTATTATTATTTTTAAAGATTTTTATTTATTTATTTGACAGAGAGAAACAGCGAGAGACGGAATACAAGCAGGGGGAGTAGGAGAGGGAGAAGTAGGCTTCCTGCTAAGCAGGGAGCCTGATGTGGGACTCGATCCCAGGACCCTGGGATCATGACCTGAGCCAAAAGCCAGACACTTAATGACTGAGTCACCCAGGCACCCCTGATTATTATTATTTTTTTTATAAACTCCTGAATTGCTGATTTCTTTAAAAAAATTTTTTTTTTTTTTTACGTTACGCTAGTCACCATTTAGTACATCATTAGTTTTTGATGTATGGTGCCATGATTCTTTGTTTGCGTACTGACTCTGATTATTACTGAGTGTAGAGAAAGGAGGGTAGGCATGGATGGAGGTTGGTCCAGAGGCAAAGCCAGCCAGAATATTTGCTTAGCATGTCGCCTCCCAGACAGGCTTTTTGAGGGTGCCGTGTCCACTTGAAGGGGCCAGGGAATCTCCAGACACTGAATAGCCAGGAAGCCTGGGTTTTCTTTGACTTGTCTTTTAATCTACTCTCGTCTAGTGGATGGAACTAGAGCGTATCATGCTTAGTGAAATAAGTCAATCGGAGAAAGACAACTATCATATGATCTCCCTGATATGAGGACATGGAGAAGCAACATGGGGGGGTAGGGGGATAGGAGAAGAATAAATGAAACAAGATGGGATTGGGAGGGAGACAAACCATAAATGACTCTTAATCTCACAAAACAAACTGGGGGTTGCTGGGGGGAGGTGGGATTGGGAGAGGGGGAGCGGGCTATGGACATTGGGGAGGGGAGGCAAACCATAAGAGACTATGGACTCTGAAAAAGAACCTGAGAGTTTTGAAGGGTCAGGGGTGGGAGGTTGGGGGAACAGGTGGTGGGTAATGGGGAGGGCACGTTTTGCATGGAGTACTGGGTGTTGTGCAAAAAGAATGAATACTGTTACGCTGAAAAAATAAATAAAATGGAAAAAAAAAATAATCTACTCTCGTCTAACCCAATGACTTGCCTAATTCAAGCCTGGGGTGGAGAGGTATGCTGGCATAGAACCCGTGGATGCTGGTATAAAGTTTGATAGAAATGCAAGTCTTGTAAATCCAACCTGTAGAGGACTCAGAAATAAATGGTAAACCAGAACATCGACATGTTTGGCCTGATTTTCTTAGCTCATATTTTCATAGGGCACATAGGTAGTCACATTTAAAAAAATACATCTTTATATTTTATAACTTGTTTCAATTCCCCTAAACATTGGAAGAATTTGAAAAAAGTCATTTATTTTCAATATTAGGGCAGGAAACTTAGGGAATGATTGAGAAAGAGTTACAGAAAAGGGCGGGAAGCATATGAAATGCTTTGCAAAAAATAAACCAGGTCAGATGCGTTATTTTCTAAAACTATAGATTTGGAATAAAAGCCAGATATTAGGAAACCTGCTAACTTGACACTTGGCCAGACCTTTAAAATAAATGACAGCATTACTAGGCACTATGGGAACTCTGTCATCCATGTGGTAAAAGGGCTACTATTATCCCATTGTGTAGATGGTAAAACCAAAGCACAGAGGTTAAAGACTTGCCCGAGGTTCCCAAGCTATTAAGCGGCTGTGCTGGGATTTGAAATGATATGGGCTAACCTCAGAGCACACCCTGTTACCACTCTGCCACGCTGCCTGGTTCAATTCCCCTTTGTGAAAGTGGCAAAACCCTCTTATGTCCGTGTTGCCTTGTGTACAAACGTGGCCCAGGGGTCAGATGGCCTTGGGTGTTAGTTCCATCTCTTTAATCATTGTATGTGTGATCTTGGAAAACATTACTCATCCTCTCTGAGCTTTCATGTCTTCGTCTGTAAAATGAGGGTGGGGAGAGCGACCGTCTGCAAGTAGGTCGTGGCTGTCTAGCTCGTGTCTCCATGGCTCACTGTGCACGTACTTTGCCGTTCAGGGGTTAGTTCTCGTACCTGCTGATAGCTTCTTTGAGCATCGGCATCTCTCTGCTTGAAATCTCTCTCCACAGCTGGGAGTGCTAGAGGCGATGCTCCCAGGTGTGACCTCCAAATCATGAGGGTGGAAATTGGTGGATAAACATTCCTGCGTCCTTATACCCCTGGGGGGCAACACCACATCCCACACATCTCTCAGAGGATCCTGAGTTGGGTTGGGTTCCATGTCCCCCCAGTGGCGACGAGCTGACTAGAGACAGCATCGTTGATGGCTTTCCTCCCTTCCCCAAGTCCCTCTCCCAAGCCTTCAATATGTTCCTGCTCTAACTTCTCAAATAAATGATTTCTTTTCAAATCTTTCAAGTTCTCCTTTGGGGAGAAGCTGCACAAAGGCACCAACTTTTAGATTTGTTATGAAAATTCAATGAAATAATGTGTGTAACTAGTGCACACCTGGCATGTTGTAGGTGCCCCATAAATGTATGCTTTATTATGTATCTGTTGTGATTTCAATCTGAAAATCTGGATTAATTGGGAAGATGTCATAAAAAGTCTGACTCTATTTTTCGGACGCTTGACTGCTGATAATTTTAAAAATTCATTTATCCTTCTTCTCCCTCTGCCCCACATCTGGACAAGCTGATAAGGAAGTTTAAGCCACGCATGGAAACCCTCATGGAGACCACACCTTACCCACCATAAAAACCCCAAGTCAGTCTTCTTTCTTTGCTCTCTCAAGGCATTCTGGACCTGCTTGGAAACCTCCCCTGCTCTCCCAGGAAGTCTTATTGTGCAAGTAGAAAAACCTTTTCATACTTGCTTGATATGTGTATAGTGTCTTCTGTCCTGACACTTGAACCAGATTTGGGGCGAGGGTCCATCCTGTTTCTGCGGAGTGGTCACAATAGAAGTCAATCTCGTCTTTACCACAAAATGCATCATAGCACTCCCCAAGATTACAAAACCATCTGAGCGTTTTAAACATTGGTGTTATTTATTTAAGGAAGGGTTCATGGGGGCAGTGGTGAGGATTCAGGGCAGGGGTCTGGAGCTCAACGGCAGAGACCGAAGGATGAGTCATGGAGGGCTGCTGAAGGTCGGGGTATCGATCCAAAGAGAGTGAGCTCACCCTTCCCTTCTCATCAGGAAGAATAAACAGATCTGGGCTTCATACAGAGCTTTTGCGTCAAGGAAAGTATACCTTTTTGAACCTTTTACAACTCATTGGACACTGACATGGACTGGGATTTCAGTGAGGAGAATTGGTATGCCAGGGCACAATCTGCATTGAAACTTAGAGGAAAGAAATTTATTTGGGGCTTAGGCCAATGAACAGGGTAGAAATACTGATACTCAGAATGTAACAAGACCTTAGATGTTCTAAATTCATAGTCCATTGTTTGTAAAAAAAGAATCTCCATTTTGGTTTTCACAGTTTCAGAACAGGCTGCCCAAATCCAGGGCATCGGATCAGAGTTATATAACTCATGTCCTCACCTCTCCAGTCAAGTGTTGGCATGTATGTGAAAATTTAAAGGAAAGGCTGCTTGCCTCGTGATCCTGTGATCTTTAATTTTTACCTTTAATTTAACAAACATTTCATCCCGAAAACTTCCCAATGGACAATGAGAAAGAATTCTTTCCAAGACCATAAAAATCTTAATTTCACCCTATAGATTTGTGTTAACTAATAAAAAATTCTGCTTAGTATAAACATTTAAATATGAATGATCTTAACAGTCAAGAAGACTGTGCAGCTAGTTGCTGGAAATATTATACAGATTTATAGATTTAGTATATTATTTATGCACATTTAAAACACGAATGAAATTAGCATGGTACAAGCAGATTTCAAAACTTGCTTTCATACCAAAGCACTCATTTATACAGAACGTACAGAGAGATTTTTCATGAGAGAGACACAGGAGATGTAGTATAGGTTCAGGGTTAAATTATAATCATAACAAAGAAGTATTTGGTGAAAGAAAAAAAAAATCAGAATCCCAAGATGTTCAAATTCTGATGTCTTTGCTGTAATTGATGTTGCTCATGGGGGAGACAAATTAGAGGTTTGTTTTGCTGTTGTTGTTGTTGTTTAATTGGAAGGAGAATGGGCTTTGGCAGAAACGAAAGTAACAGAATGGCATTGCCTCTTGACATTGAATGTCTCTGACCCATCCCTGTTCCCTCAGCGTTCACCCATCTCATACACGCAGGTGGTTTCCCCTACAAAGCCTGCGAGTCTCAGCCTGAGGGTTCTCTCTCACCACAGGAATGTGGGCCTGTGCTTGTGTGTGGATTTGGTAGATAAATATCTGAGGTTCCTTGCCCTTACATAGGAGACTTCTGACTTGTGCTCTCTTGGTCTCCCAGGAGCCCTCAGTAGGAGTGAGCCCCAGTTGCTCCCGGCCCTCACCAGCTCATTCATTCACCCCTTCCATGCCAATCCTTATCGCAGGGTCTCTTTCTGGGGGAAGCCAACCTAAGACAATTTCTGGGAATGTATTCGTTTGGTGACCATTTCTTGCATCGACCCTCATGTTTTTCATATCAGCTGTGCGTGCACTATGGTGGGTGCTAGAAGCTTCCAGTCAGGTGGACCCTGGTGAGAGAGGCAGACGTTAGAGTAGATACTGAGTTCGACCTTTGGGAATTCAGCTCTGCATGAAGTATGAGAAGTAAGAGAGAGGAGTAATTACTTCGATGGCCAGGGCTGCTGTTCTGCTCACCGGATGCACACCCCCGCTGGAAGATGAGATGGGAGTAGGAAGCCGAGCCTCTCGTGGTGCGTCCCTCTCACGGAACGTCTCCTGTTAAGTGTGATTCTCGCATTTAAAGATCCAACATGCTTCTATTTTTCCTGCAATGTGGTCTTCAGACACAAGCCAACTCCTTTATGAGGTGTTTAACCAAAGGAACAGTGATTTTTCTAACACTGGAGGAAAAACTAGCTGGGAGGGACTCAGTAAGACTCTATGCCCATATGCAACGTGGGACATGTTTTCTCTGTACGTAGTCTTTACTCCTGATTCTCGTAAGGGACGTGGATGGAGTCAGGACCCATGATGGCCGATCAGATGGTTGTAGACTTTTCAGCACAGGTAGAGTTTGAACTGAGTCTTAAAGGCTAAGTAGACGTTTGCTAATGTTCGGCAGAAGAATAGAATGCAGGTCTTAAAATTCTACCGCACAATGTCAGCTTTGCCTTCCTTAATCCCTCTGCCCAGATCTTGTGGCTTTTTTAGTCAGCGATAGAGACGGTCTGTGGTGTGCACTTTGGGGACGAGGAGACAGATTCCCCAATCTGAGATCCATTTCTGATGCACGGACGCAACGACTTAGTGGGGCGTTTTCCTGCCTGTCTGTTTTGTCTCCAAAAGATGTGTTAGTCATGTCAACCTGGGAGCCTAGGTCCTCTGAGCAGGAGACACAAGTTAGTATAGACACACGTGAGCTTATTAGGGGAAGAGCTAACAAAGGAATTGTGGGAGGTTCCTGGAGAGAAGCCAGGAGGGCCGCCAGAAGGTGGGGAGAGTCCGACTGGGAGCAGAGGGTTTGGATGGGGGCCTCTCGTGCACAGGGCAGTTCTGAGGATGTTCGACAAGGCAGATGAGCCATAGTGGCCTGTCTGTCACAGGAGGCCTGGTCTCCTGGCCTTGGTACCCTGCTGCCTCTGTCACTGGCCGGGGGCAGCCTGTAGGAAGCACGGCCTCTGTGAGAACACGGTGGTGGGTCAGAACAGAGCATCTGGGCGTGTTGGTCAGTTCTGCCCCATTGTCTGAAATCGGAGAGGTCCAATTTCATGGCCACCCTGTTTCCCCAAATGGGGGACCCATACCACAGAGAGCACTTGAAACGATTTTAGGTAGTGCATTGAATTGTTTCGTATTCAAATTATTCTCTTTATAATTCTCTTTAATTTTGGTGCATGAAGGAGAAAGACTCAGGTGGAGGCTATCATTTTGTAATCCCCCTTTTAATAATAGGCAAGCCCCAGGCTTATAAACTTTAGCAGATTACAATATCCAGATAACACTGAACAGTTGTATTCACTGTTTTGTTTTTATGGGTGTTTGTGATCAAGAGGGCTTTCAGTGTGTTTCCATTTGTTTTTAATATATACTTGTTTTATATTGATATAAATACTGATTTTTAATATATACTACTTGATACTCTTGATACTTGTTTTGATACTGGTTTTTAATATATACTACTTAAATACATTCTTTTTCTTTAAAAATACATCTAAGTAAATAAATGGTAATCGATTTAAATAGAATATGCACTAAAGTATGGCGAGCAGATGGTCACGGGGGTAAAAGATAAAATTTGTGAAATGTTTTAGAAATGCCTGCAGTTTGGGTAGCCCTGACTTAGGTCATCTGAAAGCAGCTTGCTCAGTCCATGTTATCTTAACTTTTCATGGCAAATGCCTTCCCTGCCTTGCCATTTTAAATGATGCCTTTTCTGTCTGCATGGGGTCACTGAAAGGACTGTCCAGTTTTACAACGTTTCTGTGATTTTGTGGCTGGAGATGTTGTTCACTCTTCTACTCATCCTTTAGACAAATCCCCAGAGGACAAATCCAGCTTGAATTTTGTTCTAGGGGGATAAAAAGTATTGTCTCTGAACGAAGGTGTATACTTTTTCCTGTCAGAAAAAGACAAGTATACCTGTCAGGATGCTTGCTTTACCTTCTAGAATGCTTAGGGCTGAATTTACTGCTTTTATGTTCTCATCTGTTCCAATCTGGCATCTGAAAGCACACTCTTTCCCTGGCTCCTTCAGAAGACTCGGTTACTTAAAAAGATCTTTAAAAATCTCTGATATCCCTGCGTCCTACAGCTCCCCTGTCCGCACGGACTGGCTCAGTCTGCCTGCATCAGCCGGAATCAGCAAGGTTACGCTGCGGTAATAAACCACCTGCAAAGTTTAGTGACTTAAAAGCAACCAGGGTTGATTTCTTGCTCAAGCTCCCTGTCTATTTCAAGTTTGCTGGGGGCTCGTTCTTAAATCTCCTCCCTGGGAGAAGCTCCTGACAGAGGCTTCACGACCTGCATGCCTTTTGGTTGTCATGACAGGTGAAACAAAAGAACACGGCTGTTTATTCATCTTATTCAAAAAGTGTCACCCTGAAAGGGACATACTCCATTTCTGCTCATATTTCACTGGCTAAAGCAACTGTTACGACCAGACCAAACTTGAAGGAGGCAAAAACGTGCAATTCACCATTTTCCTGGAAGGAGGGGCACTGATAACGTTGATAAATGGCCCTAAATAGTCCCTCGCTGCCATCCTTCATGACGCAGATCTCCTTTCACCTCTGATATCTCTATGGCTTTCTGAGTCAGCCTCTGCTCCCGTCCGTTTGTCTGACATGACCTGTTTTTGAGGCCATGATTCTTCCTTCCTATGATTGTCATCCAGTCTTGCTGGTGGAATGTTGACTCACGCTGGACAACATCTGTGGTCCCTTCATCCCCCATTGCCATTAAAGGAACGTTTTTGTTTGTAGAAGAATTTTTTTTTTTTTAAAGATTTTATTTATTTATTTGACAGAGAGAGATCACAAGTAGGCAGAGAGGCAGGCAGAGAGAGTGAGAGGGAAGCAGGCTCCCTGCCGAGCAGAGAGCCCGATGTGGGACTCGATCCCAGGACCCTGAGATCATGACCTGAGCCGAAGGCAGCGGCCTAAACCACTGAGCCACCCAGGCGCCCTGTAGCAGAATTTTATTGCTGGTTTGGGGGGACAGTGAAGGGACATTCGAACCTAGGGTAGCAAATGGCCTCAAATTGTCGAGTGTATACTTTGGGTAATTTGTGATTTTATTGACTAAGTGTTGTGTCTCTGGTGCCCAGCACAGAGTATGGCACAGAAAAGGGGCTTGATAACTATTTCATGAATGAAAGAATTTCAGTATAAGTCATCACAGGTTGGAGACATTTTTAGATCTTTTTCTGTCACATGGAACCTCCTGCAGGTGGACACCCTCTGAATACCTCCCATGTTTCTTGGGACCTCCCTCCATCCTCCTTTCCTTTACACAAGATCTTTTCTTTTCATACCAGGCTCCTCACCTAGATTTAACTCTAGATTTGAGAGCAAAGGGCCATCTCTTTTCTTTTTCTTATATGAAAGTATTTAGCCCTCTCTATGTTTTTACTTCTGATTTCCACACTATGACCTGAAAGGTCCCAGTTTTATGTTCAAAGGACCCTATCAAAGAAATTTCCTAGGCTAGAAAAAGAGAGGGAAGGGGGTCCTTGAGTGGCCCAGTCAGTTAAGTGTTTGCCTTGCGCTCATGTCATGATCTCAGGGTCCTGGGATGGAGTCCTGTATTGAGCTCCCTGCTCAGCAGGGAGTCTGCTTCTCCCTCTCCCTCTGTTCTCTCCCCCAGCTCATGCTCTCTCTCTCTCTCAAATAAATGAATAAAATCTTAAAAAAAAAAAAAGAAGGGGAGGGACTTCCTTAGTGATGAATTACATCTCATCTCTTGAAACCAGAAGTGATCATAGTCAGTACTTATTTTCCAATAATATTTATTGTCTTTCTGTTAAAATATATTTCAATTTGAATCCTTTGTGTCAAAGTTCCCCCCCCCACCAAAGCCAGTGTATGTATCACAAATAGTTCCTTCCTTTTACTTATTTATTCCATTATATGGATAATATTTTGTTTTTCCACTCACCAGTTGATATGCATTTGGGTTGTTTACATTTTTTGGCTATTATAATTCATAGAGTCGTATGTTTTCATTTTTCCTTAGAGTGGATCTACTGGATAAGTGTGTGTATTTTAACTTTTTGAGAAACCGTAGCTCTGTTTCCCAAAGGGACTCTATCATTTTATATTTATCCAGTGATATTTGAGGGCTCCGGGTTTTCTACATTCTTACCAACTCTTGGTATTGTCAGTCACTTATATTTTAGCGGATTTATAGGAGTATATAGCTCTTTATGATTTTATTTTATTTTTCTCTGCGATTTTAATGTGCATTTTTTGTAATGATCAATGATGTTACATATATTTTCATGTATTTATTATTTCTATGTATTGTTTTCATGAAGGATTTGCTCAACTCTTTCACCTTTTTTATTATTTTTAATTTTTTAAATTATTGAGCTATTATTTGTATATTCTCAACACCAGTCCTTTACAGGATATATGTTTTGCAAGTATTATTCTCTAGTATTTACTTATTTATTTACCCCATATTTACTTATTTACTTATCTGGAATTTAATTTCCTCTCCTTTTTCTAGCTTTTGGAGGTAAAACTCAGATCACGGATGTTGGACCTTTCTTCTTTTATGATGTCAGCAGGTAAGACTGTAAATTTCCCTTTGAGCTCTGCTATAGCAGCATCCCACAAATTTTGATATGTTGTGTTTTCATTATTAATTTCTGATTTAATTCTGTTATGGTCAGAATATATATTTTGTGTGGATTTAGTTCCTAAAATTAATTGGGACTTTAAAAAATTGGCTTTATTTTTTAGAGTAGTTTTAGACTTACAGAAAAATTAAGATAATTCAGAGAGTTCTCATATACCTAACACACATTTACCCCTATTATTACCAGCGGACGTTAGTATGGTATAATTGTTACAGTTAATGAACAATTATTAATGCATTTTTCTTTTTTTTTTTTTAAAGATTTTATTTATTTATTTGACAGAGAGAGATCACAAGTAGGCAGAGAGGCAGGCAGAGAGAGTGAGAGGGAAGCAGGCTCCCTGCCGAGCAGAGAGCCCGATGTGGGACTCGATCCCAGGACCCTGAGATCATGACCTGAGCCGAAGGCAGCGGCTTAAACCACTGAGCCACCCAGGCGCCCCAATGCATTTTTCTTAACTAAAGTCTGTAGTTTACTCAGATTCCCTTTGTTTTTATCTGTGGTTCCTTTTCTGTTCCCAGTCCCATTCAAGATGTCACATGACATTTAGTTGTAATGTCTGTTAGAGTCCTCTTGGCTGTGCTGGTTTCTCAGGCTTCCCTTATCTTTTTTTTTTTTTTTAAGGTTTTATTTATTTATTAAAGATAGAGATAGAGAGAGAGAGAATGAGCAGGGGCAGAGGGAGAAGCAGACTCCCTGCTGAGCAGAAAGCTCGACTTGGGGTTCCATCCCAGCACCCTGAGATCATGACCTGAGCTGAAGGCAGATGCTGAACCGACTGAGCCACCCAGGTGCTCCAAGCTTTCCTTATTTTTAATGACTTTGAAAAATTTGAGGAATACTGGTTATGTATTTTATAGGATGTCCCTTTATTTGAATTCATCTTGTGTTTTTCTCATGATAAGACTAGGATTATGGGAAATGATTCAGAAAGATGACAGTGACAAAGGGTCATTTTCTCAATATATCAAGTACTGTTGATGTAATACCCACATGACTGACAACTACTGATGTTCATCTTGATCACCTGGCTGAGGTGGTGTTTGTCAGATTTCTTCCCCGTAAAGGTACTCCCCTACTCCATACTGTACACTTTAGAAGTGAGTCATTATGCATAGCCTGTACCTCAGGAGTGGGGAATCTAGATTTGATGGATATAGAATTCTTGGTTAACTGATTCCCCCCCCCAATATCTTAGATGTATCTTTCCAATATCTTCTAGCTTTTATATTTCTGATGGGAAATTAGCAGTTGGTTTCATCTTTGTTCCCCTGTATGTAATATATTTTTCTCTGGCACTTTCAAGATTTCCTTACAGTTTTCTTTTTTTTTTTTTTTTAAAGATTTTATTTATTTATTTATTTGACAGAGACCACAAGTAGACAGAGAGGCAGGCAGAGAGAGAGAGGAGGAAGCAGGCTCGCCGCTGAGCAGAGAGCCCGATGCGGGACTCGATCCCAGGACCCTGAGATCATGACCTGAGCCAAAGGCAGCAGCTTAACCCACTGAGCCACCCAGGCGGCCCTCCTTACAGTTTTCAGTGAACTGTTTTTGTTAAGTAGGAAAAGTGTGTTAGTTCTTCCAGAAGCTCAAGTCCCTGTCCCACTCATGCTATGGAGTGACGATGATGACAGTGATGTCATATTGTCTACATCACATTTAGAGGTATCACTAAGACATAACAGTCACAAATGATGTTGTGGTTTAATTTGGCCACTTATTGATTGAGTTGACTTCTCTTGAACTTTTAGCTAAAAAATTTGTGAAATTGCTATGGGCAAATTTGGATTCATGTACCTTCAGAATCTCTCCTCTCTCCCTCCACTTCCTGAGTAATTCTATTGGCATTTTGCAGAAGCTTGGTCGAACTTTCATTTCAGGGTCTGGTTTTTGGGCTCTTAGAAGCCTTGACATTTCCAGAAGACATTAGCGTCATGTAAAAACTATTATATGGGGAGAAAGAGACTTTCTTATTTTGATGAAACAGTTCTGAGATTCGTCTTGTTGCCAATTCAAACCCATTGTTGTGATTTTCTTGTTACAACATTTATTGGCTCCAAGAACGAACGTATCACAAACAACATGCAATTTTCATGGCAACCGAATTGGTAGCATGAGGATTCTATTAATATTAATCGCTGATGGTAAAAGACATAAAGATAGTTGGTATTGATTGACCACCCACCATCTGTCAGATGGCACATAGACACTTTCCATACTTTGTTTCTTTTTTAATCCTTATAACAGTCCTTCAGTATAATATGCCCAGCATTAATTATTCTCATAGAAGTTAATTTTTTCTTTTTTTTTCTATGCAACTGATGGTAGCTTCTTCAGTAAAGGCATATTTGACAATGCAAATGTTTTCTTTTTTTTTTTGTTTTCTTTTTTTTTTAAGATTTTATTTATTTATTTGACAGAGAGATCACAAGTAGACAGAGAGGCAGGCAGAGAGAGAGAGGGAAGCAGGCTCTGCTCAGCAGAGAGCCCGATGCAGGACTCGATCCCAGGACCCTGAGATCATGACCTGAGCCGAAGGCAGTGGCTTAACCCACTGAGCCACCCAGGCGCCCTGCAAATGTTTTCTTATGTTTGAACCCTAAGTATCTGTATTCCTCTGGCTATAGCTTTAGTCAGTAATGGTCACATGACCTAGTTTGAGCAGATGAGCGTCAGAGACAGAACTTTTGTCTCAACTGTAGGAGGAAGAGAAATGTTATTTTCCTGCTGGATTTGAACATGGGAGAATTTAGCCATATGGCTGCTGGTAGCCATCTTGCTACTACACAAAGCCAGAGGAAGAAAACATGGCTGGCTGAGAGCCCAGGCAAATGGGAAGAATCAGGACTGGGTGAAATTGTTTAACTCTTAGGTTAACCCATACCTGAGGCCAGGTACAATATCTGCCTTTTAGTTACATGAACCAACAAATTCTCATTTTGCTTAAATTGGTATGAATAGAGGTTTTCTGAAAGTTGCAAATAAAATAGCCCTGACTGATATAACCTGTTTCTCTTTCCTCCACTGAGCAAACCTCAGCAAAGGCTTCTTTGGAAAGAAATTAGACTGGAATAAAAACAATTCTTTTTTATTTTTTTTATTATGTTCAATTAGCATGTACATATAGTACGTGCTGGTACATGCACATATAGTACATCGTTAGTTTTTGATGCAGTGCAATATTCTTTAAATTTTTTGATCTCCTAGTTCGAGGGCTAAGTGTAATTAGACCAGTCCTGTCCTTTTATTGGGCTTTGAGTTTCTCTTTTAAGGAATAAATTCATTTCTCTGTGAGTGGATTGAACTGTATCTCCAATGGGCTTTCTTGGTCTAAAACTCTCTGATTCTGGAAAGTCCTATTTCAAACTAAAGTTTTACTGACTTTAAGATTTAATAGAGGTTAAGAGACTGACTTTTTTTTTTTAAAGATTTTATTTATGTATTTGACAGACAGAGATCACAAGTAGACAGAGAGTCAGGCAGAGAGAGAGGAGGAAGCAGGCTCCCTGCAGAGCAGAGAACCCGATGCGGGGCTCGATCCCAGGACCCTGAGATCATGACCTGAGCCGAAGGCAGAGGCTGTAACCCACTGAGCCACCCAGGCGCCCCAAGAGACTGACTTTTAATGTCAGACACAGACACACATTCAAAGGCTGGCTCCACCACTGACTAGTTATATAACCAAAAGCAGATTTCTTAATCTCTTTGTATTTCAATATTCCTAATTATAAAGGGGGATGTAATTCACAAGGTGGCTGCAAAGATTAAATGAAATGATACACGCCCAGTCGCGTATGGTAAGGACTCAATAAATGATAACTATTATTATTTATTACTCCTGCTCAACACCATCCTTATCTTAAAAAAGAATTTCCCAAGATGTGTTTGGTGAGAAACAGTCCTGCAAATGCCCTCACAAGAAGATTTTGTCATCAAATACATTTAGGAAATGCTTATGCTCTGCTTTCCCCTGTTTTCAAGGCATATTAGCATATTAAAAGCTCTAAAAAGTTCTTCAATAAATAAATCTGCTTAAATCTGTTGATCCAGCATCTCAAACATATTTGACGACACAACACTTTTCCCCTTCACAGGTGCATACCCATTAACATATATTAGCAAGAAAAGAGTTGAAACCAGTAAGGTGTGATTTCAGGCATCCATCAATGGGTGGGAGCAGTGGAAAGGAGGATTTTTTGGAGATTCGAGGCCTTCCCAGATGTGAGTTCTTTTTAAATTGATTATTGAAGTGTAGTTGACATATAATCTCATATTATTTTCTGGTGTACAACATAGTGATTTCCTAATTCTGTACATGACTCAGTGTTCACCACGCTAAGGGAGGTCCCCATCTGTCACCCTATAACACTATTACAATATTGTCAACTATATTCCTTACGCTGTCCTTTTCATCTCTGCAATTTACTTTATACTTTAAGTTTGTACCTCTTAATCCCCTTCACCTGTTTCATCCATCCGTCTCCCCAACACTTGTTTCTGGCAACTACAAGTTCTCTATATTTAAGCCTGGTTTTTTGTTTGTTCATCTGTCTTGTTGTTTTTAGATTCGACATATAAGAGAAATCATATAGTAGTTGTCTTGCTCTGTCTGACTTATCTTACTTAGCATAATATCCTCTAGGTCCATCCATATTGTTATAAATGTCAAGATTTCATTTTTTTTAAATGGCTGAATCATATTCTGTTTTGTATACAGACCACATCTTCTTTATCCTTCATCTATGGATGGGCACTTGGGCTGTTTCCACACCTTGGCTTGTAAATAACGTTGCAGTAAACATAGGGGTGCACATGTATTTTCCAATTAGTGTTTTTCCTTTTCTTTCCATAAATACCTAGTCGGAATACTGGATTGTGTGGTATATTTCTATTTTTAATGTTTTCAGATGTGAGTTCTTATTTCTTACCAGAGAACAGGGCTTTATCCAAAAATGTAGGCTACATCACACGTCCACAAACTAGGACTCCTGGGCTAGCTACCTGTTTTTAGGAATAAAGCTTTATTAGCACCCAGTTGTGTCTGTCTGTGTATGCGTTGTCTGTAGTTGCTTCAGTGTTACAAGGGCAGAACTGAGTGCTTCTGACACAGAGCGAATGGTCTGCAAAGCCTGAAATATTTACTATCTGGTTTTTAAAAAAAAAATGTGTTGGGGCGCCTGGGTGGCTCGGTGGGTTGGGCCGCTGCCTTCGGCTCGGGTCATGATCTCAGGGTCCTGGGATCGAGTCCCGCATCGGGCTCTCTGCTCGGCGGGGAGCCTGCTTCCCTCTCTCTCTCTCTGCCTGCCTCTCTGTCTGCTTGTGATCTCTCTCTGTCAAATAAATAAATAAAATCTTTAAAAAAAAAATGTGTTGACCCCTGGCCTGATGACAAGATTACATCTGTAAGCACTACATGAACTCTGGAGTAGATTTTTTTTTTTAGTCCGTCTTAGTAAATTCTTAGTTTTCCCAATTCATAAGGTAACATGCTGTATCTTTTATATTAATAATCCTAACTTCAGAAAAGGTGCCGAAAGAACTCAACAACTCTTTTACTCCAAGGGAGCAGCAGAAGAAGGAAACTTCCTGAAAGTAGAGGAATTTGTAACGCACAGAAATTTAACCGCCCCTCAGCCTTCCGGGGCCCTTAAATCCCAACACAGAGAAGTTCTCATAGGAATTACGTAGCTGCCCCATTTTCTTTTTTTTTTTTTTTTAATATTTTATTTATTTGACAGAGAGAAATCACAACTAGGCAGAGAGGCAGGCAGAGAGAGAGGAGGAAGCAGCTCCCCACGGAGCAGAGAGTCCGATGTGGGGCTCGGTCATGACTTAAGCCGAAGGCAGAGGCTTTAACTCACTGAGCCACCCAGGCGCCCCGCTGCCCCATTTTCTTGTGAAAGTTTTGTCAAGTCCTCTTCATGTAGTATCAGGTTGTCTTAGGAATCAATGTCACATTGTGGGATATTACTGTATCTTTTGTCATGTCTAGTAAGTTGCACTGTTGAATTCACTGGGAGCAGCGTCACTGAGGGGGGTGGAAATAAACAGGGTTTCTTGACCGGAGTGTAAGAAGCAGTGTGTTTTGGCCCCATAGGTCTGTATTGGTGGTCGGTACCCCATCGGGGGCTGTCAGGGAACTGAATGAGTCTTCTGAGCAGAGCCACCAAGTTCCTGATTTGTATGGTATTATAAGGACTTTTAAGCAGCTCATAGACATATTTGGCTACATTTTCTCTTTTCCAGTTTTTGGAAGACAGGAAGAAACTGTGCCTTATCATACAAACAAGGAATCCCTGACCTCATAGAAAGTTTACATTGTGGTTGCAGAAATGAGTTTTGAGCTCTGAGTTTTAAGACGTTTTGCCCAACCATTCGCTCAGCAACTCACTGAGAACCTTGTCTGTACCACACATGGAGCGTGTAGGGAGGTGGGCAAATTCGACAACATTCCTGCCCGCGTGGAGATGCAGTCTAATGGGGGAGGTATACTACAAAGGTAAACATAACTGTTACCTTTGATACGTGCTCCGCAGTGGTAGGTAACAGGAGGGATAGGCGGTCTGCAGGCTGGTCCTGGATGCTGTGTCTGAGAACTGAGACGCCAGGGAATGGGGTCCACCTGGGAAAAAGGAGGACATTCCAGGGAACAGCATGAAGGGAAGGCTTTTAATCTGGTCACTCCATTTTGGAAATAGATTGCAAACCCTGGATTCTGATGTTGACGTATTCCCGAGCGAGTTGAATTTCAAGTGATTTCATTGTTCTTGGACTCAACCTTTCCATCTCTTAAGTGGCAAGAGCGATTTTGACTGCGAATGCTTTATAGAAATACATGGGAAATCCTCTTCCTATTTTCGATCAGCATTAATGGGAGAAAAATAGCTTTCACGTTAATATCATCTCATTTATGGAAATCTTGCGTAACAATGCCAGAAGCATCTTAATGTTCACTCAAGCATCCTTAGATTTGTGATGGGGTAGGGCGGGGCAGAATCTGAATAGAATTAGAGTTCCATTCCACATTTTTGTAATTCCAGTCAAATATGCCAAATCCAAGATAATATGACTTTCTTCTAAGCCGCTGACTGGAAGAAAAATTCCCAATAATATTCATGTGATTTATTGTGAGTTGAAAAATAAAAATAAAGTAAAATAAAATAAAATTCTTTATTAAGCAAATTGTCCCAAACTCAAATGTGCTAATTAAGTCTCCATGGATAAATATACTCATAAATAGTCATGTTTTATCAAAGTCAAATACGGTGCAAATACTTGTGTTCATGCACTAATAAACCTGAGTTATTAAATAAAATCTGTGCTCTACTCTTTAAATTAAGATTCCATCCATTAATAAATGTTTAATAAAAATGTAAAGATAGGATATTGTTTGAAGAAGGAATACATCCCCAGTACTTCCAGTTGAATCCAGCTCAGTTAAATGCAAATTTTATAAATTCCAATCCATCAAATAGAAATTTTACTATAAAAGGTTTTCATGGAAATAATAGCTGTCAACTATCAATTAATGCACACGGTCCCATTTTCCTTAAGTACGGTATTGAACTTTAATGAAAGGTTACTTATTCTATCAAATTGCTTTATACTTGGTAAGATTAAACTTAACCAAAAATTAACATCAGTATTCCATGAAGAGAGCATGCAAACAAAATTCACCTAAATGACAGGGGAGCCTAAATGTTTTTGTTGCACACAGAGAAATATGCTTCTAACACACATTTTAAAAAGGCGAAGAATTCATTTTTTAAACTGATGCTATCAGGAAGTTTAACCCATTCTTGACTATGCAGTATCTCCTGTATTTGTTTGCCTCCTTACTGTGAGCAACACTGAACAGATAGCGTCATTTTTGCATATTCCAAGAGGGCGAAAGCTTAACCTAACAGCCATCAGCCAGTGCAGGACACAGCTGCAAGAGGAGGGGCTTGAACCCAAACTATTGGGTTCAAATCCCAGCTCTGTCCTTCATGAGCTGTGTCATCCTGATCGAGCTGATTAGGCTGAGCCCCCAAGTTTGCATCTGTAAAATGAGAACAACAAACTGACCTTTGAGGATTGCTCTGAACACTAAGGAGGAAAGGATATAGACACAGTTGGAACGCAGGACATATCTGATAAATGGTAGCAGTACTTACCATTATAGAATTGGAGTGAGGTTAGGTAAGGATGTCAGTATCCTACTGCAGTGAAGTCACAGCCCACCCGGACTAGATATGCATACAGATGGGAACATCTTCACGGGTGCTTACAGTTTTGCAAAATGACATTCAGATTTCTTGGTAGTAAGAACAGGCATGTACCTTATGAAGACTGATTAATGATAATGCTCGCGACCCAGGCATACTCTGTATGCCTTCGAAACTCCCTAGACACCAGGTTTAAGTTTTTCTTCCAAAAAACCATGTGTATATCAGTGTAGTATGGACCTGAGTGGTTCTAACTGAATAATCAATAAAGTAGAATGGGGAATTTTGGGTTCCCGTCCCAGAGCTGACACTAACCAAAGGCATGTCCTTGGACAGTCCTTCTCCCTTTCTGGACATCAGTGTCCTCACTTGTTAGATGAGCAGTAGGCAGGTGTAAGTGGGATTGTATAAATAGTAGGGGGGAGTTGGGGCCCTGGCCAAATGGCAAGCCTGTGTGTCTTCCTCGAGGTTAGCCTCTGTTCAGCTCCAGCTGACGGCTGCCTTGCGGGAATCTGGACCAAGTATTGCCAGACCTGCAAGAAAAGTCAGAAATTCAGACTTGGCAAATAATTAAAAATGATTCTTTTAAAGCACTCTGCTAGTCAAAGAAAACCATCTCTATGAGGATTTTGTGCTTGTGGGCTGCTGCCCATTTGAAACTCTGGCTTCGGTGTTTTCTGAAAGCTCTGTCCAAATCTGTACATTTCTAATTTTAGGGAAGTCTCTCTCTCTCTCTCTCTCTGGTCTGATTTTCTACTCTATAATCCTGAAAAATGATTTACAAAACCCAAATAGATTTTGGCATGAACTCAGCTTAAACTGACTGCTTTCTATCATGAATTAATATTAACCAGAGCTTGTCAGATACTAAATATTTGTTTTAGGAATACACACAGCCCCGGCTTTCATCTGGGTTAGGCTCTAATCTTTGGCCTGTCAGTTCCGGGATATAGCACTGGATAAATCATGCTCTCTTGAACAGATAGATGCCAGGGTGGTTGTATACAAATGAAACAATGTGTCAATGAACACCCGAGTTTGGGTTACATCTACTATAAACATCGACATTCCTTTGCAATGAGCCCATTTGCTGGTTAAGCAGTTACAGCTTTGGAAGGTTTGATGCTTCTGTGCTAAATCAGGTTCTAATGATTTCAGATGTTTGCAATTAATGACCCATTAGATTCATTGGTGGAGTACCATAAGAAGGGTTTAAGATTTGGGTCAGAACCACAGACAAGCTATTATCTGCAGGAACGGCAATCACCAGAGGCAAAACAGAGCAAAATTGAATTAATGATTTTATTCACTGTCCCTCGTCCTTCCCTCCCAATGCACTTTTTTTTTTTTTTTTGATAAAAAAATAATAGCATGGACCAGTGTCTAGGTTGGGCAAACACAGCAAAAGAGGGGAAGGCTGGAAAGGAAAATGAAAGAAAAATGGTTGTTTCATGTTCCTCCCGTGAAGACTTGATCTTCTGAAGACTAAGATTTTCTCTGGTACCGAAAAGTGACACCATTTCTCAGTGTTTGCCCGGATGTCTCTCTCTGGGCTTTCTTCCTAAGCTCTTGTGTTTTATTAATTATGTAACACATCGGCCATCTTAGAAAAATGATTAATGGTGCTTCAGAAAAATGGAAATAAATAAGCCAAGCTTCAATATATGATTATGTAGGCTTGATCTAAACCCCAGGGTAGCCATCTTTTAAGAAGTGTTCTAGGAGTTGAACACCAGCCCGCCGTTATAGTACTTAAAACCTGGCAGGCCCTGAGTTATCGCCCGGTGGTGGATGGCGCCTTAGATGAATTTGTAATTTGAAAAGTTAAATTAACCCTGAAATATATTATTTGTTGTCTGTTTCCTACACAGGAAGGCGGTCGTCCTGTAAACAGACCCTTACTAGCTGGTGTGAAGAGTGAGTTAAGCTCAGATGCTGGGTAAATTGATGGTGGCTGTTCTTTTTCATAGCACAGAAAGTCAATTTTTGGGAAAGGACACCATCACCACCATGAAAACATATTTTCAAAGAGAGTTCTGGGGCATTCTTTATAGTCTGTGTTGTCGTTTGACATTTTGTTATGCACTGATATGCTTCTTTGTTCATTTTTGGTCTCACCCCTGGACCATGAACTCCATGAGGCCTGGGTCTTGGTCATCTTGTTCATGGTTCTCTCTTCACTGACTACAAGAATCCTGGCCCCTAGCAGGCACTCAATAGTCATCTGTTGGGTGAATGTAGAAATGAGTATTTGTTGTCAAGAGAAAAATGGGTTTGGAATTTCTGTGATCCTGGAGGATTGGCCAATAGAAACTGGCTCAGGCAGTGGCCCTGTTGCTCTGTGGAAAGGCTCATTTAGTTGTGTATTCAGCAATCTTTGTTGGAGACCTACTAAGTGCCAGTCCCTATTCTAAGTGCTGCGGACACAGTGGTTGACAATGCACAGTTCCCTAACCTCATGGACCCCCTTTCACGGGGAAAACAGAAATCAGACAGGAAATTGCACAAGGGATGAATTTAATGGAAAGATAAGTATTTTGAAGAATAAAATTACAAGGACCATGAGAACATGTGATATGGGAGCTTAGTCTACTTTGGAGGGACCACGAAGGCTCTCTTGGGGAAGTAACCTATAACCTAAGACCTCAGGGTAAATAGGAATTGGAGAGTACTTGGAACTGAGGGAAAGCATGAGCAAAGGTCCTGAGGTAGGAGAAGCTTCATGTTTAAAACATAGCAAACAGGGGCGCCTGGGTGGCTCAGTGGGTTAAAGCCTCTGCCTTCAGCTCGGGTCATGATCCTAGGGTCCTGGGATTGAGCCCCGCATCGGGTTCTCTGCTCAGCAGGGAGCCTGCTTCCTCCCCTCTCTCTGCCTGCTTCTCTGCCTACTTGTGATCTCCGTCTCTCTAGTAAATAAATAAAATCTTTAAAAAAAAAAACAACAAAAAACATAGCAAGCAAACCAGCGTGGCTGTGACAGAGAAAGGAAGAGCGTGAACTGTATGAGTTTGGAACAAAAGAAAGTTTTGGGTGAAGTTATGGGGTCTGAAGGCTTCTGCATTTATCCTGAGAGAAATGAGATGCCATCAAAGCATTCCAAGTAAGGCAGTAAATTAGAAATTAGAAATAAAGTAATTTTTAAATGGTGAGAGGAGTCCAATTTTAGTTTAATTTTTTTTTTTTTGGCGGGGGGTGCTCCCTTACAAGAAGGAAAGTAACAGACACTCTTAGGTAGAGTAAAATAATAAAGAGCTAATGGTTGGGGGCAAAAGGCCTTACCTCCAAATACCCATGCGTTAATCTAGTCCTATTCCAGGGACATTTTAGTCTGAGCCTATTTCTAAAAGTGACTCAAACTTCAGAGATTTTTTTTTTTTTTAAAGATTTTATTTATTTATTTGACAGAGAGATCACAAGTAGACAGAGAGGCAGGCAGAGAGAGAGGGGAAAGCAGGCTCCCTGCCGAGCAGAGAGCCTGATGCGGGACTCGATCCCAGGACCCTGAGATCATGACCTGGGCCGTAAGCAGCGTCTTAACCCACTGAGCCACCCAGGTGCCCCTCAAACTTCAGAGATTTAATGAGATTGGGTAGTTTCATTTTGGATTAAATCAGCATTTGCTAGAGTGAAGAGTGTTCAAATGTGTTTTCTCCTTTTGCTAAACTTGCATCATTACTGTTAATTCAAAAAATTATTTAATCATTCTTCATTTGTACAACAAGCATACTGGACACAGCTCGCACGTGTCTCGCGTGAGTTGCCAGGGTTAGAAATGGACATAAAAATGTTCTCTGTGAGTCCTGTAGGTGGAGCTCAACAGGTGTGGCTGAGTGGTGGAACGATTCATTGGGTATTCCCAGTCGGGAGTGCGTAAATAACATAAATAACACAACCTGGTCCTTGTTATAAGAGATATAAGAAAGAAATAGTGCTCTGGGAAAAACTAATCCTACAGGAGCATAACAAAAAAAATAAGGGATCAGGAAAGACTCCTTGAGCTCATATTGGATTTGGGCTTTGAAGAATCAATAGGAGTTCCCAAGCAAACAGCAAAGGATAACATAAACAATGGCCAGCAGGCAGAATTGTCTAAATCTTGGCCATTTTGTGATTTAATCTTTTGTGTGCCAGATTCCTAATTTTTTTTTTAAAAAAGATTTTATTTATTTTTATTTATTTGACAGAGAGAGAGTGCGCTCACAAGTAGGCACAGAGGCAGGCAGGGCCCGGGTGCGGGGAGTGTAGCAGGATCCCCACTGAGCAGAGATCCCAATGTGGGCCTTGATCCCAGGACCCTGAGACCATGACCTAACCTGAAGGTGGACACTTAACCCACTGAGCCACCCAAACACCCCCAGATTTCTAATTTTTGCCTTGACCTTTTCTTACCATACTCTTACTTAATATTTTTAATTAAATTGACTTTAAAAATGTAGCCCTACCTTTTCTTACTATACTCTTATTTAATTAATATTTTTAATTAGCTAGACCTAAAAAGATTTAGTCTTACCCTGAGTAATAACAGCATGAAAGCATGGTTCAGTGTCTTAATTTCAGTTTTCCTAATACATATTTGAGGAAAGAAACATGCTATAGATTGTTAACCGAAGTCCATTTCCCTTCTTCCCTCTCTTTAGTAGAACCCCAGGGTGATGGGTTATCCAACTGTTCTCTCTCCATGCAATAATGCGCTTCAAAGAACGCTGATCCCATTTCTAGTTAGAATCTAACTAGTCTAGGCCAGTCATCAAAATCATGCCCTTCTCCAGCGATTGGTTTGGGAGCGTTCATATGACCCAGTTCTGACAAATCAGAGGTCAGCGGAGGTCCGCCGGAGTATTTCTGGGGAAGACTTTCTTCTTTTTCTTAAGGAAAGCTTTTCTTATTTAGAAGAGGATATTTCTGCATCTGTGGAATTACAGAAACTCATGACCATGAAAGAAGCTAGCCTGCGGGTAAAGTTTACGCAATAAGGATGGCAGATGGGATAGATGGAAAGAATCTTGGTATTAATGAAACCTAGAACTGCTCTCTTGACCAGTTGAGAGTTGCTCTCTGTCTGGGCCTCTTGCAGTATGGGTGAAGAGCCAAGGGTCAGATAGTAAATATTTTAGGCTTTATGGACCAAGAGGCAGAAATCAAGGATACATTAGGTAGGATTACATTAGAAATCAAGGATTACATTAGGTATTTATAGAACAAGAGGCAAAACAAATTCACACCGATTATTCATTGATGAAATTCAAAATGTAATTAATAAGGTATAATTTTTTGTAAGAAAGATTTTTATTTTCCTTTTTCCTTTTCAGTCAGTACTCACCATCACCAAATTGTTTGAAAGTAATCATCTACAAAAACCGTTCTTGGTTTGCAGACCATACAAAAGACGATGATTCCTATTTGACATGTGGGCTACCATTTGGCCAACCCCTTGTTTTAAGGCAGTTTTTATTTTAAAATATTTTTGGCTGAAAATTATTATTCACAAATAATCTCGACTCTTCATAGCCAAAGGCATCCTAATTGATACCCATTAAATATTAAAATAAAAATTTCTCTGTGAATCACCCCAAACCATCTTACGTCCACCAAAGGGATGATTAGCAAACTTTAGGAAATAGTAGTTTACATTCATTAAGCACTTATTATGTGCCCAGAATTGGATTCTAAATATTTTATATGTATGAACGAATTGAATCCTTACGAAAACCCATCAGGTAGGCATTATTATCATTGCCATTTTGTGGATGGGGCAATTATGTCACAGAACATTTAAATAGTTCTCTGCTGAAGTGAGGTAGTTAGGAGCTCTTTGCCACTGTGAGGCTCTCTATGGTGGTTCATCCCTATTTATGTGCAGATGAACCATATACATAAACTTGCTTCTGATTCGAACTTCCCAAACTAACTGAGACGTCTCAGGGAAGTCAGATATGGAAACAGATGATGCAGCTTTAACAAAAATTATCATTACATTTCCTTATGGTTAAAGAGCATCTGGAGCAATTTAAGAAGTTAGAAAGGGAATAAGATGTTTTACAACATAATATGCCCCAGGACTGCCATACAAGTGGGAAACGTGTTCCTGGAATAATGGCTCTGTGCCTTCCTTTCTTTGGTCTGCTTTTTCCAGATCTCCAGAACATGACTACAGTGAGCTTAGCTCTTTATTTATTTAGTTTTGAAAATTTTTCTTTAATTCTAGCATTCCAGGGAATAATGTAGCCCTCCAAATAATAATTCATACCAAACATGGAGAAATCCTCCCCATCACAGGGGAGGGAACAAAGAATAAAACTGCGAATCATTAAAAAGCAGAAAAAACCCACAAAAGACTGTAAATAAACCCCTGAAATTATGCATTACAAAAGGAAATTCAACTCCAAATGGTTCAGTAACCTCATCACCAGCCCTACTAATCATCATTGCAGTTTGTTGTGTTCTGTCTTTCCCGTAAGATAATGAGCAGCACACGCTGGAAAAAAAAAAAAGTGTAAACACGAGCAACAATTTCTCATCTAAATACAAAATAAAATGCAGTGACTCACCTTTAAGGTTTGCAACTGAGCCCAAGCGCCGAGAATTTTAATTTACAGTCTGTCCCTTCTTTTAAAAGGTCAACCAAGGGGGACACACAAGCACATGATAAAAGTTGCCTTTCTAACTAAACAGTACTTTTCACCCTGACCCCCTCTGATGGTGGTCGCCTCTGGAAGGAACCCCGAGAATTAATACTTCAATAACCAGTGAAATTTAAAGACAACAATTAGTAAACAATTTTGTCATCCTCGAAGCTGTACCGTTGCCATTAACATTTCTATAGTTCTTCAATTACATTATAAATCAAAAGTAATACAAAAAGACAGTGTAATAATGAGCGTGCAAAGGCTGCATCAGAAATTCAGGTATCAGCTTCTCCTTCCCTCTGCCATCCTTCCATTAATTTATTTTACTTTCTTAAGCAATGCAGCCACAAACGCATCATCATAATAAATGTTCCTTTTACCTCAGAAAATTGTCTTATTAGTTGAGCCAAGAAACAATGTAGAGTATAGGTTTTTTTTTTTTTTTATTGTCCACACCTGTCCTTTCTTCCCTAGAATTTTGAAAGATTAAATAAAAAAGAAGTCTTCGTGGACAGGGAAGAAAGGATGGAAGAGCGTTATGCAAAACAGATGTAAAAGGGTCCCTATAATCTAGCATCCTCCTGTGGAAACTTTCTTTCTTGCCTGTCAAGGCAATTGGTAGAATTCTGCCCCGGACTCAAATCTTTATGTTTCCTCTCAATTATGGTTGTTCCACATAAAGTTGGATCATCTCAAAAATACCTACCAGGATATAGAAGGAAAGATAAGTCAGATTTTTTTTTTTTAAGATGTTTTATCTGCTGGAGTGGGTTAAATCGCTGTCCTCTTTCAATACATTTTATTTATTTACCTATTTTTATTTTTTTGTTCCTTCAAGAAATCATTTGAGGCTCTGCTTCTTGGGTAATGTAACCTACTTCATCAGGAAAAAGAACAGCTCTCAGCTTCGTTGCATATACATGGGCTTCTGGAGTACTTACGTGTTTGTATATCACACGCTCAATTTGAAGCCTCCTTTTACCTTTCAGCACTGGGCAGGACCAACTCATTCAGACATCCCATCCCCAGCTCCCCAGATGCTTATGCAAGGATGTCATTCAGGCCTAGGTGATGTTGGTCATGAAGGTTTGAAGTGTATTTAAATTTTTCAAGAATGTTTTGCATTGCGATCACACATACCCGAGTTGGAGAGGCGTCAGGCATTGTATCTTGCCATGTGGTGGATTTTCAAAAATGCAGCCTCTCTCTTTCTCTGCCCAAGACCAGACCCCACTTAATTTTCATTATGTCCTTTGGTTCGTTAGTTCATTCAACAAATGCACATCAAGGATCAGTCGCCATTCTGGCAACTGGGGACACAGTGATCACCAAGGTGGACAAGATACTACGGAACTGGCATGTTAGAGGCAGTTTCTAGAACGGAAACTCTCCGTAAAGCAAGTGAGGGTACTTTACAGAAAGCTTAAACGAGCCCACCATTAGAAATGACAACTCCCCCCTCTCCCCACCATGGTATTTGGAGCTAGAAACTGCTGTTCTGTTAGAGGCAAAACCACTGTCTTACTGTCTCTGGGGCCACTTTGTGTCTAGGCTCCCTTTCTTCAGCATGTCTGCTCCAGTCCCCCAGCCGTCCATTCTGGGTGCCATGCGCCAGAGCGGGGGAAGATGGCGACACACCCCTCATGCCCTGCCATGGCTGCCTCGGTTCTGTCTCTTCACCTCAGCCGGGAGGGAGGGCTAGAGCCTGTCTCCAGGGCATGGGCCTGGGAAGCACCCCCAAATGTGTCTCCAGTCAAGATGACTGTTCACCAGCAACTCTAAATGAATTGTACAGGCTCATGATCATTCTTCCTTCTTGTCACAGTTGTTTAGATTGTTATGAATGTTATGGAAAACAGACGTTCTAAGTCTCTGGTTCCCTGGTTTCCGGGAAGAGAGAGATGAGAAACTTGGTTTTCCTTCTTTAAGGGCATTTTATTTTAAGGGCACTTCTAAAAAATATTTTGAATTCCCCTTATTATAAAACTAATAATATGTTCACTGTACGGAACTTGAAAATAAAAAAAAATCGTGAAAAAAAATTCCTAATATTCTCACCTCTTAGAGACAATTGCCATTAATATTTTAGGTCTATGACTGTGTGTTCAAATAAAAATGAGACCTCACTCAACGTGTTTTCCAAAATAATAGAATCTTTTAAGATCCCCAATATCCATTTGATACATGTCCATTGTGTGAAGGAGTATAAAAAGTGGAAAATGAAAATTTCCTCAGAAATACCCACCTTTCAGAGATAACCATTGATAATGAGTTGGTATAAATATTACTTGATTTTGAAGCTATGTACCTGTGGCTAGATGTTTTTCTATACAAATATCAATACATGCTATACTTTAATATCCTTCAAACTCAGTGTAGTATTCTGTCAAATGGGTATACCATGATTAAGCTAAAATTCCCTTTCAGTAGACATTTGGGATGTTTCCATTTGTGGGGTAATTATTAATCAATTTTGCTCAAGTTGTCTAAATATTTCCCAAGATATATTGCCGTATCTGAGCCAAGAGATGCCATTTTTAACCAAATAGAAGAGAGGCCATTGTGGGTAAAATTAAAGATCGAAGAGATAAACCAAACAAAATAAGCAAACAAAAAACCCCAAGACCTGCAATATTGGGAAGTTCTTAGGTGAGAATTAGAATAACAAATTTAAGGCTCAGTACCTGAAGATGGTAAAAGTAAAAGTAAAAAAAAAGAAAAAAAACAACCAATACACACAAATACACACATACACACAACCAAAACCCACCACTTCTTTTAAAAGGGGCATCTCAAAATGCAGAAGTGAAAGCTAATGGCAGACTAGCCTGTTTTCTCCAGGTTTCTGACATCCGGAGGCAGACACAGAATTTGCTCGACTTTCTGATGCTAGTTCGTTGTCTGTGCACCAGGCTGCACACTGAGAGAGGTGGGCTTCCTCCCTTGTGGAAGTCTACACCGGAGGGCAGGACAAATCCCGTGCAGAAAGGTCAGTGCACTTTGAAAAGCCGAGGGGCTCCGCTTTGTGAAAACTCCAAACAGATAACATTGTCCCTTGAATAAACCACATACGTTGGAAAGCAGACTGATCACGTTATGAAGAATCATTCCATTTTTAGGGTGTTTAAAGGGAGGCATTCTTTTAGAGAGACAAAACTTTGACACGTCTGAAAGAAGGTTTGATTTTAAAATCACTTGACTCATTTATCGCATGTACTTCTGAATGCCCCACTTGGGATGGCAATGGCTTTTGGACACACGTATTTTGTCTGTCACCAAGACGGAAGGTAAAATTTTGTATGTCTGTGTCACTTTCCCATCTGGTTTCTATTCACTGCCCAGGTTTTCTTAAAACAGTGAAGGAAGTTATAATGAGAAATTGGTCCAAACCCATTGTCCTAGTTTGATGCTCTGATTTTGTTTAAAAGTCGAGGAAAGGAGTGCCTGGATGGCTCAGTGGGTCAAAGCCTCTGCCTTCGGCTCAGGTCATGATCCCAGGGTCCTGGGATCGAGTCCCGCATGGGGCTCTCTGCTCAGCAGGGGGCCTGCTTCCTCCTCTCTCTCTGCCTGCCTCTCTGCCTACTTGTAATCTCTGCCTGTCAAATAAATAAATAAAATCTTAAAAAAAAAAGTTGAGGAAAGTCTAATCAACAAGGGTTGAAAACAGTGTCAATGGATCTTTCTATGCCTCAGTCTGTCCCTCCTGCTCACCTTATGTACTGCGGCAGAATTAGTCTAGGCATGCTGAACCTATATTCTTTCTCTGAGTCTCAAGTCATTATTGTAAGCTCCAGAAAAAAATACATGTATAAAAGAAATATTAAAAGGGAAAAGCAAAAGTTGCATTTGTAAAGAAATCCCTTTTAGCCAGTGGGGCTCTCAGAGAATCTAGGGACCTCAATAGTACCTCAACTGCAAAAATATTTCCTAGATTTGTGAATTCTCAAAAAAGTCTCTGATGTCCAATAGGGATCCCAAACACACTAGAAATAGCATTCTCAATAAAAAATGCGTAACAGAGTAGGATATGAAATAATGTATTTCTCTTTGAAACCATGAAAGTACACCATATTTGTCTGGAAATGTGTATGGGAAATTTAAACAACCCCTGAAGACATCCATCTATTTTTTTTTTTTTTTTTTTTTTGTGGAGTCTGCTCTCAATTGAAATTCTACTCTCTCAAAGTTTGCGCGGGTAGCTCCCAACTTCACACTCTCCCTCGCTCCTGTTTCCCTCAATTTCCTTCCCTTTATGACCCTTTTCAGTTGTGTCCCTTGATTTATGGTCATTTGTGGGATTGCTCTGCTTTGCTTTATGGCAGTTTATGTCATACTGGTCTTGTCATAAATGACTACCATAAAGTGAGGTAAAATATCGTAAAACATTAGTGAGTCCCTGATACTCAAGGTTCTTCAGAATAAGCCCTGACAGGTTCCAACCATGGAAAAACAGATTTGGCCATTTGGAAGGGGCAGCATTTGTAAAAAATAATAAAAAGTAATAATAACGGTCACTGGGGTTCACTGAATTCTTTCTGTGTGCTAATCACCAGGCTAAGCTCTCTTCATACCTTATCACCTACAACCCTCCTTCCTTTTCTATATGAGAGGATCATTGTGTCATCACACGTACTGTGCAGACAAAGAAACTGAGGCAGGGAGGGGCTCAGCACAGCCAGGAGATGACAGGACTCCTGTAAGTCCACACTCCACCCCAGAGCCCGTGCTCTTCATTGCGACGAGTGTGGATCCTGGTACTGACCCCAGGGTGGGGGGCAGCCCTTGGAGCTGATTGACATGTGGGGTGTAGCCTTTGGTAGGCAGTCTCCATGCTCTGTAAGTGCTTGTTACTTCCGACTGTCCTCCCTGCCCAGCTCATGACAAGCCCCTCCGACACCCTGTAATGGAGTCCCACGGCACTGCCTGCCTTCCCTGACCTTGCCACATTCTCCAGTCCCCACCTGTTTGCAACACTGTTGCCTTCCCAGTGTGAGCCCTTGAGCTTGTTGTCCTCAGGGCTGGGCTTTGCCAGCACTTCCTGGAGCGGGAAACAGGAGATTCCCTTTGATTCCTCCTCCTCCTCCCAACCAAGTCCTGTCTTTGCTACCTGGGGGCAGATGCATCTCCTACGGGTCCACACTTTGTTGTTTTACCTTCTAGAAGTGGGGTCCTGCAAGCTGTTATCATCTCTGTCCCGAAGTGCTAGAGAACCAATTTCTTTTTTTAACATTTTCATTTATTTATTTGACAGAGAGAAAGAGGTCACAAGGAGGCAGAGAGGTAGGCAGAGAGAGAGGGGGGAAGCAGGCTCCCTGCTGATCAGAGAGCTTGATGGGGGGCTCGATCCCAGGACCCTGTGGTCACAACCTGAACTGAAGGCGGAGGCTTAAGCCACTGAGCCACCCAGATGCCCCCAGAGAACCAATTTCTGCAAATACTCCCAACACCTTTTGTTCTGTGTTCTCCACGGGAGCAGAAGTGCTCAGAAACCACACACCTCGACTGTGGGCTGTTAGCCCCACTCTTCACTGTCATTGGCTTCCTTCTGTACTCTGTCTGACTCTCGCCTCCCTTGTGACCTTGCCTCATGCCCTTATCTACCTCACTGGCCTCCCTCTGAACCAGGAGAATTCTCTCCTAATTTAGAACCTTCACACAAGCTTTCTTCTCCGCCTAGAATTCCCAGCCCCCCAACTCTTACCTGTCTTTGTCATTATATAGCAAATCCAGTCTTCATTGCTATCGCCTCATGGGAATTCACCCGCCATCTTTCTTTCATTCTCTGTCACTGCAACTGTTTCCTTCATCTCTCTGATTGTATTGCTTCGTGGCTTGTCGACTTCCTGGTGATCTGTTTCCCCATCTAGATTGTAAGCTCCATGAGGAGAAGACAAAATGCCTCGTAGATCCACAGAAGTCTTCCTAACACATTAGGCCCAAGGTCCAGCAAGAGAGCGTGGTGGGTCTTTGCTGAGTGGGTTTGTGTGGCCTTGTAGGTGTCTTCATTCTCATAAAGGATTGCAAAGGCTGGAGAGACAGTTGCGTATTCCCTGTTTCTGTTAAAATATGTGTTAGCAGGAGCGTTCACATTGTTGGCATAACATATATGTTAATTTAATACGCAGAGGTTGGACTGATGTATGACAACCCTCACAAGCCTTGGCATGGAGGATTAAGCGGGTGCCTTGCACTGGGGTGCGGAGGGAGGGGGAAGAAAAGTCAGGTATGGATCATAAGACAAATGAGGATGATGGTGTCTCTGATCCATTCAATTCATTAAAAGAAATATTTGAGCATTTTGGCTATAGAAGGAAAGGGAAAAAAGAAGAAAAATGAGAGCCAGGAGGAAAAATAGAATCAGTGTGGTTTCTCTCTCTCTCTCTCTCTCTCTCTTTCTCTTTTCTTTTTTTCTGCCCCCTCATCTGCTGTCTTTTCCAAAAATCATTTTAGGTTTCTTCTGTCACATCCATAGTGAAGTGTAAATTACAGTTTCCAAGATAGATGGCCATTTTCAGTGAATTTTAGCAAGGGAAGAAATTTTATTTGAGACTGAAATTTGGCATCCCTTTGCCTCTTCATGCTGGGAACTATTTTTTGTCTTTACAAAATGCGACGAGACATAAATCCTGTTGCTTTTATTTCTAAATTGTGCTACACCAAGCCGAAAATGGACTGGGAAGCAGGAGTGCCTCCAAACTCGGGCCAGTCTCGGCGATCCTAATTTATAGCGCCTGTTGTACTACAGGGGAGAAATCCAATCAGGGTCCTAGAAAAATGGGAGGCTATTTTTAATTGTACTCACTTTCAATCCCCTTCCTCTCCTTGCAAATTTCTTTTCACCCTGGCACTCCTAGCTAAGTGGATTGCCACCCACAGGAAAGCCTGCTACACCCAACAGCTAACATTTGACGTGACACCATTTGGAAGGCTGGCAACTCAGAGAGCATATGGAGGACTTCAGATGGGTTTTGAGGGACATTTGGCTCAGGGTTTTCTCATGGTGGGAGCACTCTTGGCACGTGGAGCAGGCCAGCTCTTTACTGTAGGGGACTGTCCCGCGTGTGGCAAGATGTTCAGCATCCCCGGGCCCCCAGCATTGCGTGCCAATAGATGCCTCTAAGTCACAGTGACAAATAAAATACCCATCCCCAGTCCCAAGCCTCACCTCTGGGGGACCCTACTGCTTTGGCAGAGAAACGCTAAGAGGATTTGAAAACTTTCTTCAGTCATCTCAAGACAAAGGTTCCGTATTTGTGATCATGAAAAAAACTATCAATCACAAGTCCTTGGGAAAAAAAAAGAGGAAAAAAAAAATCCTTGGATGTTCTTAAGAGGCAGTAAGAAGAACGGTAATTAATATCTTTGGAGCATTTAGTATGTGCTAGGTGTCATCAGAGCATGTGTATGCATTTCCGCACTTGGCCCTCCATGAAGTAGAGAGCGGTGGTACAGTAACATCTACTTACCAGACCCACATATGTCCAAAGGCCCACTCAGGGTTGCCCCGGGAGCCACAAAGACTGATATCACTGGGATCATGGTGGAGGGTTCTGTGTTGTCTGACCCGTGGCTGCTTTTGGCACTGCTTTTCCTTCTCTCTTTTCTCTTTATCCTTCCTTCCCTGTAGTATTTAAAAAATGGTTCTTTCTCAATGCCCTCTTGCTCCCCTTCCAAAATTACGTAATCTAGAGAAATAAACTGGATGTTCTCTCTGCTGGTCACAGCGTTGAATAATAAGAGACTGATTGTCACAAGAGATTGTAGAGTTTGGGATACTCAGACCTGAGTCGGCGACATTCGCGTGGTGATGGTGGTGGTCGTGGTGGTGGCTGGGAAGAGGACCTCAGTCAGAAGCGTGGAGATGTTTCCAGGGAGCCCAGGTCGGTTCAACAGAAGGCTCCTGTGACCGTCAGCCAGACCAGAGATGGGTCATGTCAGGATGACTTGGTCGGAGTGACCACAGGCTTTCAGTGTGCAAGGGCGGAGGTTTGGAATCCGGAGGTGACTGGCCATTGAGCTGCTTCTCCGTGGGCGGCTCCGTGGCGTGTCCCCTGGTGAAGGCAGCAGGAGTTTCTTTATTCACTGATGTGTCATGACTCCTCCGTGCGGTTGTGAATTGAGGCCCACTCCGTGCTGAGAAATGGGGTGTAAGGGTGAGTAAGACACAACCCCAGCTCTCCAGGAGTTCACAGCCTGGGGAGCAAATCCAGTCACGAATACTGTCACGTCTGTTATAACAGAGCGAGATTTCCCAATCTCAACACTAACACGTGGGGTCAGACAATTCTGGATTCAGTGGGAGCTCTCTCCTCGGATGTAAAGTTTGGCTCTATCTTTTATTTCCAATATGGCCACGCACACTGTTGAGTCAAAGCATTTTCTTAAACAAAGGCAGTTACCTCCCTAAGAATATTTCTGTTTTGGGCCAAAAGGCTGTTAGAATTCAAAACCTTTATATTGTGTACATGTACACATTCTTTTTTTAAATATTTTCTTTCTTTATTCATAAGAGACTGAAAGAGAGAGAGAGAGGGAGAGAGAGAGGCAGAGGGAGAAGCAGGCTCCCCGTGGAGGAAGGAGCCTGATGTAGGACTCGATCCCAGGACCCTGGGAACATGACCCGAGCTGAAGGCAGAGGCTTAACCAAATGAACCACCCAGGTGCCCTACACATTCTTTATAATATAAAAATACCTTAAACATCAGTATGAAAAGATGGATTGTATTGTTCATCTGGGCAAGCTCTTCTAGCTATAAAGACTAGAGGAACTCTGAACTTGAATTAGGCTGGTAAATGAGTGGGCACAGGGAGAGGGGAGCCAACAGGTGCTCTGAGGCTAGAAAGGCAGAAAGTGCAGCATCTCTGAAGAAGCCGAGGGCAGCTGAGACCTTACAATGTCAGAGTGCAGGGGAGAGCAAGAAGGATGCCAGCTTCAGAGGGCACAGGTCCCAGAGCCACCACGACCTCGGCAAGACTCCTGTTAGATGCCGTTGCACGTCCCTGGGGACTGGCTGTGACGCAAGTCCTGTTTTCCTTACTTCCCTTTGTCATCTTACCATAAGCCCTAACACCTGAGGTAACTTGAGCAGAAGCCTGCCCCTCCCAACCAGGACAACAGATATCCCAATGACATCAGTTTGTGTTATATAACTGCGGGGGAGGAGAGCGAGGAAAGAGGAGAGACACTAGCTCATTTTTGGGGGAAATCTCTGCTTTGTTGAAATAGACGAAACTTTTGAAAGTTTATCCGTTTGAAGGAACTGGAATTCTCGGGGCACAAGCCAACCCACAACCGAGACGTGGTCTTGAATTGCTCAGGAAGTAGAATGGTTCATGGGAAAAAGTTTGCCTCTCAGTAAGAGGATGATTCATGGGTACATAATCAAGATCTAGCCAAGACAATAAGAAAAATATTCGAGCTTTCAAAAGGACTCATTTCAGACATCATCTTCTCAGGGAAGGCGGCTCAGGCACCCTTCCTCCCCATCCAAGACTGACTTTCGTCCCCCACCCTCCTCTAGAAACTTCTATCCTCCTTCACACCGCATTGGATTATAATGATCTGTTTACCCATCTGTCAACTTGGCTGGGCTCTAAGATCCCCGGAGGCAGAGCCTGTGTCTAATTCATCTTTATATCCCCAGCCTCTAACCAATAACCTCCATATAATAGACGCTCAATAAATTGTTGAGTGAGTGAATGAAGGCATTCACTCCTAAGGCTCGCCCTGTGTACTTTTTAAGGAGGGGAAAAGAATTCATTTTAACTTGAATATAGGTTTTCTTCCCCAAAGAGCATATTGATAAAGAACAGCTACTGACTTCTTCTGCGAGAGAAAAATGATAGAACCGGCCTCCATGCTATATTTCAAACTTATGTCAACTTTTCTTTAAAAAAAAAAAAGTCTGTCCACCAGCACTCATACCATTTTTCAAATTTCATGTCATCCTTTTTTAGATGCTGCCCATCCATCATTTGAGGCAGGGAGTATCCATCATGAGAAAAGCTAAATAATTTTCAGAGTTGTCAGGGAATGGACACCAAAAGGGTCCTCATTTCATCTGAACAGACTTATCTGGGGCTGGTGTGGGAATCCTGCTGGGATAGGAGAGCTGGCATCCTGGGAGCACCTCGCAAATTGGTTTCAAGTGGAACAGAAGAAAAAATTCATTCTAGAAGTTAGCTATCAATTCTCCACGTAAAGTGTCGCATGTAACACCCATCAGTACCGTAGTTAGGTAATAGCTTGGGTAGAAGTCAAGTCTGTTTTTCTAATGATGATGTTTTCCTTCAAAATCTCTCTCTCAATTTCTCTCTCTTTCTCCCTCTCTCTTTCTATATATATAGTGTTATCTAATTTTAAGCCTAAATCATGTTTATTTACAAAATATAGAAAAGTATAAGCAAAAAGATAAAATTGATAAAATTTATGAATTATCCCTCCATGCAGAGATAACCACTGTTAATATATTTTTGGTGCATTTTTTCTTCCAGTCACACTCACACATGTGTGTATGTGTATATACATATTTATTTGTATATATATGTGTGTATACACTAGAATGATTTTGGACAAATTATATTTTTTATGGAATTTTATATCCTGCTTTTCTCACTAAATTATATCCTAAACATTTTCCTGTGTCATTAAGTATTCTTTGAAAACATGATTTTTCAAGGCTACATTATATTTGATTTTATGGCTATACCATAATTTATTTACCTCTTGTTAGACATGCTGATTGTCCTGGCTTTTTGCAATGTGGTGTTTTTATTTATTGCATTTTCCCTGTCTTTCAGCCTTTTTTGTTTATCATCTATATAATTCTCAAGAACCATAATCTTATCTTTTTATTAGAATGTCAAAGATAGGTAAATGGATTTTGTTTTTATAACTCACAAAGATTCAACCTACAGGAGGCTTTTTGGTTGTCTCCTAAATCAGTAAGAGCTATCATATACATTCACTTTTATAATATAGATTAAATTCTGTCAATTCAATGAGTGTGCTTGTATATCTTTCCTGTTTACCGATTTGTTGTGAGGTGATGTCCAAGTTCTCGTTATAGATCAGCAGAGGTTACAAATACGTCCAGGGCGAGTACTCAGAAGGTGTCTTTAACGGAGGGAGTAAAACGAGGGCAGCGCTCTTGCCGGATTAGAATCTTAGATCTTAGCCCTGCCACTTGCTTGCTGGGTAAACTTGGGCCTCTTCTCTGGCCTGTAAGAGCCTCAACTTTCTCCTCCGTAAATTTGCTAGAGAGAGTAGCATCTAAGGCTTTGCAGGTTAGATTTGAGGATTATCTGAGGCAAAGCATAGAGACCACCTATCCTGGGAGGCCATAAACAGGGACTATCTTTCCTGGTTTCTATCTTACTTTAAGGCAGGTTAAATATTAGCTGTTTCTCTTTGCAGGGAGGATGGAGGAGGGGCAGAGGCCCTGCCTTAGCTGACCAGGGAGTCAGACACATAATCCTTTCTCAGGGACCTTGTGTCTGGGCTTTTTTTTTTTTTTTTTTACATTTTCAGAGCTTCATTGAGCTGTAATTTACCTGCCATAAAATTCACCTACTTAAATATACAACTCATTGACTTTTAGTACACCTGGGGAACTGGGTACTTCCTGCCAGAGTCCCAAAGTTGAGTGGACTCTCCATATAAGATAAAGGGAGTCTTTTCCAACAAAAATGTGAGCTGTAACATTGTTTAGTTAGAGGAGCGTAAATGAGTCAGACCTGAGAACTGTCACCCGGAATATGTGAGTGGTTGAGACATACGGGTGCTGCTGGTTAAAAAGGGAAATAGGAAAGGCTGAGTGTCTTTGTAAAGAAATTAGTCTGATAGAACTTCTGCCTAAAAGAAGAAGCAAGAGGAGTATAAAGGATCCCGAGGTATAGGTTATTATGATTCTCCAAATATTAACATTTTACTCTATTTCCTTCTTTCTTTTCATGTGCTCTCTCTACTATATCGCTCCATCTATGTATCTGTGTCTGAATCCCAATCTCCATCTATATGTCCTAGACATATGGCCTATGTATATTCTCTGTATTATCTGTCTAGACAAATGTATAGCTAGATATGTGTATATTTGTGTATATCACACATAAATCATATATATATATGTATATATAATGTTTTCCAGAACTGTTGGATAGTAACTTGCAGACTTTACCGCTTCCTTTAACCCTAAATACTTCTTTACGTATTTACAAAAAACACATTCTCTTAGTCTCTTATTATATCATAATTAGAAAAGTAAAATTGGGGCGCCTGGGTGGCTCAGTGGATTAAGCCTCTGCCTTCGGCTCAGGTCATGATCTCAGGGTCCTGGGATCGTGTCCCGCATTGGGCTCTCTGCTTGGCAGGGAGCCTGCTTCCTCCTCTCTCTCTCTCTGCCTGCCTCTCTGCCTACTTGTGATCTCTCTCTGTCAAATAAATAAATAAAATCTTAAAAAGAAAGTAAAATTGGTATACTGCTACTAATATACAGACTTCTCTCAGATCTCTCCAACAACGTCCTTCTTAGTCAAAGAAAATCTAAGATCCAGTGTTGTTTATAATAAACTAAAACCTAAAACCAAAGATAAGGTTAATGTCTTGATAGGCTCAGTACCTGAAAAATGGATCAAAGGGTACACCATCTCCTGGTTATATTTATCAATTCACATAGAAGCCATTTAAAAATCTTTCCTGGTCATGTTGGATTAAAACCTACAACTCTTCCCTCTGGGCAAGGCAAGGAGAATTTCTTCTTGGTATTCTTAGAAGCTGGCACTTTGCCTGACCCATGGTCAATGCGTGGTAGATTGTATGTTAGCCAAACCTAGAAAGAAATCAGACTTAAAGATAATTTTTACATCCTCAAAGAATAAAGGTATTTTAAGCCTCATTCATCTGAGGACTATATTTTCTATTTGAAAATTAGGAACTGATGTATAAAAATGTCTTTCTGTTACTTGGGTGCCACTGGGTGAATTTCGATGCCATTGATAGCAATGATGGTGATGAGAGTCGTCCTTACAACGACCTCTGCAGTGAGAGCCGCTCCGGCACTCCGGGCAGTAAACCGAACTTTCTGTTTATCAGAACAAGTCTTCCGCTTGAATCTGCAAGTGGCTTTCAGTCTCAAACTAAGGACGTTTTTGAAAGCTGCAGCTACTCACACAAAGATTCGAGGGCAAGGAAGGGATCCCAAAAAGCTTCCAGTAGGAGAGTGCAGAGGTGAGATAGAGAAGGGTAGACTACAAATAAAGGGGGATTAGCTATGGAACAGGTCATGACTGTGGGCAACCAGGGCTCCTCCACTGGACAACGCGGAGACAGCATAGAACAGAGTTATTGCAAGAGAGGGGCAGTGGAACTGGAGAATTATGGGCCACATCCCATGAGTTACTGGTTGAGAGCGGCTCCCGACTAGTATTAGCTTGCCAGCAAGTCCCACCCCGTCGGAGGGGCTCATGGGCTCCAGCAGCTTCAGAAACCCTCCTGCAAGTAGGCTCGCGTCTTGTAGTTGGAATCCATCGCATAGGCACGCGTGGGCATGGCACCTGCCTAGCCATGGAGATGAACACTTCGTGCTCATGCTTCCCTTTGTTGCGACTTAGAACCACTTATGTTTTGGAACTGGGTTTAAGGTAGTGATGGAAACATTTTTCAAAATTAGTTATTTGTTGTGGAAGGAAACGTGATCAATTGAGAGTCAAACTTTCTTCCTTTTAGTTGTTATTTTTTAATAAAACGAAAAGGTAAAGATCCTTCTAGAGCTAAGCCGCCCCAGCTTCCAGGAGGAAGGGTTATGAAGATAATTTCATTACATCTAACTAGTAGTGGAAAGAGTGACGCTAACTCCAATTGCTTGAGGGAAGGAGTAAATTAAATGCTGATGACTTTGACCAGGCAGCAAACTACATTCATTGATTATTTTAATTTTCTCTCTTGTGCACTCAGTTAAACACCCATAACAGTGGATTTCAAGGTAACTAAAAGGTTGTTTAGCACATTTTGAAAAGAGTCACGAATAAACAGAAAAACCGATCTCTAGCAAACTGAAGAATGAGTAGTTACGCGGATGCGTGGATTATACGTAGAGGGTGTACGTGGGTAATTCCTCCTGCGTAGTCGCCTGTGTTTATCAGAAGTGGTACATACGTGTTCCCGCGGAAGGGGAGAAAAAGAGAGAGAGAATGAACAAATAGAACACTTAAAAGAGAAAAATAGCCTGTCCTGGCAGTTTCTAGTGTTGTCTGAAATTTTCAAACAATGACATATGGTGGAACAAATGAAAACTTTAGGAGAGGCAGGTAAAGCGAAAGGGAGGGAGTTTATTTCTGCAGTTCTAGCCTCTTTTTTTTTTTTTTAAAGATTTTATTTATTTGACAGAGAGAGATCACAAGTAGGCAGAGAGGCAGGCAGAGAGAGAGGAAGGGAAGCAGACTCCCCGCTGAGCAGAGAGCCCAGTGTGGGGCTCGATCCCAGGACCCTGATATCATGACCCGAGCCGAAGGCAGAGGCTTTAACCCACTGAGCCACCCAGGCGGCCCCCAGTTCTAGCCTCTTAAGTGACCACTGGCCTTATCTGAAAACCCTCAGCCGGCTTGGAAATTTAGACTGCATGAACTAAATGTTTGAAAGATATTTTCAAAATGACTGGCTGGTTGTTGAGTTTTCACGGGGATTACACTAAGTCAGAAATAATAAGCAACGTTAAAAAATTAATAACAAAATAGCTTCGGTTGTGGCAAAGGGTCTTCCCAAGAGAAAATAAATCTAACCTCGTGCCACTTAAATATACACTTCTGTTTTCACTATCCAATAGCACGTGGGGATTAATCTGCTGAAGGGCTGAGACCATAGTGTAAAAAGTAGTTACCCGAACACAAAAGTTTATACTTCTCGAAGCACAGCAAAGAAGAATTGGTTGGACCTTCATTCTGGTCCCTGAACTTTAAGAAGGAGGGGAGAGATCTGAATGAACCTCTGGCTCTTGAAGGATTCAGATTAGAAAAATGAGAGTGCCAGAGTTTCAGTGAAAAATGGTAATGAACTTGTACCAGCATTAAGCGCTTTCATCCCTCTCTGAAAAGTGCAAACAAATTCCAAGAGGTCATCCTGCTTTTCCACGGGCATCCATCTCTTAGGTCCTCTGAACATTCTGGCACGGTGGAGACAGCACATTTTAAAATATGGGGCTTTCTCCGTCCCTACAAGAGAGATAAGCCTTGATTGACTTTCCCTGAAGTTCACCAGACTCCGGGCTGCTAAATCTCAAAATTCCTTGTTGCCTTTGACTCCAACACATGCCCCAGGCAAGAGAAAGTGCTGGGAAGGAGGCGTCTGAGCACTATCAGGGTCTGCTGAAGTTGGAGTCTAACAGGGGTGGGGGCTTGGTGGATGTAGTTTCCCTCCTTTCCCAAAGCTCACAGGAACATGGCAAATAAACATGCAGTTCATGCTATTCCAAGTATGCCAGGATTATCCTAGAATCCGGGCCACTGGGGCTCCTGGGTGGCGCAGTCCATTAACTGTCAGCTCTTGATTTCCAATCAGGTCATGATCTCAGGGTCATGAGATCCAGTCCTGAGTTGGGCTCTGTGCTAGGTGTGGAGCCTGCCCAAGATTCTCTCTCTCCCTCTCTCCCTGTCCGTCCCCTACAGCTTGTTCTCTCTCCTTCTCAAAAAAGAGAGAGAGAGAGAGAGAAAGAACGCAGTGTCACCCCGTAGAGTACTGTGTATCGGACTTGGATTTGCATGTTTTCCCTTTACCAGTGATTCTCCGATTTTTGAATTATTATTTTTTTCATATACTATTAGAACAAACACAGTGTACTAGGTTGGGTTGTCATGTAAGATCCTTAAACATGCATGCACACACGTACGTACCCTGCCATCCAAACAGCATCATGATTCCATTTGAGAGTCTTTTTACCATTGCAAGAAAAGCAGGAAAAACATCTCATTTTAAAAAGCCATTCTGAAAGAACAAAATTCTGACAAGGGTACAGGGGAAAAAAAGCCATTCCGCAAATGCATCGCACTAATTCAAGACGTAAATAATAGGGAAACTGTACGCATGGAAAGAGAGGAATGTGAGAATTCCCTATACCTGTCAATCTTTCTGTAAACCTAAAAATGGCCTAAAAAAAAAGAAAGCTTATTAATTTAAATATTGTTATTATTTATTACTTATTTATTTTTAAAGATTTTATTTATTTATGTGACACAGAGAGAGAGTGCATAAGCAGGCAGAGTGGCAGGCAGAGGCAGAGGGAGAAGCAGGCTCCCCGCTGAGCAAGGAGCCATATGTGGGACTCGAATCCAGGACCCTGGGATCATAATCTGAAGTGAAGGCAGATGCTTAACTGACTAAGCCACCCAGGTGTCCCTATTTTTATTTTTTATTATTAGCATCACACTCTAACCAACTGAGCTAACTGGCCAGCTACTCCATTTTTATTTTTTAATTATTATTATTATTTTTTAAAGAGAGCGGGACCTATTGGGGTGGGGAGGGGCAGAGGGAGATGGAGAGAGAGACTCCTATGTAGGCTCCACGTCCAGCACGAAGCAGGACGTGTGCCGATCTCATGACCCTGCCATCGTGACCCAAGAGTTGGACAGAACCACCCAGGAGCCCCAAGCCTATTAATTTAAAACAATGCTGTAATACGGTGTGGCTGTTATGTAAAAGCAGTTTGACAGATGCCCAGAATGTTGAGGAGAGAATTACCATAGGACCTGATAATTCCACTCCCAGGTATCAGTGCAAAAAAAAAAAAAAAAAGAGGAAAAAAATCGGAAACAGAAGGCACCTGGGTGACTGGGTATGGTGGAGTCTTCTGGGGATTCTCTCTCTCCCACTGCTGCTTCCCCCCAACCCTGCTTGCATTCTTTCACTCTAGAACAAAAACAAACAAAACTTAAAAAAATCGAAAACAAGGGGCGCCTGGGTGGCTCAGTGGGTTAAGTCTCTCCCTTCAGCTCAGGTCATGATCTCAGGGTCCTGGGTCGAGCCCCGCATCCGGCTCTCTGCTTGGCAGGGAGCCTGCTTCCCCTTCTCTCTCTGCCTGCTTCTCTGCCTACTTGTGGTCTCTCTCTCTCTGTGTCAAATAAATAAATAAAATCTTTAAAAAAAATCGAAAACAAGTATTCAGAGAAATACTTGTACGCAAACGTTTATAACGGCCTTGTTTGCAGTAATCCAAAGGTGGAAGACACCCACGTGTCTGATTGATGCATAGATAAGGACAAAATGTGTTATCCATACCACGGAATATCACACAACCATAAGAAGCACATAGAGTTCTGATAGAGACTACAATATGGTTGAACCATGAAAACACCATGTTAACTGAAAGAAGCCAGACATAATGGGTCACGTATTGTAGGGTTCTGTTTGTATGAAGTACCCACAATAGGCAAATCCATAGAAACAGAAAAGAGATGTGGTGGTCAGGGGCGGGGCAGGGGACTCTGGGGAGTAGGTAATGGGTATGGGGTTGGCTTTGAGGGTGATGGAAATTTTTGGAGGAGAGAGAGGAAGGCTGCACAAATTTGTGAATGCACTCAATGCTCGTAACCTGTACATGTAACAGTGATTAACTTTACAGCATGTACCTTTTACCTTAGAACTAAAAATGGAGAGGCATCCTACAAAAGAGTTGACCAGTGGTCCTCAATATTGTCAAAGTCATCAAAAACAAGGGAAGTTCGAGAAAGGGTCACAGTCCAGACGATCCGAAGGAGACATTAGGATGAACTGTAATGCGGTATCCAAATGGGGCCCTGGAACATGGAGAGGACATTAAGTAGCAAATAAAGAAAATTTGAATCAAGTACAGACTTTAGCCTCTAATAACATAGAAGTATTGGTTCATTAATTATAACAAATGTAACATAAAAATGTGAGGTGTTAATAAGAGAGAAAACTCAATGCAGGGCCCATGGGAATTCTCTGTAATATTTTTTCAATTTTCCCATAAATCAACTATTCTAAAATATTAAAAGTTTAGAAAGAAGGGGCTCTCTGAGCCTTTTGCAATCTACCTCTCTCCCTTTCTCCTGCTGGTTTTGTAAACTCATGGCCCGGAGGACGAGCAGTCAGGGATGAACCCCGGGGTGCCAAGGGGACACAGAGGGAACTGCCTGATCAGCCCCGAGCTGCCCAGCTCCACGCTCTTCGCTAACCTCCGAATAATGCCATGGAAAAACAATTTAAAAGGGGGCATTCTTTTAACTTTATTAAACTAAAAATTCACTTTTATCGTAAGTATTCATTTCCTGGGTTTGCCCTAAGACGATAACACAAGCCAACTGGCTTAAAACAATAGAACTGAATTATCTCATAGTTCTGAAGGCCAGAAGTCTGAAATCAGAGGGGCAGGGCCATACCCCCTCGAATGCTCTGTCCCAGGTGCTCTCTTTCTGACTCTGTCTTCACTGTTTTTTCCTTCTCTTGTGCCGCCATCATATTGCATTAGGGCCTGCCCTAAGGACCTCATTTTAACTTGATTATCTCGGTAAAGTCCTCATTTCCGAATGAGGTCACAATCACAGACACCTGTGGTTAGGCCTTCAACACAATCTTTGGAGGGACACAATTCAACCTATCACACTGTATTTCTCTCGTTCTGTGGTGGACCCATAAGAACATTTCCAGAGACCAACATGGACCTATGGACTGGCTTGTGGGATGAATGACACGTATAATCTTTTTTCTGTCTTTACAACTTTATGAGCTGGGACCCTGTTCATGCTCCCTGGCTTTTTCTCCCATTTTGGTGGCGAAAAAATGGAATTTTTGGAAATTTTAGTCCATTTTCTCCAGGTGGCACCATTGAAAAATGATGGATCCAGAATTTAAGCCTGAACTCTGTGTGAAGTTTTTGCTCTTTCCACTAATAACACTGTGTTTCATAAAACTGTTCCTGGCTAGCCGAGATCTTAATGAATCGAATCAGGAAATGGCAACGGATGGCTGATGGGAAGCGATTTGGGGGAATCGTCTTATGTTCCTCCATATTGGTGGAGTGTTTCCCTTGTTCGTTTTTCCTGCTGCTGTCCTTAGTGAACGGAAGGTTCGCCTCAAGCCTCCCCCCCCCCCCCCCACCATTCTGGCTTTCGAGTTTGATTTACTGATATCTACTTGTCTAAATGATAAAATCGAGAAAGCTTTTACCAAGTAAGTTTATCATAGAAATGTAACTATTATGTGTATTGTGCAAAATGGTTCTTTTTTTTTTTAATCCGGGCAAATACATTGGAGTCATTAATTTGAATACTAAGTACAAGGTTCTGTTTAAAAAATCCACAAGATGAATAACAAATCATAATTCTGGCAAGGCGAAGTCATTCTTCAAAGCCATCGTTTTTATAATCCATTGAAGATACGACGATAGTAGCTCGTTGATGGCTGATTTAGAGTCTAACGCATGTACCATTACCTTTCTGGGGGATATATTTCATGCATCCTCGCATTACAAGCAGTTCCTGACTCCAGAATGGATTGGGTTACGTGGCTGTGAGGAGAGCTTCCTCAAGGGACCTGCTGCCCCTTTACCCTTTCACACACGTGCCCCCCCCCCCACCCGCTGCCCCAAGGACCTGTAGCACGATGACAGGCACCCCAGTCAGCCTGCAGAAGCCTCAGAGAACATATCCTTGTTGATCAAAGTCGCCGAGCTTTGAGGTTGCACAGCATTTTTACACCAGAGTTAAATGACAGAGGTGGGGGAACTCCTAGCTACACCGGCAGTCCCCAAAGCATCTCTGTAATTACTCCGGCATGGGGTGGGACACGGGGAGACAGATTTGATGAGTGCCTCGCTCATTTCCCTTCAGCAGTCAGCATTCCAATGCATGCCCCAGAGTTCTCCTACAAGCCTGTCAACTCCTCTCCAGAGAGCCCGCTCATGGAAGAGGCCAGCTGGAAACGGAGGGGGCATTGGTGCCCCTAAAAACAGCTTCTCTGCCAATGATGGATGTGAGCTGGCAGATAAGCACGCCAGCTTCCTTGCTGCCCCTTCCCTCTTAGTTCCCCAGCAGGCCTGAGCCTCGGTGTCCTCGACATCAGCATGTTGCATAATGCACCTTTCCAGAGGCCCTCCCTCCCCGTCCTCCTTCCTTCCCAGCTACCAGTGCTTCCTGGGAGCGTGTCCAAAATGAGACACCTGCACTCAGATCTTTGTCTTAGGGCTTGTTTTTGGGAGAACCCAACCCAAAACAGCCACCATGTTAGAGAGTGGTTGTATATTTCCATTGCAAGCGACAGGAGCCCCAACTTAGCCTGGCTCAAGCAGAAAGAGAATTTATTGGCTCATGTAATTGAACAGTCCAGGCTAATAGCTCTAGCTTCAGGCACCATTGAATCTTATTTCTTTAAATGTTGTTACCAGCACTTGATTTCTCTCTTTCCATCTCTCTGCCCCGCTCTCCTTTGTGGAGAGGTGAGCTTTCCAAGAGTTTACAGTCGCAGGGAAAAAAGCCCAGAGGAAAAGGGAGCATCTCCTGTCAGGTAACACCTGCGAAGTCCTGAGATGTGATCTGATTGGCTCTGGCTGGGTCATGTGCCCATGTTTGAGCCAATCACCGTGCAAAGACAGCTATATTTGGTTAGACTTGGCACCGCTCCCCTAATGCCCCAGGGGAGTTGCACCCATCGTCGTGGGGAGGGAGGGTGGGTTGTGGTTGTCCTCCAAGGACAGCTAATGTTCTTTTACCAAAAAAAGGGGGGTGGGAATTAATACTATACAGACTCACACCCACACTTTCTGACTTGCAATGCCTTGCTCTGAGAGCAAGTGCTATCTTCCAAGAAAACATAATCTCCTCGTTCCAGCTAATTTCAAGAAAAATATGTCACGAATGTCTCACAACTATTGGGTGGTGCTGAGATAGAGAAAGGGAGTGAAGTTCCTAAGAACCATGAAATAAGTGTTGTACAATGCATTAATCATCCCGTGTTCAGTTTTTGGTTGTTTCCCAATAGGATTAGGGGAGAGGACAGGGAAGACCATGGTCAGGGTTCAAAGGATAGAAAATATAGGAGGTCATATTTACATGTGGAGGGATGACGGGAACTGGAGAGGCTGGGTAGAGCCCCTTTCAGCCCGTGGATTTGGTTGTACTGATTGAGTTTTCACATAAGGGAAAACTTGAGAAGCAAATATAGTCATTTTTCATCTCTGTCCATAAAACAATAGTGTGTCACTTAACGTGGCTTTATTTGCACATGGCAAAGACCCTGAAATGTAATAGCTTCACATAAGGGTCAGCACATTGTTCCTATAAAGGGAACAGGCCAAATATATCAGGTTTCATGGAACAAGAGGCAAGATAGAGGACATAATGTGGGAACTTCTGTAGCAAGAGAGAAAACAAATTTCCACAACATTTTTATTGATGAAATTGAAAATACAGTAATAATACTTGAGTTCAAGTGTTTGTAAAACAGGTCTATTAAGGAGAAAAATAGAATTCTCACTTTTCAGGGAATAATGTTTTCTTCAATTGGTATTCAAAGTTAGTGTTCGCAAAGTGATTGCAAGTGTTCAATTCTACAAACCATTCTTAGCTCACAGCCCATGCACACACTTTCCCCAGGCTGGATCTGACCCACAGACTGTAGTTTGCTGACCCCTGGCTTAAACAAAAAGAGGACTTATTGATTCACATAGTTCAAAAAAATTTAGAGGTAGTGCAGGCTTCAAGCTGAGCTAATTCAAAACTGCAGTTTCTTTTCTTTGAGAGTTATCTTCCTTCTGCCCTCCTACCTAGGTCGGCTTTCTCTTGAACTTGGATTCCTTCAAGGTTGCCCTTGGAAACTGGAACTGCCTGTTTCCTTATTCATATCCAGTGAGGGAGAGAGAATCACTTCTCAGGGCCACTGAGCAAATGTCCTGAGCTTCACACTTCTAAGAGCAGACCTGAGCCAATCATGCGACCAGGGATTGGCACTAAGGAGAGAATAGCCCTGGGTCCACATCTCGCAGTTTCTGTGCAGTGAGAGCGACGTGGTGGGGACAGGTGAGGACAGGGGAAGCAACAGCAACACCCCTGCAAATAGATTCTGAAGAGTTAGAAGAGAGGGAGCAGAGGGACAGTTTGTACAAAGCCAGTGTTTTGGGACCTTATGCCTAGGTTTCTGGATCTTTGAGAGGTCTTGCTACTCTGGTTTCTCTGTATTATATGCTGCATTTTCTCAGAACACACAGTGGGAATTATTAAAAAGTAGTTATGACAGGGTTTTTTGGAGGCTCTGTCCTCAGCACCTGAAGTCTGGCCACTTGAATTGACTTCTCATTCACAAACGGTAGCATCCACCTGAGTAATTCTGCCAGCTCTGCATCTTCTAGGTCTTAACTAATATTTTGTATTACTTTCTTCTCCTTCGAAAGAGAACCCTGAGAAGATGGATTCAGTAGCCTTGACAGAATGATTGAGTCATGGATCATTTTAAGTTTTGGGGGGGTGTAAGCATTATTTTATCCACACCTCTCCAAGCACTTTTGATGACACAGAAGAGTTTTGTGGTCTATGGATTTCCGTTGGCAGTTATTAGATTCATAGACCACAAATCCACGTGTGGATTAAAATTTGTCCAAGGAAATAGATAATATGTTTGCACATTATATATGACTGTTTTTAAATTGTAGGTAAAGGGCTTTGTGAGTCATAAAATACAAATTCATATAACCAAAGTATCCCCAGTTTTAGAGTAGCTTTGTGTTATTATATATTTTCTCACTCTGTAGATATTTAAAAGCAAAACATCTGTTGTGTTGAGATCTGTTAATATTTTCATATCAAAAAGGAATTCTCAGGACACCTAGGTGGGTCAGTTGGTTAAGTGTCTGACCCTTGATTTCTGCTCGGGTCATGATATCGGGGTCCTGGGATTGAGCCCCATGATGGACCCTGCACTCAGTAGGGAGTCTGCTTGAGGATTCTCTCTCACCCTGTCCTTCTACCCCTTCCCCCAACTCCTGCACGCTCTCTCACAAATAAATAAATTTTTTTTTTTAAGTAGTTCTTGGGATGCCTGGGTGGCTCAGTCAGTTAAGCTGTTGCCTTCGGCTTGGGTTGTGATCCCGGGGTCCTGGGACCGAGTCCCATATCAGGCTCCTTGCTCGGCTTCTCTCTCTGCCTCTACATGCTTGTGCATGCTCTCTCTCTCTGACAAATAAATAAATAAAATCTTAAGAAAAAAATAAAAAAAAGAGGAGTTCTCATATTCTCATATGATACAAACCTTGGGAACTCTCTGCTAGGTAGGGACTATGGAGGTGTATGGTACAGAACTATAGAAATTATGGGATGACTATATCTAAACCTCAGTTCTTAGGAAACTTGTAACATAGTAGAGATAAAGGAATGTATTAGACTGGACTCCTTTGGTTGTTAGTGACAGAAATTCAGTTCAAACTGACTTAGAGGAAAACAAGTAATGCAATAGATTATTTGACAAAAAAAATTCAGAAAGACATATTTACTTAGCTCATAATTTGTGCCTAGATCCAGAGTCAAAGCTATATCCTCAAGATTTAGTCTGTCCCCATTTCCTGGTTTTACTTTCCTCTGTGTTAGATTTACTCTCGTGTGTGTCCCCACAGTCCAGACAAATACCGTCCAGGGTTACGTTATGGAAACACGAAACTCCTACTTCATTCCGCTGGGAAGAGACATTCACCTTCCTCATACTTCCTTTGAATTAACTCTTGGCAGTTCAGTTTTCCATGTGAACCAGTCGGCATGGCAGCAGCCATGAAAGTTACTGATGGGACAGATTTGGGACACGTGTCTCTATATGTTTTGGAAGCCAATCAAACCATACAGACTGATGATGGGGTCTATGGACCTTTGAGGGGAAAGGAAATGTTGGAAAGGCCAAAAGACCTAACAGTCACTGGAAACAATAAAATCCACACCCTAAGGAAGGAAATAATGAAAGACATGAGAGAGACTCATTGGTTCATTCCATGACTTCTTTAATAGATGTCTATTGAAATTTCTTATTTTAGCAGAGACTGTTGATTGCCAGTATCTACTCCATACCTTCTGTTTCTTCTTCTTTTTTTTTTTTAAAGATTTATTTATTTGACAGAGAGAGATCACGAGTAAGCAGAGAGGCAGGCAGAGAGAGAGGAGGAAGCAGGCTCCCCGCTGAGCAGGGAGCCCGATGTGGGGCTCGATCCCAGGACCCTGAGATCATGACCTGAGCTGAAGGCAGAGGCTTAACCCACTGAGCCACCCAGGTGCCCCTGTTTCTTCTTCTTAACAGAGTCATTAACTTTGTCCAAAGACCCACCCTCTTTAAATGGCCGTGAGTTTGAAAGGAGTTTTCTTCATCTCCAAATCTTCTTCATCTGAGCCATTCACATTAGCCCTGTTCCTTTTGCTGTACATTCACTAAGGCATAAACATAAGCAACTTTTTGGACATTGAAATATGAAATGAAGTCTCTGGAAGCTTCCAGAAAGGCTATTCTTGCTCTTGAAAAAAAATATAATTAGGAGACATCTTAAAACCTTAAGAAAGCTGGGGTGCCTGGGTAGTTCAGTCAGTTAAGTGTCTGACTCGTGGTTTCAGCTCAGGTCATGAGCTTGTGGTCGTAGGACTGAGTCCCGTGTTCGGCTCAGAGTCTGCTTTGGAAATTCTCTTCCCTTTCCTCTTCCTCCTGCTCACACTCTTTCTCTCTCAAATAAATAAATAATCTTAAAAAGGAAAAAAAAAACCTTAAGGAAGCTTACCCGTGGACCTAGCTCATGAGAAAGACATGTTGAAATTGCATGGGTTCTTGGATGATGTTGTGGAGGAAATTAATGACTCCAAAAAGGACCCGCCTCTAGGTTTCCAGTTGCATGGGAAAATTACTTTCCACATTCAAAATTATAGTGGGGTTTCACGTTATTTACAGTGCCTGCAACTCCTACACGCTATGGGCCATGGGGCAGGCCTTCAGAATGTAAAGGAATAGGAGATATGCTTTCTGCTCAGGTGCTGTTCACCATCTACTGGAATAGATGTTGTTATTTTTCTTGGTTTCTCCAACCCCTTCCTCTCTGTAAGGTTAGTCAAAACCCCTGTGGGGGGTGGATCAAGAAAACCGTGAGGACCATCTCCACAGGTTGCTCTTAGACCTGCCCTTCCTTAGGAAAATACTGTGGCCTGGTCCAGAGAATTAGGAGTCTTTGGAGAAAATGGTTTTTATTTGCTGGAAACAAAATTTACAGGGCACGGCCCTCCACTGCTGGGTCAGGGTTGCCATCTTCAAAGACAATGAAAAACACTCCTCTCTTCCCACTTTTAAAACCCGAATTACAAGCCTGATGAGGATCTTCGGAACCCCACCAGCACTAACAAAAATAAAGCACTTAGCTCATGCAATCTTGTCTCTTTATTTTCAATATCACTTACAATATAAGCTTTTTACAAAACCAGATCCTTTCTCACCAATGATATGATTTCCCTGAAAAGGCTTTGAAGTATCCCGCCGTTATCACTTCTGTACACAAACATTAGCAGAAGCCCTGCTAGGCAAGAGGACAAAAATAATTGTTCAGCCTTCATTTTAATTTAACCTTTAGCAAATTTCTACTTTAAAAAAGTTCCCCTTGACTTACTGGCATCATATTGAGATAATTTATGAGGCAGTCCATTCTTGTTAAGACAGTGAACCTCCATGAATCTTTTCCCCCATGAAAGACTGCCCTGGACCCTTCACCCCTTTTAATTTAGGCATCTTGCTCTCTTTCTTTACCATTTGCATGGGTCCCTTTGTCACCTTAACACTCTTGTCTAATGGTTTCTGTACAATTAAGGCATTATGGAGGTGAACGTTAATACGTCTCTGAAAATTTACAGAGGCTATATATCTTGATGTTGCAGAAGGATGTTCCAGAAACTGGCTAGGAATGCAGGTGCTCTGCTCTTCCAGCTGTTCTGAGAAACAGAGTTCATGATCTGTCATACTGGTAGTGGGACTAAGCAGAGATGGTTGTCAAGAAGGTGGGTAAAGAGCCCGGGTTGCCAGCCTGGTGTAAACCAGGAGGGAAACACTGGTTTAAGCTATTTTAGCATCAGGTTTAGTAGAAGAGTGGTTGAAAATATTGGCTCTGTATTCAAATCTCCCCATGTTTAGATTCTCGCTCAAATATACTCGCCATTCACTTTTTTACTCTAACACCTCTGACCCTCAGGTTCTTCATTGCAGGATGGAGACATATTAAGAACACAGCCCTAACTCCTTCTTGTGGCTTGCCAGGTTCTGCTTGGTCCCTGCCTGGGCCTCAGCCCATGTCACACTGCTCACTGTAATACCACCCTGTCAGCTCCTTTTAGGTGCTCCAATGTAACAGCTCCTCCCTACCTCAGGGCCTTTGCTTATGCTGTTTCTTCCTCTTCCATGAAATCCTTTCCCCCCAGGTGCTCTCAGGGAGAGCTGCTTCTCCTCCTTCGGGGACCAGGTGGAAGTTTACCTTCCCACAGTAGATACTGATCTTCATGTTGGTTTCCCAAAGGCAGACCTGAGTAGTTCATTTGGGAGGGGACTCCAGGAATCAGTCCCAGGAAAGGACTAAGAGAGTCAATTACATGTGATGTTAATGAGAAATTTACCACTGTAGACAAATCGGTCCCACTGGGGAGTCTCTGGTAGACTGTGTGGGACCTCCTCAGAACTGGTCCAGTAATGAGACAGGAAGCTGGTGTAGTTACCCACCAATTCCTGCCCCCATCCCCCAATTGAGGGTCACTCCCGGAGGTGTTAATTATCTGGCACTTCTGGCCTCTGCTGCCATGAGCTGAGTATGATGTCATATTAGAGAAAGCCCTACAACAAAGAGAGGCAGGAGCTAGAGGGAGGAAATTCTTGGTGTGCGGGGGGGGGGGGGGGGGGGGCTGCAAACCCCCAGGCAGCAGGTGGCATTATGAGTGGGCCAAGAGAACTTGGGGGATCTGACTGGCCTCTCCACTCCTCAAGTTTTCTCTATTTCTTTAACCTGTCTGCTGTAGTTTGAATGTCTGCGTCCCCTCGAAATTCATATGTTGAAGCTTTCATTCCCAAAGTGACAATCTTCAGAGGTGAGGCCTTGAGGAGGTGGTGAGGGTTTTGTTTTTTTTTTAAAGATTGTATTTGTTTATTTCACAGACAGAGATCACAGGTAGGCAGAGAGGCAGGCAGAGAGAGAGAGAGGAAGAAGCAGGCTCCCCGCTGAGCAGAGAGCCCGATGTGGGGCTCGATCCCAGGACCCTGGGATCATGGCCTGAGCTGAAGGCAGAGGCTTTAACCCACTGAGCCACCCAGGTGCCCCAAGGAGGTGGTGAGGTTTAGCTGAGATCACGAGGGCAAAGCCCCCTGGCAGGATTAGTATCTTTAGAAAAGGAGGAAGAAACCAAGCCCTCTCTCTCCCTCATAGGAGGGCACAGCCATTGAATCCAAGAACAGGGCTCTTACCGGAACCTGCCATGCCGTCCCCCTGCTCTTGAACTCCCAGCCTCAGAACTGTGAGAAATGAATGTCTGTTATTTAAGACCCCCAGTCCGTGGCTGTTCGTGATGGCAGCGTCAGCTGGCAGGGGCACTGTCCCTTGTTTTGAATGTGCTTCTCATAATTGGTAATTATACTTTCATTTGTTTGTGTGTTTATGCAATTATATGCTGCGGAGTCTAGGATCACAGGGACCATGTGTGCTTATTCTTGAATGTTTCTCTAGTGTTCAGCAAAACGAGAGATATTCAAAGTATTTAAAGCCACTATGGCCCAGGTGTGGATAATTGAAACTTTGGCCCACCCTGTGGTTAGGGGAATCTTCTAGCCGTGGAAGGCCAATTCTATGATATGAGATGTTTAAAATAGATCAGAGCTTTTATTTTTATTTTATTTTATTTTTTTTACTGACAATTCTGGGATTCTTCATAAAGCCAAATAGTATAGGTTCAAACTACAGTAATGGGAGCAAATTAAATCTCGAATATGAGCGTCTTCAGTAATGAACATGCAAGACTTATTAAAAAAAAAAACAGTAGTCTCAGTGAGAGGAGATTTTGCATATTTAAAAATTCATGGATGTGTGTATGTGTGGTGTGTGTGTGTGTGAATGTTTTGGGTTATGCTAAAAGCCCATTTAAAACCTCCTTGAGTGCTTTTTCATTTGGTTTATAAGTATTCAGAACAGCAGGATAAAACTTCAACTTTTGGCAAAAGCCCCTACGGTCTCAAGCCAGGATGCATGACTGAATGATCAGAAGAGGAAAACTTCACTTTGACAAATGTAACACCTTCTTTGGGAATATGCAGTTGAGTTTTTCCCTAAAAGGTTAACTAGAGACGAGAATTACTTTCTCCAGAGATCACCCAAGTGACATGTTGCTGTCTTGATTTCATCGCCGTTCATTGATGTGCATTTCTTGCCACTTATAAATGAAACAAATGAGGTAGGATGGCAAAGATTATGAAAAGAATTAGCAATAATGAGCCTGGTAACAAAAAACATTATTATAGAAAATCGAGTTGACCTTACTTTCATAATTATTCCCCTTAATTTTTTTTGTAGTGTAATTTGAATGAAATTAAATAAAACTAATATTCCCCTTGCCACTGCTAGGAATTTCGTGTAAAGATTAATAACGTTCAAAACCAGAGATTTGGCTACCATTTTCCTGGAGGCCACTGTTGCTATCCTAGGAAGCCACATGTCCTCAATGTGATAACAGGTCACCTATGTTAAGAGGAAAATTTATGCCTCGAACACCCTGAGTCAGGTGGCTCTGTGGCAGAAGAATTGGGGCGTGTACTTCTAAACTTCAGAGGATTCACCTCTCTCCTGACCCTGGTCCTCATGATTTTTTCCCACTTTGCCCCGAGAATGTTGCTCTTGGCGGATTAGCCATGGTTCCAGGATCCAGTCCCTCACTGAGCTCCCTGCCCAGCGGGAAGTCTGCTTCTCCCTCTGCCCCTCACTCTGCCATGCTCTCTCTCACTCTCTCTTTCACAAATAAATAAAAAATCTTTAAAAAAAATTGGGATTTGAGGGGCACCTGGGCGGCTCAGTTGGTGAAACCTTCCACTCAGGTCATGATCTCAAGGTTCTGGGATGGAGCCCCATGTTGGGCTCTCTGCTCCGCGGGGAGCCTGCTTTTCCTTCACCCTCTCCCTCTATTCTCTCTTTAAAAAAAAATTAAATTGGGATTTGAAAGTGGGCAAATACAGTATTTTCTACTTTTTTCATACTTTTGCAGTACTTAGAAGATTTGGGCATAGGTATCTGTTTTGCAGATAAGGAAACAGATTTAACAGGTTAGATAAGTTGCTAAGGTCCAAGCAGGGCTGAGCCAGGATCTGAGCCCTTTCATCTGATCCCTGAGCTCTTAGCTGGTGGGATAGAATCAACCTGGCAGAAATACCAGTCTTGGCGTTTAGTGGCTTGTGGTCTGTCTCCACTCTCTCGCTTAACCTCTTTGCACATAACTAACTCCTCTCAGTTCGAGTTCACACTTAGAAAATTGGAATAACACCTAAGTTACCGAGTTGCAATGAATATTAAAGGGAGAACGTGGTGAATTACCTTGTACATTGATGAACTGCAAGGCTACTCAGAAAATGGCCACACTTCCCTGTGACTTATGAGCATTTTCCCACTAACGTCTGGAAAGTGTTTAGCACGATGCCTGACCCACTGGGACCAATCGGTAACATTATTAGCTAATATGTACTGAGCGCCTGCCATATGCTGGGCCCCACGCCCCATACTTTGCAGGTGGCATGCTTCTAAACCTCACAACTATCACATGCTATCGATACTATTTTTGTGCCCATTTTAGAGAGTGGCTGGCTGATTTCCACCTGGTAAGCAGTGGAGCTGGGACTGAGGCTCAGAGTATAAGTTCTGAGTCAGTCCCATAGGTAATAGCATACTGTGGTTCATTATAATGCTGTTTTTAAACTCTGTGATTCTATGATTGGCTTATAATATCTCCTTTCCATCACAGCTGAAGTGATATCTTCTTCTGAACTCCAGTGGCCTTCACTGTCTATCTAAATCAGCAGACAGTAGATCATGGCCCTGAATTTATTGTGGCCTTTTGTGCTTTCCAAAGTGTATAAATCAGTATTGCCTTTGTTCATTCATTGAGTCGGTCACTCAGTCACTCAGCAAACTTCACTGTGGATCTATCATATTCCAGACACTGTGGAGGTTCTGAAGGTACAGTGGAGAACAGATGGGGCATGGTGTCTATTAAGGGGAGAGCCAGATTTCATGGGAACCAAATCCCTCCCATGGGAGGACCCTCTTTTGGAAGAGAACATTAAATCACATATACAAAATTAAGTTAAGGACCTCAGAAGGGACCTGTGCAGGCTCTGGGTCCTGAAACTTAAACTCGTGAGCTCAGTGATGAATGCGCTCATGGAACTCACCATTATAGCTTTTAGGGTTCTAGATTCTGGTGAAGCCCGGATACAGCAGGGAGACCTTGAGGCCCTGATAGCCATTAACAGACCAAATCAGAACATAAATATGACTGCAGACCTCAAAGAATTGTGAAAATCCTTGCTGCAGGTGGCCTCCAAGGGGTTAGTCTAACAGTTGAGTTTCCTCAATGTGCCATAAGCAAAGTTCCTTAGGGTCCCTTTCCTCAAGATGGCCCAATTATATTAATGCGAATATAAGCCACTTGGAGGTTTGGGCTAGAGCAATAATTCTCAGTCTGGAAGGCACATGACAATATCTGGAGAATTTTTCATTGTCACGATTAGAGTGGGTGGGTGCTCTTGGAGGGAGTGGGTGGAGGCTAGGAATTCTGCTAACATCTTGCAATTCATAGGAGAGGCCCCACAGCAAAGAGTTATCCGGCCCCCAATGTCAGCAATGCTGAGATTTATTTATTTTTTTTAGAGGATATAGAGAAACAAGTCTTATACATAAGTAACTAATTAGCCAATTAGCTAAATAACCAATCAGTTAACTAACCAACCGGCTAATGCTGTGGACCTGTTTTGACTGAACTGATGCAGACTTTTCCCCTCCAGTGTATAATTGGTCAATTTGTGGGTGGGAAAGCCTGTTAACTTGGTTATTTTATAGAACCAGCTTCTTTGTTGAATTACAATGAAAATGGCAGTGTGCATGGGTATGCTTAGGTGTGTGTGCAAGTGTGTGTAGGGGAGTGAGATTACATGGCAAACTAAGCTTTTTGCTTGACCCGAGTTTCCACTGTGGTTCTATATCAGGCACAGGGCTGGACTCTCTACACAGATTGTCCACTTTGATCCTCACTACAACACTATGGTAGGATTAGCCCCATTTCAGAGGCAAGAACCCTGAGCCCCAGCAAGATGGGAAGGTGTCATTCTAGGCTCTTCAGTCCCCAAAGTCCTGGCTGTTAGTTGGGATCTCTGAAGGTCATCAATCCACACCCTCCTCAATGAGTTTTGCTCTGCATGAGACATTTTCATTATCATTTTCCTGATTTTTTACAAAAAAAAAAGTAAGTTTAACCTCACCCCTAGCAGTGAGATCCTGGAATTATGGGTTCAATGCATTAGCATATGTTATTTTTCTAGTAAATTTTGAGGAAACACCACTTTAATACCACAATGTTAAATTACTTCTTGCCAATATCAAAATGAATTTTTAATGATCAAGCAGTATATAAGTGGAAATTATTGCAATAATGGATTAATTAATCCACAGAAGGGCCATGGAGCACCCTCCAGAAGAGGTCTGAATGGCCAAATTAAGGTAAGTTCAGCAAAATAGAGTGATGATAAAGAGAAAGATTAAAGGAACATGCTTTTGAGTGGCTCCTGTGATTACATGCAATCAGAGGAGAACTCGTGGGTTAGCTCATTTCTGCTGAGCAGTTACATAGTGTTTCAGTTGATAAAGGACTCTGCAGTAACTTTCCAACAGAGGAATGGGAATTAGTGACATTCCCTCTCCAATTACTAATTTTACAGAGACGCCAGCAACTCAGCAAAGGGTCATATTGTCTGTTCCGGGGCTGTCTGTGAACAAATACTTTTGATAGGGACACAACACTTGGAACGAAACAGGTGCTGATTTTTTTTTTGACATTTTAATTAATTTATTTTTTTTTCAGCGTAACAGTATTCATTGTTTTTGCACAACACCCAGTGCTCCATGCAATACGTGCCCTCCCTATTACCCACCACCTGTTCGCCCAACCTCCCACCCCCGACCCTTCAAAACCCTCAGGTTGTTTTTCAGAGTCCATAGTCTCTTATGGTTCGCCTCCCCTTCCAATTGTTTTTTTTATAAACATATAATGTATTTTTATCCCCAGGGGTACAGGTCTGTGAATCACCAGGTTTACACACTTCACAGCACTCACGATAGCACATACCCTCCCCAATGTAGGTGCTGATTTTTGATGTACCCTGGAGTTCGTTTATTTCTGTTATCAATTAGGTTTTGTAATTGATTGGGGGAAAAGATACAATAGGGTAAGAACAACACCAGGGTTATCTCAAGAGTTCCGGAGGAATGATTTTTGTCTTTTTGTTTTTTTGCTTTTGTTTTTGTTTTTTTAATTTATATACAGTGCTGTTCACAATCTAAATTCTTACTGATTTAGCCTCTCTGCCCACCTCCCTCCCTTTGGCTGGGATAAACCCTCGTGGCAAATCTTCTATGAATAAAATTGTCAACATCTCCTAGGATTTGTAGACCGCAAATATGAGTGTGGCTGGGATAGAGTAAGGAAAGTAATTGCCAGATTACGAGAAAAGCAGATGGATTCCTCCACCTGGTTATGATTAACACACTTTCTCCATGTTCCCTGACCAGGATTTGAAAATACTGACTGTTGCGGTTAATTGAAATGTTTCCTGTAATTCCCCATACATGTTCAGGTTCTATCACGCCAACGTCAAGGACGCTTTGATGGAGTAGAGGTAGGGTAATCTCATCTTTTACAATCCTCATGATCCCCCAACAGCCTGGGGACACAGAAAGGAGCTTTGTCTTAGATTCTTAAAGGGTCTTCGAGACCTTCCTTATGGCCCTTTCTGCATTCTGTGAAATTTATTGTTCATCATCTGTCTTCCCACCGGTACCATGGGCTCATGCAAAGCAACTTTCCATTGGGCTTTAAACATAGCAGGCATCCAGCAAGCGTCCATTAAATGAATGAGTCACTGTCTGAACTCTTTTCTCTGGACCAGTGAATTTCAACAGGGGACAGTGTTGCCACTCAGGACATATCTAACCATATCTGGAGACATTTTGGGTATCCCTAGTGAGGCAGGGGTAGGTACTACTGTACTGAGGGAGCAGAGGTCAGAGATGCTTCTAAACTCACATCCGGGACGCCTGGGTGGATCAGTGGGTTAAAGCCTCTGCCTTCGGCTCAGGTCATGATCTCAGGGTCCTGGGATCGAGCCCCGCATTGGGCTCTCTGCTCAGCAGGGAGCCTGCTTCCTCCTCTCTCTCTGCCTGCCTCTCGGCCTACTTGTGATCTCTGTCTGTCAAATAAATAAATAAAATCTTTAAAAAAAAATGTTACTTTTGCTCATGAAAAGACAGTAGGTCCAAAGCATTGTACTCAAAATGGAGAAGAAAGGGCTCTGAGTTTAAGGAAGAGAAAGTAATTGTGTGAATGGGGATGGGAAGTTCCAAGTCTCAGTACACACAAGTGGGCAAAGGGAATTAATGTGAAGCATAGGGGTTGTGAAAAATACAGAGGAAAAATAAATTTTGGCAGTGGAATGAATACATTGAAAACTCCTTTGGGAAAAAAAAAATATATATAGTTTAACCCAGAGAATACACAGCATGAGTAACACCTGGAAGGAGTCAACAGAGACTGGAAATGAAAAACAGAGAGAGGAAATGAGTGAAAGGACCCTACGGATTCCATGAGAGGTCCACACCTCTGATTCATGATAAGACAGGATCATTTGATATGGAATTAAAGAGCAGAGTCCAGGGTTAAAAAATCCTTGTAAAAGGACCAAGGCCAAGGATGGGCTGAGACCCCCAGCGTCAGCCTTTCAAGAAACTAACATTATATACCCATTTCTGAAACAAAGTTATTATCTTGTGTATATGTGGACCCCATAATGTTGTCAAGTTGTCTTATATTCACAGTAAATAAATTTGTGGGGGCTCAAAGTCCCTCTGAAAAAAAAGAATAGCTCAGAGAAGTTGAAAGTCAGCCCTGGTCATACAGCAGGTTCACGGTCTATGAACAAGATAGGTTCCCCCTTCCTTTGGGTGGTGGCAGCAAAAACTTAATTGTCACTTCGATGTCAGTGTCGGTGATGCGAATCCACTGAGAACTTCCAAGCATTTTACACATGGCCAGCTTTTCCCAGTTAATCCCCACAACAACTTTCTGAAGTAGCAACCATTATAATCCCCACTTTACAGATGAAGAAACCAAGGTTTTGAGAGGTTGAGTGCTCCAAGGCTACACAGCTAGTAAGCAAGGACTTAATGCCCAGACAACAGTCCCCAATACTCTTCTCTTGGCTCCTGTCCTATATTCTCTTGAGCACTCATGGGGAGGGATGGGGTCCTGAAATCACTCCGACTCAGTGTGTTCAACAGACTAAGGCATAAACAGACTAAGTGTTTTACTTACGCTGACATCTGAAAAAAATTTCCAAGTTGGCATCACTATCCACATTGTCCAAAAATTAAGCCAAAGTAACCTGGCCATCAAAAGAGGGAGCTAAGACTCAAACCTAGCTCCAGCTGACTCCAGAGTCTAACGTTTCCCCATCACATCAAAACAGACATTAAAATAAAAAATCTTACGCTCTGACATCTTTTCTGTGTCTCCCAATTTTTTGCCATGTGTGACCAATTAGCACAGTTGGCTAGAACATGGTGCTAATGAGGCCAAGGCCGGGGGTTAAATTCCTTCATGGGTTGAAACTTGATGCTTCCTTCCCAGAGTCATAGGTTGTGGCCTGCTCCACAGCTGGTCCCTTCCCAGAAGCATCACATTGGTCATAAGTGCAACTGAGAAACCTTCGATGAGTAACGGCAAGTCCATCCACACTGTTGGATCAGCTCAGAACACACGCTATACTGAGACCTGACTATTCACAGAAATAAAGACCAATGTTGTTATTAGTTGCAGAAATTAACAATTTTATGAATCAATGGAGCTGTGACTTAACTTTTAAAAACTCATGTACAGGGGCGCCTGGGAGGTTCAGTGGGTTAAGCCTCTGCCTTCGGCTTAGGTCATGATCCCAAGATCCTGGGATCGAGCCCTGCATCTGGCTCTCTGCTCAGCAGGGAGCCTGCCTCCCCCTCTCTCTCTGCCTGCCTCTCTGCCTACTTGTGATCTCTCTCTCAAATAAATAAAATCTTTTAAAAAATGAAATAAAAACTCATGTACATTAAGAAAGATGCTAAAATTTTGAGATATTGAATGACATGTGCAGTAATACCTCAATTACTTAAACTCATGAGGAAATGAGTTATTTTGTATGTGTAAATTATGTTAAGATAATGGAAGTGTCTCCTTAGTACCAAGACATTTTCATACTAAAAAGTTTGATGGAAATCTTTCTAAATGGAATTCACGTCTTCCTGTCTCCTCAAACTAGAGACATAGAACATGATTTATCCTACATATTTGTTATTTACACGAAACACTATTTCAACAAAGTAATTCTTTTTAATTGAAAATGAAGAGATGGGAAAAGAGATAGCAACCAAGAAAGTCAATGTTAACACCAGACAAGGTTAAAGTCATTTAACATTGGCATTTAGGTTAAAGTAAAAACAGGATAAAAGAGGAATATAATGTAGTGATACAAGACATTTCTCCAAAGAAAATGCAATAATCAATAACCTATGTGCACCAAGTAATACGACATCTTCATTGAGTCCCAATTTCCTGTGCCTTCTTGCTATTCCTCAAACAGGCTAAAGTGGTTTCTGACTCAGAGCCTTTGTGGCTTTGCAGCCAAAGTGAGTTTCTGCAAGTAAATCTCTTTTCCACATTTTTAAGCTGTATGCCATTTGATCCCCTTTGTTATGACAATAATTTTTTAACATTTTCCATTAAAAAGTTATGCAATTCAGACCTTTCTCCATCCAGCACGATTAATTGAAATTGACTTCATGTTATTAGATAATTGGGATACATAACACATGTGACTCTGTATACAGGGGTGCTTGGCTTCATAATACTGCTCCAGGTTTATGCCATACAATTTGAAAACTACAGTAAATTTTATTCAGCATCATTTTAAAAAAATAATAAAAATCTCAGTGCTTTTAAAATCATATACAGTGTATTATCAAGTGTACTTCAGGTAGGGAAGAAATTCTGTTGTTTCATGCAACCATGAGAAATTAATGCTCTACTTCAAATTACACATTTGAGGCGGAGAAATTTCACGTGGACTGGCTTCTGGCTCCAAATGTTTCACACCTTCAATCTCCTCCACTATCCACATATATCAAGTAATGGGTGCCTAGAAAATACTCATATCCCTATAGAACCTCTAGCTTAGACCCTTGTATTGTCATACTGGGGAAGACAGCAAGGCTGGCATCGGAAATATTCTGCAGGTCGTTCCAGAATGTGGGGAAATAAGCAGTACAATGAGCAGTAACTTAATTATACAAATGGTGACCTAAAATCACATATGTATGTTCCTGTAAACCCAAGTTAAATGAATTCCCAGGTCTTTCCCTCAGCCATATCCAAAAACTGCCAGTAGCCACCTACATGAGCAAGTTGGACAAAAACTCATGGTCATGTAGGGGTATAATTATGGTGCTTCCCGGGTCCTTGGAAGAGCGGGTACAAGACAGAGCCTTTGCTCTGTCTAGGTTTGTAAGCGATACCTCCAGAACAAGGCTTCTCTACTCTGGCACTACTAATGTTTGAATCTAGATCATTCTTTGCTGGGGAGTGGGGGGGTGGGTTCTGTACCCTGTAGGATGTGAGTTTAAAGAAATTTTTTAGATTTTTATTTATCTGACAGACAGAGATCACAAGTAGGCAGAGAGGCAGGCAGAGAGAGAGGAGGAAGCAGGCTCCCTGCGGAGCAGAGAGCCCAATGTGGGCTCGGTCCCAGGACTCTGAGATCATGACCTGAGCTGAAGGCAGAGGCTTTAACCCACTGAGCCACCCAGGTGTCCCAGCAACAGTAACATTTTAAATATTATAATTACTTCTGCCATAAGAACAAAGTCGAAATATCAATTTCATCAGTGTAGAGCAGTGGTTCTCCATTAGGAGTGATTTTACCTGTCAAGAGACGTAGGTAACTGGAGACATATTTGTATGTCACAAATGTGGGCGTGTTTCTGGCATCCAGTGGGTAGAGGCCAGGGATATGGGTAAACATCCTTCAATGTGCAGGACATTTCCACAACAAAGAATTATCCGGCCCCAAATATCAATACTGTCAAGGTTAAAAACTCTGGTATGGATCATAAAGTGTATTTATCTTAAAAAGCTAAAACAGGGGCGCCTGGGTGGCTCAGTGGGTTAAAGCCTCTGCCTTCGGCTCAGGTCATGATCCCAGGGTCCTGGGATCGAGCCCCACATCGGGCTTTCTGCTCTGCAGGGAGCCTGCTTCCTCCTTTCTCTCTGCCTGCCTCTCTGCCTAGTTGTGATTTCTCTCTGTCAAATAAATAAAATATTTTTTAAAAAAAAGCTAAAACAAAGCAGTCTCGCAGGATAGTAGTAAAATGGTAATAACTGACATCTGTTGATCATTCATTACATGAGGCGGTGTGCCAACAGCTTTCCCAGTCTTGTCTTATTTCATCCTCATAACTACCCAGTGAGGTAAGGACGATGATGATTCCCCTTGCAAATAATAACGCTGAGGCCCAGAGAGTTTATGTAATGTAATTAAGGTCACACAGGTTACTAAGGACAAAGCAGAGATACAACCCAGGCCATTGATGGGAAGGGCTTCTTTAATTTGAACCACTGTAATGAACACTGATGCATGTTGGAGGGGATGGACCATATAACGCAGAACGGGGTGCTTAATCTATAGTCTCTTGAACAGGCTTCAGAAGGTCTGGGTACCCCCTGGAGATACATACCATAATTTCATGAGTATGGATTTTTCTTTTTTTCTGGGATGAGGAGATATGGCTAAAATGGTCAAGTTATCTCAGTGGCATTTGCAGCAAGCAACACATAGGAAATCCATGAACATCTTGTTCTTGAATGTCAGGAAAAGGAGAATATTTGGGCTCTGGGTAAGGCTACCTTCCTGGGAAGGTATGATTCTTCGTTAATGGGCCCAGAAACTCTGAATCAGCTGATGAACTGCCATTGGCTGAACTTGATAAATCACTGGGCAGCATTGGACTCCCAAGGACTGTTAAACAAGGGACACAATGCAAATTTTTTGAAATCTTGAAAATTGGGGTGGCCTCAGGTAATTTAGTTATATAACCAGTCAGGTACTGACTGGCATATTTGGCATATTTGGCAGTTATATCAGGAATGTGCATGTTAAGATAGGGTTTACTGGGGCCTCACTCATGTTGTCCTCTTTGATTCTAATCGTCCCTGAATTATGACTTACTTAGTCCCGGGCATATCCACAGGATTGCTTATCTGTGTTAGTAACCTTCAACCTGGTTCCCTACAGGTTTGATAGCTTAGGGATCCCCTTAATGCTTCCCTAAAATTTTCTAATGTGTTATTTCCAGTGTCTAGGACATTTTAAATGCCCATCTGATATTTAGCAAATTTGGTCTACTTTTCTCTTAGATGTGATCATTTGTTAAATCTCTGTTTTCCTTACTGATGACCTTGTCTGCTGAAAATGATGATAGTGATTGCTTCCTTTCTAACCCTTATTCCTATATTTGCTTTTCTTTTCTTAATGCATTGGCTGGAACCTTCAGAACACTGTTGTCCAGTAAGAGCGATGGGGCATACGTGTTGTGTTGTTGTGTTGCTAGATTTAATAGCAACTCTTCTCATTTTCGACATTAGGAGGAATATTTGTGATAGGAATTTACCCCATTAAAGAATTTCCCCTTGACTGCTATTTTGCTTGGTTCCTCTTATTAAAAAAGCCACGACTTTTTAAAAAGTTGACCTTTATCCATTTTGCATCTATTAAGGGCATCATACAGCTTTTAAAATGATATTTCTAAGTTGACTTTGCATTTCTCTGCTTTGATCCATGATGTTCTAGTTTCCCAGATTAGCTCTCAGAGAACAATCATATTTATAGGCCTTTGAAGTCTTGTACACACTGTTACCACCCATGTGTATCCTACAGCTACATTCTACATGCTCTTGGAAATACATTGGCTGAAATGTAATAAGTACTGAAAATATTGCCAACATGACCTACTTAGACATAAGGTAGGGGAGAAAAAAATATTTATCATTTTCCATAAATATATATGTCTCCAGATGTACATATTCACAGGGAGTCTGAACAAAATAACATTACAAAATGTTCCATGAGGTCTCCAGGGTCATAAATCAACTGAACTCAACCAGCAGTGTGTCTTCTTCAATAGTCTATCTTTAGTCCTTGAGTCTGCCTGTGACCAAAAAAGGAGCAAAGAATCTTTTTTTTTTTTTTTTGGTAATAAAGTTTGTTTTCCAATACGGAAGAACTGGCAGACCTTTCTTTGCACAAATTTCAGTGACTGTGTTTTCATTAAGTAACATCAGCCCCCCATCCCACAACACGATTCAATTTTGAGTTACCACGGTATATGAACTGGGAGTGATGGCACAAAGTACCAGCTTCACTGTGAGCTCTTCTGGACATGGATCGGCACGCAGGTAGGAGAGGTGTGGCCCTCCAGGGCCCCATCCTGTCCCTTCCTCAGCCTGTTGGTGACTGGTTTCTATACACTTGTGTGCCGTCCACACTCAGACAGCAAAGCGTGTGGTGGTGTTGCCTCCTTGTCTCCCAGGGGAAAACCCACGTGATATTTCACGAAGGAGGAGATCGACCAACTAAGATGCAAGTACAGCAAAGAAATGAAAATTGACTCTGGGAGTGACGTGGCCATTGAACGTAAATGGAGTTGTTGGAGAAACAGCTGTGCATGGGAATGTGGATGCCCCTGTTGCCCGAGAGGCTCTAGATGTGCAGCCTCTAGATGGGGAGGAAGTTGACCTTAAGCTTTGTGACAAGAAGGAGGAGGGTGTCCTAGAGGAAGTGATGTTGGCAAAAACTTCACATTTAGAAGTGAACTCTTAGAGATCGTTCTTGACATTGGAAGCACTAGGATCAGAGTGTTGGAAGCTGAGCCAGACTTAAAATTCAGTATGCCAAACATCCAAGGCCTGGGAAAGATGCTCTTTTTGTTTCCTGAGTTATATAATGAGAAGTTATATAATGAGAAGAAGACCCGTCGGCAGTATTCAAACCACTTGATAAGCTCCCACAAAGACATAGACACATTCATGCTCATGTTTCTAATGATTAAAGTGTAGTGTACAAAATACATTTTACTTGTACTATTTTTTTTTCATTTTTGTACACATTTATAAGCAACAGGAAGGCAGTTCTAATGTTTTGGCAAACATTTTTAAAGGTCATGGAGCGATTGGAATTTTACCACTGATTATTAATATCGCTTTGCACAGTTTTGGGTTGCAAAGTCATTTTTATAGTCCCGCGTTGGTGTGTGACGTGAAGGCTGCCTGTACTATTTGCTTGTTGAAGGATGTTTAGAAAATCAAAGAGAAAAAACTTATACATAACCTCACTCCTTTATATCCAGCTTTTTAAAATATACTTTATTTTTAGAGCAGTTTTTGGTTTACAACAGATGATGCAGAAGGTACAGAGAGTTCCCATATACCCCTTCTTTGTGCCCCCACACACCCATAGCCTCTCCCCATTATCCACCTCCCCCACCAGAATGTACATCTGTTACAACAATGAACCTATGTGGATGCATCATTGTCACCCAGAGTGCACAGTGTACATCAGGGTCCACTCTTCCTATGGGACACGCTCCATGTTTTGACAAATGTATGATGACATATTCCCATCATGAGAGTATCATACAGATATTTTCACTCCCTGCAAATCCTCAGGGCTCTGCTTGTTCGTCACTCCCTTTTCCCTGGCAACCATTCATCTTTTTATTGTTTCCATAATTTTGCCATTTCCTGTTTCTTTTCCCCCTTAAGGTTGATTTCAGAAATACAGCTCTTAGGTTGTCCATCTCAAATGGTAGTCAGTGTACCAGATCGAGCCCGCAGACCAGTTTTCTTTGGCCAGCACACTCGTTTAAGTACATTTTGTTTCCAGTGGAGCCAGAAGGACAGTTCACATACAAATAGGAATTTCCTATTTTTCTTGAAGAAGCAGGAGCTCAGGGTTCATGTCTCCACATGTTAACAGGAAGCTGGATATGAGTGACCACTGCCCCATTAAAGAGACAGCATTCACATGTCCCTGTGAGCATTTGAGTCTGGATTTCCTAGATACGATTACCAAAGGACTTTTTTTTAAATAAGAATTTATTTATTTATTTGACAGGGAGAGATCACAAGTAGGCAGAGAGGCAGGCAGAGAGAGAGGAGGAAGCAGGCTCCCTGCTGAGCAGAGAGCCCGATGTGGGACTCGATCCCAGGACCCTGAGATCATGACCTGAGCCGAAGGCAGAGGCTTAACCCACTGAACCACCCAGGCGCCTTAAAAGGACTTTTAAAGAAGGACCTTTAAAGAAGCCTCTGCCTTCAGCTCAGGTCATGATCCCAGGGTCCTGGGATCGAGCCCCGCATCGGGCTCTCTGCTTGGCTGGGAGCCTGCTTCCTCCTCTCTCTTTCTCTGCCTACTTGTAATCTCTATCTGTCAAATAAATAAATCTTTAAAAAAAAAAAAAAAAAGAACTTTTAAAGAAAGATGCACCACAGTTTTATCTGTGCTACCGGAGAAAATTTTAAAACCTATTTTAAACAAGTCAATTTACTAAATTAAAAAAAGTAAGGTTTGCTATATCTACTCAATAAATTATTATACAGACAAAAAGAATTGTTCATAAACCCAGCACATGTAATTATCCTTTGTGGTAGGCAGCTTCTGGAATGGCTATCATGATCTCATCTCCTGATGTTCCCTCCTTGGTGTAACTCCTTCCTCTGGAGTATGGCCTGCTTCTTAATTTATTTGTTCCTAACGAATATAATTGGCAAAAGTGATGGGATGTTTCTTCCAAGACGAGTATTGAAAACTGAATTCTATCTCTCTGTCTTTGTGTGTGTCTCTCTCTCCCTGTCTCATTTGGTCTTTCTGATAAAGTCAGCAGCCTTATTGTGAACTGCCTGATGGAGAGACACTTACGGCAAAGAGTAGACAATGGCCTTTGCCCAACAGCCAAGGACAAACTAAGGCCCTCGGTCCAACAGCCCATGAAGAAGTGCATCCTGCCCACACACTGAGTAAACTTGGAAGTGGATCCAACCCCAGATGAACCTCGAGGCAGGCCAGCACCTTGACGGCAGCTCTGCTAGGGACGTTGGGTTAGAGGACCTGCTTAGGCCACCCTTGGATCCTTCACCCACAGAAGCTTTGATGTAATAAATGAATGTTGTTTTAAGCTGCTAAGCTTCCAAATATACTTTGTTCCACAGCACTAGGTACTTACTAACACCCCTGATGATCCAGCTGGTTCAGGAGAATGCGTGCGAGCAGTTTGAGGCCATGGTAGGCAGACTCTTGTGTTTTCTTCAGTTGGCTGGGGGTGAGAAGGGAGAGAGAGAGAGGCAGAGACAGATGCAGAGACAGAGATAGAGTGTGTGTTCTGGCGCTATGATCATCTTGTGACTTTGTGGAGATACGCTGGCTTAAAAGAAATGTAACGTAAATCAGAAAGCAAAGCTGAGGGATGGCGGGTCACTGGGTTCCGGTGACATCAATGAGAACCTTCCTCCCACAGTGTCTGAAGCCAGTCCTCTACGCCAGAGCCAAGAGGCCCCCTCCTTCCTTAAGCCTATTCTGTGTTTTGCAACCCCAAAAGTCGGACCTGATACAAACCATAATCAGCTAATGACCAGACCCTCAGCTGCCCAGAGCAGGGCTTGTCGTTCTAAAACAGGCGATCCCCATTTTGTTTCAACTGACAGGGTTTGAAGCATCTGTTTACAACTTTACAGAAATGAGGAAAAACCATTTGTAAGTTTGTGAGCACAGGTTAAAAAAGTAATTGGAAACTAAGTAAGTACAAAAACATCTTCAATCAAAGAAACATTTTGTAAGCTGAAATATTGTTCATTTTTATGATCGTGCATGTATATCTTCATATACAAAACTTCACTATCATTAGGAAGTGTCACACAAAATAACAAACACACCTTTTTCAATCTGGTTATAAATATGTGGAATGGAGTTTACTTCACCGAAGCATTACACGCTTCCGACTGATAATATATCAATAAAAGCTCTCACTCCAAGATGTCATTAAAGCCACATTTGTTCATTTCTATTTATTATGAGGGGAAAAAAACCAAAATGAAAAAAGTGGATTTGAGTCATATTTCCTGTGAGTTCATCATTTGTTGGCATATAACACTTGTGAATTTTATTCAATTCATTTAAAATGATTTCTAATGTGCAGCCAGAAAGTTAAGGGCGGCAAAGAATTCAAACTGAGCAGCAGGCGTCTGAGATTTCTCAGGAGACAGATTGAGAATCACAGCGAAGGTATGTTTTCCTTAAGGAACTGTGTCTTAGAAAAATTATCTCTAATGAACCAGAGTTTTCTCTAATAAATTCAGCTCATTTGTGTTTTGAAATCAGTAGACTCAAGTGACCTTCTTGAGATAGGTGTGTTGTTTCCTGCTTTCTTTAGAACAGGTCAGATATAGGCCAAGATCTATGATGCTCATTTCAGATGCCTTCAGAATTCATTATTTTTTTTCTTTTTTTTTTTGTAACTATGTGTGATGACAAAGAAGTCAACGGCACTAAAGTGATGAGAACTGATGAAAATCATCTCCCAGATTCTGAACAAAACCTTTCAGATTCTGAGAATACCCAGATAATTTTCAGAAGAAGAGGGGAAAAAAAAAGAAAGGAAAGAAAACCCAATAATACCTAAAGCAAAACAAGGTGAAAAAAGGCATGTGGCTTCTTAAAAATTCTCCAGTTATCCTTGGAAGCTGAAATGCTATAAAAACCATTTTCCTTATAATGATTCTGTCTTTTTGAGGGTAGCCTCCTGGGAATCAGCTATCTTAGAAGGTAACTTGTTTGCCTATAATTTTAGCTGAGCCAGAGAGAGGGTTACAGACCCAGGGATTCATAGCAGGTCGTATCAATGACTCAGTCTGAATGAATCTGACCAGCATCACAACTGATAACATTCCCCATGAGCCTGACGTTCATGTGAGCCTTTGTGGACCGAGCCCCTCATGCTCTGTTTCATTTTTCCTCTTCTAGGAGGCTGGAAAGCTCAAGGACATACTTCCCATATTTTCCTGTCATCAGAGCTCTGGGTTAGAGTTAGGTTCTGTTCATCAGTTGCCCTCATGAAGATCTGGAGGGGGGCAGGGGAGCACATCCCTCCTGTGACAATGATGTTTGACCAGCAGGCACTAGGCAGGGATTCCATGTTCGTCCGTTGCCACGTTCTAGCGTCTGGTTGTTAAGTTGTCAGGGCCAATAGGCAAAGCTGTAACAGCGGCAAAAACAGTGCCCTGACCTTCAGACCAATAGTTTTTTTTTTTTTTTTTTTTTGTCCCAATCCTTCCAACAATTTGATAGGCAACTCCAAAGTCCCTTTCATAAGACACAAGGCTACAATTCTTTTTTTTTTTTTAAAGATTTTATTTATTTATTTGAGAGAGAGGGAGAGTGAGCGTGAGGAGGGCAGAAAGGCAGAGGCAGAAGGAGAAGGAGGATCCCAGCTGAGCAGGGAGCCCCCGTGGGGCTTGATCACAGGACGCTGGGACCATGACATGAATCAAAAACAAATGCTTAGCCAACTGGGCCACCCAGGTGCTCCAAGGCTACAATTCTTAGCCCTCCTTGTGTCCATGTTCTTGCCCCATAAATGTGCTAACACAGTGACCAGCGCATCCTGCTTTGTCCAGGACTCTCCCAGTTTTAACACTAAATTCCTGTATCCTGCGAAACCCCTCAGGCTCTGGAAAACCACAATGGTTTTCACCCTCACATCCAGCTACCCTGGGTAGGACTTTCTATTTCCACCCTTGCCTATGGGCTCAATGTGTAACCTGCTTCGGCCGATGGGATGCTAGCAAACCACCCAAGAAGAAGTTCTTTGGCTTCTCTGCCTCTGCCAGGAGAATGCCCAGGCCATCCTGCTGGAGAATTACACATTGAACCCAGACGCACCAATCAACAGTAAGACATGGAATGAGTCCACCATAACCAAAAGAACTCAGTCAAGCCAAGCCCAAGTCTCCGACCCACAGACCCATGATTGAAATAAACACTCATAGTCTTAAGCCAATGAGTGTGTTATGACATTATCATAATACTAGATAGCATACCTAATACCCAAATTAACTCATTTCATGCTTGAAATAGCTGTAGTGATTTCTATTTCCTGCGCTGAACCTTCACTGATACCGAACTTGATACACATTTTCTCCTGCCAGCGTCAGAACCACCTGATGACGAGGTGTTGTCGCGGCTCCCATTTTAAGAGACAAGGGTCCCCGATGCTGAGTAAATCATCCAAGTCCCTACAGCTGGCGAATGTCAAGAGCCGGGAAGCAAACCGGGTCTGCTGGACCTCCAATCCCGCATTCCGGACTGTCAGACCACACTGACAGACAAACTAAATCATAGCTAGAGGGGAAAAAAAAATAGCATGTTTCTTCTGGGAAGACTCTGGAAGAAGACAGGTTTATAAGGTCGACCTTGGATGGCAGCTATCAAGAAGTGCAGGCATCACACGGAGAATCGAAGGCTCTCACGATACTTACATTTTCCAGAACTGAATTCTTTGAAGGTTGTGCAATCTCTTCACCCAATAGGGTTGGATTTGGCCCTATCCTCAGATTGGCGCACTTCTTCCATGACAGCCCGTTGAGTGACCGTCTCAAATAACATCCCACTCATCTGAACAAAGGGAACACACCTCACTCAGGCCCTTCTTTGGTTCATACCCAATTCTCTCAACATGTGGACCGAACAAATGGGAGATTGCTGACTAGCTGGAACAATGAACTTGTTAGTTAACAGAATTAACCGTGTGTTGTTTAACCGTGATGACAGTAATAAGACAGGAGATGTGAAGCCGGTATAGTCACAGCTGAATCGTAATGGATGAGATATTTACAGCAAAGCTGTTAAAACATTGAATAAAATATGGGAAGAGCAAAAGCAGATGTGTTTTTATTCTTCTGAGTTGAAGCTTGTAAGGTAAAAAGATAGTTTGAGTAATAATCACAGGTTCTGATTCACAATGCATTAATAAATATTCATGTGGTAGCAGCCGCTGAAACTTTCCAGATACAGAAATAAAGTGAGAAAGCCCTGTTCTTGCCTTACACTTTGCTAAGTTTAGATTTCCAGACACACATGTCAATATCTCCATTAGGTTCTTGTAAAAGTTCTCTTATTTTCTACAGCCTTCCAAGTCTTGCTGGAGAAACACTTATCTTTCCTTTCCTTTTTTTTCTTCCGGAGTCACAGTATTTCCCCTACTCAAACCAGAAGAAAGTAGAAAGAAATGACTGTCTATTAATAAAGAAGAGACCTATAATTTAAGTAGAAGATTGAGGTGGAAGGAAATGAGCATTTCTCTTTTGAATTAGGCACAGGTAAATGAGCTTTATATCCCACTGGAAATCCACAATCCCAAATGAATCCCAACGGTGGGATGCTTGATTTTGCAAGATCAAGCAAAATGCATTTATGTGCATCCCTCCCCCTTCTTTGGTTATTATCTTGCCTTTGTTTTCAAAGGGTCAGGGGAGCTGTTGAGAGCACAGGGGAGGGCCGTGTTACCCTGATCCGAAACAGTTGGGGAAACGTAACTGGGGAACACAAGTGTGACGGGAAGCTGTGTCCAGATTATGTTTCCCTGCATTTCAGAAAAGCAGCTGTTGAGGGAAGAAAGGGAGAGGCTTGGAACAGACCTCGCTTGGATTTTAGGTGGGGAGGAAGGAAGAAAAGGAGGCCAGGGTGCCTTGCAGGGACCCGACGCCTCCGGCTGGGGCGGCCACAGCCCGCCCTGTGTGAATGTCGTGTTCGGATCCCGGAGGCTCCTTGATGGATGACCAGGAGCACGGCAGTTGGTAGCACAACGGGGCTCGTTGAGGTTGCTATGACATCCTTTGTTCCCCACTTGCCTGCTTTTATTGGCGTGTGTATGTACCTTGGCTTGTATGTAGAACCGTGGGGCTTTGTGTTGCGTTTTCTTTTTCCCTCTGTTTTATGAATGCCTGCGTCTTTTTGTCTCCTCACTTGTCACCGTGTCTTCTGCCTGGATTTTTGCAGAATCTTTCATTTAGGGTCCGTTCTTTGCTGTCCCTCAAATTAGCGCTGTCGGCTCCAGATGAGATTCTGTTGTCTCCCACCTCCCTTCCCCACCCGCTCCTTACTTTTTTTTTTTTCTTTTCCTTTCAACTGCTGCTAGCCGCACAGACTTACAGCATCTTTTTTTTATTTCCTCGCTCTGCCGTGTCTTTTCCGAAAATCCGGATGATGCGGAGATCTGGGCACTTGTCTGTGGTCTAGAGTTGTAGGAAGCAAGAGGTCGGGGAGGGTAGCTTTCAGGCAGTAAAGCCTGGGGCTGGATGGGGAAGCTTCTGCTTGCCCAAACCCTCCTTCCTACCCCCGCAACCAAGAGAGGATCATTCCCGGGGAACTTTCCCTGGGCACAAATCCCGAAGCAAGCAGGCCTCTCTGGGGGTAGAGAGGCCTGGACCAGTACCTTTTGGGTGGATTCCCATTTTATTTCCGGGCAATAAAAACTTACCAAAGAAGGATTATAAAAAAAATGTGATGTATTTCTACTATGTGCGCTTAACACATTAACACTCCCTGTACAAATCTAAGACTGTATGATTGTGTTACTGGCGGATTTATAAACCCTGTTTGTTCGGATGGGCCACTGATAGCCTTGCAAACAAGACTGGCTAACAAAATCCAACTGCCCAAGGTGATACCTTAGAAGACATGCAGAATTTGAAAGCTGATGTTACTTCGTTTGTTGCCTCAGTCCTGAAGGAGGTGGTTGGTTCCCCGACAGCATTCTGATTCTCTCGTTCCTCTGTGCATGATAAAGAAGGCATTTGTTCTCCATGGGAGAAAACTGTAAGTTCTAGAAGGCACTTTCCCTCCCCCCTGGTAACTTTAGCAGAAGAATTAATTATTACTGTGCAATCATCTTTTTTGGAAGTCTATTTGGAATGTGTTTCTTGTCTCTTTTCCCTTCAGATTCTTTTTTTCCTTTGAAATTGGACAGCCTAAATGTTAACTTTACTGAACATACTGTAACACTTAACCCAGGTGAAAAATGACTGCTTGCCAATGACTTTTACATCTATATTAAGACTAGGCTGGCTATGTAGCCTAGTTAAATATGATATGTTCAAATGCGGAGAGTGTGGTGGGTCCAGCATCAATGATATGCTTCCTTTGAAAACACAAGGATTTTTGGAACGTGAGACGGGTAGGGCTACTTAGAAATTTGTGCAAATAAGAAAAATACAGTTATTGCTTTTTAAGGCCTCATTCTGTGTAACTTTATATTGGGATTCTTTGTTTGTTGGCTGATAAAGAATTTCAGCTAGAGGTAGGGCTTTGTTTTTTTTTCCTCAATAATTGGTCGGTGAGAGAGCCAGTCTCTAATGAGTCAATGACATGTCTGATACATTGAATAAGTAAATGATTTAATAACGTAGGCATAAACTGGGCTATTTTTTTTGTCCCAGTTAAAATCTTTAGCTTCCTGGGATGCTAGGACCTCATTCTATTTTTTTTTAAATTTATTTATTTATTTTCAGCGTAACAGTACTCATTGTTTTTGCACCACACCCAGTGCTCCATGCAATACGTGACCTCCCTATTATCCTCCACCTGGTTCCCCAACCTCCCACCCCCCGCCCCTTCAAAACCCTCAGGTTGTTTTTCAGAGTCCATAGTCTCTCATGGTTCATCTCCCCTTCCAATTTCCCTCAACTCCCTTCTCCTCTCCATCTCCCCATGTCCTCCATGTTCTTTGTTATGCTCCACAAATAAGTGAGACCATATGATACTTGACTCTCTCTGCTTGACTTATTTCACTCAGCATAATCTCTTCCAGTCCCTTCCATGTTGCTACAAAAGTTGGGTATTCATCCTTTCTGATGGAGGCATAATACTCCATAGTGTATATGGACCACATCTTCCTTATCTATTCGTCCATTGAAGGGCATCTCTGTTCTTTCCACAGTTTGGTGACCATGGCCATTGCTGCTATGAACATTGGGGTACAGATGGCCCTTCTTTTCACTACATTTGTATCTTTGGGGCAAATACCCAGCAGTGCTATTGCAGGGTCATAGGGAACTCTATTTTTAATTTCTTGAGGAATCTCCACACTGTTCTCCAAAGTGGCTACACCAACTTGCATTCCCACCAACAGTGTAAGAGGGTTCCCCTTTCTCCACATCCTCTCCAACACACATTGTTTCCTGTCTTGCTCATTTTGGCCATTCTAACTGGTGTAAGGTGATATCTCAATGAGGTTTTAATTTGAATCTCCCTGATGGCTAGTGATGATGAGCATTTTTTCATGTGTCTGATAGCCATTTGTGTGTCCTCATTGGAGAAGTGTCTGTTCATATCTTCTGCCCATTTTTTTGATATGGTTATCTGTTTTGTGTGTGTTGAGTTTGAGGAGTTCTTTATAGATCCTGGATATTAACCTTTTGTCTGTACTGTCATTTGCAAATATCTTCTCCCATTCCGTGGGTTGCCTTTTTGTTTTGTTGACTGTTTCCTTTGCTGTGCAGAAGCTTTCGATCCCTTCTTAAGGCAAGGGTCTTTATGAATGAAAAGTATTGACAGGAAAGCAAGCATTTGGCTGAGTCTGTGCCTGCTTCCTTTGGCCCAACACACCTGAATTCAGGCTCTGTACTGGGCTCTAGTCCAGTAATGGGATTATTCTCCCTTAGCTTCCCTGAGAATTAATTTCTCATTATAAATAAATACATTCTGCCCCGAGGGTTGAAATTAGCAAGGCTGAGCACATTTCCTAACAGATATTTCAAAGATACAGAGGAGCACTCGCATCTTTCCAAAAGCAAGGTGGAGGACATTCACAGCAGGTGGAGGAAGGGTCCTTTGGGCAGCCGGAGAGGATGCTGAGGTTCTGCTGGATCAGGTTTCCCCTGCCAAGCGTGCCTGGAGAGCTCAGATTCATATACACACACTCCTACCGCTCAAAACTGGGCCCACAGCTCCGACAATGAACTGACAACCTGGCCAATCAGATCCAAGTCTACCATGTTGCCAGGGTAACTAATACACAGAACTAATACACAGTCACAAAACCCGAATGATCACAGTGGGGAAAAACATACAAAACGCTGTATTTTTATACTCAGAGAGAGAGGGGAAAAAAAAAAACCCACCAAGGTTGGACCATAGGTAGCAGGAACTGCTACCTGTGTATCTCCTAAGACTCCCTGCCCATGGATGTAGGACCCTGTGCACAATGTGTGTGTTTACATATAGGTATGCATGTATATTCATAGAAGAGATGTGCCTCACTTCTGGAACAGTATTAGCGAATTCACTGTGGAAGCCTGATGGCAGATCGTGGTTTGAAGTAGAAACATCCGAGGCTGCAAGCAAAAATGTAGCATCTGTCACATTTTCTGAGCCTCCTAGTTCTGCCGGATGCTTCTGGGCTCACTGAACTCAGGGAAGAGTCCCTCTTTCAGCAAATGATGCTGCTGATTGAGGCATTAAAACCCATCCCAGGCTCTTAACAGGGATCACTATCACGGGCTGAACTAGTCCCCTGCCATAGATGCTGGAGTGATTTTTGAAAAGCACAGATCAGATCCAGTCCTTCCCTGGTTTCCAGTCCCAGGGTGAGGAGCCAGCGCTGTTCCCACTGTGGTCCCTAAGGTCCTACCTGAGCCTGCCTCTCCTACGAGCTCCTCTCTTAATCTCTCCCCCAGTAGACCAGCATCCTTCCTCTTCCTTTCTGTCCTTGGAGCCTGCCTTTCATTACTATCATATGCATTACTGAGCTCCACAAATAGTAGGGTGGGTGAAAACAACAGACATCTATTCTCTTATAGTTCTGTAGGCTAGCAGTCTGAGATCAAGTTGTCGGCAGAGCCATGCTCCCTCCGAAGGCTTTGGGGGAGAATCTATTCCATGCCTTTCTCCAAGCTTCTGGTGTGCCAGAAATCCTTGGCCCTCCTTGGCTTGTAGACACATCCCTGCATTCTCTGTCCCTGTTGTCACATGGCCATGTCCCTCTCTGTGTCTTTCTTTTTAGAAGAATAATACTCATTGGATTAAGGTCCACACTAATTGAGTGTGACCTCATCTTAACTTGATTCCATCTCAAAGATCCGATTTCCAAATAAACTCATGTTCACAGGTACAAGGAGTTAGGATTTCAGCATATCTCAACCCATAACACTGCCCCCTTCCCAGATTTCCACCTCAGACTCTCTTTGATTAGTTCTTTTCATGGCTGGCTCCTTTCCATCTTTAGGGGTCAGCTCAAAAGCTACCTTCTCAGGAGCCTTCCTACCCTCTGAATTACCTGCCCCTCAACCCAGTTCCTCGTTATCATTGGATTTTCTTTCTTTCATAGACCTTATATCCTTCTGAAGTACATAAGCGTGTAAGTATGCAAGCTCCTGGGAGAAGTCAGTAGGCATGTCTAAGTTACTGTTCTATTCCCAGAGTATAGGGCAGTATCTGAAATAAAACAGGTATTTGATAACTATTTATTGACTATGAATCTCAATCAGAAAATGTAGGGAGTGTGGGAAGCTATACATGTGAAGGAGGGCTTTAGTGAACATCTATTATGTTCCAGGCTCTGTTCTAACTTAGAGCAGCAGCTAAGATGGGGGAAAACCCTTGTTCTCATGGGAGTGAGACCAACAAGGATTCCCTCATGGGAGTAGAGACCCACAAGACTGACACGTACCATACACTGAGTCTTCAGTAATGCCAGGAATGGTGTGCGACCCCTGCATTGTCAATCCCACAAAAAAATATAGGAAGCAAGTACAATTATTAATTTTACTCCTTTCTGGCAAGGAAACAATTTCAGAGTGGCTAAATAAATTGTCCAAGTTCCCTTAGACAGGCAGCAGGAGAATAGAGACTCCTCTCAGACAGTTGGATTCCATTCCCCCACACCTCCTTAAGCGCTCCATTACGCAACCGTTGAGAAAAATGTAATCTTATTTAATGCTGGCCAGAGGGTTGGTCCTGGACTCGTCTCCATTTTCCTGATCTGAGGAAATGAAGTGCAGAGAAGTTAAGCACTCTGCCCAGTCACACAGCCCACAGGTTTATGGACAGTGGTAGCTTGGTGTTCTTTGTGACCGAGTTTGGATCCCAGGGCTCACCAGTGCTAATACGAGCAAGCCTCACCAGTCATTCTGAATCGGCGGGTCAGATGTTTCCACTGTCCTCGTGTGACTGCCTGGCTTCCTAGCGTTCCTTGATTTCTCATTTATTTTAATATTCTCCACATGGTAGGCTTTGTGCCCCAGGATGACACCTGAGAGTCTGGGGGGCTCCATGGCCTGAATCCCTCCTTCTCTGTGTCCTCTGAGATAGAACATCTGTTATATTGCTTGTCCCTAGCCTCGTCCTCAGATTTCCTTCTAGGGACTCAAGCTGCCCTCATCTTGATCCATGATGTCTGGAGATATATGACTCCTCTTCCTGCTCCGGGTGTGATGGCCAATGATAACGATGCCAGACAATTTAATGGGCTCTTTTGGGAATAAGAAGCCATCTTTTTACCAGGACCACAAAATCTGCAGGATGGAAGCCTGGTGCTTTGTTACTATGAGGGGAGAGTCACCCAGAGAACAGTCAGTATTAAGGGAAACAGAGATGAGGAATCAATAAAGGGCCTGGTTGAAATCTTGGCACTGCTGGATCCAGCCTTACCTGAAGGTAGAAGTATCATTTAAACTTCCATTGTATGAAAGAAACTTAAGACCCCTTTATGCTTAAATGAGATTAAATTAGTTTTTTTGACACTTGCTGCCCAAAGACTCCAAAATAAAACATCACCTTCAGGCAAAAATCCCATGTGTTCCAGAAAAGTCTCTCTCAGAATGGTTGGCTCATAATGGTGTTTCAAACTAAGGTGTGAACCACAGGAAGTACTGACTCATGTTTTGAAGATTAAGGCACTATCTGAAAGCAGGTGGAGGAATTCTGACTAGCAAGAGGTGCTTAAAAAATGTTCTGAGTCTTTACGTAAATTGTGTATTTTTTTTTTTTTAATACTGGAAAATACAGGGGCACCTGGGTGGCTCAGCCAGTTAAGCAACTGCCTTCAGCTCAGGTCATGATTCCAGAGTCCCAGGATCAAGTCCCATATCCGGCTCCCTGCTCAGCAGCAAGTCTGCTTCTCCCTCTGACCCTCGCCCTCTCTTAGGCTCTCTCTCTCTCCCTCTCTCATTCTCTCTCTCAAATAAATAAGTAAAACCTTTAAAAATAAATAAGTAGATACTGGAAAATATGTACTTGGCCATTTGCAAATACCTTTCTAACTTGTGGAGTATAAGAAGGTATTTCATGGGAAAAAGTTCTTATTATTATTTCTTACCTATTTGGTTTATTTAACATGGCGTTGAAGTGCAAAATTCCAAGAGTTTAACTTTTTTCATAATCTTCTCCCCTCCGATCTCCTGCCCTGCCCCACTGCCCCCCCCCCCCCCCCCCCCCCCCCCCCCCCGCAGTCAAGAGTGTCCACCATGCGGAAGCCCGACTTTTGAAAAACCGCACACTCTTCCCGGTGCAGGGAAGGGTGTGATCCAGACCTTATTTGTTTTAAGATCACGCAGCATAGTTACAAGGTATCTATTTTTTTCTTCATTTAGAGAAAAAGTTACAGAGCAAACATTCCTTCATTATAATAAGCCCAGCGATGTAGCATACGGGATTATTTTCTCTACTCCTCTTCAATGCGGTGTTATTAAATTACTGATATCAACATCCTCATGCATATTCCATTCCTTTTCTTATGGTTTGATAACCAGACATGAGCACACGTGTGTGCGTGTGTGTGCACGTGCGCGTGCGCACATGTGACTACACACAGCTCTTTATTTACATACTCTTGTACACTGTTGCTTTTAGGTGTATTTCCAAAGGTGTGATCACTGGGTCAAAGGGTATGTGTATACTCTGTTTAAGTAAACAGAGATTACTTTCCAGAAAGTTTACAGGACTTCACTTTCTCACCAGTCTATGCCCCAAACCACTGCCAGCCCAGGATGTTTTTTGCATTTAATACTGTCAGTTTAATGGGTGAAACATATTGCATTTATTGGTTTGTTTATTTATTTATTTTGTTGTTTTTATTGAAGTTTTACTATCATTTAGATTTCCTGTCCTGTAATGGCCCATTTAGCTAATGGGTTGTTCGTCCTCTTCTTATTTATTTGTAGGAATTCTTTGCACCTTAACTGTCAGTCTGTCAAACGTGTTGCAAACATTCTTCCTTGTATATTATTATCTTCTTACCTTATTTATGGTTTGGCTTTTTTTTTTTTTTTTGCTAAGTAACATGTTTACCTTTTTATGTGATTTAAGACTCTGTTAAAATGGAATAAGTACATCACATTCCAGAGGATTAGGAAAGAGAACTGGGGGAAGGATTTGGGTCACTCCCAGAGCTACAGTGAGACTGTCAGTGTTCAAGTGCCTCACGGAAAATTCTAGAGAAAAGTTGTTATGCTTACAGAGAAATAATTAGAGATGGCGGACACCCAGCCCATTCCAATAGGATTTGATGGGACAGTCGGGCTTTACTATTGCACCTTCTTCATGAGCTGGTTGGAAATATTTGAAGCAATCCTCCTCCTACTGGGAAGAAGAGGATGAAATCTTGATATAACTGATGGCCACTGAGATTTCTCCCTAATCACTGGAGTCAAATAGTCTTTATTTTTATTTTAAATAAAATAATAAGTCTTTATTTTTATTTTATTTATGTATTTATTTGGGGGACGGAGGAGCAGAGAGGGAGGGAGAGGGGCAGGCAGTCGCTGCACTGAGTTCAGAGCCCAACTAAGGGCTGTATGTCAGGACACTAGATCATGACCTGAGCCAAAATCAAGAATTGGATGCTTGATTGACTGGGTGCCCCAAGATGGGATTTCTTAAAGTGAGTTTCAGGCCTGGGTGAGAGAAGTCCAAGAACCGTCTGAAATATTTTGCAGAGTTGGGCGAGGTTTGCTTGGTTAGTTTCTCAGTGGCTAGTAAGTTAATCATGTACCCCAATTTTAAAAATCGTTAGGACACCCCCCCAATATTTGTATATTTCTTTACAAATTGTGTATTTGCACTAGCGTACTGATATCTTATTGTCCACTGTAAAGCATAAAATAAAAATTCAGAATTTTAAATGAGATCAAACTGAAATCAATGACTTACAATCAATTTTTTTTTACTCAAGAATAGTGCAGAACCCTCTTTGCTCTCTCTAAAGAAAATTAGCATTAATCATGAACTGCATGCTTAGTTTTACACGTTTGATGAGTCATGATGGTTTTATACTATTATTTAAAAACATCAAGACCTAACACATACTTGGGATGAGGTCCATTGTTACGGTCACCTAGGGCTGGGTACCCAGTTACCCCCCGTGTTCAGTGATTGAAACCCAGCAAATTTATTTTGCACAGTGTTTCCTGGTCAGGAACGAGGCTTCAACTGGGTGGTTGCACGTGTAGCCCCCTAGTGGCGTGGTCCAGTGTCGACCCCTGTGAACACCTGATGAACTGGACATCCAAGGGCTCCCTTCACACGGCTCATAGCCCTGGGACTCAGCGAGGGCTGGTGACCAGAGCACACTCATGTGCCCTCTCTACCCTGCTGGTCTCAGGGTAGCTGGACTTCTTACCTGGCCGAATGCTTCCCAAGGCAGGCATCCCAAGAGAACCCAGTGGGGGAGCTGCATGGCTCTGCTTGTCTTAGGCTCAAAAGTTACTCCATAAAGTAATAAGCCTGCCCAGATACACAAAGTGGGGAATTAGACCATGCCTCCTAATAAGCAAATAATAACACCATACTATATTATTTACTCCTTATAAACCACCGTATATAAACCAACATGTGGAGTGGGAGACATTGTCAGGGATATCCTTGGAAAATACAATCTGCCCCGTTCATCATTACAGACTCAGTCACTGAGGAATAGATTTTTATAAAACACCTACTATGTGTCAGGCTGGGACTATGGGAAAATGGTGTTGAAAGAAATAATGTCCTTCTGGAAACTGTATTCTAGTATGGAAAATATTGGACCATGGAGCTAATGTAAATCTATCATTTTAATAATCTTTTTGATAACTTTATGGGTTTTTGCTTTGATTTCTTAACAGATCTGTGTTCATCATCACTTTTTTTTTTAAGTAGCACAACGTAACTGACAAAATTTCATCCTGGGGCAGGAGACGCTGCCGCTCTGCTCTCTCCTTGTCGGATTTCAATGCCTGCATTCTTGGTACTTTCTTCAATCCAGATTTCTTTGTAGCAATTTGGAAGCCACTAGTCCTTTTTGTGAGAGATGCTCTAGTGAAGAGTAAATACTGCAGTATGATCATCCACCTTACTGGGCACATGGAAGCCTCCAGAAGCTGCAGACCAGAGGGAATCAGAACTCCACTGTCCCTGTTCTCCTCCCCGCCAGGTTGTAGAAATCCTGTTTCCTGCCAGGTCTCCGGTAGGACCATATGCAACCAACAGAGAACAAGACAGACAAGCATCAAGCTGCTTTATTAAAATACAAGAAATCACCATTTCTTTCTTCTTTTAATATGAAAATGGGTGTAAATAGAAAGTCTAATGTTGTCTTTCTTTCTGTTTTCCACTTTGGAGGCCACTGCCTGAGACAAAATCATAAAACGCTTCCTTGCCCCCTCACCAGTTCAAGAGGGTGCAAAGGACCGAGTCCCATCACGCCCAGCTCTCCCCACCTCCTTTCCTGCCTTCCCTTGAGTGAAGAAGCGAAAGGAGCTCAGACACAGTGTGTCCTGTAGGAAGTAGCCTGACATACACCGTTGTTTCAATTAAAGCAAATGCAAAGGAGAAGCTTTCCCTACTACACACGGGTGGTAAGGGGCAGGTTTAAGTTGCTTGTCTGCTTTGGGTAGAGACTCTGTGCTTTGAAGCATCTTACAACTGTTTCTGTCTCTGTATTAGAATATCTCAGGCGTTCCTCTCTGGAAGTCTTTGTGCTCTTGTTGTCTGAGGAATCTATAAAGAGCGATAAGCCGGCTTGTAAATGGAGCTGGAATGTGAGATTTTCTTGTTCCTTTCTTGCCAGGGGCCACTTGCTTTTATTCCTGAGTTGATGCATCAGTGACCAGGCTTATTGCTCCCAGAATCCATGTTAGAACTTGCGGGCGACAGAGATTTTTCAGCTGTGCTATGAAGACACAGTCTGGGCTTCTCTCAAGTCTGGTTAAATAATTCAATTATGAATAGCAATAAAGATATTAAAACAAATGCTTTTATTAATTCTCATAGCTAAGAGCACCACGGTGCCTCCTTGGGAGTCACGTGGATTTACTCCTCACTCTGCACAACAACACTGTGAGGTTAGACACTATCGAATTATCTGACATCAGCAAAAGAAATTTCTCTGACGGCCAGAGAAACGACTAACTTGAATGAAAGAGGCTGAGTGTAGGGAGGACACATAGAGTCCTGGTCCTGGGTTGCGAAGTGAGTGATGTCTATGTATACATTATTGGAAGTGGGTGGGCCAGCTCTGGCTTTGTGATCACCTTGTGCTAATGCCAGGGATTGTAGGCAAATTTCTAATATAGCTCTCAGCGGTCTTTGCCCTGGATAATCCCCTTCCCTTCAGTGCGGGAGGAACCTGTGAATGTGGTGAAATATCACTTCTACAGAAAGAAGGATTCTGCCAGTGCAACTGAAGATGGGTAGTCAGCTGACCTTAAAATAGGGAGACGCCCTGGGTGGGCCTGACCTAATCAGGCGAGTCCTTGAAAAAACTGGTGAAAGAAATTCAAGGAATGAAAGCAGTTCAGCAGGAGGGAGTGTCTCCATTGCTGACTGTGAAGATGGAGGGGGCCACATGGCAAGGAGTAGTGGGCAGCCTCGATGAGCCGTGAGCACCACCGTCAACAGCCAGCAAGAAATGGGGACTAGAGTTCCTCCAGTCTTAAGGAACTGAATTATGTCAACAGTCCTGAGTGAGCTAGGAAACAGATCCTTCCCCCGAACCTCCAGAGACAAAATGCCCGGGTTTCAGCCTTGAATGCTCCTGAGCAGAAAGCCCAGCCTTACTATGTCTGTACTTCTGGTCTACAGAACGGATGGCTGGTTACTGAGTGGAGTTGTAAGCTGCTAAAATGATGGTGAGGTGTCACAAAATAATATAAAACTATATCCCAGATGTGCCTTTTCTATACTGTAGACTCACTGAAGGGCCACCACAGTCTGTCTTCCTTCCTTCCTTCCTGCCTTCCTCTTCTTTTTCTTTCTTTCAGTTTTAAAATCATCTCCTTTGCATTGTGTTTTACAGATAGCAGCTTTTGGAGCTGAGGGCTCAAGGCTCTAGGTCTGGTTAGTATTGCAGAGTGCCTCCTGGCTATGGGATCTTGGGCAGTTACTCAAGTAACTGTCCTGTGAGAAGTACCAATGAAATGACCATATTAGCTCATGAGGCTGATGTGAGACGAAATGACATTCGCATGTGTAATTCCTGGTGCATCGTAAGAACTCAGGAGAATGTCAGTTATTATTGTGTCTCTTGTGAGTTAGCAAATTAATTTTAACTGCTTTGGAGAGAAACCTTATAACATGTCCCAAACATACCTCTGCTTGCCTAAGATGAGTTTTTGGAATTCTTTGTGAACTTTTTTGGGCTACTTGTAGTTAAATTCTCGAGGTATCCATACTTTGGTAATATTGCCTGGCACCATGGAGCATTGGACCCCTACCCTAAATGCTCCCATTCCTTATGCTTTTTTTTTTTTACTTATTTATTTAATTTTATTATTTTATTATTTTTTAAATTTTATTTTATAGCTGCCTTCCTTTTATATATTATTTTTTAAATTTAATTTAGTTTAGTTTTATTCTAAAGGCAGTCATCTTTTTTTTTTTTTTTAAGATTTATTTATTTGACAGAGATCACGAGTAAGCAGAGAGGTAGGCAGAGAGAAAGGAGGAAGCAGGCTCCCCGCTGAGCAGAGAGCCTGATGTGGGACCCTGAGATCATGACCTGAGCTGAAGGCAGAGGCTTAACCCACTGAGCCACCCAGGTGCCCCTAATTTAGTTTTTTTCTATGTGTGTTCCAAGATTTATTGTTTATGCACCACACTCACTGCTCCATGCAATACGTTCCCTCCTTAATACCCACCACCAGGCTCACCCAACCCCCTACCTCTCTCCACTCCAAAACCCTCAATGGGTTTCTCAGAGTCCACAGTCTCTCATGGTTCATCTCCCCCTCTGATTTCCCACAACTCACTTCTCCTCTCCATCTCCCACTGTCCTCTGTGTTACTCCTTATGTTCCACAAGTAAGTGAAACTGTATGATAATTGACTCTCTGCGTGACTTAGTTCACTCAGCATAATCTCCTCCAGTCCCGTCCATGTTGATACAAAAGTTGGGTATTCATCCTTTCTGATGGAGGCATAATACTCCATAGTGTATAGGGACCACATCTTCCTTATCCATTTGTCCGTTGAAGGGCATCTTGGTTCTTTCCACAGTTTGGCGACTGTGAACATTGCTGCTGTGAACATTGGGGTACAGATGGCCCTTCTTTTCACCACATCTGTATCTTTGTGGTAAATACCCAGCAGTGCAATTGCAGGGTCATAGGGCAGCTCTGTTTTTAATTTCTTAAGGAATCTCCACACTGTTTTCCAAAGTGGCTGCACCAACTTGCATTCCCACCAACAGTGTAGAAGGGTTCCCCTTTCTCCACCTCCTTGCCAATACCTGTCGCTTCCTGACTTGCTAATTTTAGCCATTCTGACTGGTGTGACGTGGTATCTCAATGTGGTTTTGATTTGAATCTCCCTGATGGCTAATGACGATGAACATTTTTTCCGTGTGTCTGTTAGCCATTTGTATGTCTTCTTTCCTTATGTTTTTTATTTGAATTCCCTTTGGGAGAGAATTTGTACTCTTGGAATGATCTATCCAATATTGGGATATCTTGGTGTCCGCTGTAAGTCTTGTTTTCTTGTTCACTGTCTTATGCTTCCAGGCATAGCCACACACGGAATCTACCAGCAGTCCCTTCTGGTTTCCCCACATGCCACAGGCTGAGATACCCACAGTCAATCATCAAGTGTGCCAGACATCTGTAGATTGGCTCTCTACTCCCAGCCTTTAGGGGTGGGATCCGCCGGCTCCATTACTCTCCAACTTTCCGTCGGGCAAGCTGGCAAGAAATAGGAAGGAAGAGAGTGAGGCTGGAAAATTTATTTCCTAGACTCCCTTCCTGTGGGGTGGTCTCGGCTGGTTGTTTCCTTGATGCCCACTGCTTTTCTGCATAGCTGTTTCTTCTTCCTGATTCTGGAAACTTCTCCTCCTCTTCATCAGTACTAGAGATGGGAACAGCTCCTTCAACTTCCCTACACTATGCTCCTTTGTAAATTTCACTAAGCTGTCTGTGAGTTATCCTAATTTGAAACTTGTGTCTGCTTTCTGATAGGCTCTTGACTGATACACTAAGATGGTTAGATTTTTACTGATAGTGAAATAAGGGACTATAGATTCTGAGGGTCACTCTCTCATTAGCAAAGTGGTTGGATTTGGCAACGTCTATTTTGACTGTTCTGAGGACCATTTCTTTTCGCATTTTGCTGAGTTTTTCTGGGGTTATATTCTAGAGGGTGGAAGATGCCAGAGAAGTGACTGCTGTATGAGTGTGATACTGCAAAACATTTTGCGATCAGGGCACCCACTCAACTCCCTCTTATTCTGAAGCAAGCTCAGGTCCCTATCCATTGACATAAGAGCAGGTATGAGGAAGGTGCAAACCCTCAAATAAGACTGTTTTTTATAAAGGTTGTTTGCATATATCTCTAGCAAAACAGAATTTTCCCCTTGAATTCCATTTGCTGCAGATCATTTTGGGAACCTCTAGAAAGGGAGAGTGCATTTGGCTCTGATATGGAACACTTCTATTTTGCATATTGACACGCATTTTTAACAGGAGAAAGGCCAGTGATGGGGATAGCAATGTTCGTGGGTGTGCCAGCTGACATTTCCTGGAGCCCTCTCCGTACCCTGCCGTCTAAAATAATTTGATAAAATAATTGTCATGATTGATTTTTATTTTCTTTTTGGTCTTAGAGTTCACCCTCATGGCTCTGGGGCTAGGTAAGTTTCAGAAACTTAAATTTCCTTTTGATGGAAATTCATTTCTTAAGTTCTGGGTAGATGACAAATTTTGATTAAAACCACAAACTCTTTTACGATGTGTTGGCAAAAGCTGGTGACCCCAGCTGCTATTGACATATTCTTTGAGCAACATCTGTTCATCAAGTGACATTAGAATGGCAGAAAATGAATGGTTGGGATTTTTTGAGCATAAACTTCTTTTTTTTTAAGTTTAATTTATTTATTTTAGAGAGAGAGAGAAAGCTCATAAGCAGGAGGGACAGAGGGAGCAAGAATCTCAAGCAGACTCTATACCTAGCAACAGGTTCAGGTCGTCACTGGACACCAAGTATTACATTAATATTCAGTTTTGCACTTGGCAGGAAGCACCGGAAGAATAGTTCTCATCTGTTGTACTTGCACTTAATAGGACTTCTAAGTGATGTAATTCTGAAATTTCTAGGGCCTATCAAACAGAGAGAGCTTGCCTAAAAATGAAGACAAGCACAGTGAAAATAAGAGCTTAAAGACTGAGGGCAATGAAGTTTGTAGGATGACATTTGGGCTCCTGGATCCAGCTATCTCTGAAGCTACATCTACTCCTGGTATGCCCAAGTAGGTAAGCCAATGCATTCTCCTCTTTCATTTAAACCAATATGATTGAATTTCTCTCATTCTCTCTTCTAAGACCAATATGTTTAATTATTGCCACACCAGTTGTTATGGATTGAATTGTGTCCCCCCAAAAAAGAGATGTCAAAATCCTGACACCTAGTATCTCTGAATATGACCTTATTTGAGATAGGTTTGTTACAGATATAATTAGTTAAGATGTGGTCATACTGAGTAGGGGGGGGTCTTTAATCCAATAGGACTGGCATCCGTGTAAAAAGAGGCAAAGAGATACTCAAGGAGAAAATCACCATGTGAAAATAGTAGCAGAGTCTGGAGTTGCCTCTGTGTGTGTGTGTGTGTGTGCACGCACACACACGCAGTTTCACATCAGATACAGCTTTCTATGAGGCTGATAAATATAAGTACTTGGGAGTATTTTATGGATCAATGAAATATTAATGGACCTCACGGTGCTTTAAGTGTATTTTCAAAGCTAGGTTATCTATAGGTCAAATACCATTGTAGCAAATGCAATTGTAATGAATATCTTTGATAAATTTGGACTTTAAACCCCAACACATGTCCTACTTATTTCACACAGTATGTGCTCTAGGCTCACGATTCCTTAAATGCAATTTTGAAATCCAAACAACCACTCGAAACAGTGAAACAACCTGATATATGTATATACATATTATATATGTATATGTATGTATACATATGTATACATACATATGTATGTATGTATACATACATATACATATATATTTCTTTTAAAAATTTCTTTTAAATTTACCCTACTAAATGGGAACGTTCATGTTTTACTGTAGAAATACTGGATTTGATTACAGGGATCTGTCCCAGTCCCTTTTGGGAGTATTAACTTAATAAATTCTGAGTCAAATCACCCGGGACCCAAGTAAAACCTGAATTTGGTTTGTATTGGACCTACGGTATTCCAGATGGACCGTTATGGACCTGCACAACCTACATGACCATTTCGTCAGAATGCATAAGAAAAGCATTTGAACTGTAATTGATAATATCAGAAATTTCATGGAAACATTTAAGAGACTACAGATAGAGAAATTACACAAATGCAAATACTTATATTTGCCTGTCCCACTAATTTTATGAAACATTTATAGCACAAACATCTATTTTGTTTTGTGGATGGGGAGGGGAGGTCTGTCTTCCTATGAGCTCTGTGAAGTCAGAGGCCCGGATGCTTATTTGTACCACTGTGTCCCAAATGTGTAACTGAGCCTGATAAGTAGGAGGTGATTGACAAATATATATAGGATTAATTATTAAGTCAGTGGAGGAGGCTGGGGATCAGATTTCAGGTGACCCACCCAATTTCTGGGTATTCAGATCTCTCATGTTTTTTTCTCCCCATACCATCACTGCCTTGATACAATGAAAAGAATTCTGAGGCCTTTCTAAAGTAATCAAGGGGATTAGAACATAAAAAAGGAAGAGGAATGCAAAGGGCCTTTGTTTCAGTTGGACAAAGCTAACCAGTCTGTGTAAATAGCCAAGAGCCTTGTTTCTAGATAAAAGAAGACTCTCATCGGTTCTAATCTGAGAGCATCATTGGCAGTGAGAGATTGTAAAAGCAAAATATTCACTTTGAAAGATGAAACCCATTAAATTTGAGGCATTGTAATTTCCTATTGTGAGACCGTGGTACCCACGATTAAATTCTATTGTGTGTCTACAGTCCTTGTTACCGACGATGTGTCGCGTTATTAACTGAGATTCTAAGAATATCAGCTCTCCATAGCTGAAGTGCTGTTTGCTCCTTATGTGAAATAATTTGCATACATCTAAGAATTCATCCTTGATTTGTCTCTTTCCCTTATTTCCTTTATCATACTTAAAAGCCTGTCCTGGAGACTACACCTCCACATAGATTCTGTGTGTGTTTATTTCTCTGCCCATGTGGTCCCATCTGGACATCTCCAACCCGTCTACATGCTCTCCATTCTTGACCCGACAGGCAAACTGCTCTCTTAAAAGATGGAAACTCTCTGAGGTTGTGTTCCCCAGCCGCAGACCCCGAGATGAGGGTTTGCATGGAAGCAATTTTTAAAGAAGTGCTTCCAGGGAAGAGGAAAGAGGAGTGGGAAATTAGCCAGGAAGAGAAGGAGATGGAACAAGCATGTAATCTCAGTGAGTCCTGGGGAAGGTGACTTGGGATTAGCTCACACATCACATTTCCCCAGTCAGGAGCAAGAGAGCTGGGGTATTGATCCTCCTTGCACCCATCAGTCATTTGTAAGGGTCATAGCGAGGGGTCCTAGCTCCTCAGACAACTCATGCTCTGAGTATTTTGGAAGAGGAGTAGTCACACAACAGCCCCAGGAAATGAGCATGGTAGTTACTTTCATTCTACTGGCAAGGAAACTGAGGCACAGGGCCATTATGTAAATTTCACTTGACCACACAGTCAAGAGTGGGGGAGACAGAATGTGACCCTGGAGGTGTCTTAGAGACGGTCTTCTTACCCACAGCTTCAGACGATATTATAGCATCTTACACATGAGAGCAGTGGGCAGCAGCAGAAGTGCCTCAGGAATTCTACAAAATTACTGCCTCATAACTTTGCAGTGTGAAGGTCACAAAAGTCAAGGAAAGACCAAGGGACTGCTCCAGACGGAAGAGGATAGAGGCATTAAGAACCAAATGCAATAGGTGATTCTGAACTTGACCCTTTTACTACAAAAGGCATTGTTAGGACAGTTGGAGACACATGAATGGGATCTGAGGATTAGGTGGTAAGAATATATCACGTTAGTTTCCTGATTTTGATGGTTGATTGTGGTTATGTAAGAGAATTTCCTTATAGGAAATATACAGTAAATGGTTTAGGGCAGAAAATCATCAACTTACTCTTACAGACTGGGGGCAGGGAAAGGGTTCCTTTTTATAACTTGTAACTTCCCTACACTTTGGAGGTGGCTTCAAAATAAAAAAAATAATAATAAAATACTCAAGCAATACTTACTGAATAATTATCTTAATTACAATTCTTAGCTTGAATTTCAAAACTGATATTTAGTGTAAGACCAGGGTCTTAAAAGCCAGGCTTTTACAGGAAATCACTATTATTCTGGGTATTTTCCAAACTGGGCTTTTATATCTCAGGAACCGAGGCTTGGTGGGCAGACCACAAAGGGAAACTTTGAGTGGGAAAGGTGAGGTTATAGATTCAGAGAAATTTCTGATCACATAGAATGGGAAAAGCCCTTGGGGGCCAGAAGGAGGAGCCCAGAAATGTGGCAGGACGGAGGAAGGCAGGAATTCTGAAAGGAGTATCCTGGTTCTAGGTTTGAGGTTGTCTAGAACTTTGGGTCTAGATAACTCTTCAGCTGGAAGTTTGAGGAAAACATCAGCCCTCCAGGGAAGCACTGTATTGGGCACAAGGGTGCCTCTGACTTGGCTTGTAGCAGGAGAATACCCCTGGGCCACCTGGGCAGCCTCATCATAGGGCCTTCCATACCCATGGTATAGTCAAGCTCTATACTAAAGGGGATTGGAAGAGTTTTTGAACCATTTGCCTGGAAGAAGCCTGGGTTCGGGAAAGGGAAGTTTAAGTGACTCAGACTTTATGCCCAGAGGCAATGATGAGATCCATGGTCTCTAACACCAGAGTGCCAACACAGAGCCCAAAAGAGTAGATGAGTAGACACTAGCCCAGAAGGCTCATTGAGCAGGGGGCCATACTATGTGATGGTGGTTGCAGTAAGGATGGACGGTGGTACCCAAAGACTGAGAACGGGAGGAACCAATGTGGAAGGAGAGTTCATGGGCCAGCCAGACCGTCCCAGGACTATGAGGGCATACCCTTCCCATGGTACCCTGATACATTTCCGGGAGTGGGCACCTGAAACTAAAGAGAACCCTGAAAGGCTGGAAGATAACTCAAAAGAAAATTTAACAAAAAGAGACATAATGCCCTTAACTGATAAATTCAGGGATTTCTGCTATCAGTAGTAATGAAGCTTCAGAATAAAAGGATTATTGGGGCACCAGTTATGTGTCCGACTCTTGATCTCAGCTCACGTCTTGATCTCAGGGTCATGAGTTCGTGCTCCACGTTGGGTATGGAGCCTACTTAAAAAAAAGAAAAAGAACAAAAGAATAATATGTTAAAGAAAATGATTTATATGCTCTGCTACTCCTACATCACTTTTTTATACACTTGAGTCATAGGTAAAAATGTCAACTTCCTTGTAGAAATGATGCAGGTGAGAAAAGTAGTTAAGAGGATGAGGGTGAGGCTGAGACATGTTCAGATGAGGGTCTGCCAGGAGGACTGAGTCTTAGCTAAAGTGAAGGAGCCAGTGAGAGGAAAATTGGGAGACAAGTGTGCTGGGGAGACGAAACAACTCAGGCAGAGGCCTTGAAAAGTGATTGCACTTGACATGTTTTAGGTCACAAAAGAAGGCCAGTGGGGCTGGAGCTTGGGAGGTCGGGGCAGGAGAGGCTGAGGATGTGATGAGGAGAGAGAGGCGGGCAGGGCCCAGACCATGTAGGGTCAGTTAGCAGGTGTGGATTTGATTTTAAGTGCAATGGCAGCCATGACAGAGTTTCAAGGATAAGAACATGGGTTTTAATTTGTGTCTAAAGAGATCATTATGGTCTGTTGAGGAAAAAAATGGAACTTGGAAGAACAGGAAAGAAGCTCATGCAATGAATGGCCCGAGGTGGAATGAAGGGAGAGGATTCAAGATATAATTGGGAGGTAAAACTGCCCAAACTTGCTCATGGATTAACTGTGGGGAAGAAAGACATTAATGGTAATTCCCAAGGTTTTGGCTTGAGTAAGTCGTTGGGGTAGTAGGGGTGATGAATTCATTGGCTAAAGTAGGAAGTCTGGAGCAGAACAGTTGGGGAATGGGGTGGGATTTCTCTGTTACTGGCTAATGCTTGGCTATTTACTGATAATCTATACTAAACAACATGGTTTGTCCAACCACAGTCTTCCCTTCCAACATCGAGATGGCGACATGGCACACAAAGTATTTCATATAAAACCACTTTTGAGGTCATGTGTTCCTAGTATAAGATTTTTATTTAGTTAGTAATTGATTAATGACACTGTTTGCACTTGAACACCTCTCTATAATTAAAATAACTCCCAAATTTATCACCTGAGCCCTAAACTAAAGACCCACCGAAGGCTTCATATGATGAAGTAAGTCTCTATATTCTGTTCTCTTCAATATGAATGACCCATGTAGTTTTTTTGACATGTGTAATACTTGACATCAGTCAATAAAAAAGTACAACAGAAATATTCCATGTTTAAAGCAGAGCTGAAAAAACGAGACTAAGAAAATTCCATATTGCATAAAAGAAAGAGATTGCCACCAAAGTGAAAGGAAATCGATGGGACGACTTTGGAGACCCATTTCAATCTGTTGTTGACATTGTTTTCTGGGAGTAATTTTCTCAAAATGTTAACAGTATTGAGTTTGCCTATTGATTCTATTATTTTTGACCTTGCATTAGTGTGGGCTAATCTCACATGCCATAAAATTTCCTCTCACAGCTAAAATTATTGTATGACTCTGGAGGAAACCTCCCATCAGGTCAGGCAACCTCCCCCCCCTCAGGATTTTGATGAGTGTATAAGCAGCAATAATGAGTTGTGTTGACTTCCAATACACTTTCGTGTTGTTTACATTTTATTAAATGGTTTAAGCAGGTCCGTCATATAAAAGATCAACATATTGACTGAAATATTCAAGGCTGGATGAATTGAAGGCCACAGACAGCCAACCAGACTGACCAGCTTGAACTGGAGTCAATAACACAGATACATATTTGGCCACAGAATCGAAGTCCACTTCATATTTGCTATTCTGAAAACCCAGCTAAATAAAGAGCCACAAAATATACCCCTGGAAGATGCCCTCCGTAATGACCCAGGAACCCCCTCCCCAGCTGGGTCCCTCCAAAAAGCCAAGAATCCAACCTGAATGAATTCAGCAGAATTAAGGAGTGTTGGTGAGGACAGAGTGAAGGAGAACCCAAAAGCTCTTAACATGGTTTTCCTGGGAAAAAGACAAGATTCATTGTTGGCTCTGAGCAGGGGAAATTCGGCAGTTGTATTTGCAGAGGGTTTATGAAATACAGTCACAACATGCCATTAACGTTCCCCACTTTCCCCTGCCCACATATCTCCATGGGGGGTCAAACCACCTGTGCACCGCACTCCCCAACCCACCCCTTGCCTTTGATGCTGTAGTTGCTCAGCCTGCCTGCAAAGAAATTTCAGGATTTACTGGCACAATGCTAATGGGTTTGCCCACAAATACTTAGAAGAGTATCGCTAGAGGAGTTAATTTGCCTCTTAATGATTTAATTATATGCTACAGCTCTGCTGTTCCAAGAATCACAATGTTTTTTACTTTCTGCCACTGCTGGGGATGCTGATTTTGGAGAGTTTTGGAAAAGAATGACAAAGAGAGAGGGATTGAGAGAGGGGGTTTGAGTTATGGGAGGTGAGGGTGGGAAGGAGCATTTTTTCCATGCCACAAAATAACCTTTCTTATTCCTCTGGTTAACGGAGTGAGGGGGGCTCTTGCAGGATCAGTGATGGTCATTGTAAGAAGTGCTGTGATTTTTATTCACATTGTCTTGGCTGAATCTGTGAAGAAATATTCGCCTTTATTTTTATGTAAGTTCAGTAAGTTACGAGGCTTGCCTGACTCAGCGATAGAGATCGATGCGCTAGGGTCCGACTGGGGTCTTCTGCCCTGAAACCCAACTATTTGAGCCTGCATTTCTGTGGTTTAACAGCCTCACTTCCTAGTGCAGGTTGGGTTTTTTGGAAGCTGAACTGGAGGTTCAAGATGTTTATTGGGATCAATGCCTATAAAAAGAAGGGGGAGGAAAGAGGATTGCACAGAAGCTCAAGTCAAGCCAAAATGTAGGCTCAGCAGAGCCTTGGCCAGCCCTGTGGGGCGCTCTGGGGCTGGGATCGTCTATCATGGCGTCCCACGTTGGGCAGAAATGGCCAAACCATCATGCTGCCAGCCTGCCTGGCTCTATCACTATACTGGCTGGTCCAAGGGCAAGACCTCGGGCCTGCCGGCATTTTTCAGCTACGGCATTTAAGGAGAGACAGCTCCTGGATTTTCAGCTCCTGGATTTAAGGAGAGACAGGTGGACAACAAGTCTTAACCTGAAGGGAGGTGCAAATGGTGCTTTTCTGTGTCTAAAAAATGCTGTTTTCAGGTAAATCTGTAGAAACACTAATCGCACAAGAGAGACACAGAAGAGGAAGAAGAAAGATTGTAGGTTCTGGACCAGGATGTCTGAATTCACATCCCAAATGCATCTCTTCCTAACTAGGGCTTTGTGGTAGGTTAGTTGAACCTGAAGACCGATCAAAACCGTAAACGTGGCATACTGGTAGCAGCTTCTCCACTTAGGATAAGGACCAGGAATAATTTCTGTAAAGTGTCTTTGCCAGCAGAGGATATTTTTATGAGCCTCTGGAGAAAAGGCCTATGCTCTGGGCCACCCATTGGTCCCTCAAATTCTGACCTAAATATGCCTTCTCCTGGTTATTAGCATTCTCTTTCTGTTCAGGCTCCTCCAAGCATCAGAGACCTCCTCTGCCCACAGCTGGACTGTCCTCCCATATCTTCTTTGTAAGATCCCATCCCAGAGAGACTGGGAACCAAAGAGGGGATTCCTTCGAGCTTGGAGTCCTGTGAACTCTTGTACCGTCCTCGTGTGAGCCCCTCCCTGGAACTCAATGCCAGTTTCCAGAACCTGGGTTTCTCTTCTTTGTTTTGGGCTGCAAGGGGAGCCAAGTGCCAGGGCATCTGGGTAAAGCTGAAGGCCAGAGGTGACCGTGCACCAGGATTCAGTGGAGGCAGAAGGATCCTTCTGAATATTTATTGGGTGCATATTACATGCCACCATCAAGTCATGCCTTTTGCATGAATTTTCTCATTCAATCTTCACAACAATTTGAGGTGTTATCCCCGGTCATATTTTAGTGAGAAAACAGAGGCTTACAAAAGAGGAGGGAACTTCTCCAGTCCCTACAGCTAGTGAGTGTTGGCGCTCCGAGATGATCTAGGGCAGTCTGACACCAGGCTCAGAGTGAGAGGCAGATGGGGAATGTGAGGAAGGTTTAGCACATTCATTTCTGTGCAATCTGTGAGGTCTTACAATTCCTCTGTTGGCCTTCGTGCTGTGGGGCCCGGCTCTCTTTCATTACTGAAAGTTTCATTTTTCTATTTATTCAATTACTTATGCCTCCAATTTTATCTTTCTACAGATCAGATATCTCCAAGCTTCTGTTGCGGGTGCTTGCATGTTTGACATACTAAGAGAAATACAGTTGACAATTGTTAGACTCTTAGAAAACTCACCGGCAATCTGCAGCTTTTCTTCCCTACTCATTGGACTTTTCCCTCTGATGATTGTCAGTTTTTATATGTTCTCTGTCTTCATGCCTGATTTTGAAGGGAATAATTATCAGCTTTATTCTGATGATGCACTGCAGTTTCACATAAGGTAACCACTGCGTGTCGAACTCCAAGTCAGAGTCTTCTAGATTAAAAAAATCCCAGTTCTACTCTTTATGGGCTGTGTGACCTGAACTTGGTCAATTTTGTAAGCTTTCCTTCACAAACTTTCCCACCTGCAAAATGGGCATGATATTACTTATGGAGTTGTCCAGTGAGAAAGTGAAATTGAATGCATGAAACGTAGTAAGTGCTCCACAAATTTTTATTACTGTTATCACACACAGTTCTCTATGAAGGATAAGAGAACAGATTTGAGGTTGTGTTTTAATTACACAGCAGAATGGCTTTTTTATTATTATATGTTTGATTTTTTTTTTCTTTCTTCAGGTCATGAGGATAGGTCATGAGGATAGGGCATGAGGAACAGCAATGATTACTAACAGGCTATCTGTTTCAACTCCTGAAGGGTTATTTTCAGAAGGAAATGTGTTGAAACGAGGTCTTTCAGGGGTGGAGTGGAGACAACTGAAAAACTCTTGAGCGATCAAAGAGGTTTAGGTGGGTTTGGTTTCTCAGGGGACACAAAGGGACTTCCTTTCTCTATGAAAAAGAGTCACCAAGTGATAAACCAAGCACCCTCTTTGAAAATTTCCCCGTATATTTGTCCCTAGAGGAGTGTGCCTCAGGGAGATTTATTGTTGGAAGCTTTTAGCCTTGAGCTTCATTTTAAAAGTGTGTATTTCCCTAGAAACAGAGTAGCTCCATTTAAAAGTCACAGGTGCCCCTGAGCTCTGCTCAGAAGATTACCTCAAGTTTCATTTAATACCAGCCTCATACCTGGAAGCGAATTATTTATTTCCTGCTCTGAGAGCGGATTATCCCTCCACTTCCCATTTCCATCCCTGCCATCTTAAGGATGGAGACGCATGCCCTGAGAAATGAGAAATGAGCAGGAGGAGAGCCTGAGCCCAATGAATATGCAGAAATATTTTAAGTCAAGGGCACCAACTGCCTGGCAGTTTGATCCAGTCTACTTCTGCAGGGTGTGCTCATTGGAGCTCCCTGCCCCCACCAGGGCCAACCCTGTGAATGGGGATTGGGGTAGAGGGGTTCATGCAGAGAAGAAACCAATGAACACTGGTCAGGGTTTGGAGAAGCCAGACAAGGATAGGAAGTCGTGTTGTCCAGGAAGCTGACTCCTGCCTGGGACCCTGGAGACAGAGAAGACGCAGCTCCGAGTTCTCCATGTTGGGGGCAAAGGGGCTGGATATTTGTACATGTTTCCATCAGTCAGTGGTTGAGGGCTGCTCCCAGAGGCTTCAATGTTCTGGCCCGTTAGGCCTGCCAGGTTTTGGAAATGACGGACCTGGGAGCCAAGAACACCCTCGGGCACAAAACCTATCAGGGCAGCCTGCCTGGACATGACAAGGGCTGAGCCGACAGGGGTAAACACCGGTTGACATTGGCTAAAAGCTCTATCAGTGGGTTGTGTCTTTGGCATCTGATCTGTTTTAAGTCTATTTTAGGTCATGGGCTCGGTGCTGAGATGATGTGGACGATTAAGATCAAGTTCTGCCCTTCTGATGCTCACGGTTTAGTGAGGGAGTTGGGGGAGACAGGCAAGTAACAATTTTGGGCCAGTGATTCTGGTATTATATTATGACCTATTGTACAGTGTGGGTGTAATTTGTGCCAGGTGGTACTCAAAGTACTCACCTAGCTTAATTTGTTTGATCCCCACAAATACCCTACAAGGTAGGTACCTTCTTTGTCTAGTTTAGGGATGAGGAAACAAATCTGAAGGTTTTCAGCCTGTCTGTGGCAGAGCCAGGATTTGAACACAAGCTTTCCGGTTCCAAAACCCTGGCTTTTGCTGCTATACTTTACACATCAGGGGTCCTCAACTTTGTCAATATTGATACCCTGAGCTGGATACTTCCTTGACCTGGGCTGTTCTGGGCATTATACCATGTTTAGCAACATCCCTGACCTCTACTCTCTAGAAGCCAGTAACACCTCTCTCTCCTCTGTTCCCACCTTCTGAGTTGTGACAACCCAAAGGATCTGTAGACATTGCTGAGGGTTCACTGAGGTGCAAAGGGCCCCATTACAGATCATCCACAGTCTATAATAAGGCCATCAGTATTTCCTGGGACATGTACATAGAACACAGATGAAAATCCCTTTCTTCTCTACTGCTCAATCTTCCAGCAAGAGAAGAGAAGTAGTATTTTGGAGCTGATCATATCTATAAATCAACAGCCAAATGTTCTTCAGTGCAGAGAAAACAGAAGGGGGAATCAAGTCATTGAAAAGTAAGATGTTTTTGTGCATCTGTGTCGTGAAGTAGGCATTCTTGCCTACTGCACTCGGGTTCATGCCCTTTGAACAGACTGGCATTGTGTTTACATATCACTTTGCAGCTCGATTAGCTGCACAATTTGTGAAAAGACCATTGGATGAAACTCAACGATGAGCTTGTATGGAACAGCTTGCTGTATTATTTTTCATTTCCTTGGGCTATTTTATTCATGATGTCTTAGAGTTCTGTTTTGAACTCCCCTCACCCAAGTGAATAAATCCCACTTCTCTCTGTCACAACCCTGGAGATTCCAAGCTTTATTTTTCAAATCCTCCAAACCCTGTTTTATCCATGTGGCTTCTTAGAGTCGTCAAGTTTGAAAACTGATCCTTGAGATTTTGGGATGTTTTGTGTGAGGACAATAGCCATAGCTTCGGCATTAACGTGTCTTTATTTGTCTCCTTTCTCTCTTCTGGCAAAAGCACGTTTTAATTCAGTCTCTTCCAAATTTGGCTTTATAGCTAATCTACGTGATTCAGTGTTGTGTTGAAAGCCTGAAGAATTCACCCTTTTCAGTTGGTCATGAAAGTATGATCCCATGATGCCAGAGCATTCTTTATAACAAAGCATTTCCATGCACCTTGGGATAAGTTACTGAACAGTACTTTGTTAACCTGCTTACAATTCTCTATGACCTACGCTTTTGGTGGTTCCTGCTTCTAGTCAAGAAATAAACAATCACCCGGATGACTTACATTCTGTTTATGTGCTATATGTGAGAGATGAAATGCCTCCGTAGTCCAGAGTGTAGGCCCTGCAGTTGGCTAGAACTGGATTGGAATCCAGTCTTCAGCACTGTTACTTTGTGTGATTGAACAAGTATGGAGACAGAACAATGGTTTCCCCAAAGATGTTGGTGCTCTAGTCCCCGAACCCTGTCACCTTACCTGGCAAAAGGGACTTTGCAGATATGATCAAGTTAAGAATTGTGAGGTGGAATATTATCCTGGATTATCTGGGTGGGCCCAATATCATCGGGTGAGGGGGATTGCAGTAAGAGAGAGAGATTGGAAGATGCTGTGCTGTTGGCTTTGAGGTTGAGGAAGACACTACAAGCTAAGAGATATAAGCCGGCTCCAGAAGCTGGAGAAGGTAAGGACATGGCCCTAAAGGAGTGCAGTCCGGCTGACACCTCAATTCAGACCCAGTGTGACCCATTTCAGATTCTCAACTTCCAGAACTGTAAGATAAATTGGTTTTATTTTAAGCCATTACATTTGTATTCATTTGTTATAGCAACAATAGTAAACTAGCACAGCAAGCAACCTTATCTGTCTAAACCATGGTTTGATCATATGCAAAATAGAACAATAAAAATATTTGTCCTGCCAGGCTACTGTGAGGTATGAATGAGAGACATTCTTGGCACTGGGTCAGGAGTAGAGTACATGCTTTAAGACACTGACTTAGTCATGTGCTTTTGATTTTTCCATAGAGTAGCATCTCGATCATCCTGCCCAACAGTAACCTTCCAAAATACCCACCTGTGATGATTAATTTTGCGTGTCGACTTGGCTAGGCTATGGTGCCGAACTGGTTGTTCAAATGCTAGTCTAGATATTTCTGTGAATTCCTCGCATCTCTATTTGTGGGTGTGATTAACATTTTTAACCAGTTGACTTTAAGTCGATCAGATTACCCTTTATCCTGTGGGTGGTCCTCATTCAATCAGTTGAAGGCCTTAAAAGCAATGACTGAGCTTTCTTGAGGAAGAAGTCATTCTGCATTAAGACTGCAACACAGAAACTCTGCGTGAGTTTTCTGCCTGATGGCATGCCCTTCAGAGTCAGACCCCAGGCTACAACATCAACTCTTAACCTAAATTTCCTGCGAGTCTGCTCTACAAATCTTAACACTGCCAGCCCCTGTGATCATGTGAGCAAATTTCTTAAAATAAAGCTTTCTTTTCTCTGAAGAAGCTTCTTTCTTGAAGAACCTATTTTCAGTGAAGAACCTGTTTTTGTTTTTCTGAAGATCCCTGACTCCTATACCATCCAAACCAAAGGCAGCCACTGAAAGATTTAAGCTCTTGAGAAAGGAAGAGATGGTACTGACAAGTATGTAACATTGAACTTCCTCTCCACTTTCTTAGATCTTTGCATTTCCTTGCTGATGTTTAAAGGGACTGCACCTCAGTTATTTTCTTTCTGTCCCCTTTGAGCCAAAAGTGTATAATTAGGGGTTATGGTAATAATGGAATCTCTTAGGACGAAATATCACAGCAAAAGATTTGGGATGGTTCTGTAACATTCTTTGTAATGGGGCTTGACCTTGAAGTTAGAGTTGATATTCAGCAGGGATGATTGGCAATACCATACCAGTTTGTATACAGCTCCTTAGAGTTCTCTAAGCCCCTCTAAAAGCCCCCTGCCCTTTCCTGGCCACCTAAGTCTCTACCCTAGAACCCTCTAGCAGCTAAAATGTTAATGTGTGTGCAGGGAATCCCTGCTCTGATTGGCTGGTGATGGTGCTGCCTAGATTGTTAATTATTCTGCTATTTATTCTGCTTAGAAGTAATAGTTAATCAACAAGATACAATGAAGAATTATCTAATGGGTCACATGATAAATGTCTACAGTTGTGCAATTTCACTGTATGTTATCAGTTTAAAGAAAAAAAATGGGGAAAATCTTCCATTTCACTCCTTTTCTTGGAGAAAATTTTAAATCTTCATTCTCAAACTCTTCTTTTTTAGGATTAATGTACTCTGTCTCTTGTTTACTTTTTGCCTTAACAGACAGGAGACAAGTAGGACTATTTTCAATTGGACAAATATTTAGATTTTCTCCTATGAAGATCAGTCTCACTGTCTTGCTTGCTGATTCACATATAATTCTTCTGTATAAATTTTTTTGTTATTGGCCTCGGAAGAAAAAAAAACTAACTCATTCATACTGTTGGAGTATCTTTCCCCAATTTCATAGAGAAAGTAATTTGCCAAACACAAGGATTTGATCAATAAACAAGTCACAATCCCTACGAGGCCTTTAAAGGGATTTGGATTGTCAAACACTGACTCAGGATTTGTTCTGGTAGTTGTTAAAAATTACATAAACATAAGTTGCCTTTTTTTTTTTTAAACTTCAATCAACCAAAGAGTCGGTAGTAGGAGAAGATTTGGCTCTGTTATTGATTAGTTGTTATAGATGCTCTTCCAAAGAAAGTTAATCAACAAAGTGTTGACAGTATCAGCAATGTCTTGCATCTTTCTTGGAAATTGTTACTTGCAATTGTGAGTTATTCTATGCTACTCCTTCCTGCTGGGAAACAATAGAGGTGAAATTTTTTGCTCCACATCGAATTCTCTAGGAGCCCATGGGGCCATTCTTGTTCCTAAACTAAGTACTGCAGAACTGGTTAGCAGGTCTGCTAGGCCAGAAAAGGGAAGGTATTCCCTAAAACACATTCCAAAATGAGCTTCCTGATGGTAAAGTTCACACCAATCTTATTAATCCAAATTCCCAGCAACTTTCAGAGTACTGGCCTGGTGTGCTCTGTAAATATAGGGGATTTCAATATATGCCAAGGTTGCCTTCTAGAAAAGTCAGCAGAAAGTGATTTGTTCTCCCCTGTATGTGATATTACAAAAAAAGTCAATTTATTAGTAAAGTATAGGCAATTTACCAACAGGTGCTATTTAGTTTTTGACAGATGCTGAGGGTATACAAGAAGAAAACACAACTTATTAAGGGGCGGCTGGGTGGCTCAGTCGATAAGAGTCTGCCTTTGGCCTAGGTCATGATCTCAGGGTCTTGGGACTGAGTCCCGTGTCAGGCTCTCCACTTGCTGGTGAGTCTGCTTCTCAGCTCCCTCTATGATCTCTCTTGCTTTCACTCTCTCTCAAACAAATAAATGAAATCTTTAAAAAAGAAGCAAAAAAGAAAGCACAACTTATTGAGAAAAAAATGTATATGTGAGCATTATTTTCAGCTGAATTTAGTGAGAAATAAAAGAACATGAGGCAAATTCCTAGATCTTGAACATAGAACACATCACATTCATCAATACAGCTCCATACAAGTAAATAATACTTAAGGTAAATTATATAAATAATGAAAAAGTAAAAGATGTTATATAATCATTCCTCTTTTAAAAGGTGAACTCCAGACTCCTGGAATGGGGCAGGGGGAATCTTAGGAGCCCATAAGTTCTTTTTTTAAAATTTTATTTATTTATTTGATAGAGAAATCACAAGTAGGCAGAGAGGCAGGCAGAGAGAGGAGGAAGCAGGTTCCCCGCTGAGCAGGGAGCCCAGTGCGGGGCTCGATCCCAGGACCCTGAGATCATGACCTGAGCCAAAGGTAGAGGCTTAACTCACTGAGCCACCCAGGTGCCCCAGGAGCCAGTTAAGTTCTAACATCAAAGGCAGAAGTTATGCAAGGAGACTGGGAAGGAGGCCCTTATGTGGGTGGGGGGGAACGGGGAGGGACACCCACAGCCAGCTTCTCAGGTCCATGTGGACATTTGGGAGACTAGATGCAGGACAGAGGACAGTGGCCACTCACAGGAGGCCTCTGCTATCTCCCAGCCAGAGACTTCACCAACAGAAATGTGAAGTATGGCTTACCAGGAAATACCTCCTTAAAAGTTAGTTCTAGAAGTGCAGAATGATAAGCCATATTTCATATGATTTCCAGTATCTATCACCTTCATTAACAAGGAGATGATAGCTTTCCTATTCATCCTCACAACCCCACCTTTGTGAGGATTCCTCCTCCTTTTATTTCTGACCTGGCTTTTGAAAGTCACTTCATTATCTTATGCCTGTCCCTGTTTTCTCCAACATTCCATCTTTGGTTCTCTCTGCTGTAGCCTGGGCCCTGGTTTGCATTGTGCCAGGCCTGGGCAGGACAAGGGAGAGCCATTTAATAGAACAAGTAAAGATGACATGACTTTTTATAATGAAATGGAAAGATAAGTATTTTAACCTGATGGTTCTCTATTTCTTGAGATAAAATATTAACATTTTCTATTAAAAAATTAAAAACAATTTTAATTTGTTCTCTGTGTGGGCAAGGACTGTCTAAACTTAAAAAAATTATTGAAATCGCACAGGATACATTAACCATTTAAATAAAATTTCTATACTTAAAAAAGTAACATAAACCCTATGAAAAGGCACACTATAAATATAGATACATATGGGCCACAAACGTGGCTCAAAAGGTATAAATATATTTACTCTTGAAGAGCTCATGCAAACCAGTTTTTGAAGACTGAGGTCTATGGAGAAAAGTGAGCAAAAGACAAACTATTCCAATCCTTCAAAAAGGAATGCAAAAGACTAATAACATTTGAAAATGTTGAACCCTAATAAGAAAAAAATTCATGTTAAAACAAGATCTCAGGGTGCATGGATGGCTCAGTCGTTAAGTGTCTGCCTTCAGCTCAGGTCATGATCTCAGGGTCCTGAGATCGAGTCCTGAGTCAGGCTCCATGCTCAGTGGGGATCTGCTTCCCCTCTCCCTCTCCCTCTGCTCCTTCCCAACCTCTCTGTCTCAAAGCAAGCAATCAATCAATCTTCTCAGTGAAAAAATCTTTGAATCTTTAAATACTTTAAAAAATTACTCAGTGCTGGGAAGGATATGGTGAATCTGCCCCCCGGGGCAAGGGGTGTGTGGGGAGGGCAGATAAGGGCATATTCTGTTTCTCACCATCTCCCTTATCTCTCTCCTGATTCAGCCCTTGTGGGAATGAGTTTCCTGATCTTAATTTACAAGACCTTCTTGTTAAATTTATCCTTTTGTGTCTCTTTGTCTTCCCACCACAACCCCCGCCCTTTTTTTGCCACTGTGCTTGGTTGATGCCACAAAGTTGTACCTTGATCATCTTCCCTCACTTGAGTCTCAAAAGGAGTTCCTGGTTCTTGTTTGCAAACTAGTGGGCTTCCTCCCTGGAGTTCTGGCTGCGGAAGAGAGGCAGTGCCACAGAAGGTCACCAGTTCGTTCCAGTGTCCTTAGGTTTCACTGGTTTTGGTATTGAAAGTCCTTGTGAAAAACTCTCCATCTTGGATATCTTGTTACCCTTCTGTTGTCTGCCATCCATTGCAGCATTTCCCAGGGAATTCATTGCCTAGGGCTGCTGTACCAAAGTTTTCCAAACGGGTGGCTTAAAACAAAAGAAATGAAGTCTACCACCCCTCTGAAGGCTGTGAAGTATGAAATGAAGCTGTTAGCCAAGTCCAGGCTCTGTCTACTAACTCCAGGAGAGAATCCTCCCTTGGCTCTTCTCGCTTCTGACGATGGCTGGCAATCCCTGGTGTTCCCTGGCTTAGTACATATACTGGTCCAACTTTGCCTCTGTGACCACATGGCCATCTTCTCCCTGTGTGTCTTCACATAGTTTTCCCTTTGTATTGTGTCCAAATTTCTTTTTTTTTTTTAAGATTTTATTTATTTATTTGACAAACAGAGATCACAAGTAGGCAGAGACAGAGAGAGCTCCCTGCTAAGCAGAGAGCCTGATATGGGGCTCGATCCCAGAACCCTGAGATCACGACCTGACCCGAAGGCAGAGGCTTTAACCCACTGAGCCACCCAGGTGCCCCTCAAATTTCTTTTTTATTTTTTTTATTTTTTATTTTATTTTATTTTTTTTAAAGATTTTATTTATTTATTTGACAGAGAGAGATCACAAGTAGGCAGAGAGAGTGAGCGGGAAGCAGGCTCCCCGCCGAGCAGAGAGCCCGATGTGGGACTCGATCCCAGGACCCCAAGACCACAACCCGAGCCGAAGGCAGCGGCCCAAACCACCAAGCCACCCAGGCGCCCTCAAATTTCTTTTTTAATAAGGACACCAGTCATATTGGATCAGAGCCCGTCCTAAATGACCTCATCTTGACTTGGTTAATTCTGCAAAGACCTTATTTCCAAGGAAGGTCAAATTCTAAGGTACTGAGGTTTAGGATCTCAACATATCTTTTAGGGGAGACTTGATTTAACCCATATCACTCAGTCTTACATTTCACTGGCTCTTGGACAATAAACTCTTCAGTGTAAATCATGGAAGACTGTAAGTGCAGGGTCGAGACATTTGAACTTCATCCAACAGGCCTCAATGAGTCATTGATGGCTTCTGAACAAACGAGTGACATGCTGTAAGTGTCATTTTAATATCATTAACGTGGAAATAGTGTACATGATGGATTGGCCCATGATGGGAGCTGGTTATTAGGACCATGAGAAACCCCCTGGGCCTGTGCCCAGCTACATCACCACCTCCTGCTGAGATCCGCCTTTTGTTCAAGACACATCACATACCTTCTCTTACTTTCTCAGAAAAGGCGTATAAGACTTCTGCAGACATCCTCTCTGGTGCCCAGAGTTAGACTCCTATTAAACTGTGGCTAAGGGACTCTGATATGCCCACCTTCTTATGAAAAATTCCCTTATCAAATAATAGGGAAGGATTTTTTCTTACCAATTTCCTCATGCTCATCCCATACACTTAAGTCTTTCTTTTTGTCTTGGTTCTCCAAGTATTGATATTCCCTCCTCTCCTCATAACACATCCCAGGTAAACACCCAACCTATTTCAGCCTGGACTATGACTTCAAGTTTGTATATACCTTCTGCTTAGTTTCTCAGTATTTGAGAATAATTTATTTTCTCCTCCTCAGTTAGACTCCTTTGACTTTAGTCTTGGCACCTTTCTTTGATCTCAAGATTAAAACTCCTATTAAGGATCCAAGGATGGTGGGGGGTGGGGGGTGGTTATCACCCACTTGCCATGGCCTTGAGCTTATGCATCACTTTAGCCATTCTGCCCTGCCAACATGACTGAGTTTTAGGCTCTGGAGGGAGTTTCATTCTCTGAATCCCCAAGAAAGTCCGTAAGCTCTTGGAGGAAGGACAGTGAGAAAGTTGAAATCTCTAATACCTAGCATTACATCATCTTGACCCATTCACACCCCTTTCTTAGATAATTGGCTTTATTCATGGCTTAGTAGATGTCTCCCTAGATGCCTGATCTTTGACCCCACCTGGTTGGACAAGGAGTGGGCGTCCAAACAAGATAATCAGATCAGATGGTTTTTCTCTCCAAATTCAGAATGGTACAGACATGGACTAGTTAACTGGTATAGAGTTCAAAATAGAGATTCTTACCAAGTTGGGGTCCTAAGCGGACATTTTGGAATATCCGTGATGACCTACTTATAAGGGTATTGAACATAGGAGTCTGTCTTCAGAGAAGGAAGGAATATTTGACAAATATCGATTGAGAAAAAATATGGATTCAGAAGGGTCAGCTGCTGAGGTTTTAGGCTTTGGGGATATGGGAGTGAAATGGACTCACCTCCTGGAATTTGCTTTATAGAAGTAGGAGAGAGATAATAAACAACACTGCTTGAAATTATGCTGTAGAGTTAAGAGCTCTGATGAAAGGATAACAGAATAAGGACCCAGAGAATAAGAGGAGGGGATTTTGCTATTTTAGATAGACTAACTAAGGATGGGCTCTCTGAAAGGTCCTACTTGAGCAGGAGCTTGAATGAAGGAAAGAAGCAAGCCACATGGGCATATGGGGAGAGAACACTGTAGGCAAAGGGACAGGTGCAAGAGCCATGACGCAAGACGTCTTAAAGGACTCTCCTCTTGCTGGTATCTGGAAGGCGAACGGTGGTGGGGGAAGGGATGAAGGGAACAGAGAGGAGGAGAGGAGGAAATTGACCAGCTGTATAACCTGGAAAACCCTCCCTTTTGTTTGTTTTGGTTTAGAAATTTTTCTGCGTACTTAAGACAAATACTTTTTGACTTGGTCACAGGGAGTTGGATTTCTGTTCCTTGCAATCAGATTTCCTCCCCGATGAAGCCAGAGCTCCTAAGAGCCTGAAATGTAGTGGCAGTAACACATAAGGAGAAAAAGGGATGACCATAGAACATACCACGGTAATCCATTGATAGGACATAATCATGTCTTACTTTTTTTTTTTAATATTTTATTTATTTGACAGAGAGAAATCACAACTAGGCAGAGAGGCAGGCAGAGATAGAAGAGGAAGCAGGCTCCCTGCCGAGCAGGGAGCCCGATGTGGGGCTTGATCCCAGGACCCTGAGACCACAACCCGAGCCAAAGGCAGAAGGATTAACCCACTGAGCCACCCAGGTGCCCCCATGTCTTATTTTTAACTGTAATGGTGAAAATATAATTCAGTTTGCAGAGAGATCATTCTCCAACAGTAGTTCTCAACTGAGGATGATTCCACCCTCCAGGGACCATTTGGCCAAGTCTAATGACATTTTTGATTCAGTGGGAGGTAGTGTTACTGGCATCTAATGGGTAGAGGTCATGGGTGATGCTAAACATCCTACAATGAACAGGAACACCCCGACCCCCCCCCCAAAAAAAACCCCACACACACATCAAAGAATTTTCCAGGCCCCAATTTCAACAGTGCTGTAGTTGAGAACCCTGCTCCTGAGTACTCTTGAAGCGAATGCAAAGTACTTGGTCACCAGCATGATTGTTTAGGAGGTCTTCCTGAACCTTTCTATCTCTTCAAAACTAAAGAAGGAGAAAGATAATGAAAACAATGCTTACTGACTTAGTATGGTTTTCCAAGGGGAGTCAGCTGCTGTGGCCCCACCTCTTTGGCCCGCATACCCGTCTTGCAGCAGTGATCTATACTCTAAGAGGTTCAGTTTCCTAGATAGACCGAGAGGACCCGCCCGGAAGCAGAAAATACCCTGGGAGAATGGACCTTGCAAATGCACCATTTTCTGTTTCTTCACTCTTGTCTTTGCTGTAGTTTTGCTGAAAAGCATCCTCTATTGCCAAATGACCATCAATGGTTTTTACAGGAGATTGCGCAAATACAATGTGACCGGACTAATGCCTAATAGTCATTGTTAATCTTCACAGATGAGTGGAATAAAAACTCCTTCCAAGACTAACAACAATTTTGCCTTTCTGGCACATCGAAGCCTGAGCATCCTTGCAAATTCAGTTCAGCAAATAAGTGTTTGTCAAATGGAATTACAAATCAAATCATTTGCATTCTTAATGAAGGAGGAGGAGAGAGGGAGACTGGTGGTTTTAGGCTGGGATTCACCATTGAACTACCCCAGAGGAAAAAGGGGCAAGGGTCATCATTCCAGACACAGATCTTCATGCTCGTGTCTCCAGAACTTCTATTTTATCTGTTCTGTTGGGAGAAAATTGGTGTACTGGTCACCACCTTTATGAATCCTTTTGGAGGCAGAGGGGGGGTATTTGGGGGATGGAAAAGTTAAAAAATCCTTTTGCATGTTGTCATCATTCTTTTCCTGCTTATCTCTGAATTATCATGAATGCAACAAATATTTATTGAGCACCTATTACAACCCGGACACTCTTCTGGTACTTGGGATACAACAGAGAACAACATAAGCAAAACTTTCTAATCTCCTGGAGCTTGGGGTCTAACCAGGGAGACAGACGACATATTAGATGCTTGTCCCAAATATTTGTCTTGGAGAGAGTTGCATGCTAAGAGGAAAGTGAAGGAAGGAAGGAAATGGGAAGCGTCCATGGGAAGAGGATGGTTCTTTCAGAGAGACTGGCTAGGGAGAGCTGTGTGGGGAGGTGGCCTTTACAGGAAGACTGGAAGGGAATGAGACGCAAGCTCTGAGGTGCCCCAAAGAAGCAAACTGCAGAAGGACAGAAGACTACGTGTCAGTCCTTGGAGAGGAAACCATGACTGGTGTTTCAGAAATGGTGCGTCTGGGTGATGGGCATGGAGGAAGTGAAGGGGACACAGGTGATGTGGGACCCAGTCATTCAAGTTTCATAGGTCATGCGGCGGATAGGGGCTTTCACGAACAAGTGACTTGGGTGCCCCCAAGAGCGTCTGGTGAGAGGGGTAGGTCCCTCGATGTGAATTGTGTTATAACCGGACCATTCTGGCTGCTGTAAGGTAATGTAGTGCAGGGACAAGTAAGTGGGTCATTCACTGTCATACTTCAGGGGAAGTATGTTGGTGGCTTGAACTGGGGATGTAGGAATAGATGTGGTTATTTCCTGACAATGGTTTCTCCTTTGCCTGCTTATTCTTGTTCCTCCCATTTCTAGCCATAGTTAGTAATTCGTGATTACCACTGACATTTCCTGCACTTTCGTGAGCTTCTGGAGCCCTGCGTGTTCCCCCCGCCCCCGTTTCATTATTATCCAACGGCTCGGCTGTGATAGACCGCTGATCTTCATCTTCATATTGATTAATTTCATTTTCACACGCGCCACGCGCCTCTCAACATCTTCAGCAGTTTTCACGTGACGAGTCATTTGCGAACGACAGCTTTTCATTATGGGACTCATCTTCGGGGGTAGCCTGTGCTGGGCTCCAGTCAGGTAAAATGTTTGCTCAGGGCTGCTTCCTGCTCTGTCTCTCATGACATGGGGTTTGATGGTTTTTTGGTTTGGTTTTGTTTTTTTTTAATCAGACCGCTGTTGAAATAATTACAAAGCTGTTTTCTCTTATTTATTTGCTGATCAACTGGGAATTGTGTTATTGTTTTACTTGGGAAATGTAATTCCAGCAGTCGCTCCTCAGAAATGAAATGATAATATGCTACATTGTTGAGTATATAGCGTGCCTATCAGGGACTGAGGACCCTGGTCTCTTGAGCCTGGGGTTCCAGACTGGGTGGTGAGGAGAAAGCTTACTCCTGCAGGCCCAGAGTTGGCTACCGGAAGTCTCCTGTTTCCGGCAGAGGTTGTAAAATCAGATACTTCCTAGACCTGTCAGCAGGTGCAAGTGGGTGAAGCAGGCAGGGGTAAGAAAGAAGAGACTAGAGAGGATTGTGGCCAACTGCATCCTCCCAGCCTGTGGAGCCGGGTTGGAGTCAACAGTGGCAGCCAAAGCCAGCATAATTTGCCTATTGCCTCACTGGAACGTGGTCTCAGCATTGACAGATTTCCTTAAGTGAACTAGGAAATCTGGTTTATTTATATATATTATATAATATATATTATATATTATATATAAGGAATATTATATATTATATATATAAAGAATAGTATATATTCCTTAAGTGAATCTGGAAATCTGTGGACATCCTGAGTTTTAATTTCTTTTTACCCCCTGAGCAATGGAATAGGTCCAGGCTCTCTGTTTTGTAACTCAGGGTTTACAAAGACGCTCTGTTAGGCTGCCTTAACTCGCTCTCAGGGATGACGTCCACGCAGGGCTCTGTAGAGTTGAGGAGTGCCGCAACTAACGGTGAGGAATATTCCTTGGGTTGACTAACCTACCCGTCTTTGAACAGTTGGCCTCTGAGCGGACTGAGCATTGGCTCCCAGTGGGAGCAGACTCTCAAGCTCTTGGTCATGTACTATGCTGGCCCCCCAGGTAGTTGATCGTGTTAGCAGACTTTGAACCCAGATCATGGACACCAGATCCTGTCTTCCAGTCTACAGTGTTAATAATGAAATCCAATGAGAATCAGACTTTTAATCATGTCGGCAACCAATTTAGCTCTCTGGTGTATTTTCAACTTACTATATTTTTGTCTTTTGTCCTGAAATTCCATCATAATGTGTCTAGAGGAGGACTTTTATGTTATTATTATTATTTTATAATTTCTCCTTCTAGAATTTCTTCTGGAGGAATAACAGAAAGTCGGGGCTACATCCTCCACAGTCTGCCTCTGTGGTCACACTGTGTTCTCTTCTGGATGCAAGATCTCTCCCTGCCTTTTTCTTGTAAGGACACTTGGATGGCAGTGGGGTCCAGGGCATAATCCCAGATCATCTCCCCATCTCAAGATTTGACACACTCTGCATTCTGTGCATTTTTTCCACGTCAGGTACCAGGGACAGGTTCCAGGGGGCGAGGGGTTAGTATCATTGCGGCCAGTGCCAGCCCTCGCCTCTCCCAACACTTCCCCTTTCCCTTCCTGGTCTTATCCCTCCTCTTCCCTGAGCTCCCCCTCCTGCTTCTGCTTGGTTTCCTCCCTCCCACCTAATATCCTCAAAGCAAATCCAACACCTCAGGAGTTCTGCAACCTTCCGGGTCACTGACAAGGTTTCTTCTACTTTCTCATACTGGGATTCCCTTGACCCTAAAAAAGAAATCAATTCCTAAAATTTCTGAAGTTTTTCTAGAAAAGAATACCCCTTGGGGCGCCTGGATGGCTCAGTGGGTTAAAGCCTCTGCCTTCAGCTCAGGTCATGATCCCAGGGTCCTGGGATCGAGCCCCGCATCGGGCTCTCTGCTTAGCTGGGAGCCTGCTTCCTTCTCTCTCTCTCTCTGCCTGCCTCTCTGCCTACCTGTAATCTCTGTCAAATAAATAAATCTTAAAAAAAAAATACCCCTTGCCATTTTCATCCCTGAAAACGCCTCATTGTCTACCTTACTTCTTTTTTTTTTTAAAGATTTTATTTATTTATTTGACAGACAGAGCTCACAGGTAGGTAGAGAGAGGGGGGTAAGCAGGCTCCCCACTGAGCAGAGAGCCAGATGCAGGGCTTGATCCCAGGACCCTGGGATCATGACCTGAGCTGAAGGCAGAGGCTTTAACCCGCTGAGCCACCCAGGTGCCCTCTACTTTCCTTCTTTAGACCAGGAACTGTCCATGGCAAAGACTCTGTCTTATTTGTCTTTATTTACTTAATGCCCAGCACATGGTGTTGCTCTCACATGTTTATTAAATGAATGTCATTGTGAATTTTGTAAAATGAATTGCATAAGGTGGTTTTAACTGATTACCTAAATTGATTAGACTGCTATTTCCCATGCACAGAGACGGTCCTAGAAAGCTAGTGATTGTTTGGATACCAATTTGAGAACAATACTCAAGTTTCTATTAGTTTTAGTGGGTTGAACTTGAGAGTGTCTTTAACTCTTTCTCAGAAGAGCACATTGTGAGGGGGAGGGGGTAGCAGCTTTGTGGCTTTTGGGTATGCAGATGTTCACTTTCAAAACTTAATTTAAAACAATAAAAAATGTACCTTGAAATCATTTTGTCTCCCTATTTATTTAATATGATTTATGCTAAATGCATTTCGTATCACCGTAATGTATCAGAGCTTAGCCGCCCCCTGTTATTTTGTAGGGGAAATAAACAAGACCTCTCTCATCAGATGAGTTAATTACACTGACATATTCATTCCTCCCCAGAGATACCATAACTAAAATGCTGCAAAGCTCTCATTCAAACAAGCAGGCTGGAAAGAAGAGCTCCACGGTGGTACATGTTTCCTTTGGAAGAGCTGAGAGCTCAACCCAGACTTGACCCTGGAGGGTCGCATAGCTTGAATTGGTCACATGGAGGCCCGGCTAGGGTCACGTAACAGAGGTGTAGGTGAGTTGAGCTTGAACCGATTTCTCCGTATGGCGTTGTTTTTCCAACCTTAGTGCTTCTCAGCATCACGTGCTCATCTTCTTTACCTGCTTCATCGCACAATGTCTTCCTCTTTCTAGGGATCTGTGGGGCGATGGCTGTGCATGCAGGCCGTGACCGCCGTGAGGAGCGTGGCGGAATGTTGTTCGTGGCTGCCTCGGTCATGGTTGGTGGGTGGCAGCCACTGGCCCCTGGAGCCACCTTGGCTCTTTATCAATTAGGGAAGTCAGGCGGCCGAGCGTGGGGGAGGCTGTTCAGGGTGTCTTAGGTCAGATTCCTCAGAGGCAGGACCTGAGTCGAGGATTCATGTGCAAGGGATTTATAGAGAACGTGTTCCCAGAAGGATGGTGTGAGGAGATGCAGGGGGAGCAGGAGAGGGAAGAGAAAGAAGCCAAGCAAGGTGTGCCCTACCGCAGGCAAATCCCAGCCTCGGCCTGACCCAGAAGGAAGGTCTAGAGCATCAATCACACCTCAGAGCTCTTCCCGACTGGTGGCAAAAGGACCGGGTCGTTGCACCCCTCGCCTGTTGGTCATTGGCTGAGAGCCAGTTGGAAGGGGCAGAAACTCCCAGGAGCTGGTTCTCTTGCATGTGTCCAAACGGCCCCAACAGCTCATGGCAGGAACTCGGGGCGAGGGGGGGGGGGCGGCAAGGAGGGACGAGGGCAGGGCACACAAAGAGAGTGTGACTGAGCTTCAGGGGATGTGCGAGGTGCATAGACAGTGTCTGCTGCCCTGGGTTACAGGTGCCAAGGGTTCTGTGTCTGCAAGGGGGGAGCTGGGGGCTGGGGACCTCCCTGTCACTCCTGCACTCTGGGTTACAGCATGTCTCAGGCCCTCTATGCACAGTGCTTGCAGTCTGGACAACTCTAAAATAAAACCTAAAAGAAAAAAAATGTTTAACATATAAAGAAAAAATTAATTTGAAAATGATTAGTTTATCAATTCAACAAATATTTCCTAAGCACGTATTAGGTTCCCTTTGGTTCTCTGTGTTGGGGTCATTATAGTGAACAAAACACAAAAATACCTTTTCTTGTGATGAAAGTAGAAAGACAATCAATAAAAGAAATAAGATGTATTGTTGCTTATATTCATAAGTCCCACAGAGAAAACAAGGCAGGGGAGGAGCAACTGGGCACGTAGTGACTTGGAGAGAGGAAGGGGAAGTGTACATTTACTTATTTTTAAAAAGATTTTATTTATTTATTTGACAGAGATCACAAGTAGGCAGAGAGGCAGGTGGGGGGGTGGGGGCAAAGCAGGCTCCCTGCTGAGCAGAGAGCCCGATGCGGGGCTCGATCCCAGGACCCTGAGATCATGACGAGAGCTGAAGGCAGGGGCTTAACCCACTGAGCCACCCAGGCACCCCTTGGGTAAGTGTCCTTTTAAATCAGGTGGTCAGGGAAGGCTTCACAGAGTAGGTGACATTTGAACAAAGGCCTGAAGTAGGTGAGGGGATTTGTCATAAATTTTCACGGGGGAAGGGTATTCATGCAAAAGGGACAGCACGTGCAAAGATCCTGAGGCAAGAGTGTGCTTAATGTGATGAGAAACAGGGAGCCCAGTGTGTCTGAGAGGGTGTGTTTGGGGTGGTAATAGGAAATGAAGTCAGAGGAGAAAAGGGCCAGGCAGTGTAGGGCTGGTGGAGAGTAGAAAGGATGCCGGCTTTGTTTAACAATCATAAAAATCTTTGTTAGATTTTTAAAAATGTGTCATTTGATGTTCTCACTTCACTATAATCTCTGCTATTCATCAGGGTCTAAGACAATCCTATGTGCTAATGAGAGCCCCAAAATAACCCAACATAGTAGTTTATTTCTCTCCCATGCAATGATGTGAAGGTAGGTGGGTGGTCCAGGGAGGGGGCGACTCTGCTCCGTGATGCCATCCAGGGGCCCAGGTTCCTTCCATCTCCTTGCTCCACCAGCCTTTGGAGCCTTGTCCTTGTTGACCTCGACTAAGCAGTTTCAAGTCACATCAAAAGAAATGAACCTATTTCTGTTCTAAGGAACGTGATCTGAAAGTCACACATATCCTGAGTACTCATGCCTAACTGACCAGGCTTAAAACCATGGCCACCTTTAGAGGGATAGAAAAGCCATCAGCTAAATGATTCTGCATCATCTTCAAGTTGGAGGTTGGGGAATGAAGAAATGGAGAATGGACCCAGGGAGCAGTTAGCATTTGCCACCATACTTAATGATGGCTGGGAACTTACAGCCCCAAGCAAATCAAATAAGTGACTTACAGCTAAATAAGCAATCTTACAAAAATTCTTTCCACCTATTTTTAACAAAATAAACGATATTTAATACGGACTGACGGTCACCATTCCAGGAAGTTCCATTCACAACTAGGGTTGTGTGATATGGCTGACCTGGGAACGTGTGCAGTTTAGTGTGGTTGCTCTAACACGGGGTGGTGATTCCCTGGGATTAGAGTGCCCAAGGTTATAAAAGTCTTAAAACATCCTTCCTCACTGTGGTCACGTAGCATTGCAGGTCTACAAGTCAAATGTCAGCACACCCTAGGAAAAGTGGGATTTGCAAACTGAACTCGGGAAGTGGATTGATAAATCCACAAGCCAATTTATTCATTTAGAGCCTGCGATACAGCCGGTACAATAACTCAACCAGTCTCTTTCCTGGTATTGACTTACCTGAGAAACCAAATTAATTATCAGAAGGTTGCTCTGCTAAGTACGGAATTAGAAAGAAAGGAAATTGGATGGTCTTAAGGGATTGCTTTTACAGGCTTGGATAAGTCCTGGTAAATTGCTCTTAAAGAAAAAGGCATGTACTGCTTGCTGAGAACCTGGCTCAGCCGTAAGCATCTTCTCCTTGAACTCTGATGTTGACCCAAGGGTATCATCCCAGGCTTTCGGTTTACACTTGTCATTATTATATTCCCTGATTTTTAAAAAAACCTAAATTGCATTTTACATCAGTGCCATTTTACAGGTGCTGTGTTCTGGCGTGTGGGGGAAGATCTCTTACTCTCGTAGATAAATGGTAATCTTTCATCAGAGCTAATTTCCTCCGTTTGATCTCTCTTTTTATTCTTCCGTCTGTCTCACTTTAGGCTCTTTTTCCCTATCACAGTAGCATATGCCTTAAAAAGCTGGAAATAATATGCAGATAAATGCGCCCCCTCCTTTTACACTTATGATGAGGAACCCATGCTTTAGCCAAATTTTGCCCCTTCCTCTTAGCGGCTGATGATTGGAAGCGATCTCACTTTGCCCATTCTTTTATTTATAAACTGGGGAAAGGGACTCTTGGGTGGGGCAGTCTGTTAAGCATCTGGCTTTTGGTTTCAGCTCAGGTCCAGATCTGTCATCCTGTCACTTCCTCATATCAGGGAGATCATATGATAGTTGTCTTTCTCTGATTGACTTATTTCACTAAGCATGAGACCCTCTAGTTCCATCCACGTCGTCGCAAATGGCAAGATTTCATTTCTTTTGATGGCTGCATAGTATTCCATTGTGTATATGCCACACCTTCTTTATCCATTCATCTGTTGATGGACATCTAGGTTCTTTCCATAGTTTGGCTATTGTAGACATTGCTGCTATAAACATTCGGGTGCACATGCCCCTTCGGATCACTACGTTTGTATCTTTAGGGTAAATACCCAGTAGTGCGATTGCTGGGTCATAGGGTCGTTCTATTTTCAACCTTTTGAGGAACCTCCATGCTGTTTTCCAGAGTGGTTGCACCAGCTTGCATTCCCACCAACAGTGGAGGAGGGTTCCCCTTTCTCCACATCCTCGCCAGCATCTGTCATTTCCTGACTTGTTAATTTTAGCCATTCTGACTGGTGTGAGGTGATATCTCATTGTGGTTTTGATTTGTATTTCCCTGATGCCGAGTGATGTGGAGCACTTTTTCATGTGTCTGTTGGCCATCTGGATGTCTTCTTTGCAGAAATGTCTGTTCATGTCCTCTGCCCATTTCTTGATTGGATTATTCGTTCTTTGGGTGTTGAGTTTGATAAGTTCCTTATAGATTTTTGGACACTAGCCCTTTATCTGATATGTCATTTGCAAATATCTTCTCCCATTCTGTCAGTTGTCTTTTGGTTTTGTTAACTGTTTCCTTTGCTGTGCAAAAGCTTTTGATCTTGATGAAATCCCAAGAGTTCACTTTTGCCTTTGCTTCCCTTGCCTTTGGCGATGTTCCTAGGAAGATGTTGCTGCGGCTGAGGTCGAAGAGGCTGCTGCCTGCGTTCTCCTCAAGGATTTTGATGGATTCCTTTCTCACATTGAGGTCCTTCATCCATTTGGAGTCTATTTTCATGTGTGGTGTAAGGAAGTGGTCCAATTTCATTTTTCTGCATGTGGCTGTCCAGTTTTCCCAGCACCATTTATTGAAGAGGCTGTCTTTTTTCCATTGGACATTCTTTCCTGCTTTGTCGAAGATTCGTTGACCATAGAGTTGAGGGTCTATTTCTGGGCTCTCTATTCTGTTCCATTGATCTATGTGTCTGTTTTTGTGCCAGTACCATGCTGTCTTGATGATGACAGCTTTGTAATAGAGCTTGAAGTCCGGAATTGTGATGCCACCAACTTTGGCTTTCTTTTTCAATATTCCTTTGGCTCTTCGAGGTCTTTTCTGGTTCCATATAAATTTTAGGATTATTTGTTCCATTTCTTTGAAAAAAATGGATGGTATTTTGATAGGGATTGCATTAAATGTGTAGATTGCTTTAGGTAGCATAGACATTTTTACAATATTTATTCTTTCAATCCATGAGCATGGTACATTTTTCCATTTCTTTGTGTCTTCCTCTATTTCTTTCATGAGTACTTTATAGTTTTCTGCATATAGATTCTCAGCCTCTTTGGTTGGGTTTATTCCTAGGTATCTTATAGTTTTGGGTGCAATTGTAAATGGGATTGACTCCTTAATTTCTCTTTCTTCTGTCTTGTTGTTGGTGTAGAGAAATGCAACTGATTTCTGTGCATTAATTTTATATCCTGACACTTTACTGAATTCCTGTACAATTTCTAGCAGTTTTGGAGTGGAATCTTTTGGGTTTTCCACATATAGTATCATATCATCTGCAAAGAGCGATAGTTTGACTTCTTTGCCGATTTGGACGCCTTTAATTTCCTTTTGTTGTCTGATTGCTGAGGCTAGGACTTCTAGTACTATGTTGAATAGCACATCATTAGTTTTTGATGCAGTGTTCCATGATTCATTGTTTGCGTACAACACTCAATGCTCCAAGCAATCCGTGTCCTCCTCAATACCCATCACTGGGCTCGGCTATGCCCCCCACCCACTTCCCTCTAAATCCCTCAGTTTGATTCCTGGAATCTATAGTCTTTCCTGGTTTTAGCTCCTTTTGTGGTAAATATTGATCACTATAAGCCATACGAACAGAAGCTTTTCAGGAAGCGAAATGATTGGTAAAATTGTAGACGTCTTGAGACCTAAAATTTGAGAATTGCTGGTTTAGAACACTGCTTATTATACAGTAAAAGATATCTTATCCCAAACTCTTTTATTACCTATTATTCACAGAACTACAACTGTTTATTCCCAAATTATGCCAATAATAATGATAATAATGTCTTGGTATGGTTTGTTTTGTGCCAGATACTGCGCTGTCTCCTTCGCATATGCCATCTCATATGATTTTTGACAAAATATGATGAGATACGGGCAGTTGTTATCTTGATGTTACAGATGAGGAAAATGAGATACGCAGTGGTCAGGTCATTTAGTTCAGGTCACACAGCTCTGCAGCAGCAGAAATGAGACCCAGGCAATCTGATTCCAGAGATCCTGCCTCTAACGACGTTTTCTCTCCAGAGGTGTCTTGATATTAGTCTTTCATTTAGAACCCCCCCCACCCACCAACTTGAATGTATGACCAGAGTTCACCCTTCTCACCCAACCTGAGGGAGTCTCTCCCCTAGGACTCCCACCCCACCCCACCCCACCAAGTACCTTTCTGGAGGCGACAACCAATTCATTCCATCAGCCGCTGTCTGCCATGGTCTTCTCTCTCCCTCTGACTCATTAGTGTCTCCTCGTAACACCCCCAGTTGAAGGAGTTCTGCAGCTCTGATGGGGGCATCCTTTGTCTTCCAGCCCCTACCTTTTTACCTTTGGGATGTCAGCAAGGGCTGGGATCTCCCTGGACCAGCTACATAACTTGTGGGTCCCAGTACAAAATTAGAATGTGGGGATTTTTCTTCAAACATGATTAAAATGTCAAGACTGCGGTAGCAGAGCCTTGATCAAGGGGGGTGCCCAGCCTTGTGACTGCATAGGTCATATGCCCATGGAGCCAGTCCTAGGTTCTATGCAGAGAGGGGAAATATCACAGCCTCTGTGCCTCTGTCTTTCTTTATGCCTCTTGGACATGAAGAAGGCAGAAGTCAGCAACCCATGGTTTTGTCCATTTTCTCTTGGGACTAAGTCCTGGAGCTTCTGGGTTTCATCCCTCTTGCCAGAGATGGTCAAATCTAGTCCCTAGGGTTGGAGGCACTGATGTCCTGGTCTTTCCTCTAGCTTTCTCTCCTTCTAGCTCCCCAAACAAAGCCCCACATATCTGTGGTTGTGAATTGTTAAAGAGGGCTTGAATGATGAGGGGACATTCATCTCCACAGCTATACCAGGGACCTGTTAGCATTTTGCAGGTAAAGAAATTTAATACATAGAGAAAATTGATCATTTTGTTTTTTATGACAAACATGATCTATTCATTAGGACTCACTCACAGGTTACAGAAAAATCAAACTATCTTAAGAGAAAGAGGGACATTTATTATTTTACTTAATCAAACCAGCTGGTTTCAGATATATGTGGACCCAGGGCTTTGACTCAGTCCGAAGTCTCACTATTAGAGTCTTATGTCTCCTTCCATGACTGGCCTTGGCTTTGGACTTATGCCATCCTTGGACCAACCACTATGGCCAGGGGATATGATGGGATTGCTGTCTAGACTGTGTTCACTCACATGTTCAGGCAGGGTAATGGGGTGCTGTGGCCAACGTCCATCACCAGAACAAGATGGAGGAACAGGAGAGGAACCATTGACACCCAGAAGGGGTAGCTGTCCTGAGTTGAACCCTTATAGCGCAGCCATAGCTCCCCTGGAGTTGTCCTTGGCAAAAATGTGAATCTAAATGTTGGTAAACATTTAGCATAGTGAGGGCAAGGAGGTGAGATATAGTTTGAGAATATCTGTTGTTTATTAAGAAACAGCATCAGGTAAATGCTGATGTTGATATCATACAAGATCTGGAAATCCAGCAAAAGGTAAAATCAGTAGGACCCTCCTGTCCTTTAAAAGACATATGGACTAAACCAGTGGATCATGCTCTTGTTTGTCTTAGGACTTTGGGGATCCTGCCGGTGGTTATTAGTGCCAGGGCGTGATAAGACAGTTTCTATTTCTGAACCATAATTGCAGAATGAATTTTTTACCAAGATAAAGATAAAAACAAACCATGACCTGGGAATTTAATCTGTCAGATCACTATATTGCATGATTCATTTATTGTGAAACATATCTCATTAAAAAAAGCAAATATGCAAAGGACATTCACATGAGTTTTGAAAATTGGCCCTCCTCCACGAATGGGTGGCCTGGAAATGAGGAACCCAATGAGGAATTAATATGCTTCTATTTATGTACGTCCTTTGTTTTGCACCAAAGGTAATGTCCTTGCGGGAAATCTGTATTTGTTCTCCCAACTTCCAAATGGAGGGAGCCTGTAAAATGAAGGCTCCCAGGATATGGGGAGGGCCACTTGCTTAAGGGTGGGTGGAACCACTGAGAAGTCTGATTTGCTGTGGTTCAATGACTTCTTAAAATTCTTTGCAAGCCTGACCTATTTCTAATTCCTTGAGCCTATAGTCTGAAAGGTCATTAATCTGGACCCAGCTCATGACGCCCAGGCTTAAGACTTCCATTTCTTAAATGCCAAAGGTTTGTCAGATTGCCTTTCGAAAAGTTGGTGTCTCTATTCAGGTGTGCAGTGGTGAGTAGAGAACAGTTTCTTTTCTCATGGAAACATTCGCCTCACCAAAGAACCACCCGTGTTGTTCTCTGGGCCCTTTGGATCTTCTCCATGGACTGAAAAGACAAACCAATTTCCCACACAGGCTTTCTTTTTGTCAAGTACTGGAACAAACAGGTACGTGTTTGCTGAAAGGTTGACAGCATCAAATGTACTTCCTGGGAGTAAAGCTGGAGGAAAACATCAAAGTGCCAATTTACTCTTGTCACTCTCGTCCATGTTTCCCCTTTTGCTTTAGGATGAAGCTCTTTGTCACCTCCAGTGGTCTTTTTCGGTGCTCTGTTGACTTACTAGTCTTACTTCTTGCTTCTCCCCATACTTACCTTTGACCTCCAAGAACCTTGGTTCACCTGGGGGCATTTGTCAGTGCCATTCTCTACCATCCAGGCTGGTGAATTCTCTCCAGCTCTTCAGGTGTGAATTCGGATGTTCCTTCCTCCGTTGGTCCTACTGACCTTGGTGCCTGAGGGAGGGACTCCTCCTGGTGTTCCTTTAGCAACTGGCAACTGGTGCTGGCTGCAGAGACACACTTCCTCTGAATTTAATGACCTGTTTACTTATCTTTCTTCACCTGCTATTGCCCGTTCTTCCTCTTTCTCCCACATGTCCTTCACCAACTTCACTTGAATGCATTCTCCTTGGACAAAGTCAGACATCACAATTGTTCAACTGAGGGTTGGCTCCCTTTCATCTGTCTTTCTAGGTCCATCCATGTCCTGGTCAACCCGGTCTGTGCTCTGGGAGGCTGACTGTACGGTCTGTGATGATGGACTCTTTGCCTACTAGTTTCCTGTTGGACTTGGGCATTAAGGGCACCACAGAAGACAAGAGGGTGGGAAGGAAAGTGTTTGGGGTATTTCCCCCCACTTCCCTCCCTGCTGCATGGCTATGGGCTGGTTGTCACTCCAGAAAAGGCCACAGGTCCTCTTGGTGTCCCACTTCATGTGGTTGCCTCTTGGGGTTCTAATGGCACTTTCTCTTCTTGTCCCTTCAGGCCTGAGTTGTGAATGGTTGTCACTAATCTAGATGTACAGCTCTGTACCTTTCCCTAGACGCTGTCTGTCTGTATATACAGGTCCTTTGTCAAGTGCTCCTTACACTGAACAGTTGGAATGCACAACCCACTTTTTCCAAGACCCTGACCGATTGGAGCATTGTTCCCAATCCTGGTCCCTGCCACCTTCCCTAGAAGTCACTCCAGTGACTGTGACTGTTTAACTATGACTTCTACACCCCACGGCTCTAGGTTAGTGCAGTGCAACACACATATAGGAGGGATTCAGTAAATGTTGGCTAAATGCTACCATTTAATCTTGAGCTCCCAGGAGAAGATGGGTCAAAAGTTGCTAATTCCAGGCAAACACACATTCCTTCTGCACCTCATAAAGATGAGACAACATCACAGTTATTAGAGTGGAAAATTCCTTCACTGTTGTGGCAGCAGATAGCCATGATGTGTTCCAGTGAAAGACTCAGGAATGGGCAAAGAAATTCACTGTATACGATGAGAAAGTGAAAGCACATTCTTTTCCTTTGAAACGAGATCAGCTTCTGGAAGCTTCCACACCAACACCCATCCGTCTAAAATGTCTCTCCGAGGACACGAGTAAGATGCAATTTGTTTCATAATAAGCCTCAGGAGTTTACTTTAAAGACATGATTACCCAGAAGGCAATGAGAGCTGTCTACAATTTCTTCCGTTTCAAGAACATTTCTTATACTAAAAAAAAGGCAGGATAAGCTCCAAAGTTTCAGTGGAAATTCTGGCTTGTGAATTATACAGAAAATAGAAAGTTTGCGTATCTGTGATTTATCCTGATTTGGACTTCATTCCCCCAATTAGAGTGCTCGTACAGAGCGTAAGACCCTACGGAAGCCCCCTTATCTGTCAGACCAGAAGCAATGCTGTAAGCTGACGGTCTTTCTACTAGGGTTTCATGATGGGAACTACTTCAGACCTAGCTGGGACTTTGCATAAGAAACTACTATTATGGGGCGCCTGGGTGGTGCAGTGGGTTAAATCCTCTGCCTTAGGCTCAAGTCATGATCCCAGGATTCTGGGATCAAGCCCTGCATCAGGCTCTCTGCTCAGCAGGGAGCCTGCTTCCCTTCCCCTCTCTCTGGCTGCCTGTCTGCCTACCTGTGATCTCTGTCTGTCAAATAAATACATCAAATCTTAAAAAAAAAGAAAGAAAAGAAAAAGAAAAAGAAAAGAAACTACTATTATGTGCCATTGGTGGCGTCCTTACCCTGCACTGCACATGTCTTACCTCACCCGCCTGCTGTCGGCAGCACAAGGGGTCATGCTCAGCATCTCTTTTAATAGATACGGACACTTAGTGAGAAGAAGTGGTGGAGGCAGGACTTCTCCAGCCCAGATTCTGCTCTGCTGTGCCTGCTGCCCTCCAAGCTCTCTCCATTCACCTGTGGAGAGCTAACCCAAACTCCGAGCGGCCTCTCCGCCTTGGTCCCCACTTCTGTTGGTACTTATGTCATTGTGTTGAGTTGATTCACCCTCACAGGTCACAGAGTTGGGCACGAACCATGTTTGGCCAACAACACCGACTTCCCCTTAAACATTTTACTGAATCACACTTCAGGGTTACTCGTGAAGATCTCTGGTTATACGTAACCCCTGCTAGTTTAGGTCCCTGTGTGAGTCTCCACTGAAAGGAGCAACACACTGCCCCCAATCTACTGGCTGGACCTTATCTTCTGCTCTTCAGATTGGTGCAGTGACCACTCCCTCGCCCAGGCCCATGTCTTCAACTCTCAGCAAGCTTTCCCACACCAGATTCCTCTTTCCCTTGACAATGTTCTTGTTATACCCATTTGCATCAGCTAGTTCCATGAGGTCACAGGTGTCCTGATTTAGAAGCATAAGGGTTTGCTCACCACCAGGCACTGGCTTGGTGCAGTGCCCCTGATTCCAGAGCATGCGCACTATTGATGTTTTGACTGCGATAATTCTCCATGGTGGAGGCCGTTCTCCGTCTTGTAGGTTGTTGGGTGGCGTCCTTGTCCTCTACTCACTCCATGCTGGTAGTACTTCTCACCTAGTCGTGACAAACAGAAATATCTCTAGCCATGGTCCTCGGGGCCAAAATGGTCCCTATCTGAGAACCAGTGGTGTAGCGAAGGATAAGTGGGACCTGTCTCAACATGGGAAGATGGTCGTGGCAGCACATCCCTACACGACAAGACTCCTGGGCGCATGCTCAGGGCAGTCCACGATTCTTCTCCAGGAGCAAGGCATCTCGGAGCCCCTCAGGTAAGAATCCCTGTGGGTTTTTTTTGTTTCACATTTTATACCCGCAGAAACTCAGGGTCCTGGCACATTTGCTTCTACGTGGCTGGCATTTCAGGCTTTAGTAAACTCTTGGTAGGGCTCTTGTCTTCGGCCATCAGGCAGTTGTATCTCAGAGCATTGCTTTGTTCAATCTTTACAGATTTACTCCACCAGACAATTATTATTAGCCTCCTATTCTATAAAGGGACTTAGAAAGGAAAGTCACCTGCTAAGGTTGTACAGATACGCACTCATAGAGCCAAGTATTGAGGCTAGGACTTTTGGATTCCAGACACCAACTTGTTGATCATGACTATTTTCCTGGTGATGAGAGAAGGTTCTGTGACTCTCCCAGTTGAATAATAAACACAGTGAGTAAACTGAGTGGTGAAACTCAGGTCTTAGACACCTAGGAGACTGGCTCCTCTCCAATCAATAAACCAAGGACCGTTACCCTGACTGTTGTCACTCCCTGAAAACTCCCTGTTGTCACTACCCTAGGTTATGATCCCTCCTTCTGCACCTCTCTCTGCCTATCAAATCTCTCAATCCCCTGTTCTACTTAAGGAACAGGAAGGCTTGGTACAGGATTTTTCCGCTGTTGTTAGATACACGTTGCCATCTAGTTTAGTGACTATGACTATGACTAGTGACTATGAAACATTTTCATGTTTCATAAGCACTCTGAGGGCAGGACAATGTCTGTATTGCCTATCGATTTATTCTCAGCAATTAGGGCTCTCAGTGAGTACTCAATGAATAAGTGAATCAGTGAATTAATGGATAACTCCATCTTAAAGAAGAGTAGATTAATTTTGACTTCTACCGCTTTTCTCAGATGTTTAGTCCATAAGCAGGAATTAGCGATGGTCTTCAAGATGAGCAAGCTTGACAGTGATTTTAGGTAATGGGTGTAGCATCTTAAAAATGTCCAGGAGTGTGAGTCTGTGTTTCCAACATATTTCTCTCGGATGAGAGCAGAAAATAAGATGGTATTTCTTTCTTATTTATTTATTTTAGAGACAGGGGAGGGGCAGGGGAAAGGGAAAGAGGGAATCTTAATCAGGTTCCACACCCAGTGCAGAGTCCTATGTGGGGCTCGATCTCACAACCCTGAGATGATGACCTGAGCCAAAATCAAGAGTTAGAGGCATAATGACTGAGTAACCCAGGTGCACCTGGTATTTCTTTTTTTTTTTTTTAAGATTTTATTTTTATTTATTTATTTGACAGACAGAGATCACAAGTAGGCAGAGAGGCAGGCAGAGAGAGAGGGGGAAGCAGGTCCATGCTGAGCAGAGAGCCCGATGCGGGGCTCGATCCCAGGACCCTGAGATCATGACCTGAGCCGAAGGCAGAGGCTGTAACCCACTGAGCCACTGAGGTGCCCCGCCCCTGGTATTTCTTTAAACAAAAAATATGATACTCAATATGGTTTGGAAGTACATTCTTTCACCATTAAATAACACTGGCACATTCCTACACAGTGAGAAAGATTTGTCCATTGAATTCTCTTTGGGTTCCTTCTGTTTGTGTTGGGGACAAAGTCTTACTTGGTGCTCATGTAATCATTTAACATCATTTTCTCCCTTGGGAATCTTCTCCATTTAACAAAGGAAGACCTCAGGCTCAGACATATCAGCAGCTAAGTCTAGGTAGAATTTAATGGCATATTCTTTTTTTTTAAAATATTTTAAATATTTTATTTATTTGACAGAGAGAAATCACAACGAGGCAGAGAGACAGGCAGAGAGAGAGGGGGAAGCAGGCTCCCTGCGGAGCACAGAGCCCAATGTGGGGCTCGATCCCAGGACCCTGGGATCCTGACCTGAGCCGCAGGCAGAGGCTTTAATCCACTGAGCCACCCAGGCGCCCCTTAATGGCATATTCTTTATGTTTATATTGTGATATATTCAAAGTGGTTATCTATTTAAGGCAGATGATTCTTGGTGTTTTGCCTTTATGGTTTTCATATAACATTTCCATTAAAATAAATTTAGCGAAGTAAAAATAAAAGGAAGGCTGATTGGAAGAAAAGTCTTCCAGATCTTTATAACCATTGTCGCAGATATGGCAACTGTGCATTTGTGCATCCATTTGGTGCACAAATGGATGAAGTTTGAGAAACATTGTCCTGTTAAGAAGAGTGATAGACCTGGTTTTGAATCCTGAATTTATGCCCTGCGGGTTTCAGAAATTGTTTAGCTTTTGCAAACCTTGGTTCTCCCAGACGGACATGGGAATAGAATCTCTGTCATAGTTTCGTCTTGAGTCATAGTCTTGAGATGAAACAGAAATGGTGGAATGTATGGCTTCTTACCTGGGGCAGAGGAAGCCCTCAAAACATGGCTGCCATTTGTCGTTATCATTGTGTCTTGTTTCTCCATGGGTTGATACTGTTACTAAATGAGCCGTAGGCAAACCCCATATTACAAGGGACGGAGAAATAAGCCTTTTCTTATTCCTACCATGGCCTGACTTCGTTATGTCAACCCTGGAGTGACCTGAACAGACAACAACTCCAGCTAGTTAATTATTGTCAGATGGGTCAGCCGCCGACCTGCTCTTCTAAAGCTATTGTTTTTGGCAGATGTTCCTCAACATTTTCCTGGTTTATAAATAACGATTTCATACAAAAAGTCACTTCCTTTAGTTTCTTTGGTGTGCATTTCACAAATGGTTTGTTTTGGCGGGTTCTCCGGGAAGTTGCCTTATTATAGTTACAGGTGGTTTATTAAGATTTTGTTTTGGTCAAGGAGGGCACCTCGTGATGCCTGCCTTAAACATTTTCAGGCCATCATGGTTTGGGAAATGCAAGCTTCTCCCGGATCTTGACTCTCTATTCTGTGTCTGGGGCAGATTCAAAGCAGATCTCTGGGTAACATCTGGGCATTCTGGCTATGGAGCCGGATTGTCCTAGCTTCTTCCTGTTGCTATCTTCCCCTCATCGTCTTTCTCTCAGCTCCTCTGATATTCCAAGACACAGTCTGATCACAGGTGTTTGGAATCAACTGGGAATCAACTGGGCTGAGAGATCATTTTAAAGTACTATCAACCAAAGAGAAAATTTAAAAAAAAAGTACTATCAACAAGGAAAGTATCAGAGTGGGGAAGCTTGGAGAAAGGGAAGGAGGTGGTGCCTTGGGGAGGATCCCTAGATCCCCCTTTATGGGGTCAACGGTAGGAGAGCAGAGTCAGAGTGTTCCTTAGTGGTTGGCTATATCTCACTGGGGGAGAAGAAGTCTCTCCCAGCCGTGTCTCTGACTGGCTCCGTGAGCACAGAGCTTTGACTGCTGTTGCAGGAACTCAGAACAGCTTTGGTTTAAAGAAGAGAGCAGTTCATTTTCTCTCTCAGCCTGGGGCTGGTGCGGCAGTCCCATGGTCTCTCTCACTTTCTTCCTTGTTACTCCTTCATTGCTAGGGCAACTTCCCTCTCTGGCTGGCTCAAAATAGTTTACCACTGTGTCCACACTTCCGCTAAGTGGGGACAAGTAAATGGAGAGCAGCAGGCAAAGCCATTTGTTTCAAGTTCATGACCTAGAATCTGTAGGCGTCACTTCTACTCACAGCCCTTAACCTGTATTTGCCAAGCACCTTGGTCCCAGGCACTGTGGATAAGGAATATTGGATTTCTCCCTCCAGTGTAGCAGGCCAGCTAGCATTTCTCAGGTGTGATCATCATTCCTTGCCATTGAGTATTATCACATTTTGAGAAAAACAACAACATGTATTCAGTGTTACGTGTGAAGAGCTGAGCGCAGAAGTGACAGTAAGAGATGGGCCGGCATGATCCTCCCCTCATGGAATATACAGTCTCCTGAACATCAGCCAGGAGCAAGAATGTGAGTAAATTTAAAAAGTGATCACAAATTGTGGCACGTATTTTGAAAGAAAAAAAAATCTAAATATGCATATTTCTCAGCAATGAAAAAGAATGAAATCTTGCTATTTGCAACAACATGAAGAGAGCTAGAGGGCATAATGCAAAGAGAAATAAGTCAGAGAAAGACAAATACCACTTGATTTCAATCACATGTGAAATGTAAGAAACAAATGAACAAAGAGAAAAAAGAGAGAGAGACACACACACACCAAGAAACAGACTCTTAACTATAAAGAACACACTGACGGTCACCAGCGGGGAGGTGGATGGGGGGATGGGGGAATGGGGAAACAGGTGATGGGGATGAAGGAGGGTGCTTGTCAGGAGCACCGGGTGATGGATGGAAGTGTAGAATCACTATGTGGTACACCTGAAACTGACACAATACAATACTGGAATTAAAATAATAGTAATAATAATAATAGAACCAAAAAAGTATGTCCTTTTGATGGATGGCAGCTGAGGCCATCTGCGTGTCATTCTAAAGCCGATCCCTGGAAATGAGTGACTGCAGTGAAATGCAGGGGCAGGAACCACAAGAAGCAGGAGTAGATAAATCGCGGAATGGTGGAACATTATACAGTAGTGAAGAATGAAAGACCCACTGCTCCAGGCAACACCGTGGCTGAGTCTTAGAAGCAAGTAGTTGGGTGATAAAGAGAATCAGCCAAGACTGCACACATTAGGGTACTGCTGTCATAAAGCCCAACACATGCAAGACGGAGCGACGTATCCCTTAGAGATGCACTCATGTGTGATACCACCGGTACAAAAAAGATAGGACAATGACAAACACAAAACTCAGAATAACATGTACCTGAGAGGGGAGGAGGGAGAGAGGAAATAATGCGTGTATTCAAGGCAATGCTCTAGTTTGAAATGTAGGTGGCAGATTCGTGGATGCTGGTTTTGTTATGCTTCCTAAATTATACATGTGTTCAATGCATTTTTAATATAGCCAACATTGCCGAATACAACATGTGTTAGAAACAAAGGGGGCGGGGCACTTCATTTCATTTCCTGCAGACTCCGGGCAGGCAGGTGTAAAACGAGTGGGATGGCCCTTCGGTGGTGGGTTGTCAAACACCTTCCCTGCCGACAGGGACGCCACCACCCCGCCCCAGCGCACAGTCACCACGCAGACTGCGTCCAGAACTGCCTATTTCTCTTGAGAACCCTGACACCTGAATTATTACAAGCGGCATCCCAGTTTTTCCATGTTGGCAAAATCCCACGTTTAAAAAAAAAACCCTGTGGACAAATGAGTCCCTATTGGGGGGGTGTATTGAGCCTCTGAAATAGGGATTGGTTTTGACCTTATCTTCCCCCATCCCCACCCCCACTCTGAAGGCAGGCAGGCAGGAAGCCCATCCCCTTTGCATCCCCAGAGCCTGCTATTTCCAACCTGTCGCTGGGCTCTGTTCCTCCCCCTGTCTCACCTGTGAGCTTATGCCTCTAAGTTTGGAACGTGTGAAGGTGGTGTGGGCGCAGAGGGGATGGGCATGCGGGAGCTGGGTCTGCGCCTCTGCCCCCCACCCCGCCCCAGCAGCTTTCACTGGCCCCAGCCCCGCAGCCTTCCAGAGCCAGCTCTGCAGAGCGCTGGCAGCACGTGGCTCTTCCCAGAGGGGCAGGGAGAGGAAAGGGCTACACTGAACTCTGACCATGCACGGGGACATCTACTTTATGTTGCACACGGTTGGGATCCGTGTTTTCTTCCATAGATGAATATATTTGTCTTTTCTTTAAGAAGGGAGAGTTTCACCTCGGAGGCATTAATTCTCCCAACACCCACGGGTGGCAGGCTTGGCTGTTGGTTTTCTCATTATCACAGGGGTTCTCAGCGAGGGAAGATGTTTTTTTGCCCACCCCTTTTGATAATGTCTGGACATATTTTTGGTTGTCACAACTGGAATCAGGGGCTTCTTCTTCCTTTTTAATATTTATTTATCTGAGAGTGAGAAAGAGAGACAGCATGAGGGGGGAAGGGAGTCCGATGTGGGGCTCAGTCCCAGGACCCTGGGATCATGATCTGAGCCAAAGGCAGATGCTTGACCCAATGAACCACCCAGGAGCCCCTCCTTTTTTTTGTTTTTTTAATATATTTTATTTATTTATTTTAGAGAGAATGGAGGGATGGTGGCAGGAGCAAAGGGGGAGGAGGAGAGGGAGAGAGAGAGAATATGGAGCGGACTGTGCAGAGCCCGACCCAGGGCTGGATCCCAGGACCCTGAGATCATGACCTGAGCCGAAACCAGGAGTGAGGCACTTAATCGACTTTCACTCCGGGTGCCCCATGGGGCTTCTTTGATCTAGTAGTGGGTATAGGCCAGGGATGGCGCTAAATATCGTACAAGGAACAGGGCAACCACCCTGCCCCAATCCCAACACCCCAACAAAGATTTATCCAGCCCCACATGTCAATAGGCAGTAGTGCTGAGGCTAAGCCCCTCTGCTTCCCTGCCCCCACCAGAAAACAAAGGTAAATAGACCCACGGACTGGGCCATTCCCTGTGAATTATGAAAGGTGTGTGTTTTTGGGAGGAAGGGTTATGGTGAGGGGTGTAATCAACATGAATTTACAAGGCATGCCCTTTAGCTAGAGCTGGGATTTGTGGCCACTATTTTGGTTTTTATTAAAGCGTAATGCTCACAAGCAGAAGAAGGGATTTGTTATTCTAAAGACAGCTGCACACCAAAGCATGCTATTGTATAATCTGGCATTTTCCCCACCGGGGAGCTATGGTGCATTACTCAGGAGTGACAGAACCAATGAGCTTCATCTCCCAAGGGGCTAGTGCATCCGTTTAAAGGGAGCCAGTGCCCCCATGCAGCTCCGCCCCCGCCCCACCCCCACCTAGAGAGCAGGGTGAAGGTGAGCCAGCCCAGGGTTCCATGCCCACCCATACCCCTAAAACAAAAACTTCAAGTCTACTTATGTTCTAGTAGCAAGACCACAGGATGGGAGGCAGGGGCTGGGATTTTATTCTAGGCTTCACCTTGATAAATTTCATTAGGGATGTCCCAGCTCTCTCTGTGCCTTGCCTCTGTTTCCTGGAAGACCCACGCATAGTGAGGCTGGGATCTTGGGCTCAGGGTTGGTCAGATGTGGATCAAACATGGGTACAGCACAAACATGGCGTGCTCCCTGGGTCCGGACTTCTCTCAGAGCCTTGGTTTTCTCATCTATAAAGTGGATATAGTTATGTTTGTCTCAGACGGTCACCATGAGGATAAAAGAGAAGGTTCGTAAAACACTCAACACTTGCAAGCAGGTAGCAAGGATCCTTGTTTGCTCCTCATGTATCATTCCAGTGGTCAAAATCAAAGGAAGTCAACCTGCCTTCCACGGACCTCACAGAACAGGGGTGAATCGAAATGAGATCGCGGATGGAAAAGCACAAGGGAAACATTTTAAATGCTGTATCAATGTAAATCACTATCAATATCATGTAATGAAATCAATGTAAACACCAATGCACATAGTTACCGTGTTTATTGTACTGGTCCCAAGGAAATAGAACAGTTATTACCCACTACAATTGTAAGTGGTTGGGTGTGGAAGGAAATTAGGGCTGCTTTTAATTTAAATCTTCCCTCTTACAAACAAGGAAGAAGCAGTTGTTAGCGGCAAAATTTCCATTAACTCCAGCTCGGTGCTCTTCTCCTGTCCCCCGAAGTGGACCCTGGAGTTCAGCAACCGAGTAAGAGTGCATCTATAGCTGTGAATATTCCTAACATAGAGCCTCAGTTTCTTTATCTCTAAAATGGGCAAGATTATAGAACCTAACCTCCCAGCAGTGGTGAAACATGAGGTCATGCAGGTAAAGCGCCTGCCACAAGGAAAGTCCCTCCACAAACAGCGTTCATCATTGTCCCGATTAAAGAGAATAATTGAGATGGTGTCTACGTGGGCATCTCTCCTAGGATCTGACCTAAGTGGGGGGACAGTATTTGTTCCCTGCTAAGTTGCTTCCAAGAGTACCCTAGTAATCACAGAAGCATTCAGAGGGGACTCTAGGTCCTCCTGAAGAGGTCACTGGCATAGTGTCTGATTCCTGCCCATCACAGGGAAGATCCTGGGCAGGCTATTGGCATTATTCTGTGGCCTCAGAAACACGGAAGGGGGTCTGGCTGATCTCGAATTCTGATAGGGCTTGAACTGGATGAACAATAGGTCTTGATATTCATTTTGGTGTGGACTTGGGGGATTTGTGAGCATTTGGGGTGAGCAGTGGAGCTCAGTCCACAGATCCAGATGGCCCTAAGATCGTGGTTCTTAAACTGTGGCCTGCAGCAGGATCACCTAGGGCGCCTGGGTGGCTCAGTGGGTTAAGGCCTCTGCCTTCGGCTCAGGTCATGGTCTCAGGGTCCTGGGATCGAGCCCTGCATTGGGCTCTCTGCTCCGCAGGGAGCCTGCCTCCTATCTCTCTCTCTGCCTGTGTCTCTGCCTACTTGTGATATCTGTCTGTCAAATAAATAAGTAAAATCTTAAAAAAAAAAAAACAAAACAAAAAAAAAACTGTGGCCTGCAGCAGGATCACCTAGAAGGCTTGTGAAAACTCAGGCCGCTGCGCCAACTCAGTGGATCTGGGGCGGGGCCTTCTATTTTGCATTTCTAACAAGATCCCTGGGGTTCCACTGCTGCTGCTGCTGGTCTAGGGGCCATGCTTGAGAATCAGTGTCCTGGAGCAGCCTCACTGCTGGTGATATATGGGGTTGGATGAATCAATGTTACATTATTGGATATTCAGCAGTGTTCCCGGCCTGTGCTCACGGTCCCCCAGTAGCAGTGGTGACAACCAAAAATGTCTCCAGATGTTGCCTGATGTCCTCTGGGGAGTGAAATCACCCCCGATTGAAGACGGCTGCTCTAGAGCAATGGCCTAGAATCCAATCTGGAGTACTGGTGGTAGGATCGCAGTCACGCGGCTGCACTTCTCCGGGCCTTAGCTTCTTCATCTGTATAATGGGTACAAGAACGCTAACCTCATAAGGTCCAACTAAGGATTGAAAGATAGTACAGGTAGAGCATTTAGCACAGTGCCTGGGCATAGTGAACAGCTAATGCATGTTAATTAGCCCTCCAGGTCTTCTACTAAGGGAAATGGGTTTTGCCCGTCAAAAAAATTCTCACGTTTCAGAAAGCATCAGCTTGGCTGATGATGGGGAGAGTTTGAAGACTCTCATCTAGGGCCAAGTGATTTCTAGAAAACTGTCTAAAAAATGTACATTCAGGCAAAGGACTTCGAAGCAGCAAGGTGCTGTTTATAGAGTTCTGAACTGCTAATGTCTAGCATTTCCCTAGGTGAGTCCCCCCGAGTCCTTCACTGAGAAGTGACTGGCTGCAGAAAGAAGTCCGTGCAGCTTTATAAACCCACTGCCTATTTGTTTAGCTAAGGTTGGTACAAGAAGGATCACTTTCCATCTTCCCCCATTCAAACAATGATCTCACCACTCACATTTTCTTCTCCAACTTTGCTCTAGAAGTGAACTTTGGAATCTGGAATCCTACTGCATTATTTCCCAAACAGCTGCTGTTAGAGAATGATCTATGCCGGCACACTCAGGGGATCATGGATTTTTCTTTGGCTGTCAGCTCTTGAAATTACCCAGCAATCCCAAAATGAATTTCCACTAATCTGACAGTTTTGCCTCTCTGGAGTATGATGGACTGTATATTCAGTGGTCAGCGGGGACTACTTAATTGCAGTTAAGCCTGTGCTGTTCATTGTGGCATTTCAAAAGGAGCAGTACGCAATGTAGTTAAACTTTCTGACTCTCCAGGCCCAGATGGGTGGGTGGAACTCAATGTTTTTTTGGAAACTTTCTACCTGGGAGCACTTATACTGAATTAAGTTTTATTGGCCAGCAGCTTCAGTTCATTTTCATTCAAGATTTATATGTTTGAGAATTAAAATTAAAATGAAATTCTCCTAGAAGGTCAAAGGGACTGAAATATCCAACAAAAGCAACGTTGTTTTAAGGAATGAACACTGATTTAACCCATACTGCTTTTGGATACTTTCCATATGCCTGGCAGTCTTCAGGTGTTATTTTATTCATAAAGCATTCCAAAGAGGCAGGGATGATGTTTGCCCCCATTTTATAGATGTAGAAACTGAGGCTCAGAGAAGTTAAGAGACTTCCCACGATCTGTGGGTATTTGGGCGTAGCCAAGATTGAAGCCCAGGTCTGTCTGGTAAAAATCTGTATTCTTTGGCACTATGGTAAGCTGCCCTAAAGATGCTAGCCACTGTTGAGTTTAAGCTGCTGTTTTACAAAGGGGTAAACTAAGGTCCAGACACTCTGCGGTGACTTGCTCAGAAATAAGTTATCTCGACTCAGAAAATTCGCCAGGGGCCACTCGTAAGTCTTGCCATAAATAACAACATAGTGCTGGGGCGCCTGGCTGGCTCAGTCAGTAGAGCGTGTGACTGCTGATCTTGGGGTTGTGAGTTTGAGCCCCACCTTGGGCGTAGAGATGACTTAAAAATATGATAACGTAGTGCTTTGCAGCTTATAAAACGCTGTAGTGTCTCTTAGCACATATTTAATTTGGGATTTCAAATGTTGTATGAGCTGCTAACTCAAAAAGAATTTCGGTCCATGATTTTCTTTTTTCATGGTGGAATCTGATGATATATACCTGCTTTGCAGGCACAAAAATGCCCCTGTAAGGTGCCCGTGAACCCATGAAAAGTAAAGACTTAACTGGATCAGTATTCAGCAAATACTATTAAGTTTCTAATATGTGCTGGGCATTATTCCAGGTGCTGGGAATAGAGCACTGAATAAAAACACTCAAAAACTCCCAGCTCCAAGAAAGCTGCTATTCTAGAGGGCAGAGGCAGACGATTAGCTAGATAAAAAAGCAAAATATATAGTATGCCAGATGTTAAGTGGGAAGCAGTGAAATATAGCTGGGACTAGGAAAGGGGTCACTGGGGGGAAGGGAGTAAACTTGTATGAAGTGAAGGTGATATTTGAACAGATACAGTAAAAATACGAGGAACAAACTTTTTGAATATCTGAGGAAGAGCATTGCGGGCAGAGGGAACAGCAAATGTGAAGGCTCTGAGCAGTAGAGTGTGTTGTATTTAAAGAAACAGCAAGGGCATCAAATGGATGGGAAGTTTAAATATATTTTTGTTACTGCTCTCTCAGTATGTTTTTTAATTGAGATATAATTGATATTTCATTATTTTATTTTCTCACCAGCCATGTAGTGTGGGTCCTGGCTATTTTATACCATCCTCAACTCTCAGTTTGGCCTGCTTTATAATTTTTAGACATTTAAATAATTATGTAGTACCACTTCACTGAAATTTTAATTTGTATTTCCCTAATGGCCAGCAACGCACACAACTTTTACCTGCTTATTTGCATTCTTCCGTATGTCTTCCTTGGTGAAGTATCTCTTCAAATCTTTTGCCTGCTTTTTGTATGAGCCTGGTTGGTTTTTGATTATTGCATTTTCAGTATTCTTCATCCAATCTGGATACAAGTCTTTCTTTACATTTTTTATTTTTAATTTATTATTATTTTTTATTATTTTTAACTTGAATTCCGTTAACATATAATGTAGTATTGGTTTCAGAGGTAGAGGTCAGTGATTCATCAGTCTTATGTAATACCCAAGGCTCATTACATCACGTGCCCTCCATGGGTGCCTGATTTACAGATAATTTCTCCCTGCCAAAAGCTTGTCTTTTTATTCTCCCCGCAGCATCTTGCTTAATTTTGATCAAGGGTAATTTATCATCTTCTCTCCCCTGCATGGATTTGATGTTGTATCTAAGAAATCTTCACTTCTGATTATTTTAAAATTGACCTTCTCATCAAGTAAAAGAAAATATCCTCTCAAGTTCCTTTACGTATATCTATATGACTTAGGCAACCAAGTTATTGATCAATAAGTGACCGTTTATAATGATTTGTTGAATAAGGAATAAAAATAGTAATTTCATGTTCCTTAACCTACTTCCAAGATCTCATTGCTTCTCTACAGGCATATCCAGAAGTGGTGGCCAGTGTGGATGAGGGGCAGCTGTGGTGTGGTGGGAAGGTGTCAGTGGTCCTAATGACAGGACCCCAGATTTTCTTCTCTGCTCTGCCACTGATCAGACACTCAACTCCGGGCCAGTTGTATTTCCTTTTTCAGTTTTGGGTTTCCAATTGCAAAAATATGGAATTGTACTAGAACTTTCTGTGTCCTCTTTTATTCCTAACACTAAAGAGCTGGGCCATTGGCAGTAAATCAAAGGTCTTCAATGAGGCCTGGACTGGAGTGAGGCAAGACAAGCGTCTCAGGCACACAACCGAAGGCAATACACACTCTCGGGTATGTGAGTGCCAATGCCGTGTTTGCACACCCTGAGGGAGAGGCACTGGCCTGAGCCTGAGGACGAGGTCTTCTTAAATTTCATGGTCCCCATCCCTCTTCTTGCTCATCTTGGTCCTGACCTTCAGGGAGGGAGGTGGGGGAGGACCAAATGGGGACCATGCAGTGCTTCTCACACTGGAGTTTGAATTCAACTCACCTGGAGAGTTTGTTCATTCTGACCCAGAAGGTCTGGAATGGAGCGTGAGATTCTGCCTTCCTAACAAATTCCCATGTGATGCTAATTCAACTGGGCCATGGGTCACACTTTGAGTAGGGGGGACACTAGAACATACCATACAACTTTGTCCAAGGGAGCAACGTGACTCCATCCACGTCCGTGTGGGAATTCAGTTCCAAAGTGCTCAGATGCCTTGATTTGTCAAAAGAGGAACCAGGAAGTTGTGATTAATTTGAAGTCTCTTTCTTCTTCTTTTTTTTTTTTTTTAAGATTTTATATTATTTATTTAGAGAGAGCACAAGAGAAAGCAGGGGAGGGGAAGCGGGAGAGAAAGAGAGACAATCTGAAGCAGACTCCCTGAGCACAGAACCCCACAGGGAGCTCAATCTCATGACCTTGAGATCATGACCTGAGCCAAAACCAAAAGTCAAATGCTTAACTGATTGAGCCACCTAAGTGCTCCAAAGTCTCTTTAGTCTTAAATATTGGACAGCTTACTTTGACTTTTACAAAACATCATGGGGTCAAAGAGGCCATCTGAGAGTCAACTTTGTTCCATATAAAAACCAGTTTGTCACATCAGTGATCAATCAAGTTTTAGGAATTTTCCCAAAATGTTGGACAGAGAAAATGGGCAGAATAATAGCCAGGTCTCAGAGCAAATTTAACCACAAACTCAACACTCCATCCCTTCCACCAAAAATGTTACCCAAAGAAAGGACGTCAGAGGAAGAGTTCACTGAACTCAGTTTCACTTCTCAGGGCGTTCTTTCCTGTGCTGGCATGAAGCCATGAGCAGAAGGTCCCCCGTGTTCTTTCATTCTTTTTGCTCACTGCATTTCCACTGGTAATTCTTCCGGTGTATCGCCCCTCTCTATGCCCATGTCTGTCCCCTACATGTCCAACACTCTCTGAAATGAATAACATCCATTTTTGCCCTCCTGGTATCAACTCTGCTCTTTGGGGGAAATCCATTTCCCTCTCATTTTCAATTTGTGGAATTCAAAAGAGACTCATCCATTTTCTCACACTGATGGCTTCAAAGTGGACCATGACCCAGACAGGATGAATTACCTTTCTGGCCTCATATGAGGTATTGAGAAAGGAGAAGATCTTCCCACTGGGATTGACAAATTGTCACCAGTAAGAGCTAATGAGTGTTTACTGCCTGCCAGGCCCTTCTTGAAGAATATGCTTTTGTGTGAATTTTCTCTTTCAATCTTCACTACTACCCGTCATATAGGTACTCATATCTGTCCCCATTTCACAGATGAAAACACTGAAGCACAGGGAGATAGAGGAATACTCCTGAGGTCACACAGCTTGCAAATAATAGAGCTGGGATTTGAATTTGTCCATTACAGAGCTGAATTCTTGGGGAACATGAAAGCCAACACCTGCCCACAGTCATTTTTGTAAACTCACAGAGTGAACTTTAATAAGAATGAAGCCATCAGAGGAGAAAACAGAACTGAGAGATGAGAGAATCAGTGTCCTAAAAATATGATTAAAAGTTCCAGATCTTACCTTACCTGAAGCCCAGATTTACCTACCAGACATTCCAACAATAGGAGCCAGATTTACTCTCTTTGTGTTTTAAGTGAGTTTGATCTGAGTATTTCTGTCTGTTTTGCTTTTTATGTCAGAGTTATTTCTGGTTAATACACAGTTGTGACCTTTCGCAAGGCACTTCTTTTCTCTGGGACTCAATTTTCTTATTTATGAGGGGTTTCTCAGCATTTTTTGGCTTGATGCTTGATGCTATCTATAACATTTTTTCCAGCTTTCATCAATCTCATTTAAGCTTTTGTTTCCACATCACTTAAGGAAGGAAGGCAAAATGTAATGGCCTCTTTCTATCCTGTGTTCAAAACCTATCTGAACATACTTGTTCATTTTCTGTCTCTCACTACAATGGAAACTCCATGAGGGTAGGAAATTTTGTTTGTTTTTCTTATTGCCGTAAGCTCAGTATCTTGAATTGTGTCTGATTCAGAGTATGACCTCAAAACACACACACATACACACACGTATGCTTACATATATGAATAACTAGATACATATATATGGTTAAGTGAATAAATTTAAATGCATTCTTATTTATTTTTATAGGTAACGATCTGGTTTGGGCACAATTACCAGTCCCTAGTCCTGACTCTAATAGGAAGTGGTTAAGGATAGCATCTGTCTCTCTCTGCATCATGGTTTTCTCCCTGGTTTTTGGCTTCGTGGACAGAAGCAATAGATGAAGTAAGGTGGATATTCTTTGAATAAAACACAAGCTTTTAATGTTTCTTAAAGCCTCTAACATATTATTACTTCTAAGCTCAGAGTAGGCAGTTAAGTTCTTATGACAGATGGATTTCCGGTTTGAAACGATGTAAGAGAAGGCTATGTCTTAACTTCTTTCCCATTTTACTTCTATTTCAGTATCTTAGTAGAGCCATTATAGTAAATTGGTCCCCCAGCTTTAGGAAATGGGGTGCTGCTAATGGTGTCCTATGCTATTATAGGATATACTAGAGAACGACATCCAGCCCAAGCTTATCTCTTTTAATAAACCCGAGTTTCATTTGGGCAGCCATGTGCTCAGACCCAGGGAATAATAATGATTACAGAGCTAGTAAATAGTTCACTATATCCCAGGCACTGCTCTAAGCCAGTAACATGGATTTACCCATTTACTATATGAAGGCAATGGATTAGTATCAGCCAGATGTGATATCGCTGCCCTCTGCCCCCCATGCAGCGAAGAGCGACAACATCTTTACCCTCTACCAGTGACAGACAGTAGAGGATAGAGTGGCTTGGATAAGGAGGTGGTCTCTGGTGCCAATTCTGTGACCTTGGAAAATTTACTTAAAATCTCAGTGGCAAAGGTTATTTTTTTTTTTAAGATTTTATTTATTTATTTGACAGCGAGAGAGAGAGATCATAAGGAGGCAGAGAGGCAGGCAGAGAGAAAGAGAGAGGGAAGCAGACTCCCTGCCAAGCAGAGAGCAGAGAGCCCGATGTGGGACTCGATCCCAGGACCCTGAGATCATGACCTGAGCCGAAGGCAGCGGCTTAACCCACTGAGCCACCCAGGTGCCCCAAAGGTTATTTTGTTTTAATCTGAAATGGGAATAATAGTGATACCTGCTTCATGAGGTTGTTCTGACTCATTGTAAGAATACATGTGACACTCAGGAAAAGTCCTAGACCAGTGGTTCCCAGCTGAGGCGAGTGTGCCCTCCAGGAGACATTTTTGCAATATCTGGAGACGTTCTTGATTGTCACCTGGGGCGGTGGTGAAGGGCAGGTGCGGCTGGCATCTGGTACGCAGAGACAAGGGATGCTGCCAATCTCTCTACAATGCATAGGACAGACCGCCAGCCAAGTATGCTTGGGTCCCAAATGTCAATAGCACAAAACTGAAGCGTGTAGGCAAAAGCTATTCCCAACTGGTCACTCGGAAAGACAGCGTTCTCTCAGGACCGTGACACGGTTTTAGTGTGCAACCCCATTAAAGGAAATGAACCAATTGATTGAATCACTTCAAAGGACTCTGCTTATCATCAAAATACACCAAAAGACCTCCCCGAGGAAGGCAGGTCAGCTCTAAGATATGAAGAAGCAGTGTACTACCACGATTACCCACAGGCTCTAGCGTCAAACTGTTAAGTTCTGAGTCTTCCTCTGACCCGCTCCCAGCAGCATGATCTTGAATAATTAATTGCCAAAGGGTTCAATTCCCTCATTTCTCGAGAAGAGGGCAACAATAATGCTGACCTCTCAGGCTGTTGTAAGAATGAAATGAGATAGTACATGTGAACTTATCATAAACTTCAAATGTCGTAAGCCTTCCGTACGTGTTAGCTCTTATTAGCAATTATGAAACATTAGCTAAGGGAAAGGGGAAAAAAGGGGGTATGTAGAAAATTATTTTATGATTTGGCAAAACTTGTTCCTAATTTATCTCTCGCATGTCACATGACTCTGGAAACTGGGAGATTTGGATGTTCCTTGTTTGTCCAAGTGCTTGAACAAATCCAGTGTACTTTTTTGAGCAAATATGGGTCCCATCTCCAGGATCTTTGGGTCTCCCTTTCAAATGGGTAAGCCTTACCGTGACTAAAATGAGGAACAACCTAAATGTCAACTGGTGAATGGACAAAAGGTGGTATAACCACATAGTGGAATATTATTTGGGAGTAAAGAGGAAGTGAGTCCTAGCACATGCTATGATTTGAGTTGGATTTCAAAAACACCGTGCAAAGTGAAAGAAGTTGGACACAAGAGACCACCTGTAGTATGATTTCATTTATGTGAAATATCCAGAAAAGCAATTTCAAAAAGATGGAAGTAAGTTAGTAATTGCCTAGGGCCGGGGTTGGGAGTAGAGATGGCCTGTACATGTATATGAGACATCTTTGGGGGAGGGTAATGAATATTTTATCACTAGATTATGGCGATAGTTGCACAGTTTGGTGAATTTACTAAAAATTCTTGACATGGGTAAATTTTACGTTATATAAATTTTCACTCAATGAACTGCTGAGTTAATCTCTGGCAAAGTCAACTGGGCTGTTAGCAGTTTAGCTAAACTGAGAAGTAGCCTTGATGGATTTGCCAGGTGCCCCCTGATATTTGAAGGAGACGTTAGACATTTTGTACTAGGTCTACTCCAAGATTTCTGACATCGCCCGTTTTACGAACTTTGGACAGCAGTACCCCATCTACCTGAGAAATCCCCCTCTGGGAGGTATTCTTAGAGGGTTTATTCGAATAGAAATCCACAATTGCTGTATTTTGTCTTTGCTATAGCCAGATATGAAGACTTTGGCTCTTAGATTGCTTGAGGTCTCCAAAATATCGATCCACGTGAATATTTCCTTTGGTCCATGAAAGTGTTTTTACTTCTGGTGCATTGGTCATTTTCTCCTATGATGAAGTGTGAGACGTATAGTAAAGTATGTTTTCTTTTTGTCTTTGCCATGAGGATAGGCAAAAGTAAAACTGATGGTCAGTTTACCTGCAGCTCTGATGTATTGTGATGTCTGTGTCACTGCTATTTTAACTGTTTCCATCCCCCACCACGACTCTCTATATAACTGTACCATTTATACCATGCCTGGTAAGATTGCTTACATTTTAGGCAGAGAATGGATTACAGATGAAAATAATGAATAGATAATTATATACATTATACATTATTCTTTTGTGCTTTTGAAATGAACCAACACGGGCAGCATCATTTGTTGTTGCCACACACACACACACACACGTACATGCCTGTATGTGCTTTGATGTATAAATATACTGATAACAGATGCAACCATGAATTCTCTGCTGGAAAATAGGAGCGGATAGTGAAAATTTGTGGCTAGATTTAAATCTGGGGAAACTGGTCTTTAGAAAAGAAATGTTAATGCAAGGTAAATTTTGCTAGGAAACACCAGGCTATATTTCTTCCATGATAAACCTTACAGCATTATAAGGGACTTAAGTTTAGATTATTTTAAGATACTTGTAGTTGGGTTTCTGTAGTTCAGAAACCATTGTTTCATTTAAAATTATTTCCCATGACCTCGATATAGCTTCAAGGACATCTAATACCTAAGGAATCAGATCAAAGATGCCACTTGAAATTTCAAAAATATAATCCTAAGATATTCTAACGTAGCCTTCTGGCAGCAGACGCACGAGTTGTGGTTCTGTCTTTGAAAATCAGTCTTGCCATCTCACAAAGAACAGTGTGAAATTGAACTTGCAATTAAAAAATAAGCTTTGGTTGTTCCCCTCCTCCCCATAAACCGTTCTACACAACCAAATTGAGGGTCATCAGGAAACAGAAGGAAGAGGATGCTGTACGATTTCAAAGATGCCTGGTAGGAATATTTCTTAATTGAGCCATGCTTTCGAGCCGCGTGGAAGTGTTCTTATTAAAAATTAAATAAGAACAGCAGAGAAGAACACGGACGGGCTCCGCGAGATTAGAGCTTCCTGAGATTTACTTAAAAGGCTTTCATTAGGTGCTGGGGGTTCTGTAGCATATTCAGAACTCACCTGTACCGAATCTATAGTGCTCTGGCTTTCGGCCCCTCTTCCTATGAAATACGAAACACTGGTGCTCAAAATGAGAATGGGAAAAGGGTATTTTCAGAGTGATTTTTGAAAATAAGTTCTGTTTCCAGATTGCTAAGGAATTTGTCCTTTCATGCTTGTCTTTCTTCCCTCCCCATCTCTCCTCCTTCCCTGCCTTTGTCCATGCAGGTTACTACTCTTCCTATCTGTGAGTTTTGTTCTTTATTTTGTTATTATGAATTAAAAAAAAATCAATTTCCTGTCTGGGATGAATGGAGGAAGGGTTTCAGCTGTGCTTCTCAGACTTTAATGTGCCTGTGAATTACCTGGGAGGTTAGTGAAATGCAGGTTTTGATGCGGGAAGTCTGGGGTGGAGCCCGAGATGCTGCATTTCTAAGCAGCTCCCAGGTGATGCCAACGTTGCTGGTCTGCAGACTGCTCTAGGGTAGCAAGGAGCCACCGCCATCCGCAAATTAGATTAATCACATTCCTTTAAACATAAGGCAGAATAGGTGATTGGAGAACTGACACTCGGGTTCTAGTTTGGCTCGACTGAGTGACATCAGCCAAGGTCCATAATCACTGGTCATCTATGTCCCCAAAGGTACAATGAGGGTATGCCAATACCACTTTGTGATTTTATTATTATTATCATTTTTAAATATTTTATTTATTAGAGAGAGAGCACACTTGTGGAAGGGAGCACAAGAATGGGGAGGGGCGGGGGAGAGAGAGAAGCAGGCTCCCCTGTTAAGCAGGGAGCCGAGCATGTGGCTGGATCCCAGGACCCTGGGATCAGGACCTGAACCGAAGAGATGCTAAACCATCTGAGCCAGCCAGGCACCCCTCATGGTTTTATTATTTAAGGAGATTGAATAAAGTGTGTAAACCGCTTTGCTCTCCATAAAGAACCAAGAATGTTCTATATTCTTTTGGTTGCTCTAAGCATCACTGTGTGATTGCAGGGCCCCACCACTCAGAGCGCAACTCGGGGGGTCCCACCCACCACTTCTCTGCCCTTTAACCTCTTCCTAGACACCCCTCAGGTCTCCGGTGGCGTGCCCTAAAAATGTCAGAAAGCCCGACACCGCCCAGTTTTCTATTTTTGTATAAACATTAGCCAACGTGGTCTTTCTCTGAAGGGCATTTGCCCTTATATCTTACTTTGAAACACCTGTGAAAGGACTTAGTGACTTTGTCCTCAAATGAAAGGTATCTCAGCCCCAAGCAGACACACCAGGAGGAATTCAGGCAGACAACATTCTTTCTGGGGTGCCAGGCACAACATAAAACAGAGTTTCCTATTTGTCAGTCACAGTCGAGCTGCCCATCCATATGTCCCCTCTATTATTTCTTACTTGACCTTTGTCTCTAACTCTGTTTTAAATAACTTAAAAATCTGCTGTACGAGGAAATAGAAATAGAAACCCATATAAAAGGTATGCACTGATAAAAAAAATATATCGAGTCAGTGAAATTTTAGAGCTATCCATCTGTGTCTCACCTAAAATGCTATTGTGTACAAGAAGGGAACATACTACCCTTTGGACAACAAAGGCAGACCATGACTCACTAGGAGATCCTCTTAGCATTTCTCAGTGGACGAGAGACCAAAACATGTGAAGCACTTCAGGGACTGGAGAGACGAGCCTGAAAGTTTGGGGTGGGGCAGTCTTTTCCCAGAAGGGCAGACAGCATGCCCTATATGCTCCTGTGTCCCAAGGGCTTTGTGGTTGGCACAAAATAGCTGTTCAGTTAATCCTGGAAAAATGAATGGGGAAATGAATCAATGAATAATGCCATCTTCCTCATTCAATGAGGAGACTTTAAAAATAGATTTTCTTTGAGTTTCTTTTTAGAACAAAAACAACTTTTGGTTTTCCTCTATCAAACCCATTTCTCCATTTTGGAATATCACTTTTTTTCTTTTTTCTTTTTTTTAAAGAGTTGCATCGAATTCCCCCATGGTCACAAAGCTTGAGTCTGCACAAAGGACAAGAGAACTGAAGCTAGGCTTAGGCTGTTAGTGGGATTTATAAAGGGGGAGAATTAAGTGTACATCCTGTATATATTTGCGATAATGTCAGTACTAGATGGCTTTTGTTCTGCTTTAATTCTTGTAGAGTTTGCCTGATGAAAATGCTGTGAAGACGTTGTCAGTTACGTGAAATCAAAGGACTTGAATCCTGGCATCTTAGGAGCTAATTTCAGACCATTGAAACTCACATGATATTGCTAATTCCTATCATATCTCAAAAATAGATTTTTCTAGATCCAAGCGGATCACAGGCTAAGGCCATGTACATCTATGTGTTTAGGTGTGTACACATAGACAGACACATTGATACTTATCATACCAGAATATTCCAGTTTGCAACAAATAAGTAGAATACTAAGCTGTGAGTTACGAAGTATTCCAAATTCTGAGTATTATAATTCTTTTCTTAGTATAACTGACATAATTATTGTTTTCAATGAAATCAGAGATTTTCTTTATGCAATCTATTTTTAAGAAAGATAGATATGTGCAAGCTCACAGCACACACACCTATCATATAATTATATTCTTTCTGGATCTTTATACTCTGGGCTATGATTTCCTTTCTGTCTTATTGAGGGTTTCATCGAGCAGTTGAATGACTGGAGGAAAAGAAATAGAAAATTTTTGTCATAAACATCAGTGTGGTTGGATCATAACTACCTTATATACAAGTAGGATTTTTTTATGCTTTATATCCTATGTTTTCATATCCCACCTACCTCCCCAGATCTATAGGTTGTGGGTATTCAACTTGCAGTTTCTGTAAGTTGTTTTATTTTGAAAAATGAGATGTTTGTGAGGGCATTTATGAGTGTGTATGTGTTTCTGCCCGATTCACCTGTTTTCAGTAAGAAAGCCCCAGAATTGAGCCTGGGTGGCTCAGTTGGTTAAGCATCTGGCTCCTGGTTTCAGCTCAGGTCATGATCTCGGGTCCTGAGGTCAAGCCCTGTGTTGGGTTCCACGCTCAGCCTGGAGTCTGCTTGTCCCTCACCTCTGCTCCCCTCTCCACTCTCTCTCTCTCCAATAAATAAACAAAATCTTAAAAAAAAAAAAGACAGTCCCAGAATTTCATTTAATGAATCATAGCTCCCAGTCCCTCCCAGTTTAAGTGTTTGGATGTGATGGGCCCCAACTAGGAATGTCCTAAAATATAGACTGCCCAGTGACATCTGAATTTCAGATAAACAGTGCATAATTTTTTTTAGTACAACTTTCTCCCAAATACCACATGGGGCATATTCTACTCAAAACAATTCACTGTGTATGTGAAATTCAAATTTCACTGGGCATCCTGTGGTTTTATTTGCTAAATCAGGCAACCCTTACCTCAATCCTCAGCATCGGGCCTGGGCCCTAACCAGTCTGAGCTGGAGCAGCAGTTCCGACAGCCACTGAGGACCAAGACCAAAACTCTTGTTGGCTGCTGGAGGGCGAGATGTACTTTCGTTACTCTGGAGTCGAGACTGAGATGATTACCCGGAACTGTTACAGTCTCACTGAGCCATGGTGGGTGTCCAGCATGGAGGGACAACACACAACATTAATGATAATGATGTCTATGTTCCAGGCATTGTTCCAAGGGCAACATATTAGCTCGTTATTCTTTCTGTTTTTTTCCTGCTTTACTACAAAGGTGAAGGTTAGGGTTGAGTGTGTAAAGTTGAACCGTAGTGGTTTGGTGGCTCAACCTCGCCGTTTTCTCTCGTGACCAGGTGCGATGGCTAAGTGATGACGTCAGGGACCCAGCTCCTTTGCTTTTGCTCCTCTGCAGTCCCTCAGCATGTGGATTTCATCTTCATGGCTAAGACGGCTACTACGCCTCTTGGTATCCGTTCAGTATGTCAAGACAATGGGGGGAACATCAAATGGCCTTCTCCTAAGAAGGGCAAGAAAGTACCTTTTAAAATTTTGGATCTGCTGTGATTATTGTCCCGCTTTAGCGATGAAGCGCCCAGAGTACAGAGAAGGTAGGTCACTTGTTCAAGGTTATATAGTTAGTGTATTGGTCAGAGTCGTCCAGAGAAACAGAATCAACAGGGGGTGTATTTTAAGGAAGTAGCCCAAGGATTGTGGGGCTAAGTCTGAAACATGCAGAGCAGGATGCAAGCTGCAGACTCAGGGAAGAGTTAATGTTGCAGCTTGAGTCTGATGGCCACCTGGAGGAAGAATGCCCTGAGTCTTAGGTGACTTCAGTCTTCTTTCTGAAGGCCTTCAACTGATTGGGTGAGGCCCACCCACTGAAGGAGGGTAACCAGTTATACTCAAAGCCTACTGATTTAAATGTTAAGCATACCTAAAAAAATACTTCACAGTGGCATTTAGAGTGGTATTTTTTTTCCATTTTATTTATTTTTTCAGCGTAACAGTATTCATTCTTTTTGCACAACACCCAGTGCTCCATGCAAAACGTGCCCTCCCCATTACCCACCACCTGTTCCCCCAACCTCCCACCCCTGACCCTTCAAAACCCTCAGGTTGTTTTTCAGAGTCCATAGTCTCTTATGGTTCGCCTCCCCTTCCAAATTTTTTTTTTTTTAATAAACATATAATGTATTTTTATCCCCAGGGGTACAGGTCTGTGAATCGCCAGGTTTACACACTTCACAGCACTCACGATAGCATAGAGTGGTATTTGACCAAATTCCTGCTATCGTGGCCGAATCAGGGTGACACTGAAGTAACCATCACAGTTAGTACTAGTGAAACAGGGATTGAATCCTAGGATGGTCCAGACACTTTGCCTTGGCCACCACTAGTTCACTTGGCTTCTTTGAAGAAAAAGTATTACATGGAAGGCAAGTGCTTATCTCTTTCATTGGAAAACTGAACAGCAGATCCTTAGTCATTGTCTGCATGAGTCATGTGACTCGTGTAGGAATTATATAGCTTAATGCAATAATGTAAGTGAAATACCCTTATAATAAACAAGCCCTCAGCTCAAGAAATAGAACTCTGTTTGTTGCCCCAGAAGCCTCTTCGTGTTTTCTATTCCAGGTCCAATTCGCTCTCTCTGCCCAAAGTAACCATGGTCTGGACCAGGAATTGTCTTGCCACCTGTTTTTATAAATAAAGTTTTATTGGAACATAGCCACGATCATCCATTTCCTTACTGTCTTATGGCTGCTTTTGCATCATAACAGTTGAGTGGTTGCAACAGAGACTGGCTGGTCCTCAAAGCCTAAAAAATATTTACTGCAGGAAGATTTGCTGTTTCTTTATCTTAGCTTTCACAGTTTTGATGAGTTTTTAAAACCTTTAATCCCTCAAGTGCTCATCCCTAGGTCTTGTCTCTCTTTTGTTGTTGTTATGTTTGTTAAGTCTCACTGAATCTACAGGATCCCCTCTATTTCTTTATTTTCTTTCTTTCTTTATCTGTGCAGGACCCAGACCATTTAGCCTGTAGTTTTCCACAGTCTAGATTTTGTGATTACATCCTCTTGGCACAGCTCTGCATGTTCCTATGTCCTTTGTAGTTCCTGAAAATTGACATTTAAATCTAGAGACTTGATCAGACTTGGATTTAGTCTCTCTGGCAAGAGTCTTGGTGGTGGTGTATCCATTCATCAGGAGGCATGAAATGTGTGATCATCTGTCCTCTAATGTCACAGCTGTTGATACAGCCTAATGCATGATGTCTATACCAGATTATTCATTGCGGCTTATAAAATGTTGATACTCTGATTGAAGCAATTATATATTAGCGTAAGTATTAAATATAATATGTAAATTACATTAATATAAGTGTTATCAACTATATTATAATTGTATTATTAGTTATATATATGTTATAATTAGTATAATATTTAATATATATACTAAATATCTATATACACACACACATATATAAACTTTTGAAGTTTATATAAAACTTGAAATACTATTAAAAAGGGATACTTTGGGGCGCCTGGGTGGCTCAGTGGGTTGAGCCGCTGCCTTTGGCTCAGGTCATGATCTCAGGGTCCTGGGATCGAGTCCCGCATCGGGCTCTCTGCTCGGCGGGGAGCCTGCTTCCCTCTCTCTCTCTGCCTGCCTCTCTGTCTACTTGTGATCTCTGTCTGTCAAATAAATAAATAAATAAAAAATCTTAAAAAAAAAAAAAGGGATACTTTGCCTCATCTTCCATTTGATGGAAGCTCCTGCAAGTTCATATAGAAAAGGTAGGATGAATGTGCCATTCTTTTTTATTATTGGTTTTTGGGATAATGAATTGGTTTTCCCTCATCCTCCATTTAGTTAGGAGACCATTTGGTTTTATTAGTAGTAGTATTGTTATGTTATTATTACTAATGTCATTATGACACAACGAGGGATGTGATGGATTTCAATCCATTGCAATTATTATTTTACTGAAGCTCAAATTATTCCTTTTTTTCCAGTAGAAGACTTTTCAAGTTGGTTCCTGAGTCCTTCTGACATGGCCAATAGGTCGTTCACTTTCTAGTGCTTAAGATGTTCTAAACTCACCTTCCTTCTTTCTTCCATAACCCTACCCCCCAGCCCAAGATTTCAACAACTGGTATTTCGAGACTACAGCCTGTGGGCTAGGGATGCTCCTTCCACTTGGTTGGTCATTGGCTTTAGGTTTTTACAGTATACAGGACCACGAGGAAGATAAAGTACCATATGAGTTTCTACTGATACTTGGAATTCAAATTCAGCTCTGTAAAATTTTGCTCAGTCTCTTCTTTGTTACATCTGTACTTCTTCCTTGCTGAGAATTTTGGTTCTCAGGGACATAAGGGATGATAAAATTATATCTCATAATTACTCATTTGCTTTATGTCCATTTACAAGCAGTTTTGGAACAACGGTACTACCACTATAACCAATGTGATTACTTAAAACTGTTACAATGATTTTTCACATGTTTTCCCCATTTGACACCCCTTCCCATTTTTGTTGAACTCTATCCATAGGTCTGAGCATGTGGTCATTGCGTACCATATTCTCCCCCTTAACCCTCTGTATCCTTAAACCCCGTAAGTGACTGTATATTTCATCTCTACTTCCAGTCCTCTTGTAGATGCCTCTGGTCATTTTCACTGTCTGACAGATTCTTCAAGTAGCGCTGGGGGTTCCTTCTATTCTCAAGTCTGTTGAACACCCCATTCCTTTCCTCTGCTTCTTGCTCGCAGAGTCTGAGCCGCTCAGGACTGTGGTTCTTGTCCCCTCACATGGGAACACTGGAACTTTGTGGTTGGTAGAGGTTCTGATTTTTGCCCTGAGTTCTTGCCTGTTGATGATAATAACTTCTGTTGCTCATATGTGGAAGTCAGTTTTGCTGGATATAAAATCCTTAGCTCACATTTTCTTGCCTTGAAATATCTTAAAGTATGGTACTTCATTTTCTTCTGTCATAAAGCGTTACTGTCAAAAATCCGATGGCAATGATTTTCTTTCCTTTGTAAATAACTTTCTCTGTTTGTCTAAGTGGTCTAATGAAATTCCTATTGCTTGATGGACCAACAGATTTTATTTGAGTATTTCTTGGAGATTATCATTCCAGTTTGCTATTCTCAAGTACATGGTGTGCCTCTTCAATATTTAGTTTCAAATATATATCTTGTTTAATTTTAGGAAACTTTCTTAAATTATGTGCTTTGGAATTTGTTTTGTTCCCTTGCATTGGTTTTCTTCTTTAGGGCATTCTCTTTTCCTTTTCTCCTCCTCCTCCTCCTCCTCCTCCTCCTCCTCCCTTCTTCTTCCTTCTTCCTTCTTCTTCTCTCCTCTGCCTATCATTAATATTTGTCCTCTCTTTTGAAATGCTTTATTTCCTTTCAAATTTTATTTGTCTTAAGGCATTACATATTGTGCTAATTTTTGTGTTCATCATTTTACTATTACATATTTTTGTAGCTGAGCTTTTATTTTTTAAATGATATTTTTTATTTGTAAATATTGCTTGTGTTCTCTTACCTCATTTTTGAGTTACTGCATTATGATTTGTGCTGCTATTTTTTTTCCCTTCAGGTCCTGTATAGTTTTATTGTATAATGTAGTAGGCTGCAGTTTTGATCTGTTTTGTGGGTATGTCTTTCTGACATACTTTCGTCTCTGTAAGAATGCTATTGGTTCTGGGTTCTCTCTTCTTCCTCTTGTAATGTTGCAAGGGATCTGACCTCAATACTTTTCCATTGTCACTTTTATATGAAATTAATTTTCCTGAGCTTTTAGAAGGAAATGTGGTTTGGGACAATTTTTCCAGTCCCACAGAGCTTCCTTCCTCTTCTGTTGTTTTTGGGGACACGGCAGGTATGGTAGCTTCCTTTCTGAGATTCTTCTGGCTCTTATTCTAACCCTCTTCCCTAACACACACTCACTTTTATCTGAACCTTTAGTTTCGATTCTCTTCCTAGTAGACTCTCCTTGGGGTGTGGCTCAATCCTGGAGGGGGATGTTGGCATTGCGGATTTGTATGGCCTGGGGTCACCTTCCCCCCTGCAGCTCACACTGGCCTCTGATACTCACTGGCTCTTAGAGGAGTCAAGCATTCCCACTGTTGCCTCCTGCCCCACACAGGCCCACTGTCCTTTCCAGGGAGCTCCTTTTGGCTCTCTGGAGTTTCTCCTGTGCTGACATGTGCGGACACCCCTTTCTTTCCTCTCCTTCTTTTCTGCAGAGTCTGACCCATCAAGGACTTGGGGCTCTTGTCCCCACTCTTGTACTTGAAATTTGGGTTTCCTAAAGCTGCCTTGTTACCTGCTTTTGTTGTATATTTTGCCCATAATTTCGCTATTCAGATGCTCTATTTCTTTTTATGTCAGGATTTCAAGGGATGAAGATACTAGGTGGTTGCTGCTACCAGTGTCTTCCCAAATCTCCCCCATAGCAGGGATCTGTGATGCATAACAAGTTAGCACAAAGGTAGTGGCTTCAAAGAACAGCTGTGCATTATCCCACAGGTCTGTGGTCGAAAGACCAGATGTGCTCCCCTAGTTTCTTCAAACTGGGGTTTTATAAAATTGAAATCAAACTGTGGCCTGGGCTGGGGTCTTACCTGGAGCCCTAGAGGAACAGTCCCCTTACGAGCCACGTCAGGTTGTTGGCAGAACTGAGTTTCTTATGCTTGTAGGGTCATTGCGGTGCTTTCTTGCTGGCTGTCAGCCAGAGGTCTCTTTGAGTCCCAGGGTCATCTCTCTGGTCCTCGCTTTACTTCCTCCATCAGAGTACGGCTACAGGTGAATACTCTTCAGCCTTAAAAAGAAGAAAATCTTGTCCTTTGTAATATGGATGAACCTGGAGGCTATTATGCTAAATTAAATAAGTCAGCCACGGGACAAATGCAGCACGATTGCATTTCTCTGAGGTATTTAAGGAGTCAAACTCATGCAAGCAGAGGGTTACGATGGAGCTTGACAGAGCCTGGGTGGTGGGAGAGTGACAAGTTGTTATTTAGTGGGTAGAAAGTTCCAGGGCTACTGGACAAGGAGGTTCTGGAGATCTGCTGTCCGACAGTGGGCCTGGAGTTCAAAGCACAGCATTGTGCTCTTTAAAATTGGTTAAGGAGGTGGATCTGATGTTAAGCGTTCTTTCAAAATGGAAAAAGCTGAAGGAGCCCAGGAAGCTCTAGGAGGTATCGGATATGTCTGTTATTGACCATCGATTGTGGCGGTGGACTCATGGGTGTTTGCTTGTGTCCAAACGTATCACATTGTACACATTAATTTGTGTAGCTCTTTGTAAATCAATTATACCTCAGTGAATTTTTTTTTTTCAAGTCGGTGAGGGTGTTTTGAAACCTCTTATGATTTTCAACGCTCAGACTTCCCATTCCGTTCTTAGTCATGTAGAACTCTCTGCATTTAAAGGGCTCTTGTGATTAGGCGAGGCTCCCTTTTTATCTTAAGATTGACTGGTTATTAGTCTCATGGCATCTGCAAAGTCCTTCTGCCACATAAGTTGATATGATCACAGGAATCACACCAGGTGATAAAGGTCATGGGGGCTTAAAATTCTGCCTACTATCTCCTCACTTGCTTATTTTTAACCCTAATAGCTTATTGAGCTCCTACTATGTTCTAGCCTTTGGTATACAGAAATGAACAAGACAAGCATGATCCTGGCCCCACGAGTAGAAAATTAATACCTAGTGTGTAATGAATGGGTGGGTGGATAGATAGATGTGCAAAGGTCTAAATGCACATTCAGAGAAAAGCAACAGAAGACTGAGACTCAATATTATTGAGTACGTTTTAAAGGTCCATGTATCATCTTGAATGGAAATGTTGCTCAACTTCTGATGAGGAGCCTAATACATCAATATCTCTGTTATCACTGACTGATGACCTCGCATAATAAAAGATCTTGACTTGCGTGTATGTTAACAATTAATGGGATGTGTAATGCTTCTCACGGAGTATATGGAAGGTAATAAAGAGGTGTAAATGAGAATTACACGGGTTAGTTGGTGTCATTAATGGTTCTTTTGTTCTGCTAGAGCAGCAGTATCTTATTCAGGAGACAGGGTTGCCGTTATGGTTGCCAAAATGACTTAAACATGCCAATTCAGCTATGATGGGTGGTTTAAGGGCTTACCGTTGCAAAGACCCCTCACTCAAGTGTGTTGACCACACTTTCCACTTCTGACCTCCCCCTTTCCTTGACCCTTCCGGGGCTTTAGGCACGTGTCCGTTGTCAAAGTATGGTTCCACTCCTATAATTTATGTGTATGCTCTTGTGACGGTTCTTTATTTCCCAGAAGGTTACTAATCCTGTATCCTGCCCCTAATGAAATAGAATCATAGTGATCAGTTTCACAATAGACGCTACTACACATGGGACCCTATTTATTTATTCCGAAATATCTGTCATAATGATTGAATGAGAAGCTAATGTTCCGAGCTGGGAAAAGCAATACTGTATATTAGGAAGAATCAGCATTTATTAGCATAAGTAAGACTCTGAGTCTTGATTGTAAGTGTCAGTGTGTTAAAAAACATTGACTAAACCCAGTGTGAAATCACACGTTGTAATGCAAATATATTTGGGGAAATGCAAACACATTTATCTATGCATTGATTCATTCACTCAAGGGCAATTTGTTGGGTGCCTGGCACCTGTCAAGAGCTTTCCTGGGTGCAGGGGATGTCGGGACGGGGTGGGGGATATGCAGAAAATCACATTGCCCTCCAAGAGCTTATATTCTAGTAGAAGGAATTAGAAAATGACAGAATAAATAAAGATGTCATTCCATTATCATTTACTGATAGACAGTAATGACTTTAATGTTAACAAAGAAGTTTGGTTGGAACAAACTTGGAGGGCTGGTAGTAGAAATATAAAGAAATTTGCACTGTTTGCATATGTATCCCATTTGTTCTTCTGTTGAGTTTGATAAGAAGTGTTCTGTCTGGTTGGCTCGCACACTTTTCAAGTCCACTTAGGACACACAGCCCTTAGGGGCGCCTGGGTGGCTCAGTGGGTTAAGCCTCTGCCCTTGGCTCGGGTCATGATCTCAGGGTCCTGGGATCGAACCCCACATCGGGCTCTCTGCTCGGTGGGGAGCCTGCTGCTCCTTGCCCCCACGCCTGCTCCCCTGCCCACTTGTGATCTCTGTCTGTCAAATAAATAAATAATATTAAAAAAAAAAAGACACAGAGCCCTTAGTTGTCTAAATGTATTCACACTGGTGCTCAGTAAATGCTTAATGAAAGCATAAATATCACTGAGTTTAATTTTAATTCCAAATAATAGAGTTGAGTTTTATAAGTATTTGGAAATTCTGTACTTGTAATTTTACCCTGGATTTAGCGAATAATAGTGTCCGCAGTATTAATCCTTACTGCTACCATTTTATCTTTAGGTCTTGGCTTAATTTCACCTCTTGGGAAAGGTTTCCTTGACCATTCATTCTATCGCAAGTATATGAACTCTTACCTTATAGTATATCCTTTTGATTGCCTTGATACATATTTTCTCAACGCATGCACACACTGAGATTTTTATGCTTAATTGTTGTTTTATCTCTTTTTCCATAAACTCTGGGTGTGGGCGAAGAGTTAAGGACATTCTATCAACATTGACCTTCCATGATGACTAGCGCATAGCAGTCCTTCAAGAACGTTTATTGAATGAATGAAATCTCTTCCCTTCCTTTCCTCTCCTGCATTCTCCCTCCTTTGTTCCCTCCCTTCCTTCCTTGCATTTGCTTCTATCCCATTACTAATTATTTTCTTGAGATGCAAAATTTCTAGAACTAACAGTAATGACACTTTATTTATTGAGAGTTTATGGTGTACCAGACACCAGGGAAGCCAAGTAATGGCTTAATAAATAATTATTAATAAAAATTAATTTTTATTAAATATTGAGCTCCACTTTCTTTTTTTTTTAAGATTTTATTTATTTGACAGAGATCACAAGTAGGCAGAGAGGCAGGCAGAGAGAGAGAGGAAGGGAAGCAGGCTCCCCGTTGAGCAGAGAATCCAACATGGGACTCGATCCCAGGGCCCTGGGATTATGACCTGAGCCGAAGGCAGCGGCTTAAACCACTGAGCCACCCAGGCACCCCCAAAATTAATTTTTATTGAGTGCCTACTCCTATCAGACCCCTCGTCAGGTTCTTTCCAAACAAGATTCTCCAATTCTTGAAACGTCCATGCACAATAAATATTCTTCTCTCCATTCAATAGGAAGACTCAGATTTTGACAGGGCAGGCAGGGTACCCAAGATCAAACAGGGGAAAACCGGTAAAGGTAGAAGTAAGGTGGAGAAAAACCTGTCTGAATCAGCCTGTGTTCTTCAACTGTGCTTTGCTGTCTCAAAGTAAACCAGCAGTTCTGAAGGACTGGAGTTGTGAGCATTGACTGACACTTGCATAGACAGGAGCCTTGAAGTCTATATCGACATCGCTCTTGTGAGTAATGCCTTAAAATTAAGAACATCATGTAACCACAGGAATCCCCCAGTCTTCAGATTTAGAGAACCAAATGTGCCCAGGAGAGTTAGAGAATGGCACTTTGGACTCCCACTATACACAAGAGTTGGGGTAACTACGTCCCTCTTTAGGTCATTGAAGACTACATCTTTACTCTCCATGTCTCCTTCCCTTTTCTCTAGGCAACAGTTGGGTTTGCAGTTGGGAAAACTCTCCTTTCCGGTGCAAGCTATTCCCTCACTCTAGAGACAGAGCATATGCACCGGGCCTAACCTGACTGTGACATTGCATTCCACTAGCCATGAGGATGAGTTCAAGTTCAGGGTGAGCTGAGCTGGCCCAATCGCAGTAAATCCTGAGATCCTCGTGGGTATCACCAGGAAAGAGACACTTTACCCTTCTATATTTTTCCATGAGGACATAGGATCTGAAGGTGCTGCAGTCTTATTTTGTCCCTGGGGAGAACCTATGGCTTCCAAATGTCCCCAGGGCACCCCAACAGCAGGACCAAGAGCTGGAGAAAATGTGGTTCCTATTTACATTGTTTAAGCTCTGGATCAGGTGTGCCTGAATTCGTTTTTTGGCTCAAGCCATTCTGAGGTAGGCTTTCCATCGCCTGCATCTGGGACTCTAATCGATTAGCCAGAATGTGATGATAGGTACCTCAGGGTGTTACTCGCCAGCGCTAAGGTGACAAATAACCTTGAAAATTCAGTGGCTTAATAACAAAAAGTTGTCTTTCTCACATTTCTGTCTGTTGGGAGGTTGAGTGAGTCACCTACACGGCTCTTCCCCGAATATTGTCTCAAGGTCTGGGCTGCTTCCGTGTTTGAGCTATGCGCCTAGAACACACATCCTCTGAGGGCAGCATTGCAAAGAAGGAGCAGGAGAGGGTGATCATTCATTTTAAAGTGCCAGACCTCAGCACAGGTCATGCCCTTTGCAGGAGGATCCACTGGTCTTAGCGCAGTGCTAAGTCCATGGCCAAGTGCAGATGAGATTAGGGAATGTCAAGGATCATACCGGCATCTGGTGAGCAAGCTCAGCCTCCACTCCAGCCCCTTTCTCGAGAACTTCAGTGGCTTCTGGGTCTCTAGTCAGAATAAAGGCTATGTCCAAAAAACTCACAAACCCAACAAGAGATGCTTCTGCGAGAAAATCTGGGGATCTCCTTTCTTCTCTGATGGTCAGGAGCTCTATGACATCACCCAGAGGGTGTCCCTCCTGCTGCAGAAGGTCAGTCACCTGCTCATGACTCATTGGCCTGTCTCTGCCACACACAGAGCTGCTATCCGGGTCTCCTACAGGAGGATGAATGTAGCCCTGCACATAATTACTTCTTACATGCAGAATCACGGAGAGTTCCCAGGATTCTTCCATATTAATTAGGTACAATTTTTCTCTGTTATACGTTCTGATTTCATGGGCTGCTCAGTTTCTTGTCTCTGCTTTCTTTCCTCCCTCCCTTCCTGTTTTCCTCTTTCCTTTCCTTTCCCTTCCATCTCCTTCCTCCATCCCTTCCTTCCTTTCTTCCCTTTTCTTCCTCCTTTTTCTTTTCCCTTCCTTCCTTCTTTTCTTCCTTCCTTTCCATGTGCTGTTTTATTTTTATTTTTCTTCCATGTGCTGTTTCAAACTGTCAGCTCTTTCAATGTGTATAGTTAATTCCAAGATGATGACATTTTTTTCCTTTCTTGACCTCCTAGTCTCTTGACCTGTACCATTGATCTACATATATTGGGGTGATGAACTGAATTCCAAGCCTGTATCCTAGGGGGAAATTGCAGATTCCCTCCTGGGCCCCAGGTTATGCCCACGACACCTTCTTGAAGTCCTTCCCTCTGACTTCCTGTTTGAGCTGGGTGCCTGCAACCCTATAATTCTCCTTGTCTCCTCCCTGCATTCTATTTAGAGATATCTAACAGCAATTGACTGTGGTTTTATTAGTTCTTTGGGTACGTTTTCCATTTCTCAAAGATCTCTCATCAGGGGTTCTTTGCCAGTAATTACCGCAGCACTGAAGACTTGAAGGAGCTTCCTCTCAGCATTGAGTGATGGGATTTCTTAATACGACTGCTTTTTATTTTTGGAGGGGAAAAATTAAATTAAATGTGCTGTTCCATATGAGGCTTATTTAGTCTGAAAAGACATTGGAATAATTCTGTTAAAATGAGCAGCCTTCTCGATCATTCTGTCCAGTCATATGAAAATGAAAAGGCGGCTATGTATTTATCATTTCCCTATGGGTATTTGCACAAAAAGGGTCATAAATGCACTGAAAGGACAGATAAAACAATTAAAACCAGTGGTACTGAGGATAAGCCATTCACTGGAGTTTTACCTTTATGAGGAGTCAGCAAATTAAGGCCTTTGGGCCAAAGGCAGCCTGCTGTCCCTTTTTATAAATAAAGTTTTATTGGAACACAACCAAACTTATATAGTTTAATATACATTTTTATATACAATTGTTTACATATTTTTAAATATCTGCTTTTGTGCTGCAACAGCAGAATTCTGCAGTTGCCACAGAGACTGTGAGCCCACAGCCTCTGAAGTCTTTATTCTCTGGCCCATTACAGAACGAGTCTGCTAGTCTCAATAAACAACCTTGATGAAAGGTGTATTTTTTTGGTAAGCATTGTAGCATTTCCATATATCTAGCAGTTTTCCATGGAAACACTGTTTACCTGCACCATTTTGACATATGTACTCCAGCTTAACTCCAAAGTTCACATATAAGAGAAAAATCTGTTCACAACTTAGAGACCCATTCATGCTCTTTCATTCATTTTCCCTCTCAGTTTAAAAAGAAAGCAAAACACAATCAGTTGTGAAGAACTAAGAAAAATAAATGATTCTTTTCTGTACCCTATCTCACCCCCCATTTCTGATCCTCTATGAGACCACAAATTCTGACACACAAATGGGAGATTACCTAGGGCCGACATCAAGGACATATTTTATTTTAATTTACTTAAAGTGATTTTTCCCTCAACCAAAAGACGCTAGCTAAAGTAATTCTTCAGGATTAAACCTCTTTAGCCTCTGATATCTGGCACTCAGCAATCAGCCTAACAATCATGCTGAAAACTCACCACTTCGCCACTATTGATGTCACAAACATGGGTGCTTTAAGAGAAGATCAGTTTCACAATTAGGTAATTGGTGTGCGTGACATTCATCACTGTTTCATTTGGAAACTGACTTGAATGAGGGAAAAAAAGAGGCCTTTCTTTCTTTTCTTCAACTCTCTCTTTCTTCCTTTCTTTTTTTCGAAGAAGGCGAATACTAGAAGGTTTCTTTGATAACAGAGTTACTTGTAGTGCAAGACGAAGACAATTCCGGGTCCTTGAGCAGACCTGCGAGAAATTTCATGGCGAGAGATACATGACTCCACAATAGCCATCACGAGAAATAATCACGTGGGCAAAAAAATTCCCTTTTCTTTATATTACTTGAAAGAGTTAAAACGACTATTTGGAGTGTGCAATTACCTGCCTTGGCCATGGTCAATAAATAATAGCAACAAGAATAGTTCTGGCTGATATTTGTTGAGCCTTTGCTATGGGCCAGACTGTTCTCATGGTTTACATCTCTCATTCATTCAACACTCCCCACAGCTCTTACAGTGGCTGGTATTTATTCCCATTTTACAGATGGAGAAATGGCAAATCTGAAACCGAAGCTCATGTCCATCTGTCTGTAGCTCAGGGATTCTTAACTGGAAGTGATTTTGTACCCACTCCCCTCCAGGACACACCTTAGCAACATCTGGAGACATTTTTGGTTGCTACTGGTTGGGAACGTGTTACCAGCATCTGGTGGGTGGAGGCCCCAATGTCAGTAGGGCCAAGATGGAGGGAACCTGCCCTAGAGTTTGCACAATTAATGGGGTCTTCTAAGTCTCTAGATTTAGAAGGTGTTACGAGGCATTCCAGCTTCTCCTTAATCCCAGGGAAGCAATTTATGACTCCCTCCATGCATCTTTGCTGAATCACCTCATTTTTTCCTCTTAGAAAAAGTCTTAGAGAAGAAGTGGTATCTTCCCAGTAGCCACCAGTTCCGTGTTTTACTTCTAGGTGATTGAGCCCTCTTCTCCTTCCCCACTGTGAGTTTCCACGGTCCCGTCCTCAGACTTCCAGGATGCTAAACACAAAAAACTACCAGAGAACAGAAATACCACTGCTGTGATTCAGTCAGCCTTGCTCCTTTGTCCTTCTGTTAGTTCATGTTAAGTGTCTTAACCTGTCAATAGAATTCCTGCTTGAGGAAGTGGAGACACATGGCAAGAAATGAGAAGCCCAGGGTCAGGTCTCCCCAAACCTAATTCAGGGTTCTGGCAGGGTGGCTGGTCTGCCGGGTTGTGCACTCCGGTTAAGTGGATGTCTCTCTTGGACAATTGCTTACCTTCCTCTGACCTCAGTCCTGTTATCCACAATCCACCCTCAAATCTCACATCATGTGAGCAGCTAATTTATCCAGGGCCACGCCAAGCGTGCAAGCCTTTCCTTAGTGGCCTTCTTTGAGCCGCTCCTTCCGAGGGGCTTAGTTCCAAATCTCTGATCTCAAGCCAGATTAGAATTTCAGAGCTAATGATCAACAGCGCATCAAGCTTCTTTCACGTTCCATATCCGATTCTACTCAAAGCATGGTGGTTTTTATAGGAAAGAAGCTTCCAGGAGAGAAGCTATTAAAAAAACAGAGCTCTTGTTTTTATCTCTCCAACTTTCAGCTCCTTTACTTACCTAGTCAGGAGGCAACTTGATGTTTCCCTCCGTTCTGACAAGTGCCTTTGCTCTGCCTCCATGGAGGATCAATGCACAGAGTGCCATGCTGTGGGGATGGCGCACTGCCAGCCACCATTGGGGGTGGGGGGAGTCTGCAGAAACATAAGGAAAGTCTTTACCCTTGGGGATTTCTCACTGTGGTTGGGGAAATGGGACATATGCACACACATGGAAGATAAAATAACTAAATAAGAGGTAAACGCTAACACAAAGCAATAATCCAAGAGGTGGCAAGAGGTATGTGTACTTTAAAAAAAAAAAATAGATGGCCCATTGTTCAGGAAGAAGAAAGTTTGCCATGGTCTGGAGTGTTCTAGTCTTCAGGTGGAAGATGAGATTTGAGGGAGAAAACATATGCTCAGGGAAAGGAGAAAAGGAAATGACGGTGTATGTCAGAAGCAGGTGGGTTCAGGGCTCCTCCTGCTGACCCACCATAGTGCAGGGGGCATCAGGAGTGTGCAGATGTAGGCTGAATGGGGTAGTAGGGACTGGGACTCAGGGAACCGAAAAGGTCACGTGATAGGAATTGAGCCTTATTCCATAGGCAATCGGGAGTCATGGAATCTTGCCTCCAAATTAAGATAGCTTCTTAACTATCTTAACTTTTACTTGTGGTCCCCATCTAATCCACGTTCCAAAAGGCAAACGGACTTTTTCTTCTAAAACAAGAATCCAACCTGTTGTTCCTTCCCTTAAAGCCATCAGTTGGTTTCCCGTGGCACTTAAATCCACTCTATACTGCATCTTCCGTGATTTTGTGGGATCAGGCCCCCATCTCGTTTAAGGCTTCCATTCCCCTAGCCATGCCCTAGCCACACTGTCCTGCTTGATCCCACAAATCTTACTTCTACCAAGGAACCCTTGGCTTGCTGAGCCTCTGGCTGGGACCTTCCCTCCTCTGGATCTGTCAGGGGCCAGTTCCATTTCCACTTTCCACTTCCTTGAAATGTTATGGTTTGTTTCTGGTATATTCTTTTCATAGCTAAATTGTCTCGGGGGCACCTGGGTGGCTCAGTCAGTTAAGCATCCAGCTCTTGATTTCGGCTCAGGTCATGATCTCAGGGTCATGAAATTGAGCCCCACATTGGGTTCCACATCAGTGGGGAGTCGGCTTGAGATTCTGTCTCTCCCTCTGCCTCTGCTACTCCCCCACACTGGTACTCTTTCTCAACAGTAAATAAATTAAATCTTTAAAAAATTATCTTATTTATATGTATATTTTTCCTTCTCCACTAGGAACTCTGTCTTGTTTGTTCCAAGTTTATCTTGAGTTCATCCTAGTATGTAGGGTGGCACATGGTGTAAGTTACAATAAATATTTGTTGAGGGGACAGATGGATGGGGTAGAGATTGACATACAAAGATGAGTTATGGAACTGTTACAATATTAATTCTTCCATCCAGTATTTCTTGAGGTCTTCTCTACTAGGGGCTGAGGATAGAGTGCTAAAGGAAATGGATATTCCCTGCCATCAAGCTGCCTCCAGATAAGGGGGCCAGCATTTAGCAAATGATGTCAAATGGGCGGAATGCTTCGGGAGAGCAGATGCAGGTGGCTAAGATAGTGTAGTGCAAGGAAACCCTTCTAGACCACGGAGTGGGGAAAACTTCTCTGAGACCCACATTATGAGAGGGAGTTAGGTGAAGAAGGAGGTGCTCCAGGTAGAAGGAATGGGACTTGCAGGCCAAGGAGATATGAGAATATGGATGCACCCCCAAGAACCAGAAGATGGCCAGAGTAGCTGGCAGGGTGTAAGGGTTGAGAGAGCAATATCATGAAGTCATTGAAGCTATTGGCACCAAAATCCAAAGGAAACCATGAAAAGGACCTAAAATTTTATCCAGTCTATTAAAAAGCCACTGAATGGGGCTGAGTTTTCCAAGGATCTCTTTGGCTTTTGTGAGGCTCGTGGATCTTAAGGGAGCGATAAATGGGGTGATGAGCTCTCAGGCAGTGGCAGTAGCCCAGGTGAGAAATGATGGTAGTGGCAATAGAAGAAAATATTCCTATTTGGGAGATATTTGGAGGTTGACATTTTTTTGGTGATTTTCTGGAAATGGAGGTGAGATAGTGAGAGCCAAGGGGTCTTGCCTTTCTGCCTGGGTTTCAAGAGATCTGCAGAGTCCCGGAAGGAAGGCGAGTTCAGTTTGGGGTATGTTAAATGAAGATGCCTCGAGATACATGAGTTACCATTTATACAGATGTCACACTGGACATAATAGTCAAGGAATAGCTTGATGGCCGTCAGTTCCACAGGGTGGTAGCAAGACTGGCAAACAAAAGACACAAGGCTTGTTGACCTCCCCCCTATACTTTTAAATAACCCTCTCCTTCCACACAACAGTCCCCACATAGGCTTAGCTGCAACCCTAGATATTAAAGACGTGGATCAAATCCCAATCTTGAGTAGGCTCCCCAAGGAAAGGACTTTCTGAAAAGAGCCCGATTCAGTGCTCATGTTTGCACCAAATTACTGTATTTAAAGGGAGAAAATATGATTTTACAAATTATGAAAAACACCATTAAGTGTCCTTTTAAAACTGTAATAGATTCTCCCTTGCAAAGAACATTTTCACACTGCAGAAATTAGTATAAACATTGCTCTATTTTATGGCATAGGGAGACGAGGAAATGTGGCTACCAGGTTTTCATTAAACTCTGGACAAATTGGGGAGGATGTTTCCTGCTATTTGGAAGAAATGACTGATCTTGTTTTGATTTGGAAATGGTGAGGGGGTGCGGAAGGAGAGCTGAAGAAATGGCTTAAAACAGCTCTGGGGTACATTTGGCAGGAAGTGTAGTGTTGTTTTTTTTCATGGGGAAATTAGGGGGAAAGGTGACTTTTACGGCTGAAATTAATTTTATTGCCACACTAACTAACCCTCTTCCTCCTTCCTCCTTGCTATCACACAGAGATAAAAAGGTGACGAGAAATGCCTTTTCAGACACCACGGCTTCTCCTAGTGCTTGCAGATTCTGGCAGCCAAATGTTAGGTTTGTAAATATAGCCCAGAAAACTGCAAAGCTCCAAACAGATACATAAAGAATGAAGAATCTGATTAAGAAATGAGCATTTATATTTTTACTGGGTTTTACTTTTAACATAAAACATCTTGAAAAAAGTTTTATGATTTAGCATTTATGAATGACTAGATTTTAAGAGAATTGTAATATTTTTTTAGGGTATTTCAGCTCTATGAGTTATTTCTTGTAGATTCAGATAATGACATTATAAATCTTTCTGTGGAGGCAATTACTAAGGCAGAAATAGCCTATTCCCCATTGGCTTTTAGGTTCAGCTTACTGACATATTACAAGCAGGCTTACCGTGGTCATTAAAAACTGATCTGGGATTTATTGTACCTCTTTAAACTCTCAGTACTTTGAAAAGTATTGAACAGAAAGGAATACAAAGTGAAGTTACAAAGAAGGCCAGGAAGGCAATCAGGAGAAAAGCAGATTTAATTCATCCACCCAAAACCACCATAAGTATCGTGAAAATATCTGAAATTGGAGCATGAGGTTTTTAGCAGAGGCAAGGACACGCTTGCTAAGTATGGATTTCTGTCTGAAATAGTTTCAAATGTAGTGTTAGGATTGAGAGTTAAAGAGATTTTGGTGTACCATCCTGCACGAAGGGTCAAGTGGGTTTTTTGACCTTATGGGGAAGGGGCCCACCGTCCAGCATGCAGAAGAAGAAGAATCATTTCTGGCCAGCAAGGCGCCCCCTCCACTGCAACCAGGGCCACTTGCGTGTGGGTGGAAATATACAAGAGCTTTCCCCGTAGACATCTGGATTCCCTCGTTGTCATATTCACTCGGAGTCATTGGTCTTGACCCTCTGCTTCTCCCCAGATGATATCGGGATACCTTTCCTGGGAAAAGATATGCCCAGCAATGATCTAAGCAGATGTGTTCTATCAGCCCAAAGACATGGAAGTGAGAGAAATCACAGGTGGAGCCAGGGCAGAACAAGAAGAAAGACTATGTAAAGAAATTCATTGAGGCTCTCCCCTAGACACCCTAGAAATCAAGGCAAGGCAGTTACTGGGAGTGCACAAAGGAGTTCCATCTTCCCAGAGTTCCTTCTCAGACTATGTGGAATGCTCCCTCTCTTTTTCTTTTATAATTTTTATTTATTTTTTAAATTTATTTTCAGCGTTTCAGAATTCATTGTTTATGCACCACACCCAGTGCTCCATGCAATCTGTGCCCTCCTTAATACCCACCATCAGGCTCACCCAACCTCCCACCTCCCTCCCCTCCAAAACCCTCAGTTTGTTTCTCAGAGTCCACAGTCTCTCATGGTTCATCTCCCCCTCCGATTTCCTCCAACTCTCATCTCCTCTCCATCTCCCCATATCCTCCGTGTTACTCCTTATGCTCCACAAGTAAGTGAAACCATATGATAATTGACTCTCTCTTCCTGACTTATTTCACTCAGCATAATCTCCTCCAGTCCCGTCCATATTGATGAGGCATCATACTCCATAGTATATGTGGACCACATCTTCCTTATCCATTCGTCTGTTGAAGGGCATCTTGGTTCTTTCCAGTTTGGCGAGCTCCTCCTCTTTTGAATTTAAATCCAGAGCCAACTTGAAAATGCTTTTATCCCCTTGCACGAGGTACAGGTGGGAAGTGTTGGGTTGGTTTATTTTACCATTTGAGGTTTCCTTAATGTTACGGTCCAGTAACTTGTTCATCACCTTTAAGACAATACTTCACGAAAACCAAAACCAAACCCCCCACCAAGTCCCCATGCTGTTCTGTTTGTCTCAATCCCCGTTTCCTGTGTTTGGCTTCTTTCCATGATTCCCCTCTAGCCTCAGATACCAGTGCCTCTGTGAGTCGTTTCGGGGACTCATGTTCCACCCCAGGCACTTGGCACGACATGTTTTTTGTTTCTTTACAGAGTCAGCAAATTTTTTCCATAAAGGGTCACAGAGCAAATATTTCATGCTTTGTGGAGCACCCAGTGTCCCAACTGCTCACACTCCACTATGGCACAGAGGCGACCAGAGATGAGGTATAAACAGTGTTCTAATAAAACTTTCTTTACAGGAACACTCTGTGAGCCTTTGTTTGGCAAACCCTGCTTTCAGAGAAAGTAATGTCTGAAGTTTTCCTGTGGGTTTATTTACTTTTCTAGATTTTTATATATCCCTGTGTTCGAATTTGAGATTCATGAGGACAGTATAGAATCTGCTGAGGTCACCCCTACATCCTGCGCACAGAAAAGCTAGTACCTATTAGGTAGTCAATAAATACATGCTGAGTGAATGAGCCAAAAATCTGTTGAGTGGTGGTTGTGCTATTGTACTGTATGGTTTTGAATCACAGTGCAAATCCATAGTGTCTTCGGAAAACAGTATTAAGTATTTTTTTTTTTTAGATTGAAACCTTTGGTTTGCTTGTAAAACAAAATGTTGGCATTAAAATATCTTGAATTAATTTGGCATTTGCTTTACGGTTTGGTTCAAAGGCTTAATTCAGAGTTCATTCAGACTGGATTGAATCAGACTTAAAATCTTTAATCCATAACACATTGTTGCTTGATAGAGGTCATGCAAATAGTATAGCTCATGGAACTGGGTTGTGACCTAGTGTGTAATCTGTGATGCCATCAAAGGGCACTCAGCCCTATAGAATGGTATGAATTCTGGTTCACTCAATCACTTAATAGAGAGTTCTAGTTTACTGTGGTGTGTGTGTCCTTGGCCAGGACTATACGTTCAACTGTGGAGCCTAACGTAGCCATTCAGATGGAGTGGTTCTGTTTTCTGACATTTTGGGATGTTAAAATTCTTCCCATAGTTCCAGGCATATTCTTTATTCCTAATCCTGGTACATCCGGAACTCTTATTGTGTGTTTTTTCCAGTTCGACTTCCTGTGTCTGTGTGGTGGTTATGGAAAACTGGTGGAGTTGTTTGAAGGAGGTGTCGTTCCAACAGAATTAATTTGCAGAGCTCCTTGGCTGGAAACCTTCATGTAAATGTAGCTATTTGTACTAATCGTGTTATTTCCATTTGTGAGCTGGTCTAGAAACCAACGTTTGACAGTTTTTCCAGAGCGGGTTTACCAGACTCCTCATCTAGGTGTCACTGAAGAGTTTTGGATGGGCTGTTAGCAGAAATCACATAAGGTACAGCAAGACCCCTCCCTTTTCTTGGATTCAGTTCACCATTAGGAAGACTAAATTCACTACAATGGAAGAGAGAATGTTGCAGCCCTCCATGACTCACTTCTGAGGAAAGCTCTTATGGATCTGAGCTCTCCTAGATGTCCCTCTGAGCCAGCACCAGGCTCACTGATTTGCATCTGACCAATAATAGGATTTTGCTATTGTTGCTAAGTATCATATTCATTAAGTTTTTTATTGACTTCAGACATTTGGAAAGTCATGATAGTTCATAGAAGATGAAGGAAGGAAGGGATGTCATGAGTGTGAGCTCAGTCTCGACATGATGGTAGCGGTCATGTGTTGATTTTTATCTTCCTATCATCCCATTGTAGGATGGGAGTAGGTGGGAGTAGTGTTGACCTCTCTTTTCTCATGCCAGGTATTGTACTAAGACTTTAATTATGATTGCCTACTCTATGAAATATGACCCAGAATGGGCCTCACATCATAGGACTCTATCTGGGTCACACTACTTGGTCCAGACATGCTCCTCACTAGCTCAGCTGTTTAGAGCCTTTTCTGTAATTGACAAGTAGACATTGAAGACAGGAAGTCTTCTTTCCGTGGGGATCTGTGAGCTTCAACAGAAGCTCCTGGGGGGCCGGGGGTGTGGGGTCATTTCCTCTAACATGTTGAAGAATGCATCCACACAAAGATAACTAGGGCTAAGATGGAGGAAAAGAGGGAATCCAGATGCTATCAGTTGAATTCCGGACCTGCCGTCCCCAGATTTAACCCTGCCCCTGGACTTCCCAATGATATGAGTCAACCAGTCCTCCCCTTTTTAACTTAGCCCTTTGATTTAGGTTTTCTGCCATTTGCAACCATAAGAATCCTGGCTAATATGGCTCTTTCCTACCATTCTGAACTTTAAATTGCTCTGCTGACCAACAGCTCTGTGATATAAATTTTTACTCTAGAAAATACCTTTTAAGCAATTTAAGCTTGAATGAACATTCTGTAATTTATTCTACATATTCATTTTTGGGGATCTGTACAAAATGTAAAAACCGTGTACTTGCTCATGAGAATCTCGTATTTTCATAAAACAGCTTCTTAATTAGAGAGGTACATCAGTTTTCTTGAGATAGGGATTCTTTTGATTTATTGGAGTAGACCAAGTGTGTGCTTAAAACAACAGAAATGTCCCAGGTATGCCTGGTTGAAAACCACAGCTCTACAGGTTTCATGACTTTTTTTTTTAAGGTTTTATTTATTTGACAGACACACAGCAATAGAGGGAACACAAGCAGGGGGAGTGGGAGAGGGAGAAGCAGGTTTCCTGCCGAGCAGGGAGCCCGACGCGGTGCTCGATCCCAGGACCCTGGGATCATCACCTGAGTTGAAGGCAGAAGCTTAACCCACTAAACCACCCAGGCGCCCCATGACTTATTTTTTAATAGTATTTATATTAAGTCCTGGATTCAGACCTTACAAATTATTTTGACTGAAGTCTCTTCTGATAGACAGAAGTCTCAAGGAAAACTCAGCTTGGGTCATGTGCCCATTGAATAAATATTCACTGTGGCCAGAGGAGAAGGAAGCTCTATTTAGTGTGACCTGGGTCACCCATTTTGGAACAAAAAGAAGCCTCACTATCCACCCCCTCCCCCCTACCCCCCTGCCCCACCACACACAAATGAATTGGATAGGATCTATCTGTGGGATGGAAGAGAGCAGTGCCCAAAGAACGGGGTGTTGGAGAAATGGAAGTAATACAGTTCAGGAATAGCCAGATGGAGGTGATGCTCAGGGCCAGACATGGGGGAAGGGGACAGTGACGTCGGGCCTTCTCCAGGCACTCTACTCACCCACCCCCAACATCTGCATTCGTTCTCCAACCTTCAGTTTCATGGAGGCTTCATTATGTATGTGTGATTAAGTCATCAGCCATTCATACTTGAACTCAACCTCAGGCCCCTCCCCTCTCCCCTGCAGGTTGTGGGGAGGGGCAGAACATTTCAACCCTCTAGACAAGGTTAACCTGGTTAACCTGGCAACCAGTGCCCCCATCCTTAAGGGTTATCTGAAAGTCACCTCATTAACATCAAATCAGGTGTCCTTGGAAGGGGTCGGTTATGAATAACAAAAGACACTCTTTGGACTATATGGCTACTCATTGCTTATGAAATTCCAAGGATTTGGGAGCTGGGTGCCAAGAGCAGGGGCAAAGACCAAGTACATATGTCTTATTATAATTCCCAGTATCATAGCTTATAATGTTGGCTCAAAAGTTAGGCGTGGCCAGTCACACTCAGCTCAGACCTTGGAACCCAAAGTGTTGCAAACAGGAACAAGGTAGGTTGCATTAGCCAGTAAGGAAGAGAATCTTATATGAGATAATTTTTGGATTCTCAGGTAAGGCAGACCTGTCTTCTGCTCCTTGAAATAATTCTGGTTTTGCCGTTAGTATAATCACCGAAGAATTACTGGGAGGCCAGGGGCCCATGGCCTCTCTTGTTCAGGAATGATTTGTTGGACCTAAGAATTCAGGCTATTCTGCTTCTCCATGAAGTTCCTCCCTTAGCCTTTTCCTTCCGGTTTGTCCCTGCTGTGGAAATGACAGATACTTTCACGCAAGCTTTTGTTCAGTTTATTTTTCCTTAATTTGGTTTTTGTTTGGTGCTACTGATTTTGCATATGTAGGAATTAATATATATTCTTCCTGAATCATTTTATTTCACTGCATGGCTTCGGTATTTTGGAAAGAATAAGTCCCATCAAAGTTGCCTAAAATACACTTTTCTGTGAAATGCATCCAATTTCTCGTTCATGTGCATTATAGATTTGGAGCATTAGGGGATAGAAGAATGCCACCCCCTCCTCACCCCCAGGGAGATGGCAGAGGTGCACCGTCCCATGTGGTTCTGAGGAGCCACGAGAGTGGATGAGGGAAGGAAGCAGTGCATTTGCAGAACGTGTTCTGTTTTCTGTCTCACATCACCTTCTCTCTTCTCTCTTCAGCGGACAATTCTTCCTTGGACTCGCCCTTTTAGCATTTAGACTTCATCTGTCCTGAGATCCTCCCTTTCGTGTAGTCGCAAGCGAGTGGAGAAATACCCCACCAGGGCTTCTTCAGGACTTCCATTGGCCCCCATCCCCTTCCCTACCCTGTTCCATTGCGCGCATATAGCAGGGCTGCCTTACGACGTGCGAAATTCTTCGGTGGAGCAGACACAGCAGTGAGAGTAAATAGATTTGCAACCCAGGTCATGGCCTTTGATTTTAATATGATGCTTGTTGATTGTTCATTGAAGAGGAAAACAAAACGAGTGACTTGAAGCCACTACGCCAACACTCAGTATGTCAGCATCCTAAATCCCGTTTTCTGAATTTACGTATTCTTTGTTTATTTCACAAATAGTCATTCACTACCCCTTGCACAGCACACTTCGTCTGATGCCACTTTGTGCATGAATGGCAGCATCCTTGCCCTGGTGACGCTCGTCATTTAGCCGGGGAGACAGAGCCAAAACCGATGCACACAGACGACCGGTGGAAGGGTGGTGAGTTGTGCTTACTGCTGTGATGGACGCAGACAGGATGCGGAGGGAGAGCACTGGGGAGGGTGGAGGGTGCACAGGGAAAGCCAGCCAGCGGATGTGACCTTGACACTGAGACCCCTCCATAGGGTAAGAAAGAGCAAAGGATTGCAGGCAACGGATGCACGTGTGAAAGGCAACCCGCCAAATGACAGCCGGAATAAAGCGAAAACTCCCCAGGCACATTATTCACCAGTAACTGCAATCATATGCTGCTGATTGGCTCAAAAGAAAGTGGCAAGAGGTCTGGAAACTCATCCTGACAATGCCGTCTCGGTGCCAGGATGCGTGCGTGTGTATTTGCTCGAGCGGTGTTGCTGTTCCTCTTCCTCATTTTCCTAATGCCATCGTGCAGCTGCCTCACCTGATGCCAGGAGCTAAAGGAGGCAGCAGCTCTGGATCCAGGGAAACAAAGGGGAAGGTTGCCATAGTAACAGAGGCCCAGGAGACCGGCTCCTCCTCCTGCTCACCAGAGTCCCTCTCTCCAGGGGAGCTTGTGGAGCCACCCTGGGCCACCCAGGTCCTCCCAGCTGTGGGGCTGGCAGACTCTGTCCCCAGCACTCAGCTCGTTTGCTAACCACATCCCTTATGGCAGCTGGGGGGTGTTACCCAGGCCTTAGTTGTTGAGCAGAGAGGAGAGCAATGAAAGCCCGCTGGAGGTCTCTAACGTGGGTCTGTTCCTTTGGAATCGTTTCAGATTTCTTCACTATTGCTGCCCCTTTCTGTCCGCATCATCAGTGTCCATGCATAGAAATTAGGCATCACCCTGTGTCTGAGACACCGTACCCTGACTCCATTTACCAGGCAGAATCATAGTGTTCCCTGCAGGCCTGGGGTATGAGTAGTTGCCCAAAGTTCTATGACACGTGGCTGTTCCCACCGCAGAGAAGAGTGATTTTTTGAAATATTCATCATGTTCTGATCAATTTTAACAGATCATGGTATCTGTAAAAAGATAATACTTGACAGCAAATGAATTGAAGCTGTTTTAATTGGACTGAAGCTCCCTTGTGAGAATTCAGTGTTTTTTTAATTGACATTTCCAGGAATGCATCCCAGAGAAGTTGGGATCTCCTGATGAAATGCCACCCTCACCCATCTTTGCACGCTCAGAAATTACTCCCGTTTCCAAGTGAAATGAAAGTCTTCAAATGGTTTTTCCATCCTAGTCCTCGGTCGTCTTGATGGCTTCTCTTTTAGATACTACTTGGCCCGTCATTGCTTATGTTTTCCATTGTCCTGGAGATGCAGTAAAGGGACATCCGTTAAGAGCATAGAATTTGGAATCCGGTGGAACTCTGTTCTGAGAGGAGCTCAAGCAGTTACTGTCTGGGGGTGGGTGTTGGCCAAGTTACTTATGTTCTGACTAGCCTAGCCTCAGTTGGACATCTGTAGAATGGGTATAATAATGGCATGTATTGGGGTGCCTGGTTGGCTCAGTCGGTTAAGCATCTCCCTTCAGCTCCGGTCATGATCTCAGGGTCCTGGGATCGAACCCACATTGAGTTCCCTGCACACAGGACTGTGGGGCCCCCCCAAAGACAGCAGTTAGCCCCTCTTTCTTCAGATAGCACATGGCAACAATAAAAAATGATTTGTATTTATTATAACAATGTTACTTATTATATTTATTTATTTATTTATTATGTGGATATATATTTATTATAACACATGTTAAAAATATTTTTAAATTAATTCCATTAGTTAAGGAGTTTATTTCATCTTCATTCCAGTTATTCACAGTAGGACCTTTCCCTCAGTTTCAACTTTGGTTCTGATGGGAATTTTAAGAAAAAAAGATTTTAAGAAAAAATTTTAAGAAAAAAAAATTTATTTTGTGGCCGCCCACACTCCAGTGTCCTGAGATGCCTCAATTAGCAAAGTGCTTTTTTATTTCCTATTGCCCCCAATACCAGGGCTCCTAGTGCTGGAAACGGATGAGAACTCTCCACATGGAACTTTCTTTGTGAAACTTTCTAAGACTGTTTTGCTCAGTAGTTTAGAATTGCTGATTCCAAAGAGAATATTCTTCAGCATGAGTGAAAGCGATGCTAATATGTATGTAAGTAAATATGAATGTATAGAAAATACTCTCGATAGTGTGTCTTATCCTTTGGAAATGCCTCAAATTATTACCTGGTAATCTTACCGGGAGTCTTGAGTACAAGGAATTCTTCAGAGACATTCTCTTAGCACTGACGTTGGTAAGGACTCTCACTGGGAAGGAGGCTGGTCTTGTGGAAGGAGGGCCAGTTCTCATGTAGACATCAGGTAAGACAGATGGTTCGGTCCATTATTGTGTTTCTCTGACTAGGTTCAAGGACCCCCAGGGATCTGAGAATCTGTCCTTTGCATTGGCGTATTCCCAGGCTTAAGATACTGCCCTAATAAATCAAATGCTCCTTGTAGGAAGGGGATGGAAATGTGTGTCTAGGCAGTTGAGAGAGTCATCACGGATGCCTTAAATACATTGCTTGACCTTACTTTACAGTGTGGAAGAATGATGTTTTCTTTGTTATATAATTAAAAACAAAGAAGTATATCATTTAATGGGAAGCAAAATAATATTAGCTGATGTTTACCTGAGGACTGTTTCAACTTCTAGGCACTGTTCTGTATTTTACTGAGCTACACAGTAGAAGGCCTGGGTCTTCAGTGTGCTGTGCATCGAGGGTGACCACTGTGTCCATTTGTCTAACAAATACCCTGTATGGATCAGAATCTGATAAACAACAATCCCTGGGCCAGATCGAGCTTGTGGAGTGGTTTTGTGTGGCCTATGACTTAAGAATGGAGTTTTACATTTTTTAAAGTGTTGTTTTTAAAAAGAATGTACGATACTGTATGTGGACCTCAAAGGCTAAAAGATTTACTTCTGGTCATTTACAGAAAATATTTTCCAACACTACCAAGTACTGCCATCCCCTTAAAAAGTTCCCGTATGTTCTGCCCTGTAGAGGCAAAGATGACTCTGATTTCTATCCCCCTGGGCCAGCTTGGCTGCTTTGGAAGTTCGTAGAAATGGAATCATACAGCATCTCGTCTTCAGGGACTGGATTCTTTCATGAACATACTGGTTTTGGAATTCGCCTGTGATGTTTGATGTATCTGTCCTTCATTCCTTTTTATTGTTCAGTATTATGCTACTCTATGAACGCATAATCTGTTCATTCAGTCTTCTGCTGATGGACACTTGAGTTGTTGCGATTCATTTTTTTTAAAAACATATTCTTTATTAAAAGAAGATTTTATTCATTTGAGAGAGAGAGCATGAGCAGGGGGAGGGGAAGAGGCAGAGGGAGAAGCAGATTCCCCACTGAGCAAGGAACCTGACTCGGGGCTCGATCCCAGGACCCTTGGATCATGACCTCAGCTGAAGGCAGACTCTTAACCAACTGAGCTGCCCAGGCGCCCCATCTTTTTTCCTAGTATGAATAAACTGCAGTGAACATTCTTGTAAACATCTTTTTAGAAACCTTAGTTTTCACTTCTTGGGGGTAGAGACCTAGGAGTGGAATTGCTGAATCACAGAGTAGGTGGATTTACGTTATAAGAAAGTGCTAGATGGTTTTCCACAGCGGCAACATGGTGTGTGTTGGGGCTCCCAACCAGCAACCTCACCAGGCTTTACTTAGTCCTGTCAGTTTGTCATGTCGGCCATTCTGGTGAGTGCCACTGTTTTTGATGCTTTAAACTGATTTAAATATTTAAGTTTAAACTGATTTAAATTTAAATACAGATTTAAAACTCCCCCACCCCCAACCCCACCAGCTCTGGGAGGTTAGATGTTGTTATTACCCATTTTACAGATCAGAAAACTGAGGTCACAGGGGTGCGGGAATCATCTCATGTTACACAGCTGATGAGGGACCCAATGAGTCTGGCTCTTATGCATGCATATGGACTCACTACGTTGTACTGTTTGGGGAGCCCCTGAAGATTCATTTCTGCACCCAAGATTACTTTGGATCCATTGTAGTTCAATACTGCACAGCCCATGGCGTATTGGAGGCAGCAGGTGCTGGGGATAAGAACAACAGCAGGGACCTCATGTGGCTGCCCCGCCTGGTGGTGAGCAGGGCTCAGCTCAAGCAGCCCCAGAATGGGACACCTGTTTCTCATTTGCACAAAGCCTCCGAATAGCTACAGGGCACCCTTTAATAAGGGACTCAGGTCATATTAGTTGAGTTAATGCCTTATCTGGAAATGTCTTTCAGTTAACAAGCTTTATGGAAAATGAGAATTTTGTTCTGTGTTCTTGTAGCTGGTCATAAATCCAAAATGGGTCCAAAGGCAGAATAGCAAATCCCATTTTCTTGTTAAGATCAATATTTTTTTGTCTGATTATTTATTTGCTTCTTTTCATCAAGGTGACCTTCATATTACATAAAATGAACCATCTTAAAGTGAAAAATTTAGCGGTATTTAATACACTGACAGAGCTCTCTAAGCACACCTCTACTCATGCTAAAACCTTTACATCACCCCGAAAGGAAACCTGTACTCGTGAGCAGTGATTCCCCTATCCTCCTGCCCACCCCGCAATCTCCTTCATGGCTCTTGGCAACAACTGGTCTGCTGTGTATTTTTACAGGTTTACCTAGGCTAGATGTTTCATAGAAATTATACAATATGTGACCTTTTGTATCTGGCGTAACATCTAGCATCGTGTTTCCAGTGCTCAGCTGTGTTAGGACAGGCATCACTGCCTCATCCCTTTTAATGGCCGAATAATATTCAGTTCTAAGTATAGACCACAATCTGATTATCTGTTCATCAGTTGATGGCCCTTTGATTGTTTTTTGCTTTTGTTTATTGTGAATAGTGCTGTTGTGGATATAGGTATCCAGGCATCTATTTGTACAGGTATCTGAATCCCAGTGTTTTGTTCTTTTGGCTATACCCAAGGTCAGTGGTTTTGGAACTACAGTCTATCAAGGCAAATGAAGCCACTGGGTAGCGGTGGGGGGCAGGTCCCAGGAACTCGTAGGTGTGAGAACCAATCTGTGTTTCCTTTATACCAAATGCAACAGTAGAAGTCTCTTTGAGGTTAATATGAAGGAAACATCATTTAAAACTTGCTTATCCATGTGGGAAAAAGTGACCAATAGTTTATTTCAAAGCCCAGTGAAGCCTAGAGTAATCTGCTAGATAAAAATGCTCCACTGGGAAGCCCAGATGCGGGAAGTCGGGTTTCCCAGCTCTGTAGGGCATTTTCTCCTGCCATTTCAAAGAAGGCCCTCACTGGGGTCAGCACACTTCCTTTCCACCTTCCCTTCGGTATAGAAGTCCAGATAAAATGCAGGATGCCCAGTTCAATTTGAATTTCAGATAGGCAACAAACGACTTTTACTCTAAGTATGTCCAAAATAGTGCCTTATCTGTTGTGCCTAATCTTCAGGCTGAACAGGGCATCCTGTATTTCTCTTTGCTGCATCCAGCAGCCCTAAATTTTTGTTGCCCTGGGAGAGGGCGTCCGGACTGCAGTGGACTGTGGAAGCTAGTCTATCAGCCGCGATGCTCGGCTCACTCATTTTCCTCTGAGAGAACCATTTCCCTTTTTGTATAAATAATGTAAAAATTTGGAGATAAAGTATGTGGGGCATAGAAGGGTGAAATGGAGCCTTTACGATGTAAAGTGCTTTCTCTCTGGCCCTCGTTCATTAGCAAAATCTAGTGATTTAAATTACCCAGCTAACCTCTTCCGCCACTGGAGGGTTGTAAATCAAGGAGGTGGCCGCTACCTGAAGGAATTGCAGGGTCTTTGCAGGAGGTCCTCATCCAGCTAAGAGGGGCAGAAAATTTCCTATTACTGTGTCATGCGTCACTGATCATGCTTGCAGGTCTACCTACAGCATATTATGTCTGGGCAATCCACTTGCTGAAAGGAGGAACAAAATAGGAACACATTCCCTACTTGGCCTTATGGAGGAATAAAAAAAAGATGGCCATCTCTGCGCACACGTCTGAGGCTGTACGCAGTCCTCACGCTGCCAGATAGAGGCAGACTCAGCGGGAAACAGGGAAACATTAAAGGAATTTGTCTGTCTGTCTTTCTTCCTTTATTTCTGTCTGTCTCTAATTTGAGAGATGAATTCTATTTTCTATTAATTTAATGGCTGTCATATTGCATTATATCACGCAGCTTGCATCACAACAATGAGATGTTAAGGTTTACATTAAGAATATTGCAACACATCGCTTGATAAAGCAGTGTGCTTAATCCTCTCTAGGCTGCTCAGGTAGCCTGACATTTTTTGCCCAGTGCCTTGAATCTGCAGACTGCAGTGGAATGACCCAAGTTCAATTGCAAACAACCTATCATTGTGAGCTGAATGCTTGAGCTTCATGGTAGAAAACATTCATTTAATATGCTGGTGAGATTCAACAAGTATATATATATATATATATATATATATACGTATATAATTTGGGGAGGGTAGAGAACAGGGACTCTGAGGTTTCTGAGTGGCATTTTCAGTTCTAGAAATATACCTGACAAATAAGCGTTCCATGTAGAGTTGCCTTGTAAGTGGTGTTAGCTAAAGCCACCGGGAAAATGGAAACAGAGGCGGGGGGCCTTTGGGTAAGAGAAGATCCTTGGAGAAAACTGGATCTGGTGAGCTGTTCAGAAGTCATATCCATGGACAGCGACCTGAGAATCCCTAAGCCACCTCCCCTCTCCTTTCCCCCTCCCCCCTCCCCCCAAACAACCACCAAACCAACTGCAGCCTGAAGACAGGACCCACACCATCCCAGGTTTGGAAGAGAATCAAATCGGATGCCTCAAGAGGAAATCGAGTCTAAGGTACATCAAAAAATATTCCTTACCCCAAGCAGATTGTTCTCCCTGGGCTTTTTTTTTTTTTTTTTTTTCATGTGCAGATACTTTCACTGTGAAAACAAAACACAACAAAAAATAACTACTCATTCTAGGAACTGAGAGAGGCATTTTGGAAATCCAAATAATTAGTCGTTGCGGGTTAATAGGGAGGTAAGGCACAGGACAGGTTCTCTGTAATCCATGGGGTCTGCCCGCCCAGCTCCACCCCCTTCCCCCCCTTACCCCTGGGCTCCCTGGAGCCCCTGCCTCAGGCCTGATGCATTTCCAGGCATCACCAGCACCGGGTAAACAGACCTAATGTGGCCTTCATTAGGGTGGGTTGCCCGTTGTCAAATTAGTTTCTGCCCGACCTGCAGAGCGCGAATGCAAATCCACCACCCTGGGAGCAGCTTCATTTGCAACTATCCATTCATGTTTGACTGCGAGTTCAAAAAAAGTTGTTTTTGAAGCTTCCCGCATCTATGCCTGGCTTCTTCCATCCAGGTGGCTCCGGATCCCTGGCAGTCATTTTGATCTTTGCTTTCCTACCGCCAAGGAGGGTCATTCCAGGTAACTTAAAAGCAAGATACAATAAGGGAGGATTTGGGAATGAAGTCTTTGCCTTGTCACATTAATGCGGTCCCATCAAGTGGCAGTTTATCAAGAGCCACCTCACAAGGTTTTAATGAGCACGCTGCCTGTTCTTATACAATACTAATTAATCCCATTTTTTCACACTGCCGTGATTGCTTCATGAAATCCACATTGTTTTATACTCAGTAGCAAAGCGGTTCTTACTGATTAAATCTCCTTGCCTGCGATGGAGCCTGACAACTGAATTATACCTTGCTCAAAATAATAATGGGTATCAGCTAATAAATACGGTTTAACACACACAAAACTATGCAGCCAAAATCACACCACAAAATAGGAGTTTGACTTATAGGCTCAGCAGTGTTTCATTAAACATCTGTATTATAATTCACTGGTTTTCCAACTGATGTAATAACTTAATTGATGAGAACAAAGACAAGCTTATTTATTCACCCAATTGCTTGCTTCTTGACTAACGTTTTTCCTGGGTGTTATTGTGGAAATAAATATGCAATATTCTTTTTATAGAAGTCTAATTTAGGTCCTTTTTTTCCCCCCTATTGAGAAGTCAGCATTGCCATGTACATCTGACGATTTCTTGCTGCTTTGTAATGGAAGCTTTTTGATAAGATGGGTCCTGGTGTTTGCCCTAATGTCCACACTGGCTTGTAGTGGGGAGAGGGGAGAGGTTTTCCAGCCTGTGGGTGGTGCTCTGTATACTGTGCGCCTTCCTAAGGGTGACTGCGGGCTCCCATTGAAACACACACACACACACACACACACACACACACACACACACACACACACACACAGTAAAAAATTTCATCCAGGGCCTTACGTTAATTCCACCAAGTCTGGGATGATTCTGCACAGGTCATCCATGACATGGACACTCCTGCTCAGCTTGTGTTTCCACACCCCAATTTAAGTGGCACCAGGAACAAGTAAAGATAATGATAGAATTGTGGGCAGCATTTTTTTTTTTCTTTGTGTAAGGAGTGCGTTAGCTGGGGATAGAAGTAAAAAAAAAAAAAATGACCCAATTGTGTCCTTGTTTTAGCTCTGGGCTGTGTATCTTTCAAGCCAATCTCTGTCATACATGTGCAGAGAGAGTAAGCTCTCTTCTTTCCCTTCCCATGAGGTAGGGATTATATAGTAGCTGTACTTTGAGCTGACGAATCAAGGGCCCATGTCTGTGCTCTGCTATGTCCCCTGACCTTCTCATCCTGGTCACACCTCATTGTAACCTCCTTCTCAGCTTTCCGTCCAACTCAGACCCTTTGAGGTCTGTGAGGATAGACACTTTCAAATACTACTTATTAAGGACTTACTATGTTTCAAGAATGATTCTAAGCATTGAGGACAGCCTGAAAAATAAGAGATGAAATCCTTGATTTCATGGCGTTTGTAGTTTCTGGGGAGAAATAGGCAAGAATCAAGCAAAGAAGCACATAGAATATGCATTATGTGAAATTTCCAAGTATTCTGAGGAAGTATCAAGCAAATAGAGAGATACATTGCATGTGTTTTTCACTTAGTAGATACTCGTCTAATAATGATTCACTCAGTGCAAACTTTTTTTTATTGATTCCATAGTCTTGTGCTAGATCTATTCTTTCTTTTTGATAATTTTTAAGAAGAAGTGGTACTTCCAAGAAATTTTCCCTGAACACATTATCATTTCTTTGTTTTGGCTTCATCAGATGAACACGGGTTATGAACATCTAATGGCTTGTTATCTCTTTCCTCTGAATTCACTGTAAAGACTTGTTGGTGGAGAGCCATCTCTTCGTCTAAGTCTTCGAAGCAGTCAGTATAGGTCTGAACAATCATCCATTATCTACATCCTCTGCCTCTTACTCAAATCCTAGTTCCATATTTCTAAGATCTGCAAGATATCAGTGTGGATAATACATTGTTTAGTTTATCTTTTTCCAAGATTTTATTGATTTGCTTAAGAGGGAGAGAGTGAGAAAAGGAGAAAAAGGGAGAGCCTACATGAGCTTGGGGAGGGGCAGAGGTAGAGGGAGAAGCAGACTCCTTGCTGAACAGGGAGCCTGACGCAGGGCTCGATCCCAGGAATCTGGGATCATGACCTGAGCTGAAGGCAGACACTTAACACACCTAGCCACCCAGGTGCACCTACATTGTTTAGTTTAAATAATTTTGCAAAAAAAAAAAAAAAAAAAGAAAAGAAAAAATTCCATACTGATCTCTTGTGTCACCATCTCCCAATAGATGCCAACACAAAATCTAATGATCCCAATGTGACAGAATTCCCTCCTGAAACCTCTAATTCTTTCAAGTCGTGGGGGTGAGATACCCTGACACCAATTATCACTTAGTATAACTCACATATTTCTGCCTCTTAAGGCATTCTGTCTCCAAGTCTTGTTGCCACTTGCATTTATGGATATCTACCTCCTGCCTTGTTTCTATTCTCTATACCTCTATTTGGTCAGGACCTCATTATTTCCTACCACACCTAACGAGCATTTCTGATTCTAGCATCTTCTCCCTGGAATGTCATCTCCATGCTACATCCTGAAATGTTACTTTCAGCAAATCTCTCCCTGCTTCAGGACTTCTAATGACTATGGAGAAACATGGGCCCAGCAAACATGATTTTTTAATTTTTTTATTTTAAGCCCAGAAGTATAGATTTACATGTGAAATCTTATGAGTTTTCAAAGTTGGCAAGTCAGTCCAAGAAGTTTTAAACCTTATGCAGACCAAACCAAAATCTGGCTGGACCACGGCTTAGGAATCTTTGATCTAGGCTTTTGGATGTCTTGTTTTCCTGTCCTGATCTGCTGTTCTCCCAGTTTTCTGAACTTGGCCACCTTCTCCAATGCTCATCTTAGATCATCTAGGAAAATGTTCTCTCTCCATCTGTCTGTCTGCAGCCATCTGACTTGAGATCAGCTGTTTATAGTGCTTCTTATGAGAAGGGATCATAATTTATTTCTATTTTGAGTCACCCAGCTTACTAGACCCAGAAGGAAAAGTGTCAGATGGGAGAGGTTAAGTACTTAGGTTTTGAGATATGAGAGGTCTGGTGTGGACTTGGCTTTGTCATTTGTGTGTGTGTGTGTGTGTGTGTGTGTGTGTGTGTTTTAAGATTTTATTATTAAAGAGGGATAGAGTGAGAGAGCACAAGCAGGGAGAGTGGCAGAGGGAGAGGGAGAAGCAGATTCCCTGCTGAGCAGGGAGCCCAGTGCAGGGCTTGATCCCAGGATCCCAAGATCATGACCTGAGCTGAAGCCATACGTGTAACCGACTGAGCTACCCAGGCGCCCCTTGGCTCTGCTATTTGCTCTGCAATTAATGGGCTCAGGCATCTTTACACCACGAAGCTTCAAATTCTGTGCTGGTACTTGCATCACTGTGGTGTCTTATAACATGTGCCTCACATCATAGATTGCAAGAGATCAGTGAGATCACTCCATGTAAATTAACATCCACAGTGACAAGGAAATAAGCCTGCATTGATGATTAGCTATTGTTAATACAACCACTGAGGATACATTTACTACCGAATTCATAACAAGAACTTTTTGTTCTGTGGGTGACGTAGTCACGCTGAAAACATAGGCAACAAGCAAAGGATTCAATCCAATCCAATAAATCCAATCTAATAATAAATCCAAAGAAAATCCAATCTAATAAATGATTGGACATTTATGCTGTGTAAAGAAATGCATCTGGTCTCATGGGTAGCAAAAACATGACAAGAGTTTACAATGTATGTGAAACGGAGGAAACATAAAAACTTTTTTTATTGTCCAGATAATTATTAACCTTTATGTCTATTTTTGTGAGTAAGAATTACAAACACAAAGTAGGATGGTACCATGAACCTCCATGTACCTCTCACCCAATCTCAACAAACTTCGCCTCTTACACCATCTTGTTTTGTCTAAATTTCCACCCATCCAAGATTCTTTTCAAACAATCCCAGCTGTGTCTCTACCTCATCTGTACATATTTCAGTATAAATCTATAGAAGTGAAGGGGTCCTTAAAAATAACCATTACTACACCTAAGGTGATTTGTAATAATGCCTTTAGATTATCAAATATCTAGTCAGTGTTCAGTTTGTTTTTAGAATTTATCTGAGGGGCACCTGGGTGCCTCAGCTAGTCAAGCATCTGCTTTCAGATCAGGTCATGATCGTGAGGTCCTGAGATCGAGTCCCACATTGGTCTCCCTGCTCAGCAGGGAATCTGCTTCCCCCTCTCTCTCTGTTCCCCAACCCTGACTTGTGCATGGGCTCTTTCTTTCTCCCTCTCAAATAAATACATAAAATTTTTTTTTTAAAAGAATTTATCTGGGGGCGCCTGGGTGGCTAAGTGAGTTAAAGCCTCTGCTTTCAGCTCAGGTCATGATCTCAGGGTCCTGGGATCGAGCCCCGCATCGGGCTCTCTGTCAGCGGGAAGCCTGCTTCTCCCTCTCTCTCTGTCAAATAAATAAAATCTTAAAAAGAAAAAAGAATTTATCTGAATCTGGATTCAAAATAGCCCACATTGCAATTGACTGACTTGTCTCTTAAATCTCTCTAACTGAGCAGCTTTCATCTTCTCATTTCCCCCCTAAAATGTATGTGGTCATTTACATTGCAGTTTTCCCTGTAGAATCTTCTCAGTCTGGATTTTACTGACTTCACCATTATAGTATCATACACCACACTCACTCCTCTGTCCACTGCATTTCCCATAAATTGATTGACAAATAGAGGCTTGATGTGATCTGGGCTTGTTTTCTTTGTGAAGGGCAAGGCGATTTAGAGGTAAGATCTGTATGTCTACCAGGAGACACCTGACGTAGAGTTTTTTCTATTTTTTCCCATATAGGAGCCATTGATGATCGTTAAAGAAATTCATTTTTTTTATTCTTGCCAAAAGGAATATTTTCATCCAAATCAGCTTTTAAAAATGTTAAGCCTAAGCAAAATGCTTTATTATTTTTGTATTTTTATCTAGAACCAGTAGACTTGCCAAGAGCAAATTCATTCATTCCTTCATTCAAACGTGCAAGGAAGATAGGCCAGCACCGAGGGTGGGTACCAAGAAGACACTAGGTCTGCTTTGGAAAGACACCAGCCAAAGGGGGAGACAGAGGTCAGTGCGGGGGAAAATGGGTGTGGGTACAAATAATTACAATTAAAATTACTTGAGGACTCAAAGAAGAATGGAAGCGTAGAAGAAGAAATGAGTACCTTTGCCTCTGGGGGTCAAGGACTTAAACAGCTGCGTCGGGAAGGACAATTCAAAGTTTACCAAATGAAGAGATAATAGTAACAGCAGCCGATAGCACTAATATTTATTGCTTACCAAATATTTCCATAAGCATTCTGCAAGGGTTAATCCACTGAATCCTTCCTATAGCTCCATAATTCACCAACTAAGTCAATCGAGGCTTGGAGTGGTTAAGGTTTGTGCTCAAGGCCACATAGCAAATAGGAGACAAAGATTTAGTGAAATATTTTGTATTTCACAGTTTACAGATATAGTCCTCTTGGAGGCAGTTGTATTATTTAGGGTTAACTTTTTCAGGAGTTTCCTGCTGAAGACTGGCTCCATCATGCCCTAAGAGTTACTGTCTATTTCTCTCTGATAACCACAAGCCATATGATAGGGTATCTGTGATAGTCCCATAGTGAAAAGTGAGGCTGGCAAAGGGATCTGGTCAATCATCAGTAAATTAGACATGGCTACCCCAAATCACACACTAAACAAGAATTTGGATTTTTATGTGTGATAGGGTTTCAATAATCATGTGAACTATAATTCCTCGATTTTCTAACCGATATCATAACTTCAATCAATGAAACTAAAGGTGAACTTTGTTAACATTCGCCCATTTGCTTAATTCCTAATTTGAGTTTTTTCCATAGTTATGGGGGAAGTTTAGATGCACCACTGTTGAGGATTTGGATTCTGAGAATGGGGATTTCAAGTTATTTTATGCCACAGATGTACCTAAGAAAGACTGTGAAGTGAGTGCTTGGAAGGTTAGCATCCTCCAAGTTGTGAAATAAGGGAAATGCAAGGTCATTGTGTCCAGTCCTCTGCCTCTCGAAAGCGCCCTTTGCCTAAGATCCTTCTGACTGTAGAGCTGCACTCATTAATCAGAAAATACATATTATATTTCTGTTGCCATGAACCCTGGGAAAAAGAGTGTGTTCACCTAAATTTGCACTTAACCAAGTCAAAAATGTTAGAGAAATATGTGACAACATTTGATGAACTTCAGGGAGGCAGCAATGAGCTCCTTTTTCCCTACGGATATTCTTCTCATTTTTCAATTTAGGTATTAAAGTTATCTGTGCACTTAAAAAATCAGACTTCGAAGTCTTAAAGGCAAAAAGAGCTTTTTTTTTCCTCCTTAGGTAGTTGGACCTATTAAGAATATCGGCAAAATGTAAAAGAGATATGTAGAAATTATCCAAAGCACCCATTTATATTATGATAAGTTTAATCACACGAAGTTGCGCTGGTGTTAAGAAAAAAAAAGTATCATTTCATTGTTCAGATTTTTTTTTCCCTTGAGCTTTGTGCATTGATGATAATGAGGATGTGTGAAGGCCTGAGCCCAGACGTGATGGACAAGACAGAAAGATGATGTATCATTTGGGGGGTTTTATGCAGGAAAAATATAGAGGGAACAGGGAATGAGGTCTCAGGATATAATTTATGAGACAAGAAGGGGATCTAAGTCTCTTGCCTTGGCAAAGTAGAGTTTCCTCCTGCATGATATGGGGTGATTTAGGTATTTTGAGGCTAAGAGGAATATATAAAAGGATGGATGTTAACGCCACTCACATAAGCTCCAAGGACAACTTTACACTTTGTGAATTAGAAAAGGCTGAATCAAGGTTTGGGGAGCTATAGGGATCAGGAGGAAGACGAGGGAGAAGCCCACATGTCTCAGTTTCATTGAGAAGTAGTACCCTAGCCATGATTATTGTGCTGTATTTGGATGGGTCACCCAGTAATTGTCCGTATAAACAGGAGAATATGGTTTGTGTGATGTTCCTTGTTTCTCTTCTCATTATTACATTTGACTACCTTTTAGTTTACAGGGGAATGCCTATGCTCCACGGTGAACGTGGTTGAGAACAATGGATATAAATTCTTCTCAGCAACCAAAGTAGACCTTTCCAACTCCCTTTCCCTCCCTTTACACACCACTAAAGCATTTTGTCCTTTTCACCTCCCAGATTCACCTGTATGAATGTGAAAATGATCAAAAAGATTCTCTTGATGCTTTTGAGAACAATGAAGCAAAGACATTCAGTTTTGTACTTTAGTAGACTCCCCTTTGTTGAGTGGCTGTGGTCCCAGTGGATGAAGTTTGCTGACAGCCTCAACTTGATTCATAGCGTTGTATCTGCACTTATCCCCATCCCTTAGGAAATCCATCATGAAGTCTTACAAATCCTCAAACCAAAGTGTATCATAGAAGCTCCTCTTCCTTCCCTGCTCTTTGCCATGGTCAGCACGTAAAGTTCCTTTCTTGCTGCTCTGCAATTTGCACGCCATATAGTAGCCAGAACTATGCATCTTATCATGTGTTGCCTGGATCAGATGTAAACTAGATCACATCAGTCCTTTGCTCATGATGTTCCACCTGTTCCCTATTTCAATTCAATAAAATGCAAACTCCTTGTATGGCCTCCAACATGCCAGAAGCTCTATTTCCTTCTACCTGTCAAAACTCTTCCATTCGGCCCCCCTCTCCGTCTTGCTGCTCTAGTCACATTATTTCATATTTCATTCATTCATTCTGCCTTGGTAATATTATATTTCCTGGGCCCTTTACTTAGAATAGTCTTCCCATGGCTGCCTTCATTTCTCCATTCTTGTTTCAACCCTTCTAAGAGAGGCCTTTCCTGACCCATCAATCTAAAGTTTCCCCTCTCCTTTGGTTACCCTCATCCCATTAATCTCATGTTATTGCATGTTCTTAGCTTTCTCAAGGTAGGCTTTCTGGTTGTCTTGTACACTGCTCTACCCCAGAGCTGGAAATAATGCCTGTTACATGGTCGGACTCTAATATGTGTTAGAGGAAGGAAAATATAAATCTAAGTTATCATGGGAAATCAACATTCTTGGGCTGTTCCAAGACATGGTGGTATATTAGAAGGGATATGGGACATTTAGACCTGAATTTGATTCTAAACTCTGCTACTTGATTGCCACATGCCAGTTTGTTTGAACTCTGTGAGAGATTATAAATGGCCATGGATTCTTGGCCACACTTCTCATTAACAGACAGAATATATAGACCACATCTTCTTTCCATTCATCTGTTGAAGGGCATCTCAGGTCTTTCCACAGTTTTGCTATTTTGGACATTGCTGCTATGAACATTGGTGTACATATGGCCCTTCTTTTCACCACATCTGTTGTCTTTGGGGGTGGGTATTCAGGAGGGCACGTATTGCATGGAGCACTGGGTGTTACATGTAAACAATGAATCTTGGAACACTGCATCAAAAACTAATGATGTATTGTATGGTGACTAACATAAGACAATAAAAATTAAAAAAAAAAACTTAAAAAAATATCAGCACTAGAGTTTATAAAAAAGAGAGAGAGACAGAGACCGAATAAAAATCTGTGTCCCAATTAAGTCTGGCCTTGGCCATGTGACTTGCTTTGGTTAGTGGAACATCATTGTTCACTGTGATGGGTTGGGCAAGCAAAGACTTGATCAGTATGAGCCCACCGGGACTTGTTCTGTTGGAGCCCTGTCCTGACACCACCATAGAGCAAGAAAGCCAGTTTGGCTTATTTAAGCAAACACATGGAGGTGAACCAAGGTGCTCTAGCTGATAGCCAGAAGCACCTGCTGGACAGGTGAGCAAGGCCATTTTGTTTTGTTTTTATTTTAAAGATTCATGTTTTATTTGAGAGAGAGAGAGAAAGAGGGAGAGCATGAACAGGAGAGGCAGAGGGAAAGAGAGAGAGAATCTCAAGCAGACTCCACCCTGAGCAGGGAGCCTGACACACGACTTGATCTCACTGCCCTGAGATCATGACCCGAGCTGAAATAAAGAGACGAGGTCCCCCAGATGCCCCAAGGCCATTTTGACCATTACAGTACATCTTCCCATCTAGTTGATTGCAGTTGTAGGAATCCCAAATAAAATGACCAGAGAAACTGCTGCCAACCTACCAAATTGTAAAAATATGGCTGTGCTGCTGTTTTACGCCAGTACTTATTGGGAGCGGTTTGTTGTCCAAGATTATTGGGAGACCAAATGAAATATTGCAATTAATGACCAGTGCATTTTCAGTTCATAACAGGAACTCAGTCATTCTTAGTCCCCTCTCATTTTCCTTCCTCTGAATTTGACTGCTGGCTCTTTTTTTTTTTTTTTTTTTTTAAGTTAAGAGTCTGAGTGTACCTTCTGTGCTAATATGACCACGTGGACTAATGATATTTACAAAACGTATCTGAGGATTGATCTCATCATGCATAATAGAGGTGGGAATTTAGATCAGTTGGACTCATTCCATGACTTTTTCTTGGCACGATTAAGGCGGGGTATTGAAGCAGGCTAGGAATGCATGTGGTGTAATACAATGGCTGCCATTTCTTAAGCACCCACTGTCTGTCTGGAATCATCCTAAAGTCCTGTGTGTATGTTGCCTTGTGTGTGTTTGACATCAACTGTATTTTGCAGAGGAGAAAACTAAAGTTCATCTAAGTTAAAAAATATGTCCATGATCTCATGGCTAGCAAATGGGGAAGCTGGGACTTCAACCCTGGTCTGATTCCAGAGTCACTGAAAGTCAGCCTTCAGCAGAAGATTAAAATTCCAGTGTGAGAATGGGGACCACCTCTGGCACAGGGGTTACTGTTGAGAGGACATAACCAGTGCAGACAGTGTTTGCCTTACAACTAATAACCGGTATATCGATTGTGAATGTGATGGGAGTTCAGATAAGGACAGTGTTGACCAGATTGCTCAGAAAAATAAGGCTTTCTAGAGGAAGGAGGACTAAGGAGGGGGACCCCTCCATGACCTATGGCCTCCATTAGCACATACTATGAGTTTAGACCCCGTGCTACGAGTGTTACATGCATCTGTTATTCAATTCTTGCAGTAACTCTGTGAGGTAGGAACGATTGTGATTTCATTTTCAGAGAGGATATCAAGGCTTACAAAAGAAAAGTTACTTAACTGAGATTACACAACCGATTTTTGGCAGCCTTGGACCCTAGATGCTGGTGATATTGGGTGTAGCATCGAAGTACAGTATGAGCCCTGGAGAGTGCTGCTGGCTCCAGAAAATAAGTGATATTTAGGGGAATTGGAGCAGCTTTGGGCAGAAGAGTGGTGTGTGTGTGTGTGCACGCATGTGTGTGTACTGTTTGCGTATATGTATTTGTATATACGTGTATAAGATGAGGAATCAGTAAAGGACACTGTGGAGAAATAACAATAGTTTAGGTCAATGTTGGAGGGGATAATAAACATAAATTTAGATTCCTGCGATAGGGCAGCTTCAAGTATATAAAAGATTTGCAATAAATTTTGTTGTCCTTGTCTACTCAAGACCCATTTTCCGTTCTTTTGGGACAACACTCTTTTGGCCTCTTGAGAACCATGTTTTCTCTCTTCTTCGTGTCTGTGGCCTGGGTGGGATTTAGGGGGAGATCCCTATGGGGCCATTCGGAGCCCTGAGCCCTCTAGGACAGACTATTTGTTGATAGGCTCATCAAATCAATCAAGCCAAGTTGTGCAGGGCACTTTCCATTGACATTAAACAGGATGGGACATGGGATGAGACAGAATGTGGAACCTCATAGTAAAGACTGCTTGGAGAAGAGCTGTGTTGAGATATGGCAAGAACCATAATTTGAGGGCTCCACTCCAGTCCCAGGTCCGGCCAGAGCTAAGCCAGCACTGTGGGGTGACTTCCCAGTTATGTAAACCAGGACGGCCTCGGGAATAATTGAACCAGTTCAAGTTAAGAGTTTCTATGACTGGCCACGGGGGGGTGGGGGTGGGAATCTTGATGTGAGATTTTTAAAACTTTAATTAACTAATTAATTAATTATTTCTTACAAATACACTGAAACTTTTATTCACAAATCTAATTTAAGGAAACCTCATATAAGACACAGTTGGGCAGCACAGAGAATTTAAAATCACTGGCTTTGATGTCAGCAGTTCTAGTTCTAGTCCTGGTTCTACTGCTCTACTTAAGGAGGTTCTCACTGATCCAGTCACTTAACAAACCACATAGGTGCTTTTTGTATGCTAAGACCTCGTTCCATTTGCACATGGGATGTGTAAACAAGGAAATTATTTGCTATGCAATTTGGGGGAAGTTACTTCCATTGTCTATGGTATAGTTTCTTCCTTTGCAAAATGAAAATAGTAATTGAAATCGCTCATTGTGAATGAATGAATGAATGAATAATATATTGAGTCATATTTTGCCTTTCAGAGAGGTAAGATCTTCTGGGAAAGGTATCTACTTTGAAGGTGTTGATTAGGAACCAAAGGTATATGTACCCAGAGTTACAAACTCTTTCCTGCCTACATGGGATCTCTGATGAACTCTGAAGATCATTCCTAAGTGTGCAGTATTGGTTAGGATACAGAAGAGGCTGCTCTTACAACAGATCCAAAATTACAATGGCTGAATCAAAGCAGTAACGTGCTTGTCTCTCATGGAACTTTCCAGAAGGCCATGCAAGGCCAGTATGTCAGCTCACAGGTAACAGGGACATGGCTCTCTTTACCTTGTTCCTTTGCTACATCTAAGGTGCAGCTCTCTTCTATGTGTGTTGACTTCAGCCTCCTGGTCAAAGGTGGCTTATGACCTTGCCTGTGCTCCTGCTCTCAAGAAGACAGGAAGGGAGAAGAGAGCGAACCCGCCTTTCCTATTGAGGGCATGACGCGGAAAAGTTGGAAACTTTAATTCTGCTCATGTCTCATTGACTGGAACCTAGTTAAATGGTTACATTGAGGTACAAGGGAGCCTGGGGGACGTAGTCTTTAACTGGGTGGTCTTGTCAATCAACAAAAACTACTCTCACTACTGAAGAAGAAGAACGTAAGTACCTGGGACACCCAGCTAACCCCGCTGCCTCTATTATCTTGTACCAGAAGGAAGTAACCACACGTTCATTAGCTCCAACTCTGTTCTCAGTCCTGGGTTTCAGCCATTCCTGGGGCAGCCAAGTAGGCGCACATCCATTTGGCCTGTGCTGTACACCCTCTTCCTTTGCAAAGAGCATGTGAAACACACAGAACCAGTACCACTGGTCTCTCCTGAGTGTACCCGTGTGCGTGTGTGTGTATCCAAAGTTGTTCTTCAGCAGGAGGCTACCTCTTTGCGAATAACAGACCCACTTACACTATATATTAGCTTCTGCCTTATTTCATAATTTTTTTAAAGGAAACTCTCCTCTCATGCAGGAAAATCTAATTATGCAGTGACAGCAGTTGGCTGACTCGGGCACAACACAACATGTCAATTTTCAGTTGCTTACACGGTCTCACAGAAACTGTTAGAAATTGTTTTGAAATCTGGCATACATTTCAGTCATGTTAATTCCTACAACTGTGCCAAATTTGATGAAATTTGGCTCCTCCATACTCCAGGGAAGGTGGGGGATTGGGAAAGGCGAGTTTTCTTTTCTTTTCTTTTCTTTTCTTTTTTTTCCTGGCAGTGACATCATCTCCTCATCCTCCCCTTATGATGAACAGTGTCCTCAAACAAGCCAAGAAGTAATATAACTTTATATTTATAAGACTCGGTGACAAAATTACTGCGAGAGACTGGAGCTCTACAAAACGATTAAAGAAATACAGATGGCATAATGTTTTTTTCCCCCCTTCCAACAGATTTGTGCCAGATGTGTGAATATTGATAATTTCTCTGGGGCTCAACTCAAGGCACAATATAGGTTTCTGTTTGATGGGGGAATGAGAGAGTGAAAATCCATCCCAGCGATGGTATTTACAGGAAATGTTTTGCCTCTTCTTCCAAATCTGTCAAAGCAGAACCAGAAATCCCAAATTTCCAAATGAGCCTCTGAGTCACCCTTTGTTCTGGACCCAATTTTTATCTCCCTAGTAATTGACAGACTGGAAAATTCATTTGTGAAAACATGTGGTAGAATTCTAAAAGTAGAGTCTCTCAACTAGCTAAGCCTGTCTTTGTGCATCAATTTAGAGCATGAGTGATACCAAAATTTCAGAAAGCATCTTGGGAAGGTATCTACTTTATCATATCTTCTCTTTATTAACTTAGTAATAAAAATACTTTAATGGAATAATAATTTTCAGCCCTTACCATGGAAAAACTTGAAAAAAATTTCTAAAGCTTTTCTATTGTTCTTTTTATTATTTTGTGATGAGTGAACCCATTTTAAAACATGATTCTGGGAGGTAGAAAGTTTCAATAAAGTTCAATTTCTTCATCCAACTTTGATTTTTTTGTATATCAGAGAGAAATCTTGAAAAGATTTAAAAAGAAAAGAGGAATATTGATCATTCCTAGAAAGATTCAGCTTTGCAAGTTGATTTCAAAATCAGTATAAAATATTTTTTTAATACCTTGGATCTCCTGTGAAGCATTTCCAGTAACTTCAAACTGAGGAAGACATACTCAATGGGAAAAAAATAAGTTGAGAAATAAAGAAGTCAGGGGAGAAGACAGAGTAGTCAAGAGTTAGAAAATGAGGAATGGAAATTGTTTGGGGCTTTGGGAATTGCTATTTGCTGTGGTTGAAACTTAAATTTGTCTCTGAGCTTCTTGGCAGCCATAGCAAAAATGGAGACATAATGTCTCACATTATTTTCTTCATCAGGAAGAAGAGACTGCATCACTTCCTTAAGGGACAAAAATTTATTTCCAACATTAGGCTATGCTGCTAGGTCTCAAGTGAGAGTGATGCTGTTTCCCAAGGACATTGGGCAGTGTGTGGTTGTCACAACTAGGAGGGGAGCTTCTGGCCTCTATGGGGTGGAGACCAGGGATGCTGGTAGCTGTTCTGTAATGTACAAGGTGGCCCCCTACAACAAAGGATTAGCTGGCCCCAAAGCTCAGTAAGCCAAGGTTGAGAACCCTAGGGTTATAAAATCAGTTTTTTTTATGTGGATGTTCATAATATTCCCTATGAGATTCCCACAGCACATGGATTTGGAACCAGACAAGTCTGGGTTGAAATCCATGTTTCCACCACTTAGCAGCTGTGTAATTTTTGGCAAGTTAGTTAACCTCTCAAAGTCTCAGTGTCCTGGAGGTAATTATATAAATCCTACAGGGTTGTTATAAGGATTAACAGGAACAATGTTTATAGAACATCTAACACGGTGCTTGGCACATTGTAAAAGCTTGGTGAGGTTTCACTTTTAACATGGCCCCATGGGCAGAGAGCATAGCGCAAAAGTTTATTCCCTAAAATGCTGATGGTTTGGGAAGGGTTGTGGGATGAAGCTCTGTTGGGAGCTGTTTAATCTAGTGATAGATTTAGGAAAGCCTAGATGTGTAGACGAGATGCATATGATGACCGACCTTAAACACCAAAGTATGACGGTGTGTTCAACTCTTCAAAGCGCCATGATCGGGAGCCGTTGATTGAGATTTGCCCTGAATTTTCTAGAAATCAGACACATGGGTGGTAGAATGGCATATTAAATACCTATCTGCTTGGTGCCTTTGCCAGGTGCCAGGTGGTTCACCCCATCTTGGTAGACTCCTCATCTACTATAGACAGCACAGAGCCAACTTGCATTCCACCCTTTGGAAAAATATCCAGGGGTCACTACTTCAAAATTTAGGAGATTTCTTTTGAAAATAGCAACACAAAGAAATCCAGAATTCCAAAGTACAAAAAAAAAAAAAAAAGAGAGAGAGAGAGAGAGAATAGCTTTGTGACTATTTTAATTTACAATAGGTTGCTTTATTCCTTGGCATATTACTAGCTATTTAAACCAATCTCAAAATTTCTGTGGCTTCATGTAATAGAAGTGCATTTTTATGGAGGCAGCAGAGGAAAGTTGGTGGTCCTGGTTAGCATGGGGATATACTTCATTTATTTGGGATCTGTGGTTCCTTCTGGCTTATGGCTCTATCATTCTCCGCTTCAGGGTCCTCAGTTTTTAGTAAGAAAGAAGACAATGGACAAGGCCAATGGGCTCTAAAACACCCCACTCTCTAGATATGACTCATGTCACATCTGCTCATGTTTTGTTGGCTAGAACTTATCATCGGGCCACTCCTGGATGCAACCCTAGGAGACAGAACCCTGACTGGCCAGATACCTGCCCAGAAAGAAGGCAGATTTTCATGGACAACCCACCCTTTGCCACCACCACTAGATACTAGTGTGCTTCTGTTCATTATCTTCTGCTTGGCAAAGCATTTCTCTTTTGAAAGCAAGGACAAAAATGCCCGTGTCCAGAAACCATCCATAAGATTTGGTTCAGCCCTTTTCTTTTCAGCAGTAGGGAAAATGTAAAAAGTGGACATGTGACAAGTTTGATAGACTGGTAAAACTCTGAAAAGGCCATTATTCAAATATTTATGGATCCTTTTAGCTAATGGATTCAAATTTATAATGCTGCACTTGTCAACAAGATAATTTTGCAAAAACATTAAAGGCTGAGCAGTTTGGTCCCTTCTAACCCTGAGGCCTCTCCTCGCTGCAGCAAATGAGCAGCTGTTCCCCATGAAAATGGAACACCATGCTCGCCATTCACTACCGCGTGTAGTGTAGACCCACGGCGTGTCTTTGGGGCAGCCTCTAAGCTGTGCTTCGGGGAGGAAGCTGGCATGTTATGAGATGTCTGGGATTAGGCTAAGTATCATTTTATCAAAAGAAGAAAGAAAGGGAACACAGTGTTGTCCCAGATACCCTAGACAAGAGGTAGATCATTAAAATCAAAACAGAACAATCAACCACTATCCATGACACGAGGCACTGCCAACCATCTTATCAACCAGGGTATCCAGTTCAAGAGGAAAGAGTGTGGGACCCAATTTTTGGTTATTAATATATTAACAAGATATACTTCATTCTAGGTAGGAACCATCATAAGTGACAAATAAGGAAGTTAAATAGTATGCAGGTGGAGAACAGACCTTGTAGATGGCTCTTCTGTAAGTTGGCACATATGTTTGGGAATGCTTTATATTAGATTACAATAGGATGTATTAAGTCACTAGAATTAAATCAAGTCGTCTCTGTGAGTGTGATATTTTGTGATGTAGACTTAAAGAGGAAGAGACTGTTGCTGTGGGACTCTGACAGGAGGAGGAATTGAAGTGGTTTGAGAAGAGTTCGGTCAGAGAACAGAGAAAATAACTGTGATGTGTTTGTGTGACTGGAGGGGCAGAATGCCTCCTGGTGGTTCTAGGAAAGACTCCGATGCGTGGATTTTCATGCCTGTGTGGGATTGGAAGGTGAGACCTCGTGATCTTACAGTGGGTAGGAGCGTGACATAACCCTCCTGAATTAAGTTGGAAGCCACCCATCAGCGACAAGAGAACTCAAGAAACTATCTTCCAAGGTCACTTAAGGAAACTTTTTCTTTACCCAGTGTCATGGGTAGATGGGGTCAACCATGAGAAACCTGAATCCCATGTCTGCATTGTGCATGGATATGGGGTTCATGGTCACACTGTCTAGACATTAACACAAAATCTCCAGAACAGATCAAAGTCATTAGGTCCTGGTAGACGCACATGGGAATCCACCCTCAGGGAGACATCCGGGACCTATAGAACTTTCTGCCCTTGTTTCCAAGTGGGTTCAGAGTCAGAAGCTACAGACCAAAACAAAGATGTGAACTACTATGAGATCCACACACAAAAAGTGACAGAATCTCTTCCTGGTAACTATAGAGAATAGAACAATCTAAGAGATTTTAAAATGATATGTTAAAATATTCAAAACACTAATGCTACATATAGAATTTATCATGAGAGTTTATGAAAGAAGAATGAGCCTGGTTGGAAAGACAAGAACTCACAGAAATTCTAGAGATAATTCAGGATCATATATAGTCCTTGTGTCCGTGATGTGTAATGAATTGCTCCCAAACTTTGTGGCTTAAAAAAATAAACATTTCTTATCTCCTGGTCTTCTGGAGCAGGAGTTCCCAGGCGGCTTAGCTGAGAGATTTGAGCCCAGAGCCTGTCGTGAGCTTACAGTCAAGGTGTCTCAGGGGCCGCATGGTGGAAGGAGGCTCATTCACGTGGCGGGCGGTTTGGCCCTGGTTGCTGGTGACAGGCTTTCGTTCCTCCTCACATGCACCTCATCACACGCTGCTAGAGCATCCTCAAGATACGGGGACCTGTTTCCCCAGGGTGACAATCCAAGTGAACAATGCCAAAGGGGCAATTCCTTTTATGACTCAGTCTCCTTTGGAAGTCACACAACATCGCTTCCTCCATTTTGTACTGATGAGAAGCAAATCTCCACGTCTGGCTCTCATTCACGCTGAGGCGGTCATGCTCCATCTTTCGAAGCAGGAAATGTTTAAGGATTTGTAAACACTTTAGAACTAGCACTTCTTGTGAAATAAAAAGGCGTGTGTAATAGCAGTGGTCATCTCTCAGTGAAGGGTTAAGTTTGATTTTTCTTTTTTTTTTTTTTTAACTCCCCAGTGTTTTTTTCCAAAATTTCTACACTAAAGATATTTTCACTTTCATAATGAGAGATAAATGTATATATAAGGAAAGAAACTGTCTATCAGGGGCTTAATAGTTTGGGGCACCTACTCTGTGCCAAGCAATGTTCTTAGCGCTTTAAGATACGAATTTATTTACCTGCTACCACAATAACTCTATGAGTGGGTACTATTTTTATGCCTATTTTTAGAGGGGAAAATAAAGTACGATTGGTAAATACATCTGGGAAAGAACCACATTTCTTTCCACATCTGGAGTCTTGTGCATAAAACCTTTGTCACACACAGAGATTTATTAAGTGTCTCACAGAGTTCAGTGGAGTGTCCAACATTTCATGATGTCACCTAATTCTGCTTTCTGTTTTCATAAGGCTGCTTCCTGTCTTCTTTGTGGGATAATAAAATGTTCAGGTGTACAACTGGGATGGTCTTAATTACCATTGACCCAACATGAAGAAGTCTTAGAATTGCCCAGGAGATAATTGAGGAAGCTTACAGTGTTTGTAAGGGCTCCTTGCCTGGGCCCAATCTTTCAGAGATTAAATACATTGAAATTCATAAAACGATTGTGATTTGTTTCTCTAAATAGGCAGCGTAATTTAAAAAGACAAAGCTGTATTAGATACAACTCCCTTTGCCCTCTTGCAACGTTGATCACCACATGGAATGTCCTTGTTCTCCTGTTCTCTGAGTTTAACACCCATGCCACTTGGTTGGCATTTCATTCTTACCTCCCTACCATGTTCTCAGCACCATGCTAGGCACAGAATATATGGGGAACATAAGAAAGCTGTGAGCCTTCCCTCATGGAACATAGAGTCAGGCAACATACTGATAGAGGTGATTCACCAGAGATACTGCACGTGGATTCCAGGGACAACACTCAGCTAGACAGACAATCCAGAACAGACCAGATGTTTGTATCTGAGAGTAGCCAGACTGTTATCTGACCTGTGATCAAGCTGGGGTACACGAGATTAAGCTCTTGGAGGAGAATTCCAGCTTTTTCTTGGGTTATTTTGTTTGTGTTTTGGTAAGTACATCTTCTTGTTCCTTCTTTCATGATGCATAGGAAACCTTTTTACTGGCCTGTGAAAATCTTATATTGTATTGCTCAGAGTGGAAATTCACAGTAACATACAGTATAATCTAAACGGTATCCCCAAAATGCCTAGACAAAGACCATTTAGGAACACACCCAAATATTTAAAATTGTCATTTTGGGGTGAGTGTTTATCATGATTGCTAAATTTTCTTCCTCACCATTCTCTGTGTTTCAAAAAAAAAATTGTTTTACACGAGCCCTATGTATTTGACATGTAGACGCCAGGTAACACACTGGTGGTCCTGTCTATTCGGATCCAAGCATGTGGGTCAGAGAACATGTGGTTGTTCCACGGATGATTTCCTGTGTCCATCTGTGATTTCTGGGCAGGCGAGAGCCACCGAATCGAGGGCAAATTGAATCCTGCTCCAGATTACAATCTGAAGCCGAAGGTGGGAAAACACAAAGGTGATGGCTACGGGGAGAGAGAGGGCGGTCAGACCAGAAGGAGGATGGTTCCGTGTTTGACATATTGAAAGACCGTTGTGTGAGTTCAGAGAGTGGTCATGATATGGAGCGAAGTTTGGATCGGTAGCTTGATAAATAAGTAATGGCCACCGAGGGTTTAGACAGTTTCATATTTAAAGAGATATTTATGAACTATTGCAGGACTTGGAACAGATCTCTGCTTCTCTCTTCCCTTCTCATTACAGCCAAAGGGAAGAAATGAGGTCTCAGGAAAAATGCCGACACCCTTAGAATCACGTACGACCTGTTCATTAAAAGTGAATGTGAGAGTGAGCCCAGGTTGATCTGGAAAAGTTCATTTTTATCTCTGCCTCCAATAACCGTTTCAGAGAAGTTTCCTGAACAGGTGCAGCTAAGTGTAATGTACCCTGTCACCAAGTGCCTTTGCTAGGGACCCTGTGTTAGGCATTTCGATGAGGACCGCATGCGCCCAAGCACCAGACCCGTCTCTGTTTCAAGATTCCAAATTTCTGAAAGAGATGAAGGGTAAACGCAGAATTCTGCTATTACCGTATTTGCATGTTTTGTTTCGCTTTGTTTGTTTTTAAATTAAGGCTTGTTGACAGCCACCCTGAGGATTATCGCGGCGCACAATTATTCAGTCCCACTATTTCTGCAGCCGTGCCTTATCTGGGACCTCCCAGAGAGAGATCTGCAAACATACAGGAGAAGCTGGGAGCATGTGAATAGAGCTGTGCATACAGGTGTAAGCACATTCGTGAGTGTGCAAAATGAGATTACACAGCATGAATTTAAGAGTGTAAACCTATTGAGAGTATGAAGTCAGAGAGAACTGATCTCAGTTTCCCTATCTATAAAATGCAAATAGTCCTTCCTTCCACGCTGGATGATTGTCAGGACTACATAAGACAGGATGTGTAAATAATTTAGAATGTTACCTGGCATGCGGTAGCCCTTCAATACATAGTTTGTTTTTACAGTTGACTTTCTATAGATCTATGTCACTACAAACAATTGTTAATGATTATGAAACTAGCCGTAAGACCTGCACTTTATGTTTATTCTATTACGTCTGCATTCCAAAACCAGCCTGTTGCCCACGATGTCTATATTGATCTCTCTAAAACAAGCATATTGCCTATCAATATTTGTATCGATTTCTCTCCTCACATTGTCTCAAACCCATTTGATAGAATGAGAATTACCTTTCTTGTCTCCCTGACAGAGGATTCAGATTCCATATTGGGGGAAGCAAGGAGAGTCCAGAAGGAAGAGGACTCCTTCCCCCTCCTTTTTTTGATCTGATAACCTTTCTTTATTCCTTGAAGAAGGGAGAATTTGCCTAACACAGGTGTGCAAACATCCTTCTCTGCCCCAACCTATCAGGGTGAATGCATCGTAATCCCTCTTCCTGGGCATTCGAGACACTTGTATTTCATGACCAGTTATCTGCAGACAGGTGTCTCAGAAAAGTGCCTTGGCTTGAAATTGTCTGTTCCATCATCCTGTCCATGGAATAGTACACAAAAAGATTGTTGAAGGGGCACATACACTTTTCTCTAAGTAAATTAGGTTTCCTTTGAAAGGTGTTCTCAGTCTTCCCCATGACAGGTGTGACTCCCAAAAGACACAAAGTCCTCAGAGATAAGTGAGTTCATTCAATGATAAATAGGGGTCGCCGTCGGCACATCTGCTGGGCCACCTGTGCGTGGGATTCCGCTGAGTTCCGGTGTGGCAGGTGAGAAGAGCCATCCCCTCGCCCACCCTCCCGTCTTGGTCCAGGCCTGCTAAGGAGTAGGCGGTCCCACAGAGGGAAAATCGGGATCTCTTTCTCTGATCGTTTCCAAAGCAAATGATTTTATCTATGGAATCTAATAAGGATAAAATAGGACTCGAGCCCCAGGAGAGACTTCCGGGCCAAGTCAACTTCCAGGGACGGTTCACCGCAAGCTTTCAATCTATTTTTGATTGACCAAATCGGCCCAGTGAATGCAATTGTGCAGAAAGGCTCGATTCCACCTCAAGAAGGTCTTATTAGGGGCACAGATGCTGTTAGGGGTCCCAGGCATCCAATTTAGAGAGGAACTCCCACATTTATGTTAGCATCGTGCAAAAAAATATATTTGCTGTCTGCATGTGAATGGGAAAGAGAACATGGGCTCGAGGAATGATTTCCTAAAAGGAAGGAAAAAGAAGTTCTTAGAAGGAAGGCTTGGACCTAGGACAGAAGCATGTGGAATTAGGCCAGGGCAAAATCAGTGAACAAAGAGGTCTCACTGTAAAGTAGGAGAAGGGGGTGAAAAGGAAGTGATTGCTTAGGAGTACGATATTAATGTCTATAAAGAAAAAGTGATAGCATCTAGTGTTCACTCTCTATGTGCAACAGATTTGGCTAAGGACTAATATATGTGATCTTGTTTGATGATCCCCAAAGCCCAAGACGGAAGCAGCGCAGGGAGGAGGGGAAACATGAGATCTAAGGAAGCCTGAATCCACACCCTGATGTCACCACTTACTAGCAAATTGTATCATCCTGAATAATTTGTTAACACTCTCACTTTTTGCTCATGAAAATAATCACTGTACCTCAGAGGTAGTGTGAGATAACATGGGATGATGATTTGTAAAGCCCACGTCTTGGTTTAGGAGATGTTCTCAGGGAAGACTAGCTGGGATGCGGTCACAATCACAGTTTCACAAGTGAGGACCCTGTAGTTTGGGTAACCGACAACCTTTTGGTTCAAGACCCCATAGTGCGTCAGTGGCAGAGCGGGAACTTGAACTCAGATCTGGGTCGTGTCGAAGCCTGTGTGTGCAGCCATGCATCACTGGGGTCTGATGGGAGAGACGGGAGGTGTGGTCAGTTCCTCACTTCTGTAACTTAGGACTGGCCAGACTGAATGCAAAGATGTCCCATCCATCAGGAGGTTCATGTGCAGAGAAGGGACCAAAAAGAGGACCGTGAATTCACCCAAGTCTGGTCCTGAACTTTACAATCTAAGTTATCTTTACCGGTGGTCATATAACAGCTTCCTTTGACAGCAGAGCTGGGTAAATGGCAGACTCTGCCAGGCACAGTTGGTGTCTTGAGATTCCACAACGTGAGAAATAAAAATAGCCACACCTCTCGTGCTCATTCTGGTTGATTACTCAGGCTCATTCATAACTCCTATGTAGAAATTTTTACTGTATCCCTCATGCAGTATTCCCTGACCGCATGCCCTGCCTCCCATGCCCACATGACTTGTTCCCATGTTCCAAGAGCTGTATTCATCTCAGGGTCATCTTTGTGTCAAATGCCAGTTGGAGAGAAGAATGGTGGGTTGGGAAGTCTGGAAAACGACCTCAATTCCAGGCCACTGCTATTTCTGGTACCTCCACATGGTGTCACTGTTGAGCACTGGTCTGCTGCAGCCTATGTGGTTTTGCCCATCTCTGCAAGGAGGCCTTTTTGCTGCTTAAGATCTTCGCTTCGACCAGAGTGGTATCCTAACCTTAGAATCCCATGGTTTAGCCCCTTTGGGTTTCAACTGCGTGCCCAACCATTTCTGTAAAGCATGCTCACTGTGTCCGAACGACAGGATCCGAGGTCTCTCCAGCCTTAATCCCATGGTGTGCCCTAATCTCCAACAGACTTTAGGGACTGATGTTGATTCTGGGTCACCAGCCAGGATGACCTTCTGACTCAGTGAGCCCCACTTTGGGGCCAGTCAAGGAATCATAAGCAAGAATATCCCAGGAAGGGTATTTACCACCACCCCCACAACCCTAACTTGGAAAGATACATACACCCCTATGTTTATTGTAGCCTTATTTACAGTAGTTGAGATATGGAAGGAAACTAAGTGCCCATTGATAGATGAATGGGTAAGGAACATGTGATGGGTCTGTATAGTGGAATATTATGTAGTCATAAAAAGGACAAGATCTTGCCATCTACGGCAACCTGGGTAGACCCAGAGGTTATGAAAGGAAGTGAAACAAATCACCCCGAGAAAGACAAACAGCCTAGGATTTCACTCATATGTGGAATCTCAAAAATAAGACAGAGGAGTAAACAAACAAAAAGCAGAATGAGACCTGTGAATGCAGAGAACAAACTGATGGTTGCCAGAGGGAAGGGAGGTAAGAAGACGGGAAGCATGGATGAAGGAGGGTGGGAGGTACAGGTTTCCGGTTATGGGATGAATAAGTCACAGGAATAAAAGGCACAGCATCGGGAACATAGTCAGTGATACCGTGATAGTGCTGTCTGGTGATCAATGGGAGCTGTACTTGTCATGAGTGTAGCCCAACATACGGAGCTGTTGAGTCACCATGTATATCTGAAACTGATGTAACATGTGCAGCAACTGTATTCAGAAATTTGTTATGGGCACCTGTGTGGCATAGTTGATTGAGCATCTGACTCTTGGTTTCAGTTTAGGTCACCATCTCGGGGGTTCACGAGATTGAACTTCACATCAGGCACTGAGTCTGCTTGAAATTCTTGCTCCCTCTCTCTCTGTCCCTCCTGCTTGTGCTCTCTCTTTAAAATAAATAAGTAAATCTTTTTAAAAAAAAAATTTTAAAAAAAATCTCAGTGAATCAGAGGCTCTAAAAAAGGAAGTCACCAAAGGAAAGGGGTCAGGAAAATTTTCTTTGTATGATACCTCATCCTGTGTGTAAATTCACCGTGTCTTCTCGGGTAACTGGCTCTGATGGCAGAGGAGACTGGGGCAGCCCCACAAAGTCCTAGCGCATCTTTTCCTCTGGGCAAGGGATTATCCACTAGGCTCTCTCTGCGTGGCTGAGTGGTGAGCTCTTCCCAGAGTAAAGAAAATCTACAAATTTCCCTCTCAGTCTTCATAGAGACCTACCAGTAGCTTCTTAGGCAGGAAAAAATTAAGGCATCCATACGCTGTCATTCTTTGACATGACTGTTGACCTTTTCCAAATGGGAAATCAAGGTCCAGAAGGTAGCAAATGGGACTTAATTGTTGACTCTCAGAGTACTGAGAACAGACGTGCATAGCCCTATGGAAAAATGCTCATGACCTGTGTGGCCTGCTCACTGAGAGCTTCCCTGGGGAGGGAGGGTGATGGTATGCCTTTTCTTCCAAATCCCTCCAGGAGGCTGGACTATCAGCTCATTGCTGAGGAGGCAAAACTAACCTGACAGTGAATTGGGAAATACTGAATCAGTTATTCAAGTAACATTGATAGTGGTCTTTATTCTCATGCTGCTTTTAATCTAGACACAGAACAACAACAATAAAAACAAAAGCCTACTGTATGTGGTCTGTGAGATGCAGAGGGAGTTCTAGCAGAGAATACCGGGAGGATGGGCTAGAGTTAATCAGGGCAGGCTTCACGGAGGAAGCTGACCTTGAAGCTGCAAGATAGAGAAGGGACCAGTTAGGCCAGTGATTCTCAGCTGGGGGTGACTTTGTCCCCTAGGGGACCATGGGCAATGTCTGGAGACATTTTTGGTTGTCACATTGAGGGGATGGGAGAGGTTGCTTGTGGCATCTCATGGGAAGAGCCCAGGGATGCTGCTAAGCTTCCTCCAATGTATAGCACAGGCCCCATGGTAAAGAATTATCTGGCTCCAGATGTCAACACTTCTGTGATTGCGACATTGGCTAGGAACTGGGAAGTGTAGTCCAGCCATGTGACAAGAGTACAGTGTCAGCCAAGAAAGAACCAGTAGAATACATCCTCAGAATCAGGGTCATTTGTTCAAATGGACAATTGTGTGGTTGATCAGAGATGGTGACATCTGGGAAGGTTGGGGACATGTTGGGAGAGAGACTGAAGCTGAGCTGGGTCAAGTGAGAGAGGCCATGGCTTGTGTCGTGGGGGGTGGGCAGGAAGGAGAGGAACGAAGCCCACAAGTGGGAGCCTGGGGGCCATGGTGGTGGTGACCCTAGAGAGGGCCCCCTGCTCTCAAGTTCAAGGTCATGGCCATGAGGAAAAGTAGACAAGATCGCTCCATAGCCTACGTTTTGAAGAAAAGCCAGCATCCTGAAATTTTATATCTTGCCAAATACTTTATTTTAATCATGGTTAACACTGTGCAGTGTAAGAAAAAAGTACCCGCGGGAGATATGTTGGTCTGCAGAGCTTCCGTTCATGACACGTGGGTCCAAGATACATGGGACTGAGGTGTCTGGATGATGATATGCTTTCTCAAGTCCTCTGCCAAGTCCGGGGCTACATTCATGACTGTAAAGAGCCCATCTCCCTGCTCCTCCTCAGCCGTAGGTCTTTGATGTGCCACAGTTTTAAGTCAGGAAGGTTCTCGCTTTCCACCTCCACACCCTTCACTCCATCTTTCTCTGCACCTTCTAAATCCAACAGTCAAGAACGAAGGCACCATTGCCCAGACTCGCTTAAACAAGATGGAAGGAAAAGACAAAAATTCCCCTTAATCCCGGTTGATATGTGACTTTGCTTAGCACTTTGAATACTATTAAGTGTTTGAATTTCTTCCTGTGTCTTTTTCACCAAGATGACTGTCTTTCTGTTTCACTGACAGCCTCTGCAGGACCAAATTGACAGCTCTTTAAAGGAGGCTGACGAAAAGCAGCATTAATTAAGTCATTGCCGGACTGTAATTGTGTTAAGAAGTAAAAATCTAATATGAGAAAAGGTTAGTGAGTCCTCTCTTGTGTCAGATTTTCTACTCCCTATGAATATTAATGTCCTTAATGAAGACAATCTTTGCCTCATCAAGTCGTTGTTCCGCATTCAGGTGCCAAATCCCCGTACCATTGATTTGTTTTTAAAGAACAAATATGTCAGGAGAGAGTGACTGTCCTGTTTCTTATCAACATCATAGAGGATGCTTTTGTATTCCTGGAAAGAGTTTATAGATTTTTGTGTGCGTGTACAAGCTCTTGCCAAGGGGAGGGGGAAATCGTGATGCGCGGGAAAGGTAAATGAGTTACTGTAATTTAATATTAGTGTTGCGTTTGATCGCATTAGCTCCTTTTCTGTGTGTGTGAGCAATATTCATATACTAGCAGGGTTACAATCAGCAGTTTTAGTGATAAAATAGGAATTCACCCCAGAAAAAGAAAGGCCTGGGGTTTAAGATTGAAATGAGCTCCATGAGAGAATCTGAGCCTTCTTCGCTGAGGCCCTCCCTTCTCTGATGGGGCAAATAATGAGGATGCTGATGAAGGGTGGGTTTAAGTAGGTTGGGGGCCCTGAAGAATGCAGCCATATAGAAGAATGTCACGTGTCTTTCTCCTCTCTCTCTTCCATTATTTACTCCTACCTCCTTTAATCAAAGATGGGATCTCTTTTCTCCAGAATTCTTGGCCGATAAGTGGAATAATCATCCTCCTCCCCTTCCCTTTGGTATCACTTGGATTCCTCTGGTCTAGAAAGTCTAGGTTATCCTGTTCCTACCAATAAAGTCAGCACCATCAATATTGTTCCCGGTGAGAGTCTTATTGAGTCAATAAATTGAGTCATGTAAGTCACTGATTAGAATTGGATTGGCCTGGGAGTAAGAAGGAAACTCCAAAAGAACAATGGAATTTTGAGAGGTGGTCGCTTCTGTACTGTTGTGACTATTCTGTGAGGGGCAGTGATTCTAGGCTCCCTTCAACTTCTGCACATCATCTCTAGTGTGGTTCGTGTCCTCGTGGGCCAAGATGGCTGTTGGAATTCCAGCCATCACACTCACTTTCAGAGCAGGAAGCAGGCAGCTTCATATTTCCCAGGGAGTAATGGGCCCAAAATTTACTATGATCACATGTGTGTTAGTCAATTCACCTATATTATTTTATTTAATGTTTCTATCACTATATGATGTATCACTCTATTCATTTTCTTTTGCTATATAAAAAAATCAACACAAACTCTGTAGTTTAAAAGAACACAAATTTATTGTCTCATGGTTCCATGGGTCAGGAGTCAGAGTCTGGATTGGCTGAGTCTTCTGCCCAGGGTCTTAAAAGGCTGAAGGCACATGTTCTTGGGGGCTGTGATTCTTCTCTGGGTCTCTGGGTCATCCAGAGACTGGTGGCTCACTGGTGGTTGATAGAGTTGATTTCCTTATGGTTGTATGACTGACACTCCCCTTTTGTTGCTAGCTGTCATCCAGAGATGACATTCACCTCCTGGAGGCCACCTGTAGCTCCTTGCCACATGGCTCCAAGAGGCAGTTCACAACATGATAATTGCTTACTTGTAGGCCAGCAGGGTCTCATCCCTCTCAAGCTTCATCGTCTTATATCGGCACCTTTGCTTAGGTCAGGCCTACCCAGGCTAATCTCCATCTGGTTAACTCCAAGTCAGCTGATTAGTGACCCAATTACAGGAGCGAAATCCAGTCATTTCCCATCATATTCATAGACGTCATCTGTACTCCAGGATAGGGGTCATATAGAGCATGCAACACCAGTGGCTGGGTGGTGGGAATCTTGCGGGTCATCTTAGAATCCTACTTGCCCTACTTCATGTCTTCTACAAATATGGAAATTAGGGCTCAGACAGACTAAAAAACCTGTCCTAGTTTGTAAAGCGAAGTGGTTTAGGATTGTATCTATGTCTTCATGACTCCAAATATAATGATTATTTTCCAGATAAGGTAATACCGCTTGTCAATATACCTAGAAGGGTTGACCATGCTCTTGGTTTTGCATAATATCCTTTAAACAAGTGTCTGTCGGGTGTAACATAGTCATTAATTCATTGATGAAATGTTTATTGAGAATCTTCTATCTGCCAACGACTAAGACAGAGGGACTTTGACATGAGGCGGTATGGAAATGTGGTTATAAAGGGGCTGAGTCCCTCTGGAGCTAGAAGGCCAGAGTTTGTATTGTAACTCAGTCACATGGTATGTTTATAACCCTTCAATATAATTCACTTCACCTAAGTTTACTAATCTGTAAAATGACTATGATAATGGTGGGATTTATTTCATAGAGTGCTTGATATAGATAGCATTCAATCAGTATTTGCCATTATTATGAAATATTTGTGTCCATATTGCCTGGTTTTGGTTGCAAACTTTTGGAAATAAAGGGTGGAGTCTGGAAGCTATTTTGTTGTATTATCAATGTTCCATCAAACACCAAGACATATCAAAAATTAATTCTTCTTGTGCAACTGAGAGCACATATCTGCCATGAGGCAGATTTTCCCCATCTCACCAAACACACTTGGGCATTCAGAATCGAGGGGAAAAAACACTGCACATTTTACTAGTTCTCTCCAAACACAGTGCAGACTGCTCAGCTGTTTCTTCAGAGGGGGAGAATCGAATTGGCTCCAGATCCCTTCTCAGCTGCCAGACCGTGGGAAGTGAGAGAGAATGTCAAAGCTGGCAGTTGACAAACAATAAGATTGTTCCAAAATGAGGAGGATTGGCCTAAGCAATATCCTTCACAAATGTTTTTCTCAGCTTTTAATGAAGAAGGAGAAGGGGGGGAAAATGCCACAAATCCTACCAAGATATTCTAGAACACTGGGGTCACAATTTGCAAACGTTTCAGGCCCAGGAATGTACCAACTTGGAGTGTATAGGAGGGAAAATGTTTACACAGACCAGTAATACATGTAATTAAGGAACTGTCCTAATTAGAAATGAACAATAAGAAGAATATCAGTCCCCTTGGGCTCCAGCCTCATTTTACTTCTACTTCTCCCCTTCAAAGAACCGCTATTAAGAGTTAGAAATATGGCCTCTGACCATTTTTGTTTTAAAATCACTTATATCTATGTTATATTCCCTGAGAAAATACATGTAATTGTTTTGTTATTTTTACAAAGAAAAAAACCCCACAATTCCTTTTACTTATACAGAAAGTATCATAATGTACAAACCATTCTTCAACTTGCTTGTTTCTCTCAACTCTCTTTCCGAGGCTCTCCCCCCTACTCACCCAATGTCAATACATATTGATCTAGCTCATTCCTTGTAAACGGCTAAATATCCTACGTTTAATTTATCCCCCAGTTGACAGAATAGTTTCCAACTTTCCAGTATCATAAACCGTGTTCCAATAAGCATCTAGTTGGAAGAAAACGTGGTCACCTTGGCAAGCCTGTCAGTCTTCTCTTGGGTCATATTATTTCAGGGGATGATCTCTTAAAGATTTTCTGGGCTTTTTGTTTTGTTGTTTTGTTTTTTCCCCCAATAAGCCAGTGGATAGAAGATTCATTTGTTCTTTCCAATATTATACACTAACAATAGGTCAGGCATTGTGCTAGGTATTGGGGATATCATGTTAAGTATGACAGAACCAGCCCCCCCCAGAGCCCTCCAGCAGGTCAAATAATGAATTCTACGAGAGACATGTACAAGGCAGTCTGTGGCACACAGTAGGACAGCAGAGAAGGAGAACTAGAGAGAGTTCTCTAGAAAAGCATTGTCAGTTGGACTCAGCTCTTAGGAATCATTCTTCAAAAAGAACAGGCCCTTTCGTTGGACCTTGGCGAAGACCGTCCGTAGCAAGGAACACGAGTTTGTGCAATGATTTTGACTCTCCTGTAGATATCACTAAAGGTATATCCACTGGAAGACTATTTAAGACTATGAATGGAGAGACAAGAGGAGGAACAACGGGGAGATGATTTTGTTTTGTAAACTAGAGCTAAATACAGTAGAAGTAAAATCCAGATAAATATCTGGAAATATGGGTTTTCAGACCTTTCTCTTTTTTTATGTTCTGAAAAGTTATTTCAAAGTAAATTATTGTCTCTAAGAAGGGGCACTAAGTATTGGGAAAATAATACGTCAAAATGTAAGTATGTACATTTTATGTGCACAAGGAAGAAAGTCAGGATGAGTGGACATTTGTTTTTGAAATTGAAGTTCTATTATACATGAAATTGACTGTGGCGTCCCCATGACTCACCAGTCCAATTTTTTTTTTTTTTAAGATTCTATCCATTTATTTGACAGACAGAGATCACAAGTAGGCAGAGAGGCAGGCAGAGAGGAGGAAGCAGGCTCCCCGCCGAGCAGAGAGCCCGATGCGGGGCTCGATCCCAGGACCCTGGGATCATGACCTGAGCCGAAGGCAGAGGCTTTAACCCACTGAGCCACCCAGGCACCCCTCACCAGTCCAATTTTGATTGGAACTTCTTATAGATGGATGAATCCTAAAATAATACTTGAATAAGTGCCCATTTACATAAAAACACACACAATCTTTAAGAATAACATTGAAATGTATTATAAGTCAGGGGATTTTAAAAAAAATTCCCTTTTTAAATGCAGAGTGAAGGCTTCCATTTCCAGAAGGAGAGACTATATGTAATTTTCCCTATTCCTCCTGTTAAGTATAAATGAAAACCCTGGATATTGTATATATCACTAAATTAAGAAGATGATGAAGATTGAAGAGAAGAAGGCAGAGCATATAGGGGCCTTTAGACTCAAGGATGATGTGGTGTTGAGTTCCCGGGTTTTCTTTTCGCATCCTACAACCCAGACGAGGAGCTGAAGAAGCCAGAAAAGCAGCATCACCAACTGGTGCACAAAAATAGCCCCAACAAAAACCTGCTTTCTCCAGCCAAAGGACCCCCAAATGGGCCGCCTGCTAAGCTAGAAAACTTTTAAATAACCAGAGAAAGAAATGTGGCTCCAACCCCACCTGCCCCAACAAAGGCCAATGGGCAGCTGAGCCATTCCCCTCATGAAGCTGTCATGAGGTGTCCCAACGCTCACCCCCGGTTGGTATCAGAGCCTTTCCATGGGGAGAGGCAAGATGGCCACCACAGCCCACTAGTCCCAGTTCCATCTTCTTTCCCTGAAGTGTCTTCAGAGGGAGCTGGAACACCGACTTCTACCCAGAAGCAGCAAGAAGGCCCAGAACCCCCTTACTGGTACCAACAGAGGCAGAGTAAGGAATCTGGACCTCGACCTGGAGGCAGGAAGGAAGTGGCTCCATGAGCATCCTTGGAATGCTGGGAATGTGGGAACGTTCTCTGTGCGACCGCATCGATGTCAATGCCAGGCTTGTGATACTGTGCTGCAGTTTGGCATAATGTGACCCTGAGGGGGAATCTGGTGAAGATGGAGTGAGATATCTCTGTATCATCTCTTACAACTGCGTGGGAGTCCGCAATTCTCTAAAAATAAAAGTGCAAAATGGAAAAAAAAAATATGTTGTCTTCTGGTCTTCAGTATTACCTATTTTCACATAGATCTGTTTTTCACAGAGACTTTTAGTGAGGACTCAGTAGGCATAGGGCAGTGAGGATCCTCCAATACGTGGTTTTCAATGCTTGCCCGCGAGGATTTATTAATCTCCTAAGGAGAAACCAATTTGTAATACAATAAAAAGGAAAAAAAAATCCTTAAAAGTGGGTTATTTGGAGGCTCCGTGTTTTATCATCCTAATCAGCTGGCTAAGAGTCAAATGGTTAAAAAAAAAAATGACTTTATCAAATATATCAGGACTTGCCTGAAGTTCCTACTTAAAACAACTTAAGAAATGTACTCCAGCAAGAAAACACAGTTTTAGGGTAAAACCTATCCATATGACGGATAATTAGGATGTATTTGTATCTTGCATTACTATTCCTTAAAACCACTGTAAGCATCCTCAACTTTTTTCAGCATGAAATGGTTTAGATACCATATTTTCAAGGTCTTAGACTACACTGGCTCATCACATGAAGTACCACTTCTGTTTCTCTTTGTTCTGACCCCAACTGTGAAGGTCATTCACTTGACATCCTGATCGTTGCCTTGTTCCCATCAATATCAGGCCGCCAAGGGCAGGCCCCCACAGCCGAGGCAAGATTGCAAAACCTCCCCAGAGCGGTTCCAGTGGAAGATCGGGTCAGCGAAAGGAATCTGCAAAAGCCACTCAAAGGGCAAGTCCACTTTGATCTCCTCCTTGTTTTCTCTCCCCACTGCTTCACTGTGTTTCCACATCCTCGCAGAAAACCCTGCCTTGAAAACTTACTGTCTCTTCTCTCATGTGTCAACTATTTTCACCGTGGTTTTTGAGTTTGTGTTGTTGCCAGATTTAATGTAATGTAGACCAATGTTTCCCAAATTCAGTTTTGCACATTGGTGACAGTCTGTGACAAAGTTTTTACAGATCTTCAATGAAGGAAAGGAAATAAGAAAAACACAGCATACATTTTTCAAGCCAAATGTATTCGTTTAAAGGGTGGTCCTTTACGGAGATACTGTTTTCTCTGCTTTGTGTGTGGGGGGTGGGGGTGGGGGCGGTGTTTAAAATGACTTCTCGTCTGTGCAAAGGTGTTAGGGGCTGCTGATGGTTCCGTTTTACTTTTCAGTGATCTTAGTCTGCAAGAGAAAAAATCCCCCTCTCCCCCCATGATAGTCTAGATCTCCATTCTCTGCAACTTTGCCCTGCTTGAAAACAATTAGCAAAAATATTAGAGTGCGAATACACATTTTTTTTCTAAAAGACAAGCAAATACGGTAATAGAGCACAGCTTTACAAAGTTCCATGGAAAATTAGGACTTGCTCACATACTGGTCCCTCCTTGGAAACTCACAGAGCACGTTCGAATTTTATAGGCTCTGAAATGGACTGTCGCAAAGACTGGAACATGGTGCACTAATGCATTTGCTTACTTTGTTCAACCATAGTATTCTTATATTTTTTCTACATAATATATATTTCGTTTTATTTCATAGTGCACATTTTGTGACATGCAGCCGTAAAGGAAGCATCATATAGTCAATGGAGAAAATGGCAGGAGTAGGAAATTTGGGTAAGATTAGTTGGACAGACGTTTACAAAAGCAATGCATTTGGGGAAAACTTAGTTGAAAGTAGGAAGGTAATTGGTCTGGCTATGGGAAAAGGCCAAAAAAAAAAAAAGATAAAATTAATCTGTACATGCGGCTACAAGCAAAACTGCCAACAGGTTCCAGGCAGCTAACCTCAGTGTGTGAAATAGGCAGGATTATATTAGGGAGGGGTGGGGAGTGCAGTAAACTATGGAACTCAAGGCCTGCTGCTTACCTCCCCTGGATGGTCACTATTCCAGGAGGTGGGTGTGGTGGTGGTGGCGGACCGTTTGGATTTTGAGAAGTTAGAGATCCAAATCTTTTCCTGAGACGTTTCTCTTTTTTATTTATTTATTTTTTCACATTTTTATTAATTTTTTTCAGCAGAACAGTATTCATTGTTTTTGCACATTTCTCTTTTTTAAAAAGTTGATAATTCACAGCTAAAACCAACAAGTGAGCCAAATACCTGCACGTGTGTATGTATTTCCGTATACATATATGCACATTTATAGGTTGCTGGTTTACTAGTTATGACCTATTCTTCATCAGGAAATTATTGCTGAAGTTATGTGACATACAATGATAAAAAGTACCATATCAACAATTACACTGATGTCGGAATACACAACATCCTGAGCAACCATGAATGTTTAGGCTTCTTATCCAGTTAGACCAAGACAGCATTGGTCTGAACTGTCCTTCCCCAGGAGGTCATATTTATTGCCATTTCCTTTGTTGTTGTTGTTGTTGTTTGTTGAAAAAGAATAAAAACAATGGAAGCCACCTAGGTATCACCCTCTCGCTTCCCTGTTCCTCTCTTTCCTTCTGGGCTCACCTACTAGGTCTTCCATGTGTGGATCTGGTCTCGGGGCTGTAGCTTGTGGAGCATTAGGTACGGGCAGGCAGGCAAATGTAGTTCTGGTTTTGCGAGCAGCAGAGAGAAAGATCACTCCCGCTCTAGGAGCTGTGTAGGGATCATGGCGCTCTGATGGCATTTATTCATGAGAGTTTTAAAACGACGACCATGCACCACCTGGACTCCAAAGAGGACCCATGACTCTCAACCTCAGATTAAATGTAATAAGTAAAACACATGTATGCCCCTAACAGAGAAACTTATTCTCCATAATGTTGTTGGGCATGACCGCCGTGGTCATTTTTAACTGGTACCCACACGCCATCTGGACGAATGTGAGAGTACCCCCAGCTGTCTTGAAGTGAAAGGTTGAATGTTGAATATTACAGCCTCTCTGAGCTTCCATTTTTTGAGAACGTTTGCTATCAGAGTCTAAAAGTTCCCCTAGAAAGAGGAGAACGTTTTTGGTATATGCCAGACCTTCTCAACTGGGGGTGATTTTATTCTCCCCCTCTCTTTCCTCCCTCCCCCGGAGCCATTTGGCAATGTCGGGAGATGCCATTGGTTGCCTTGTCTAGAGGAAGGGTGCTCCTGTCTTCCAGGGATGCCACCAAACGTTCTAGAAGGCACAGAATAACCCCGCAACAAAGACTGCTCTGGCCCAAAATGTTGACGGTGCTCAGATGGAGGAAGCCTGTCACAGGCCGAGCAGACGGGATGCTGCTTGGAGTTAGTTAGCTTCATGCACGTGGTGGGTTACCTGCAAAGCTGGCGAAGAGGGTGAATCCCACGCACTTCCTTCCGCGCCAGATCAGCCGGCCTCCTGCAGAACCGTGGCCCCCTTTCAGGCTGGAACTGATCTCGGTCGAAGCCCCTTGCAGGAAATTCACAGGGGGAGATGAAATGAGCAGCTGTTGTCTGGGCCACCCGTTCTCGTCGCTGTTCCTCTGGACATGTGGGGATCAGTGAGGTTCTGAAGGAAAACTATGTTCTCTGAGGCTAGTATTTCAAGAGATTTCATTTAAAATAGAGTTCTAAAAAAATAAATAAATCACTCAGATAAGAATGCCTTGTATTTATTTCCCCTCCAGCTGTCTCCTGGGACCTGCTAGTCAGACACAACGAGGGTCGGAGGAAGTGGTGGTGCAGGCGGAATGGGCTCCTTACCCTCAGGGGTCTCACGATCTAGATCAGGGGACGATCCGCTTGACTGGAAAGGGCCTTAGACTGGTGCACCGTGTGCTTTCTGTCATAATGACTCAACCGTGCAGTGGGAGCCTGAATGCAGCCTAGATGACACATAAACACTTGGGTGTGTCTGTGTCCCAATAAACCTTTATTTACAGACACTCGCTGCTCTCCCGATCTCTGGTCGGCATCAGTGACACAGACATTATTCCAATAAATACTTGATGACTCCTATTTTTTTTCCATCTGTCTTGCATTCTCTTCTCCTGGCTTTTTGTGTGAGAATTCCTTTGTTATATTCAGATCTCAGTGCAAATGTCCCCTTCTCAAAGAACCCTCCTTAACCGTGATCAAAAATGGTACCTCTGTTGGTTTTCCATCACTCCCTCCTGCAATAGGAGTTTTATGGTGCATATAAATCAGATCATCTTGTTTATGTTTGTTACGTGTTTTTTTCTTTCCTTGAAGAAAAACAGGGATCAGATCTGTCCCTACCTCATGGAATGGCACCAGGCACATAGCAGGTCACACATGCGAACACACACACACGCACACACGCGCGCACAGCCATTAAAGGAAACTTACAAGAATATACTTAATGGTGAGATGCAAACTAGTTCTAGGGGTTTGGACATCTAGTTTGAGGCTTGATTACTCTATCATGGAAATAATGAGCAATAGTAGTGGCTAACATTAATTGATAAATATTATGTGCCCAGCGATATTCTAACCAGTTCGGTGTCTTAACAGCTTTATGAAGGATTAATATTATCACCCACTTTATAGATGAGAAAATAATTAGGAGTTGAGAAACCTGCATCAGGATACGTATGAGCACAGTCTGGGGCGGCCTCCCAGGGAATGTAATTCTTCCTCTTCAGCACAGTAACAGGCTACTTCCACTCTATCCCTCACTCACCAAAAATAGGAAAAATTTAAAAGTGTTAAGAATAAAGCAAAAGCAAAAACCTGACTATACGAAGAAGGTTGATCTGTTTGGTTGCCTTACTCTAGTACGTCAGAGAAAAACATCTAGCAAAACAAGTATGTTTCTATATGTGAATTTCCCTGCCCCCTTGGATGGATTTTGGGAAGTTAGTACCCTGAGTCTGTATGTGCCCGGAGGAAATTGGGCACCGTGGGCTTCAAGCTGTCGGGGAGGGGTGCTGACACCGTTCTGCCATGTGGGGCTGGGTTTGCAGCAGTGGGAACAGGTCCCCACCCGGCAGGGCAGCTGGGGTTCCTTCAAGTGAGGATTGGATCCAGTGAGAAGGTGGCTTTACTAGGCAGCCCCTCAAATGCATCATGTGTTTATTGCCAAGAAATCGTCATTGCCAGTTACACATACGTGAAACAAGACCTCATCCCTGACTTAAAGAGCTCTCAGGCCAGGAGCTCTCAGGTCAGGAAAGTGGTGGAAACAGGCTGCCTCACGGGGCAGCAAGGAGAATGCAAGATGGGGAGAAGGTTCAGAGCCAACAGGACAGGTGTTTTGTCAGCAAATGTGCCTGACCATGACTTTATGAGAGGCATGTGGCATCAGGAGAAGATGCTTTTGCAGGACCTGAATTCCCTCCCAAGGTGCCGTCTGGGGGAGCCCTGGGAGGAGGGGGTTCTCATTTGGTCACCCATAGTAATCACTGAGAGCTCACTTGGTCCCAAGTGTTTCCCATGCATAGTCTCATTGTGTCCTCACAACCCATATACTATTATTATTCCCATTTTCTAGATGAGAAAACTGAGGTTTATAGCGGTTCAACAGTTTTTCCAAAATCATGCGTGAGAGCCATGAATGGAACTCCGGCAGATCCACCTCCAGGCCGCAGGCTCATCACTGCTGTTCCTAGTAAAGCCCTGAGCTGGCTTCATGCCCATTTTGTAGATGGAGAGAACAAGGCTTGGACAAGGACAGTGACTTCTCTGGGATTTGAACCTGGTGGAGAAGCCCTTGGTCTGGCCATTGTCCTAGGACAGTAGCTATGGCCCCTGGTCTGCTTGACAAGATAGCTCTCTCTGGGATATCTCTCTCTAAATGACCTCTTTGGAAAGAGATGGTGGGAACTGGTCTGGGTTGGTTGGGCTTGAGAAAGAGAGGAGCACAGATGCTGGATAGATCCAGCAAGATGGAAAGTCTACCTAGATATGGACCAAGAGGCATAGAGGAAAGGGGAGGTTTTGCCAGTGAGCACATTGTATCTTGGAAATGATATTTTGCAAAAGCAAAGGAGATGAGTGGAATGGTTTGGAGAATTAAGGCAATTTTATTAGTGTTGTTATTCATCATAAACAATTTCAAGCAGTCACTTGCCTCCCCAGAAACAGCTAGTAACTTCTGGGCGGCTGTCCCTCTTCTGGTGACAGGTCATATACAGTATTTCAAGTCCGAGGGCATAATATTTGATCACAAACCCTGACCTCTAGTCTTGAAGACATATGCTCTGAATTTTAAAAGCCTTCTTCTGGAAATATTTAAAGCTAACCATTTCATTAAATGGGTCCCAGATATCCAGACAGTGTGACTGGGATAATATGGAATTATTTATGAAGACGACTTGTTCTGAGAAGATTATTGTGCTAAAGAGATGGAAATCCCACCTTTTCTCCCCGTTCACTCATTGTGACCAGAGAGCTGATACATTTCAGCTGTACTGGAGAGGGATAAAAGGTAGAACGGATTTGGGGCCACAGATACCCTGTGGTCCACACAAATTGGGTGATGGAGCTTGTGGTTGCTTTTACGTGGAATCCAGCCTTTGCTCAGACAGCAGAACATTCTCATCTCATGATGCATTTTTGGATTTAAACTGACTCGGTTCATTTTGCATAACTCAGGTCTCTTATTTGGGGCTGCTTAATTTTTTTGTTTTAAATAATCTCTCCACCCACCGTGGGGCTCTAATTCATGACCCTGAGACCAAGAGTCTCATGCTCTACCAACTGAGCCAGGCAGGTGCCCGTGGGCTGCTTAATTCTTATTTATTTGGATGGAATTTTTAAGCATGTAAGCTTGAGTAATGCCCGTGTGGATCAGGCTAGAATCCATTTTGTTTTCCAAACCAAGAACTCCCTTTAATCTTACCTTGAAACTGAAAGGTTTGATCCATAGTGCTTCACACTGAGGCTGGAATTAAAATATTCATATTTATACTCACTGGCTTTCCAGACCTTGGAAGATCTGGCCTCCATCTACCACTCTAGCTTCATCTTATCTTTTTCTCTTGTGGTCTCCGGGTTCCAGCCACATGACCTTCTTTCCATTTCTTTAAAAAGTGAAAAATTCTTCCTGTACATTCTATGATGGGGACCTGCAATCCTTTTTCTTCCTGTCTCAACCTGATCTGTCCCAAATCATCCTTTTAGGGGCAGCTTAAAGTGACTTCCTCCAGGAAGTCCTCCATGATATCTTCCTCTTCCCCAAAGCTGGATCATTTTCTCCTGTTATATATCACTGCACTGGTTTCTTCTCCTCTATAGAACTTACATCAATTAAAAATAAGTATGGGTATTTGTGTTACTACTTATGAATATTTATTTTCCTACTAGGCTACAAAGTCCCTATGAGCAAGTTATTCATGGTATCACAGGACCCATAAGAGTGCTTGGCACATTATAGTTGCTCAATTATGATTTGGGAATGTTACAGAAAGGCAACTCAAGGTCTTCCGAACCCAAACTCTGAATTCTGAGACTTACTGCTGAAGCTTACATAAAATTTCCACATTATTTTATGCAAGCATATCTTCTATCATTTTTCTCAATCTTAAAAAATGAGTTTAATCAAATGATCTGAAACCTATTGAGATTCTCCTCTATTGCATAAAATCTGTTCATTAAAGGCATAATATGCCATTAAAAATCAGAAAAAATTAATTGTGGCAACATTACCCAAAGTGTGCTTTGTGGAGCACTAGTTTTGTTGGATGTTCATGGAAAGAGAGTCTCATGATCAAGGGCAATTGGAAAATTAACAAAAAAAAAAGTTAAATTTTGTTTGTTTTAGTGAAGGACTTCTAGTGCCTTAAATATGCTAATTAGCATTATTAGAGCCAAAGAGGAGGGTTTAAAAGGAAGTGTTTTCTCAACATGTTTGACCACAGAGAATCACCTGGTCATAGGCCATCTTTCGTACATGGTGATGTGCATGCGGAGAGGCAGGTCAATATTTCATGTTTCTGCCTACTTCAGGAGAAGGAACTGCATTGATCTTTTGGAGAAACTCCGCTTCCCCCACAAACCAAATTTCAGGAACAGTGCTACCTTCCCTGCATGGGCAGGCAAATGTCAATTAAGAACAAGCTCTGTTTTATGGTTTGAACATCAATAACTCTCAGTGGAGTGGAGGCCTGGGATTCCCATTGTCACATTCCACATCAAGCTCTCATTGGGAACGGGAAAGGACAGTGAGCTTAGGGATATTTAAGAAGTGAAATTAGTGATTCGATTGACACTGTTGTTGGGGAAATAAAAGCAAGGAGAAGCTATCTTCGTATCTGGGAAAATAATCAGACTGAAATATAGCTTCGAAAATGGACAATCGAGAAAAACTTGCAGGAGTTAGCTTCTAGCAGGAGACAAATAATTCAGAAGGTCAAACAGAGCTTATGTTAGCATGGGTTCTGATAAAAAAACAAATAACTTCAAAATGGTTCATGCCACAAGAATATGGGCTCTGCCTATATGTACTTGTTAACTCCCTTGTGGATAATATTTTTGTTGTATTTAATGACTATAGGGCGTGACTCGTGAATTTGATGGTAAACAGGGTAGTTTTGTAGCCCCAGGTAGTTTTAACCATCTAAGCAGAAAGGGGGAATATTTAGGGTATAAAAAAGGCATGAATTTTAAAATAAAAATAGCAGGAGAGTTTGGTGGATGGGCTTTAAGCACTCTGTGGAATATAGAGTTAAACAGATTACCATATGTTCCCTTCAGGAGCATTTGAAAAATGAAGACCAAATGTGTTTTATAGAATGATGTTCTTCATAATGCAGAGAGCCACTGATTTGAAGCTGCAGCTAAAATAAATATGATACCTTTTGAGTGCTATTCACAGACACTAGTGACCTATCAATTTCCCTATCTCGGGGAAAGAGAACCAGAGAATGACAGCTCCCTCCCGGAAGAGCGGTTGATATACGGTAAGTGGCCACGTCTCTGCTTCTGATTATTAATTGTGGCTAATATAGAGCAAGCAGATGTCCCCAGACTATGCAGACTATGCCCCTCAACACGGGCAGGTCTTTGGGCATCGTGGAAAGAAGGTCCAGATCTGGGTTTCTGCCTCCACTGACACACCTTGAGGCCAAACACGCTTAAGCTTCAGAGACGCTCACATTTCAGGCCCTGGGAGGGGTCCTTCTAAAAAGCTGTCATGGTGATATGTATCCATAACATCTGTGCAAGTAAAATGTTTGAGGCACGATTGGTTAAGAAGTGATCTTTTCGGGGCGCCTGGGTGGCTTGGTCATTACGTATCTGTCTTCGGCTCAGGTCATGATCCCAGGGTCCTGGGATGGATCCCCCCATTGGGCTCCCTGCTCAGCAGGAAGCCTACTTCTCCCTCTCCCACTCCCCCTGCTTGTGTTCCTTCTCTCGCTGTGTCTTAGCAAATAAATAAATAAAATCTTAAAAAAAAAAGATGCTGTCTTTTCCTTCTTCAGCTTCCCCTCCACCACGCTGTCCTTTGAGTGGAGTGACATCACAATGACCACTGGCGTTTTAAGGTCTGGTTATAGGAAATTGGATTGGAGGACAGACTTCTTTGGGGTTGCATGTATTTATGGGATCCTGTGTCACCTCATTCATCGCCAAGGTTCTGCTAGTATCCTGGTTTGGTATGACTTCTAGAAGCGGTCCTATACCCACTGTGTCAGTGAACCGGATGCTGCGGCGGGAAGAAGTAGTGTCAATGGCAGGCCCATGATGTGAATATATCCTAAGGGGTCTGCACCCCCAATGGTCAGTAGAAGAGATACAGTGATGAATGCTTGGAGTCACAAGCTAGTCTGTGGAAAATTCTTCTGAGCATCAGATATGTACACTAGTCAGTGGAGGATTTGATTTTCTCAACAGTCCATTTGGAAGTCCTATTCTCTCGACAGTATACTCACTCATGCAGCAGACACAATTAAAAAGGCACCGTGCAATATTTTTTTTCTTTTTTCACGGAAATTAAAAAAAGAACTATCATAATGCCACTGTTTAAATTTCTTGCTAATAAGACAGAACACCGGCATAGATGAGATACCGTAAAACTCAGAATACACGTTAAATGAGGGTATCGGTGACAAACCGTAACTGAGCATTGTGAAGTCAGAGTCTTCGGGGTTTGTCATTATAGGAAAAACCTGGAATATCCCTGAAATCCTCCAGCTCATGTAGGAAAGAAACCTGATGGCGGCTTCCCCAAAATTGATAACTATCCTAAAAATGTATACGACGCTACCGCTAATGAGTTATAAAACTCACATAAATATTTATAAGCCACCAATAATAGAAAAGGTTCTAATCAACCATGCTGGGGAAAGGCCAAGTTATTTTTCTGTTTTCTCTATAGAAGGATATTTTATAAAATCTCAGCCATGATAAGACAGTCAAAGAGTGTGACACAAAAAATGTAGGAAAAATATTTTAGAGATATCAGACAGTTAATAAAAGATTTTTCTAGATTTTGTGGTGTGTGTTTGCAGCTTGTTAGCTTTTTAACATTTATAATTTGGCTCTGTTTGTTTTGTCATCCCAAATAAGTATTCAGTTTCTTATCTAATTCATATTGGTAATTTGGATTTCGGGGTGTTTTTTTTTTAAGATTTTAATTTGTTAAAAGTGGGGAGAGAGAGAGCACAGGCAGGGGGAGTGACAGACAGAGGGAGAGGGAGAAGCAGACTGCCCACTGAGCAGAGAGCCTGATGTGGGGCTCGAGTCCAGGACCCTGGGATCCTGACCTGAGCTGAAGGCAGCCCCTTCACTGACTGAGCCACCCAGGCTCTCCTGGATTTCTTTTTATTTTATTTTATTTTTATTTTATTTTTTTAAATTTTTAATTAATTTATTTTTTTTTCAGCGTAACAGTATTCATTGTTTTGCACAACACCCAGTGCTCCATGCAATACATGCCCTCCCTATTACCCACCACCTGTTCCCCCAGCCTCCCACCCCCGACCCTTCAAAACCCTCAGGTTGTTTTTCAGAGTCCATAGTCTCTTATGGTTCGCCTCCCCTTCCAATTTTTTTTTTTATAAACATATAATGTATTTTTATCCCCAGGGGTACAGGTCTGTGAATCGCGAGGTTTACACACTTCACAGCACTCACGATAGCACATACCCTCCCCAATGTCCATAACCCCCTCCCCCTCTCCAAACCCCACCTCCCCCCAGCAACCCCCAGTTTGTTTTGTGAGATTAAGAGTCATTTATGGTTTGTCTCCCTCCCAATCCCATCTTGTTTCATTTATTCTTCAACTATCCCCCTAACCCCCATGTTGCATCTCCATGTCCTCATATCAGGGAGATCATATGATAGTTGTCTTTCTCTGAATCCATCAAAATCCTTGAGGAGAACGCAGGCAGCAGCAACATCTTCCTAGGAACATCGTCAAAGGCAAGGGAAGCAAGGGCAAAAATGGATTTCTTTTTAAAAGGAGAATCTAAACTGAGTAAGTTTTAGGATCAACAAAACCTCAACTAACCCCCATGGCCGTGTGACACCAACTATTTCAGCCATGTTGGCCTCAGTTTCCTCACCTGTAAAATAGGCAGTAATAACACCAGTTGAGTTGTTGTGAAGAGATCACCAAGAGGTGAAGACACCAGAAAGATGCGAAGGCATCTGGGAATAAGACCTAAGGTGCCAGGTCCCTCCCAACCCCCATGTTCTCATCCAGCTGCCCAACACCAAGGTGGAACTTGCCATGACATTCGTATGGTTCTCCTGGCATTAGCCCACCACAGGGCAAAGGGTCTCATCTCCAGGGTCTTAGCGAGTTGCATTAGCAGAAGTGAGGAGAGAATTCCTCGGTAGTTGTCTGCAAGGTCTCTCTTTCTTCAGCCTTGCCTCACCTTGCCTTTTTCTGAGACATCAAAGGTGGGAATGAGACAGGTGTTACCCTCCTGCTGCTTCATTGGTTTCTTCTGGGAAGAAGACTGGGGTTTGTATGGCAGTATTAAAAGCAGTCCCAGGACACAGATGCTGGTTGTGTGGGTGTCAAGAGGCAGACTGGAGAGCCTGTGTTACTGCCAGGGCCAGTATGACAGGCGTGGCTCTGGAGCTGGCCATGATGGAAGCAGCTTCTTCATCCTGAGTCAAGAAGTGGGTTTGAAGCCAGTAGTTCCAGTGGCGGCTTCCCAAGTCTCCCTCTTTCTAATGTTTGCGAGCTGGTTCTGCAGTGCAGCTCCAGAAGTCGTTTCTAGAAGGTGGTGCTCTACTCCGCCAACAATTGTCAAGTGCCTCCATGTATGAATATCTTGTGTGTTCAAATCTGGACTGATATGGGATGACATGCAGAGAGTTCTAACGCAGTGAACAGAACTTTCCCCTACTGGAGTGAAAAGTGGGGAGAATCAGAAAATTATTTCCATCCAAATATGGCCTGAAAGGGGCATGGGATTGCTGATGGAGACTTGCATTTTGTGGTGGGGAGAGGTAATTTTGACTCTTGTGATGAAGACTAAGGAGATAGCATTGCATTTCCTTGTAGATAGGTAACAACGGCCAGTGGGTGATCGGAAACCCAATCTCAGGAATTTTAAGTCTCAATCTCAAGGAAAGGGAGTAGATGAGACCCTGAACCAATTAAGTTTCTACCACCTGAAGAAAAAAGTCTTGACAATGAAATGAAGTTTGGAGATAGAAAAATAAATTTCGCACTCCTGAGTATAGGCCCTGCCATTGACCCACTGTAAGATCGAAGCCACCTACGCTGAGTGTGAACACTTGCCACCTTAAATTTGAACATTCCACTTGCTCATCAGAGACCAGATAAGTTGGGGCTACGATTATTTCCATTTAACACCTCGGGAAGGGAACTATGATGCTGGTAGGTTACCTGATGACCCACAGCGAATAAGGGACCTAGTCAGAATTCTGACTTAGGATTTTTGTCAAGAGCAATAGGAAGAAAATTTCAGGGGTAAGAGACATGTAGGAAAAAGATTTGGAGAGCGAAGGGGAGTTGTTAGATTTTTAAATGGTCAGGAACAATACGATCCTAGTGCCTGGGGAAGGATACTGAACCCTTTAAGAGAAGACACACATGATTTCTAAATGAGCATGGCCCCAAGTGCCCTCTGGTCCTATTCCCCCAGGGTCATGATGGCTGTTGTACTGATCCCTTTGTCCCCATCTCCTCCCACATCAGTGCTCTGAAGAGTCCAGACTGAGTCAGACTGTCCAGGAGCAAATGGGTCCTCCTCACATCCACCTATTTCATTGGGCATCAGAGCTCAGAGGGTACCCCTCAAGTGACTGGAGAAAAACGGGCCTTTTCCCCTTTCAAGAGCCACAGGTCAATGAAATTGGAGAACTTTGTCTCCAAGTGGGTGTCCGGGGTGGCTACGGCACTCTGATGGCGGCAGAAAGCAAGAAACAGAGCAAAGGTGAGGCTCTCAAAGCATCCTTCCTACTTCCAAGTCATGCCCAGGAAAGGCCCTGGGCTCGGTCATCACTTCCTCTCTTTCTTGTGTCCCCTCAGCCCATGTTTCACTCCCCGTCCCACACATTTGCTCCTTTGCTCCTTCTTGGCTTCTCTGCTAGATTGGGAGCTGTCCTGCATGTAAGACCATGGGCTCCGCCTGGATTTGAACCCCGGTTCTAACACTTTCTGGTGATACAGCCTTGGGGGAAGATTGGCCGTCTCCATATCCTCACTTATCATATGGGATGGTTTTATTTGCAGAACTATTATGAAGATTGCATGGGTTTAATATAGGTCAAGTGCTTAAAACACCACCTGGTCCATAGTAAAAGCTCATGAAATCTTACGGTTTTTTTCCCCTTCATTTTTTTTTTAAGATTTTATTTATTTATTTGACAGAGAGAGAGAGATCACAAGTAGGCAGAGAGGCAGGCAGAGAGAGAGGAGGAAGCAGGCTCCCTGCGGAGCAGAGAGCCCGATGTGGGGCTCGATCCCAGGACCCTGAGATCATGACCTGAGCCAAAGGCAGCGGCTTAATCCACTGAGCCACCCAGGCGCCCCTTCCCCTTCATTTTTAAAGGTCGCGTTCCCAAGCCTCACACCTACATACAAATTTCATGATTTTTGCCATCTCCAGCGCCTTCTGTAATAGTACTGTGTTTGCTTAATATTTTCTAACTTAAAATGTCCTAAGTCATAATATCAATGATATAAAAGAATTGATGTGCAGGTTAATTTTTTTTCCCTAACATCCTTTTCTTTGTTCCATAGCAACTAAAATTTAAAAGTTAGTTTATGGGGCACCTGGGTGGCTCAGTAGGTTAAGGCCTCTGCCTTCGGCTCACGTCATGATCCCAGGGTTCTGGGATCAAGCCCCGCATCGGGCTCTCTGCTCATCGGGGAGCCTGCTTCCTCCTCTCTCTCTCTCTGCCTGCCTCTCTGCCTACTTGTGATCTCTGTCTGTCAAATAAATAAATGAATAATCTTTAAAAAATAAAAAAATAGAAGTTAGTTTATGTATTCCTAAGAATTATCTTGGTTACCACCCATGAGGTGGGCACTACACTTTAGCAAATACTTGGGTGAATAATTATTTTTTTCACCTTGACTTCTTTTATGAACTCACTAATTTACGAATTCCCCTAGTTATCCATTCAATTACTCAGTGAGTCATTCATGACCAGAATTGTTTACAACAGTCATTTGCTGAGCACCTATGCCCAGGACCCATGCTAGGTGATGAAGGGAGGCAGCTACCTCCCAGGTAAATCCTTGCCCCGGGGAGCTGGTCGTTGGACAGGGGAGGGAACCAGCCACACAAACAAGCAATTGCACCACAATGTTATAAGCCCTTAAGGGAGGTGTGGGGGAGAAGTGATGGGGGCCTGGGGGAATCAAGGCTTCTGCCACCAGATGATTCTCCAAGGACACAAACTCAGCCTTCCCGCTGCTGCCAAAACAACAGTGGTCATGATGCAATAGTTTCTGGTTGTTGTCAAGTGATGTGAATGTCGGCATGGAAAGGCTTCAGTGAGGGGTTAGACAACAGAGAAAATGCAGGTGGAAAGGATTCTGGCTGGAAATGAAGATGAATCAGCCAGTCCATCCATCCATCCATCCATCCCTCCCTCCCTCCTTCTTTCCACATGTGCTTATTGAACACCTACTGTGTGCCTCAGACTGAGAACATTGTTTCTGTCATCATGGAGTTGAAAAGCTCCTGTGGGGGCCAAATGTTATGACACAAGGAATCATACAGAGAACAATTTACTTATTTTTTTTAAAGATTTTATTTATTTATTTGACAGATCACAAATAGGCAGAGAGAGAGAGAGAGGGAAGCAGGCTCCCCACTGAGCAGAGAGCCTGATGCGGGGCTCCATCCCAGGACCCTGGGATCATGATCTGAGCCAAAGACAGAGGCTTTAACCCACTGAGCCACCCAGGCGCCCTGAGAACCATTTACTTATAATTGTGACAATTGCCAGGGAGAGCATGGGGAGGGATACAAGAGCGTCCAGAAAACTCAAGATAGATCGGGGTGTGAAAGGTGTCAACTCTGGGAAAGTGCAGTGTAAGGAAAAGAAGATGCACAGCATGAGGAGGAACCAGCTGGGGCGTGGATTTAGGGGCGGTAACGTGGGACAAGCTGTGTTCTAGGTAGAGGCAGCTCAGCCGGCCGGAGGGCTGGGGGCAGAACAAGATCCATGGCTTCGAGACTTTCCGAGACCTCCTCCTTGCTGGATGTTAGTGAAAGACCTAGAAGGAGGGAAGCAGGAGGTGAGGCTCGGGGACAGAGACTGTTCAAGGTCACCGGGGACATTGTGGGCAATGTCCTCATCACTCTGTCCTCAGCGTAAGGAGAAAGCATGCAAAGCTGTTTGGCGGGGGAGCGTCCAACTCGATTTACTTTGGGAACGCACCCTCAGCTGCAGGCTGGAGAAGGCACTGGTCAGGACACGCATTGGGCTGCGCTCTCAAATCAAGGGTAAGGAAAACGAAAAGGAAGGGTGTTCAAAGCGATGAAGCAGGGTAGAGAAAAAATTCCGAACGGATTTCCTAAATGAATTAATTGCCAAGGCGATCCCCTGGGGACCCAGCGGAGCGAGGGCACTGTGGAAACCAATGTCACGGTAATATTTAAAGTTCCCTTTGAACTCCATGCTGTGGGAAGAGCATGGGCTTTGGAGCAAAGCAGATGGGGGTTCACGCCCTGCCTCTATGTCTTTGGCTGCTTGACCCTACCCTCCCGATCCCGTATTTCATCATGTACAGAGTGGACATAATAGCAGTACTGCCCTTACAGCGCCACTGTGGGGCTTCAGCAGAGAATACTGGACTGTCTGGCACATAGTAGGTACTCAGGAAAGCATCCTGTGTAAGGAGTGCTGCATCATGTTCTGTCTTCTGTAGACACTGAAGGGAATCCAGGTCTCGGATCGGTTTGCAATGAATTCTCGAGAAGCAGCCATACTGTGCAAAAGCATTCCTTCTGATATGCAGCACAGTATAGTAAATGGCATTATTCATGGATGTGTCAAAGCCATGAAATAGGAGATTTTGAGGCGATCACAGCTGTGAATGATTAATATTTTCATCCCAAGATGCCATGGAGGTAGCAAGGCTATGTTAATTATTACATGCCTGAGCCTCGTACTGTGGGCTTCCTCCCCGAGTGCCTGTTAATTTGCTCATGTGCTGTGCAGCCAATGGGACTGGGAAACTCTCCCCTTGGAAAACAGTGGATCTCTGGCAGACCTCCTGTCCCCAGTAACTGCTTTATACTTCTGCAGGAGGGGAAAAAAAAAAATCTCCAAATCCGAAAACAGTGATGGGTTTTAAGCAGAAATGCGGAAGAAATACTTTATCAAAGATGGCTCTGAGCTTTCCTTTTCGTTTGCAGTTGATTTGTCATTTTCTTAAATTTCTCTTGAAAATTTTAGATGCACCGAATCATGAACACCTCATATGCAAATACTATCCTCTCTTAAATTGTTTTCCATCAGTATTAAAATTTAAATTTTTTGAGTCATCTCCATATTATTATTTAAAATATATTTTTCCATGTATCCACTGTTTTCTTTTGCATTTTAGATGCAAAGAAAGCAACTCTACCTCCGTGTAAATATTTGTGTAGCCTTCTGGTGCTGTAGCTCTTTATTTTGAGGATGTCGGTTTCATCTCTTTCCCTCTAAAACCCCTTTTAAAAATATAGGTATGTTTTTAAAAATTAAAGGGGGAGGGAAAAAAAAAAAAAAGAAGAGTCAGGGCCAAGAGCTAGGCACTCATCCTGGAGGTGAATATGTGAGTTTCTCTAAACCCTAGTGTGCTCTTATACACTGAACCAGTTCCTCCTGCAATTTCCGTAAATCTCTCTATTCATGTGATTTCACGAGGATCAGTCTCTGTTGAAAAATCTAGTTGAAGCTGCCTGGCAGTGAGAAGAGGAAGATCTATTAATTTCATCATTTGTATGAATCATGTCTAAATGATCTCAGCAGAGAAAATGTGTTACCCATTTAAATCTCATCATTACATATTATATAATAATTACTGTTAATTCCAGTTTGGATGGGCCCCGGTTTGGCTTTCCATCCCCTTTCCTTAAACGTGGAGGGTAGGTAACCTCACCGAATTCAGCCCCTCCAGCCTTGTGCCTTCTCGTGCCTTCCTCATTATGGGCTTAATCGCATCAAGCATGTAGCCAACTCCAAGTCTGTTTTGTGCTGGTGATTAGTATTCATTTTGTGAACGTGGAGTTCACCCTCAGCACAGAACACAGCCTCATGTTAATCACTGCTGTGTCTTCCTCCCTTTGCTTCTGATCTGTCGGCATCGTGCGGCTCGTCCCATACCTCCTCTTTTTTTTTTTTTTTTTTTTTTGCCCTTACCAGCCAAAAGGGCACCTCCATACTGCGCTGTGTCAGAATTAGAAACTTTGGACAGATCTGTAATCACGCCGTCCTCATCAACTCTGTGCATGGTACTCATTTCACTTCCACATTCGAACCGTTAATATGCCTTAATTTCTCTCACTTTGTGAATATTTAATTCCTCCCTTTTCAACATCATTTTTAGGTTGTGTGAATCATTTTCAAAGTCTTTGCTCTTCTCCCCGCACTATCATCTGCATATTTTATGAAATGGCACGGTTGAGTCTCGGAGGGCTCTTGATAAAAATGGAGCTGGCAGCCTGCTCATTAGCTGTTTACCTGAAGCTGTGTGAGTCCCCGATAATGGCACGCTCCCATTTGGATTCGAATTAGGATTCTCTGACAAATAACCACCAGAAGGCTTCTCGGGGACGGGGACGTCGCTCGCCTTGCCATGCCCTCCTCTCCTCCGTTGCCAGAGAGTTTCTGGGAAACTTGCTTCCGGGGGCTGTCCTGGGGAGGGTTGCACCCTGACTTCAGAGGCAGTCGAATTTTTGAGGTGGAAACACAAAAGCTTTAGCAAATTAGCACCTCCACGGAGAGTGAGTCTCCTGAAAACACACGTTCTAAAGGTCCGCTTATTTGACCTTCTAGAGTTTTGCAGATTCCAGAAGCCCGTTCTCTGCTTTAAGCAGGTGACCAAAGCCCCCATTACGTCTGGGGCCGGGGTCTCCTGGGGCAAGGGGCCTGTGGCTTTGAAATCAGGAAAATTCCAGGCAAATCAGGATGAGTCGGTCACCCTCACTGTGACTATCCTTTAGGACTGGTGTAACACTTTGGGCCTTGAAAGTAGCTGAGATGGTCAAGGGAATGGGGAGGGGAGCCTTCTCTGTGTCTACCAAGAAGCTGAGGGAAGGGCACAGACCACAGACCTGTGGTCCATGACCTTGCCTTGAACCCTTAAACTATTTCTGTTGGTGGATCCCCTACATTTAAAAATCAAGAGATTCCAATATAAAAATTCAGGATTTTCACTTCTCTTGTAAAAAACCAAAGACATGGCTATACTGTGTCCCCATTCTTTAGTGGAATGATTGATCCACTAGAGCTGGAGTGTGACAATCTCTGTAGGTGTGGGACCTGCTTTTATGACCCTTCCCAGCCAGCTGCATTGGGTCTGCGTACCAGTCCGATCTCAGTCCCCATTTGACTGGGTAACCCGGGGTAGACCTGAGGGTTGGTTTTGCAGCAGATTCAAGTCTCAGTTCTGTCATATGAGCTGGCTGACTGTGGGAAGGATAAATAAACACTGGGTCTCAGTTTTCTCATCTGTAACTCGAGCATAATAGAAGTATACTAGTATGATACATCATAAATCACAAGTTAAGATACATACATTGAGGGGCGCCTGGTTGGCTCAGTGGGTTAAGCCACTGCCTTCAGCTCAGGTCATGATCTCAGGGTCCTGGGATCGAGCCCCACATTGGGCTCTCTGCTCCGCAGGGAGCCTGCTTCCTCCTCTCTCTCTGCCTGCCTCTCTGCCTACTTGTGCTCTCTCTCTGTGTGTCAAATAAATAAATAAAATCTTTAAAAAAAAAAAGATACATACATTGAGAAAACGCATAGAAACAGCTTAGCAACGGCCCCGGCATAAGTAAGTGTTCAATAGAGAGTGCTTGTTCTCTACTTCTTATTCTATTATCATTGGTTTTACAGAGAAATAAGCTGGAACCCAGAATTGCCTGGTGAATGACTTAGAATAGATATAGAGACGATGTGAATGAAACAGTAAGAAGGGCATATGATTGGCATTAAGGAAAGTTATGTTTAACATCTACAGGAACCAAATATTAAGATGTGCCCCTGCACCCCCCCAGCAGACCACCTACACCACTAATGAATGATAACACTGCCTGTGGCCCAGGAAACGGAACTTTCCATTCTGCATGTACAGGTAATCTTGTGTTCCTCCTCGCATTAACAAATCCTCTCACCACTTTTCGAATTCAACAGACCTATACTTTTGATACAAAGTGGATTTCTTTGTAGTGGAATTTGTTTCCTAAAGATTGTCTCCTGTTGAAATGGTTTTATCCTATCGTAGCCTTGTGACAGTGGGGATTTTTATCACCGGGCAAAAATGATATACTATTAATACCTTGGATTTACATAGGAGTTTTCTTCCAAAGAGTTCAAAGGTACTAGCTGGTTCTCCAAGAAATGGTATTTGATATTACTGAAGATGTTATACCACAGGAAATGATGATCTATCTTTAAATGCTTCACCGCCCCCCTTAAAAAGAGACTATTATAATGCCATGGGCTCAGAGCTTTTCTAAGGAGATAATTTGGGTACCTCTGTGGTTTGGCGAAAAGTATTTCTGATTATGAGTTATTAGGACATAGGTTTGAATCTCTGATTGTTCTCTGGAGCTGTCTGGGCTTGGTACTTATAAAAATAGGCGGAGTTTTAAAGAGAGTTTAAAGAAAGGGACTATCTTCGAAGCTGTGAGCGGGTGTAGGTAAACTGCCAAATAGTGGGGCACCTGAGGGCTACTCATAGAGAGACTCTTTTATGACCCCTGAGCCCCAGAGGCAAAGGAGATGGGGATAAACTCAGGAGACCAAGGCCATGTGGAGATTACCACCTTATCCTGAGAAGATCCTGGTCCTCTCAGGTTGGGAGCCAAAGGAAAATATACTGAGATCACTGTCTCTTTTTTCCTTCCAACTTCTTGGGGGAGTTCCTCATTGGCCAAATCTAACCAGAAGGTTGGGAAGATGAACCATTTGTAGCAATGTGTACTGCTTAGCTTCCCAGGGCGCTGCAAGCCCAGAGCCCATATAGAAGGAATCGGAGAGCGACAAGCGTGATCAGCTACGATCCTGAACTAGTCTTTTAATGTTTCCGAATTTCCTTCTTAGCAAGCTAATGCTGCATGCATAATACCTACCTCCAAGTGTTATGTGAGGACAGAGTGACATCGCACATACACTCTCCTGGCACGCAGTGGTCATTTGAAGGGTGAAATAGACTCATGCTTTGCATACGGCCATTTCATCTAGGAGGCAACACAAGCCAAGGGCTTCGGTGCTAGTTTGGTGAAGCTCTACAAAAATCTTTGAGCCCTGAAAACACAAATCATGGTTTTAAAATATAAAATGTAACTCAATAACAATAGATAAATCCTTTATCAATTTTATATGAAGCATAATAATGTTATGAATTATTCAGCCTTGTCAATGAATCAAGCTGTAAACAACTCTTATTTAGTTCTATACAAGCTTATTTAAAGCAGGATGTGTTCCGATGCGTCTAGCTGGGACGTATAGAGTTCTCGGTTAATCTGTTTCACATTCTGGTTTTCCTGGGGAAGGTTATATTTTAAAAGGTTTATGTTTGCTCTCATCTCAGTGTTGGTGACTGAGCAGTCAAATGGTAGAGGAAGAAGGGACATGGGGGAATACGGAGACCAGGCAGAAGTGAGAACAAACAAACAAACAAAAAACAAACAAAAAAACCGCTACAACTGGTAGCCCCTAGATCAAACTCAATCCCATGATCCTTTTACGTATAAATTATGATGTCTTACAAAATTTTAAATTAAATTTAAAAATTCTAAATAAAATTAATGTTAAAAGAAAAAAATGATGAAACTTCACTGATTCTAGAAAGCCTTTTTTTTTTTTTTGGACATCTTAACTTCTCAGTAATTAAGATGCATTGTAAGTGATGTCATCGTAGACTTAGTAAATATAGGGTAACTGACATTTAAGCATCATGACATTTTGCATAGAAACTGGGACTTGCAGTTTCTAGCTAAAGGTTGAAAGCTCTCTCAACCCTCCTTTGAGGTACCCTGTGTGGCAAGTGTAGTGAAACAGTGTAGCTCTGAGCTCTTGAGAGGACAGAAGCGCTTAGATCCATCCTGGCCTTTCTCACCTCTTTTTTGCTCATTGGAGTTGGAGGATTCTAGATCTGGGGTTCTTGGACATGGAGAAGCCCTATAGGGATGGAGGCACATGGAATGATTTTAGTATTCTGCAGTATTCTGCAATATTCTGCAGTATTCATAGGCATCATACCCAGAGTAAAGCAGCAAGTCATGTTGTTGGTTCACCTGAGTATAATAACAATCGTTACCTCCTACTCAAAAGTTCTGATTGTCCAATGATGAACAAATAGCAATAATAATAATATAAAGACGGAGGGATGATAGGTCTGATACATAGCAAATGTGGTGTGAGCCTGTGGAGCTCTTGGAATGAAAGAGAAAGAGGGAGGGAAGAAGGGAGTTGTTGGCAGTGGAAACTTCAAGGAAATGTCACTCCAGAGACAGTTAGTGACCTGTCCAAAAAATCACACGCCTCGCCAGCAAGTTGCAAGATTTCTTGGCTCTCAGTCCAGTATCCTTTGCTTTCAAACTGCCTTCTCACTTGGCAGTCAAACTTATGGAAAAAATATATTCAAACTGCATCAGCAAATACTCTCTAGCAAAATGACTTTCAGAGAGATTTTCCCGCATTTGTCCAGGTAAGTGCCAGCAAAAGATTTGAATAAAAATAGCTATGCTCTATTGTTCATGTATAGTATTCCTAATATATATTTGGGGACGTTCGGGTTTTGTGCCAGGATTATTATTTCTCATCTAAGGTTCTTCCTGAATTATATTTTACTTTATATATGAGAATATATATGGTATATTGGAGATAACAGATGATGACTCTTAGCTTAATTGCCACATGTTGAAATTTGGGATTACAATAAATTATTTTGTGATGGGAACCAGAGATGTGGACATGATATATGCAGATATTTTTAAAACTCCGTGAGTGATGGGGCACCTGGGTGGTGCATTTGGTTAAGCATTGACTCTTGGTTTTAGCTCAGGTCATGATCTTAGGGTCATGAGATTGAGCCCCTCTTGGGGGTGGAGTGGGGCTGAGTGGGAAGCCTGCTTGAGACTCTTTCTCCCTCTTCCTCTCCCCTTCCCCTTTCTCTTTTTCTCTCAAATAAATAAACAAATCTTAAAAAAAAAAAACCATGAGTGAGAGGCACATTATAAATGTGAACAATGATTTTTGAAAAAAAAAATAGACCATCCAATCTCACAAATGAAAGATAATTCTGCAGAGAATGTCTCTATGTCACCTTTCTAGTGTTAAATACGTCAAGTGAAGAAGCTTCAGGGTGTCTGCTTATATGACTGTTCACAATCTAATTGATCTCACTGTCTGAATTGTCCTTTCTTAATTTCACCGCATTACTCATTTACTATGCTTGGCGTTCAGATATCTGTGAGAGGTAGCAGGGCTCCCCCCCCACCACCTTAGTCAATTAGACAAGCTATTGTTTCTGATTAAGATATCTTATCCTAGAGAATAACAGCAATTAGAGTTGGAACAGAGACCCTGTGGGTCATGCAGTCCACTCCCCTGGCAGCTTACGAGAATGTTTTACATTACACTGTACTTTTGTGTGGTTTTCCTTATGTTAGCTTTAGAAAAATCCAAGCACCCATCGATGTTAATTATTCCCCCTTCCTGCATCCCTACCATGACTTAATCTTACTATTTTGCATTGCGGATTCTCATAAACTGGCATTGAATGATGGCTTCTTGATGATATCATCTCATCAGAAGACAAGGACATGATTTTGAGCAGAGAAAGCATTTGTTGTTTCGTTTGCTTTGGTTTTTTGTTGTTGTTGTTGTTGGGAGGGAGTGGGTGGGGAGTTGGAAGTGAATTTTATTCAAGTATGTTCATTTGCCAGGGCTTCCAAGCTTCAAAATGCCTGGAACGTAGTAGGTCAATTTTTCATTGACTGTTCTTTTTTAAATCAGGTAAATCCATTTGTCAGAAGGCTTAATCTCTCGGTATAGAGGATGGTGTCCATGAGAAAGGAGCTCAAAGTTCTTAGAAGCTTCTTTGACTCAGTCCTTCCTTTGCATGGTATTCAGAAGAATGGTTTCAGTAGGGGAAAATGGCCCCGAGTGTTGTTAGTATAAGAAGAGATGATGATGGGGCACCTGGATGGCTCAGTGGGTTAAACCTCGGCCTTCAGCTCAGGTCATGATCCCAGGGTAGGGCTCTCTGCTCAGCAGGGAGCCTGCTTCTCTTCCTCTCTCTCTCTGCCTACTTGTGAACTCTGTCAAGTAAATAAATAAAATCTTTAAAAAAATAAAAAGAAGAGATGATGATAAAATTATGATGGTGACAATGATACACCTTTGAGCGCTTACCTGTGCTAAACACTGCACGAAGTACTTTGCATGCATTATCTCATTTAATCCTCACTGCTACCCAGAGCTAAGGACCAGAATTACCCTCACATGAAAAAGAGGCCAGAGAAGTTATAAATCTGCCAAGGTCAGTATGCTAGTTAGTTATGGAGCTAAGATAATAATAACGATGATAATTATATTGACATGATATTTCATAATTATAATAAATAATAACAATAATAATAATTGGAAGCCCTTTCCATCATCAAAGGGGCAGTCTGCATGGGAAACAGGGCCATGGTTATTTTTTTTTTTTTGAGCTTGAGAATTTCCAAACCTGTTACAACATCCTAATGATGCCTCCATTTACTGTGTGTACCATCTACCACTAAATATTGTATTTGTTGAACTAATTCTATGTAGATCGACCTCACTGAATTTAGTAAATACATATTTCGAAGAGTATCACTTATTTTGTTGCTTTTTGGGTCATTTTACAAGTAATGCAAGCACATTATTTGTCTTAAATTTAAAACAGTACAGGAGGGAATAAAATGGTAAAAATAGCCCCTCTCCCTACCAGTCTTCAGCCTTTGTTCCAACTCCTAGAAGTATCCCCTGCCAACAGTTCCTTTTGTCTTCTTTCAGAAAGGTGTTATAAATATTAAAGTCACTTAAGCTTCCTGTGTGTTATTTTTTTAACCCAAGCAGGATGACACAATACATATTGTGCTATGTTGTTTTTCTATCTTAATGTATAATAACAATAGTGTACAAATAGTGTGTCTAATATTCATTAGCTATTGTTTTAAGCTCTTTATATGTATTAACTCATTTAACCTGATGATGGTTCTACGAGATGTACATAGTCCTATCCCCATCTTACACACAAGGCAACAGGCACAGAGGGGTTAACAAATTGCTCAAGGACAGAAGTTGCTAAAGAAGTTGAAGCTGGAATTTAATTATACCTTGGAGATCTTTCAGCTTGGAGGAATAATAATGACTCCTACTCCTTTTAACTTCAGTATAATATTTCACCATTCACGATATCAGTCCCCTAAAATGAACATTCTGACTGTGCTCTGTGCATTTTTTTTCCTATTTTAAGTACTGTTGCAATAATAATCTTTAAAAGATTTGCTTGCCCATGTCCGGACATGGGCAAGCAAACATTTCCAATTCAGATTCCTAGAATAGAATATCTTGGTCAAAGTCCTGTGGATTTCAAACTGAGGGATAAAGCCAGTGTCCTTTAGAGAATTTGTTCCCATTTCCCCTTCATTGTGGAAGACTCTGACAACTGCATTTTCTATCTTAAACATTTCCCTTTTCAGAGCCTGCAAGATTGAGGTTATCTTCCTTGACATAGCCTCACCCTAACTTTCCAGACTCGTTCCTTTAGAAAAGCCTGTGTTCTAGCTACTGTGATCTTCCTGTTCATTGACTGGGCCATGTTCTTCTGCTCATCTTTTCCTGAACACCAGCTATTTCCTCTACCTGAACTTGACTCCCAACCACCATCAGTGGGCAACTTCTTACGTATGCTTCATGACTCAACAAATGCCTTCACTCTATTTACTCACAGACAGACCTGGTTATCCCTTTCATTAGCTCTTGGCAACCTGCTCTGTAACAGGTTCAAATGCTGACATTTCTGCAGAAATGTAGTCTGCAGAAATGTGGACTTCTCTTCCTACAGCTAAAATAAGGTTTTAGCTCAAGTTCCCTGATTTCCACAAATAGCTGAAAACTCTTAATCTCATCACCTCTGTTACCACCAAATTAAATTCCAGTAATATTTAAGATTCTCTACCGATCCTCTGCCCTTCCTTGGCTTTATGATTTTTTGAGAAAGTCATCCAGGCATTAGAGAAATGGCCAGGGCTCAGGCCATCCTAGGGCCCTATTGGTCTCCACTACAAATAAGTTATTTCATCTGGTGTTTAGGGATCATGTTCTGGAATCTCCTTCTCATACCTAGCATTTCTGCCTTCTTTGTCCATTCTCTACATCTTAGTATATACTTTGTTCTCCTTGGGAGCCCAGGAACTCTTGTCTAGTTTCTTCCTACTGTATTGAAACCATCAGTGCTCTGTGACTTAGAACCCAAAATCTGGACATGTCTCTCAGCCCTTGCTAATAGACTACTTGGACACCATGTTGGTTTCTCTGGTGCCATGTTTCTCTAACTTTATGCTGAATAGGAGAGGACCTTCTCAGAGGCCTGGGCTACACCAGAGGAAGTGAGTTACAAGTCCTCATGGCAGGATTTTTCCAAACCTATCTGAGCATCTGTCTCACACCCAAGTTCTCCCACTAAAGGTTGTTCTTGAGGACTGGAGAAAGGCCAGAGTTTCTTCTTAGATACCCACCAATAACTTTACTGTTCTCCAAGTCTTCTCCCTTTACAAAAACCGTGTAATTTTTAAAAGAAATTTTCTTTACCAGGTTGGAATAAGACTACATCATCATAGATCTGCCCCTATTTTTTGCTTTATTTATGAAACAGTGTTTACACAGTCTTCTAAGCTCTTCCATTGATGTTTGGAATTCTGATAAAACCTCTTTTCTTCCCTCTAAACCAAGCCTCGTTCTTGAAAATCAAGAGCACTTTGACTTTCATGATATTATTTGTTTTACAAGTTCAATGAATTGCAAATTGGCTTTTTAAAAAAAATCTTAGTCTGTATCTACCTTCCCTTGAAGGTGTTGGTGGGGGTTAGAGACATGTGGTAAAAGGTATTGAAAATCTACATATTTTAATATCAACATTTTACCCATTGCAGGACCTGTACTGTGTTATGTTTTTCACACTGATTGCCATCCTTTGTTTACCCTTCACACCTTACTTGTGAGTTCCTGTGGGAACACTTCTCATATCATTCCGATAGTGATCTGCTGTGTATGTATCTGGGTGATACATGCAAGTGCTCAATTTATCAATAAACATTTATCAAGCACCATTTCATGTAAGACCCTGGGCTAGGCATTGAGGATCAGCATTGACCAAAATAGAATCACGGACTTTCAAGAAGCTTACATGCCAGCAGTGAAAGGTAATATTTAGCAAGTCAGCACCACAATTTATTAATTATACCTGTGATCATTGTTTTTATTATTTGCTTCTACTTCTTATTGTGAAGGCATGCCATGGGATTTCCCAGTTTATTTTCTGAGGCACCTTTGAGTAGAGATGTGAAAATGAACCAAAGTTAAGTAGGCAAGGGATGGTCAAAGACAATGGAGGAGAACATTAAATTAAAAAATGTGGCAGAAGTCTCCTGGGGAGAAAGGACCTCAGCTTGTCCAAAGCACTAAGAGAAGGCCCAATTGGCCGTAGGACAAGGAGAAAGAGAGGGTGACCTGCGTGATGAGTGGATGGAGCCAGAACAAGCATTTTATTGTTTACTGAATAAATAAATGAATGAATGAGCTCAGAGCAGTCAGAGGCTCTGACTTCTGCTCTAGGTTGAAAAGCATAGTTGTGTACAGTCTGTAGTTACATGATATTGACTAGTACAATTATGCATTGTATAATCATAGAACCAATGAGAGACTAGGCTAAAGGCAAAGACCTTGGAAATCTCCAGCACTTAAATACACAGTCAGCTTCTTGCCTCTCATCTACGGCAGCATCTTTAGAGCTAGGCTGACACAGAGCATTTCGCCTCTACCCTTCTACTTGGTGGTTTCAGTTAAGGGAAGAAACACTTGAGAAATAAGCCATTCAATAGCCCATGTTGACTGAGAGCAGGGTATCCGTTGAGAGAAGGGAATTTTATTGAAGCCCCAGATGGGGAAATGTTGATAAGTGCTCTGCTCTGTCCTTATCAATGAGGGTCGGAACAGAAGGGAGGTCCAGGACAAATAGGCTTCCTCTACTGATGGAGAACCAGGATAAATGTGAACAGAATTGATTCAGGGTTAGTAGGTGCCAGGATGAAAGGCAAAGCTCCAGGAGGATCAATCCAGTAACCACTGCTTTGAGTTAGTAACCTGGAGATGTCAAGGAAAATATGGCAGCTACCCTGTGGGGGTTTTGTTTGTGGCAACCAGCCAGTTGGAGCAAGGATTTTGCCCTCACTGTACTATCTGATAGCTCTAATACAAGTCAGATGGGAGAGCTAATCAGATCGTTCCCTTGGCCTGGACCCTTTTAAATCAAAGAGAGGTCTATTTTGGCTCTCCATGTTAAGTAGACCCAGAGACCTGACATTTTGTGTTTATTTGAAATGATAAACTTAATCATGAGCGAAATGTTAAGAGATGACAGAACCGGCCACAGTAAGGTCACATCGTGTCCCTGCCAAACATAATATAGGCTTTCGCCTTCACCGGGTTGCCAATCTCTGCCACAGGGGGACCGAGCTGCTTGCAAATGGGGACTGGAGTCTGTCTATGTGATAATTAATCCATGGCACTAAGGAAAGACTGCCAAATCTGCCATATGGTAGTTTTATGACCTGGATGGCTGTTATCTCTGGAGAAAGCTAACATCATAATCTCATTTACTTGTTATCTGCGATTTGAACTTGTACTTCTACAGGGTAAAATGTAAGCACAGTGAGGAGGCCCAGGATTCCAGAGCCCTGAGATATACCCACCAAAACTTCGGTCACAAAAGTGTGCAGGAAAAGCCACAAAACTCAGACCTGGGCACCTGCCTGTGTCCTGACCTCACAATGCCTGAGTCCCAGGAAGAAATCCAATAGATGTTTTATAAGGACTCTACGGTCCATGTAGTAGAAACACATGACCTAAGAAGGGAAGAGGGCTGCCTTCCAGAAACATCATGGGGTAGAATCTTCTGTTTCTTTGGAATGTGCAGACTGATTTTTTTTATGATTGATTTTTTTTCCACGGTGACAACTAGTTTGGGTGATAGAGTTATCCGTGGGACTTCCAGAGGCTCATTTGGACTTTGGTGAAATCTAAAAAGAGTTTTATTGAGAGATGAAGCTTGAAAGTAATTCATATCTGCTGTAACTATAAATGGCACATTATAGTATTTACTCACTGGGGCTCCCCCATGGAGAAGAAAGGCTGTGAGCTATTCCCAAACCCATGAGCTCTGTCTGTGACCACATCCATTTCTCTCCAACTCAGGAAGTTGCATTAGAAAAGATGTCAGGCCACAAGCTCAGACTTGTAAGAAGAAACATACCTTCTCAGATGTTCTTCAAGTAGACTTAATTTCTACTGTGAGCCTTGGTGTGGAGACCGTGCATTGCTTTCCTAACATCTGTTCCTCCCTTGCTTCCTCTGAGACAAATATGCGATTTTATTCAGGCTGTGAGCCCAGCAAAGAAGCAGCATTTCACAGCCACAGTGGATCCCAGCAGGGACCACGTGGTACATTGTGGCCAATTGAGATAAAAATGTGGGTCCCAATGTGGAAGACCAAAATGGAACATCTAACTGTTCTTTGCTTTTCTCCTGCTTCCTGGCCTTTTCTTCTCCTTGGAATGTTGATGGAATGGCTGGAACTCTGGCATGTCTGTGTCCCTGTGTACTTCAGAGCCATTCTGAGAATGGGAAACAGGAGAATGTGGCAGGTCATAGACCATATATATATATATATATATATATATACACACACATATACATATATGTATAAATGCACACAAATGGATATGCCTTTAAATAGACACAGACATGTATGTGTATACACACACATGTATCTCTCTCTCTCATGATGCTGTTAGAGCCACATAAACATTACTGTTTTAATTCTCCTCTTATTTCCTATAAGCTCTTTTTCAACTATAAATTGAAGTCACACTGATATACAGTGAAATGCACAGATCTTAAGGGCACGATCCCACGACTTTTACCCAACATATACCTTGAGGTAACCTCAGTCAAGATAGAGAGTATCGCCGTGGATCTGGGTGATTGTTGCATGATATTTTATATTAATTAATTAATTAATCAATTTCCATGTGATAATTTAAAGAAGTGGTTCAGAAGTGATAAAAACACGTACGTGCCTGCAGCCTTTAGGACGGGTGACGTCCCGTTGTTGAGAGGGCCTCGGGCTGGGCATGTCTGGGAAAGGAGGTCTGCTGCTCACAGCGGGTTCTCACACCCCTGGCCTTTCTCCCGTCGATCTTCTGTGTGGTCAGTCTTATCAAGAAAGCACGTCGAGCCGTTTTCTGCAGAAATATTCTGATTATGTGAACTAGATCCTGTGGCCTGTGATAAATCACCCTCACTGTCCCCTGGTATTTTGAAAACTGATGAAGCCGCTGATTCTTGGCTCCTTACTTTGTATGCAAATGATGAATTATAGATGGGAAAGAGGAAAAAGGAGGTTTTTCCCTGGTTTGGCGGTTTGAAGCGAAGTGGATTAGAGAAGGAACACTGCTACTCTTGACTATTTATTGTGACATTGCTTAGAAACACTCAAACTGCAAAGCCTCCAAGCCTCCAGGGACATTGTTAGCCTTCTGCAGGAATTATTAAAATGTACAGAAATGTGGGCGCCGCACTTTATAATAATTAATCAGGGTCTGTTGATTAATAAAGCTCATTTTTTAGTCTCGATGATTCCAAGTATCATACAAAGGACAGTGTCCTTGTCATTTTGATTAAGAAACCAGACTTTGCAGGGGAAAGAAGTACAGGAAGAGTTGTACTTCCGCCGTCTCCCCATAAAATAAATATTGAATGAGAATATTAACTCGTTAACCTTGACAACAATTTGTAATTTTCATAAGGGGGGAAAAACTCGCATATTCAGCAAATAAATTGCTGCGGGGATTTCAGGAAAACAAATTGGAGGGAATGAAGAATGCTACCATATGAATTCTGTCATTTTTATGGGCCAGGGTGATTAATTTGTTTGTTTAGGGCCCTCAATTAAGGCCACAAATAGTGTAAGGTGTCGGGAGCAAGTTAACCGTTAGGTTTGGTATGAAACCGTCAGTGGCGAGTAAGAAGGGAGGGTCATTTGGGGGGAAGTGAGCAACTTAGCTCCCCAACCCTGAGTCTTAATACCCTATCACAGCCACGTTACCTGGGGTTAGCTGCTGAAGCTGTAATTTTACTCTATTAATAGTTTAAAGCTCGTTTTAACAGATAACCCCTTTCACTGGGCAACTACGCGGGAAAATCATTAGGTGGAATTAGCAGTACCAGCCGCGGCCTTTCCAGGGTTATCTAATTATTTTGAACTCAATTTAACTAGGAATAGAGATAAAATAAATAACCCATGAACTATTTACCTTGCTGGTTAGAAGGCTTCTTTTGTCCATTAAAAAAAAAGAGGTGGGATTGGGAGAGGGGGAGCGGGCTATGGACATTGGGGAGGGGAGGCGAGCCATAAGAGACTATGGACTCTGAAAAACAACCTGAGGGTTTTGAAGGGTCAGGGGTGGGAGGTTGGGGGAACAGGTGGTGGGTAATGGGGAGGGCACGTTTTGCATGGAGCACTGGGTGTTGTGCAAAAAGAATGAATACTGTTACACTGAAAAAATAAATAAAATGAAAAAAAAAAAAAAGAAAGAAAGAAAGAAAAAAGAGAAATCAAAAGCATTTGAGGCCAGAATCAAAGCCCTGTTTTCTTAATTTGGCATTCATCCTGGGGACCCAAGATACATTTCTTCCCTCCTCCGACCTTTCACACTCCTACCCCTGAGGATGTCATTTGTTGAGATATTTGCCATTATGCATGTGTTAAGTGTACTCTTTTCTCCCAGCTAGCTTGGTTTAAAACTTCCTGCCTTGTGGCTTCAGATAATCCACATTTTTGTTTGCAAGCTCTGTTTGTTCTTCTTGCTGGTTCCACCGCCGTCCCCTCTGGAGGGGATTGGAGATTTAATATGGTTATTTTTAAATTGACTTGAACATTGACTTTTTGAAGGAGAGAGATGAATTAGTATGTTTGTGGTATGGTGGAGGGGAAAATTATGTGAAGTGTCTTCTGTATTTCGCCCAGAACAAAGTGAATGAGAGGCAGAGAAACAATCCTATGAGTCAGTGGGAAGAGAGGATTTCTGCAGAACTTCGCTGGGGGTCCATCTTGGTGTTGCCACTTTCTAGGGACAAGATCTTGGTCAAATTCCTTTATGTCATAGAGCCCATTCCCTGTTTTGTAACAGGAAGCTAATGATATTACTTACACTACAGGGTTGATGTTAGGATGAAATGAAACACTTAGTGCTCATCACCATATCTGGCACATAGTTAAGAATTCAAAAAATGTTAGCATTGATAGCAATGATGAAAGTGGTTGTGTTTGGGGCACCTGGGTGGCTCAGTGGGTTAAGTCTCTGCCTTGGGCTCAGGTCATGATCTCAGGGTCCTGGGATCAAGCCCCGCATCGGGCTCTCTGCTCAGTGGGGAGCCTGTTTCTCCCTCTCTCTCTGCCTGCCTCTCTGCCTACTTGTGACCTCTCTCTCTCTGTCAAATAAATAAATAAAATATTAAAAAAAAGAAAGTGGTTGTGTTTGCAGGTTGAGAATGACAGAAAATTAAAAGAGCAGGAATTGGATATTTAATGGAGTTAGTCTCCAGGGCAATAGGCGAGGAACAAGAACAGAGGTGAGAAAACTGGCTTTGGATTATGGGAGGCATAATGAAAGAGATTAGTGGTGGAAATTGGTACATGTAAGTTTGGAAATGAAGGAGAAGAAAGTTGAATGAGTTCACACATTAGAATCTTCTTTCCCAGTCAGGATGCGTTGTTCCGAAGGACAATGTCAAGGCTGAACTGGAAGACACTTAAGGAACAGGTAAAAGATAAGAACTTGGGGGGCACCTGGGCGGCTCAGTGGGTTAAGCCACTGCCTTTGGCTCAGGTCATGATCTCAGGGTCCTGGGATCGAGCCCCACGTTGGGTTCTCCACTCGGCAGGGAGCCTGCTTCCCCCTCTCTCTCTGCCTGCCTCTCTGTCTACTTGTGATCTCTCTCTCTCTCTCTCTCTCTCTCTCTCTGTCAAATAAATAAAACCTTAAAAAAAAAGGTAAGAACTTGGGGTGGGACACCTGCGTGGCTCAGATGGTTAAGTGTCTTGCCTTTGGCTCAGATCATGATCCCAGGGTCTTGGGATTGAGCCCTGAATCAATTTTCCTGCTCAGTGGAGAGCCTGCTTCTCCCTCTCCCTCTACTGTTCCCCTTGCTTGTGCTCTCTCACTCTCTCTGTCAAATAAATAAATAAAATCTTAAAAAGAGAAAAAGATAAGAAGTGGGCATGGAGAGGAATGAGAGAGGCACCTGACCTAGGGTACTAGGTGGCAGATAAGGAAAAGCTTTTCATCTCACTAACAAATCAGTGAGTGAATGTATATTAGAGATCTTTCCATGAGGAATTATCTAAAGGAAGGGCCATGGAAGTCAGCCGTTGGGCAAACTGGTTCCATGATGGTATTATAGGCCTGATCATGGACAAAGAATAAATGGAAAGTATGATGGTCAACTGCATTATTATCTGCTACAAAAAGCGATGTGATTTTGGTGCCCAGTAGGTGCTCAGTAAATATTTGTTGGGTGTTGACCCTCAACTATCTTCAGATGTCTCAGGCTTTGGGTTGTACAATGGTTTTATCCACTGTTGTTACTGATTTTAAGAGCAAACAACATGAGCAAAAAAATACACAAAGTAGTGTTGGCCCAAAGTGTGAAATAAATATTCATGAGTTCTCTACTGATATAAATGATTGAATAAACAAATGAATGGGAGAGACTAGACAAATATCCCATGTGGGAGAATTCTAAATAATTTATGTAGATGCTTTCAAGAAGTTTGAGCCATAACTGGCCTCTTCTCAGAAATAGGGTGTGCATAGTAACTTCCTACCAACGAATACAGTGTGGAGAAGGGGGCAGGCAGGTAACTTTGTATTGGAAACACCCGACTGATACTACCTCTGCCAGGTGATCCAGGTTAACATTAATGGTGATAAGTTGTAGTGATAGTATGTACCCTTGATACTATGTGATGAAAATGGTACTACACCCCTTTGGTCTTCCTCCCCCAAATCTATAGCCCTAGGCTAATCATGAGAAAAACATCAGACAAATCCTTAATGGGGAGCATCGTACAAAATACTTAACCAGTGTTCCTCAAAGCTGTCAGGTCATCAAAGATAAGGGAAGTGAGTGATTATCACAGCCGATAGGAGTCCAGGGAGACACGTTGGCTAAGTGTGATGTGGTATCTTGGACTGGATCCTGGAACAAGAAAAGGGCATTAGGTAAAAACATGAGGAACCTGAACAGAGTATTGACTTTAGTCAATAATAGTGTATTGCTCTTCGTTCATTCCTTGTGACGAATGTGCCCTGCTAATGTAAGATATTACACTGCGTGTGACGTGGGTGGGAACTGTGTATTGTCGCTGCAGTTTTTATGTAAATCTTAAAGTATTCTAAAATTAAAAAAAAATTAAAGCAAACAGTAAATCTTTATAGAGAATCATAAATAATAAGTCAGACTGGGGATTAAAACAAGCATTATCTGGGCAGGAAAAGGTCCAGCTCCAAAAGGGAGATCAGGAATGTCATTGTTCCACTACAGTCATGAACACCAACCCCCTACTTCCTGTGTTGGAATAAAGGTATCCACTGGGGAGATTCTCAACACAATTAAGCACCTTCAACAATTCTAGGCTGTCCAGCAGAGACTTCTACAAGCCCTCTTCCTTCCCCTCTTCCTCTTCCCTTGAGGCAATTTACTTAAGTTCCCTTTGAAAATAACACTTAACTTCAGTGGCTCATAGACTAGATGCGCCCATTCTGTGAGACTGTTCATGCAAATCTCTTGAAACAGCATCTCACACATAATAGCATTGTGAGTTTCCATAGTTCCTATTTTCTTTCCTTAATTCAAATAATATTTAAACCAATAGACCTAACACGGTTGGATCATCATTTAATTGTTAAAAAGTTTAGGGTCTTGTCAACTTTTTTGGATCAATATGTGAAGGTTTGGTGAACATTTTTGTACATAAGTATTCATTTCTCAGATCATTTCTTTTGGATGAATTACCAAAAGTGGGATTATTATAAAGTGAAAGGATATGAATAATTTTAAGCCTCTTGCAGCATACTGCAAAATTGCTTTCAGATAAAGAATAAACCACATTACACCCTCAGTAATATAAAATGCTGTCCTTCAATGGGACAAATGTATTTTCCTCCTCCATACCAGAACTCTTTTCTATGTTGAAGGAATCCCCTTAAATTTGAAGTGGAGGCTGCCTCCCCCGGTAGCTGCTGACACGGTCTTATGTTTACTTTGTGCTGCTTTGAAGCCAAGATGTTGTCTAGGCTCTTGCATTGAGATGCTCGGTCTTGCCCAATTTGGGGATGGGAGCGGGTGGTACAAAGAAGCGAGGAACTACAGGGACGTCCTCCCGACAGCTGTGGGGCTCTGAGCTCCAGATCACATTCCCAGAGGAACACTGGCAGAGAGCTGAGGCCACAACCAAGATTACAGGGTATTGGCAAACCATACAACAGACAGCACCTAGTGCTGGACCCGTTCTGTATGTGTCACCTGAGGCCATGTGCATGGCTACCAGCCCTGGTCTTAATTCTCCATCTTTCCCGAAATACCATGAGTGACCAATAACATTATAATAAAGTGCTTTCTTGATAAAATCAGCTGGAAGGGGCCCCTGCTGCATCAAGGAAGAGTCCTATGATTATATATAGCATCTTACCACCCCTCAATAGCACTGAGTATGGACCTGGCTTTCATCTCTGTTTATCTGCTGGGTGACAATCTGATATTCCTTTGTTTTACTCATCACGACTGGATTTGAGAACCTTTTCACTTGTTTCCTTGTCAACTGGCCTTTATACTCTACTTCTCCCTGGCTAGAAGGCACTCCACTTTTCCTCATAGGAAATGAAGCTGGAGAATCTCAAAGGAAGAACACACAAAATAGTAGATCATAGCTCTTGGACAGAGAGTGTTATTTTCCTTGTACTTTTCTGAATTTCCTTTTTTTCCTTAATAGTAATAATAGGTAATATTTCTTGTATACTTTCTATGCATTAGCAGATTTTCCAAGGGCTTTCCATGCATTATTTCATTTAATCCTTCAAATATCCTATGATATAGATAGTATCACTATCCCCATTTCATGGATGAGAAAACTAAACCAGAGAGGGTTTAATAACTCATCAAGGTCACTAATCTAGCAAGAGAACTGTAGCCCAGGCAGCCTAATTACAGAGATGGAAACCTTTCCCATTTCACTAGGCTCTATATTATTTTTCTGTTGATTAAACATTGCCACTATCATAAAAGCCTAAGAAGAATGATCATATAATTTCATATGAGATCATCAAAATTAGTAACACATTATTACTAGAACCTACCTGGTATTGGGGTTGGTGTTTTAACATATCTATTGGCAAAGGATTTCAAGTTCTGCATTTCAGTTGAAATTCAAGGTTTTCTGGAAATCAATGGAATCTGCAACTTCCTATATGAACCCTTGCAATAGCTTATTAAAATGAGGCAGTGGGGAAAATGCTGGGGGAGGTAGTCATTCATTTATAGCAGGTTTCATTGACTAATACCAGTGAAGGCTTCTGTTCTGCTTTTGTTTCTCAAAGTGCTAATAGCAAGATTCTGTCCCGGCAATCCTATTACTAGTGGCAGCGGAATATAATCAGGCGGTACCTGCAGGATAAGTCAAAAGATTAAATTAAGTTGGGATTTGAATCCCCACTAAACACAGAATCAAACAAAGATTAGATTTCTGGACCTCAGTCTCAGAATGGCTTTCAAGGGCTTCTCTTAAACAACAACAAAACATCATTATTCACTTTGACCATCAGCATGTTTAAAGAAATACAAAGAGAGATGAGGGAGAGAAGGGGCTGCCACAGGATGGAGTCTCATTCTCTATTCCCTAAGAACCTCCTAACTTCACAGAGCTCGTTCATTTCCTGACCGGCCCAGAGAAGTCCCGTGTTGAATTCACACTTGGCACGATGAAGACATCCAAGTGGAAGAATGTATGTTTCCATCCCTAGAATCCTGACCATCTCATCTTGATCCACCACACCACTCCATTCCGGAATATGAAGCCAAATGAGCACAAGACTCATTTTGGTTTGGAAAAGCTACTAAGAAGAATTTCTGGAAAATCTGTAATGTAGGTAAATATGGGTGCTAACAATGTGAAAAGGCAAAAAAAACAGAAAGCAAAACAAGAGAAAAAACCCAACAGCTGGAGGGAGGGGGCAGGATTGTCCTTCTCTTTTGTCCATTTCCTATATGTGTAAGTGGTGGACTTGCTGTTGCTCAATGTACTAGATGATCACCTTTTTTAAGCAGAGCAAATGATGCCAAATCGAGTACTAACAGTGATTCCTGACATTGGACCTTTTCCCACGCTCCTGACTTTCTCCTTGATGCATTTCCATCAAGAGCAACATACTTCCTGAAGACATCCTGACTTCAAGTTACCTTTCACAGTTCTAGAGATTTCACTCTGCTATGGCCTTTTCTTTCATAAAGAACCAAAGGTTTAACAGCTTTCTAGATTCGAGAACAAGGAAAGTGCGCTGAAGTGAAGGTACAGATTGGTGCCTCAGAACATCTATCAAGCTCTGCACATCAGTGACATTTGGAACCACATTTGGATCTGAAGACACCAAAAATCTCCTGATTTTATTAAATATAGAAATCAATCATATCAATTACCATAAGAATAACTAACATTTATCAATCACTTGCATCCTGGGCTTCTCAGAACTTGACACCCCTGGACTCATTTAATTCTAATAGCATTGTTGGCAGGTTCAGTGAATAGATGAGGACCTTCCAGTGTATGGAAGGTTACTTGCCCAAGTTCACAGTGCTGGTAAGTGGAGGAGTTGGGTTCAAACCCCAATAGTTGGAAACCAGATCCCATGTTCCCCATGATCATTATAGGACTACCTCTGCCAAGGATGCTAAAAACCAATTTAAAAACCAAGGACAGACATATATATATATATATATATATTTTTTTTTTTCCCCCTGCCCCTGTACCATATTTAGAATTTAAAACAGATTCCGTCTTTGGCCATAGATGTTTGCACCTGCCTGTTGCAGTGGTCATTCATGCTCAGAATCATAACAGCTCTGCATTTAGGGTGCCATTCCTTTGCCTTTGATTACAGGGCTAGAGGAATAGCCAATCAGACTTCCCCACCACCCACTGTCCAACAGATAGTCATGTGACCCAAGCTAAACCAAATGGTTTCATTCTCTTGCAATTTAAATCTGGAAAGTAAGTGCAATTGCAGGGTCATAGGGCAGCTCTATTTTTAATTTCTTCAGGAATCTCCACACTGTTCTCCAAAGTGGCTGCACTAACTTGCATTCCCACCAACAGTGTAAGAGTGTTCCCCTTTCTCCATATTCTCTCCAACACACGTTGTTTCCTGTCTTGCTAATTTTGGCCATTCTAACTGGTGTCAAGTGGTATCTCAATGTTGTTTTAATTTGAATCTCCCTGATGGCTAGTGATGATGAACATTTTTTCATGTGTCTGATAGCCATTTGTATGTCTTCGTTGGAGAAGTATCTGTTCATATCTTCTGCCCATTTTTGGATATGATTATCTGTTTTGTGAGTGTTGAGTTTGAGAAGTTCTTTATAGATCCTGGATATCAACCTTTTGTCTGTACTGTCATTTGCAAATATCTTCTCCCATTCCGTGGGTTGCCTTTTTGTTTTGTTGACTGTTTCCTTTGCTGTGCAGAAGCTTTTGATCTTGATGAAGTCCCAAAAGTTCATTTTCGCTTTTGTTTCCTTGGCCTTTGGAGACATATCTTGAAAGAAGTTGCTGTGGCTGATATCGAAGAGGTTACTGCCTATGTTCTCCTCTAGGATTCTGATGGATTCCTGTCTCATGTTGAGGTCTTTTATCCATTTCGAGTTTATCTTTGTGTACGGTGTAAGAGGATGGTCGAGTTTCATTCTTCTACATATCGCTGTCCAGTTTTCCCAGCACCATTTATTGAAGAGACTGTCTTTTTTCCACTGTATATTTTTTCCTGTTTTGTCGAAGATTATTTGACCATAGAGTTGAGGGTCCATATCTGGGCTCTCCACTCTGTTCCACTGGTCTATGTGTCTGTTTTTATGCCAGTACCACGCTGTCTTGGTGATCACAGCTTTGTAGTAAAGCTTGAAATCGGGTAGTAAGGACCCCAACCTTGGTTTAATTGGCACTGCCCATTAGTTCTTGATTCCTTCTCTGCAGGTGCATGGAGTTTTCCTAGTTCCTGTACTTTCTCAGCCTTGGTTCCATAGCTTTCCTTTTGATTTTGTGCCCTAGTACCTAAACTCTTCCATTAAATTCTCTCTCTCTCTCCCTCTCTCTGGCTTAATGGAGCCAAAGTGGATTTTTGTTATTAGCAACCAAAGAATCTTAACAAGAATCTTAATGTATATACATGCCAAGATGGACAAATGTTAAAGAAAAAGGAACATTTCCCCAACAGGAGTCCTTTTCATGCATTCCTCAAATTAAGTGCAATGGCAAAGAATTATTTATTGAGTGCTTGTTGTATACAGGCAACATGCAAAGTGCTTTCTGTGCATTCTTTACAGATTAGGAAACAGGCATAGGGAAGGAAGTAACATGCCACAAAAGGAGATGAATGGTGTTGGAAGACCTCGAAACAAATCAAGCCTTATTCCAGGAGCATGAGCCCTACTTTTGGTGTTTGATGCAAAATGAACCTCAGACATGAGCCATCGTCTAACATTTGTAATCTACCAAGGGCTTTCCTGTGAAGCTTTTCCTTTGTTCCATGAGACCCCTCAATAAGTAGGTAGCATGCCCACCTGCCAGGAGCACTTGCTCCCCACTCCTTGCTGTGGTCTCCCCCTCCCGAAAGCACTCAGGTCTCTATGCACATGTCACTTCCTAAGAAAGGCCATCCTGACAAGCTCATGGAAGTGTTCACCCCTCTACAGACACTCACGATCCCCTTCATGTTCCTCCCGGCTCTTACAACTGCCAGAAATTATATTCCTGTGGTTTCTTGTGCATTATGTCACCCCATTAGAATGCAAATCCCCGCGACTATCTTGTTCACCTCAGTATTTTCAGCACATTATAACTGCTTCTGACACAGAGCAGACACTTACTAACATTTGCTTAATATATAAATAAAAGAACACATTTTCATTAATTTATACTTCTTTTCCCTTTGTAGCTCTCGAACTGTTGGCTGGGTAGTGTGATTCATTCACTTCACTTTAGTGAGCTTCTGTTTTTTTCATCTGTTAAATGGGGGCAAAAAGAGTACTTCCTGCTGGGGTTGTTGTTTGACTTACATGAAGCCTGTAGCGTTAAGTGTTCAGTGGGAAGGGGAGGGGAGCAGATGCCACTTGTTACCCACCTACCACTTGGACATACAACATTTGAGTCTTAAGGATAAAATGCAAAATTGTACTGTCATGGGTAGAAAAAGAGATTTTTTAGTATCAGAAATTTAAGGCATATCCAGACATTGGGAAGTTTATATATTTATATAAAATCTGATTTTTAACATCTTGTACTGATGTAAATTTGCTGTGTGGGGACTCTTTGGTACCAGGTTTGGTTCCTTATCAAATGAACTAAAGCAAAGGAGTGCATGTTTACTACTAAGATCTCCAGAACTTATCTGCCAAGGCTTGGTGTAATGGCGCAACAATATTGGAGGGATGTGTGTCTCTCCATCTCCCAGCTTTGCTTCCCTCTAGGTTTGGCTTCCCACTCAAGGAAGCCATTCCCTAACATGGCTGTCCTCTATGACATCAGACAGGTAGTCTATCAGCTAAAAGCCCTGGAGAAACAAGAGCATATCTTCCTCTGTATTTCTGGGGAAGGTCTGAGAATTGTGTCTCCTTGGCCTAACTTGGGTCACATGATCATCTCTAAACTAATCATGGTAGCCAAGGGGATAGATTGCTCCCATAGGCCATGGGGCTATGTGTCCAAGCTTGGAGTCAAGGGTGGATTCAAGCACTCACACCAAGCTTGGAGAAGAAATAGCCCCTTAAAGGGAAACTGGGGTAGTGTTACCAGAAGGAAAAATGGAAGACTGGACAGACACAGTTAATATACAGCTACTCCATTTATTTAGGTAGCAATAATGATAGCTCTGAAGATGATGGTTCTGACAATAAAAGAGAAGAAAGTGTGACTCAGAGTGATCACACAGCTTATGCAAGATTCCTCATTTAGAAATAGGGTGACTTATAATTCCAGTATGCTGAGAGTTTTCAATGCTAAAACTAAGGAATTCCCAGGCAAACTGAGAGGAGTTAGTCACCCTATCCAGAAAATACCAGTAGATTCATGCCTCAAACTCTGCTTGGCATTCTCTTTCCTTCTTCCTCTAATGCTCATGCCACAATCAGCCACCAAGCTTTTCCTGATCACCGGCTGGATGGCGGGGATTCACAGTCTTTTCTGCCAAAGACGATAATAACAAAACAGTAAGAACTTCAATGTAATAGGTCCACTGCAACATGCAGTTGAATTATAAAGTGACCTACTCCTGATAAGGGCTGTCTTTGAGGTTGGGCACAAGAACATTCTTAGAGAAGTCACCCCTGAAGTTGGTCTTAAAGGAGAAATAAGATCAAGCTTATGGTCTCTGATTCTAAGTAAATGGTCTTTCCATTAACCTGGATTGTCTAGTATGGGTTACACCAAAAGAGGAACAGAAAGAAACTTGGTTCTCCAAATATTGACCTTCCATTGACTGAGATCTTAATGTAAGCAATGGAAATGGGGTTATACACAGCTGCTGACATAACCCCATAGGGATGTGTGTGTTCATCTGAATTTTAGAAGACTGGTATCTGGCTATGTCTTATCTTCCCCAAGAGAGATAACAAATGTCTGAAAAGTTTGGTCCTACTTGCTTCTCGTTGAACCTCCCACCTATCCCCATCCACACAGCTCTCTGGCACCTACACCATAAGGTCTCAGAAGCTCTCCTGATACCAAGAACCCTCCATGGTCTTGGCTCCTATATGAGGGCAGATAAAAGATGGCTCTCAAGACAAACTCCAAATATCAACTTAGTCCTGAAACAAACACATAAACACACACACACACACACACACACACAGTGTGAAAATTATTCTAAACACTTTGCTATTTCAAAGAGATTGTATATAAAGGAGGATTTGAGTCAGGAGAAAAAAAAAAGCATTTTGTTTCATAAATAGAATTGGTGTGGGAGTTGATTGTTTTCTCTCCTGAGGGATAAACATTTTAATTTAATAACAGTCAGAAAGTGCCTAAATGTTCTCAAAGAAAAAATATGGTGTTCCTAGGAGGGCCGAATCTATTCGCTCGCTGAATATTTAGAATGAGGTATTTCATTGCAGTGTTACTCAAAAATACCTAGCAAAATTTTCCAAGTATTGCATTTTACTAAAAAACAAACAAACAAAAAAACAAAAACAACAACAACAACAACAAAAAAAACAAAACAGAACTGTAGTTACCACTTATCGAGAACTTTTGCCATATGGCCAATGTAGTACATATATTTTCTGACTTACTCCTCATGTCAAACCTACGAAGCAGGGATCATTCTCATCCCCATTTTGTAGGTGGTTGAACAAGGACTGAGAGAAATTCGTCAGCTTGCAAATAAGGGGCGGAGAAGGAATTCAAACTCAGGTCTGTCTAACTTCAACATAGTGTCTGTACACTTACATAGCTGGACTGTTTATAACACCTTCCAAAAGAGCCATGTAAGGTGGGGGCACAGATTCTTAAGAGGAGGAAGGACTGAGAAAAGGAATCGAGAAAAGAAAAATGAGTTTGTGCAGGATTTATTTTTTTTTCCCCCTGGTTTTATTTATTTATTTATTTATTTTCCATTTTATTTATTTTTTCAGCGTAACAGTATTCATTCTTTTTGCACAACACCCAGTGCTCCATGCAAAACGTGCCCTCCCCATTACCCACCACCTGTTCCCCCAACCTCCCACCCTTGACCCTTCAAAACCCTCAGGTTGCCCCAACCTCCCACCCCTGACCCTTCAAAACCTTCAGGTTGTTTTTCAGAGTCCATAGTCTCTTATGGTTCGCCTCCCCTCCCCAATGTCCATAGCCCGCTCCCCCTCTCCCAATCCCACCTCCCCCCAGGAACCCCCAGTTTGTTTTGTGAGATTAAGAGTCATTTATGGTTTGTCTCCCTCCCAATCCCATCTTGTTTCATTTATTCTTCTCCTATCCCCCTACCCCTCCATGTTGCTTCTCCATGTCCTCATATCAGGGAGATCATATGATAGTTGTCTTTCTCCGATTAATGCTACCTAAAGCAATCTACACATTTAATGCAATCCCTATCAAAATACCATCCATTTTTTTTCAAAGAAATGGAACAAATAATCCTAAAATTTATATGGAACCAGAAAAGACCTCGAATAGCCAAAGGAATATTGAAGAACAAAGCCAAAGTTGGTGGCATCACAATTCCGGACTTCAAGCTCTATTACAAAGCTGTCATCATCAAGACAGCATGGTACTGGCACAAAAACAGACACATAGATCAGTGGAACAGAATAGAGAGCCCAGAAATAGACCCTCAACTCTATGGTCAACTAATCTTCGACAAAGCAGGAAAGAATGTCCAATGGAAAAAAGACAGCCTCTTCAATAAATGGTGCTGGGAAAATTGGACAGCCACATGCAGAAAAATGAAATTGGACCACTTCCTTACACCACACACGAAAATAGATTCCAAATGGATGAAGGACCTCAATGTGCAGGATTTATTAAGAGAATGCCACCACAGCCGAGGCAACAGACAGGGAGGCAGCCTGGCCAAGGAAATAAAATTAGATGTGTGAAAAAAAAATGAAAGTATCTTTTAGTACCTTTTAGGTCTTTTAGAATTTGATTGAATTTGATCATGTTTGGAGTAGATTACTTGCCTGTTGCCAGACCTTTGTGAAGGGTGTAGTTGACTTTGCATGCATCTCTATGAAATAATACATAGCAGGGCACCACCAGTGATGTTTAACTTACTAACTCTTCCACTTCATCTATGAGCTGGTCTGTTCTGCCTTCGTCTTGGCCCCATTATATCTAGAGATACTGCATCTAAGCCAGGTTTCACAAACCATTCAGATTTAATGAATCAATGAAGACCTATATTTTTTAAGATTTATTTATTTATTATTTGAGAGAGAGAGAAAGAGAGAGTGCATGCACATGTGATGGGGTAGGGAGAAGAAAAGGGAGAGCGAGAATCTCAAGGAAACTCCCTGCTGAGTTTGGAGCCCAGTACAAGGTTCCATCTCATGACCTAGAGATCCTGATCTGAGCCAAAATCAAGAGTCTGACGCTCAACCGACTGAGCCACCCAGGCATCCCAAGACCTATTCTTTACTACTAATCAGATTGTCTAATATTTATAAAGTGTTTATTGTATTCCAGGCTCTTATCTAAGGACTTATTAACTTAGATAATTAGCTGTATTAACTCAGATAATTAGATAGCTATATTAACTCATTAGAATCCTCACAACAATGCCTCAAGGGAAGTATCCTTTTTTTTTTTTTTGGTTTTATTTATTTATTTAACACAGAGAGAGATCACAGGTAGGCAGAGAGGCAGGCAGAGAGAGAGAGAGGGAAGCAGGCTTCTGGTTGAGCAGAGAGCCTGATGCAGGGCTCGATCCCAGGACCCTGACAGCATGACCTGGGCCGAAGGCAGAGGCTTAACCCACTGAGCCACTCAGGCGCCCCAGGAAGAATCTTTATTATCCCTACTTTTTAGCAGAAGAAATTGTGGCACAAAGAAGTTAAGTCACTTACCCAGGATGTCAATAAGTGTCAAAGTTGGAATTCAAACCCAAGAAGTCTGGTTCAAGAGCCCACACTCCTAAGCATCATGTTATCCTGCCTCTAGACCAGGCTTCTGCATACTTGTTCTATAAAGGGCCAGATAGTAAATAGTTCAGGATTTGTAGGACATATGGTCTTTCTCACAACCTCTCCTCTCTGCTGTCCAAGAACTGCCATCACAGTACAAAAGCAACCATAAGTAGTACATAAATGAATGGACAAGGCTGTGTGCCAATAAAACTTTATTTGCAAAAAGGCAGTGGTCCAGATTTCAATCATTGGCCTAGACTGTATCACACTATATATAATGGCTGGGATTCCTGGTCTCTTATGTAGGTCATTCCAGCCATAGTTATAGTAAATTTTCTCACATGTTTTTTGGCTTTTTTAGGTTTTGTTTCTTCTGCTTATAACACCCCTCCCAACTTTAGGTTGTTTTGTTTTTTGGTGTTTTTGTTTGTTTGTTTGTTTTGTTTTGTTTTAAGGTTGTTGTTGTTGTTGTTGTTAGGTTAATGATAATGTTAATAAGGGTAGTACTTGCTAATGTTGGCTGAGTATTTCTAAATAGGTCAGGGAGCTGAGGTAAAAGAGGGAATGAAATTTTACCATATAGCCAGAATGTGCAAGCAGAGCTGAAACTCCAAACGAAAAGTGTTTAATATCAAAGAATCTCAACTTACTCACTAAGAAGAGATTCTTTTTTTTTTAAGATTTTATTTATTTATTTGACAGACAGAGATCACAAGTAGGCAGAGAGGCAGCCAGAGAGAGAGAAAGGGAGGGAAGCAGGCTCCCTGCCAAACAGAGAGCCCGATATGGGACTCGATCCCAGGACCCTGAGATCATGACCTGAGCTGAAGGCAGCGGCTTAACCCACTGAGCCACCCAGGCGCCCCGTAAGAATAGATTCTTAAAGGGTGATTTATAGACTACTTGCATCAGAATCTTGGGAGGGGGTTGCAATCTGTATCTTAATAAGTTTACTAGGTGATTCTTTTTTTTTTTTTTTTAAGATTTTATTTATTTATTTATTTATTTTTTCTTTTTTTTATGTTACTTTTTTTTTCATTTTATTTATTTTTTCAGTGTAAAAGTATTCATTCTTTTTGCACAACACCCAGTGCTCCATGCAAAACGTGCCCTCCCCATTACCCACCACCTGTTCCCCCAACCTCCCACCCCTGACCCTTCAAAACCCTCAGGTTGTTTTTCAGAGTCCATAGTCTCTTATGGTTCGCCTCCCCTCCCCAATGTCCATAGCCCGCTCCCCCTCTCCCAATCCCACCTCCCCCCAGCAACCCCCAGGGTGGAAAACAATTTACCATGCTAATGGGCATTACTAGGTGATTCTTAAGTGCATTAAGATGTGATGAGCCCAGCATTAACACTATGAGGCTAACCACTTCTTCTGGAATACTCTCTTAGACCCTCAATTCTGGATTAAGACTTCTACTGAGGCTCTTTGATCCCTGTGATTATTCATCCTACTACTGTTCATCCGATATTGTAATTACCTGAACATTTGTTTGTCTCCCTCATTAGTCAGTCATCCTCAAAGGTCATAAATAGTGTCTATAAAGTCACTGTCCTACAAACAAAAAGTTCATCATGTAGTTTTACCACTATGTATATTTTCTGAATGAGTGAATAAATTAATTAATAGAAATACTAACTTCATGGGGTTTATAATGATCTTCATACTGACATTTTCTATATCTAATGCATGATTTAAATGGTTTGACCCCGGATTCTCTTGTTTTCTTTTCTTTTGCTATGAATCCCTCTGTTCAATTTTCAATATATTTGAGTATGTAAGAGCTGCCCCATAAGCACAGTTTTTATTTTTATTCTTATGTGCCTTACATTAAATATGTAACTGAAGAGAGCTAAGATCTATAACTGTCCTTTAGGAAAAATATCCTAAAAGATGGCACTATTTATGTGTCATTTTATTAATGCACATTTATTAGTACTTGTAATGATCCTAGTGAGGGATTATCAAACAGAGTCCTTATCTTCCAAGACCTTTTTAATTCAGTTGAGGAAGATCCAAAACGATTAAATGGCAAAGAATACATCTAATTCTGTACTAAATTAAACAGATAGATCCATTTGTTTAACAAACAAGTATTTTCTAAGCACTTATACCTTCTAGTCACTGGTCCAAGTGTGAGAGATACAGGAGTGAGCAGGACAGGCTCCGTGGAACTTCCATTTTAGCTCAGAAAGACAAGACTACAACCCAGGAAGACAATATATGAATAAGACAATTGCAGGTAGTGGTAAGTGGTGGAAGAAATCAAAACAGGATAAAACGATAGTGACTGTGGGTGGGGTACTCTGGATAGAGTAGTCAGGAACCTCCAAGGTGAAGCTTGAGGGACAGGAAGGAGAAGGATATGTGAAGACTGTTGGCAGAGGAGTCTAGGTTAAGAACACAAATGCAAGTGTCCATAGGAGGAACAAGCTGGGCATGTTCTACAACATCTCTAGAGCATCCTGAAGGGAACGGGAAAGATAGGAGATGGAAATGAGAGGTAGGCACGGCCCAGTCCTGCAAGGTCACATGGTAAGGAACAGATTTTTTTTCTGTGTATGTTGTGAAGCCATTGGTAGGCATTGATAGGAAATTAACATGATCTGCTGAATTTATAATTTTTTTTGAACTTAACTTTTGCTGCTATGAAGAGTGGGTTGTGGAAGGACAAGAGTAAAAGCAAAGAGACTAGTTAAGAGGGCAGTGGCAAACATCCATGTAAGAAATTTTGGTTGTGGTAGTGGAGGTAGAGAGCAGGAAACAGATGAGGGATACTCTGTGGGCAGAAGATTTGCTGATGGATGACATATGGGGAATGAGGCCAAGAGAGGACTTAGGGATGACCCCCACCCCAGTCCTCTAGCTTGAGAAACTGAGAAAGTGATACTGTCATCTATCAAGACATGGAAGCCTATAAGAGAAATGATTTGCTGAACATTTAGAAAGTTCTTAAAAAGACATGCTAAGATTGAGATGCATATCATCCAAGTTCAAATGTATAGCTGAACATATGATTGGAATTTGGTGAAAAAAAAATCAGAGCTTGGGATACAGTTTGGTATCCACAGGTATGGACCACAGGTGGTGGTTAAAACCATAGCACGAGATGAAGTTGCTTCAGGGAAGAGCACAGGAAAGGGAGAGTAGGGAACCCCTCCCTTTAACAAGTCAACACAGGAAAGTCAAGCAGACAATGGAGAACCAGCAGAAAAAGGACTGAAAAAGTGGGACTGGAGGCTATGGAGAAGCCCAGAGGCCACCACGGGAACTGTGGGAAGAGAGATTTTAGAGGGTGGATGGGATGAGTAGTCCACATGTTCAGTTATAGATGTGCTGAGTAATAGGAGACAGGGGTTGTGGATCTGAAACATGGTGGAAACTGGCAAAGAAAACCAGCTTTAATAGGGTGATGGGAATGGAAGCTTCTGTGGGAAGCTGAGTTGAGAATGCAGGAGGGTGGGTAGGTAGGGGGCCTCCAGGAGCTTAACAGCTTACATGGAGGTAAAGAAGGAGTAAACCCTTACACAACTCTATGACAAGTTCTCCTGCAAAGGGGAGCAGAGGAAAAGCGGCTCATTTTGGAGGGTACCTTGGGAAAAAGGATTTGGGGTTGCCTCTCATCCATGGGAAATGGTTAAATCTTCACAAAAATCTCTCACTGGAGTGTCAATGGTCATGCTATAAAGAGAAATGTTATAGCCCTCTGTAGCCATGGGGCTAAAGAATACTTCTAGGGAGTTTGAACATTGTCCCAAGTAATGTTCAACTTTCCCAAATTTATCTTTTTATGATAAATGCTGCAGCGCATCTACTCTCAGCTGAGTTTGCAGAAACGAATCATATTGCCAATGCCAACGCCAAAAATGCCCACCGTGTATGCTTACCCATACACATTCCTGAGAGCCATGACATATCCTTAAAATGCACCCATCAATTAATGCCGATCCTTTAAAAGAAAAGAGTTGGAAACAAAGGGCCGCCCAGTTTCATACATAAATCAGCCCAAAGAATACTCACTTGGTATGCTGAAAGACCCTAATGAGGACAGCAGCCATCTGGCAAACAACCCATTAGATTGAAACAAAAATGTCAACACAAGCAAAATATGTGAAGTCGTTGACCATTGACAGCCTGGTGATGGGCATCTATTTAGCTTTCAAAGCAGTCTGGCAGATAGATTAAAAAAATCCATCAGACCTGAAAAGCCTTAACAGGCCAAATTTCCCCAGGGGGCCTTTCTATATGGTACTTATCATTTTCAGAACAGTGATAGCACTGATTATCTCAGGCATCATTAGCCTAAATAGAGTAATGACGCCAATGTGGGGAATCATCTTTAACACACAATCTGGGGCATGAGTGTGTGTGCGTACATGTCTGCGTGGGCATCTCACATGGTTTGGGCCCTGAAACTTGTAGGGTTGTGTTAATTTCCTTGGGTTCATGAGAGCTTTGCCCTTGGTAATTATCTTTCTGCCATCACCAGGCCTCTTCATGTGGTCACACAGAGGGAATGAGCAACCTTGGTGTCCATTTGCAAGGCATGTGCTCGTCGTCCAGAATCCTACCCCAGCCTCCTTTAGCGGCCACCTTCTGCTAAAAAGTGATCCTTGTACAGTTTCTTTGCCTGATGAAACAGTTTCCATATTCACTTGGCTTCCTAATTGGGCCTCATACCTCTTGCAGGGGGAGAAAAAAAATCTGAGTTGCCTCCAGCTTGGCAGAAGCTAAAGTGAGAAGCCATACAGATGTGGTTTCTGAAGGAGCAATTGATTTGTTTCACACACCACCTACCTTCCTTGAAAATTAAAAAGCTCACTGACAAAGTGGCAATTGGTCAGGACCTCAGGAGGGCGAAAATACAGAAAAAAAAAATTAATTTCAAACTGTGAAACTCAGCCAGCGAGAGTTAATAGCCCCATTCCCAACACACAGCATTCCCCTTCTGGTAAATGCAGCAAAGCCTGGGTATGTGTGTTTGCTGATTTTTGTTTTTAAATGGGGGAAATCTGTGAAGGCATATGTCTTTTACCCTGATTTCATCACTCTTGCTACATGTACTAAATGTCACGACCATCTTCCTAAAGGAGAGTTTGCAAACCCAGTGCCTCGTTATTTCCCGCACGAGTAGTTCCACCATGGAGCAAGTGATGGTCACTCCCACGGTTTTCTCTAATGGTGGAAACAGAGTAATTAACCACATCCCCCCAAATGCTGGCTGAATGGCTGGCCCCTAATTTGTATACTTTCTGCAGAGGTTTCAGTGTCTCATGAAATTTATTGCCATACTAAAGTCACCTTTTAAATTATGGATCATGATATTGGTATGCTGCTAAAAATGTTCACAGCATTGTAATTTTATGCACTGGCAATAAACATGAAAAATGCATTTTGGGGTTGTTTAACATTAAAAATAATGTTTTGGAAAATAAATTTTAGGAGAAATTTAGTGCTGGGGAAAAGGACCATATTCACAGTCCTGGAGACACAGATCCATAATCCAAAGAGCTCATTGGATGGGGACCAAATTTGCAGCCCAAGATAGGGCCACATCCCGGCAACACAAGGACGATTAACTTCACATTGGTTGGGTTTAGACAGGGGTGGGATCCTTGTTTTCCTGTCAACTCTCAGCCATCAAGGGCTCTGCTTTTACTGCTCTCTAAACAGTAGCAGGTTTATTTCCAGAGCCGGTGGGTGATTGCTTGGCAATTGGCAGCATTGCAACAAATCACCTTGTTTGGGAACAAAAATGATATGGCACAGGCCACCTTTCTGAAGAGCACTTCAACTTGGTCCACGAGGGGCAGCTGTTCATGGATTTAACTTCACCTGAAGAGTTAATTCAGGGACTGGTGTCACAGCCATGGTCCTTGGCCCTACCAACAGATTTGTATCTTGCTCATGGTGCCAGTGATTCAGGAAGAACAGGTCATCTTGGGAGACATTGTGAACCCAAATATGTAGGTCTAAATGGCATCATATGTCTTACAAGCTGTGTGACTTTGATCAAGTTACCTACGCCTCTCTTCCTTCTTTCCCCATCTGTAAAATAGTAAAATAATCGCAGGGTGGTTTTGAGGATTAAACTAGAAAACACATATAGGAGGACATGTGCAAGGTACATAGTAAGAAACTAACAATATTGTTGAAGATGAAGTTAATGATGATGATGAGAGAATGAGCCCAGCCATGTTGCATGCTATAAAAACTATAGAATACAGATAATATGAGAACAGGAATTGAGGCTAGAAATAATGGGTTTCCTTTCTGTTTCATCCCTCCTTCCCCATCCAGTGACATTCCACTCATCCTTCAATGCTTAGCCTAGCAAGTGAGAATCCTGGCTGAGTGGCCTTCCTTTACTTTCCCCACAATCTTGCCAAGAAAGAAGGAATTCCTCTCTCATTGAGTATTCTCATAGATTTTGTCTCAAATTCCATTTTTTCCATTTTACACATTATAATATATTTAATTGGTTATGTGACTCTTATAGATCACACTTCAAGCTTCTCTACATAAGGAATACATCTTATTTCCCTGCCTCCCATGCACAGTGGGTCACATGAAGAGTTGGCTTACTGTACACATGCTCTTTAAATCCAGTAGGAAACAAATAGGAAAATCAGGGATTTCTTAAAGAGTGTGTAATCTTGGCCAAAATTTTTTCTTGGGCCTGAAAATCAGGAATGGTGCTTCATTTAATTCCAATTTAAGACACCTATAGAATCCACACCTGGTCCCTTACCATGCTGGAGAGGAATGTTAAGAAATGCCACCCATGTGAATAGCCAGCCTTCTGACTGCTCTTGGTTTCTGAGTTTCATCCGGTTCCGGCTGTCATCTTCCAGTCTTGGAGACTGGGAGGGAAGTTCACGAACCCTAATATCAGTGAATTCTACAGAAGGGTATGTAGAGAGATCCTTGTTTTCTTTGGTTACAACATACAGCTAAAGAGCCTAAAACAGATTCCAAAATCATAGCAGCAGTATTTATATTAATGATTTAATGAAATAATATAAAGATACACAGTGATATAAATGCCATAAAATAATGAAAATCTTGATGGTGGGGTGTCAGGTAAAGTGAAAAACAATGGCTGTGGCAATTAATTTCGGGGAGCAAATATCATCTAACATCACGATGCAAACAAAATAGGTAGAAGGTGGTCTAACATGACATTCTCAAATTTTAGCATGCAGCAGAAAAGTCCGTGAAAATTATGTGGAATGCTACTTTTGATGCCCGTCCCACATCTATTGTTTCAGTGAGTCCAGTTGGAGCCCAGGGATCTCAATAGTTAGCACCCTTCAGACGGTCCTGATGGAGGAAGGGAGTCTGCAGCCCACACTCTGGGGAAGACTAATACAAAGTAAACATTTTGATTATAGTAGCAAATTTAGAGCATGCAGAGCCAAAATGTGTTATTTATCAGTTTTTATAGTAGAAAATTTAGAGCATGCAGAGCCAAAATGTGTTATTTATCAGTTTTATTTATGTACTTCTATATGATATAAGACACTTGACTAAAATTCACAAAACAGAAATTATACAAGTTCGTAAAGATTCTTATCTCCTCAACATTCCTATATTGTTTATATTCCCCAGTGAATCCCCTCAAATACCCCATGGAGTAAATGCTACAAACTAGTGCCTTGCAAATTTTAATGTGTTTATGGTTAGCATGGAATCTTGTTTACCTGGAGATTCTGATTCGGTATGTCTGGGGTGAGGTTGGAGATGTGTTTTTCTATCACACTCTCAGGTGATGGTGGTACTACTGGTCTGGGAAGCCGGTGTTTCGTACTGAGGGTACATGCAATAGCGCCTCTCTCCCTGACCTAAATCCCAGTGCAAAAGGAAGTTTTAACTGGTCAGTGCTATGGGTAGATGATGCGGAAAGGTCTGAGATTATTAGCCAGTTGCCCCTGAAAAGTTCAATCTAGAATGTTTTCTGTAATTCTTCCTTGAAGTTTCACTGATGTGGAAGAGGTGAAAAGCAGTCTAAATAAGCATTCCTGGTATGTACTTTTCTGGAAGGGTTCTCTTTCAGCTTATCTCTTGAATTAACAAGACAGTAGTCCCTAAAGTCGCATACAATGACTTCCCCTGATGCAACAGTGGGCAAGATTATTCTCCCTGATTAAGCTCTTGACAGGCAGCATCTTTGCAGTAAGTATCATGCCAAGTTTTATTAGTAAATTGGTCCTACAAAGTTTTTTCTTACCTACAGATGCCCTAGCTCAGCAATCCTTCCCAGAGATTGGAATGAACACATTTAAGAATGTCATGCTTGTTGACACCAAGAACAATAATGAGACAAATGTACAAATCTGCACTAATGTACTAATCTGCAGAGATTATGAAGTAGAAACAGGAAACTTAAATAATTAATTCTTAAAATCATCCCGAGAAAGCTATGTTCTTCCTGATACACAGACACGGAAATTAGGTTACCATGACAAGCCCATTTGAGATGAAATGGGAATTCTTCAATGTGCTTATTTAATAGACCTGAGACATATTAGAAGAAATTATTTCAGAGATGCCTCGCTGGTTCTGTTGGTAGAACATGTGACTCTTGATCTTGGGGTTATGAGTTCAAGCCCCACATTGAGTGTAGAGATTACTAAAAAGAAAAAAAAATAGGAAAAAAAAATAAAAGATTTCATGATCACCTTCTTCCATTTAAAAATGAAATCAGAACTCCAGAAGATGCTGTCTTCTGAGTCGTTCCACAGCACACCATGAACTCAGGGGATGGAAGTCCATAAGACCTGATGTGTACCATGTCAACACCAGAAATCCTCTTAATGTGCTTTAGGAACGCAGGGAAGCACTGTAATTTTGCATTAGTCACCTACAAGTTACTTACTCACTTTGGGAACATTGGAAATCATAGAGTAATAAAGTGATTTATATATTTATGTATTCCTTTAAAAAAAACCTCCACAATATGTATTAATTGCCCCACCCCATTTGAAAGGCACTGTTCTATGAAGCATGCTGTTTGTTGGAACCTCCAGAAAGGCATACAAGATCACCTATAGGGAGGCAGCTATTACTTTTAAATTTTCATTTTTTTATTTGAAAAATTTAAGTATAGTTAACATTCAGGGTTCCATTGGTTTCAGGTGTACAATATAATAATTCAACAATTCTATACATGACTCAGAGCTCATCACAAGTTCACTGTTCATCCCCTTCACCTATTTCACCCATGCCCACCTCCCCTCAGGCCACCATCAATTCTCTAATTGGCCACCATCTAACTAGCCACCATCAACTCTCTACTTAAAAGTCTGGTTTGTTTGTCTACTTTTTTCTTTGTTCATTTGTTTTGTTTTAAGTTCCACGTATAAGTGAAATCATATGTTAATTTGTTCTTCTCTGACTTACTTATTGACCTTAGCATTGTACCTTCTAGTTCCATCCATGTTGTTGCAAATGGTAAGATTTCATTCCCTTTGTGGCTGAATAATATTTCATTGTATATGCACACCACATCTTCCTTATCCATTTGTCTACTGAGGCTGCTTGGGTTGCTTCCATTTCTTGGTTATTGTACATAAGGCTACAATAAACATAGAAGTGCATATATTTTTTTGAGTTAGTGCTTTCATTTTCCTTGGGTGAATACCCAGTAGTGTGCCAGGTTGCATTCCCACCAACTGTGTGCATGAGGGTTCCTTTTTTTCCCACACCCTCCCCTTATGTTTTTTACTTTAGCCACTCTGACAGATGTGAAGTGATATCTTAATGTAGTTGTGATTTGTGTTTCCCTGATGAGTGATGTTGAGCATCTTTTCATGTGTCTATTGGCCATCTGCATGTCTTATTTGGAAAAAAGTCCATTCATGTCTTCTGGAAAAATGGCCATTCATGTTTTCTGCCCATTTTTCAGTTGGAATTTTTTATTTTTTTGGTGTTGAGTTGTTGAGATTCTTTATATTTTTTGAATATTAACCCCTTATTGGATATATCATTTACATATATCTTCTTCCATTCAATAGGTTGTCTTTTGTTTTGTTGATGGTTTCCTTCGTTGTGCAGAAACTTTTTATTTTGCCATAGTCCCAATAGTTTAAATTTGCTTTTATTTCCCTTGCCTCAGGAGACATACCTAGAAAAATATTTCTGTGGTTGATGTCAAAGGGATTACTGTCTATGTTTTCTTCTAGAAATTTTATGGTTTCAGGTCTCACCTGTAGATCTTTAATCCATTTTGAGTTTATTTTTGTGTGTGGTGTAAGAAAGTGGTCCAGTTTCGTTCTCTTGCATGTAGCATGCCAGTTTTCTCAATACCACTTGTTGAAGAGATGGTCTTTGGGAGGTAGCTATATGTGGTGTCCAATGACTTAAGTCTTAAGGAGCTTGATCACACTGGCAAGTCTTGTAGACTTTGTAGACTCACTTCCTTCTACACAATGGGGAAAATAATTATTGTCTTAAAAGATAAATTCAAATCCAATTTGTTTTAAAGTGTGTACAGGGCATGGAATAAAATAATAATCTATTAATTTACTTCTACATTCTGTATGAGGCTTCTTTGTGTTATTAACATAGAGAAATATTTCTATTCTCTTTTGCCAACTGGACTGTATTGAGAATGTGCTATTGATCAAAAGGGAAATCACTTTGTTAGGCAAAGTTTCCAATGTTCACTACAGACCGTAAACTGAGTAAAGTTAGCCCATGTAGGTAAAATGAAACCCTTGAAAATAGATGGGGAATGGTGAGTAGAGAAGGCCAAGAAGAAAGATGGTGTATCACAGAATATTTGCCATATTATGTCCACAGATTTGAAGGGCATCAGAAGTATAGCTAGTCTCTGACTAAGCGGAGAGAGCAGAGGTTTCAGTCATGGTGAGACTCCACAGTGGTCTACTTAACCATGGTTGCGTTCACTGCTAGTGGGTTCCCTCTCTAAGTTTTGGTTGTAAATATTAGCATATCCACTTGCAAATGAGGTACAGAGTTAAACAGAGGAGCCACCACCCATCAGAGGAGTCTAGCTGTATGTTGGACAGGCAAGGGCCAAGAAAGCATTAGGAAAACTGTCTGCAACAAGGGAAAGGAAGGTGCTCTAGAGGATTTTACTGTACTTCTTGCATCTCCAGCTGACTTCAGCGATGCGGTGAACACAACTAAGTCATTTGCACATCTGCTTTGCCTGACCTGATCCTTAGAATATGTACCCTTGGTGGAAGGAACTGGAACAAGGCGGGAGAGTCCACTGCTCTAGCTCCTGGGAAGCAAGTTTACAGCTGCGCCATGGTCTGAACACATAACTAGTGTTCAAATATTTGGTGATGATATTGCAACTGGGAGATGGGGTCATGTATACCTCTAAGACAGGGTTTTTGAAATTCTCTTGTTAAACCTTATGGTGCTAACAGGTGTGTCACCGCCAATACGATAAAAACGATAAAAAATTCTATACTTAAATAAGTTTAGGAGCTGCTGGTTTCTCCATCACCATATTAGATATTCCTTTTATCAGCATATCAAAAGATCTGAGGAGTTCTGCCCTAAAGAAACATGTTTAGATTTTCATTTTTTGCCTAGAATTTCCAAAATATAAATGAGCACAGAACATGCTCATGCAATTATAAAACTGCTAGCTTTGTCTTATGGAAATTAATCCCTCTACCCCCACTTCTCTCCACCCTCTTACCCTCCACTTTCCCACCCTTCCTCTCCCTCAATAATTTCTTTTGAGGGTTGGGAGAGTCAGTCCTGTAATGTCCCCACTCACTAATATGGCTTCTACTGGAAAACTCTGCATTTGTAAAGGATTACTGAACTTGGAGCCTTAATAGATTAGATATTCTGGACCCCATTGTGCTAGTAAATACTCTGAGTATCGTTCTCCACACTGAATTCTGATGGAGAGGTCGGGGGAGACGTCAGACCAGAGATCCCTAATTATATATGAAGTAGAATCTTCTATCTTGTCCTAAGTACTTACCTCCTTCAATTATAAATGAAAGACAGAGCTGGGGTCAGGTGCTGGAGTCTTTCAAAAGAATCAGAAAGTGGGAGTTGGGTTGGATACAATGGTGCTGCTGGACACTTCTTTTTATTAGATATTGGCTGCTGTTCCAGGGTGAGCGGAGTAATTTTTTAAAAATAAACTTTTTAGGGGAGCCTGGGTGGTTCAGTGGGTTAAGAAGCTACCTTTAGTTCAGGTCATGGTTTCAGGGACTGGGATTGAACCTCACACTGGGCTCTGCTCAGCAGGGGGTCTTCTGTCTCTCTCACTCGCCTTCTGTATTTTCCCTCTCTCTCTTTCTCTCTCAAATAAATAAATATATAAACAAACAAATAAATAATTCATTAAAAAATAAACTTTTAATTTTGGAATAAAACTACCTTTACTGAAAAGTTATAATAATAGTCCAGTGTTTCCATAGGCCCCATGCGTGTTTTCCTTATTATTATCATTTTACATTAGTATATTTCTCACAGTTCACAAACTGATATTGACCCACTGTTGTTAACTATAGTCAGTTTTACTTTATTCAGATTAGGCTGATTCCTTGGTTTTTACCTAAGGTGCTTCTCCAGTCCAGAATCTCATCTAGGATTCCATGTGATACCTGCTTGTCATGTCTCCTTGGGTTCCTCTTGGCTGTGACGTTTTCTCAGACTTGGCTTGTTGTTCATAACCCTGGCAGTTTTGAGAAATACAGGTGAGGTTTGCAGAAAGTTCTCCAGTTGAGATTTGTTTAATGTTTTTCTCACAATGAGAGGGGTCTTCTGCGTTTGGGAGGAAGAGACCACAGAGGGGAAGGGCTCTTTCATCTCATCAAATCAAGGGCACATGCCACCAGCCTTACTTAGCACCGTTGACACTAACCTTGCACCCTTGGCTGAGGTACTGTTTGCAGGTTTCTTGACTCCAGAGTTACTCTTCCCCCACTTTCCACACTGTATTCTTTGGAAAGAAGTCACTCTGCACAGCCCATGCCCAAGGAACGAGGAGCATTGATCTACTTCCTTGACAGTAGAGCATCTGTGGAAATGATCTGGAGTTGTTGTACACAGGACGTTGGTTAATTCTTCCCCATTTATGTGTGTGTGTCAGTATGTGTGTGTGTGTGTACTGATCCATCCAATCATTTACTCATGTCAGTGTGGATATTTGTTTCATACTTTGGGTTATATAAGCCAATATTGCTTTATTCATTTTGTTGCTCAAATCACTGCAATTTTGTCAGTGGGGCTGGAGCAGGCTCACATGGGAGGGGTTCCCAGATTGTCCCTGGGATAGGACTCTGACTGAGTCTTTTCTCTTGAAGAGAAAGCCATTGTTATGAAGGATGTGCTGGGCACAGTTCAGTGATTGCTTTTCTTCTCCCCCCGCCAGAGCCAGGAGACGATTTTCTCAGATACTCACCGTGAGAACCTGGTATGGTTTGGGTCTTTGAAGTAAAGCCCATGACAGTATGGGCTCCCAGCTAAGACTGGGACCCTAGGATTTCTCACCCTCATGGGAGTCCGTACTCAGCCTTTGCAAATCATCCAAAGTACCATTTTAAGTATTCCTACGAGTTTTGGGCTCCTACAGCTTTTGCTTGTGGGTGAGCAGGTCTCTCTCATCTTTGACTCTGCATTGCCCATCTCTGCAGATTTTATGGTGGTGGTTTGCCCTGCAATGCCAGTTCTCTGCTGGGTCCAAAACATTGGTTGGTTTGCAATGTGTCCAGTTTTTTCTTGCCATAAGAATGGTGATTTCCAAACTCTTTACATATCAAAGCTGAAGCTAGAGTCAAACTGAGTGTTTTTTTTTCTTTAAGTATTTGTCTTTCCTAAACTTAAAAAAGACCATGTCAGAGGATATGGGTTTATCAGAACAAACTTACATTCATTAGTGCAGGATAAAGTACATTCCACCATGAGCCTAGAAATGGTAGATCAGTAGCATATGTGGAAAAAACACAGAAATGACAAGACACGGGCCCTATCTCCATACCCACAGCTCTTTCAGAGAAGAAAATGGATAATCATGTGTCCTGGCTGGGTTTTAAATACGCATGAAGGGAGGTGAGACAACTTGATGACCTTTTAGAGTTCCAGTGATTTATACCTGAGCCTGGCATTTTGGGAAAAGATACTGGCCTTGGGCCATTCAAGAGGTTGCAGGGAAAAAAAAATGCCCTCTGTACAGGGGCTAATTCCACTCATCTGAATTTGCTCTGACTATTGGATGAGACAGAGACATATATTTGGGATAAAGCAAGGACTCTAGAAATTTCCCACAGAAAAAAAATATTACTTTGTAGTTGGGAAGTGTAGTTGGCATTAAGTGGTGAGCTCATTTTATTATGGCAGCATGATTAGTGAGGTATTTCCCAGGCTCCAGCCCTTTGGAAACTACTTTCCAATTTTTCCCATATCAACATGTCTCTTATACTAGTCATCCCTAAATATTTTTGTCTAAATTTCTTCTCTGGCTGTTTAAAGTCAAATATGCTTACTGGAATTTTAATCCACACCTTAAGGCTTTGATGCTTATATGCTGGCATATAATCAGTTATATGACTGATTATGCATTTTCTCTCCATATAAATGTATGTCCTTTTTTGGGGGGGAGATGGTGATTTTTTTTTTAATTTCTTTTCAACATAACAGAATTCATTGTTTTTGCACCACACCCAGTGCTCCATGCAATACGTGCCCTCCTTAATACCCACCACCTGGCTCCCACAACCTCCCACCCCCCGCCCCTTCAAAACCCTCATATTGTTTTTCAGAGTCCATAGTCTCTCATGGTTCACCTCCCCTTACAATTTCCCTCAACTCCCTTCTCCTCTCCATCTCCTTATGTCCTCCATGTTATTTGTTATGCTCCCCAAATAAGTGAAACCATATGATACTTGACTCTCTTTGCTATTCTTATTTCACTCAGCCTAATCTCTTCCAGTCCCGTCCATGTTGCTACAGAATTTGGGTATTCATCCTTTCTGATGGAGGCATAATACTCCATAGTGTATATGGACCACATCTTCCTTATCCATTCATCTGTTGAAGGGCATCTTGGTTCTTTCCACAGTTTGGCAACCATGGCCATTGCTGCTATAAACATTGGGGTACAGATGGCCCTTCTTTTCACTACATCTGTATCTTTGGGGTAAATACCCAGTAGTGCAATTGCAGGGTCATAGGGAAGCTCTATTTTTAATTTCTTGAGGAATCTCCACACTGTTTTCCAAAGTGGCTGCACCAACTTGCATTCCCACCAACAGTGTAAGAGGGTTCTCCTTTCTCCACATCCTCTCCAACACACGTTGTTTCCTGTCTTGCTAATTTTGGCCATTCTAACTGGTGTCAGGTGGTATCTCAATGTGGTTTTAATTTGAATCTCCCTGATGGCTAGTGATGATGAACATTTTTTCATGTGTCTGATAGCCATTTGTATGTCTTCATTGGAGAAGTGTCTGTTCATATCTTCTGCCCATTTTTTGATATGATTATCTGTTTTCTGTGTGTTGAGTTTGAGAAGTTCTTTATAGATCCTGTATATCATAACCTTTGTCCGTACTGTTATTTGCAAATATCTTCTTCCATTCCATGGGTTGCCTCTTTGTTTTGTTGACTGTTTCCTTTGCTGTGCAGAAGCTTTTGATCTTGATGAAGTCTCAAAAGTTCATTTTTGCTTTTGCTTCCTTTGCCTTTAGAGACCTATCTTGAAAGAAGTTGCTGTGGCTGATATCGAAGAGGTTACTGTCTATGTTCTCCTCTAGGATTCTGATGCATTCCTGTCTCACATTGAGGTCTTTTATCCATTTGGAGTTTATCTTTGTGTAGAGTGTAAGAAAATGGTCGAGTTTCATTCTTCTACATATAGCTGTCCAGTTTTACCAGCACCATTTATTGAAGAGACCGTCTTTTTTCCACTGTATATTTTTTCCTGTTTTATCAAAGATTATTTGACCATAGAGTTGAGGGTCCACATCTGGGCTCTCTACTCTGTTCCACTGGTCTATGTGTCTGTTTTTATGCCAGTACCATGCTGTCTTGGTGATCACAGCTTTGTCGTAAAGCTTGAAATAACATGATGCCTCCAGTTTTATTTTTGTTTCTCAACATTTCCTTAGCAATTCGGGGTCTCTTCTGATTCCATACAAATTTTAGGATTATTTGCTCCAGCTCTTTGAAAAATACCGGTGGAATTTTGATCGGGATGGCATTAAAAGTATAGATTGCTCTAGGCAGTATAGACATTTTAACAATGTTTATTCTTCCGATCCAAGAGCATGGAATGGTTTTCCATCTTTTTGTGTCTTCTTCAGTTTCTTTCATGAGTGTTCTGTAGTTCCTTGAGTACAGATCCTTAATATATGTCCTTTTAGGGTAAATTACATCCTCAAATTTACTATCTAAATATCATCATATATTGCAACAGGGACACAAGACCTAGGGAACACAGGATTAGTGTTAGAAGATTATTTAGTTTAGAACTGAGGCTCAAGAGAGTTGAAGACATGCAAGTTTTAATGGGTGGATGTGGAGATGGGGGAGAATGGTATTGCCAGTATTGCTTCATTGGAGCTTAGATGTACCTTGGGGAAAGTTGAGTTGGTTTTCCCTGATTGAAATAGGATCAGCGTAAGGATATCCACAGTACTACGAATGCATGGGAAAAGTCATGAAAGGGAGACATGACTATACCTTTACTTTCCTCATGATTTTGCCTAAAAGTCATCATTTGATTGCTGCTGGTATTAGAAAACCTGTTGAAAACCAGGGACTCTATTCCTGTTAAAACAGAGATAGACATGAATGGGAATTAAAAGCATAAGGAGATTTTGGTTAAGAATCTTTGCTCTTATCTGAGCCAGTTCTTTTGATAGCAAACACGAGTTACCAATAATCTGCCACTCTCTTTTTTTTATTCAATAAATATGTACTGAGCACCTTCCAGCTTTTAGATTTTGTGATAACTGCCAATTCTACAAGGACATAAAAGACAGACATGGTGGTTTGCACCTTCATGGAGTTTATAGTCTAGCAAGAAAGACATAATAAACAATACCTTCTCTTTCAAGTTGACAGGCTGAGGGCATGCTACAGGCCCTATCCTTCTGCATTTAATTCCTAGAAATGGTAGAAAAAAAATTTAAAGAAAGGGAATATGTAGTCTCACGTAAGTATAAGAGATAGTTGGTTCTTGGGATGTGATTTCCATTAGAATATTCCATGCCCAGAGGTGGGAAAGGCAGAGGTAGGAGAGAGCTCATGACCAAGTGAAAGTTTGCTGGAAATCAAGGCCAGAGTGGTTGACTCCTATAGCCCTCTGTTTGGACCAGGCAGCAGCCAGGGAGGTATCTGCCTGCAGCTGAGAGCTGAAAACATGGAAGCTTGATTCAGAGTGGCCGTAGGAAATACAGAGTGTTCATGCTCAGAAGAGCAGCTGCACAAATGCCCCTGCTCCCACTTTTCACCAAAAGTAAAGCCGCAACTCCAGGCTCTCTCTCACTGGGTGGTACAGACAGTGAAAAATCTCAAGTACAAAAATAGAGTATGGTCAACAATCACCACTCAGGGAATGCTAAAACCATAAGAGAAGGACAAGTAGAACTCATACCTGAAGAAATAGAATGAATAGAGCAATTTGAGACCTTGCCAGCCCTGGACAAAACATAACATCGGTAAACAAGGTGAGGGAAGGTGGGGAACCATACTGTAGGTGGAAGGAGCAGCATATACAAAGGCAGAGACAAGAGTGAAGCTTTCTTGGAAGAACCAGATGTTTTCTTGTGTATCTGGAGTAGAAAGCTTGAAGAGGTGATAATGGAGAGATGAAGTGTACTTGGTAGAGAGAGAGTAGATTGTAGTTCTTTTATTTTTTTATTGTTTATTTATTTATTTATTTTGTATTATGTGCAATTAGCCAAAATATAGTAAATCATTAGTTTTTGATATAGTGTTCAATGATTCATTGGTTGTGTGTAACATCCAGTGCTCATACAACATAGACTGTAGATCTTTTAAACCACGTTTACAGTTTAGACTTACCCTGGAGGCAACATTATGTCATTTAAGGACTTCGAGCAAAGAAATGGGGATGACTTTGATTGTCCTGTGACAACAGATCGGGGTCAGTGAAAATTTTCTGGGAGGAACTGGATGGAAACATTTGAGGCTTTGTGGGTGGTAAGTTCTTTGCACAACTGTTCCAGTCTGCCTTAGCAGCACAAAAGCAGGTGTGGGCAACACAGAAATGAATGAGCACGGGCATAGCCCTCAAAACTTTATTTATGAAAAACAGGTCAGGGGCTGGATTTGGCCTCTGGGCCTTCATTTCCTAACCCCTGATATAGAAGGAATAAAACCAGAAGGAAAAAACAAACAAACAAAGGATAACTTTCCTAACTCAGTTGCTTTAACTTCATTAACTGATGAGAGAGAGGGCTTTTTTTCTTTTTTCTTTTTTTTTTTTAACTGAATCTAAAAAGAGTAGCATCAAAAAAGGTTGGAACTGTGTTTGTAATTTTTCTTTATTTCCTATCCTGACAGGTTTACAACTGGGGAAATCTTGCATTCGCATCTCAGCCTCATTGTCTCCTGTCACCTGAGTAACACCTCTCTCACGGCTGCCAAAATGGCTGCTTCTGCTACTGGGTCAGACCAATTATTTCCTAAATGGTCTGTGTTCACCTACACTTCAATGCTCGGCTCTGAGGTGGGAGGGTGGGAGAAATAATAGTGCCTGGCACTCATTGTGCTCCGCATGTCCATTATGCGAGCAACACATCAGTCTGCTCAATTAAAGAGCCCATGACTACAAAGTAACTGTATATCATGCGTATTACCGCTCTGCCACAGACACGACTCAAATATCTGACTTTGAGAGTCCTTTTCTGCTTAGCTAGGTACTTTATCCTAGTTTAAAAATAAATTACTAAAAGCATCAACAATATCCTCAAAGTAAATCTTTCCTTGCACACTCACATCACTACATTATAGAAAATATTTTGAAAGAACTCTTCTCTCTCTCTCATGTTTCATTTTTAAATTACCATGAAGATCTTTGAGTGTTAGGATGATAGTCAGATCTGGGGAAAACTGGCATAGCTGGTTTTAGAGACTGCCTCTGAAGACTTCCCTCATTTCTCCCAATCCTAGAAATTATCATGATGATTATGCAAATGTTAATAATAATAATAGTAGGTAGCATTTATTGACTGTTTACTCAGAACGTTTCTTGAAATAATCTCACTTCATTCTCAAAACAAACCTATTAGGGGGTTACTATTACAATCCCTGTTTTAAACCTAAATGGAAACAAGGAATTGGTAGAGCCAGGCATTGGCCCTTGGGTCTCTGAGCCCAAAACTCATGCTATGCTCTGTTGATAGCATCACCCCCCAGCACCTGACACTCCCCGAACCTGTCTGGCTCAGCCCCTCTCCCCAGGTAACCTTTCTTGTTGATGAGAGAATTAGATAATAATTGCAAAAGTGATACTTGGTTTCTCTACCAGACATTTCAGGATCACACATATTTCACATTCATTCAGAGAGGCAGGTTCAACAGGAGTGAAAAGAAACTGAAAAGAAAATCATGGTTTTTGAAGATGAGAAAACAAGTGTTCATAGGCTCATAGGTTGAAACCAGTAGAGCTGGGACCTCAATCCAGGTTTTCCAACGCCAGCTGGAATGCTCTTTCCAGGTACCACAGCTTCTCACATCATCTTCCTCAGGAGTGCACTTTCTCCAGGCCATTTGATGCCTTCCCATGATTAAAACACAAATGATTTCAGAAAGCCCTCGAGAATGAGTCTGAAGATGGGCATACGTTGGGTGGGTAGCCTGTATGCCAGACCACATGACCTACTTATCTGAAGACTCAATCCTAGTTTGGGAACTAAATTTAATGTGCTGTCTGAATATTCAAAGGAAATATATGGAAGTCTTTGACACATATGGAATCATAATATATGATGGAATATATTGATTTTATGTATTCAATATGTATCTATACATGTCAAGGCTACCTGAGATTTCTTTTTGGAACCCTTAAAAAAGTTATGTCAGGGGCACCTGGGTGGCTCAGTGGGTTAAGCTTCTGCCTTCGCCTCAGGTCATGCTCTCAGGGTCCTGGGATCGAGCCCTGCATTGGGTTCTCCGTTCAGTGGGAGCTGCTTCTCCGTCTCTCTCTGCCTGCCTCTCTGCCTACTTGTGATCTCTCTCTGTCAAATAAATAAATAAAATCTTAAAAAAATTTATGTCATCACACTAAGAGGGGTAGACAAATTAAAACCATTGATTTGTAAATCTATTACTTATATTATATTATACTAGTTAGACTGTGCTATCTATATAACAATCCTGTTGTGATCATCTCCAGAATGGATGAAAAGGCTACTCCTAATTTGATTCAGATATTGAGATGGGTCATGGCATGCAATTACACCATATGGAGTATGGAAAGACTTATTGCTCACATCATGGGGTTTTGTGGGAAAGCAGCACAACCTTGCAAGCATATGGGGTGACTGACTTAGGTTGTTATGGTGGTTATGGATAGGTTTGGGTGAGGGTTGGATTGGGTTTCCATGGTTTGAACCTCCTGCCTGTCCAATTGAGGGAGACCCCAAGATTTTGTGGGATGTGGAGCAATAGAGGAAGGCAGAATTGTGGGGTTTCAAAGATGTCAGTTGTCCGTCATCAAAAATACAGTCACACTTCTTATTGTAAACCCCCTTCTGTGTCCTGTTTATTTCCTTTATAGCACTGATCAGAGTTCTTCATTATACGATGTTTCATTCATTGCTTGTTACCTTTGTCTCCACTCAATTGCAAATTCCATGGGACCATTACTTTTCCATTTTATTCATTAGTAGATACCCAGACTGATCAAAATAGTTGGCACATAATAGATAATCAAAAGGAGTCATTGGAGGCCATTAGGACCTTGAAAATGTGCTCAACATCACTCATCATTAGGGAAATGCAAGCCCAAACCACAATGAGATATTGTCTCACACCTTTTAGAATGGCTATCATTAAAAACAAAGAGATAACAAGTGCTGATGAGGATGTGGAGAGAAGGGAAACTTGTGCACTGCTGGTGGGAACGGAAATTGGTATAACCATCCTGGAAAACAGTATGGAGTTTCCTCCAAAAATTAAAAATAGAACTACCATATGGTCTAGCTATCCCACTTCTGAGGATAACAGTGTATCAAGGAGATCTTTGCACTCACACATTTATTGCAGCATTATTCACAATAGTCAAGATATGGTAACAACCTGTGCCCCTCAGTGGATGAATGGGTAGAGAAGATACGGTGTATATATACAATGGAATATTATTCAACCACAAGAAAGAAGTAAATCTTATCATTTGCAACAACATGGATGGACATTGAGTACATTAAGCTAAAATGAAATAAGCTGGACAGAGGAAGACAAATACTGTGTGGTATCAGTTATATGTGGAATCTCAGAAAAAATAAAAAGTCAAACTCATAGAAATAGAGTAGAAAAATGGTTGCCAGGGGCTAAGAGGTGGGGGAAATAGGGAGAGGCTGGTAGAAGAGAACAAACATTCAGCTATAAAATGAATAAGGTCTGAGGGTCTCATGCAAAGCGTGGCGACTATAGCTGATCATACTGCATTGTACAATTAAAATTCACTAGGAGAGCAGAAGAACTTCAGTCTTCTCTCACATACACACAAAAGATAAGTATGTGAGGTGATGGATGTGTTAATTAACTAAATGTGGGGAATCCTTTTACAGTGTATATCTACATATATCAAATCACCATGATGTACACTTTAAATATCTTACAATTTTATATGTTCATGATATTTCATTAAAGCTAAAATTAAAAACAACAAGAACAAAAAAACAAAATAGGCACTGAATAAATGAAGTTTGGGGCTCTGTGCTAGATGCCAGATATATAGGGATGTCAAGTCAGGGTTCCTCCACAGAAGTCCCCACATTTCTCAAGCATGATAAGTGGTGTAGCTAGAAGGAAGAGAGACATGAATAAACCACTTGCAATATAACATGACAAGTGCCCTGAGGTATGGATGTTCCCTTCCATCATGGCGCACAGCAGATTGCTTCCCTATCCCAGGTGTGAGGTCCTGCAGGGGAAGAGAAGCAGAGAGTGGTCCAGGCATCATGGAGGCCTCAGTGAGTGGATTCCAGAATGGAGTGCAAGTCTCATTTAGTATCTCTCTATATTGGGAAAACAAACAAGCAGACCAACAGACTTCAACAGGAATGTCTAAAACTTTGCAAGAGGAAAAAGAAGGAAAACCTTCCCCCATTGCTTCACACAACCTCTTATCAGACACCTTCCACAAATAGCAGGTGTGAAACAGTACAGCAAACCAGAAAAAAAGGGGAAAATGCTGACAAAAATCAGATTTTTATGTCAAACTCTATTTTCTAAAAGTAACTCTCATCATTTCTCACTCCCCTTTTCAAGTCATTTAGAACTGCCTCTAGCAGCAGAATTTCCTGAACTGGTGTCCTCTGGACTGCTTATTCCACCTAAGTTCTGTGAGGACATGGAGTCATCAGGCAGGTGTGCTTGACAACTGTTGTGTGTTTCCCTGAGAGTCCTAGTGTGCACACGTGGTCCAAGCTCTGGAGTTCACCACATTTCCAAATCTTCACGACCACTGAACACCTTCAGGGAACACTTAATAAATTCCCAGGGAACTAGTGTTGGGAAAACATGCTCGGAGACACTGGAGTGAAGAATAAAGTCTAGGCCACTGAAGGTAGGTCTTAGATGGTTGGCTTATCTCGAATCTTCCAGCCTCTCTAGCCTTATCACTCGACTGACTTTCACTTCCTTCCACATATGCCCTTTGGTAGAGAGCTGCTTGCAGATTCCAAGGACACAGTTTTCTATCTTTTGCCTCTCATGCCAGTGGCGTCTTCTACCTTGCAACCATGGAACTTTGTAGAACCTTGGCTAAGTCACATATGGCTAGCCTTGTAGGGCTTCCATTGGCTCATCTGTAAAGTGGAGGGTCAGGCGAACAAAGGAGCTTTAAAATTTTTTCATACTTCATCTTTTCCCTGTATTGTGACTTTCTTCTTCCAAATGGTCCTCGAGTATGTTAATTTCTTTCTTTGAGCTTCACTTTTTTTTTATCTGCAAAGGGGGGAATAACAATATATCCTCTAGGATTCTATGAAGATTAGATGGAATGAGGAAAATGAAGACTCACTATTACGATGTTATCAGTAGGGCTCACTGAAAATTAATAATAAGCCCTATCAGCCACTTACAAAAAAATTGTTCCCACATTTCCTAGGTTTGGTCTTACTTGAGAATGATACATCCTGTGTGCTCTCTGGCTTCGAAAAGCCTTTTACTGATGTAAAAATAACCCTTAAAATGTTCCTAGCACTGTAGTTCAAAGAATGTTAATGTGCTCTGAGGCCAAATAAAGAAAAGTTCAATTGCTATAAACTTAATTTTTAAACACCCTAAATAAATATACGTTTTTCCTGATGGCAGAGAGTCAACTCTCATCAGAATCTTGAAGGGCAGAATGTGACAGAACATATATTATAACTTCCAGGAAATTGGGTAGAGAAGCTCCAAGCCATGTTAAGTGATACAACTTTGAAGATAACTTTTGTATATAAGAGATTTTAAGTTTTCAGTGTGGTTTTATTTCATTATTTTAGTTGATATTCTAAGAGACCAGTGAAGAATATGGAGTAACTATTATCATTCCTTTGGATGTGCCCCAGCTCAGTATGTCCAAAGCCAAACCTGCCATCTCCCGGGTACAGACAAGACCCTGTCCTTGTCTCCATTCATGAAACCACTATCCACCCGGTTGCACAGGCCACATACCTGGAATCATTATCCACCTCTCTTCCTTCTTTACTTCTTGACTCCAAGAAGCCCTCTTGAGTCTGTCTCTAAAATCGCTACCATCCAAACTCCTAACCTTCTTCTCCAGCCTCCTTTTGAACTCTCCCCAATGCTAGTTCATGACAATTTCATGCTTGCAGCTGCTTAGGCTCCAAACACATCATCAAACCATGGAAGCTTCCCATCTTCAGAGTCTGTACTGAATCTGACTACTATCTGCTCTTCTACTACTCCCATCTGGGTTCAAACACCTCTTTTGGAGCCTAGATTTTGATTTTTAGCAACTTCTTAGCTGGTCTTCTGGTTACCATTCTTGTCTTCCTATGGAGCAAGATTTCACAATCTTGACATTATTGACATTTGGACACAGATAATCCTTTGTTGTTTGGGGCTGTTCTGGACATTGTAAGGTATTCAGCAGCATCCTTGATCTCTGCCTACCAGATACCAGTACAATCCCTCCCACCACTTGTGACACTGAAAACCCTGCAGTGGCTTCCCATATCCTTCAGATCCCATGATCACTACATTATCTGGCCTCCCATTACTGCCCCAGCTTCATTTTCTGCCTTTTCCTGTCTTGCTTCTACTTCTTCCGTCATGCTGGCAGAGTGGGCTTGTTCCTACCTCTGAGCCTTTGCACCTGTTGTTTTCTCCACCAGGAAAAAAAATAATCTTCCCCCAGGTATCCACTCGGTTTGCTCCTTCATCTCCTCAAGGTGGTACCTCTATGTAGTTGTATGATGTTATATGCCCAGCAAGATTATGCTTTAAATTTCCATTTGATAACATGAGTATATATTTCTCAAATATTACTAAATAACAAAAAGTGATTTGGAAAAGAAAAATATACACTATGATGCCCGTTTTGCTAAAAGGAAAAATCAAATGTGTATTTATATACATATTATTATTAATAAATAGAGAAAATGCACCAGAGGGATAGACACACACATGTTAACCATGTTTAATCTCTGTGTAGTAACTATATAAGCAATTTATTTGCTGAGTACTTTTCTTTATTGTCCAAATTTTCTATTATGAAGTTATTTTATAATCAAAGGAAAAAATGACACTATTTTAAAAGGGGACAGTATCATAATCCTAAATGTCTCCATGATCCAAGGACCAATTGGGAGAATGGGGAAAAGTGGAGATGGTAAATTTGGGCATACCCTGGCATTAAAACACTGTTCATGGGAATCAAGGGAATGTGTTTAGATGCTTTAAGTGCGGCGGCAGGAACTGAATTATGTGACCTAGAATGTTCACATTTATGGGGACCTTGGCAATCATGGAATATGACATCCTCTTCTTTAATAAGATAGGAGCTCCAGAGAAATCAACTAACCCAAAGTCATACAGTTAAACAGTGCCAGAGATGAGATTGTTCAATTATTTTTTCATCAAACATTTATTAAGTTTCCACTATGTGCTGGGTGCTAGGGGTATGATGGCGAAAGATACACCTAATCCTCTCTCTTGAATGCAATGGGGAGGAAACACAAATAGTCCTATGAATGCTATGGGAAGTGCCATTCCATACAGAAGTCATTAGCCACATGTGGCTATAGAGCATCTGAATTGTGGCTGGTCTGAACTGAGTGGTGCTGTAAGTCTGAAACATACATGGGATTTCCATAAAGGATGTATAAAATCCCATTAAGATTTTTATATTGATTGAACATTGAAATATTACAGTAGACCCCCTTATCCATGGTTTCCTGTTCTGTGGTTTCTGTTACCTGCTGTCAACTGTGGTCCTGAAGCAGATTATCCCTCTTCTGACCTTAGCATCAGAAGGTCAATATTAGCCTGACGCTGCATGATGTGCCTACATCACTCACTTCACTTGATCTCATCATGTAGGCGTTTCATCATTGCACATCATCACAAGAAGGGTGAGTAGGGCACAATAAGATATATATATATATATATATAGAGAGAGAGAGAGAGAGAGAGAGAGAGACAGAGAGAGAGAGAGAGACCAAATTTACATAACCTTATTACAGTATATTGTTACAATTGTTCTATTTTATGATCCATTGTTGTTCTTCTCTTAGTGTGCCAAATGAATGAAATAAACTATCACAGGTACGTATGTGTAGGAGAAAACATCTTATATACTATTCATGGGTTTAGGCATCCACTGGGAGTCCTGGGAAGTATCCCCCACAGATAAGGGGGGGACTACAGTATTTTGGACAAATACAGTTAAGTAAAATATATCATTGAAATTAGTTTTACCTGTTTCTTTTATATATATATATATATATATATATATATATATACATACACACATGGCTACCATAAAATTCCAAATTACATACGTGGCTTGCATCCTATTCCTTTCGGACAACATTGCATATGCATTATAAGGCATATTTGATAAGATATCAGAAATGTCAGTAGAGGGCTAGGAGGTTCAAGTTCCTTTCTCAGTCTTTGGGACAGAAGGAGGAAAGTGACAAGTGACCCACCAACTGTGACCTGGATAATCAGTGAGATTTAGGCCAGGAGTTGGATGAGGGTATTGGGGGATAGAATTAAATGCAAAACCCCAAATTTAGAGAAAGCCACATTTTGCAAAGTCGGTGTCTTGATTTTAAAAAACTAAGTAGCATGTTGCAATCCTTTTTGAAAAAATAGATTTACCCTTCTAATGGAAATATTGACAGCCCCTTAATTCCAGGCCTGGGGGTGGATGTGTGGATCTCAGTGACTCCAACTCCACTGGTCTGTCCTTCCTCCTCCAGTATCTTATTATGAGATAAGCTCATTTCAGGGAAGGGCAAATTCTGCCTAGACCAGAGAAAAATAATGACATTGAATTAGCTAGATAGATGGCAATGAATAATCCATATGAAATTCTTAAATTTGGGCCGGGAAGGGAGACTCAGCATTGGTGAGAGTGCCTCTGATTATGCAATTTATTCTTGGCCAAGAAAATGAATGTGCACTATAAAATATTTCTGGAATAACCTTTTAGTGAAAAACAATAGAAATTGTGAGACAGATTAAGGTTTAGTGTCGCAAAAGATTATAGTGTGAACAGACTGTCCTCATAGGGTCTGTTTAACTGGTGACAAGCCGGAGGAGGGGAGAACTGTAAGGATATTTGACATGAAAAATGTGAATTCACTCTCTGAGTGTTTACCAGCGTTCACAAGTAGCAGGAAATGAGCTGTGAAATGTATTGTCAAACATTCAGTGTTCAAAATATAATGTATTACTTTAAGTTGAGCTTTTTGCTTTCTGAAATCCTCATTCTCAATTTGTCCACCTCTAGGATAGATGAATTGGCCTTTTATAGTATCCTTCCCAAATGAGAAGGCAAGCTGCAGCAGAAATTGGGACGTGGTTTTCCAGAAGCCGTTTACAGCTCCCTTTTCCCTTGCCTGCTTTGACTAGAGCGGTTTGCCTGGTGCAGTTAGTGGTGGTGGTCATGTGACTGTTTTTGTCCAGTGAGATGTGGTTTTGTCTCTAGGGAGAATGTTCCCTTCCAACTTAAAAAAAAACGGGGGGGGGGGGGGGGGCTGGGTGGCTCAGTGGGTTAAAGCCTCTGCCATCAGCTCAGGTCATGATCCCGGGGTCCTGGGATCGAGCCCCACATCGGGGTCTCTGTCCGGCAGGGAGCCTGCTTCCTCCTCTCTCTGCCTGCCTCTCTGCCTTCTTGTGATCTCTGTCAAATAAATAAATAAAATCTTTTTGAAAAAAGAAGGCACAAAGCCCTGCTCAAAGAGGACCCCATACCCTTCTCATTTCCCCCTCCTTATGAGTGATTTCTGGAGACCTGACTGGCATTTGTCTGCTCCCACAGATAAGGTGGTACAGTTGTACAGATGTTGAAATGCTCCCATGTTGGTTGGTTAATGGTAACTATCCCGAGACCCCAGGTACCCCTTTAGACCTAGTGCATTGTCCAAGCCCACTAGACCTCCCTGTGATTCCAAAAGGAAAAAGCCTGGACAAGCAGGGATTTCCAGATCTGTACTATTTGTTAAATATTTTGGATGTCACCCATACTGGAAGCATAAAGGCTGCCTTGTAACCATGAGATCTCAAGCGACACACAAGGACAGGAAGAGAATATTCCAAGAAATTGGTTCAACGTGAGTTGGTAAAGCTGTAGCACCAGCCTAAGACATTGTTTATTTTTTCTAATTTTTTATTATGGCAAAATACACATAACATAAAATTTACCATCTTAACCATTTTTTAGGAAAGAGCACACAAACAAGGGGGGAGAGCACAGAGGAGAGGAAGAGAGAGAATCATAAGCAAGCTCCACACCTGGCAGAGTTCAACATGAGGCTCCATCTCAGGACTCTGAGATCATGACCTGAGCTGAAATCAAGAGTTAGGTGCTCAACTGACTGAGCCATCCAGGTGTCCCAATCTTAACCATTTTTAAGTGTACAGTTCAGTGGTATTAAATACATTCATAATGTTGTTCAACTATCATCACTATTCATCTCCAGAGCTCTTTTCATCTTGAAAAACTGAAACTCCTTACCCATTAAATACTACTTCCCCATTTGGTAACTAACTTGGACTTGGTAACTCCACTAACTTGTCCTTGGTAACCATCATTTGACTTTCTTTCTTTGTGAATTTGGTTACTCTGAGAATCTCATGCATATAGAATATAGAGTATTTGTCTTTTCGTGACCAGCTTATTTCATTTGGCATAATGTCCTCAAGTTTCAAGGAGGTTGTAGCATGTTATAGAATCTTCTTCCTTTTCAAGGCTGAATAATATTCCTTTCTATGGATAGACCATATCTTGTTTATCTATTCATCCACTGATGAACACTTCGGTTGTTTTTACCTTTTAGTATTGTGAATAATGCTGCTATGAATATGGGTATACAAACATCTCTTTGGGACTCTACTTTCAATTCTTTTGAATATATGCCCAGAAGTGGAATTCCTAAATCTTATGTTAATTCTGTTTTGAGTTTTTTTTAAGGAACTACCATACTTTGTTCCATAGTATCTGTACCATACCAAGAGTCATTATTATATGGCATAAACCACTATGGTATGTCATTCCTGTACCCTATTTCTTGCATCTGTAAATATACTGTTAGTTTTGATTCATAAGCTGAAATATTCCTCACCCCAGCAAAACTCAGACATGACTGATGTGCGAGAGTTCCCTATCATTTCCTAATGTGAATCTTTTCTTTCGATCTAGCCCCTCTTTGAGGTCTTCACCTTTAAGATTTAGCTTTCCCTGGTCACCTCTGAAAGTGACCTGATGTTCAGATAATAAATATTTATCAGAGGAATAAGTGAATGGATGAAACAGACCAAAGAGATCAACTTTCAATATAAAGCACACAGAGAGATATTTCTAATTTATATGTTTGGTTTTTATAATCCATTTTGCTCCTTTAATTAGGGATTCTAACATATGTTATTCCCTTATCCTCCTCTTTTTCTCTCTCCATTACTCTTCATTCATTCACCCATTGATTCATTGCTGCATTCATGAAATTGGTATTTATGAAGTACCTACTCTTTCCTGGGAGCTAATGTAGGCTCTGAGAACGCAGGAACTGAACAGAGTCCTTACCTTATGTTTTAGTGCAGCATGGGAAGACAAAGAAAAATCAATTAATCAATCATTATGTCAGATGGTGATAAATGCTATAGAGGTTAAAAAAAAAAAGGCAGTGTTAGGAGATAAAAGATGGTAGAGCTGCCATTCTGGATGAGATGGGCAACGCACCTTGGAAAGGTGATATTTGATCAGAGATTTGAATAAATAAGGACTTAAGTCACACAAGGGCTGGAGGGAAGAGCAGTTTAGGCACAGGACCTAAGACAGATTTATTTGGCAACAGCAAAAAGACCAAGGGGGTGCAGGGGTGGGGGCAGGAGAGGAGATGAGCTTGGAGAGAGAGTCAGGGCTTCTCTCTCTTCTTTCTTTTTCCACCTATTATCATTCTTGTTACACAATAGGAATTTCTGGCAGGGAATATGCCAGCAGGTAATCTAAGGGATAGATCACACTATTCATGTTTCTTGTTCTCTAGCTCCTACTCCTGTGTTGGGCTCTTTGGATGGCCACTGATAATTTCCAGACTCAAACTCTTATCCTAACTCTGGATCTGCAAGATATCTTCAGACATCCTCTTGTGGGCAGTGATGCTTGTCTAGTCTCTACTTACCTCGTTACCAACCCTCAACATCTCTCATTATTTGACCCTGTCTCACTTTGGGGTCCATTCTTGGTTCTATTAATCAGGATATCAGTTGCAAGCAACAGAAATTCCTCAAGCTATGATGAGAAAAAAAGAGTGGGATTTATAGTACAAATAGAGGGTGGTTGGTTTAGAGTCTAGTTCCTGGATAAAAACCTATAGGTGATCCTTCAGACCTGACCATGGGCAGTTAGTTACAAAGGCTTTTTCTGGCAGACCCTATGGGTGGAAGATGCCCTCTTCACACCAGGCTTGGGGCCCAGCCAAGCACTGGAGTCTCTGAAGGTAGTTGCATGAAGGCTCAGTTGCTGTGGGCCTACGCTCACAGGCAGGGCTGTCCTGCTAGACAAGGACCCTCCAATTGGAGGCCTCCTTACTGAGGGACTTTAACAGAGGCTTTCCACAGACATCTCTACCAAGACCCCTTTATGGAGGGAAAGGAAAAGGGAACTTGAGCACAGTGGTCTTCACTCTGACTCAGCACTCAGCACTTTCCCACTCCTAGGCCATTCCCCACCCCTGTCCATGAGGGTCCATGGAGAGCCAAGTCATAGAAGAAGAAACCGTTGGTCCTTGGATAGGGAGAAACCATATTTGTGGAGGGCAGGTCTCCATGACTTTAGATACCACTGACTGTGTCAATATTTCTAAAAAAGCTGATAACAACTGGGTTCCAGAAAGAAGAATAAATGCTTTGAGAAAATTAGAGATAGAAGGTTTGTCTTCACCTTGCCCTCCGTGCCAAGCTGCAGACATCACCTGCTAAACAGGATTGATACGTAGTTTGCACACAAAGTTGAAAGGTGTAAGATTTCCACAATTAGTTCTTCTAATTTCACTTATTTAAGCAGAAACTTCCTTGAAAGTTGACTACTTCTTTCTCTCATTCTTCTGCATTAAAAAAATCAGTTATTCAGGTAGAAATGCTAATACGTTAATAGTCCTCACTTTTTTTTTTGGTAAAAACTAAAAATGGTTTCTTAAGTGAGTTTAACAAAATCCGTAGTTAGATTGGGTGAGATTAGATGAGATTGCTTGGTGAGGTGGGGCTTAGACTAGATAAGCTGAAGGTCTTAATAATCATCTGTAATTTCTTCATTGAAATATGAAAATCATTCCACTGAATCCCTTTACTGGACACATTGTTGACTTCTGCCGGCTCTTGAGTTTGTATCTGACAAATGCTAATCCAAATATATGCACGTACATAACATATATATGGATATATAATATATATTTGGATATAAATGGATCTATACAAGCACAAATATGCATATGTGTAGACCTGTATTTCCTACATACCATCTGCACATATCCTATGCTCTATATATGTAAATATACATATACACACCAATTATTCATATTTCTGTATCTTGCATTCACAACCTCACAAAGAATTTCTCTTCTGTGAGTGGAAATTTTTGAGAGCCCCACCTACATTCTGCTGGCAATCTCTGGTCAGTATTTATAGTTTCACATCTTAAAGATCTCCTGTGTATGAATGATTTATGCTTGAAGCTAAGGGTGCCTCCAATGGTCAACCACTTCAGCTTTCACTCATTGTCCCTGAAAACCGATCTCCTTCCTAAGTCATTGCCCTGATACTGTGGGATGTAGTTTTGGGATGGGGACATTGGAGCGGAGAGCATTGGTAGGTCAACACTCCTCCATCTTTCCTTTGTGAGCACAAGGAATACTCTTGTGTCACTGCTGTCTTCCTCTCTGAAAAATTATAAAGTCAGGAATAGAAAATAAATAAAATATAAACTAATGTTAGTCATAATTTGTGTTAATATAATGCCTTTGACTCACGAGTCATTTTCCTATGCATGAATTCATTGGATCCTTGTAAAAACTCTATGATGTAGGCAGAATGACAATCGGGATTGTTCCTGCACAGGTGTGTAAGGGAGATCCAGAGAAGCCCAGCAATTTGCTTCAGGTCACAGAGCTCACAAATTGCAGAGCCAGGAAGAGACACTCAACCTTTTTGAAGTTCCTCTTCCAGCAAATTTTTCAGTATGCTCTTCACTATGGTTTTTTGTTTAAACAAAAGACATATCAGATTTTCAATTGTTACCCTAATAGCAAGTTTCCTAGCCTCGTAATATATTCTGAGACCTGACAAAATGCTTTTTCATAATGGGGTTTGGAATTTTAGTTCCTATGAGCTGGGTAGCCCGCCTGCTCTGTTTAGGTCTCCAAAGGCCCGGTTGGAAGAGGAGATACACTGTGTTCATCACGTTCCCTTTTACAGGAATTCCAGCCCCCAAATGAAGCTGCAAATGACCAATCAAACATTGGCTTCCATCTTGTTCTGACTCTACGAAGGGCTTGCTGGGATCCAACCAAATGCATTACTCAGCCCCATTCCCCTGTACATTATCCATCATCAGGTCATGTACATCTCTTTAGCGGGACCCTCTGTGGATTATTACAATGCTTTTCCTTCTCTTTCCCAAGGAGGCCCCTGGGTGTGAGGGGATGGCTGTCTGTAGCTGGTTCCAGAGCCCTGCGTGTGCTCCTGGCTTCCCCTGTTTCCAGACTTTTCATATATGTCTTTCCTGCTTAGGCTCAGTGACAAACATCCACCTTGAGAAAGAGAACTCAGTGTGAAGTGAAGGAAACATGAGAAGGAAGAGCCAGAACCAGGAAGCAGTGAGAACAGAGCTCTTTGAGGGCTGCAGTAGTGACCAGTACAATTTTAAACACTTAAAAAAATCCATGTCAACTGGATATCAGAAATGAATTTTAAAAAATCTCACCATGCCCAGGGCTGCCAATAGCAAAGAGTCCCTCGGGGCCAAAGCAGTTTAGCCTACAGTGCTCCCTAAGCTAAGAAAATCAAGTGTCTAAATCCATATCTTCACCTTCCCTAAAAATGGCAAGATACGTAAGCCAATTTCTATTTTTGGTCAAGCCACCGAAGTCAGCCAAATACAAGTTCTAGTTTTAATGTAAGATTTCTCCCAATAAAAATGTACTTCTAGTGTTATCAGATTTTTGTGAACATAATAATATTAATAATATTGAGAATTACTTGTTGGAGGCCTATCTGTTCCAAAATAAATTTTGGAAAGTTGGGCTCCAGTATTTTTGGAGGGTATTCATTAAAATTACTTTCAAAAGTGAAGTGAGCCATGCTTCTTTAGAATGAAAATTGAAGATGTAAGATAATTCATGTTGACTTTCTTCCTTGGTGAGGGTTTTGTGAAGTGGCCACTTCCTGGCTGTTTTCATTACAAAGGAGGGATTGTATGTTCCCATCCCCCCATGCTGTTGAGCCTCTCCGATGTAGGAAGAAGGTTGGGAGTGGACAGGATTGTGTTAGTGCCACTGACATCTTCATCCCAGACAGGAGTCCAGATGTGCGTAGTTGAGATTGTGTTAGGATTCCAAGTTCCTTCTTCAACCAGAAGAGGCAAAAATAGGTTTCTAGCTTTCTTCATTTGTATGTCACGTAGACCTGGTTCCTGGTCATCTGTGGTTTAAATATTTCCTGACCTTCTTGCCTTGTATCCTCACTGCCTCCCCCCAGTCATTCCCTTATCTGTCTTTTGTCCTATATCCCCAAGAACTTACTCTCTGGTGCCACTAGTCTGATTAATTAATTGGCAACAAGGGTTTATGAACTTTAGCTTCATCAGCTATCCTGCATGCCTCACCCAGGCACAGAGCAGATCTTCTGCTGATTGGAATTAATTTGCCCTACTCTCCTCCATTCAGCAATGAGGACTCTCCTGGTTGAATCCAAGTTGCCCAACTGTCAAATCAAGGGGGTAGCACATCATCTCAATCTTTTTTTTTTAATTTATTTAAATTCAATTATCCAACATCATTAGTTTCAGATGTAGAGTTCAGCAATTCATCAGTTGGATAAAACACCCAGTGCTCATCATATCATGTTCCCTCCTTAATGTACATCACCCGATTATCCCATCCCCCCACCGACCTCCCCTTTAGCAGCCAATCACTTATTTGTAAAATGGAAAGCTGCTTGATACTGCCATGTTCATTTTATTGCAAGTTGCTTGATTTCACATCATCTACCCCATGGTAATACCAAAAGTTTGGCAAAACGAAAAGAATTATCGCATCAGGAAAAGGAAGGGAATAGTTGTTTTAATCCAATGAATGACTACTGGTGGAAATTTCCAATCAATTCCAGATTTTTTTTTTTTTTTAGCAAATGCCCATCATTACAGAATCACTATTTCTTCCTTCCTATCTTCCCTACCTCTTCCCCTACTTTCTCTCCTTTTTCCTCCCCCTTTCCCTCCCCTTTTCCCCTGTCCCTATTGTCCCTCTCCCTTTCTCTTCCCCTTCCCTCCTTCCTCATTCCCTCTTTTTCTCAAGACTCACATCATTTGTAAATCTCCAGTAGGGTCTTCTTGTGGTTAGAAAAAATAGCACTGAACTTAAGAAGTCAGAGGACTTAGGATTTGAAACTCAAGGCCCCTTGATTATGAATGGCCTTTCATGGTCATTTAAACTCGATGAGTATCCTTGGGATTATCCCCATCTTAGGGAAATGAACTAATCCTCAAAGAGGTTAAGTAGATTGCTGAACATGACACACTAGTAAATGGTAGAGCTAGACTTTGAACATGACCCTTCCAGTGCCAAATTCCACCTCTCCGTCAGCATTCTATAATGAGAATCAGGTGAGTGTAATGAACACTGAAGACCCAGACCCCCAGTAAACAGTACCAAATCCACATTGGAACCCAGATGCCATCTATACCATGACAGGTTCCAGGCGTGTTTCCATGCCACCCAACTTGTCCTTTCCCATGCTTGCTATTGCCTGAACATCGTCATTCCTTCCTTTAAAGCCCTCTTGATCAAGTGAGTGTCCACTTCACTTGAAGTAGAGTGCTGGAAGCACTGTCCTCAGGGTCTGCTCATAGAGCAAGTGAGATGAAGTCCATGTCTAGAACAACCCCTTCATTTTCACTGTGATATTTCCACATTGCCTCTATAATCCAGTAGGTTTTTATATAAAACTTACCTCAAAGAAAGCCATCTGCTTCTCATAGACCCCCCCACCCACACGCATGCATATTTCCAAATCATTATCTTTGGCCAACGCTTCCATTTTACTCAGTAAAATCCTGAAGATGTAGAGGTAACAAGAGGAAGAGAGTAGGATTTGGGAAATAGAAGGCATGTCCCCCAGTGCAGCTGGAGAACCCAAATCCTGACAGGAACCGATCCCATGCAGGAGTGGACAAGGGGAAGCAGGCTGAATATGCTGTCCTTTGTGTCAGGACGATGATTCCAGATGGATCTTGATAATAATACATATCACTTACCCCCCAGACAGACGTTATCATTTTGCTTCTTGAGAAGTCTTTCCTCTTTGTTAATCTGTGTATATCAGTGGGTCACACTGTTTTTCCCCCATTCTTCAGATTACTGAAAGATTGGTTGTATTTTGACAAAAACCAACAAAACCAAACCAAAAACAAACCTCTAAGCCATGCTGAATGAAGTAGTTACAGTGAAACCATAGCCCCAGTGTCTCTCACCATCATTGTTACTCACCACTGATGCCTCACCATCACTGTTAACTCATTCCTCCCCCAGGCCATCTCCGCCCTGGGCCACTACTTGAATACAGCTATTTGCTGTCCCGAGTTCTCTCACAAACTCATGAGGCAAAATTCTCCCACTTTTAGTCAACATTAGATCCTCCCTTGGCAAGCTGAGCTCGATTCTAGGCTCTTACATATCATGTGAGTTTAAACAAGTCAGACTTTTCTCCTCTCACATAACAAGAAATCTGGAGCTAGGCCGTTGCTGATCGTGGCTCAGCTCTTCAAGGATATCTGGGGTTGGGCTCAGAATTTCTGAGATGATCCTCCACTTCCCAGTCTTGAGGTTAAGATGGCGGCTACAGCTCTAGGCAGGACACGATCACTGAAGGCAGCAAGGAGGGGGAGAGGCCTCTCCTACTTATTATTAATGTAAGATTCCTCTGCCCCACACTATGGTGGGCATCCTTTCTACTCCCTTGTTGCAGCTGACAGACTTTGCCATAAGTATATGTATCCTTTGGTGGAGCAAAACTAAATTTTACACATCAGTCAACATTTAGCAACCTATTTATGCCCCAGAATATCAGTGGAGAACCACTTTCTTATATTTCAGTGGTATTTCTTATTGTCTGGAAGGTGGAGTGATAGACACAACTTTCCAAAACCAAAACGAACAAACCAGAGACGAGGGAAGGGCAGGCAATCCTGGGGTTGCATCCTAAGTTTGAAAATCTTTGCCTGAGTGGGTCCCTGTTGACTGCCCTGGTCTTAATTCTTATTTTCCCATAGTTTCGTGCCATCTTGCCACACTGACTGTTTCCCACCCAAGCTCATCCCTAATGTGCAATCTTTATACCTGCCATTCCCATTGCCTGAAACGTGCTTCCTTAGACTAACATGATGGCCACCCCAGCCTCCATTCTCAGCTGAAATGTTGCCTCCTCTTCGAAGCTTTCTGTGACTACACCAGCTCTGTTTGCCCACTCCTAACCCAATGACACTGCTCTGTGCGATCACCTTCCTGTAACATTTTCACCATCTGAAATTGTTCTGCTTCTTTGCTCCGGTCCCTGGGTCATTCCTGAGACCTCAGCTCTCAATGACCACAGGGCCAACAACTATCCTTTTCACTACTTACCTGGAGCACTTAAATGGACAACTAAATATGTGTGCATGTGTGAGAAAGTGAAAAAACAAATGTCATTGGAGAGGAGGCCAGGGTTTGGGGTGATTTCAGAAAAGGTAAATGACTTACTGGAGAGAAGAATTTTTTCATGAAAATGTACAATAACCTGTAAACCATGACAATGTGAGAGAGGTCTCAGGTTAACCCACTGCCCTATGTATACTAGTCAGAACACGCATCATATGATCTGTTTTGCAGATGTGGGTGGTCCTGGTCTATTACTCGAGGGTCCTTGATGCAGTCATTTGAGCTGTTCTTGGCAGCTCTTTTATGCATTCATGATTTAGGACAGAATGACAAAGCCATCTATATATAAAGAAAACAAAATCCTCCAGTGTTCTTCAATGTATTGTCTTCCAGGAGAACCCTTAGTTCTCACTGACTGCCAAACATGAGCCAGCACCAGGGAGATGTAGAAAGAGAAGTCTCCAAAGAAGCAGTGAACAGAAGCATGAGAAGGGGTGACATTCCCTGATCACAGTGCTGCAGCAGAAGCTTGTACCCAAGTTGCATGTTCTGATGAAGGCAACACAGGGACCGGACAAAGATGCTGTGACTCACTGAAAATCCAAACAAAAGGGCAAGTCATCTTATCCACAGACTGGACTGTCTGTGGACAGAGTGATACCTTTCCAATCACAAAACTTGTAAGCGTTTCCCACAAGCCAATGAGCTTCTGACAGCTTTGTTACCTGAGCCATTGTCCACTGGAATTCCTTTCCAGGAAGAACGTGTTCTTTGTACCCCTACCAGTGTGCCAAAAACAAGGCAATGGGTCCCATGTGTGCGAGCAAAAGCAAAGATTATTGGCCATCTTGGCAGGCATGAGTTAGTGTCTATAAATCTAGAAGCTTCTGTGTGTTTGGTGTCTTCCTGTTTAAAAATGATTGCGCCACAGGTGACTGACCTTGCAAGTGTCCATGTGTAGTAAAAAACTGAAACAGAACAACATGGTGTACCTTGATTTTATCTCTCACTCCCTGTAGAGTCGATCAGCTTTCACCCAACAGCCTTGACAATGAAAGAAGCTACTAGGCCAAAGGGGTCATAGGATGTAATAAAGATGGAAATAAAAAACATATGGCATGAGCTGATATTCAAGGGGAATAATTAAAAGGAAAGGAAAACAAAAGCCAAACCAAATCAAGGCAGAGAACTCCTAAGGCAAGAACACTGCTGAGGTAGAAAACTCAGTGGAGATGACCAAGCTGAGACACATGGCATTTCCTTGTCCACACAAAGAAACGGAAGAAACAATTGCTCAGGGGACAGAAAAACAAGAGGAAACAAAAGAAAGTCACTAGAATATGGTCGTGAGAAGATCCTTTGGAATTAGGCATTGCATGTGTTCCTCGAAGGAAGGCATAAATGGTAGATAGAAATGGTAGCTTTGTTTCTTCACAAATCCTCAAACACTTGAGGTCATACAGATTTGAACTCTAAAAGCTTAAAAAATATATACTTCTGAGAAAGTGATTTTTAACCCTCTCAGTTATTTCCATGTGCAATTTCATAGCCTACAGGGAGAGAAAAAGGAGCAGTTGTTATTTTACCAACCATGGAGTCTTCTGGTAATTTGATGACGTAAAGGAAATGCTATTTGGATGCTCTTTTTCCCTTGAAAGAAAAAACAAGAAAAAAATTCAATCTCCCAATAAGTGCTGGTGGAGAAAATGTGGTGAAGACTGGGGGCAGGGGGAGGAGGCAAATAGGCCATTTTCTCTTCTCAGCCACCTGTTCTCAGTTCCCATCTTTCTTCTCAATAAAAACTCCAGTCAGGTTGTATTTTGAGGCCTGTCACTCCACATTCATCAGGTGACAAGACTGTTCTCAACTAATACATTTAGCTCTGGACATGTAGCCTGCAGAAGATGCCAGAATTAGAGAACTCTTTCTGTTTATGTTGGAACTGGGGCTCCGGTCCTTGCCTCATAGTACCCCTTTTCTGTATGCACCAGTCTGCTTGCTTTATTTCATCTGGCAAAGTCAATATAAGAATTAATAATAGCTTTCCAATCTACAAATAAAAGTATGCCACTTTAAATTTTTGGCAGGGAGCTGGCATTTTGTCATTTAATCATTTCACATCATTACACTGCAATATGGAATGTAATGATATGACACTCGTAAATGACAAACACTTGGTCTCTCCTGTACAGGGAGAAATAATGTAATCGGAAGCAAATTATATCTTTAAAGGTTGCCCGAGTTTCACTCCTACAATTTGGGATTAAGATACTGAGCAGATGCAAGGTGAAGAAAAGGAGACTCTCTCCTACAGATGCCCTGGATGAGACGCAACTTGACAAGGGGCTTATCTCCCTCCAGAAGTGGATGGTGCATTCCTAATATTGTCAAAATCCTTTCCTCACTAGGTGCCCATGCAGAAAGCTGGGCCCCGGATGTTTTTTGGTTCTGAAAGACTAGCTGGCATGGGGATGAGGAGGGAAATTGTGGTTGACAAATCTCATTTTTTTTTTTCATTTTTACAATTCTCTTGTTACTTGCTAAAAATAACCTGCCCTTGCTTAACGATTGTTTAAATAGCATATTACGTACCATGTGGCCAAGGAATGAATATTTTGCAAAAGGACCATCCCTAGTTAATAATTCTCATCCTTGGGGGAAGTTCCTCCCTTGCAGGGCAGCCAACCAGATTTCTTCTTCCCATAATATCTTAAAGGCACCTCAGATTCAACACGTCCTACACAAAGCTCATGATTTTCTAGCAACAGCTTGTTTTTCCCTTAGCATTCACTCTCTGGACAAATGACATCGGCCTTCCAGTTGTATATGCCAAAACCTTAAGAGACAGACTGAGCTATTTTTTCCCCCTTGATTTCCCTCCTTTTGGATCCTTCTAGTGATTGTAGGCAATATGTTGACCACTGGTTCAACAAGGACTTCCACCCACCAGGACAGATGCCAGCTATAATTGGTCTGCCCCCAGGGCAGCCTACTGGTCAAGTCCTTCACCTCATGCTGTTGGTTCAGCCGCCAAGTATATTCCTCCTCCTACCTCTCTGTCTTTAGCAGACCCTCTTGGCCTGAGCTCCTTCTCAACTGGACAGCTGACAATCTAAGTTTACGGTCACCTACCCCATTGCATACCATCCCCTAGTTCACTCCCCACATGGCAGCTAGAGATCTCTGCACAGGGCTGACACCATCTCTCACTTGACCGCTCAAAGCCTATCAATGAGCATCTGCTGACGGGGGAAAGAGCAGCTGGTTTTGTGGCAACTACACAGGCCCATAAACTTTATCAACTTGGCCTCCTCATGCACAGTCTTGCCCCATGTTTTCCGGACTCCAAACCCACTGCCTTTTGGTTTTTTTCCCTCCAATTATGTTACTTAATTCCTTTCTCTAACAGGCATCGTTTGTACCTGTGGGCCCATTTGTGTGGGACACTCTTTCCCCACCTACGTCATCTAGTTTACTTGTATTTGTGCTTCAGGCCTCAGCTCAAGTGTCGTCCCTGGGGGGCGTGATATGGGTCATGTTCGTGGTCGTCACTCTCTTAGAACCTTTGAAGCATAGAATCTCTGTAGCTACACCATCATTGGTAGAATTATTCAGTTGGTGTCATCCTCCTACCAGATGCACGTTCCAGGGTGGCAGGAACCATGCTTCTTTTTGCTCGTTATTTTATTTCCAGCTTTAGCAGAAAACCTGGCACATAGCAGTTGCTTATTCATTCAGTCAACAAGTATGAGAACTATCCATTACGGGAATAAATCAGCAGAGGGGCCTGAGGTCTTACCCAGATCATTTGGGCACTACCCTTGCTGGGGGGATCCCTAGTCTCATTCTTCTGCTGTAGAATGCGATTTGCAAAATGAGTCTTAAACTGAAAATGGATTCCTCCATGGTCAAGAGAGGTCAGAGGCATGACACTAAACACATCATCCTTTTAAAGAAAGCTTGTGATCATCTCACCTCTAACCTTTCTTATTAGAGACGTCACACCAGGGTCAAGAAAATTCTATGGAGGCAGAGGTGCTATTGATACTTTGTGTGTGAAGAGGAGAGAAAAGTAACCCTGAAAGTATTGCCAAACCCTAAAAATGTGAGGCAAGTTCCAAAGCAAGTTCCTTAGTGGAAACGCTTCACAGGGTCCTGGCCACATGCGTCACAGTGAGAATTAAGGACCAGAGGGGATGGTCATCAGTGAACGGGTAGCTACAAACAGAGATTATGGGCTTCATAGGTCCTAAGAGAGTGACAACCACAGAACATGACCCATATCATGTCTCCCTGGGGATGACATGTGAGCTGAGACCTGAGATATGTGTCAGCTGGACGAAGCAGAGGGAGACTGTTCTGCGACCCGCCCTTCCCAACCCCCCATCCCCTCACCTCAGGGACTCCTGGCAACGTCTAAAGACATTTTGGGTTGTCATGACTGCGTAGGGCAATGCTACTGGCATCTTAGCCCCTCGGAGCTGGGGATGTTGCTAAACGCTCTAGAAGCATAGGACCGCCCCCCACCCCCCTTCACGGAATTCTGTGACCCCAAAGGCTAAAAGTGCTGAGGCTGAGAAACCCCAGTGTAGAACATTTAGAAATCTCCCAATTCAGTTCTAAGGACCAACAGAGCCTGTTTGAGAGGCCATCCTCTGTGGGGAGGCCACAGAAGGTACTCTCTGTCCGTGTAGACATGGCATCCTCCAATCTCCAGGTGACAGACCTAGGAAAAGGCAAGAACCCCAGGGGTGGGGGGAACTTAGAAGAAAAAAGCTGGGAGCAGAGAGTGTTTTGTAAATATTAACCCAGTTGTAGAGGCCACAAGTATCTTTGAGTTATGACCTGATAAGGGTTTTGAGAGCTCGCCAACTACATGTTCAAGAAAAACACAGAAAAAAAAAGTGAGCTGATGACATCTTTGATGCAATTTCCCTTTAAGCACGGCCTCATAAATACCAACCATAGAGTCCAACTGAACTTACTGGAAATTTCCCAAAAACCTTGGAAAATAGACAAGTGCAGGTGGTAAGATATTTACTGAAATGAACTGTCTGTGAATGAAAAATATGTGAGCAAAATAGATATTTTATCTGTCATTTTATTCACAGGAAGAGATCCATTAAGTTTCCCCCATTTCATTCTGCTCCTGTTCGATATGAAAGAAGCACTTAAAACTAGATCTTCATTTTCCTTTTAAAAAATCAGTATGGAAAATAGGAGACTCAGTACTCCCCCTCCTTGCACATCCCCACTCTCTCCAAAAATCAGTGATTTTTTTTTTTTAAACCTTGGAAGCAACTTGTGAAAATACCAAAATATGGCTCATTAGCTGATGCCAATCTTGTAGGTAAAATGAAAACAAGAGACAAGTTGCTAGTCAGAGAGAGCTTTAAAGTTCTTTGACCCTTTATAGGCAAGTAGAGTTGATCATGGCAAAACCACATTCTTAATAATCCAGAAAGTCTTACAGTGGATTAAAATCAAATAATAATCTAGGAATATTTACTGAACAACCTTTATCTGCAAAGTGCTATGCCTAAGCTAAATGAGATAAAGAGATGAGTAAATTATGATCTTTGACCTCAAAGAACTTCACTCTATTTTTGAAGAAGGAGCATTTGCACATTGAAAGTTAAATTATAATGCTATTATTCATTTTTTTAATCTCCATACAATTTAAATTTAAATTATAAATCTAGCCCCTTGGTTATACTGGTCACATTTCAAGCACTCAATGTCCACATGCGGCTCATGACTACCATTTTGGATCACACAGGCACAGTGACATTTCCACCTTTGTGCAAAGTTCTACTAGATAGCACTACTCTAGAGTGTAACTTTACTTTTTCTTAAAAAGAAATTTGATGTCAGGGTGCCTGGGTAGCTTAGTCAGTTAAGTGTCTGACTCTTGATTTCAGCCCAGGTTGGTGATCTCAGGATTGTGGGAACAGGCTCCACAATCATCGTGGAGTCTACTCAAGCTTCTCTCCTTCTCCTTCTGCCCCTCCTCTGCTCTTGCTCTCATTCTCTCTTGAACAAATAAAATCTCTCTTTTTTAAAGATTTTATTTATTTATTTTTTGACAGATAGAGATCACAAGTAGGCAGAGAGAGAGGGAGAAGCAGGCTTCCTACTGAGCAGAGAGCCTGATGTGGGGCTCGATCCCTGGACCCTGGGATCATGACCTGAGCTGAAGGCAGAGGCTTTAACCCACTGATCCACCCAGGTGCCCCCTGAATAAAAAATCTTAAAGAAAAGAAAAGAAATCTGATGTCTAACCAAGCGTGACTGAGCGTTGATATTGGTCAGACCTAAGTTCAAGCTCTGGCATTGCCATCTGTATGCACTTGACCTTAGTCATGTCTCTTAACCCATCTAAGCTCCCCTGTGTCATCTTTAAGAGAGAGCAAGAGAGCACTTGCCTCACAAGGCTGTGGTGAGGATTAAATGAGGGAGTACACACAGACCATTTAGTCACAGGCAAGTACGTCATCAAGCATTGCTCTTTTTCTTATTGGCAATTGTTTTATCTCACCAGTGTGGCCAAGTTCACCTACTAGTCCTTACCCTCCTTGACCTTTCCCATTGCCTTTGCAGTGAGGTGGGCGGTGTGACTGAAGCTGCCACGGGGTGTGAACCAGGTCGAGTCACCCTGGACCAAGGGATGCAAAGCCCCTGTGGGATTCCCCACACTTGTTTCCATTTGTAGCAAGTGTAAAGGCCACGGGTTCAGTGGCCAGAATCACAGGGATGGGATGACTTGCCCCACTGAGTCGCAGCATGGGGGTGCTCTACCTTCAGAGGACTTTGTATAAGCAAGAAATGAACTGTATGGACTAAACCACTGAGATTTGGAGGTGGTTGTCTGGACTGGAAAGTCTGGCTCATTTGAGGCAACCGAGTTGATGCAGACCTCCCTTCATCCACCCAGTCCTTTTCAGTTAGACTTAAGAAGTCTGGGTAATATTTTGTTATATTAATGGACGTGCTTTTTATTTGGGGACTTGCCTCTTTCTCTTCACCCCAGCTAGACTGAGAGGCCATTCACTCCTCAGAGAAGTGTTGTAATAGGAGAAATACAGAACATCATCTTAGAGTTTCACAATTCTGGACATTAGAGGATTTGAAAATCTTAATGAAAGAGGGGATGAAGTTCATGTGATACTTAATTTTATTGGGAATGATGGCTCAAGAGCCAGGTTACCTCATTGTCTAGCTAGTTTTAGACCTCCCAGACTTGAGATGAGAAAGAGAAGGGAGTGGCAAAAGAATTATGGTTTCACCCCCAGCCAGGAAGAAGTTCGAGCCTCAGTTTGGCTACGTAGCCTCTGAGTGACCATTGGCAAGTTACATACACTCTCCGAGTCTCAGCTTCCTTCGCTGAAAAGCAGAGAATGAGATATCTCAGAAAATTCTCAAGGTGCTAGATGACAAGCCTGTAAACCACCACAGAAATGTCATGATGGAAATGCTCTGTCTGCGCCAGGTCTAGTGACTGTGCCTATTAAACCCTTCAAATGTGGCTAGTGCCGCCGAGGAACTGAATTTTAAAATTGAGTTCATTCTAATTCAGTTTAGTGGCTACACCCAGCTTGCATCTACCATCTCAGACTGCGCCAAATTCCCCCAGCCCGACTTCTTTGCTCTGCAATTGGCCCCAAACTTAGACACACAACTGTAAGTTGACTAAGGAGCCCTGAGCTGGCAGAGATTGTTTCTTCCAGCCAGAAGCAAAAAGGCTTGATGTGAAAATTAATTTGTTATTGAAAATAACATTCCTTTCACACGGGTTGTGAATCTTCTGCAGCGCGTTGAGATAGGGCCCTGTTTCCTTCTGAGAGTGATCTGGAGCCTGAATAAATTACACTGGGCTGTGTTCCCCAGTATCAGGCTTCACCCTGGTAACTTCCCCACGAGCCAGGAAATCTGTTTGTAAGGTCGCACGACTGGTTGTTAAGGAGGGGTCCCTCCTGGTGACATCATGTGGCCTCCTGGGTCCCCTAGTGTGGCAGGGAGCCATTTGGTCACACCCATCACCAGGTGTCCCATGGGATTCTGGCTCTTGAGATTGAACTGTAGTCCTCTTTCTGCCTTGGACTCTCCCCTCTGTTGGCTCACTCCCTTAGACCTGAGGCTGAGAGTACCTGTCTACTGTGAGTCCCTCTCACCGGAAAGGAACAATAAGGAACAAAAGGAACAAAAGGAACAATGTGGCAGAGAGAGGTGCACGAGTGTCTATGCTTTTGAGTCCTTCACTATTTGATGAAAATCGTTCACGGAATGGAGGGAAAATGTCACCTCTGCCTGCTGTCACCGCTCAGTGTGTCTCTCTCCACACAGGCATGTTAGAGCAGGCAAGGTAATAGACTCCTCCCTCCTCACAGTGACTCGTGGTGACCTGGGCACTCCCCCCACCCCCATCCTTTGTGTGGTTCCCGAAGCCCCGCCTCTTCCAGGAAGTCTTCCCCCAGCTTAGGAAAGAAGCAGTTGCAGCCTCCCCTACCCTGCCCCCTCTGTGTTTATGGCAGGTAACAGCAATTAATTCTCGTAGCTACCAAATAAATTAGATCCTTGTGTTTGTCTCCATCCATGCTCTTTGAAAGCTCCCAGGGAGAAGGAGTCTATTTGTAAAGTCTCTCTGTGCAGCACTCCATTAGATAAGTGGATTGCTTCGTCATTTTTCTTACTCCAGCACTCCTGATGGATTATGTACATTTGCAATGATACTCTCTGATTTCTGATGCCCATCCCTCCCCCACACACCCACAAAACAGATAATCTGCCGCTGAATAAAAAATGCTATTTTTTCACATGGTGTTCATAAAAGTGCATTATGACAAGTAAGGATACAGCTTGGGTGTGGAAGACCTTGGGTTATAGATCATTTCCCTGTGCCAACTCTAACTGCTCAACTGTTTTTTACTAATGAAGAAAGTTTATCAGGCTTGTTGTATGATATGTAAACTTCTATCGCAATAAAGCTGTAAGAGAGAGAGAAAGAGAATAGAAAGAGAGAAAGAGAGGGAGGAAGGGAGAGACAGAAGAAAGAAGAAGGAAAGAAAGAAAGAAAGAAAGAAAGAAGAAAAGATGGGTGAGAGGGAGGGAAAGAAAGAAAGAGAAAGGAAGGGAAGGGAGGGAAGGAAGGAAGGAAAGAAGGAAGGAAGGAAGAGAGAGAGAAGTATAAAAAGAAGGAGAGGTAGGGAGGGAGAGAGGAAGAAAGGGAGGGAGAGAGGGAGGGAGAGAAGGAGGGAGGGAAAAGAGAGAGAAAGAAGGAAAGAAAGAAAGAGAAAAGAAAGAAGAGAGAAGAGAAGAAAAGAAAGGAGCGAAGAGGGAGGGAAGGAGGGAGGAAGAAGAGTGATAGTACCATGTGCGTGAACTTACAAACCCCTCAAGTTTGTAAAAATGGAAACCATGTACAAACTTTAGTGTTTTAGTAGCAGTAACACATTGGCCACAGGCCTTATGAGTGCGATATGGTAGTATGTCTCAGCAAATGAACTATAAATAAAGAAAATAAATGCCCGCTTCTAGATTGTAAGATCTTGAGGTCTGAAGTAGATTTTTATTACTCTCACATCCCCCTGAGCCTAGTAGAGTTCATGACACAACATAACTACTTAGTAAATGTTTATTGAGCTGGTACGAATTCAACTAAGCTGCTAACGCTATTCCTTGTCTCTAGTTTTAAAAGAGAGGAGTACTGCACCCACTTTAAAGATAAAGAAACAGGGGTGCCTGGGTGGCTCAGCGGGTTAAAGCCTCTGCCTTCAGCTCAGGTCATGATCCCAGGGTCCTGGGATCGAGCCCCGCATCAGGCTCTCTGCTTAGCGGGGAGCCTGCTTCCTCCTCTCTCTCTCTCTCTCTTTCTCTCTCGGCCTGCCTCTTTGCCTACTTGTAATCTCTATCTGTCAAATAAATAAATTTAAAAAAAATAAAAAAAATAAAGATAAAGAAACTGAGTTGAGGAGAGATTAAGGCACTGGCCCTTGGTTTTTAAAACTTGTTGTTGGTGAACTGACATTGACTCCAGGGCTAAGCACCCCCAAATCCATATATTTCCTTTATGCCTCAAAAGCTCAGTGAGAGCTTGACATGGAGTGTTCCTACAAGCCTTTCTGGGGGCTTTGTAGGCCCTAATGCTCATAGAGGTGTGAGAGTTTGCAAGAAGAGTCCCGAGACCCTGCCCATCTTCCTTTTAGAAGAGGGAGTTTGTTGATCCTGTTTTCATCAAAATGGGTTCTGCATTTACCCAATCGCTGTCCCCTGCATAGACCATCACCCTATGAAAATGAGTGTTCGGAGTTCACAAAGTGCTTCATTTTAACCTGAGCTACTTGCTCTTTTATTTCTAAGATTCCTTTTATTTATTGAATCACCATTTTGATGTGTCAGATGCCCTGAATAAAAATGGTTAATCAGGCAAATGAAGAAAATAAAATTATTTCATCACTACTGGTGGTAATTAACCAGCTGATGGATCACTATGGCAAAACGTGCACGTAGGATGCCTTCTCATCCCCTTCCCTCCCAGCGCACGTAGCTTCTCTGGGGGAAGTTGATGACACAATCAATACATGCTTACTACTTTTTTTAAAAATACAGAGATACATAGAGTAGAAAGATAACATCTTTGCCCATAAATGCCCCTCCCTGACCCCATCTAGAAAAAAAAATCACTGAGCAGTTTATGTATAAACATACCATCTTGGCCTTTTATTACTATGTACCACAAGGATACAGAACTAGCATTTTGATAAACTCGGTCTTTTCATTTAAATTGTGTCTTGAGGGCACCTGGGTCACTCAATCAGTTAAGCATCTGCCTTCGGCTCAGGTTGCGATCTCAGGGTCCTGGAATCAAGCCCCTGCTCCCTGTTCAGTGGGGCGTCTGCTTCCACCTCTTCCTCACCCTGCTGCTCCTGCTCTCTTGCTCGTGCTCTCTTTCAAATAAAATAACCTTTAAAAAGTCTATCTTGAATGTGTTCAATATCTCTCCTACTTAATATAAATGTATACATACACATTTGTACACATGTGCTTGTCAGTGTATGCATGTGTGTTCATACGTGTGTGCAGGGAGTGGATGGGAACCTCGGGCTCTGCCTCGATTTTCCCAGTGATCATCAGGCAAATGCACCAAATGTGGCACTTAGGACATAAGGGCATGTGGGATGGGGCCCATGTCATCGAAGGCTATTCTCCAAGTGCTTCCTAGCTCGTTATTTCAGATCCAAGGAGAATAGGGCCAACTCTTAGCCCCCGGGGAAACAGGACGATGTTGATCTCTGAATCCTTCATCTCCTGCTTTGCTTTCCATCTTTGTTTTCATCGATGCCATCTCGCCTGTGGCACATTCTCCCACCTCTTCCTTGGCAGCTCCCCATGCAACAGTGTGGTATTCCCTTTGCATGGGATTCTGGAGGGACTGGGCTACTCTGACTAGTCACCTTAAGATCTGGTCCTCTGAGACAATGGTAGTTTGATGGCTTTGCCCTGCCCAGCTAAAGGCCCCTGGTGGGGCATGCAGGGGGTGATATTTAGAGAAGTACCCTCCCTTCCTTGCTTCCTTCCTTCCTTCCTTTTTTTTTTTGTATCCCTAAAATCCCACAGTCCACACAATGTCACACTATGTCCCTTCACCCAGCAGCCTTGGAATGGGAATGATCCACGTCCTCTGGGGGACGGAAACATAGACAGAAAAGTCCCTGGTTCAAAGGTGTTTGCTAACATTCTGGTCCCCTGCTGTCATTTCAGATACAGTTTATCCCAAAACTTTCCTGGAGTTGAGATATGACAAATAATCTTAGTAACAAACCGGATGGACTCCCAGAGATAGGCACAAGGGTCTTGATTATTGGAATAACCTTTGAGCATCCCTATTCCTTTCCCTTGGTTTCCTCCCCTGTGACTCCACGGGTTACTGCTGGATGGGTTGGAGCCATGGCCTCATCCGGTTTTCACTGGGCCCTCAGGCAATTTACCGGCTTTACTGGAGACACAGTGTCTTCTCTCCTACTCCTGTGTGCTCAGGGTGACAGGGTAGCTCAGTGAGAGAACAAATGTGAAATCGTATGGTTAATATGAAATAATTGAAGACTGTTCACTTTATCATGATTATTATTGAGATGATGATGATCATTATATTACTGGCTTAAAATACCCAATAACCCCTGCTGGCAAGATTATTCACTCTATTTCAAGAAAACATGGGCAAGTCAACGTCTTGAACACTGGTGATGAACCAGTGAGACCCATGAGTGAGGAAGCCAGGAAGACACTCTAGATGTTAAGACAGGTTCTTTCTTTCCTGGGTTTTCCAAGCAACACATAATGAAATCATTAACATGCCCCAGGTGCTGTCATAAATGATTTGCATGCATTTGCCATTAGGCCCACTCATCAGCCTTATTAAATGGATGAGCACAGCATCTCCATCTTACAGATGAGGACAGAGAAGTGAGATACCTGAGCCCAGGTCCCTCCATTTGTGGATGGTCTACAGAAACAACGTGTGGCTCTTGGAACAACACAGAGCTTGATGTGATGTCTCTACCACGACTTATGTATTCATCCCATCTGTGTGTGTGTGTGTGTGTGTGTGTGTGTGTGTGTGTTAAGATTTTATTTATTTATTTGACAGAGAAAGATCACAAGTAGGCAGAGAGGCAGGCAGAGAGATAAGGGATAGCAGGCTCCCTGCTGGGACTCGATCCCAGGACCCTGAGATCATGACCTGGGCTGAAGGCAGTGGCTCAACCCACTGAGCCACCCAGGTGCCCATCCCATCTGTGTTTTGGGGGAGGCCTTTGTCCCAGGAACTAGTACCGACGCCATATTTGTTTTTTACTCTCCCAGGCCATTCCCGTTGCTAGAATGAGAAATGCCTGTCTCCCCTCTGGTGCAGACTTGGGAAGAATGCCTTGTCCTGAGTGAACGAATGAATGGGCTTCTCTTACAGGCTCTGATTTCCATTCCCCACCATGTCCCAGAGAGAGTGTTCACAGTTCCCCTCCCATCAGTCTTGTAGAATGGTAACTGGAAGCAGAGATGACACGATAGAGACAATAATTGGCGTAATTTTCACCAGGAGTGAAAGACGGTCATTTCCTCAGACACCAAAAAAGCATTACCTAGTTCTGAGGTTCTGGAAAATGGTGACTGGAAGGGCCCTGAAGTCTACACCACCACAACACACATGCAGCCCCATTGCTCTCCTCTGAGAGCTGTAATTCTCCACATGAAAGCAGGCAGAACTCTTAACTATTATTTTAGATGACATCCCCTTTTTAACTTTAAGCAGTGTTCTTTAAACATTTCTAAACTTTCCCAATGCCTCCCCAATACCATGCTATGAATTTGCTTGTCACTGTAAGTTGTACACAAAGAGAGACACATACAGCAAGCACAAAGATATCGGGAAGTGGTTTTCCTAGCAACAGTAATCATCTGAAAGATCCCAGAGCATCCTTTCTATTCATGCAGCATTCTGTGTTTTGAATAGTGCTGACAGGTGAAGTGGATTCATAGTATTTAATACAAAAAAAATATTGCTGGGGATGGGTACTGCACAAAAGCTCAAATATCCATACTATTCACAAGCAGCTGAATTCACTGTTTTTATATCTATCTAGATTATTTAGTGAGGCACAATTGCAAAAGCAAATATTCACCTGCTCACCGAATGACTAATCCGGGGTGTATTATGGAAAGTCTGATTCCCTAGACCTCACTCAGGCAACTGGGACGCAGCCCTAAATCAAGCCTAGCTCTGTCTATGCAAGCCCGTCTTGCGGATATAGTCTTGAATGATACAGAGACATCCCCCCTGCCGGGTCCCTCAGCAGATGTGTCCAGTTTAAAATAAAAATGAGTCAATACAGTTGACAAAATCATCCCCCCCCCCAAGGAACTCTATCTGGTTATTGCCTTCACTCTATCAGAAACACTCCCATATCCCCTCTTGTTTTCTCATCAGTAATACACAAAGCAAATTCATCCCTGAAGGTCAAAAAAGGGAAAAAAATCCTTTAGTTCCATCAGATACCGAGAAAGAGAGAAAGGGCAGTAAGAAAGACACAGTCAGACAGACAGAAAGCCTAGAGACTGAGGGCTGGGGGAGGAAAAGAGGAGGAGAAGGGTAAGAGAGTCCCAGCTTACAACAAAGACTCTAAGAGAATATGGAGTAACTGTATTCACAAGATTCTAACCTGTATGGAGCTTAAAGCCATAAAGAGAGAAAGCACTCAAGCCACATCACCTTATAATCTCTATGAAATTCACTAAGGTTTAGTACCACCATATTGTCTTTGTTATAAAAGCCACATATTGTGAACCTACTATGTGTACAGACCTGGGCTAGGTCCTGGGGGTGAAAGGATTCTCGCTGGGTTTCTAAGTTAGCTATAGTGATGGGGCAGGGACAGAAAGTGCTGAGTAACCATCACAGCTGCCTGTTCTGAGTTTCAGTCTTCAGTGAGTGGCTGCCTACATGTTGGTCTAGAGAGAGGAGGGCTGTAATAGAAGGTGATTAAGTATATATATTTTTTAATTTAATTTTATTTTTTTTTTCAGTGTTCCAAGATTCATTACTTATACTTTAAAATAGGCAGGATTTGCATTCTAGCTGTGGGGTTGAAAGCAAATTTGTAAAATATGGCCGAGTCATACTTACCTTACAGAGCTGTTGGATGGATTAATTATGACCATGTCCTTAATGCATCAGCAACCCTTGTGGGTAGCTACAGTTCTCAGAAGATGCCAGTCAGAGACATGCAAATGAAAACGACAATGGTCTACCAGCTCGCACCCCTACAATCGGCAACACAAAAACATCTGACAATATCACAGATTGGAACAGCCACTCTTCTGTATTGCTAATGGGAGCATAAATGGTACAAGCATTTCGAAGAGAATTTGGCTAGCTCTGATGCAGCTGAAGATATACACACTTCATGACCTAGAAATTCTATTCTAGTGTGTAGTCATTAGAGCAATTCTCAAAAATATACCCAAGGAGACTCCTGCAAAAATGAACATGCTCTGTCTGCGAAGCTAGATATTGAGATATAAAATCTAACTGCCTGTGCGCAGGGACATGGATAAACAAAAAGTGGTATATTCATGCAGCAACTGAAGTGAGTGCACAAGGATTGCATTTATTTAGATTGGGAAATACTTGGTCTATGAGCAACCCACCATCCAAAACAGCTGCTTTAATTCCTCATGTGTTCCCAAGAGCTTTCCTCTCCCACCACTTCCTCCCTCCAGCAAAGGGATTTGTCAAACAAATCCATGGACAAATAGAAAAAGCATAAGTCGCCATCAGCCAGAGTCCATCCCTCTGGCAAACTCAAGGGAGACGCAAGGCGCAGGGAGTTGGAAGCTGCTCCCATTTTTCTGATCCCAGGCATTTGAGCCTGGGGTGTCTGGGGGCTCCTAGAATCTTATCTTGGCTCTCTTCGATTCGGTGGGATAAATGGGAGTGGATATGCTGCTTTTGGGTTCGTAGGAAAGTTATTCACATTTCAAGGAACATATGTGTCTTCAGTTTCTCAGTGACAGATGAAAGGAAAGCAGATTCTATGATTTATGGAATGCATGCTACTGTTCCTGTTCACAGGGCGTGTTTCAGACCCAATGCATGAAAGTGGGATTGCATGAACCCTGACCCGTGGGCCCACAGAGGATGAATTGCAGAAGGGTTGGAAGGCAAGGAGAGAGGGGTCACAGAGCAGCCTGGGGTCCCATGTGACCTGATAGGTAGAGCAGAGATGACACTTCTGTGGGGGAAAAAAGGAGAGAATCAAATTTGGTGTCATTTTGAAAATCCATTGAGAACAAAACTGAGTCCTGGTCCCTGCATTAGTGAACGCTGTCAATAAAGAGAGTTACATCAGCTATAACTGTGACCCTTAAAAAAAATCTCCCATTCAAAACATATGAGTGAGAAGACAGGTAATGAAATCAACAATTTCCGGAAGAGCTAGGTTGACAGGAAGTACTTCATGATATGAGTGTTCAGGGGACAGAGAGCCAACCCAGTGGGTTTAGAGTTTGTGAACATGGAAGATTATCTGCAGGAGATACAAAGGGACCTCAGTTTTAAGGTTATAAAACCTGGATAAAAGGTCACACAGCCAAGCATACAAGGGAGTCCCTTTCTTCCTTCCATTTTTTTTCCTTTTATTTATTTTTTCAGTGTAACAGTATTCATTCTTTTTGCACAACACCCAGTGCTCCATGCAAAACGTGCCCTCCCCATTACCCACCACCTGTTCCCCCAACCTCCCACCCCTGACCCTTCAAAACCCTCAGGTTGCCCCAACCTCCCACCCCTGACCCTTCAAAACCCTCAGGTTGTTTTTCAGAGTACATAGTCTCTTATGGTTCGCCTCCCCTCCCCAATGTCCATAGCCCGCTCCCCCTCTCCCAATCCCACCTCCCCCCAGCAACCCCCAGTTTGTTTTGTGAGATTAAGAGTCATTTATGGTTTGTCTCCCTCCCAATCCCATCTTGTTTCATTTACTCTTCTCCTATCCCCCTACCCCCCCATGTTGCTTCGCCATGTCCTCATATCAGGGAGATCATATGATAGTTGTCTTTCTCCGATTGACTTATTTCACTAAGCATGATACGCTCTAGTTCCATCCACGTCGTCGCAAATGGAATGATTTCATTTCTTTTGATGGCTGCATAGTATTCCATTGTGTATATATACCACATCTTCTTTATCCATTCATCTGTTGATGGACATCTAGGTTCTTTCCATAGTCTGGCTATTGTAGACATTGCTGCTATAAACATTCGGGTACACGTGCCCCTTCGGATCACTACGTTTGTATCTTTAGGGTAAATACCCAGTAGTGCAATTGCTGGGTCATAGGGTAGTTCTATTTTCAACATTTTGAGGAACCTCCTTGCTGTTTTCCAGAGTGGTTGCACCAGCTTGCATTCCCACCAACAGTGGAGGAGGGTTCCCCTTTCTCCACATCCTCGCCAGCATCTGTCATTTCCTGACTTGTTAATTTTAGCCATTCTGACTGGTGTGAGGTGATATCTCATTGTGGTTTTGATTTGTATTTCCCTGATGCCGAGTGACGTGGAGCACTTTTTCATGTGTCTGTTGGCCATCTGGATGTCTTCTTTGCAGAAATGTCTGTTCATGTCCTCTGCCCATTTCTTGATTGGATTGTTTGTTCTTTGGGTGTTGAGTTTGCTAAGTTCCTTATAGATTTTGGATACTAGCCCTTTATCTGATATGTCGTTTGCAAATATCTTCTCCCATTCTGTCAGTTGTCTTTTGGTTTTGTTAACTGTTTCCTTTGCTGTGCAAAAGCTTTTGATCTTGATGAAATCCCAATAGTTCATTTTTGCCCTTGCTTCCCTTGCCTTTGCCGTTGTTCCTAGGAAGATGTTGCTACGGCTGAGGTCGAAGAGGTTGCTGCCTGCATTCTCCTCAAGGATTTTGATGGATTCCTTTCTCACATTGAGGTCCTTCATCCATTTGGAGTCTATTTTCATGTGTGGTGTAAGGAAGTGGTCCAATTTCATTTTTCTGCATGTGGCTGTCCAATTTTCCCAGCACCATTTATTGAAGAGGCTGTCTTTTTTCCATTGGACATTCTTTCCTGCTTTGTCGAAGATTAGTTGACCATAGAGTTGAGGGTCGATTTCTGGGCTCTCTATTCTGTTCCACTGATCTATGTGTCTGTTTTTGTGCCAGTACCATGCTGTCTTGATGATGACAGCTTTGTAATAGAGCTTGAAGTCCGGAATTGTGATGCCACCAACTTTGGCTTTGTTCTTCAATATTCCTTTGGCTATTCGAGGTCTTTTCTGGTTCCATATAAATTTTAGGATTATTTGTTCCATTTCTTTGAAAAAAATGGATGGTATTTTGATAGGGATTGCTCTTCCTTCCATTTTGCCCTCCAGCAACTTTTATTGAATGCTTACTATGTCCTAAGTCCTAGGGATACAGTGGTAAGCAGAATCAGACAGGACTGCCCTTCAGAGCTTCATGATCAAGTATAGAAGTCAGACATAAATCTGGACTTTCTAATGCAGAGAATGCAGATGGAATTCAGCAGAGGGTAGGGATCTGTGAAGTTGGGTGGAAAAAGTAATATCTTTACTTTCAAAAACCCTTTATTGATATTTACTATTCCTTTCTATTATGAATGTAAGCAACAAATCTGGTAGAATTAGCAATATCTGTCACTTTGTTTACCAATATAAATTCCATATTTTATATCTTATTAAAAATGTTATAGATGCTGTAAAAGTCCACTTGTACTTATCACCACTTCAAACTTACAGTGGTTATTAGACCTTCCCCTCGATCTTGTTATTTAGTGCCTTAGTAAAAAAAGCACATTTATTAACATGCAACATTTAAGAAAATATTTTGATAACCAGTTATATTGAAATGCAAGTGTCCTTGTAATCTTGTGTATTTTGTATCATGCATTTGATCACAATATTCTGGTTTCCCCAAACTATCATAAGGATCCACGGAACAAAAGATGAAGACAGTTCTTAAGAACAGATTAAATGCTAACTGAAACTGATAAAACTTGTGATTGTGCCAAGTGCTACAGAAGGAAGGTAAAGAGAAACTAGCGAGGGAGGCAAAAGAACGTTTCCCTAAGGAAGGAAGTGAGAGCTAGGTTATGGGGGGAAAGTAAGTTTTAACTAGCAAAACGGGATAAAAGAGTATTCTTGGGAGGAAACATATACAAACATGCCTTGAGATGGGCTGGGCTAAAGGATACCAGGGATCCTGGTGCAAGGATGCTGGGGTATGAGTGAGGGTGCAGGCAAGTGAGGCTCATTGGTGGTGCCATGTGGCTGAAGCAGTGGGTAGAGGTCCAACCAGACAGAGTCAGAAAGTAGGGGACAAAGACATGGAAGAGGACACTGGGGTGATGGATGTAAGGACTGTGTGGGGGTGAGTTTAGCTGAAGGCCAGACCCATGCCAGAGAGAGGAAAGGTGAGACTGCACAGGTCTGCAGGGTTCAGACCACCATTGGCTTTGACTGGTCTCTGAGGGTCTGGTCTCTCTGACCTTATCCTGGGAAGAATAGGAGCCATTTCTGACCGACCTGCCCTTAGAGAGCCCACACTCCATGAGCTGGTGTATCAGAAAGGGCTCTCCAGAGAACTAGAACGTGTGTGTGTATGTATGTAGATACACAAGATATGTAGGGACACATCCCAAGGCCCCTAGGTGATGCCTAAAACTGTTGATAGTGCTGATCCCTATATATACTCTGGTTTTTCCTATAATTCATACCTATGTTCAAGATTAACTTACCAATTAGGCACAATTGGAGATTAACAGCAATAACTAATAATGAAATAGAGCAATTATAGAATATACTGTAAGAAGGTTATGTGAATGTGGTTTCTCTCTCTCTCTCAAAATACCTTATTGTACTGTACTCACCCTTCTTGTGACGACATGAGAGGGTACGGTGCCTACGTGATGAGATGACGTGACCTGAATGACGTAGGCACTGTGACAAAGTGTGAGGCTACTATGGACCTTCAGACAAAACATCAGAAAGAGACGTGCCTGCTCGTAGGCCATGAGAAAGTGAAACCATGGGCAAGGGATGAATGCTATGTATGTATTTGATTCCCAGATTCCCACTATTCATGGATGGTATGCTCTCTAACGTCGCCACAGAAATTGAATTTGTGCCATGGATCCTACAGGAAATATAGGGTTAGGTTCTGGTGAGCCTCTGGTCACAGTAGTTTCATTAACTGATCAATACATAACCTTGTTTTATGTGTGTTTGTGTTTCAAGACACCTTATTTAAAGCACATTGTTTATTCATTAACACTAAGCTCACAGCCAATAGCACTATAACTCATGCTCAAACAAAGCTTATCTAACATGCATATTTTCTCCACAAGCCCCATCACAGCCTGCTTGCACTTGGGAACAACTAGGCAGCTCTGCAGCCCTATGCTTGGGGGCCATTTTAAACAGTGAAACCATTGACAGAATGTGCAATAAATGCCACCAGTGTGGTACTGAATAGATTGCAAAAGGACTCAATTTCCAGGATGAGAGAAATATGAAACAAGAAGGCAGAACATTGCCTTGCTGGACCTCAGCTGGGGACATGTGCATGAGGTGACTCAAATTCTCTGCCATCTCTGCATGTCATGATGGACTGAGAGCAGCATGAGTATTAATTTTGTGGTTACAAATACATTTGAGTGAGTAGGCAAACTTGTGAATACTGAATCCATAAATACATGGTTGATTTCTTTCAAGGAATTGGCTCACATGATTGTAGAGGCTAGCAAGTTCACAACCCAGAAGGCAGGCCAGTGGGCTGGAGCTTAGGCAGGAGCAGATGCTGTAGTGCTGGTGAAGAATCTTTCCTTCCGTAGGGGAACATTAAGTTTTGATCTTAGAGACTTTTAGTTAGTTAGCAGAGAGCCACCCATATTACTGAGCAGAATCTCCTTCATTTGAAGTTGACTGATTGTAAACATTAACCACATCTACATAATACACCCAAGAGCAACCTCTAGATGAATGTTTGCTTGACTAACTGGGTACTAGAGCCTCTCCAAGAAACCAGCTGTCATGGATGGTGTTGAAGGGAAGCTGGTAACAGATGCAGACTCTGTAAATCATTGAGGTGGTAAAATCCTGCCACTTGGGTCCTGCTTTTAAGAGTTTCTAGAATCCTTTCCTTCCCTCTTAGCGTGTCAGAGAGCTCCATACCCCCAAGTCTTGGCCCTTGCTCTCCATGGCCATCTATCCTTTCATGCAGCCCTGTTCCCCGGAGGCAGTAGCAGCACTAAATTTTGAGAATAAAGTTCTAATACACTTGGGGCATATGTCCCCATGGTCTCTCAGATACTTCTGCCACTACTACTCATTTTTCTTTAAGATGTGGAGTAAGTCTGGAGCTCCTGGGTGGTTCAGTCAATTGGCTGTACAACTCTTGATTTTGGCTCAGGTCATGAACTCAAGGTTGTGAGAATGAACCCCATGTTGGACTCTGTGCTCCATGAAGGGTCTTCTTGAGATTCTCTCCCTCTGCCTCCCCCCGACTCTCTCTCTCAAATAAATAAATAAATCTTTTTTTAAAAGGATGTGAAGTAAGTCTGAAAAAGTAGGTTCATATCGTATCATTGAGGTATTTTTTAGTAGCAAAGTATCTGGCTTAAAGTAGCCTGAAAACAGTGTGTTTATTTTTCTAAATCATATTCCTTAATAAGAACTCCAGAGATAGATGGTTGATGGGTTGGTTTAGAGAAAGAGTCAGCAAATTATGGCCTGTGTGTCAGATCCACCCCAAGTCTGATTTTGTGCAGCCCCAAAACTAAGAAAGATGGTTAAAGGAGAGGGGAAAGGAGGAGAGGAAGGAGAAGGAGAGGAAGAAGAGGAAGGAGAGGAAGAAGAAAGAGAAGAGGAGAGAGAAGGAGAGGACAGAAAAGAGGAAGGAAAGGGAAAGGAAAAAGAAGAGGAAGGAGGGGAGGAGAATAAGCAGTAAAGACTGCTCGTGGCCCACAAAGCCTCAAATATTTACTCTCTGACCCTTTACAACACAAGTTTCCTGATCCCTGATTCAGGGACTAGACGATGCCCTCAAGGACTGAGCCTCCATCTTCCCACTCTCCTCAGCATACTGGCCTCATCTTCCTTCATGGACACCCGCCCCGGCTCTATATATAGCATCTATATAGCATCTATAGCACCATACCTATAGATGCCTGGCTGGAAGAAGGGACAGAACTTTTTCCTCAAGTATCTCTTTTACTGTAAGGGAAGATCCTTTCCAGAAGACCCCAGCCCACCTCCCTCAGCCCCCATTGGCGGAAACATAGTCACCTGACTTAGCTGCAAGGGAGGCTGGGAAAAGGGTGGCTGGTGTTTTCAGACCCCCAGTGGGAGGAGCTGTTCAACTCAGGAAGGGGGCGGGGATTCCCTGTTGGGTTGGCATCTGCCAGCATTTGCTACTGGGAATTTCCCACTTTCTCAGCGCTTTTTATAATAGCAACATCCATGTAAGTGTGAAGAGAGGAACACTGTCCTCTTGTTAGATGCTAGTCAGTGCTAATGGCACTACCCTCCTCTCCGTGGGATGAGAGGAAGAACTGCATGCAGCTGCTCAAATGAGGTTGATTCTCGGCTCTTGAGAGTATTTTGTATCTTAATCCGCATGACGGTTAGCCAGGCATAAAAATCTAAAGCTCATTACATTATACACCTAAAGACCATTCACTTTACTGTATGTATGTGATACCTTAACATAAGAAAAAAAAGGTATAAAACTAAAAAAAAAAAAAAGAGTGCAAGGGTTTTTATACCCTCACTGTTAAATACATACACATTTATACATATATTTATGTACCTATCTATACATATATATTATGCAAATACACAGCAATGCTAACCAGCATGTACTGAGTCCTATTAAGAGCAGCTGGTACATTATGAGGGTCAGCAAAGCATATCAGGGACTTCAATCTCTTTCCCAGGCAACCATGTTCTAAAAGAAGCTTCCTCTTTGATCTCACATTTACCCCCTGTCAACACCCTTCCTGTAGCTCCCAGATTTGCAAGGTCCTAGATAAGACAGAATTACTCTCCACCACAGAATATATGGGAACCTGGTGAAAAAGAAATGCCCATTTCTTTATGACATCTTCTCTTAATAATCAGTAGCATTAAAAAATTTAAAATCCTTGTAACAGTGACTTTAAATAAGAGACTTCTTATAACATTCCCCCCTTGCTTTTCTTCTCAGAACACAAGGGGCTAATTAAAAGTGGAAAAATTCTTGTTTGATCAGAAATTCTTATGTTTGGGAAAAAAGCAGAGAAAACTAGTCTAATATTCAGGAAGGGCTTAATTGGCTTTAGCGTCACCAAATTCCCTTTTCCTACTTCAGAAGTAGCTGAGCCTTCTCTTCTGAACCCACAAAGGAAGGGGATAGGCCCATAAAAATTAGGGCTCCCTCTTGAAAGATGGATTTTGATTTGAATATATTGGATTCTCTTTCAACCCAACTCAGTATGATTCCTCTCTGAGAACCTCCTGTAAGTCCTGGTCTTTTGGATGACTTCTCTCCATAAATGACTTTATTACTTGAGCAGTAAGCTTGTTTATTGAGGAAGATGTGTGTGGTGGTCCTTAATGGAGCATGTCAGCATAAAAGCTCCATTATACTGAGTCAGGACTGGGTCCATCCATTTCACGCCACACTCTGTCCTGGATATATTAGAATTAGTGCAGGAAAAGTGAGTGCTCGATGTAGCAAAGCCTTTTTGAAACTGATATGTTTCCACCACTAGAGTAGACTAGAAAAAGAATTCCCGGGGCCCAGAGGTGCTCCTACCAAGAGGAACCATGGAGTTCATCAAAAGACGAACATCCCTGGAAGTGGGTACAAACTATCTAAGTGATGGGAAATTCCCGAATGTTCTTTCTACTGCACTGACCCTAAACGTCAGCCTGTCTGTTGGTTGGCAGACGGTTTTCAGTTCTGATCTGTTACGTGGGATGATGAAAATGATTGAATCAAGAGAATGTTACACACCATTCAGTTTAGCATTTGAAAAAAAAATTTTTTTTTGGTCTTATTAAGTGCCTCCTTCTTGACTCTTGCCAATTCTTATTTAGTAATTAAAGCAGGAAATCATTTATCCACCAATTGGGACAGGCCTACATGGAGCTGGTGCAGATAGCATGCTCCTGCTGTCCTCTCTGCTCATCATTCAGTGACTGATACTGTCCCCTAAGAGCAAGACTAGGGGGAATGCCAGGAAGAGTGACGTTGGGGTAGGGGTGGGGATACTGATGGTCAGGTGTGAGGGTCCGGAAGTCAGACATGACAAGGAACAAAGCACAGAAGACAAAGTGAAACACTGGCTCTTGAACGGTATTTGCACTGGCCTGGATTACATCTTTGGAAGATCTGTTTCATCACCGGCTGAAACTCTGGAACTATCTGTGAATAATAGATGAGGCATTTGGGTTGTCGTAGGTGTGTGATGTCTTGTGCTCTCTTGAAAAGAGCTAGGATGTATGTTACTTATTACCCATCAACACACTACATACTCCCAAATCTTTCCTAAAATGTATCAGTATTTTTGCCGTGTTATTGCCCAATGCAAAGATTATGAAGCAACACCTTAATAACTAAGATTTCTGGGTTAAGTATGAGAGGTACCCGGTCATAAGTGTTGGTGGACAGTTACCTAAATAATTCAGGAAGATCTTATGGCTCCATAAAATGAATGCCTGCAACTTTGGGTCTCCATCCCCTTCTATTGACCATCAGGAGTGTATAAGTAAGAATTCTACTTGGTTGCAAGTGATAAAAATCTGCTGGGTGTGGCGTAAGCAAAACAAAAGGGATTCGTTTTAAAGATATTCCGTTTTATGGGGTGCAGAGGTCGTAAAGCAAGGGCCTTGGGAAAGGTTTGGAGCTAGGTATTAAAATGCCAATGAATATATTTTGTTCCAGCTCTCAGTTCTTCCTCTCCGGGGACATCTGCTGCAAGATGGCTAAGCAAATCGGCTTTCCGCAATTAAGTCCTTGTAGTCATTATCATTAACTCCTAACCATTAGAGAAAGGTGTTAGCTCTGAGTCTCCTCCCACAATTCATAGCTGTGTTCCAATGAAAGTGAATCTCAGTCCAGATTTTGATTTTTTAACAAGCAGGCACTGAATAGGCACGGCCTCTTCCTTTTTGATGGAGACCCAACTCCCTCCATTGAAGTACCCCAACCACTCCCTGCTTGAAAAGTCTCCCAGAAGCAAAGAATACACTGTAGGCTAATTACTTGAATTTAAATTAAAAAAAAAATAGAAGCAAAGGTAATGGTACATGAGGGAAGTTTGACACACTTTTTTTTTTTCCTGTAGAGCCCATGAAGATTTTAAGTTTTGTGGATGATACAGTCTCTGTTGCAACTACTCAGGTCTGTCTCAGTGTCAACGCAACCAGAGACAATATGGAAATGAATTGGTGTTGGTGTATTCCAATCAACTTTATCTGTGAACCAAAATTGCAATTTCATATAATGTTCATAGATCAAGAAATATTGTTCTTTTGATAATTATTAGCCACTTAAAAATGTAAAAGCAATTCTTAGCTGATGGGCTGTGCAAGATCAGGTGGTGGGCTGAAATGGCCTGGTCGGCTATGCCTTACCCACCCCAGCTCTAACAGTGTATTCCTAATCATGGCGACATGATCAAGATATGATCAAGACATGATCAAGAGTCCACCAAAGCAGTCCGATCCTAGACCCATTTACAAACCAAGTGTGGGACAGCTTTGTGACAAGATGATTCTGTGGTTATTTTTCATATAGCCTTCCAAAGGAAGGTGAATCATGCCTTCTACAGATCACCATGGAGAATCCAGAAGTTTCTTTGATAATAATGATGGCACTCTAATATGCCTGAGGGCTACCTCAAATTCCAGCCAGTGTCCAGATGTCTTTCAGTTGTCTACCAATATCCATTTACAGTCACAGGTTATAATCTCCTCCAAAAATATGCCTCTCCCATTTTGAGTCTTAAGCAATAAGCATCCCTGCAAAGATCTCCATATCTCCATCCATGGGTATGGTACACACTGGCCCATTCTTTGTTTTCCCTGTTACACCCGCTTCTGAAAAACTGTCTCTGTGGAGACTCTTAAATACATTGCAGGGCCTCACATTGTGGTTTGAAGTTTGGCTTTTAGGGGCTGGGTGACTCAGTCAGTGAAGCATCTGCCTTCAGCTCAGGTCATGATCCCAGTATCCTGGGATCGAGTCCTGAGTCAGACTCCCTGCAGCAGGGAGCCTGCTTCTCCTTCTCCCTCTGCTATTCCCCCGACTTGTGCTCTCTGGCTCTCTCTATCTCTCTGTAAATAAATAAATCAAACGTTAAAATAAAATAAAAGTTGACTTTTAACATGGCTTCCACTTGATTTTTACCTAAAATGTGTTTGGCTCTCCCTTCAAGCCCACTTTTGAGGTTCAGAGACCTACAATGGAAATTTTAAATGCCCATGTAACAGTTCTTGGGCTAGCAAAGCCTCTCCCAAGACCAGATTGATGTTTCTACCTGCCTCTGCTGTACCATGTCCCTGTTGGAATTCGTATCAAAGGAAAAGGATTCATGATTTGCGTGAAGATACTGTAATATTTACTTCTGCAGGGAAAATAAACAATAGCAAAACAAATCAATTATCAGAGAAAATTGGAAAGGATAATACCATTATAAATCCTGAATAGCAGAGCTAGAGATATACTTCATGTCAATTTTATTAATTGTGGTCAATTTTCAAATGGTCAGATATTGGCAATTTCATCTGGATCAATATAATTTGAAGCAAATTATAGCTTAATGGTATCAAGTAGAGTCTTTCTTTTAGTGCAGGTGACTTTGTTCAGCTTCCCAGATTCTAGATCAGATAATATGGTTGCTGCTGCTGCTCAAGTTTTTGCATTACAGAGAGAGAGAGAGAGAAGGAAACAGAGTGACACCAAATAACAGACAGACAGACTGGATTTCTTTTTCTTTTTTTCCCTGCATTGTCAAAGTTTAGTTGGCCATATAGTTGTGAGGCTGAATTTCTTTTTGGCCCAGACCTATCTCCTAGAGAAGGGACTTTGAGCAGCTCTCATTCCTGGACCAATCAAGGAGGTGGTTCAGGTAGGGATGAAGCCAAAGCCACTGCATGAAGGAGTTTCTAGGAGCCCAGCCCTGTAGATCAGAGTAGACTGGTAACCAGGGCAGTGATCATTGCAAGACTGAAAGACAACCCAATAATTGTCCTCCAAGAATCTGAGCATTAAAACTGAAGTTCCATTGCCATGGTAGGACTGTGGATGAGCCCTGAGAAAAAGAAGTAATATTGCAGATATTTAGCACCAGACACCAATGCATCAGAACAGAGTAGGACCATAAACAGGCAGCCGAGGCATAACATTGCATACCTTGGTTGGATAGTGTGAGTTCCTCTGATAAGCATACCACTACTCCTCCAAGAGTCAGTTCTGTGGTGGACCTAGGCAATGAGCAAGGGCTTTTACAGTAGAGAGGTCTTGATGAGACAGACAGGTAGCTAGTGTACCTTCTCACAATTTCAAAAGTTGTTGCTTTGGTCTTTTTGTCTTTGTTGCCTACTGAGCTGCTAAGCTTCTGTGTTCATCAAGCATTCCTATCGATCACTGGAAAGGAGAAATCATGAAAAAGCACCCAGCCTAAATGTTGTCTTATGTGTCTGCTTTGAAAAAGGGTTTTCAAAAACACCTTAGGGCTGGGGCGCCTGGGTGGCTCAGTGGGTTAAGCCTCTGCTTTCAGCTCAGGTCATGATCTCAGGGTCCTGGGATCGAGCCCCGCATCGGGCTCTCTGCTCAGCATCGGGCTCTCTGCTCAGCAGGGATCCTGCTTCTTCCTTTCTCTCTGCCTGCCTCTCTGCCTACTTGTGATCTCTCTGTCAAATAAATAAATTAAAAAAAAAACACCTTAGGGCTAAATTGCATTGTCAAGGTTTAAAACCTTTCACTGTCTAGATGCCACTGCTCAGTGGATTCGCTTCTCAGCCCAAGGAATGTGAGCAAGTACGTCTGCAATGACTCTGCCACAGCCTGCTGCCTTGGCTGTCCCCACTCCCAGCAACAGCAATGGGTGACCCAACCTCAGCCCTTTCATCCCTGCTGAACAAGGAGCCCTCACTCAACAGGTACAGCTTAGACAAGAGCCTCCAAACATGCAGAATGAATCCTGGAATCTTCTGTCTTCTCCACCCAACATGTCTTGAGCATTTGTACCTCTTCTGTCCCAGTCAACTCCATTATTCTCCACTGGGAGGAGAGCGACCATGAATCTCTGCTGTGGTATATGTGCTGCCGAAGCGAGCACGAATCTCTGCTGTGGGAGGGGGCAGTGCTCAAATCTGTCCCAGTGTTGACATTGTGCAGTGCCTCCTATGTGGATGACAGGTGGGAATGGAATGTAAGTCTCACAGGACAGAACAGCATGTCAGGGATTACTGAGTTAGCTGATCTGACAGGCGGATATTCTTCTTGGGGAAGACTATAGAGGTGTTGTTCTTTCGTGGCTTCCTGCTACGTCTGCAATAGGTATTTACCAAGCCAAAGTGCATGCTAGGAATTGGTGATGTTCAGAAGAAGAAAAGGCAGGGGGAAGGAGGAGGGGCAAAGGTCCCAGGAACAGCGTATGAGAGCTGTTTTCAAATACTGGAAGGGTCATGCTGCAAAGGAGTAGAGCTTCCACATGAGCTAAGATACCCAGCAGCCTCCCATTGCTTCGAGAATACATTACAAACTCCTCACCAGACCCACAAAGCTCTGTGTAAATGGTTCTCAAAACCGCTTGAAGAGCTTTAAGAAATCTTGATGCCTGGATCCACCATGGGTCAATCTCTGGGGTGGGGACATCTGTGTCTTTTGCATACAGTAGGCTGGGAGCCTCTGCTGCCGTAATCTGGAACCAGCCCTCCTGTCTAGGTTTGTTCATTGCTCCTGTCCCATCAGCCTCCTTTCTGTTCCTGGAATATTCCAAGCTCATTCCAACTTCAGGGCTTTTGTTTTTCCTTGTTCTTGTGCTTGGGAGCATCTTCTTCCTGGTTAATGCTTACTCATCAGCTCAAAATATTGGTTAGGCTTTCCCTGACACTCTGGACTCATTACCTAGGACATCATGACTAAATGCCACTAAGTAGGTGGCTTAAAGCATCAGAAGTGTATTCTCTCATAGTTCTGGAAGCTAGAAGTTTAAAACCAAGGTGTTGTCAGGGTCATGCTCTCTCTGAGTGTCTATTCCATGTCTTTCTCTTAGCTTCAGTGGTTAACATGAATCATTGGCATCCCTTGGCTGGCAGATACTGCCGTTGTCCTCTTTCCACATGTAGTGTTTGCTCTGTGTGTCTTCACATTGTCTTCTCTTGGCAAATATCTCTTCTTCTCTTTTTATGAGGATGCCAGTTACCAGCTCCCTGTGATAACATCATTTTAACTTGATTACATCCACAAAGACCATATTCCAAAGAAGATCACATTTATAGGTACAAGAGGTTAGGACCTCAATATATTTTTAAGGGGGCCACAATTCACCCATGATGCTCTCCATCCAAAGTAGCTTCAACCCACTCTCTCTGGTCATTCATTATTGCTTTACTTTGTCTTGACTGTGTTTGAAATGATCTTGCTTCTTTCTTGGTTTATCTGTGTGCTAACTGTCTTCCTCCCTGACGATACGCTCCGTGAGGTCAGGAAACTTGATTATTTGGACTGTCACCATGTTGACCATGCCTGATAGGGTGCATATTAAATATTTGTTTGAATTCATGAAGTAGGACTAATGATCAAAGAGTAAAAATTATAGGGAAGAAGAATTTGGTCCACCATGAGGAAAACATTTAGAGAATTAAAGCCCACTCAAAACGAAGTTGCTGCCCTTTTTTTTTAAGTAATGAGTTCCCCGTCATGGGAGAAGTTCTTTCCAAGACTGGGTAATATCTTAGCAAGGATACTGGAGAGAGGATTCACATGTCAGTTTAGGAATGGATTTATGACCTCTAAGGACCTTTTAAATCCAGAAGTTCAATAATTCTATATTTGAGCAGAGACTTTTAAAACACACCGTGTTGCAACGAAATGACTCTAATGGTGAAAACTTCAGGCAGGCGTAAGTTTCCCAACTCACTCTCTGACAGGTGAAATCTTGTGACAGCCCTCAAATCACATTACATCTGTAGCCTCCCTGTGTCTCTTGAGTATTCTTAAGCATAGTTTGAATTTCTTCTTCTTTTTACTTAATTTATGATTATTTTTTGGTAGGTTCTTTCTGTCTATGAGGAAACAACAGATGGAGATTAAACATTTCTGTTTGGGATCTCTTTACTGTCTTCACTAAGCCGGTTACAATGAGATCTTGTATTAAGTTGGCCCTGTCTTAAGAAAGGAGCACCTTCTCTGTTGAAAGCGCTTGCTGCCAGGGGACTCCATGTTACCAGAGCAGTCAGCTTTGATTTGTGTATCAATAATGTCGTGTCAGTAGCCAGAGGGTATGGCATCAGGGCCTTGCAGATGCTTTTATTGGTGCTTTTGCTGGAGGATTATTTCAAATTAACTTCAGTCTCTTGGAAGACACTGAACAGTAGAATGCTATTTCCCATTTGTAAACAAAATGGTGAATGATTACGGGAGAAACCAAGACAGGCTGATTTCTAGGAAGTATCATGTCTGCAGATCTTAATTTTCTCCAAGCACTGTTCCTCTGTTCCTCTTCTCCTGTTGTGTCTACCCTCCCAGGTACAATGCTGAATAGAACCGGGTTGCAGGGCAGTCGGTGGCTTCACTGCCACTCAACGAAATAACTAGAGGCTCTTGTGCCGCCACCGTATCCACGGGGTGAGATTGGGAGGCTCAGGAAACTAGAGTGGCTGTCTTAAATGGTATTATACAATGTTCAGAAAAAGTGGTTTGTATGTGATGGTGAAGGTAATAGTGTATACATTTTGGAAAAGAATGAAAATCAAAGGGACCAAACCACAAATTACCTGTTATTCTATCACCCAGGATAGCCACCATTGACCATTTCAGTGTGTTTACTTTGACCATTCTCTCTCCACCTCTCCCTTCCTCCCTCCTTCTCTCTCTGAAATAATAGTTTTCTCACTTAATGATATAAAACAGAGGCTGACAAGCCTTTTCTATAAAGAGCTAGGTAGTAAATAAATATTTGCAGCTTTGCTGGCCATAGGGTCTCTGTCCCACCTACTCAGCCTTGCAGCTGCAGAATAAAACCAGCCAAAGACGATGAGAAAGCAAATGGGTGTGGCCAAGCTCCAACAATACCATTCATGAAAAAAAAAAAAAAAAAAAAGGCGGGGTGGTGATGGTTAGGATCTGTCCCGTGGCCATCGTTTGCAGATTCCTAATGTCACATGATATTTTTTCCATGTTGCTAATATTTTTCAACATCGTTTTCAAAAATACCATAGTATGCCATTACATCGATGTGCTGTAATTTTTTAGAAAACTTTTTGTTGTTGAATGTATAACAATGTTCCTCATTGTTATAAATAATGCAGTAATGACCATTCTGTGGCTAAATCTTTCAGCACATTCTTGATTACTTCCTTGGTATACATTAATTAAAATAACATTGATAAACCTGAGGTATGTGCAAAGCCCTCCCCGATTTGGTTTTTGCACTGATGGCAGACAATTGTAGCCTGCCCCTCACATGGAGGCAAGTCTCTCTCAATGTTTTCCTGCTGTGGAATGGAAATTCACCCGTAGTTTTATGAGGGACCCTGAAATTAGTCTCAGTGATTATTGTCATAGAGAGACAGGAAAGTGATAGCTAAAGAGCTGTTTCGTGTTTCTTTTTTGGGTCGTGAATGTTTTGAGACTCTGAGAAAAACAAAGCCTGTTCTCTGAAGGAAAATGCACACCCTGCAAAATTCTACCTGTAATTTCAGAGGGCTCAAAGAAACCTAGGCAGAGAAGTTACAGTAACAATTAGTCACTGTGAGAATCTGCTTTCCTGGAGAGACACATACCCAAACTGGTTAAGACCTTCTGCCTCTTTATCTGTCTTCTCCTTTTAGCCTGGTCTATTGGATGTTTTGTTTTCCTGGTCTAAGTTCTTGAAACCTAATTTTCCATGTTCTTATTTTTGTTTTTTAAATGCTATCATCCCAGTTGTGTGATGAAACAGGAAAAGAGAGAAGGGGAGGTAGGGAGGGAGAGGAAGGAAGGGAGAATAAAACAAATTCTGAAAAAAATTTCAAAGAAGAAGGAAAACAGAAGCAGGGACAGGAAAATGAAGACCATGTCACTAGTTTTGCCGCCATTTCAGAAGATTTGAGGAATGTCCGACAAAACCCCAAATCCCTGACCAAGTTTGAGGCCTTCCTGTTGGTGTTGACAGCCAAAAATCTGGTCCCATGGTTCGCCCATATTTACTGAGTGTCGATCCCAGTATGACCCCTCGGTGGGCACCAGGAAGATTCACGGGGGGCACAAATGCACAGGCTCCAGAGACTGTCTGGTAACAGACATGAGTTATGCTGCCTGATGGGGTCCTCGACAGGATCGGGTTGGAGCCCACAGGTCCTGACTAAAGGCAACTCAAGTTGCCTTGAAAAGAGTGAGGGTTCAACCTGACAAGCTAAACCCCAACCCAGATTTTTATGTCAATCTCCCAATATTAGAATGTTGGCAATGATTTTCTTTTTAATTTAGATTATAAAGAGAAAAAGGTGCACAGCTCTGGATCTACACGTAACCCATGGGAGAAGACTTTGTGATCTCTGCGTTAAGTAGACACATTTGTGACGTTGTAACTGACAATCACTTTGAGTGCCATATTGGCATACACTTGTGTGGACAGCCCTTGAGTTCTATGTATTCTCTCAAGTTGGTTGTATCCTAATGGAACGTCTTTCTCTTGATCCCTTTCTTCAAGAGGCTAAATATTATGAGCCAAGAGAATACAGAGAGGATGAATCCAAGCAAGTTGACTTCTCTGCAAAGTACTTTCTCCCCCTACATCAATTTTATTGGGATATAATATACACATAGTATAATATACACACACCTATTGTAAGTGTACAGTTTGATGAGTTTTCAAGAACACATCTGTCTGAGCAGAGTCCACAACAGTAAAGGCACAGAACACTTCCATTACACCAAGAAATTCCTGGTGCCTCTTCATAATTAATTTTCAGAACTCTTTCCACAACCCCAGGCAAGCACTGATCTGCTTTCTGTCACTGTAATTTTTCCTTACTGGAACTTAATTTAATGGAATTATTCAGTGTGTATTTTCTTTCTTAATTTTTTTTTTTTGATATCTGATTTTCTTGCTTAGCATAATGTTTTTGAGATCCATTCATGTCTTACGTGTTCCTTCCTTTTTATTACTGAATGGCATGGACTTGTTCATGACACAGATATACCACTATTTTTTATCCATGCATTTGTAAATAGATATGAGGACTGTTTTCAGTTTGCAGGTTATTGTGAATACAGGTGCTGTGAATATTTGTATATAAATCTTTGTATGGACATACACTTTCATCTCTTTTAGGTAAATACTTGGAAGTGCAATTGCTAGATTGCACCCTAAGTATGTATTTAAGTTTATGAGAAATTGCCAATAAGTTCTCCAAAGTGGTTGTACCATTTTAAACTCTTAACATTAAAATTTGAAAGTTCCACTTTTCCACATCCTTATCAACACTTGTTGTTTTCAATCCCTTTATTTTAGTGATACTAGTGATTCAGCACTACCCAGTCTGTGGTTTTTGAGTGGACTTAAGTCTATCTGATCTGTCTGTTTATTCTTATGTAAATACCATGCTGTGTTTGTTTTCTTTTTTTTAAATACCATGCTGTTTTAATCCTGGTAGGTTTATAGTCAGTCCTCAAAGCACATTGTGCAAGACTTCAAAGTTTGTTCTTCATTTTCAAAATTGTTTTGGCTCTTCTAGGTTTTCTAGGCTGTTTTTCATATTCCCATTTGGATTTTAGAATCAACTTGTCAATTTCTACAAAAGCCTGGTGGTATTTTGAATGGGATTGCATTGAATCTATAGACAATTTTACGGAGAACTAATTTCTTAATAACATCGAGTCATCTAACCCATGGTCGTGTATGCCTTTCATTTATTTAGGTCTTTTTAAATACTGCTCTGCAACTTTTTATATTTTCAGCCTACAGTTCTTGCAAATATTGTATTTAATATATTCCTATGCATTTCATGGGTTTTGATGCTATTGTAAATTATACTTTTAAATATCACTTACCAATTCTGTGTTGATAGTATCTGGAAATGCTACTGGTTTTTGAATGTTAATCTTGTTGCCTGTGACATTGATAAATTCATCAATTCGTTCTAGTAGCTTTTTTGGTAAAGTTCTTAGGATTTTCTGTGTTCATGATCATACCATCTATAAGTGAAGACAATTCAAAACTTGTCCTTCCTGGGAAAGACTTGTATTACTTCTCCTTGACTTAGCATACTGTCTAGGACCCCAGGACAGTTTGAACCGAAGTGGTAGACCAAACACCTTTGCTTTTTCCTTGGTCTTAGGGGGAAAGGATTCAGCCCCTCCCTACTAAGCATGAATGGTGGAAATTCCAGGTTTTTTGGTGTCCCTTTTCAAGTTGAGAAAGTTCTTTCGGTTGTCCTTTAGCTGGAAATTTTTATCATGAATGGGTATTGATTTTAGTCAAATACTCTTTCTGTATCTGTTTGGCTGGTAATATTTTTTCCCCCTTTATTCTGTTACCTAGTGAATTATATTGATTCATTTTCAAGTGATAGACCAAACTTGCTTTTCTCAGATTACGAACTACTTGGTCTTTACTTTTATATATAACTTTATTTTACTTTATTTGCTGCTTTACTTCTTTTATATATAACAGTGGATTCCATTTAAAAATACCTGTTAAGAATTTTTGTGTTTATGTTCATGAGGTATGAATCTGTAGGGTTATTTTCTCTTGTTATAACTCTGCTCTTGGTATTATGGTATTGATATCTTCAAACAATGTGGTGTCAAATGTTCTCTATTTTCTGAGCATGTATAATGTTGATAATATTTATTCTCAAAATATCTAATAGAATTTTTGAGTGAAATTATCTGGGCCTGGAATTGACTTTATGAGAAGAGTTTTAATTAGAAAATCAAGTTCTTTAATAGATTTAGGGTTATTCTGATATTCTAGTTCTTCGTATGGCTCTTTAGGTAATTTGTAACTTTCAAGCACCTGTATCTTGGTGTCTAATATCCTTCTCCAATAAGAGGAACTAAGTCCCCATGGAGAAATATTTAAAAATCATATATATATATATATGTATATATATATATATATATACACACACACACATATATATAAAATAATACAAAACTAGATAATTTGGATGATATGACAATAATGGGTCCATATTCTTTCTTACCAACGATGTGCAGGAGCTGAGGAGTGGCTGCCCCCTTAGAAGGAACAACACTTTTTGTATGAAATAGACACCATGGCTCACAGGGTGTAAGGATGGGCTTCAGTCATTTATACCAGTAGTTTCAAACCAGGAGCGATTTCACCCTTCGGGGACATCTGGCAGGATCTGGAGATATTTTTGATTGTCACACAGGGCTGTGGGGGTGCTACTGACATCTAGTGGGTAGAGGCCGGGGATGCTGTTAAACATCCTACAATGTACGACATAGCCCCACAACTGAGTACCACTTGTCCCAAACTGTCAATAGTACTGAAGATGAGAAGAAACCCTGAACCTGGCCCCTCTAAGAATGTGAGTTTGCATTTCCAGCAGTTTCAGGCAAGACCGATAAGAATTGTTTCTAAAAGGCGAGTTTTGACTTCTCTGTGCTTCTCTGAGGAGGTTGGACAGTGAGATTCCATGACATTCTGCAACAGCAACATCTAATATTTGGACACTTGTTATGTGCCAGGCACTAACCAAGTGAACTGACGTATACAAACTTGGTTAAGACTCTCAACAACTTTTTAAAGTAGGTATCATGATGATGGAATTAAAATTACATTGTTTTTATTGCAGATGACAGAAACACTTCTCAAACAGACTTTGAACAGAAAGCTCTTTTATTAGCACAAGTATAGATCTTCCTTAACGTCTGACGGGGTTACCTCCTGATGAACCCGTCGTAAGTCGAAAATGTAGTAAGTCACAAATGCATTCACTACACTTAACCTACCATCCATCATCTTTTCCCCCAGCCTGCCTTAAATGTGCTCAGAACACACATACGAACCTCCAGTTGGACAAAAATCACCTAACAGAAAGCCTATTTGATAATTAAGTGTTGACTATCTCATGTAATGTACGGAATACTGCACTGAAAGGGAGAAACGGAATGGTTGTAGGGGCACAGGATGGTTGTTGACCCAGGGGACCATGGAGCTGACTGGGAGGCGCCAATGCCCAAGTTCATGGGAGAGGATTAGAGAGCATATCACTAGCCCGGGGAAAGATCCAAATTCAGAATTCCAGAAATGGTTTCTGCTGAATGCTTATCGCTTTCACACCGTTGTAAGAGTGAAAAATTGTTAGACAAACCATCGGAAATCAGGGACTGTTTGTATTTAGATGCTAAAGCAAGACAGCCTGAGTTTGAATCCTGGCTCTGTATTTACTAGCCCTGTGCCATTGAGCAGGTTATCACTACTCTTGGGACCTCTGTTTTCTCATCTGAAAGTGCAATGTTAAGAACATCTCCCTCATGGGATTGTTATGAAGACTTTTTAAGAAGTCAGTGCATGAAGAATACTCACAATGAACTCTGGTCCATAATAAGTGCTCAGTAAATTTTAGTTATTGTTAACTGCTGTTATTAGTAATAGTATTCGTTGTTATTGTTGTTATTGTTCCCCTCCTCCCCTTCCTGTCCCTCCCTCCCCCTGCCCCTCCTTCTCCCATTCCTTCTCCTCCACCTCCTCCTCCTCCTTTTTCTTCTTCTCCTTCCTCTCCACTTCTTCCTCCCCATTTTCCTCCTCCTCCTCTTCCTCCTCCTCCTTCTTTCCAAGTAAATACTCAGGCAGTAAACAGGAGTGTTTGTTCCAAGGATTCAAAGCATTTCATCATATCTCTTGCTGTCACTCTGTCCTTTGTTCTCAGCTTTGACTTCCATGTTGACAGTACAGCCACGAACATGTTCATACTTTAGAAGCTCAGCAAAAGCAGTAAGGTCCAGAAAAGGCCCAGAGCTACTTCCCATTGGCCTAGCTTGCGTCATCCTTCAACAAATCAATGTCACTGAGTGGGGAGAATGCCTGGGTTAAGTGTCCACCCCTGGACCTGGAGAAGGAATCAATCTCTCTCCGACTGTAGCCACTGAGAGTGGGGAAGTGTGACTCCCCAGGGGAAAATGACCCCTTTTTGGTTTCATTCACAAAGAAGGAGAAGGAATCTAAGTAGGCAAAAATGGCAGTACCACAACTATTCCCATTTTACAGAAAACTGTCTGTAAGATGAAGGAATTTTCACAAGGAGACAGATCTAGTAAGTATAGGAAGAATTCACTTCCCAATTCTTAACATTCAGGTGCAATTCAGTATTAGGAAAACCTGTATTAATAGATCAAAAGAAAAATGTATCACCATAGATGCTGAAAGGCTTTTGATAGAAGTCAATATCCTTTCATGATAGATAATCCCTTCTAGCATTAAACTTAAAAAACAATGGGACAGACTTTGAAGAAGATGACTTTAAATAGCTTCTAAGGGAGTTAGAAAAAGACTTTTAAAAAATGGATATTGGCATGATGTTCATTTTCACAAGTAAATCTATGTATTTAACATGATTTCAATAGAAATGCTATCACTTTTTTTGAACTGGAAGATCTAATTCTAAAGTTCAATAAAAAATATATGAATAAGAAGAGTCAGGGAAATTCTGCAACATAGTCTAACACTACAATGGCGAAACCATGGTGGTCGGGTGCGGAATAAGCATGTCAATGGAATGCAATGAAGTTAGACAAAAGGTACAAATAAATATGGGAATTTATTATGTACAAGAGTGACCCTGAAATCAGTTTGGAAAAGGTTCATTATTCAATATATGTTATGAAGACATCTGAATAGCTATTTGGGAAGAAGAAAAAAAAAGGAATCCTACTTCACTCCACTAAAACTTACACCAAATGTTCAAGCATTTAAATACAACTTAGTAAGAGAAACCTATTATTTCCCAGGAAATATATAAAAAATTTTTTCATTGTCACAGGATGAAAAAACTCTTGGTCTTGGCTGATCCAATCCTGTTAAGATGAGGCTATTATAGATTAAGATGGACCCCAACTCAATGAGTAGTGTCTTTGCAAGAGGAGGGAGATTTGAATATCCAGATGCTCAGGGAAGAAGGCCATGTGAAGACAAAAGCAGACATTGGGGATACCGTTGCAACCAAAGCTCATTAAGGATTGCTAGAAACCATCAGAAGCTGGAAGAAAAAGGGAGGATTTTCCCAAGAGTTTTGGAGAGAACATGACCCTGCCACCATCTTGACTTGGAACTTCTACCCACCAGAACTGTAAGAGAATAAATTTTATTGTTTTAAGTCACCCAGTTTTGGTAATTTGTTATGTCAGCTAGAGTAAGCTAATACAAATATTTATGAAGAATTTGTGTGGGGAGAATGACACCAAAAACAAAACTAAGAGGCAAATGGGAAACATATTTGTAACTCATGGGATGAAGGACTAGTTTCCTTAACAACAATGCCTATAAATCAGTTTTTACAAAAAGCTGACCACTGAATAGAAAATGGGCCCATGAAGTTCTGAAATGAAGTTATTATAACATTTTGGGGAGAATTAAATAATTTGTGTGGGACCCAAGGAAAGTGATGATTTCATGGGTGGCCTCAGATCTCCCCTTTCACCCACTTCAAGACCATTCACAACACCTTACCACATTCTTCCTCATTCCTTTAGTGACTAAGCAGTTTTGCTGAAGGGTTTTTAGGAAAAGAAAGGAAGAAGACTTACATGACATGTGGCAAAACGTCATTTTAATTCATTCATTCATTCATCCATTTTTGTTTCAAGTTTTTATTTAAATTCTATATAGTTAATATATAGTGCAATATTAGTTTCAGGAGGAGAACTGATTTTCCACTTATATATAACACCCAGTACTCATCACAAGTAACCTCCTTCATACCCCTCACCCATTTAGCCCATCCTCCACTCACCTCCCTCCAGCAACACTCACTTTGTTCTCTATAATTCTAGTCTCTTATAGTTTGCCCCCTTCTCTCTCCCCCCCGCCGTGTTCATCTGTTTTGTTTCTTAAATTCTACATGAGTGAAATCAAATAGTACTTGTCTTTCTCTGGCTGATTTACTTTGCTTAGCATAATACACTCTAGCTCCAGCCACATCATGAATCAAAATCAAAAGATTTCATTCTTTTGAAGGTTGTGTAATATTCCACTGTGTGTGTCTGTGTGTGTGTTTGTGTATCACGTCTTCTTTATCCATTCATCACTTGATGGACATTTGAGCTTTTTCCGTAATTTGGCCAGTATTGATAGTGCTGCTATAAACATTGGGGTGCACATGCCCCTTCAAATCACTATGTTTGTATCCTTTGGATAAATACCTACAGTGCAATTGCTGGGTCATAGGGTAGCTCTATCTTTAACTTTTTGGGGGACCTCCATATTGTTTTACAGAGTGGCTGCATCTGTTTCCATTCCCACCAACAATATAAGGATTCCCCTTCCTCCACATCCTCACCAATACCTTTTGTTTCTTGTGTTGTCAATTTTAACCATTCTGACAGGGATAAGGTGGTATCTTGCTGTAGTTTTGATTTGTATTGCCCTGATGATGAGTGATGTTGAGCATCTTTTTATATGTCTGTTAGCCATCTGTATGTCTTTTTGGCAAAATGTCTATTCATGTCTTCTGCCCTTTTCTTAACTGGATTATTTGTAAAACGTCATTTTTAAAAATCACTTTTCAGGTGCACCTATGTGTGGCTCAGTGGGTAAAGCCTCTGCCTTCAGCTCAGGTCATGATCTTGGGGTCCTGGGATCAAACCCTACATCGGGCTCTCTGCTCAGCCGGGAGACTGCCTCCCTTTCTTTCTGCCTACTTGTGATTTCTCTCTCTGTCAAATAAATAAATAAAATCTTTTTTAAAGAATCATTTTTCAAATTTGTTCCCTCCTCAAAGTTCTGCTCTGGGCACCAGTGTCTTCTAGTTTTCCTTATTTTTTGTCTTCTGACCTGTGTAATTCCCAACCCTAGCTTTCAAATATTTCTTCTAGTAACTTAGCCCTCAGCCTGCATAACAGTCAACAGAATAAAAGCTGAGCAGTTAGCTGGTCCATCCTTAGAAAACCTTCAGGGCCAACCATTGTCAATCTCATGGGGTTTCATCGATCCAGTCCTGTTGCCTTTTCCTGGAACAGAGAAGCAGGGGAGGACTCTGTTGCTAAAAAAAAAAAAAAAAAATTTTAAAGGGGGGGGTCTTCCCCAGATGACCACATATCAAGGCTGGTTTCCTGGATGCACAACCTGGGCAACCATACCAACCCACACTCAGAAAAGTTTCATGCTTGGCTTAATGCTCTGTTGTTACCATTTTGAAATTCCTATACTTTTTGAACAAGGGGCTCCACATTTTCATTTGCACTGGGTCCCTACAAAGTGTCTAGCCAGTCCTGACAAAAAAAAAAATTATTGAATAGGGACACCTGTCCAGCTCAGTCCGTAGATCATGTGACCCTTGATCCTGAGGTCATGAGTTTGAACCCCATGTTGGGTGTACAGAGTACTTAAAAAAATTTTTTTTGAAAAAGAAATTATTGAATAAATGGGTATTATTATTATTATTATTATTATTATTCAAAGCACAATGCTTTATTCTCTGAATGGGCCAAGAGATAGAGCCTCTTAGATCTTGGTATTAAAAAAAGAAAGGCAAATGGGGAGGAGAGAAAACAAATTCGCTTCCTGAACTCAGAAGCCAGGAAAGCTGGCACTATTGCCTTTAGCAAGATGCTATCTGACATCTTTTGGCTGAATGTGTCCTTTTGTGGGGTGATTAAACAGCAAATATCTCTGAGTAGCATAATGTTTATTAGACATTGCTCTGTTAGGGCAGCTTGTGTTTTCCTTGTATTCTGTTTCCGTGTTTAAGTGTGTACAATTTGTTGATTTAAATAAAATTTAAAATAAGTCACACTGTTTGAAGAGCTGCTGACAGGGCCTCGTGGAGAACTTTGATTTTTTTTTATTAGGAAGCAATTCTGTGTCTGTGTCATGATTTTCTGTACCATGCCTCTCCTCCAGCCCCCTCCCTTCTCTTACCCATACAGGACAGCAGTTCCCAAACCAATACTTCTACCTTTTTGGAATGTTCTTCTGGCTCTCTGAAATATCTCTATCCATGAGGCGAGGATTCTGTTGGTCCACCCCTATCCTCCAGGTTATTAAAGAAAAGAGACGAGCATTCCCAGGACAAAGGTCGTCTACATTTCAACACCATTCTATACATTTTAATACAACACAACATAGTAACACACGTTATACTCTTTGGACTTTCTGGAATGCCAATTATCCATTCGTTCAATATTTAATTTAGAAATTAATTGATGGCCAAGAATGGAGAAATGAATGATCTTCAGGCACTGGATAGAATGCCAATGTCTCTTTAAAATAAAAGTACCCATGATCTTGACCAAGCCCTTCGCTCCTGTGCTGTGGCCTAGAGAAACCTTAACACTAGGGCACAAGGCAACATGTAAGTCACAATCCTTGGGGGAATTTCAAGACCTGGAAGCAACCTACATGTCCATCAGAGAGAGGATGTCAGTGCTCTCGGGGCGCCTGGGTGGCTCAGTGGGTTAAGCCTCTGCCTTCAGCTCAGGTCATGATCTCAGGGTCCTGGGATCGAGCCCCGCATCAGGCTCTCCGCTCGGCAGGGAGCCTGCTTCCCCCTCTCTCTCTGCCTGCCTCTCTGCCTACTTGTGATCTCTCTGTCTGTCAAATAAATAAATAAAATCTTTAAAAGAAAAAAAAAGGAAAAGCAAGTTATAGCAACATGACTCACCATATGAGGACTTTCCTAACAACCAAAATGTTCGAAAAGCACAAAATAATATTTTGTATATTCCGTGGGCACACACATGGGCACGAAAATCCTTAGAAAGTCAGGAAAAAAGGCAAAGTGATACAGAGGTTTCCACATGAAGGGGGAGGCATCCCAGCAAGGGAGATACTCGAACTTCATTTGCATTTGTGACATCATACTTCATATGAAATTTTATGCACTTATTATTGTTTCATGACAAATTAATATTTTTAACCAACACAAAACATGTCTGTTATAAAATTCAAGGATTTATATTCAAGGAGCCACAATTCTAGGAGTCACTATTACCTAAGTGGTTCTCTATAGTTAATATTTTATATATCAAATATATGTTATAGGCACAGAGATTCTGTGTGTGACACAGTATCCCTTATATTTCTTCATATGGGATTTCTGAAGATTCTTGCCGAGTACCCTGTCCATTTGAAACCATTGAAACGAATGTCTACTCCGGGGCAAAACCCGCAGAGCACAGCCAGGACCAAGCAGGGCGTGGGGTGTCTCCAGCTTCAAAGAGCTTCTGGTCCTGTGCGGTTCTTTTTTTTTTTTTAAATTTTAAGATTTTATTTATTTATTTGACAGAGAGCGTCAGAGAGAGTGAGAGAAAGCACAAGCAGGGGGAGCAGCAGGCAGAGGGAGAAGCAGGCTCCCCACTGACCACAAAGCCCAGTGCGGGACTCGATCTTGCGACCACCTGAGCTGAAGGCTGGCACTTAACGGACAGAGCCACCCAGGCGCCCCCGGCCTGTGCAATTCTTGACAAAATGTGACCAAAAGACCATTGCATGAGACCCAGAACTTGCAAACATGAGGCATGGAAACCATTTTCTCAAGCTTGCCTGGAGCTTGCTCTGTGTACCAGTGGCAAGGAGTCTCCGCTTCGTGTCTTTGCCCCGCCCCATCGCACATGACCCTACTTTGCCTCCTCACAGCTTTGCCATTTTCTTACCCGTTTATTCGCTTGTTTATCTTTCTGCCCCCCAGACTTCCTATGGGGAAAGCTTCGCCCCCACCCCCAGCAGCCTGCCCTGCGTGTCGCTGTCCAGGAAACATCCCGGTCTCTCTGCCAGGCAGGCACGAAGGAATGCAAGTGGAACAGATCGTTCCCTCCCATCCACCAGAGGCAGAGGGCCCCGTGTTGCTCTTTACCACCTCCTGTCATACCTGAAGTCTAATCTCGAGAAGAAAACGGTGTAAATCATTCAAACAGTCCTACCCCACGCCACCTGCTCCATAGGATTTTGTCTCCCGAGCATCCCTTTCCTGTGAATACTGCGACACAACAAATCACCCCAAATTTAGTGGCATAAGACAACCATTTTCCTTTGCTCTCAGATAGTGTGGGTGAGGAAGCTGGACAGGGCACAAGAGATGACTCATCTCTGTCTCATGGGGCTTAGGGGGTCCACTGGGAAGGCTGGGACACCGCGAGGAACTGCTTGTGGAGAGCCGAAGTGATCGGGAAGGGCTCCTCTCACGTGGCTGATGGTGAATGCTGGGCAGTGGCGGGGACCTCAGCTGGGTTTTTTGATAGTAGCAACCTCTCCATGGCTTTCCCCACAAGGGCTGCTTGAGCTGCCTCGTGGCGTGACAGCCTCAGGAAATTTGGACTCCTTCCTTAGGGTCCAAGTGTGAATGCCTCATCTCCATTTGTACCCTACACACCAATGGTGTCCCGGTTTAGTGGCACCACGTTCCCTGGGTGACAGGCAAGTCACAAGTCTGCCCAGACTCAAGGGAAGAAAGGTTAGACTCTCCTTCTGGATAAGGCAGTGCGTACGTTCTAGAAATCACAGCACGGGAGACAGTCCCACGGTCACCTTTGGAAAACACAATCTGCCAGACCTTCATAACAAACCCACAAACAGGTGCGCATAATCCATTTCATAGATGAGGGAGCAGGTGCAGGGAAGACACGTCATTTGCTCAGGTCCGGCAGCTAGACCGTAAGTGGCTGAGTGAGGATTCGAACTCAGGTCTGCTCATCCCCAGAGCGTCCTCTCCCCACACCTCGCTGCTGTCACATCAGGGGAAGACTATATCTCCGTGTTCTGTCCTTCTGGGATTGTTTGTCAGGGAGACCTATCCGGGTCCCAAATGTTGCCTTACGTACCTAGAGGTTGTGTCTTCTGGCAGTTTACAAACAGCTTTACCGGAGCAATGACCCGAGCTTTAGTAGCTGACATCGGAGTGAGTCCCCTCTGAAGGTCCAGAGTGATTGCTTTTAAGAGACCAGACTTTGAGCAGAGCTTGCAACTTTAGGATGGCAGCCGATCCACCATGATCCTTGACGCTGGTGAAAAATGATCTTCGGCTTTTGTGACACAATTATTTGGGTATTTACCACAAAGGCCCTTAAATGGGCCCTTTTCAATCAGAAAAGAAGAAATAAGCCAGGAAAGTGGGGGAGATCGCTAAATTTAAATGTAACTGCTCACACTGTTTTGTCCTTAGATGGATGGTAGGTCTTCCTCATTATTCACCAAGCCCAGACATGCTACCAAGAGCGATTTGGCAACTTGCAAAGATAAATCGCAACCAGGACGGTTGCCGTCACTGTCACGGTGAGAGCGTGGCTCTGGGGGCTGACAGAGAGGGGAAGTAAGGACGTGCCCCCGGCCCCGCCGGTGCGGAGGCAGAGAGAACAAGGAGGACCTGGAGAAAGGAAAACAGAAGAAAAGCAATAAAAATTCCACATCTCCCTCGATGTTGTTCCCAAGCGCCACGCTTTCGAGAGAACTGTTGTTTTTGTGAGTCCTCAACAGGTCAGCAAGAAGACAGATGGCAGGTTACTGAAGCAGGCTGGGAGGGAGGTTATGAATTTAACCATCCAACAAGAAGAAAACACAGATTCAGTATGTAGTGCAGGAGAAGATGGGAGAAAGCATCCAGACGCTCTGAGAATCTGAAGGGAGTTGTATTTTCGAGATATTTTTAGATGAAATCTTTTACACGTGGCACAAAGCTGAGATCCTTCCAAATTATCTTTGTCTATTCTATTTTTATAGCCTCCATTTTTGTGCTGATAAAAGCAACATCTAATAATATAAATTTTAGCAAATATAGAAAAAAATGTATAAAACCCCATAATCTTTTCATCCAGGAACAACCAATATAAATATTTTGTTAGGCAGCTTTCTTGCGTTCCCTTGTGTGTATGTACACAGAACTACGTGTACTGCAGAAGCGGGCTCACGTGAAACCTAATATTTTGTGACCTACAATTCATCCTTCATATATCATCAGTGCCTTTATGTGTCAATAGGCAGACATTTACATAATCATGTTTAATGGATGCACAATTTCCCATTGTGATATTATCTAACCAAACCACTGTTTGCTGCGTGGTTAGGGTTGAGAATTTTTTATTGTAAATAATACTGTAAAACATCCTTGCACATAGATCTTTGTGCATTTGCTCGCTCGTTTGATGTGGATACATTGCTCGAAGTGGATTTTTTAAGAAAAGGAGACACATTATTAAAGAGTTTCAAACATTGTGTTAAATTGTTATCTTAGTGAGTCCTACCAAGAGTTTTCTGAAGTCAAAGTTAGAAGTTAATGCAATTTGCATATTTTCTCCTTCCTGTCTCTTCCTCGCATCCCTCCCCTTGTCTCTTTCCCCTTCAGTAGCAGATCAGTAACTACTATTGGAGAAGCCGTTTTTTCCCCTCGCGTTGCTCGCAGATTAGGGCAGCGGTCCGCCAACTGTGGCCCACGGGCCAATTTGGTCCCCTGTCTGCTTTCATTCAGCCTGTAAGCTAAGAAGGACACTTCTATTTTTCATGTTTGATGAAAAAGAAAATGAACAACAATAGATTGTGATACATAAAATTATATACAATTGAAATTTCAGGGCCCATCAATAAAGTTTTATTGAAACACAGTGATTTCCCTTTGGCTTATGTGTTGTCTGTGGCCACTTTGGCCCTAAAAGAGCAGCGCTGAGTAGTTGGGACAGAGACTGTATGGCCCACGGAGCTTCAGAACGTCCGTAGTCGCCTGACACCATGTGACAATGCTCACGCCATTCAGCTCACTTCAACTTACCCTGTGGCATCCTATTATCCCACATCATCACAAAAAGAAGGGCAAATGCCATACAGTAAGATATTTTGAGGGAGAGAGAGACCACATTCAGATAACGTTTATTATAGCGTACTGTACTTGGTCTATTGTCTAACTATTAGTTACTGTTGTTAATGTCTTGCTGTGCTTTTTTTTTTTTTTAATTTATTTGACAGACAGAGATCACAGGTAGGCAGAGAGGCAGGCAGAGAGAGAGGAAGGGAAGCGCGCTCCCTGCTGAGTGGAGAGCCCTATGCGGGGCTCCATCCCAGGACGCTCGGATCATGACCTGAGCCAAAGGCAGAGGCTTTAACCCACTGAGCCACCCAGGCGCCCCTCTTGCTGTGCCTAATTTATAAATTAAACTTCATGATAGATGTGAGGAAAACACATACTATATATAGAGTTTGGCACGATCCATGATTTCTGGCATCCAAGGGGGTCTTGGAACTTGTCCCCCACAGATATGGGGGGACTAGTATATTTGATATGGAAACAAGCTTCTCTGTTCAGCTCTTGGCATCCTTCTTTCTTCTCATTTAGCCTGTCCTAGGTTGAGCTTCACCAACTCAGAATCACCTGTCCTGGACAACCTATCTGATTTCCCCAAATCGCCCCACTGCGCTAAACATGAGGATTTTTCTTTCTTTATTTGTTCATGTATTAATGAACTCTGCGCTAAACATGAGGATTTTTCTTTCTTTATTTGTTTATGTATTAATGAACTCTGCGCCCCTCCCCCCATTTAAAATGTAAGCTCCCCGGAGGAAGGGACTGGTCTGTCTCGTCCACCCATGTCTCCAGCACTTGCCCAGCATCATGATTGAATATGAGTCTGACCTTCAAAATACCCATAATTTTGCCCCCATTGATGCGATCCCTCCCTCTTTCCTTTCATTTCTGCCTTCATCACCCTGAATTCTTATCACTTTCTTCACACACACACACACACACACACACACACACACACATTTTTTTCCTCTTTCACACAAGTCATGTTTTGGGCCTAAAGCACCCCTCCACTTCCCCATCCCCACCCTGACTTCTTGCCCCACTGCCTCTTATCTGCCCTTCCGTATCAACTTCTGAATTACCTCCATCAGGATACTTCCCACCACTCAGTGGGGGCCGTGGTCCTTCCTGAGTGCCCCTGTGAACCCTACATCCTGCTCACCCCCAAAGTAATTGTTCTTCCTTTTTCCTTTATTGTCTGTCTCTCCCATTAGAACTGGCAGCAAAGGACCCAACATGGGGACCGGCATACAGTAGGTCCTCCATGGGTGGGTTTTTAATGAACAAATGAATACGCATCAAATCTTGATTTTCTCTATAACTAAAAAAAACCCCCACATCTTTGACCACAGAAAACAAAACATGAGTTACTCATTAACCAGATTAAGAGCTACTTTTCTCCATCTGTGAAATCTTTCCATTGGAAACAATGAACGGGAAGAGTCACAGACTGGGCACAGACAATTTACAAGGAATACGTATATTTTATAAAAAAATATATTATAAGATACTTAAGACCTGACTCAAGAGGAATACGAATTAAAATTTTACCAGGAGACCATTTTTCCTTTCCCGATTTGGTTTGCAAACCACAAAGTTTGATAAAACCCTCTGGGAGTGAGAATATGGGAACTAGGCCTTCTCACGTATGACTGATGGCAATGTAAATCCCGCAACCTCTGCAGAGGACAATTTGGCAATATTTATCAAAATTACAAATGCACTTACCCTTTGCCCCGGCTAGCCCACTTCTAGGTATTTATTCTACAGACACCCTCCCCTGTGTGTGGAATGACTGCATTCAAGGTTATTTACTGCAGGGTTGTTGGTAAGAGCAAAAGTTTGGAAATTCCCTAAATGCCTCCAGGTTCAGAAAACTTAATGAATAATTGAGGCTACAGCCATATATTGGAGTGTATTGCATTTGTTTTTCTTTTTTGGAAGACCGAAGTCTTTATTAACTGATATGAAATGATTTCTAAGATAAAAGATTTTAGGATTAAATAAAAGGCAGGGTGAAAAACATTGTGTATGCTATATTACCATTTGTGTAGAAAAGAAGAAAAAAGAGTGTTTGTACATGCACGTACTTATGTGAATGTTGCATTTATTTGTGTAGGAAAAAAATATCCAGCAAATGGGAGATTGAAGACAAGGGTTGCAGGACAGCCAAGAGCTAAGGGGGGAGGAAGCCTTTTGGTTCTGAATGACTTAACTTGGGGTTTAGAACAAGTGTGTGGCTATATTATCAATTCAAACACTCAAAAGAAAGAGAAAGAAAAGGTCAGGAGAGAAAGGAAGAGATAGAGAGAAGTCAGTCCTAGACTAGGTAGAATATATACTCAGTGGCTCACAGTAACGAGGCTAAATATTTCCAATTTCCCCGGCGATTATAACAAAGTCAGAAAATTAGAGAGACAAGCCCCAGCCTCTTGCCTCTTTCATGAGGCTCCCGGTTTCTCTGATGATGCTGCAGTAATTAGAGAGAGCTGATTCAAGTCTCCAAGCCTCATCTATCTGCCGGCCCAAGGGACGGATCCCACCACCTGCATAGCCATCTAGAGAGAACCCGCGGATCCTCCTTCCCCGCATCTGGGAAGACAGAGCCCCTGCTCCAGCTCTGTGATGCTGATTCCTGCTGCAGACTGTCATAGCTTGCTTCAGCAGAAAGGATTAGACTGTCCTGAATATGTCAATCAGATATCAAAGATAAATGAAGTTTGAAAAAATAAAATGTGCGATTTATTTTTAAAAAATAGTCTTCGGGAGACACCCAGAATGCACTTTGAAAAATCTAAGGGAAATAAGTCATGAAAACAAATCTGCACTCTGCTGTCCAACTTTAATTTTTCACTGATAACGCTCAAGCAAGCTACAGCCCGGCCAATAAATAAAGATTCTCCCCTTCCTAATGGTCTCTAATTCCACGTGCTGGGACCGAGGACCAGGTCCTGAAGATGTGCCTGCCCCTTTCTTTCGGCTCTGCCCACCTCCCCTTTCCAAGTGCCCTGGGTGCTAACGAGTGAGCCCTCGTCCCCAGTGCTCTGGCCCAAGGACATCCTATCCCTGCAGCTCCAGGAAAGGCGTCCGCCAAGGCATCTGCTAAGCTGCCTTGGCATTGCTCACCGGTTGGGCTTGGTGATGTTTGGGGTTTTAATTCACTTTACTAAAATTGCCTTTCATTCACTTGGTGACAGGTAGTTATTTGTTTTCAGGGTTCCATTTGACATTTATTGTTAGTGCAAAACACTAATAATAATAATTAGCGCCTTTTTAGAGTTGTCTGGGGTTTTCGTGCTGCTGCATTGTTACTATAAAACATCCCGATGCTTTGCTGTATATAAGATAGTATGATGGTATTTAAATGTAACAAAGGGGTTTATTATACTCAGGCCAGATTGCAGTATCTCTGAGCCCCCCCTCCCCCGTGAGTAAGCCAAGACTTAATATCCTCTAAACTTGTCTGTAATGCTAATACCTATCTTTTTTTTTCTTTTCTTTCTTTCCTTTTTTTTTTTTTTTTTAAAGTAGGAAGAAAACCTCAGCCAGTCCTGCATGGTTTGGTTTTCTTCTTACAAACAAGCCAGTAAATGTATGACTTCTCTCTAGAACTATGCTGTCCAGTAAGGTAGCCAGCCACTAGCTTCATGTGACTATTCAAATCTAAAATAATGGAAATTAAATAAATAAACTATTCAGTTCCTCTGTTTCACCACCCACTTTTTGAGTGTTCAAGAGCCACATGTGGCCAGTGGTTACCATAAGGAACAGTGCAGCTGTGGAACAGGCCCATCATTGCAGAAAGTTCTTTTGGACAGTACTGAACTAAAACCTTGCGACTTATAATGTGACCTAAGGACAAGCAGCATTGGCATGATCTGGGAATTTGTTTAGAAATATATTCTCAGGGCATCTTGGTGGCACAGTCGATTGAGAGTCTGACTCTTGGTTTCCGCTCAGGTCATGATCTCAAGATCGTGAGATCGAGCCCTGTGTCAGGCTTCACGCCCAGCACAGTCTGTCTGGGTTCCTCTCTCTCTCTCTCTCTCTGTCTGCCCCTCCCCCTTCACTCTTTCTCTTTCTATATGTGTATCTTTCTCTCTGTCTCTAAAATAAATAAATCTTAAAAAAAGAAAAGAAAAGAAATATAGTCTCTTGATCCTCATCCCTGGACCTAGTAACAAGATCCTTAAGTAACTTATTTGCCCATGGAATTTGAAAAGCTCTGAGAATCTAGAACAAGATTCAGAAGACACCTTCTGTAAAAAATCAGATAGTAAATACTTGGGGCATTGTGGGCCATATAGCCTCTGTCAAAATGACTCAACTCTGGCACTGTTTGACAAAACAGCCTTGGACAACATGAAAACAAATGGGCGTGGCTATGTTCCCAAAAAGTTTTGTTAAAAAACAAGTGGCAGGCTACATTTGGCCTGTGATACATCACTTGCTGACCTGTGTTCTAGAGTATTCTTTGGACGTCCCTGTGAATACTATTTGTATTATTTAATTCTCACTGCTGGATGGATCTCAAAGATCAGCATATCGATCAAACATCTAGGTCTATGATCCAGGGAAAGATATTTTCCTGGAATGTCTCTGTTATGTCTCCATTCCTTGTTTCTAAACAAAACTGGCCAATCTGGGCCAATGGAGGTTCATGATAAAAAAGAATGAGCATGTTGGATAAAGCAACCCAATTAATAAGGAGAGGAAAAAGGTTGGTCTGCTTTTTCTTTCTACCAAAAACTGCCCTACTTAAATAATATGTGGGGAGTCTCTCGGGTTTTAAAGTGAGACTTCCAGGGCCAGTGGCAGGGTCAAGTCCCAGTTCTGACATGCACCCTGCCCATCTGAGAGAGTCCGAGAGATCAGAGGTACGCAGGCTTCAAGGTCTAGACTGGGTCCATCCCAAGTTTGTCTTCTACTTAGAAGATGTGTCAACATAAAAGAAAATTACCATCACTTCTCAGCCTTTTGGCTAAGATCAAGTGTAAAAGAAAATATACCCACCAAGTTCCAGGCTGACCAGAAGGGATCAATGCTTCTCCTAATCACACCAGTCAGCTACGTGGCTCCCCCCATATATGGCATGGAAGAAAGAGCAGAAGTTCTCTTCTTCCCTTTTCTAAAAGGCTTGAAATTCCTTCTCTGTGAGTCAGGTGGGAAAGCTGGAGCAGAAGAGACATCTCTGAATCCTTGACCATAATCCAGTGGATTATCTCAAATCTCCCACCAGATACAGAATGCCTGCTGTGCGGGTATGGTAGCCTCTAACTGGACATTTTAAATTTGAATTCCATGAGCCAGGAACATTGGAGTAGGAAGCAGATGCACAAAATCAAGGGAAAAGGGCAGTTTTCTCTGTGGCTGTTTCTACCAAGTTCTGGGCGAATGACAGCAAAGGTTCACCACCTTCCCCTGCCAGAGTCCATCAAGGCTAAAACTGAGATGGAGCACCAAGAATGTGCACCAAGATACAGGTTGTTTCTTTGCAATTAGACAGCCTGCGTTCATGCTCCACGGTTATCGTTCGACCGCTCTGCGACTTTCAGCAAATCACGAAATGCCTCAGACCTCGCTCTCCCCATGTGAAATATGAAATAGAAATATTATCTGAGGGTGCCTGGGTAGTGGAGTCGATGAGAGTCCGACTCTTGGTTTCAGCTCAGGTCATAATCTCAGGGTCGTGAGATCCAACCCTGTGTCGGGGTCTGTGCTGAGCGCAGAGTCTGCTTGGGACTCTCTCCCTCTGGCCCTCCCCCCTGCACTCTCTCTCTAAAATAAATAAATCCTTAAAAAAAGTATCTACTCTAATGTTATCATGAGGAAAATATGGGATAATAGATGTCAAGCAATTGGTACCCAAATTGGCACATAGTATGTGTGCAGTAATCAACTCCTATGAATAGTATGTCATATATCTTGAGTTTAACATGTTTGGCAAACACCCTTGTATATGTTGACCACACAGGGTAGGAGGTAAAGTCCCATTTTGTAGTTAATGATAGTGAGGACCAGAGTAGTGAAGTCACCTAGATAAAAGCACAGCAATAGTACAGGGCAGTGCTCAGATCTGGACGCAGGCATTCATTCTCTCTCTTCAGCTGCACCCTTTATTCTGGAGGACCCCTTAAAAGGAGTTTTTGTGAGCATCTTTTCCTCATATTGTCCCCAAAACATCCTGCGTGTACTTCTAAGCTGGACTTTAACTTGCCTCTGGACATGTGCATTCTACCTCAAAGACCACAGCACAAACTGGCCCTCCCAGAAGACCCTTGCTTTGAGCAGCAACATGGCAGCCAAGAGTGACCTAAAGTCACGTGATAGGGAAATCCTGGCGTAATATCCTAAGAATGAAATCCTCCAATACAAGTATCATCTTCTCTTCAAAATCACCCAGAAAATCTCCTTTTCTATACCTGCTGCGTAAGTTCATCCTTTTATCCAGAGAAACCATTGCTTAATGGAACGGACAAGTCCAAATTGTATCTGCTGCTGAAAATTAGGAAACAGAGTCTTCACATCACGGGACTGCCTCAAAGAGAAGAACAGAGGATCAAGCAGTGCACCAAATTTTAAAGGTAAATACCTCTTTGATCCAACAGTTTGGCTTTTTGCAATAGCTTTTGGAAATAATCAGATATGTAGAGTTATATATACAAGAATGTCATTTCACTATTTCTAAATCAAAAGCAATCTGTGTTTTTCCCATTTGAGACAGGAGAAGTAAACTATGAGAGACTTTATTGACTACCATCTGGCCATGAAGAAGGTCAGGGAGACCTCTATTACCAGCTTGACCATAATCTATTAGTAAAAGAAGTGGTGCTTTAATAGTGTTATAGACAGACATCTTTATCTCCCTCCCCATAGCCAAAGCATCATCAAGTCCTGTCAGCCAGATCTCTGTAATGAGCTGACCTTTGCCTGTCATGTAACTGTGACTCTTCCTTCTCTCTGTGGCCCACACTGGCCATCTTGCTTTTGTTTGAGCTACCATTGAAATTTGCATCTTATTGCCTTTTCATTTGCTGTCTCCCAGGCTGGTTTTACCTAGCTCTTGACAAGCCTAAGAGCTCTGTCTCTTCTAACTTGTATCCAAATGTCCCCTTTTCAGAGAGTCCTTCTGAGATGAAAACTACCCTCCCACCACTCCACCATCATTTTTCTGATCATGAACTGTTTTTTAATGACACTTATCACTCCCTACCTCTATTTCATATGTCAAAGTATTACTTGCTTACTTTTCTTTGCCTCCAGAATGTAAACTCCATGAAGGCAGAAATCTTTTAGATACGTCTTTCCCTCTATCCTCTAAAAAAGCACCTGCCACAGGAAATCAAGGAATATCTTGTTCAACAAACATAAATCTGTGGAATCACACTTGTATTAATTTTACTTACCCACCAACAGGTAGAATTGTGAACATCTCCCCCTCTCTTTTATGTTGCCTGAATTTTCCAACCTCAGAAGAGCAAAGGTTTGCTCATAATTATGAAAAGCAATTAAACTTATCGTATATCAAATACATGATAACAAATTAAGGGACCAAAAGAGATTATAACCCTTTAAGGAACCAGTAAGTACCTTTCACTGGTAATTGTTCCAGTGAAATTTCAAATGATGAGGTCTTTCTTTTCCCTTTAAGTCACTTTTGGACCCTCCCCCAAAGGTATTATAACTCGAAGTTTAGAAAAAGACAATAATGTGTACAAGAATCAGATGTATAACTTCTTATGCTGGAGTTCACCAGAAGGACTTGGAAGAAAAATTCACTTTGCCTTGCCAGGATTTGGTATATATTAATCTTTTCTTTTCCTTTCTTTTCTTTCCTTCTTTTTTTTTTTAAACTAAAAAAATCTTGATCTTAAAGAAATCTATTATGGTATAGGCTTGTTCTCTTATTATGCTGCCATTTTTAACTCCATTGTTGAAGTTTAAACCTCTGTGTATCTCCAAAGTAATATTGACTGCCAGACAAAAAATGACTTTGGCATTTGCCAGTATTTCTGGGTCCGTAAATCCTTGCAGGAAGGAGATGTCTGAGCAATAGTCCTTTGTACTTCGCTGGACGATAAAGGGGATTCTTAGAAGAATCCCAAGGCCCAGTGGGAAAGAAACAGTAATGACGTCATCCTGGCAGCATCACTTAGGAGCCGTGATTTATGTAGAACTTTGACCAAAAGTGAGAGGAATTCTCATGGAGGCCTAGAGCAGTTCTCCAACTAAGTCTGACCTAAGTCAGAATCTGTGACATTAAAGTCCTATATTTTATCCACAAGATCACATATTTTTTTTTTCAAAGCTACCCAAACTTGTAAGGATTAGTGGCAAATATTACATCCACTTATTTTCAGAATAAGATGTCTATTCAAGGAAATTTTTTTAAAACAGTTCTGGTGAATATCACTTTCATGAAAGATTATGAATCTATGGAACCATTTCATGTGGAAAATGGACAATTTGATGGAGACATCTGAAATCATCTCCTACATCCTTTTGAGGATTTTTCTAGAAGAAAATGTATAATATACATTCTAATTGATATGTCGGTGGAAGCATTGTAGACTTTGTGAGTAACTTGAAAAGTACATTTTTAAACGTATCTTGGAAACCTTAGCAGCACTAAAGTTAAGGAATGAATTCAAACACTCCAAAAACATTCATTTGTTTTCTTCCCAAGTTTCCTGAAACAGAGGGCTCAGATGAAATATTTGACTACACAAAACCATTTATTTTGGTAGCATTTCCACCATTAACCTTAGATCATCTCCTAAAGACAGCCAGGAAAGAAACAAATAAACACAGCTCATTCGTCATGAGCATGATAATAGGACATTTTATAAACAGAGTATTTTCCATCCAGAAAGAACCATGTAATTTTAGCAAGGCACCCAGTGGGTATTACACGGGCAAGTACAAAACATTTGCCTCAAAATATTTATTGATATTATTGATACTATAATATCTGAAGAAGAAGAAGAAGGAAGAAGAAAGCAGCAGCAAGAGCAGTGTGAGAATCTTACAACTGACCCAGAACAGAGGGATTCTTGTCCCTCCCCCTTTATGATTCTCTGGTCCTGAAATTTACCAAAGTATAAGTGGGAAATTGGAATCAAACAATCCATAAGACTTTATTAAATACCTACTCTGTTCCTAGCCTGTTCTAGGCAATTCAGTTGATTTAAATACTATACATTATTTCTACCGTTTGATAGAGAATAAAAAAACCTCTTTTCTTGTCTCCATTGCAAGTTACTGTTCCCTGGAAGAAATGGTATTAGAATAATGCTTCTAGAATCTTTATCTATGCCTTCAATTATATCAACATCTAAATTGACTAAAACAAAGGTAAAGATCTTCAGAAACATGCCTTATACTTCATCTTTCTTTTCAGAGGCCAGCTAGCCCCCAGAATGGATGCACTCTCTTCTTTCTCCTCTTCCATGCAGTTTTTCCCCCCATGGGTAAGGAGGGAGGCCTGGGCTTCTAGGGTCAGATCTAAAAGCTCATCTTTTTCCACCCCATTGGTGTCCAACAAGTGTGAGGCAGTCTTTCCTTCAGGCAGTTGAGTGAGTTCCACTAAAAAACCCATTTTCCAGTATAGGTGGGTTCTAAGATGCAGACTGAAGAAGTATTGAGAGTCTAGATTACATTAGAATGTAAGCTTAGTGGAGGACAGGTTGTGTTCCCTTTTCTACCCCTGGATTCTCAGGTTCTAGAATAAGACCTGTCGTATGTAGGTGCTTAGTAATTATCAGTTGAATAAATTATCTGTCGTTGCAGCTATAACCAAATTCTTCAATACTTTAATTCATACTTTGATCTTCATGTCTCTGAATCTAGAGTCAACGTCTTAATTGGCGGGATTGCGAGTTTGGCAGGAGATAAATGTGATTCATTGATCCCTTAAATGCCAACATTCTCTTAATAGATCATGAACTGACTGGAAAGCAGACCCTAATGTAAAACAATCATGAGACCAAGAAGTACCATTTTATATGATACTGACCATTAGTGCAATAGGGTTTCAATCAGAGAAGAGAGAGATTAGTGAAAACTACAGTGGCCTGTAACTTGAGCTAAATTTTAAGATGACATGATGATTTAGACATTCACATAAGCAAACATACCAGAAACCCAATGTCACAGGCTAAAGGGAGGCTCCCCCTTGTATCTTTTTTTTTTTAAGATTTTATGTATTTATTTGACAGAGAGAGATCACAAGTAGGCAGAGAGGCAGGCAGAGAGAGAGGAGGAAGCAGGATCCCTGCTGGGCAGAGAGTCTGATGCCCGGCTCGATCCCAGGACCCTCGATCCCAGGACCCTGGGATCATGACCCGAACCAAAGGCAGAGGCTTAACCCTCTGAGCCACCCAGGTGCCCCTCCCCTTTGTATCTTATTTCTTGCTGTATCATAATATCTAGCACAGAGTTGGTATTTACAAAACAGTAGTTGAATGAATGAATGAACAGATGATATTAGATGGTAAAAATAACCCAGCTAGTTGAATGGGAGATATAGAACGTTATTGGGGCATGACAGATCTGCATGTAAGCCTTGGCTTCACTATTTAATAGCTTCATAATTTAGGACAAAGTAGATTTGACACTTTTAGTCTCAGTTTTCTGATCTGGAAAATGGTCCTAATGAGAGATTCTTCCTTCAAGGGAAGCTACAGGAATTTTAATGAATGCAGTGCTGGACACACGGCCAGCTGCCAGCTTCAGCTTTCAGCCTGATCTGGAAAATGGCCTCAGCCAATGTGTGCTACCACCGGCTCATATTGACTTATGAAAGCTAGTTATGGGCAAGAGTTTCCACCTCTGAGTTCAACTGATTGCTTGAAATCAGGCAAGGTGGGAGTATTTATATAAGGGATCAGCACATTTTTTTTTACAGAGCCAAATAGTAGTAATTTCCTGCTTTGCAATATTCTCTGTTGCAATTAGTCACTCTGCCATGGTAGCGAAAGGGAACAGACAATACGTAAACAAATGTATAGCTGTCTTCCAATAAAACTTTATTTATAAAATCAGTTGCCAGTTCACCACTAGAAGCCACCTCGCCCAAGGTCATCCTTCCTCTTTGAGAGTAACACAAAACCGGTGACTGTTCACTGCAGAATATGAAGCAAACTCCTTGCCATCTTGGACACCTCGGAAGGGTCACCCTAGCTTAAGAGCCTCACTATAGAGTAACAGCCACCAGAGAGCATCCATTACGGAGGAGACATGAAACAACTAAGTAGAGAAAACGCTCCAGCCATTTGCTGGCAGCATGACTGACACATAGGCTCATGCACAGAGTAGCCATGGTGGCAGCGAGGGAAGCCATTCATCGTGCCAACTGTTGGACTCCTACTCCCAAAGGCCAATTTATCCTTTACCACCATTGAATGGTCAACCTATCAAGAACAGAGGCCAATGCTGAGCCATCTTTTATTGAAGCTGAACCAGCCCTTTTGTGGTAACCTGGTTAGGCTAGAGCCTTTCTACCCTGTGTAAGATTTCACTTTCACTAGAGCAGACAGATACCGCAGTTACAGGTTTGTCTTTCCCATCCCCAAGGTTTTAGCCAAGAACACTAATGGAAGGCTTAGGTGTTATTTAATATGAACTGTGAGCTTTGGTTTCCACTTGGGCATTTTGAACTTCTTTTTTTTTAATTTTATTTATTTGACAGACAGAGATCACAAGTAGGCAGAGAGGCAGGCAGAGAGAGAGAGAGAGAGAGAGGAGGAAGCAGGCTCCCCGCCACGCAGAGAGCCCGATGCGGGGCTCGATCCCAGGACACTGGGATCATGACCTGAGCTGAAAGCAGAGGCTTTAACCCACTGAGCCACCCAGGAGCCCCTGCATTTTGAACTTCCTATGTCAAGGGTCTCACAGGCAAGAAGCGGAGTCCCATTCCTGGCTGAGAAGATCGTGGGAACCATGGGTTTGGACTTCTAGAGTCATGCCACCAGATAAGCCACCTAGACTGGCAGAGAAGTTAGCTGAGAGTGAGGGAATGTAAGATCAGGTAGGAGACGGTGAGGATCAGTTGGGACTTTATAACAACTATAGTGGCAACTGGTCCATCCTACTAGTCTTTTTCTTAAGAGCTTTTCCAAGGCAAAGAGGCCCGCCAGAATCCTAGAACTACCTCTCCCAGAACTTATATAAAGATGTCGGCCTGAAGGCAAGAGGTGGGCTGTCGTGGTAGTGGACACTGTGCCGCAGCACCTACAACCCCAATTAGGACTGGAGGTCCGATTTCGCCAGCTTCAAGCAGGGTTGATGGCTCACAGTTCAGAGCTCATGTTAGGAATTGGCCTCAGGTGAAGGAAGAAAACTCCCAAGAGGATGTCCCTTTTCAGAAAACAAACCTAATGCAATAACTGATGAGCGCATAAAAAAGCCAACTCCTGGGTTGAGCCTCTGCCTTTGGCTCAGGTCATGATCCTGGAGTCCTGGGATCGAGCCCCGCATCGGGCTCTCTGCTTAGCAGGGAGCCTGTTTCCTCCTCTCTCTCTCTGCCTGTCTCTCTGCCTACTTGTGATCTCTGTCTGTCGAATAAATAAATAAATCCCTTAAAAAAAAAAAAAGCCAACTCCTCCAGCCCCCACATATGACAACCCTGAAGGATGGTCTCAGTTCAGAGGGTTCTGTGGGGTTAGCCACGCCCATTGTTGTGATTGCGTCCAGCTCCAGTTCTCTGTCTAGCCAATCCTACTCCCTTCCCTTCTCCTGCAGATGTTAAAACCAAGAGCACTCCCTAATAAACTTTCCACTAATCTCAAAGTCTGCTTCCTGGGGAACCTGATCTGAAACAGGATTAAATGCAATGATGTCCCTAGAATACCTGACATTAAAAAGGATCTCATCATAGGTGGTGTTGATCTTCTAAAACATCTAAGAAAACAGGAGTTTCAATCAACAGTATTAATAATGGCAATAATAACAACACCCATTATAACTAAGTGCTTACCCAATAGTAAACTAAGTACTTTACATACATTAACTCATTTTATCCTTTTAACAAGTCCATTATAATCCACATATTATAGAAGAGTAAAGGAGGCACATGGGAGTTAATTAATTTTTCCAAGTTCACGTGCTTATCCATTACACGTTACCAGCCTGTGTTTAGATGTGGCTATAAAAAGAGACATATTTGTATGAGAAGTTTAAGAATAAGCCCTTTGCTTTTTAAGTCCTATCGCCTAAAACGGAACCTTCTAAACACAGCAAAGATTTTTCTGCTTTCGTACTCCAACTCCTTCATATTCATTGAAAATTTTCACCTGAAGTTATTCTGGGAAGGAAAGAGGAGTTAGTCATTTAAAGAAGCATATTACAAACAATAACCAGTGTCTGTGAAATTTCTCACTTCTGGAAAACACATATATCATAGGTATACAGTGCTTCTGAGAAATAAAGTTGTCCGGTGACTTCACATTAATCTGAGACCTCAATTTCTGTTGTACCTTGTCCAGGTAACAGCTGGCAGATGTCTGACAGCATGACTGTGCTTAACTGAATTTCAGTAGTGATGTGAGTATCGATATTCCTGAAATTTCTCATAACTCAACGTTCTGAATTCAGTTGAGCCTTGTCAATCCTGTATTGCATGTTCCCAGGAACTGAATCGATACAAAATGATTCCGCAAGTGTTTAGTGAGTGTCTCATGTATGCTAGACACTGAATGGAGCAGGACCACTAAGAATGTAGCAGACAGTAGATTCCTCAAAGAGCTCACAGTATAAGTAATTTAGTTTGGAACCTGAACCATTTCTTCACTACTTGCAATGTTTTTGATATATTTACATGCTATGTGTAATGTAACCATCTTATGATAATTTTAATCATTTACTTAAATAAATTTATTTGAGAAGGAAAGCATAAAGCCCCTCTGAAATTTAAAAAAAAAAGGTATATCTTGTTAAAAAGGGAAAATGTCCACAAAAACAAATATACAACCATTAGTATTTTTTTTATGATTACATGTTTAAAACCTAAAATCATTATGAATTTCACCAGTGATACATGTTCTATGTTTGGGAAGCACTGGTCTCATAGGATACAGATATGAGGAGAAACAAGGAAAATGAGCTATTTAATACAGTATAATGAACTGGTAAAGGATATGGATTTGGCCGTTAAATTGATTTGATTTAAATATTAGTTGGGGCACTCAACACCTACTAGCTAAGAAAACTAACTTCAGGAAAGTTACCTAACTTCTTTGATCTTTAATTTCCTTACGTCCAAATTGAGATCATAGAATATTTACCTCATTGGGTTAATATTAAGATTAAATAAGTTAAACAGCTTAGAACAGCGGCAAGCACATCGTAATACCGTGAAAAGGTGTGTTCCTAGTGTTATTATTGCAACATGCCAGCTATGACAGGTGGAGTCTGTACAGGGCAATTCTCAGTTTCATCAGAGGAATTTCAAGAAAGACTTCACAGAAGAGATGTCCATGCATGTAACTGATGAGTAGGTGTTTATCAGGCTGATGAAAAAGGCAATGTTGATTTTTCAAGCAAAGAGCAATATGAGTTAACATAATGTCATTTTTTTCTCTTTTCTGATACACTCATCTATAGCAGACATCTTTTGTTTTTGTCTGCCTCCCTTTGATCTTTCTTTGGAGAAACACCCTTTTCTCACTATTGGTACACATATGTAGGGTAGGACGAAATCTGTCCCCAGCCCCAGAGAGGGCATGTGAGTCAGATCTGCTCAACCATCCACCATGCCCTAGAGATCAATGTGATTCAAATCAAACCAATCAGAGTGAATCTCAGGTCATGGTGTGGAGCCAATGGAAAGAAGAATGTATGAGTTCCCAGAACTACCATAAGAAAGTACCACAAATGGGATGGCTGGACTGACAGAAATTCATTATCTCACAGTTCTGGAAACTAAGGACAAAAATCAAGGTGTTGTAGGGTCATGCTCTCCTGAAAAGTGCTAGAGAAGGATCTGTTCCAGGTCTGTCTCCTAGGTAGTTCCTTGGTTTGTGACTTGGTCTTTCATGGCATTCTCCCTGTGTGCTTGTTGATGTCTAAATTGTCTCTTTTTATAAAAAAAAAAGTTATCAGGCATATTGGATTAGGAACCCTGCTTATTTCAGTATAAGCTCATTTTCACTATCTACAACTGCAAAGACTCTGTTTACAAATCAGATCATACTTTGAGATACTGAAGGTTAGGATTTCAGCCTATGGATTTTGGGGGGAACATAATTCAGTCCATAACAGAGATGTTCTCATTCCACTGGATTTAACGTTGATAATAGGCGTGTGTATTTCTTCTGTGAATTCCGGATGAGGGGGGGAAAACCCTTCCTGGGAATGGAGCCAATTCAGAGAACAGAGAACCTGAGGGACAGAGATCCGGGTTGTCAGCATCATCATTTGAGTGCCTGGATCCAGCTATGCCTGAAGCTTTTTACCTGGACTTTTCATGTACATGAGGCAATAACACCCCCATTTTTTTTTAAATCTAAAGCTAGTTTGGGTTGAATTCCTATCATATTGAAACAGCAGGGTCCTGATTAAAAGAACACCTTAGTCATTGAGGGTGGCTTTTTTTTTTTTTTTTTAATTTTTCTGAATTAGTTCTGTGTTCCATAAGAAAGGACAATGGGCCTGTTGAAGAAACTGGAATTTCAAAACAGGGTTAGACCAGTTTTGAAGAGCCACTCCTTTTAGACAGATGCTTTTATATCTTGTGTAGTAACTGTTAGTAGTTTGTGACATTTCTAGTCTGTCCTGGGTGTTACTAGTACCCGACAGGTCAGGCCTGTCACGTCCATAAAAGCAACGAGCATCCACACCAGCACACTCTATGGTGTGGGAGTCCCGTTGAGAATTACCAATGTCACACTAGATCTCATCAGCTATATTTATTCTCTCTTCATCTCTGCCATTTGAGGCTTTTCAAAAAAAAAAAAGTCTGATTGTTTTTACATGAAGATAGCTTCTTCTTGCTTCTGTAATTTGAAAACTGTAAACCAAAGCTTAATTCTGGGGGAGTTAACTTGTCCTTATGGCAAGTATAATTAAGATGTAAATCTCTGGGGGGGATACCTGGAAATTAAGGGTATTGTTGACATTATTATGAATTAATAATTATCAAATACTCACTTTAAAAAAATGATCAGCCTTTAGATTTTGATGGTCTCCATTATCCTCATTAAGTAATGGTGAAATAAAGATGAATGAATCCACAAGCCGATGAATTACTGATTAAAGCAGTCCAGAAGAATTCAGCCTAGATTCTGTATCCAATGGGTTTCCTTGTCAGCCTGTGGCACTCTCTTGGCTAACTAAATTTTGACAAAGTGTTCCAATGAGATTTAACTTTTAGTGCAGTGATTTCATCAGGAGATAAAGTCTGATAAATAAAGATCTAAAAAGACAAAGAAGAATTAAATCCTTCCAGCAACATCCCACAGAGGGTGTCCAGAGGTGATATCAGAACATTATCCTAATGAAATTTGGGAAACACCTTTCCGCAGTTTCAAAACACACGGGAGAATTTTCTAAGGAAGCGTCTAATGATACTGAGAAACCCATATACACGAATCAATGAGGAACCTAGACCTCTTGGTTTAGATTCGGTATGACAGTATTGTGTGTTAAATAAATACCAATAAATTATTAAAACATATTGGTTGTATCGTAACACAGAATCTTAACAATGTATTGTGTCAGCATGTACAGCTCTCGCTCAGGGAAATTCTCCATCTCTTTAATTCAAGCATTGACATCCTATGCCAGCACAAAGCCTTTTTTATTTGAGATTGACACATGTCTAAAATTGCCTAGATTTTGTGTTGTGCTCTTAATACTTAAAATCCGGCAAATGAAATTCTATGCCACTGTGCATGAACAATGCCTTACAAAAAAAAAAAAAAAAAAAAAAAAAAAATCTTAGCCTGGGGGTTCGACTGGAGAATTGGAGAAACAAAAAGTGCTTTCACTACTCTTGCTTCAAGTTGAGGGAATAATTACTTTGGTTGAGGAAAAGGGAGGGCCATTCCTAGCCCCCCTTGGAAAAATAGTATGTTTGTCAGCCCTTAAATTGGATCATTAAATTCAAGAAGGGTGTCATGTGGATCCTGGGTCATGTCAGCCAGATGACTGCCTGTGTCACGGTGAGGATGTGTTAGTCGTCATTTGCTACTCATTCAGGGGATTTTTTTTCTTCTGTTTTATTCTGACATGCCTGGGTAATTGTGGTAACCCTGATGAACTCTCCTTTCTATACCTGAGGATAAACTTCCTCCAGTTTATTTTCCAAAAGCATCCTTGTGCCTTCCTCTTTGGCTATAAGCACAGTTGTGTTTTCTTGGGAATCTCTCAGAATAACATTTCCTTCATCAAACATTGCTTACTGTGCTTAAATACCACCATGGTACAGAAGGGAATGGGGAGGCTGGCCAAACTTGGGACTCCCTGGATTGATACAGAAATCAAATCTTATGTGGTGCTTTGGCATTTAACATCTGATGTCCACCAAAATGGCCTTACATCCTGCTCTTCATGCAAAATTTGTGTTTCAACCTCAACGTGGTGGGAGAAAAAAAAAAAAGAGCTTCCTCATGATTAAAAATCTTTGTTTCATCCCCACAAATCAATCAGTGGGATATGCCACACTAATAAAATGAAGGATAAAAATCAAAAGATCATCTCCATAGATGCAGAGAAAGCATTTGACAAAATTCAATGTCCACGCATGATAAAAACCCTCAACAAAGTTTGAAGGGAATATACCTCAACATAATAAAGGTTGTATATGGCAAACCCACAGCTAACATCATCCTCACTCGTGAAAAGCTTAAAGCTTTACCTCTAAGATCAGGAACAAGACAAGGATATTTACTCTCACATTTTCTCTTTGATATAGTACTGGAAGTCCTAGCCGCAGCAGTCAGACAAGTAAAAATATTAGTTAGATAGATAGACAGACAGAGACATAGATAAAAAGGTATCCAAATTGGTTAAGGAAGAAGTAAACTATCACTCTTTTTCAGATGACATGATATTACATAGAGAAACCCTAAAGACTCCACCAAAAATCTGTTTGAACTAATAAATGATTCAGTAATGTTGCAGGATATAAAACTAATACACAGATATCTGTTGCATTTCTACACACTAATAACGATAACACTAGTAACATTAATAACACTGTAACACTAATACACTAATAACAAACTAGCAGAAGAGAAATTAATGAAATAATCCCATTTACCATTGTGCTGAAATGAATAAAATATATAAGAATAGATTTAACAAACGAGGACAAAGACCTGTACTTTTAAAAGTATAAGACATGGATGAAAAAAAAATTGAAGATGACACAAATTAGTAGAAAAATGTAACGTGGTCATGGATTGGAACAATTAAATTGTTAAAATGTCCATACTACCCAAAGCAATCTACAAATTCGGTGAATCACTGTCAAAATACCAGTAGTATTTGTCACAGAGCTAGAACAAGTAGCCCTAAAATGTATGGAATCACAAAAAAACCCCAATTGCTAAAGCACTCTTGAGAAAGAACAAAGCTAGAGATACCACTATCCCAGATTTCAAATTATACTACAAAGCTGTCATAAACAAGACAGTATGGTACCGGCAGAAAAACAGACACATAGATCAATGGAACAAAACAAAGAGTCCAGAAATAAAACCACATCTGTAGGGTCAATTAATCTACAACAAAGAAGGCAAGAATATCTAATGGGAAAAGACAGTCTTTTTTATAAATGGTTTTGGGAAAACTGGACAGCTATATACAAAAGAATGAAACTGAACTGTTTTCTTATATCATACACAAAAACAAACTCAAAATGGAGCAAAGACCTAAGTGTAAAACCTGGAACCATCCTGAAAAATCCTAAAAATCCTGATACCCTTAAAAATACCATACAATACCATAAAAATCCTGATAAACTCTTAGACATCAGCCTTAGCAATATTTTTCTGGATCTGTCTCCTCTGGTAAGGGGAAAAAGCAAAAATAAACACTTGGGACTACACCAAGCTAAAAATCTTTTGCACAGCAAAGGAAAAGCATGAAAGGCAACCCTGAGCGGAAGAAGATATTTCAACTGATAGACTCAGTAGGGGTGAATATTCAAAGTGTATAAAGAACTCATACAACTCAACACCAAAAAACCCAAACAATCTGATGAAAAAATGGGCAGAGGACCTGAATAGACAATTTTCCAAAGAAGACATCCAGATGGCCAGCAGGCACATGAAAAGATATGCAACATCACTGATCATCAGGGAAATGCAAATCAAAACCACAATGAGCTTCACCTTACACCTGTCAGAATGGCTATCATCAAAAAGACAAGAAATAACAAGTGTTGACAAGGAACGCGGAGAAAGGGGAATCCTTGTGCACTGCTGGGGTGCGAACGCAAACTGGGGCAGCCACTCTGGAAAACAGTATGGAGGTTCCTCCAAAAACTAAAGATAGAAACACTTTAGGATCCAGTAATTCTACTTCTGGGTAATTTTTACAAAATGAAACTATTGGTCAGAAAAATGTACGTGCTCTTATGTTTATTGCAGCATTAATTGTAATAGCCAAGATTTGGAAGGAACCTAAGCATCCATCAACAGATGAATGGATAAAGAAGATGTGATACATGTTTTATATAATATATATAATATTTCGTTATATATGTAACAGTCATTGTATATATAGAGATAATGAAATATTACTTACCTCCCCCCAAAAAAAGCAATCTTACCCTTCTCTACAACATGGATGGACCTTGAGGGTATCAGGCTAAGTGAAATAAGTTAGACAAAAAAAAAGACAAATAGCATATGATTTCGCTTATACATGGAATCTAAATAACAAAACAAACGAAAAACAGAAACAGACTAGAAAATACAGAGAACAAAGTGCTGGTTGCCAGGAGGGGAAAGAAGTGGAAAGATGGGCATAATAGATAAAAGGGGAAACAGAGATTAGAAATCTTTTTGGACAGTGATCTGGATGCTACTACAGGACAGTGTGGGGATCGTGAGCATAACGGGAGCCCACTCTTTAGGAAGGAATCATCATCTTTTCTGCCTTTCTTCTCAATATCCATTATCCCATCCTCCAATGCACAGAACAGCTGTTTCGGGTTAGTTAGCATTTCCCCGATAAGCTGTTCTGTGTCAAGCTTCCATGCATTCGTGCAGGCTATTTCTGCTATCTGGAGTGCCTCCCCGCCATCTCTCTGGAAAGCTCCGATCCGTTCTTTCAGGAGCAGCCCCAGAGTCTCTGTGAGATCTTTCCTAGGGGGAACAGGGGTGGCAGGAATTAGCATCTCCCCTATACTTAACTGACAATGAGCCTCTTAAAATGGTCCACCTCCTCAAATTACTGCTTCCTGAGGGCTGGGGCCACCAGGAACCGACAGTCTGGAGCAGTGTCTACACTGCACGTTCCAGAGTCAATGACTCCAGGGGTCACACCATTTCATGTATGTCAAGACAGTGCTGTGCACCCCGTTATCCCCCCGTTCACATGGGAATCCTAGACCCCCATAGGTTAAGTAGCTTGCTGGTTTCACATAGTTGATACATCACAGATCCAGGACTCGATCACCAGACTCTGGCAATGAACCTGACCCGTGGAGCAATCACCACTTTTAAATTTTTTGGTTTTCCTCAGACCTGATACCATACGTGGTATGGAGCTAGTGCCTTGGTGAATGGACAAAGGTTTGAATCCTAAAGCCATTTGTTGGACTCTAGCCCCTTCGCCATTGGTAGATAAAATGTAAAATGGTGTCCAATACCATTGGTTATAACGGAGACCGTTCATAGAGTGGCAGAGAGGATACTGACCAAATATTAATGCTATCACAGCAATGAGAGACAGCGTTTATATGTTGTCTCTGTGCCAGGTACTGGTCTAACCACTGCCTGATTCCCTGTGTATAACAACAACTCGTTCTATAGATGAGGCTCCGTAAAGATAAGGGACACAATGAGGATCAGAGATGAGTAAAGAGTTGGGGTCCGTCAGGTCTGGAACCCCACATTATCCCAAAGCCAGCGTGCTGGAAGAGCTCGGCAGACACAGCTGGAACCGAGCCTTTGATCTCTACCATCTGTGCTCGACAGGAAACACGGTCCTTTGCCAGCGACTGAGAAGCTTTGGGTTCTCACCTCACCTTTGCTACCCAAGACTTGGGTGATCTAAAGTGAGCAAATATTCCTTGTTAGCCTTGTTTTTTTTGTACAAATTCCATTCTGGTTCTGAGAATCTGCAAACTCCTAGTAAGTTATGTAAGAGCCTGAGTTCCTTCCTCTTTCCCCACCACAAGCCACCCGACAGCTCAGGCACTTGGCGAGCTTGCCAGCCCCTGGTGGCGCTCCTCCTCCCCTGACTTTTCCCCCGTGGGCTCACCCTGCAGGTCTCACTCAGCTCAAACGTCACCTCCTGGAGAGATCGTCCCTGACCTTCAGTTAACCTTTGTCGCGCCACCCCCTTCTCTTCCGATCCTTTCCTCCATGGGATTTCCAGAAGTTAAATTTATCATAATTATTCAATGAATTTTTTTTTTTTTTAATTTTCACCATAAGACCGTGTGGGCGGAGCTCTGGCTGCCTTGTTTACCCTGCAAACCGCCTCCAACAGTGTTTGGCACATCCTAGGCACTTAGTAAATATTGTCGTTGCCGTTTTCAACTATCCTAAATAGGATAAATATTGTTACTGTTACTGCGTTGGGTGACTCTAAGGAAACTATGCAAATGTTGGTGCTTCCGCCCTCTTCGTGGATTTCCATCTTTCATGTGTAGGCTCCTCTCCAAACACCCCCGATCACCGTTCCACTGCCCCCCAGTCCCAACCCTGCAAACAGGGTCCTGTGATCCCTTCCAGAAAGGCAAGTGGCTGTGGCTGCCCGCTTCAGCCATCGGCCGGGAGCGCGACGCTGGCGGGAGCCCCTGAGTCACTGAAGACTCAGATCCGGTGCCTCCCGCCTGGCAAGCGCCCAGGGGACCTCCTTCTTGAACATCTTTGCCCAACGCCGTTTGGTGCCAGCCTTCGCAGCGCTTTTAATTCCCTTTTAAAGTAGTGCCTGCCGTTTAATCGGGGCTCCGTCCCTTTCTGCGGTGAGAGCCACGGGCTATTTTATAAAACGTGAAGGCGGGAAAGAGCAGGTGACGGAAGACCCCAGGAGGAGTGCTGCGCCCCCAGCCCGGCCGGGTCTCCTCTGTTCGCGAAGCCCATTGTTTGCAGGCCCGGGTTCCATTTAGAGCAGCTGCGCCGAGACTGCAGGGGAGAGGAATGAATGACTTGACAAAAATGCCGGTGATATAATTAGGAGAGCAGAAAAATGCCTCGTAAATAAAGAACAAAGGGGGAGAGGGAAAAACTCACCTGAGAAAAGCCTGAGGGAATTCAGGCAGCGGAGGGTTTCGGGCCACTGGTCCAGAGCGCCATGCTGTCCCCACCAAGTACTGCCAAGGGTTCAAAGAGCATGTCCTACACTGACCAGGGGACCCACCTGGAATTCTCTCTCATAACCGGAAGGAAAGAGTTTCTCAAGGATACTCTAGACAAATCCTTTTCTTAAAAAAAAAATGCATATATATATATATATATATATATATATATACACATATATATGTGTATAAATATATATACATTTATATGTGTATATATATATATATATATATATAAAATTTTCCCATATAACCCCATATAAATAGCATGGAGTTGACCCAGCAGGACTTTGGAGATATATATATAGATAGATAGATAGATGTATATATATAATTTCCAGGGTAATAGGTGCTTTGAAAAAGGGGTAACTACCATTTATTGAAGCCCTTCACATGGAACTCCTTTTTTTTTTTTAAGATTTTATTTATTTATTTGACAGAGAGAGATCACAAGTAGACAGAGAAGCAGGCAGAGAGAGAGACAGGGAAGCAGGCTCGCCGCTGAGCAGAGAGCCCGATGCAGGACTCGATCCCAGGACCCTGAGATCATGACCTGAGCCGAAGGCAGCGGCTTAACCCACTGAGCCACCCAGGCGCCCCACATGGAACTCCTTTAACTCACACAGCAGCACCCAGAGTTGAGTACTCTTAATATCCCCATTTTTCAAATGAAAAAAATTGAGGCACCAAGATGTGATAGAACTTGTCCAAGGTGAGACGGATAGGAAGAAGCTGAGCTAGACCTTAGGATCCTTCTGCCTCACTTCAGAACCCAGTCTTTTAGCAAGCTCTCTACACCCCCTCTCCAGAACGCCAACTTTTTTTAGAATCAACCAGAGGAAATTGCCCATCTTGAGTCCTTTTCTATCTGCAGACCTGACAATTTCACATGATTCAACCTAATACAAACTTACATAAAGCAGAATATGCCATTCCTCCGCCCCAACACTACTGTCCGGAAACGTGTCCTTACAGGCTCTCCCAGGCGCACACCTACACTTACACACATAGAGAGATGTATATAATTTTATAGTGTGTTGTAGACAAGATCGGGAAAATACACTCCAAAAAATGTTCCTCGGACATCACCGAGCCCGAGTATCCTGTGCTTTTTTGTTACTATTTCTGGGAGCTGGGTGTCCAGAAGTGGGAGGCTCCCTGATACACGTGGCCATTCTCATACTTCTGCTCACCATGAGCCCATTCATTCAAGTTTCCAGGTGCTGGGCTCATAGCGTGAGCGCCACGTCTGAGCCAATGGACAGAGGCCAGATGCCACATTGTAAACAGCATGGGGTTGACCCAGCAGGATTTTTGAAGATGTAACCCCAGCGCTGACCTTCAGTCTGACCAGAAAGCATAGATATCTCAGATTTATGAATATTATTTCCTGCCTCAGAGAGGCCAGAGGTCACTGGGACGCCCTGGTTTGTTTCTTTAAACCCAGAGAGGTATGTTGAAGGGGTGGGGCCAACCTCCAGGGGCTTTGCTGCCTAGAGATGAAAGACCTGTGAAGGTCAGAGACCACTGTTAAGTCAATATCCTACCCAGTGCTCTCTTTGGTGCTTTGACCCTCATGACTCAGCCGCCTGGAGGGTCCCATCCTCTGAGAAGTTGGCTCATGGCTCTTTGATGTCGCTTTTGTCTTTGTCTTCTGGTTCTTTACCTGGCTGATTTCGGGGATTGTGACTCCTACCCCCTTGAGTCCGCTGGGCACTTATTTCTGATACTCAGAGCTGCACAGCCTGGACCTGTGGGTTTGTGGGGCTGACGTACTTGCACACCAGCCACAGCCTGCTCCCTGACCTCCTATCCCACCCCGGGTTCACTCCAACCCAGCAAGAAAGAGATTGTTTCTAAAACCTACATTAAATATTGTCACTCTTCTGTGTAAAGCCTTCAGTGGCTTCCCATAACATGGGAATAAAATAATAACCCCTTCCCCTCCCCCCCAAAAATAGTAATAATAACCCCTTCGCATAACCTGTTAAGACCCTGTGTGATATAGCCCTTGCTCCTTCCTAGGTCCTACCTCATACCACCTCTCCAGGGCCCATTATGTTCCAGTCCTATTCCTTCCGTGTGCCATGTTTGTTTCCCCTCAAAAACGTCACCCTGCTATTCCTTTCTTTTAGAAAACCCTTTTCCTGTGACTTCCATGGATGGTTTCATCCTGCCATCATCATAATTCTTTATTTCTTTTTTTTTGTTATTTTCTGTTTCTTGAATTCACCCATGGGAGCAAAGACCTCTTTTGTTATCTCACCAGTGTTTAGAATGACACACGACGCTTCTTAGAAGGAAGCTAAATGTCTCATGAAAAAGCAGACAAACAAATGACTGATTCTTGGGTTTCCATATGTAAAGAGCATACGGTAACTATTAAGTAAAAGATTTCCCGTGGCTGTGACATGAGGGAGTGTTCAACAGGAGCATTTCTTTACAGAGGGATGGAGAGGAAATGGACAGGCTTGGTGGGTGAACAAAGTTACATATTCAGAAATGTTTATCGTCATTTCCTATTAAAGGGAAATATTTTAGAACAATGGCAGTGGCCATTTCTAGCATCTAATGCTGTCTGGAGAGAGATACCTGGCTTGTGCTAACCAGAGTAAATAAGGAGACCTGTAAGAACAGACAAGAAATGGTGAATAAACAGGGAAAGATGAGAAAGAGTTAATTTCAGAACAATGTCAATAAGAAGAAGAAGAATGATAGTAATAATAGATTTGTATCTACGTTACCATTATACAAGAATATAGGAGAAACGCTCTCCCTGAAATGTGAGTCACTGAAACACTTTTGTTTTCTACTTCATATGTTTACAGTTGTTTGAAATGACTGTGTATTCTTTTCACTAAGTAGATTAAACACTGGAAGGATATATAAAAAGCCTGCACAAGTTCAGTCTAGAAAAGGAGAAGTAGAGAATGACTTTTCCTAAAGCAAGTAGAAACAATGATTCATCAACTGGGCAATGATTTAAAGAAAAAAAAAAAACAAACCCAACCAACCGGGCTTAAAGGTGACAGGCTGATCAGACATTCCAAATCCCTCAACCCTGGCTCCACACAACAGCTTTTGGGGCTTAAGTGCTGCTGAGGAAACACTTCCTCAAGCTGGTGTTAAGGTTCACGTTCGAAAAGAAAACTGAGCACACCAATATTTTAATAGTAAAAAAGAAAAAAAAAAAGAAGAAGCTTCTCTCATTCTGAGACCTTCCCTCTGGGTCTTAACCAATACTCGAGTGTGCTTCCTCCCTTTGTCTTTGCGATTTCCACTAGAATCTTACCCAGTTGCCTCTTCCAGAATGACTCATTTTGTTATTAGTATTTGCTTCTCCTTTTCCCCATGGGAAATGGACTCTCATCCAGTGTTGCGTTGTCAGCCGCTGAAGCTGGGGCAGGAGAGGTAAAGGCGGTAGGGAAACCTAACCAGGACAGGCACTTCCAATAACAAAAGCACACTCTGGCACGGAAACTGGACCGGGGGGATTGGAAGACGTGGAAATAAAGACAGTGTCTCTCCTTGGTTACTTCGCTGGAGTCATGATAATGCCTGTGGGTTGGGGAAAGGAGCCCATCCATACTCGTGTCTCATGTATTCATTCAACGAGAACTTCTTGAGCACAGGATAGGGGCCAGATACAGAGCTATGAGTTGGGAGTTACCACAGTGAGCAAAAGAAATGCGGTCCTAGCTCCCATCAAGCTCAGAGTCAACCTGGGGAGATGGACAGGACTCGCACGCAAAAAAGGAAAGCAGGATTGCAAACTGCGGAGGGCCATGAGGAAAGACTACATGCCACGTGAAGGGGTGGCTGATGGCTTTTTGGTCAGGGAGCAAAGGAAGACGCTCTGGGGGGGACCGCTGCTTGAGTGGAGATGTGAAGTCGGAATGGGGGTAAACAGGGCAGAAGGCAAGAAAACGAGGCGTGGTGATCCTCTGATCTCTGAGTCGGGACTGGAGGCTGCCCATGACAGCGGCAGCCGGGAGGAGGAGCAGGTACCCAGGACGAGAAAAAGGCTTCCCAGCAGGGCCACCACGAGAGCTCAGCTGAGACGGCACGGACGCTCTCTGGATGGCAAGAGAAAGTCCGAGCGGGTCCCACAGCACTGCCTTCATCCCTACTTCCCTTTGCTCCCTCTTACCCTCCTGAAAAGGCAGCCACCTCCCTTTCTTGATCGCCCCCTAATCTTACCACCGAGAAACCTCAGCCCTTCTCCGGCAAACCCAGGCTGTTCTGAGCATAAGGAAGAGCATCCTTTCTACTAACTAAAAGGTAGAAAGAGCAGCATAAACTGGACACAGCAGCCACTGTTCCCACAGGTGAGAGCCCCGGGGTGTAGTTCACGTGCATCAGTGTTGACTCAGCATTTTCCAAGGGTCCAGGATCAAGCTACATCCTCTGAGTAGGGCAAGACCCACAGGATTCTTGCCCTCGAGGAGTTTATGGTCTATTTCCATGATCTCCAAATTGCAGTCCCTGCTCTAGCAGCATCTGGGTGACTTGGGAACATGTTTGGAAGGCAGAGTATTCAAAATACAAAGCGCCCTTGAATGGGCAATTCGAGGTTGGCCTTCAGCAATCTGTACTATTACAAGGCCTCCAGGTAATTAGCTGTATAGCGAAAGTTTGAGAGCCACTGGTCTAGGGGATCGTAAGTGAAAAAGGACCCTCACAAGCACTATTCCTGTCAGCTTTTTTACTTAATTATTTGAATCTTTATTTTTTGGTAAAGGTTTTATTTATTTATTTGAGAGAGAGAGAGAGAGAAGGGGAGAGCACAGAGGAAAAGTGAGAGGGAGAAGCAGACTCCCTGCTGAGCAGAGAGCCCAACGCGCGGCTCAGTCCCAGGATCCTGAGATCATGACCTGAGCCCAAGGCAGACGCTTAACACCTGAGTCACCTAGGCGCCCCAATTATTTGAATCTTTAAATATGAAATGTTTAAAATGTATAGAAAAGAAGGTACCAATGTGTACGCACTTCCCAAATACAATGAGTGTTATCACGTTGTCACATTTCCTTCAGATGTCATTCTGATTTTTGAGAGAGATGAAATTTTTCAAATTCAAATAAAATTCTGCTTCCCGTTCCTTTCTCACCCCGCCCTCCCCGAGAGATCACCACTCTCCTGACATCTGTGAGCGCCCTCGCGCGAACTCCCGCTTTGCAAGTCTGACAAGGAGGAGCTAAATCACGTATCAGACTTGTGTTTCCTCCTCCGTTGCCCCGTCTGAGGGATCTTTGCCAATCAGATTCCGAAGACTTTGTGATTTAGAACAGAAGAGGGTAGACAGAGGAAGCTGCATGGCCAGAAGAAATGGGGGAGGATGGAAAGACAGAGACAGAGAGAGATGATGCTGGTTATACATCAAAGACCCAGCAAGGACAGACATTCTGGGAGATGGAGGAAGGATGTGCAGCCAGTGGTGGTGAGAGTCTGGGCGTTTGGCATGGGCTCTTCTGAACACAAGACAATTGGAGAGTAGAGAAATAGGTTTTGAGGAGTGCTATCCTGACTTAGGCCCTTTAGTTTGAGAGACCTAAGAAGAAAATGGATTCTTAAAATCCCTGATGGGTGGCGAGATTGCACTTCTTTGAATAAGTGTCTATGAAGCCACTGGACCTTCTGGAACCCAGGATGTAGTAGGGTTACATTAGATTCACCATTGACATCAGAGAGTGCCTCCATTCCAGTGTTAGGACCTGATCTGTTTAAGCCAAATCTGGCCCCACACAGTCGTGTCTGTGTTGCTTAGGCTATTTTCGGTCTACAGTGACCATGTTGAGTCATTTTGACAGAGACCGCGTGTCCCACAAAGCCTGAAATATTTATTATCCGGCCCTGTACAGAATACATGTTTTGACCCCTGACTTATCATTCTATCTTCCTCTCTGTATGGTCGGCTTTGAAGAGGAGCCTATGACTCCAATGAGGCTAATTAAGGTCAAGAAAATTCAAATCTGGGATTTTTGTTTTTCTTGATAATTTATCTTGAAGTGGACCTTTCACCCGTGCTGGATAGGAAGGAGCAAACATGAAGCTCGAGACCCCATTGACACACCTTCCATCACTCTGAGGGAGAGCCTGCCTATGAACAGGGGAGGCACGAGGACACAGGAGCAGAGAGAAAGAGACTGGGCTCCAGAGCACAGTCATCCAGAGTCCCCTTGAATTTCAGTTATAGGAGATAACGTGTTCCTTTTGTTGTTGTTCATATTTATTAAGACAGCGTTTCTGTTACTGGAAGCCTAGTTTTCATCTGATGAAGAGTTTATCATTTTTTTTTAATCCTTTGCCCTAACTGCCTTCTATAAGGATCTATTAATCAAGAGGTATTTCTTGAGCTCTGAAGCCTCTCGTAGCTACATGGATTAGCTCAGGAAAGACAGAACATATGCAGAAAGATGAACACGGAGCAAAACAGAAGCCAAAATTGAAGGAGAAAAACAAAACTCAAGGAGAAAAGAAGTGAGGTTTCCCACCAAGAAAACCTTTTGAGACACTCACCCTTTGGAGAGGAGCACTCTGGTGTAGGGAGAGCAACAAAGATAACGGACCATCAGGTAGGGATTAAGTACAAATAAATTTATAAGGACTCTAAAAAAGATCACTGGAAACATTTTACTGGGAGTCTCAGCTGCGTGGTCGCTAGTCTCCAGAGAGAGCACATCAGAATGACCCATTTTCTCTTCTTGGCTATGCTGGTAATGAGCCTTGTAAATAACATGCCCGTCTGCAGATACCATTCATCATTCAGTTATTACTTATTGAGGATTTTTATGAGTTGAAATGTGCTCCCCCAAAATCCACTGAAGCCCTGACCTCCTCCGTGGCCATATCTGGAGAGAAGGCTCTAGGAGGTAGGTCATTAAGGTCAAACGAGATCATAAGGATGGGGCCTCAGTCCAATAGGACTGTGGACTTATAAGGAGATGGAGGTCTCTCTTTCTGTCCTTCTCTTCCCATCCCACCCCACCCTGCACCCCACAGCAAGAATGTATCCTCTACAAGCCAGAAAGCTCACCATGCTGACCCTTGATCTTGGACTTTCTGCCTCAGAAACTGTGAAAAAAGTGAATTTCTGTTGTTTAAGCCCCCCAGGCTATGGTGTTCTGTTATGGCAGCTCAGCTAGACTGAGATAAGCATCTACTACACATAATAAGCCCTCTTCTACATATTGGCCTCAGTTTCTCCATCTGTAAAATTGGAAGGTTGACCCCTGCAGCGCCTTTCCCCTCTTACCTTTTCAAGAGGATGCATCTCTCATGCTTAACTTCGAATCCTGGCTCTACCCCTCCCAGCCACGGGATCGTGGAAAAGACTTCTGTCTGTATCTTAGCTTCCTTTTCTGCATATCACCCCTTGAGTTGTTGTGACATTTAAGAGAATTAATGGATAGAACGTATGTACAGCCGTGCCCAGCACATAGTAGAGGCTGTGTAAGTGCTAGTGGCTATTCTGATGACTGTCATTATTCTGATTATTCAGTAATGATCTCAGAAACTAAAGAATTGGTCTGGAGAACAGGAGTCACTCTATACTTTATAGTAACCGCTCATTTCTCTAGCGAGGTCCGTGCTGTTCTCACTCTGTTGAGCATACTCATTAGAGTATAACCAACAGCGTTGTTGTTGTTTTTAAACATCACACTGGTTTCAGATTGTCTCCATGGTTTTCCAGATGGGCATTTGTAGATCCTCTCCCTGTTTGTCTCCAGCATGATACCTGTGACTTTGTCTTTTCATAAAAACAACAGCGCTATGTGTGCCCAGCGTCGTGCTAACAATGTATGCAGCGAATTACTCTTCATAGCTATCCTGTGGGACACAACAGATCACTGGACTCATGTCTTAAAGAAGGAGACTGAGGGTCAGAGAGGACCAGCCACACAGCTGGGAAGTGGCAGAGCAGGACTAAGTCCGGGTGTGACTCCTGGACTCACGCTGTTAAACTGACTCTGTATACCACCCCTTGATCTAAACTACCAAGATGAAGGAAATTTAAATTATCCCTTGCCCAAAATAATTTTTCTGTAATTTTGGCTCAGTTAGTCAAATAAACTATAAATCTAACTATAAAGCTAATCTTACCAGACACATGTTATTATCTCATTGTATTTAAATGATAGGTAGGTAGGTAGGTAGGTATAGGTACAGATATTCTTGCACAAATCACATGTAACTTTTCAAGAAATTTTTATTTAGATAGGAGTGCCTCTCCTTTACGTAAGTGTCAGTTTACGGATCATTAACGATTTAACAGAAAGGTTGGAGATGGAAGCCACTGCTAATTGATGATCAATCAGAAAGAGATAAAACAACTTTGATACTATAGTGGAAATCAATGGAAAGATGGTTTGATTTGCTCAAATGTGATTGACTTGCAGCTTTTCAGTATATAAATTGCCCAGAATAGAGTTCACCTAGGATAGATCAGGCTTAACCCAAATTGCTTCCATTCGATTTGATTGAGTGAAACAAGACGTTATAATAGCATTCCCTCTTCCACTCGCTCAGTACATCTCGCCTTCCATGTTGGGGAAAGATTTTTCCAGGAGTATCTACATTAGTCAAAGAATGCACCTTTTTGGAAGCCTGTCTACCTTCATTAAATGGCTTTCAGAGCACACAATGCAACTGAATAGCTTGCATTATTCAAATGGTTTTCAATGCGCATGAGGAGAAGGAGGTGTACTCAGATGGGAGCGACTTTAAGTAGCTCATCTGCACCACAGGAAATTCATTTCCCCTTTGATTCTTATGCCACTTCGCGGGATGTACATGTATTCTAGTCCCCATGCAGTTTTGTGGGGGGCTTTCAGCCACCTAAACCAGAGACTGCTGAATAGTCATCACACTTCTGAAAACACACACCAAATGCCTTGTAATTTTCCAGGAACAATACTTCTTATGCCTCTCCATTCTGACTCAAAAGTACAGTGAGATGTTTTTACTAAGTGGGATTATTTTCTCCCACGTGGAGTTTTAGACCCTGTGACAAATGTCATGAAATCTGTCAGTCTTTCTCGCTAGACTCAGAAAACCAGGCACCCTGTTCCCTGTCTTATTTGCCAATATTAGATGAAGAGTGAGGGAGTGGGGGGATGCTTGTAAAATGGCTTGTAACCTTGGAACTTGGATGGAAGGCACAGGACGTCTCCAAAGAGCTGGATAGGGTACATGCAGGAAGGAGGACAGCTTCTGCAAAAAGAGCCCCCGGAATCTTCTTGACAAGCGTTTTGCATGCAGTTAAATAGACAAATGTAATCTGCTGCCAGGATTTTACAGGAATCATGCTTGATGCCTGTCACCAAAAAGCTTCCTGGACAGTGGTGGAGTGACAAACTATTGCCTTAGAGCAGTGCGGCCGTCCGTCAGCCTCACCTGGAGGGTTTGTGCCGTTGCGGGCTGCTGGCCCGACCTGCAGAGCTCCGCACTTGGGAGGTGGGGCTGCAGTCCAGGTGGGGCCCAGGCTGCCGGTCTGAGCGCCACTTTTGAAGGGCCGCCGCCATCAGACCAGCAAAGGGGGTAAGCCTGAAGCTGAGGGCGACATCTGCCCGCCGGAGGCTCGGTTCTCCCCCAGGACGTGTGCGCGCCCTTGCGATCACAGGCTGTGCCGCAGATGCCCCAAACCGTGAAGCCGCACGGCACCCCCAGAAGCAATCCACTTGGGGGGAAATAAGGTGAAAAGGTTTTCCCTCAATGTCTCCACCACCCCGAGCTCTCTGGAAAACTTCCACCAGCATGGCTCTTTGCAGACCTTTGGGGGAATGACGCTCCCTGCACCTCCCATCCTGCTTTCGGGCCGGTGGAAAAGCCTGTGGCTTGCAGAATGCATTCTGCAAGCCAGTGCTTCAGCCTAGAGGTACCAGAGGTGATTTCAAGTCCATGAACAGAGCCTCCATTTACGATACCCACGTACAGGCTCAACCGCTACATTCTTGGCGCTGGCAACTATTAACATTTTCTCAGCATTTCAGGGATTTACATTCGACCCCCAAAGTGAGGCAGCTTTGAGCTCCGCGGATCCATAACGTGCGTCGTGTACCATTGCTAATAAACATTTACAGCGCGGCACGCACAGACCTGGCTCCATAAGGCCCATTTGCGAGAGCACAGCGCCGGATCCTGTATTTAGGCCAGCATCTCCTCGCATTAAATAGATTGGTTTGCTCTTATTACCCTGCTTTGTCCCTTACATTTGCATTTCCAATGGTTCCTGCACCCCAGCGCAATAGTTAGAGATGCTGAGGTGACCACAACGTGTTCTGGTCCTTGAGAGCTCTATCCGGAAAGAAGAGTCCCGAGGACTGCTTTGCCGGCGAAGTTAGGACAGCGAGAGTTGGTGGTTTCTCTCCATCTTGCCATCCAGCAGCCTTCCTGCTTCCGCACCTAGAGACAGCCACTTACACAGAAGATGCGCGTTCAGTCTTGCCAAAGCCTGAGTGGGCAGAGAACTATTCCTTGAAATCTTGACCCTTTTCTATCTGCCAAGGATCGGCATGGCTCGGTTTCAATTTTGGCTGTTGTACTTCATCGTACAGAAGCCTCCCTCTCTATGTAGAAAGGGTGTGTTTATGAATCTACACCCACTGTGCATTTGTCTATTTTTATATATGCATATTGCATAGTAATAGGGATTTTATGCTTCGAATAAAACTATTTCCCCCCAATTTCCCTCGGTTTATCGTTCTGCTGAATAATTCAGCTACTATATGGACTTCATGGACTTTCGCTTGATAAATCCACTACTCTGAGCTTTCCCTTTCATTGGAATTTTTAATCAGATTGAAACCCATCACGTGGAGATCAAAGCTGGGAATAATGTTGTTACCCATCTATATTTTAGCCAAAGGATGTTCCTTAGAGCACACGTCCTCAAATCGCTTAGGCGCTTGCTAAAGTGTAAGAGAATTTATGATGCTAAATAAAACCAGAAAAAAAAAGATGTTTTAATAAGATGAAAATCCAAATGTTAAAATAATGAGCCATCTGCATGGGTGGCCCTCTCTTGAGAGAGATGCCAAGAGCTTTGCCATCTGTGAAACATTTACCAGCTGTTTCCTTCCCTTTTTTGTGAGAACATAAGAAATCCTTGCAGTTGGTGTTTCTAAGTGATACATCATAGGGAAGAAAACAGGTTTGCCCAATTTCAGGAAGGCTGGACTGAGCTGAATTAACCAAATAATACTTTTGGCAACCGCAGAGGGGTACCCCAGTGCATTGCTGTTCTTCCCGCCCCCCTTCCCCCACACCCCCTTTTTGGAACCTCAGCAGAGGGCACAGGCGGAGGAGAAGGGAACGGGAAATGAATAACATCCCATGAGGTCATTTAAAACTGAATGTTTTCAGAGAAAGTCTGTGCCTGCTCACTCGACTGCCTGCAAGCTGGTTGTACCTTCTGAGTATTCAAGCAAGGTTTGGGCTAAATTGCCATCCTACCAAAATGGGGAAAGGTGTCTAAAGCAACACAAATATTTTTGAACACGTCTGTCCTTTTTCTTTCTCTTCTCTGATCCCCGTTTCACATGCCTGCCAGTCAGCCCTGTATTCCTGCTGCTTTGGCCCTGACAAGCACCTTATCTAGGTTGGCTAACTCGTGTATGGTCTTAGGATCTGAACAGTGTGCCAGGCATGAATTTAACTTTGCAGCCGGCTCTGATCCGAGTCAATGTCCCTGGCAATAAAACACTCACAGTGTGGGGTGCTGATCTATCAATCCCTCCCCAGGTTCCCGCTTTTTCACCTCCCTGTCCTATCACCAGAATCCGACAGAATTTTCTTTTTTCTCTGACTGCCATCTTTTCTACTTCATTAACTGTCAAATGCATTTCAGGGAACATAACCTAACAAGAAGGTTTAGTTAATGAATGTGAAGTCTTTCAGATGCTCCCCTCAGGTGTCATTCCTGAGGATTTTAGGAAAGCTTTAGGTCATTTTTCAAAAAATAATTTTTCTAAGGCCATATGCGATGAAACGGGGGGAATGAATCTCGGGACTACGGCCACGCTCAGTCCAGTGCCTTGGTGCTACGCCAGACCTTAAGGGAAGGAAAAAATCAAGACTCATGGCTTCTTTCTAGAAAGCCCAAGAGTCGTAACAGCAGTATTGACTGCACTCTCTAATGGGTGATTTCACATATCAGACTGCAGGGATGTGCGCCGTGAGAATCACATTTCACATAAAGTAAGGGCATAAAGGAATTTTCTAGCTCACTCAGCGAAGTGAAGTTATCCTCGCTTTCTAAGCCAGAGGAAATTTCCAAGTGCTTCATCCTCAGTCACCCAACCGCTTCCTGAGAGTCTGCTGGACCCAGGTAGCACGCCCACACCCGAGACGGAGCTCCGAATGCTGCTGCAGGCTCCCTACGAGAACGGGGGTTCCAGGCTAACGGGGTTTCCGGAGCCAGTCAAACAGACTTCCAACAAAGGCTGATGCTCCTCACCAGTTGTTTTCAAACAGGGGTAGTTCTGCTTCTTAGGGGACAGTTGACAACGTCTGGAGACATTTTTGCTTGTCACAGCTGGGAAAAGAGGGGCTACCTGAGTCCAGCGGGGTGTAGGCTGAGAAGGCCGCCAGGCATCCTCCAAAGCATAGGCACCCTCCGTCCCCTCCCCCCCGCCCAACATCAAAGACCTATCCAGCTCAACACGGTAAGAGTGCAGCAGCTGAGAAAACTGTACCAAACTATGGGCAGATTCCCGAAGGAGGAATGGGGATCAGCCAAGAGAAAGGAGTGGAGAGAGGCCAGGGAGACATGGGGAAGGGCATAGATAAAGGCCATAAGAGTTACGGTGCAACCCAGCAAGGTGAACTTCCGGACAAGCCTTAGGCTTCTCAATTGAAGGGCTGGGTGGCCGGGAGAGATTCACCCAGACATGATGTCTCCCCCTCCAGTCACCCCAATCAAAATCTGTACTGTCCTTGTTCTTAACAAACAACACCTTCACCATCCTCAGTCACGGATCCATTTACCCTTCCCACGGGGCTCTACTCTAGATGGAATGATGCCCATTTTCCAGTGGAGGAAATGGCAGATTGCACTTTCACCTGCAGAACGGCTCCAACCACCTTATCAGAAGGTGCCTTGCGGGGTCCCTGGGCAGCTCAGTCAGGTAAGTATCTGCCTGAGTCTCAGGTCATGGTCCCCAGTCCTGGGACTGAGTCCTGAGTCAGGCTTCCTAGTCCTCCCTCTCCCTCGGTTCCTCCCACTGCTTGTGTTCTCTCTCTCTCTCAAATAAAGAAGTAAAATCCTTAAAAAAAAAAAAAACAACTGCCCTAAAATTTACCAGCAGAGCTCCATTTCCAGGCTGGTGAATCCGAATGCATATTTATGTAAGTTCAAGTAGGTTATAGGTGGTCATCTATTTTTGCGTAGTTATACTCTTTACCGTAGTACGTGCAGTGGGGTCTGCACTTCTATTTTTTTTAATTTATTTATTTTTTTCAGCGTAACAGTATTCATTGCTTTTGCACAACACCCAGTGCTCCATGCAATACGTGCCCTCCCTATTACCCACCACCTGGTTCCCCAACCTCCCACCCCCGCCCCTTCAAAACCCTCAGGTTGTTTTTCAGAGTCCATAGTCTCTTATGGTTCGCCTCCCCTTCCAATTTTTTTTTAATAAACATATAATGTATTTTTATCCCCAGGGGTACAGGTCTGTGAATCGCCAGGTTTACACACTTCACAGCAACATGGGGGGTTAGGGGGATAGGAGGAGAATAAATGCACTTCTATTTTTTTATGTTTCCTAATGGAAATGAGACATGGCACAAAGCATCTAAAGTTATTTTTAAAACCAAACTCATTCATCTTAGGTTCCGAAGTGCTCTCCTGGCGTTACCACCCACCTCTCCCAGGAAATGGGCCTTTCTAATTACATTTGGGTGACCAAGTAGTTTTAATCAGTGCTTTCCTGGCAGGAGTAACCCACACAATAAATAAGGATCACATCCTGGATGTCCTGAAGTCTCTTCCGTATTTTCCCATCTTTCCTCACACTGGGAGCAGCTGGTTCTTCCTCCAGAACATAAAAAGGGAAGGGAGTAAACTTTAGGGACAAGAAGGGAAGGGCTCACATCGCCACCAAATTCCTGGCTGGGTGGTATCTATTTGGCAAGTTATTTAGCCTCTCTGAGCTGCAGGTTCCACATCTCTAAAGCTGCGGTAACAATATATTTCTCATTGGTTTGTTTGGCAAAGAGTCGATGCAATCAGGCTTACAAAGCCTAGTGCAAGGCGTACAGAAAAAAACCCTTGACTGCGTTCATGCATTGTCAAGCCTCTAGAAAGTGATATAGGGAATGGGATGCGGAGAGCGAGCGATATTCTGGCTTAGCCTCTGTAAGGCGGGTGATCTTTGTTCTTGTCGGATGTAAGTAAACACTTTAATTCAGTCTTTCATAGGTACCTGGGAAAACGGGCTTGTCGTTTAAAAATGCTGGGGAGAGACATAGAGTAAATCTGAATTCCAACACGGGGAAGGGTCACCAATTTGGTATTTTTATCGGATGCGGCAACTTCGATCTGAGTGTCAGCTTCCTTCACTGCAGCGAAATCTCTAGAGTGATCTCCCCAGGTTTGTAGAGGGGATGCAGTGGGGACCAGCATGTGTGGCCCTTCCCTGGGAGAAGTTGATACCCTCCTGTCAGGCTTGGTCACGTGGCTCGCTTTGTCCCATCAGATGTGAGCAAAAATGACAATGGTCACTCAAGCAATATCTTTTTAGAGCTGGGTCTTTTATCAAACCTCGACTTCTCCCTGGGGCTGGGTCTGAGCCGAGGGAGCATGGAACAGAGTCGCCGCTGGCACGGTGACATCCGGCGTCACTGGCTCCTCGACTGTCCCTCACAGATGGGGAGCCACGCACAGCAGCCAGTAAGCTAATGGGATGGTGTTTCCCCTCTCCTTCACCGCCTCATAGAAAGACAAAAAGAAAACTATTTCCAGTGCTCCATTGCTTCTGACCTCGCGCTTCCTTTATTTGAATAATATTTACACTCTTCCGCCTCTCGCTTCTCCAGTTCTAGCTCCTCTTGGATTCACAGCCCAGGTGCCAAGGCGATGGGGAGTTCCCCCACGCCGTGTCTCCCTGCCCTGCAGGCCCCTCAGCCTGTGGCCCCTGTCCCTTCTGCTCCCGCCTCCCTTCACACACTCCAATCTGTGCCAACTGAAGAAAGCAGTTTGAAGTCACGAACCCCCTTCATGCTCGCAGACTCTACAGAATCCCATCCCATCGTGGCTGTCCTCCAAGCGGGAACAGTCCTTCAAGCCACAGATGCAAGATGCAAAGTTTGGGGCAGTGACACAAAACCCGCTGGGCTCTTCTATCCGAAATCCCAGTGCCCACAGTCACGCCTGAGAAGGACAGAAAACGGTGCCCATGTGGTATTACATCTTGGCTCACTTCTGCCCCTCTCTTGGTTCATACGAGGTCAACAATAACAAATTCTTCCACAAGATACTTTACGAAGGGAAAACAGTGAAGAGCGGCAGCCCACTTACCAAAACTCTTGATAGATTTTCACGTTGAAGCAGCCGATATAATAAGTCCTATTGAAACATGCATCGTAGCTAGATGGGAAAGCATCAGGGCTTTCAGCTTACCCAGAAAGCATCCCTGCTTACCTGGACTTGCCACCACAAACAACACATTCCTGGTTATAATCATCTATTGCAAGGGTCAGCAAACTTTTTCTGGAGAGGGTGGGAGAGTAAATGTTTAGTCTTTGTGGACCATATCACCTCTGGAGCAACTACTCAATCCTGCCCTCAGAGCAAAAAACAGCCACAGACAGTATGTGAACAAATGGGTATGGCTGTGTTTCAATAAAACTTTATTTACAAAGACGGGTGGTGGGCCAGATATGTTTTCTGACCCTTGTTTTTGTTAGACCCATGTTTGTAGGTGTAGTTTGCTGAACCCTGGTCTCTTAGATCGAGCCAGGACAAAGATAAGTCAGTATTTCTGAATGATTTGGAGTAATATCTGTAGTCTAGAATTCTAATCTCCTTAAAAACAGCATGAGGAATTGAGAATAAAATAGAAATTATATAGAAATGTCTAAACCCTTCACTTAAATATTACTATATTTAATATATGCATATATATTTACATCAAACTATGCAAAGTATTAAATGGCCTTTAATAGGAATCTATAGTTCCTGACAAGGAAACGTTAAAATCCTTGGGGAGACATCATATCATCTATAAGTTAGGATGTTGCCTAAGCTGCTGTAACAAGAAGACCCAAAATCATAGTGGTTTTTCATAACAGAAGTACATTTCTGTCTCTCACAATACTTAACACTTGGCATCCATCTCTGGCTTGTCCATCTACAACCATTAGGAAAGGAGAAAGAGGCAAGGGAAAATCACACCCAATGCTTTTTTGAGGGTGGTTGTTGGGGGAAAAGTAGCATATCACTTCTGCTCAAAACCCCTTGGCCAGAATTCACTCACATGCCCACCACAACCAAGCTACCAGGGAAGCTGGGAAATGTGGTCTCAAAATGGACAACCATGTTCTCTGCTAATATCTGTGCATTGCATTGTCCTAAAAGTGGAGAGGGGATGGGGAAGAATGTGTATTTTTACATCCAGAATTATGTATCACATAAAATTACTTTGCTTCTTGCATGTGAGGCACACGAGACGCGTTCCCCTTTGGAGGGAATTTGCATACACTGCAGCAGAAAAGACCTTGGGCTGTGGAGTCCGACTGATCTGATTTCAAATCCTGGCTCCACTTACTATCTGTGCATTGTGGGGGATTACTGAGCCTTTTCGAGCCTTATTTTCCTCATCTGTAAATTGAGATTAATAATACCTACTCTTGACTCCACTACTCGTAAGTTCTGCCTACATCCCAATCATGCTCTTTAGGGGAAGAAACCTAAACAATCAATTCAGCTACATACAATGCTCTTACTCTATCCTATCCACAAGCACCAAGGGAGCGAGTGTTCAACATCGCTCATTCCTGGGTCCAACAGGAAGAACAGGTCCCACAACTTGGTTTTATGACCAGCACTGGCTTGAATGAGAGTCAGCAGGGAAAGCCACAGCTCTATGTCGGAGAAGCTTTCTTGAGCACACCACTCCAAGTTTTCGTAACTACGATTATTTTCTTTGTGACGTCATCTCATTTTCACTTGCACGAAACTTTGCCAAACACCTGTGGGCCTTTGCCCAATGAGGAAATAACCTGATCACGTGTGACTCCTTCTCTTACTGCTGTTTTTTTCGTGTGTGTGTGTGTGTGTATGTGTGTGTGTGTGTTTCTTACTGCAATGTCATTAACCCAAGGAAGGAGCCCTGTGGCAATGATATTGGAAGTGGAGCAAGGGAGTGCAACCTTATTTGAACTCTGGCTCCATTCTGTCATACTTTTTCCTTGGCTCAAGCCATTTTGCAATCACTGGAATGTAAATCTTGTAGAGTTTCTCCCCCTTGTTTTGTCTTTCTCTCCACAAGGGCTTAGTGACTTCAGACATTCCACTTTTGCTAATAAGACCTAATATCCTCTCTAAAACAATAGATTTCTCCACTGATCAATACTTCCCTTTCAACACCTACCTTTGCAAGTTGTTACAAGGATTTAATTGAGGTGATGCAGGGGAAGATTTTAGAACAAAGCCTCATGCAGAGTAAATGATGTCATAAGAGTTGGCCACACCACAAACAACATAGAGTTCAAGTTCTGATAGTCCCTTCCAATTCATCCCCACTTAGAAATGGGTCAAACCACTATCCAACTGGAATGGAATTATCTCGTTCTTTGGCTTAAATTCTCCATTCTCCAGTCCTCCTGCTCCCACCCCAGAGCAGTCTGCACGAAACTATAAGAAGACCAATTACTAATATCAGGGAATTCCCTGACCATGATTGCTCGAAGGACACACCTTAAATGCAAGCCCAGAAAGGCTGTGCAACTGAAGAAATAATCATCCCAAGACATGCTCTGCAAAATGCCTACTGCCTGCTCCTGATTGCACATGAATGGCTTCTCTCTCTGTTTCTGGGAGAAAGCGAGCATCTTTCTCTCTCTCTCCCTGAACACTTTCTCTCTGCTGAATTGCCTCTCCTAAGGTAGTCAAAGGGAGCTTTGTAGTCATCTTTTAGTAAAAAGACATTTCCAAATTGAGACTGTCTTCCATTGGGCAAGACCACAAGAACGATGACTCATCCACCGCTATACTGGATATATTCCTTGTCTCTGCAGAATTCTGGAGTGCTCTGATTTAACACTTTATGCATAATTGGGTATGTGCTACATTATAATAGCTGAAAATTGATATAAAAAATTAGAAAGAGTTGCTGTGAATTTTTAGGTTCCTTACAATAATCCACAAGCTAATAATGGTAGAGCCTCACTTTTTACCGACCTCCTAGGCATTTCCAGTGTAGCCAAATTCATCTAGACATTCTTTTCTTATTGTCATTTATTTCTTCATTCAGCACTTTTAACAAATGCTATTATTTGCCAGTCACTGTCAAGATAAAATGATGAAGAAGATAAACAAAGCCCCCCCCTTTTTAAAAAAAAAAATCAATTTAAAATTTGTTTTTAGCATCCTAGACTTTTCCTGCTTCTCTCTCCCGGTGGTTCAGTGCGAAACAGCCGCTCCCTCGCTCTCTCCTGATGCGAAGTGTAGGTACAGTCCTTATTCTCTAGGGAGCCTTCCCAAATGGCGACAGCCCTCACTGGGCAGAGAACTCTTTGTATTGCAGGCCTAAGCCAATTAAAAACTTCAGGCTTAGAGGATGCACACAACAGAAACCAATTCTGAAATGTCTCATATTTTAAAAATAAATTTATTTGAAGTATACTGGGGAGACTCAAATCGGCCAAGTGGTTGCAGGACCCGGTCAGAACCATGGCAACTCCGCAAGAGCCAGGAGGAAAGATTCTGGACATTTCTCTCGTACGGGAACAATCCACCCACGATAACACCACCAGTGTCTTTTGCTGCTGACCCCACTGCCCGCGGACATCAGAGAGCTCCTCTGAGCCATTCCCATCGCTCCCACGGCCCTAGATGGAAAATGCAGGGCGAGCACATCTGATTGGTCAAACTTCAATCCTGTGGCTCCTGGAGGATTGCTAGAGTGACGTTCTAACCCCTTAGCTTCCATATGGGAAGTGAGGGCATGATCTCCCCCGTACTCTACATGCGATGAAGGAGTCCGCCAAGGGGAGGAAGGGAAATTAGGAGCCAGACCACCAAAGAAATGACAAGGCCTCCTATACCAATCATGACTATACTGTAATACCTTTTTAGAATTATTATCATTGCCCCCCTGTTCTCTCATATTTGTACTTCCTATTCTCATGAAATGGATTTAGCACTTGTTGCCGTCTCTCTTTCCCAACTAACTTCTTCGAGACAAGAACACTGGTTATATTCTGTGCATAGTTTCATAGAGACTTGCTCATAGCAGGTGCCCGTGAATAATTTACAACCCAGTAAGCGCTGGGCATTTATCTTCTTGGCCCTTTTTCTAATACTTAGTGCTACCAGTAATGGAGAATTTGAGATTTCAGGACAAAATTCCAACACAGTTTATGATCATTTAAAATTATGTCTATTTGACAACATATCCTGTGTTTACTTTTAAACAGGAGGAGAGTGCTTATAATTAGAAACAATAGAACAATTAGGTTTTAAATAAATCTTACATCTGCTGTTTAGCCACTTGAGGGGAAACAGTTTTCTCACAAGTAGCAATGGTCAAGAAAGCTATGAAAATTAGGCCAGTTGTCTCAGAAAATAACTTATTAGTTGCTAAGCTACCGGTCCTGAAAGGAACTCAATTAGGAGAGACAAACAAGCTTAACTAAGACTCCCTCCCTTTGAGAGGAGAAAGTTGGAGCTATCAGGTGATTCTGGTGGATGTGTGGCAGGAAAAATGATTGACAAACTGGCCTTTGCTGGGTATGAAGTTTGGCTTTGATTTAGTGAGAGACTGACAGGCTGGTGTCATCGGGAAATGTGGATTGGGTGTTGGAGGGGCTATTTTGCAACAAAGTGATTGACATGTTGCAGAAATTGTCCCATAGATGAAGAGAACCAAATAAAGATTCGTTTTGACAAGCATTTCCTTTTTACCTGCTCGTTTTGTGTACAGAGAAGAGAGAGGGGGCACCCTCATAAGCGCTAATTGAAATATCCAGGGGTTATTAGAATGATGATGGCCACGTGGATGGACGGGGAGGACTTCGGGTGGTGAGGAGGTAGGAGTTAGGTGTTCCGGTCCAAATTCACCCATGACTGCGCCGCCTGGAGAATTCCAAAGAGGCTTTTGGGCTCCCCTCTTGCCTCTGTGAAACCAGCAGCTGAACTGAGATGATTTCTGTGTCCCACGTATAAGCTATCTATAAGTCTACATAATTTTTTTTTAAAGATTTTATTTATTTTTTCAACAGAGAGAGATCACAAGTAGGCAGAGAGGCAGCAGAGAGAGGAGGAAGCAGGCTCCCTGCCAAGGAGAGAGCCCAATGCGGGGCTTGATCCCAGGACCTTGGGATCATGACCTGAGCCGAAGGCAGAGGCTTTAACCCTCTGAGCCACTACATAATGGGGGCCCCACTACAGAATTTTTTTAATGGATAAATAGTATTTTGCCACACCATCACTGTCATGCCACAGGCGGTGACTGGCCCATCAGAGGACCCCAAGTCCTAAGCCACAGAAATTGGTTCATAGATATGCCACGTGACCAAATTGTTCCCATGGGACACAACCCTGGGACTTAAATGTATTAGAATTTTTTAAAAGAAGCCCCCTTTCCCCAGAGGCTGCTACATTAGTAGAACATAAGTCTAGAAATGCTGGCAAGCCATCTTTCCCATCTCATGTGCGTGGGTTGCCAGATAAAATAGAGGATACCCCATTCAATTAGAATTTCAAATAAACTAATAACTTTATAGTATCAGTGTGTCCCCGATATTGCATGGGATATACTCAAACTAAGAAAATATTACTTGTTGTTTATCTGAAGTTCACATTTATCTAGGTGTCCTATATATATATATATATATATATATATATATATATACATACATACATATTTTATTTTGCTAAATCTGGCAATCCTCAATGAAAAAAAAAATCTGCTTGAAAATGAAGCCAGCACAGGCAAAAGGGAGAGAGACCAGGTGGTGCAAAGAATGATTGCTAACAACATCATTCTAGTATCTAGGTCCAGCCATGCCCAAAGCTTGCTCTAGCCATGACTTTTCCTCTTTTGTTAAGCTCATTCGCATTTAGTTTCTCACTCTCTAACAACCACAGAACTCCCTCTCCTTCCCACCACCCATACTTACCCTTCTTGGGCTGTTGGGTGTGGTTCCCTTGAGAAGCAGCGTTATTATTCCGTAGAAGATGAGGCATTTGCTGGAAGTGTGTCTTACTCCCATAAAAATCATCATTTTTCTTCTGGAATTACAATTAGTTTCTCTGGTGATTTCTAACCTTCTTCCTCCTCTAACTGGCTTGACCACTACCATTATTTTTCCTGAAGTTAGCAATTATAAGTTGTAATAAATTTTTTAAAAGAAATTAGAAGCTGAGAGACAATTTAGAAATGTTTATTGTCACTCATCACGAAAAACACTGAATAAACAGCTCTGTTTATTTCTTGCCGTTTTTCAAGGAAGTCGGCCAACCCTCTTACTGACCATAGCATTATTTATGTTTTTTATAAGCTACATTGTCTCAAAAAGGATTTGAAACTGCTCTGAGCCATAAAAAGATTTGGTTTTCTTATTAATCTGTGCATTTAGGATGAAGTAACAGAAACCAGTTTATTTAACTGATGCAAAATGCCCATTTATTTTTTACAAGGGAAGGGGGTATCTCAGAGAACACAAAAGACTAGGATATAGCTGATTCTCAGACTGGATTGAGGAACTAGAAAGTCATTTAGGTATATTTTCTCTCTTGCTCGCTCTCTTTTCCTTTCATTTCTACTTTGCTTTCTTTACTCCAGACTATAATCACGAAAGACAAGTTTCTTCTGTGCTACAGCTGCTGGTGGAATATGGCCGCCCCAGATGTTACGTGATTCAGGTTCTGTGACAGAAACTTGATGTCTCTCAGTGCCAGATCCTGGCAGACGGAATGCGATTGGCCCCTTTGAGTCAGGTGTTTTTGCTCAGTCCAGTAGAGGAAAATCCACATAATACCAATGTGACTGCCAAGGACCTGTCCCTGTGGACCGCAGCCCATTCCCAGAGTTAAGAGAACTTCTGTGAGCCGCCAGTGTGCTAGTTATTAAGCTATTGTTTCTCAGCTCCAAATTCCTCCCCTAAATCTGCTCTGTGGAACTGGGGGCTGGGACCCTGCAAATTACGTAGCTCCTTGGCCAACTTGAGATGAAAGTGTGCCTAAAACAGAAGTCCAGCTAAAGCCAGCCCGGCCAGAACTGGCTGTGAGAACCAGATGGGTCCTTCAGATGCCTAGCACCGAGGATGCTACGTGGTCCCTTGAATTCCAGGTCTAAACGAGCGTCCGTGTATTGGTCTATTGACTACTGAGGGTCAGTGGAATAAAAAGAGAAATTAAAAAAACCAAAAACCTCTTTAAAAAAAAAAACTCTATAAATATGAACTCGTAAGATCATCTCAATGTGCCTCCAGACTTGAAGAACTTTATTTCAAGAAATCACTTCGATAGGGTTCATTTTTGAGGGCTCTAAAGGAAGCAGACGGACAACTGTATTTGCTTCAAACAGTGTAGGAGACAACACGCAGGGGAGAAAAATGAAGACTAAAGCCCTCTGAGCAGAGTTTCTGGGTAAGGACTGGCTGGGGCGAAATCTTGACAGTGCCATACCCTAGCTCTGTGAAATTGAGGAAGAAACAAAACCTTGATGGGTCTCTGTGTCTTCCTCAGCAAAGCTGAGCTAATGAGTGTGGCCACCATAGGCACTTGTGAAGGTTGGATGGGGTGGTCCATTCAAAGTGGTGAGCTAACTTAGCCTGGCAAGTCTTCGGTCTGGACTAAACAAAGTACTCATTAAATGTCCACATTATCCTACTTCTTCATACTGGCCTTTTGGGTCTTGAGGTCTTTTGGATTTTACCTCAGAGTCCATGGGCGGCCATTAGAAGGAATTAAGCTCTCTACGCTAGATTCCGTCTGTGCACAGAGTGACTAGGACGCAGAGGAAAAAGGGGAAATGACGTGGACACTCTTTAAGCACAGAGCTCAATGAAGTATGATGACTTTGGCCATAAGTGCTACTTTACGGCTATCTGTAAAGCTGCCCATCAAAACACTCCCGACAGATGACCTGTAGTAATGAGAGTATGAAGGGAGCAGCATTGCAGAACATTCCACCTGATGGGGACACAGATCATGGGAAGGGCATTCTCATAAAGCACAGGGTGGCTTTCTATTCTGTCCTCCTCCTGTTTATCCCCTGGCCCAGCCCAGCTACTTATGGTCTCGCCTCTCTGTTTCCAGCTCCCACTCATTCATTCATTCATGTTTTAATTTACTCATGTATTCACTCAACTATCCATTCATCAATTTTTAAATAAGTCATATAGCAAATATTTATTGGGCTAATAACTGAAGATTAGATTTATTGTGCTCTTTCAATATGGTAGACTTCTTGATAAGTGTAATAACACTAATAACCACAGCAGCAACGTTTATGGAGCATTTATTCTGCGTCAAGCACCAAGATAAATGTTGTGCATGAATTATCTCATTTCATCTTCACAAAAATTGTCTCAGACAAGATGCTATTATTAACAGTATTTTTATAGGTTGGGCAAAGTGTCCTAAGGAGTTCAAGTAAATTGTCCAAAGTCACATAGCTAGTGAATTATAGAGCAGGAGTTCAAAATCGTGTCTGGGTAGTGTAACGCATATGTTCTTAACCACTACTTGGGGCAGTCTCAACAGAGCTAAAAGACCAGCGTTCATAATTCTTGCTCAGTAATTAATTCATAGGGAAGGTGGTACTTGATGTGTCCTGTGAAGCGTGGACAAGGAGACTGGTAGGAAAATGATTTAAGAAGGTGAGGTAGCCATTTGAGAACAACACACTAAACAAAATAGTGAAGCAGAATCCTGCAGTATGACCCCATTCTCCCAGTATAACTCATTGAAAGGGTATTAACATGTCATCATCAATTTGACAAAACCAAAATTTGTGTTAAAACATTTTCCACCAAAAATGACAGGAAATTCAACTCAAACTGGTTTGAAGAATGACGTCATGTGTAAAGTTGCGTCACTGAAAAGGCCAGGGACAGGACTAGCTTCAGGTACAGTTTGATCCAGTGTCCTCAAGGACCAGCTTTGTTCCTCTCCGTATCTCCTTTCTGCCTTCTGTAGCATCACCTACTTTTTCAAGCCTCAGTTATGTTCCCATTGGCAGTTCCAAGGTCCACTTTAGTAGTAAAGAAGCTGTTCATATCTTTATATCTTCACACAATGCAGACGATAAGAAGGAGTGACTCTCAAGGAGGAAAGACCCATACTTTTTTTCCCAGAGGCCCTGGAAAACTTCTCCACAGGTTTCATTGGTTTGGACTGGGTTTTTGTCATCATGGACCAAATCATGGTGGCCAGTAGGATAGATGGCATAGGATGGGAACGGATTATTGGGTTTAGCCAGTCAGGGTCTGCCCGGTAAGCTGGGACAAGGGTCAATCTACAAAACCAGCATGGCTGATCATGGGAGACAAACTCCAAGCGGTGTGATCTGAAAGAGAAAGACAAACCAAAGTTAGACAGCCAGGATAGCCAGGGTCTGCTATGCCAAACAATTCAGGTGCTTTAACAGTTTAAAGATTTTATTTATTTATTTAAGAGAGAGAAAGAAAGAGAGAGAGCCTGTGTACATGAGCAGGGGGAGGGACAGAGGGAGAGGGAGAGAGAAAATCTCGACCAACTCCCTGCTGAGTGTAGAGCCCAGAGCAGGGCTCAATCTCATGACGCTGAGATCAGGACCTGAGCGGAAACCAAGAGTCCGACACTCAGCTGACTGCACCACCGAGGCTCCCCTTTTTTTTTTAGCAATTTAATGCCCCAAAGCATCTTCCTGAAGCACATAGGCACTCAATGTAGGATTGCACCTAAATTGGCAATCTTCCTTTATTCATTATCATCTTGGACGCATTTTTTACGCTAAATGCAGTAACATTTCTTCAGCATGAGTAAATGCAGTCTTGTTTTCTTCCCAAAGTGCCTCAGAATTCCCAACTTTTTAAATGTCTTGAGCAGGATTATCGTCACCACTCTCCTTCATAGCAGCTTTGTTTCCTGCCTAAACAAAAGGTTTCAATAGGCAACGTTTCAATATTAACATCAGATCAAATACAATGTTTCTTTACAGGGGGGTGGTTCTTTCTGTGTGGTAGATTGGGCAAACGTGTTTGGCATGTGTAAATTGTTGTGATCACTTTTCCTTTTGTGACATTTTGGGAAGGGGAAAAAACTGCAGGCTCAGTATAAGACACAGTTTGCTACAGCAGCAACGCAAAAATTTGAAATTCTTAAACAATTTCCCCTTCCAGCCACATTATCTATCACAGAGAAGTGATATTCTGGGGGACTCAAGCCAATCAGAGGCGAGGAGTGTAATTTTTACAAAACAAATGTATGTATAAATTATCACTCTCTTCTCTCCTCTCCATAAATAGCGACACTAATAGATCCATAGCGTGAGATATGGGAAGAGATGCCAGGTTCTACAACAATTCACCTTGTCTGGGAAAGGCAGAGTGGAAAAGTCTGATCAGCTAAGATGTACGGCTCAACTTCACCATTGCCCGGCATCTTCTGAGTACAGTGGTGGTCGAAGGAGTGTGTGGCTTTTGGCTGGAAAAGGGAGTGTGTGTGTGTGTGTAAGAGAGAGAGACTGAAATCAAAAGCATGCTTGAGCCACATGTTTACTTGGTTTGCACAGAATTTGTAAAATAGGAAACTTGCTACATGAAACTTTTAATTCTTATTTTCTAAAGACCTAGAGATACTTCCCAAGATGGAAAACAATAGACTGGAATCATATATAGGGTTTGAAGAGAGGTTGCCTCCTCTAGACAGAGCATAAACTCTCCCATAGGCCTCAGTCTTCACCCCTCCCTGTTCCCTAGAGCTGATGCATTTAGTATTGGTTCCTGAGTTTAAGGGCCTTAATATAGTAAGAGCCACACGGATCAATAATCCAACAACTTTTCAATCCCATGCTCTTTAAAAACTTGCCCAAGATACAGTTAGTGAGGGTGGAGAGGATCGGATTTTCTTTAAGACTTTTTTTTTCAGGGGCGCCTGGGTGGCTCAGTGGATTAAGCCGCTGCCTTCGGCTCAGGTCATGATCTCAGGGTCCTGGGATCGAGCCCCGCATCGGGCTCTCTGCTCCACAGGGAGCCTGCTTCCTCCTCTCTCTCTGCCTGCCTCTCTGCCTACTTGTGATCTCTCTCTGTCAAATAAATAAATAAAATCTTTAAAAAAAAAAACTTTTTTTTCAGAATCAGAATTACTTATAATTTACTTACATTAGTTTGAATCAGAGTTTCTATTCTTTGAAAAGAAATATATCCAACTTTTCTGCAGTTTTAGTTTTTCTTTGGCATTCTTTTGTGACTTCTGTGAACCAAGCAACTTCTTGGGAGGTATATTAAAAGGTTTAATATTTGCAATATAAATCACATCCCTTGTAAATCAGAGCACACCACACATTACGTGGTTCTGGAATTTCTGCTCACCGCAACTGCCATCTTTGAGCTGACTACAAACACAGTGTAGGTTAGTTACAAAAATCTTCACCAAAAAATATTACAGGGTTCACAAATGTTGCATTTTGGTGTATTTGCCTGTCTCACTGCACAGTGGTCTATTTTCTCCTCAGAGAAAGGCAGATGTTTATTTTCCCAACTTCTCCCATTAAGCTCCGTATAGATTAGGCCCCAGGGCAGCTGTCCAGGGGACCCGCCCCTGAGTTCCCTTTTGTGGGAGGAAAGGAAGACTCTGGAAAGGAATCGCTGACTCACAGAATGTGTGAGCTTAAAGACCTGGCACGGGGAAATCTGGAAAGGAGAATTTTGAGAAATTTTCCGTATTTTAATAGCGTATTACAAACTACTTTGGATGGCCCATTTTTACTGCATACTCAGTCCGGATGTCAAATTCCCGAGTCAACAAGTGAAGTGAGACCCTCAGGCTAATGGAAGCAGCTGTCTGTTTTTGTAAATAAAGTTTTGTTGGCACCGGGCCACGCCCACTCATCTCCATATCAGCCCTGGGGGCGGGGCAGCTGTAACCTGATCAGTTGCCCCATAGAAACTCCGTACTTCTTCTCCAGGACACAGGTGTCACTGGTCCTTTTCACTTCACTGGACATTTTCCTACCATAATTGGGGCACCTGTTGCATCTGTCAATTAGGCATGCACAGAACTGCAAGTAACAGAACACTTTCAATTCTGGCTTCGACAAGGAAGATGTGAATGATCTTACCTAACAAGAAACCTGGATGCATAAAGTCTGGGTTTGATGTAGGGGCCCCAGGAGGCTGCAAACCCTCAAGGCCCCACACTATGACTGCCCTCCTGCACACCCCCCACCCACCACCCCCAGACCTGCCGGTGCAACTATGCAGGCACCCCAATGGCTGCAGATTTTTGCTTCAGCTCCAGGCATCACATACCCCCATTTGAAGCAGAAGAGGAAGGGACAGGAGCACAAAGCCTTCTACTGTAGTTCTGGCTTTCTAACCCAGAAGGAAAACCACCAGCAGACACCCTTCCCCTTTATCTTGCATGGAACAGAGTGAATCACATGCCTTGTAATCTGTCTCCTTCGTGTAATCCCAATGCCGGGACAGAGTGATGGGAAGGTGGCGGATATTCAGAAAAGCCCGTCAAATGGTAGATGGACGTATTCAGGCTAAACGGACGGATTACAGGCTAAATCTTTTAAGTTTAATTTAATTTGATGCCCGCCCTGGGCAGCAGAGGAGAACAGGGCGGGAAGGGGTGGGGGGTTCCTTCGTAGTAAAAATGTGTCGGACTATCACTTTATCTCAACCTCTTCATTTTATAAACAGGGAAAGTGAGCCCAAAAAACAGAAAGTTAGATATTAGAGTGAATTTGTACAGTTTCTGATTGTTCAGCGCCATGCCTCCCCTTTCTGGTAACTACTCCTTAATTTTTCTTTGAAGAACCAACTCTCTCAAACAGCAAGACTTTAGTGAGGCAGGTGGCATCCCAGGCCCTGAGAGAGAGTCAGCAGTACTCCATCCCCCTGGCCTCAGGGATTGGTCCAGAGAGACGCACAACCCAAGGTAACTCAGCCAGAATGCGGGTACATCTTTCCAGGTGTTGCCACAAAAAAGGACATAGTCCTGAGGTTGCTGTAGGTCCACATGGGAAGCACTAGGCTAAGAGGGAAGCTCACACAGAAGGAAAACTAGGGAGAACTGTGAGGTCACTGGTGAGCACTTGGATGTGGGTGTTCCTGAAGTACCTGTTTTAACCCCAGGAATCTTTCTATTTAAAGTAATAGAAAACTCAACTTACAGGGTTCTAAGCCATAAGGGGATTTTTGACTCTTTTAACTGTAAGTCCAGAAGCAGGAATAATTCATTCAAGAGCGTGTTATTCAGTGGATGGAAGTTATCATGAAGAACCTAGGTTTTTGCCCACCCCCCCCATCTCTCTACTACATTCTAAGGCAGGCCTCCTCATGGTCACAAAAGGGCTGCCAGTAACAATTCTCCCCTCCCGGTGCCTTAAAAGAAAGAGCCCAAGCAGGAGTTCAGAGATGCAGCTATACAGGACCGTTTGCCCACCCAAGAACCAATCGCTGTGATCAGGGGAGAATGGAACGTGCTGATTGGCTTATGCCCTGACTTTGGGGGCTGGGGGTCTGCTGTCTAGAAGTACACAAATTAAATGGGGAAGAGTTAGATACTGGCGTGGAATTCGGGGTTATGTCAGAAATGACAAATGGCATGAGTGCTGGAAGGAAGAACAGTGAGCAGTCCAGCTGTGAACCCCTGGACCTCTCACTTGTGTACAGTCGAAATTTTCCCTTTTGTCTTTCAGCCAGTTTGACTTAAATTTTTTTGCCAACAAAGGGTGATTCTCAATGCTGATATTACTGGTGGGGATAGAAACAAGCCATTTCACCACCGAACCACCCGGCAACACACATCAACTTCTCTTCTGCGTTTTTCACCAATACCCCTTTTCACCTCCTAAGATACTAGATAATTTGTTATGGGTTTTGTTTTGTTTTGTTTTGTTTTGTTTTATAATTTTTTTAATAAACATATAATGTATTATTAGCCCCAAGGGTACAGGTCTGCGAATAGCCAGGTTTATACACTTCACAACACTCACCATAGCACGTAACCTCCCCAATGTCCATAACCCCACCACCCTCTTCCTATCCCCCTCCCCCCAGGCAACCCTCAGTGTTGGTTTTTTTTTTCTTTTTTTTTCTATCTTGCTCCTCTCACTAGAGAATAAAGTTCGTGAGAGTACGGATTTGGGTCTGTGCATCCCCCCCCCCCTTATCTCTAAGGGTACCTGCTCCATTCTATATGCTCAGCAAATATTTCCTGAATGAATGATTGAATCTACAAATAAATAGTATCTGGGGCACGTGGGTGGCTCAGTCAGTTAAACGTCTGCCTTCTGTTCAGGTCATGATCCCAGGATCCTGGGATCGAGCCCCACATCAGGCACCTTGCTCCATGGGCAAGCTGCTTCTCCGTCTGCCTGCTGCTCCCCTTACTCTCTCTCTCTCTCTCTGTGTCAAATGAGTAAATAAAATCTTTAAAAAATAAAAAAATTAACATCTTCCTATGTCAGAAGAGGAAGGGTCCTCCAAATTTAGTGGGGCCATTCTCTACAGAGAGCCCTAAAATTCCAGGCTCCTGATCGAAGTGCAGGGAGCCCTCTGTCCCTCTGACCCTCTGTCCGGCATCATGGCAATAGGAATTCCCAACCCTCCACAACCAGCTTCTGCCTCAGTCAGCAGTACTGCTCCCCCAGTTCACCCTCTTCTTCAAGTCCACGGGTGTGTACGTTCCTTGATGTGAATCCTGCCTGAGAGTTCGAACTCCGTTTGCAACTAAATGAAAAAGTTACCCATGACGCTCTCCTGGATTCCTTTACCCACTAAGGGACTTTGGGCTTTATCCTGGTTCTTACGCCTACATCCTCTGTCTCCATTCACATCTTTCATCAGCTGCTTCTGGAGGTCTCTCTCCTATGTTCCCAAACCCTACAGTGTGGCCCAAAGTACATCCTCTTCTTAATCTAGATGGGAGCTTGTATCAGTGGTTCCCTGGGCTGACTGGTTGTAAGAGGCTCAGCTGGGCGGTGGGAAAGTCTAGGTCTTAGACCTTCAATGGAGACGTATCAAGGACCCTCAGATGTCCAGGTGGGCTGTCTTTTGCGATTCCTCTCAGGTCAGAGGTTGAGGAGAGACTGTGTCTCTTAAGCACAGATGGCATCCAGGTGTGGCTTTCTCAGCTGGGCTCCATTGCGGAACTCCTAATGAATTCTCCAGCTGGACTGGGTCACAGGCCTCGCATTCTCCTGCGCCCCAGCAGGATCGCTGAGGGTCCTGGTGATTAAGTGGCCATGGTATAAGTACTTCGTGCTCCTCCTAAAAGTGTTCCTGAAATCCTTCCCTTCTGGTGTATCGTGAACTGTTTTGTGCTGCGAACATCATGGGTGGGCATAGTCATTTCCAACAAGTAGCTATCCAAACCATCATGCACCATGAATTCAAACACTAACTGTTCATTCAGAAGTTTGATAATGGGAGGGGCGCCTGGTAGCTCAGTCGGTTAAGCGTCCGACTCTCAATTTCGGCTCAGGTCATGATCTCAGGGTGGCGAGATGGAGTCCTGCATGAGAGATTCTCTCTCTCTCTCTTTCTCACTTCTGTCCCACTCCTTAAAAAAATAAGTCTGATAATAGAAAATTTGAAGTCACAGGTATTTGTTAATTTTAAGTTAATGTGCATTTTTTAATTCAAATTTTTAAATTTGAAAACTCATTCTGTCACTCACTGTAAAACCCTAAATAAGTTCATGAAACCAAGGGTTCTCAGATATGGTCCCCAGCAACAGCAACATCACCTGGGAACTCGGTGAAGTGGAAATCAAGGGATCCCCACCACAGACCTACGGAACCAGGGACTCTGCAGATGGGACCCAGCAAGCTGTTTTAACAAGCTCTTTGGGAGATTCCGACGCCTACCACAGTTTGAGAACCATTGTCTTAAATAATCCAATCGGAGCTTCCTGATACATAAAACAGCAGGGGTCCTACTTGGCCTCAAAACGTTTTCATAAGGATTCAATTCAGATTTTGCACGGAAAGCCTTTAGCACAGTGTCTGGCACTCAGCGTGCTTTCAATGTATGACAGCTGCAATTAATGTTTTTTATAATTATTGGGTTTCTTTTCTGGGTGGCCAATGAATCAGTCTATGTCTCTGCGCGTCTACCTGTAAAAGAGTAAAAAGTGAAGATATTTTAACATTAATCATTATAACAGTAGCTAATTTATTGAGTTCCCACCCCGGCCCAGGCACGTGGCTAATGACTTCACAAACACGCCATTCAATCCTCATTTCAAAATGTGCTAAGAGATGGTGCTGGTATTGTCCACCTTTTACAGGTAAGGAAAGAGCTGACGTGACTTGCCCAGAATAACCCAGAGAGTGAGCGGAAGAACCAGAAAAAGAATTTAGAGCCGGGATTAGTTAAGCCCATCACCAGCTGCCGCGCCAAGGTCCTTTGCAGAAGGAGCTAGGACAGTGGCTCTTCTCGTAGTGACAGCGCTATTTCGAAAAGCTGAGTTCCCCACAAGGTACACAGAAAGATGTTAGCCATTCATTAATTACAGAAGAAGACCCTCAATCACATTTTTGCTTGAAGTGGGCTTTCAGTTCCGTAGGAGGCCCGGGGCAAAGGAGACCCTGTGCTTCTCCTCCATGAGTGGGCATTTCTGCCAAGCCACATTAGTCGTGCAGCCACGACGGGGGACTATTTGCTGTCGATAGGACTAAAGACAGCCCAGCATCTGTCACCAGTTGGGGCACTGATGCCCTGAACCCAAAGTACACATTCCCATGTCCATGAAATAAAAGAATCAGCTGGGGGTGGTGGGGGGGGGGAAGAAAAAATAAAAAATAAAAAGCTTTCTTTGCCTACAGAAGGCAAAGCTTCAGGGGACGATTAGTAGGAAGACATGTGGAAGTGTGGCCTGTAATTACCGGTAAGTATGTGTTCCCAGTTGTATGTATTAATACGGGTTTGGGGGCCAGTGATAATGCCGAATTTCTACCATTTTTTGATACAACAAAAAAAAAAAAATTCTAAAATACCAATGACATCCGATAAAACACTCTTAAAATGGATAAAATCATCTCTGTATCCAAAGAACTCCAGAATAGGCTGCTGAATTTGTAAAAGAAACGTATTGAAAGACCCACCAAAAGGATGTTCCAGGGTAAAATACACATTGATGTAGCGCGGTGTTCGCTCCATCGAAGGGTACAATCTACAAAGAGGCCGGGAAGCAAACCCTGCAGGTTTTCTCTTCTGAGTGAAGCTGAACTTGGTGCTTCCTGTGAGAGTTTCTGCCTCAGTCTTCCAAGCCGGACCTCCGAGCTACCACACGACGTTGGGTTGGATGTAAACCTTCCCCGCGTCCCTCCAGTGACAGTATCAACAACAGGGCCCCTGAGCAAACACGAGTTTTGGCTTCTGCCTTTTATTTTATTTTATTTTTTCCCCCTCCTCTCAGCTCCACCCCAGCCAGCTCCTGAAAGGCCTTCTGTTCTGTCAGCCATAATGACATCTGCTGGCCGAGACAGGAAGTCATAAATCTGCAGGTCCCCTCTCCACCAAACCTTGTTAATGCTGCCATTAATCACCGGGGCCGGGGTGCCATCTCGGGAGGGCCGGGCGCGGAGAGTCCATTTTCTCCCGCACCCCTTTCCCAAGAGAGCGACCATTTTACAAGCAGCCACTTTCTCATCTCACAGTCGCAGACCTGCAAAGCCAGGCAGAGGCAGCCCCCGACGTCCGCGTGCGGGTCTTGGATAGAAGCCACGGTTCCAGGCAACAACAGAGGCCGCTCCATGATGCTTGGGGACCGAAGCGAGGGAGGCACTTCCGACCAAGCTCTGTCCTTCCTTGTTTGGACTCAGCCCCTAACTGCCTCCGAGAGAGGAATGGAGGTCTCCTTCCTCTGAGCCCGTCTGCCTCCGGGTCTGTTTTTAAGGGGAAAGCGTGCTCTGGGGTGAGACCAGGCGAAGGCGGGTGGTTTCAAGGGGGTGATTTAAACTCAGAGTGACTTTGTTCCTGACCAATCTGGGACGGTGCTGGGTTTACGTCTTAGCAGAGCCTTGTGTCCCGAGCCTTGATCCAGGGCATGTGCCTGTGCAAGGTGTAGTCCGCTTCTGCTACTCAAAGTGTGGTCCCTGGGTCCGAAGTCTCGGCACCGCCTGTCTGAGCTCGTGAGACCACTCTGGACCTGCTGGATCAGAATCTGTGTTTTAAGCCAGATCCCCAGATGACCCCTCGCTATGTTAACATTTGGGAGGCTGTGCCCCACACCGGCGTTCTCAACCTTGGCCCCCTTGACATGTTGGGCTGGGTCAGTTTTGGTTTGCGAGGGCGTTTGCTGGGCTCTCTGGGGTTGGGGGGATGGTCTGGCAGCATCCCAGCCCTCCACCCACTAGAGGCCAGTCATGACCCCCTGAACTGTGAATCAGAACTGATTCTAGACTTTGTCACATGTCCCCTGGGAGGAGAAAACCACCTGTCCTGGAAACCGAGCACCTCAGAAAGTGGGGTCGGTGGATACCCAGCCTCGGTGCCCTCTAGGAGCTTGCTAGAAATACACATTCTCAAACCACACCCGGACTTACTAAAACGGGCTCTCTGGAGATGGAGCCCAGGAATCTGCTTTTACTTGCTTTAGGAGGCCACATGCAGACTCAAGCACAGGGATTCTGAAGCCGCAGAATAGGAACAGGGAAAAGTCGTGGGATAATTAGCCAATGTGTGATGTGACCACAGCATTACCAAGACCAAGTGATGTGTGGTGGGGAAGCACTCGAGCTACAGCCATACCTGGAGGGGCTGAACCACCTTCCCGATGTGCTGCCTCCTACCTGCCCTGTGCCTCAGTTTCCTCATATGTAAAATGGGCACAACAAACGCGCTTTACCTCGTGGAATTGTTTTAAGGGATTAATAAGCTCATATTGTCAAGTGCCTAGAACAGTGCCCAGCACCAAAGGCTTCCTAAACGTTAGCGATTCTTATCATCACTGTAACTTGCTTTTCTTTCCTCTAGATTCTTAGGTTCCCCAAGAGTCACACAGGGGCTTTATTCTCTGCTGCCTGGCCTGGAGTGGGTACTTAATGAACTTTAGTGGGAAAAGAGGACAGGCCTGTGGAGGGAAGAGGGTCCTGGCGGGAGCTTTCTGCTGCCCAGGGCTTGACTTTAAGCATAAAGTCACGCTTTCTGCATGACAATCCAGGCTCCTTCGTCCGCTTCTATAAACAGATGCCGTTGCACAAGTAGAGGACTGAGCTGGGTTCCTTTTGTCCCTCTGAATGGATTAGATTAGACCTCACGTAAAATCTAACAGCACTCTGTAAATAACAGTCAATCGACAAATACTTAGAAATAATGAAAAAGCTAAAAATGTGGGAGCGCTAGCTATATGCCGGGGGTCGTGCCATGGATTTTACATTAGCTCGAAATTCCTCTCTGTGCCCACAGTGGAATCAGTGGTGTATGTAATTATTCCCATTTCACAGATGGGAAAACTAAAGCTCAGAGAGGCTGAATAACTTGTCCAAGATCATAGTCTCAGTAAGTAGTGAAAATACTTTTTAGATGCAGTTCTGGGGTGCCCCGGTGACTCAGCATTTAAATGTCCGACTCTTGGTTTCAGCTCGGGTTGTGATCTCAGGGTCCTGAGATGGAGCGAGGTCCACATCGGTCTCCATTCTAGGCACGGGGTCAGCTCAAAGATTCTCTCTCCCCCTCGCTCTGCCCCTCCTCCCTTGCCTCAGAGGCATGCACTCACTCTCTCAAATAAACAAAGTGCAGGTCTGTCTGATTTCAAATCTACACTTATCTTTCTTCCTGGATGCCTACCTGATCTGGTGCCCTGCTCATTTCTTCATAATCCTAGTTAACGCCCAGCACCGGGGGCTCTTTGCCTGCAGAGGAAGCCGAGAACAGCCCCCATCCGATGATTGACAGGCGCTGATAGATCAATACCCCAGCTCTCTCACCCTCGAGGAGGGGTATCTCAGAAGCGCGTAAGCTACACTGCCTCCCAGCATGTCCTTGCAGGACTAAGTTCTGTCACCCACGGTGATCACCTCCTTAGCAACACACTGCATGCTGGTAGCCTTCCCTTCCCATGTTTACTTTCCTGCTTTCCTACTAGAGTCTTCTATCATCATTCCCCAAACAAACTGCTTGCTTTGAAATCTTTATCTCAGGGTCTGCTTCTTGGGGAACCACAAGCAAGATGTGCAAGCCTTCTCAAAAGAGGATCTGCAACAGTCTTGAACAATTTGACCATTTTCAGCTCGTGGGCTCCTTAGCTGTGTTGGCCTCCCCACAATGGTTAAGGAGAGGAGAGAGCTGTATTGATGGGAGAAACCAGCATCTAGGACGAGTCACTTTGACATAATCCTAGCAAGCAGGGGGAGAATCTCATGAAAATTTCAGGACAATAGGATGCCTAATGCCTAATCATAATAGATAAGACATGCTCCGGATAAGACAGAAAGGTGTTCTCAGAGCGAATTATATCATTCTCTATTTGCTTCTGAAAGTTGAGGGGCACCTTTGGGCACACAGTTCTAATGAGTTCAGGAAGGAGAGCTTGACACACAGTCGAGGTGGCATAAAATATACCAGAGCCCAGAACTTAAAGGCTGCTCATCACATGGTTCCCGGGCTGTTCCAGTCCTTACATTCACTTAATGTCTTCCTGTGGTTAATCAAGTCGAGCAATGGACTACTGGGCCAGCAACGTGGTCTGGATTCTCCAGCAGCAGCAAAACCTTGTCACCAATGGCAAGTAGCCACATCTAAGGGAGAAATGCGACGTATGTTAAATGGAACAGCTCCCACACCCCCAGCTGCCAGCTTAGCAATCGGCCAGTCTCCAATATACCGAATGCTCAATTGCTGTTGTGAAATCCTACACCTAGCCAAATCCAAAGAGTGTTTGAAAAGAGACCCCAAGGGGCACCTGGGTGGCTCAGTGGGTTAAGCCTGTCTTCGGCTCAGGTCATGATCTCAGGGTCCTGGGATTGAGTCCCGCATCGGGCTCTCTTCTTGGCAGGGAGCCTGCTTCCTCCTCTCTCTCTGTGCCTGCCTCTCTGCTTACTTGTGATTTCTCTCTGTCAAATAAATTAAAAAAAAAAAAGGAAAGAAAAGAGACCCCAACAACTTTTGGAGGATTTATTCTTTTTTTTTTTTTTTTAAGATTTTTGTTTATTTATTTGAGAGACAGAGATCACAAGCAGGCAGAGAGGCAGGCAGAAAGAGAGAGAGGGGGAAGCAGGCTCCCTGCTGAGCAGAGAGCCCGATGTGGGGCTCGATCCCAGGAACCTGGGATCATGACCTGAGCCGAAGGCAGAGGCTTAACCCACTGAGCCACCCAGGCGCCCCTGGAGGATTTATTCTTAAAAGCAAGCCTGCCAATGCCTGAGTGTCTCCAGACTTCATTGTCATCCACCTTAACTCTTTCCAGAGAGCAAATTCCCACCAAGTAGAACACGAGAGGCTCTCTTCCACGCTGGTTGAACAGAACCCCTCTACTGGACTAGCTGTTTGGGGATTATAAATGAACGAACCAGCATTTATCACCGACAAAGAATGAAAGTCATATTTGGTATTGGGACCCGTGATATATGCCCCATGATCCAGCCATGCCCACCTCTCCTGCATCCTTTCTGCTCCCCTTTCCCCGGCTGGGTCTTGAAACCTGGACCCTGACTGCTATATCGTTTGTGTTCTGGAAGCACAGAAGTCTCTTCCGAGTTCACGCCTTGCTCCCGGGGGGCTGCCTCATGTATTGCAGATCTCCGTCTCAATGCACCCTTCTCAGAAAGGCTTTCCACCACTCCCACTGGAAAATAGGTCTGTGCCTGCCCCTTACACTCTATCCCCACACGCCACCGTGTTTTCTTCGTATTGCTGTCCATGATCTGTATGGTACTTCCTCTTCTCTGTCCCCCCACCCCAACATGATGCTGTACCATGTGTCATGGAAAGGGAGAAAATAACCCGAGATGGCCACCTTGAAGTTTTTATAAAATAGTTACTAGGAAGAGGGATATCCCGAATGAGTTAAATGACAGAAGAGGAAGGCAATGAATTATATCCTCAAGGGCAAAATCATATGGTACACTGGCTCTCAAACTTGGCCGCATATTAGAATCATCTGGGGGCCTTAAAAATACTGATGGTTGGATCCTGCCCCCACCGACTGACGTAATGAGTCTGGGGTAAGACCCAGGCATTGAGTTTTTAGATCACCTCAGTTGATTATGATACACAGCCAAGTTTGAGAACATTGCTTTTTTTTTAATCGAAGCATTATGTACATATATAGAAGTGCATAAATCATAAGCATGCAGCTGAATTAATTTGCACAGACTGAACACACATAGTAACTGGCATCCTGGTTAAAAACAATGCAAGCCCCTCCCTCTCCACCCGCCCACCCAGGAGCCTCCTCATGCTCACTTTCAAAGGTAACCCCTACCCTGATATCCAAGCATCGATCAGTTCTGCCTGTCTGTCGACGCATATATTTGGAATCACATTCTATAATGGCTCTTTGTTTTGAGAAGATATGGACTAGAGAATTTTGGAGTCCACCCAGGAGGGCTGCCTGAAGGAGGCAGTATTGAAGGGAGGATTTGAAGGAGGTAATAGACAAGAGAAAGGAAAGAGAGGAAAGGGAGGGAAGTTGGGGAAGGGAGGAGAGCATCACTTGGGAAAGAGGCACTCAGGCTGAAACGCTATATACCCATGTCTAATGAAACCCTACAGGGAGCCTATTTTTTCCCCTGGACATCCTTCTTCGCAAGTGTGCTCAACTAGATATTCAATCATTCCATAAATTCTCACTGAGTGTCAATACTGTGCTGGATTCAGGGGTATAGAGGTGAATGGAAGTTACATTTTAATTAGGAAAGACGGAGAATAAATAGGCAGATATATGAAAAAAATACAGATGGTCATGACTGCAATGAAAGATAAGAGAAAGAACAGGGCAGATTATGGGGGCAAAGGAGATGACATTCAAGTTTAGAGTGAGGAGGAAACACAGACCTGGGGGAGGAATCATACTGGGGGGAGAAGAAGATGCAAAATGCCTGGCACTGGTACAGGAGGCATTACACCAATGGAGACATTCTCCCTGTGTTCAAGAACCCCAGCAACCTCCCAATGACTGCCCAACGTCCGCTAATTCAGGCAGTGCCGAACTCAAGGGAGGCACTTGGCAAATGAATGTTGTAATTGCATTGGGTTGGAGTCCAGTGGTAAGACAGGCAGACTAACAAGAACAGAAATCAGTGTGATAGATCTGTGCTTTAATGGGGCATTCACAGGTTCCGTGGGTACAGCTGGAAGGTTCCATAACCACCCTTTTGAACGAATCCAAGAACAGACACCCTGGCTAATTCCTTGTGTGCGTAACAAATGCTACCAACTTGACTCACTTCTGACAAAATTCAGCTTTTGCAAGGGCAAGATTCCCGTGCTTGGCACCTTATCAGAATCACCTGGGAACTTTTAAAATTTCAGATGTTCGGGCCCCACCCTGGGATCTAATTCAGTAATTCTAGGGTGGCGCCTGTGTCTCTTTATCTTAAGAAAAAAAAAAAAAATCCCCGGGTGATTCTGACGTTGAGCCAGTGTGGGAATCAGTGTTCTAGAAGATACAGTTGACTCATTCCAATCAGTTCATGCCTTTACATATCCCAGAGCTGGAGTGTTAGATCTGAGGATGCTACTTCCCTGGAGACCCGAACATAGTCTTAGTCTAAGCCTCCAGCCCTTGAAAGACGTTTCCAAAAGTGCCAGAGTGCGTGGTTTACTGAAGTATTCTGCAAATTCTAGTCACGCCTGGACCACATTAGGCCATCTCCACACCTCCCCGAACCATTATTTTTCCTCTATCCTTCCTTAGCTATATTTATTTTTAAAACCCATAAATTATATCAAACTCTAGATTGCTACCATGAATGGAGAGCAGTATCTTTTGCTAAGAGAGAGGTAACCGTAGAGTGAATTCAATAAAAACAATCCATTTTTTAAAAGTCTAGCCAGGTGGGGCGCCTGGGTGGCTCCGTGGGTTAAAGCCACTGCCTTCGGCTCAGGTCATGATCTCAGGGTCCTGGGATCCAGCCCCGCATCGGGCTCTCTGCTCCCCGGGGAGCCTGCTTCCTCCTCTCTCTCTGCCTGCCTCTCTGCCTAGTTGTGATGTCTCTCTGTCAAATAAATAAAATATTAAAAAAAAAAAAAAGTCTAGCCAGGTAACTCCTGCCCCTCCCAGGCTCCTGAGCCTGAGATCTGTGGTTTCTTGGTTGAGAAATAAAAGTTAGCGATTGTTAGGCATGAAAGACGCACCAGCACCAAACTGGGACATCCTCCGATTAAAAGAGGGCTGAAAGGGAATAACCTTTTCACGGTGCGATTCATGTTTTTCAATGTCACGTCTACGCCACTGAACAGTATCTGGGTACCATTGTGTTATGCATCCAGCTGGGGTAGACAAAATCTTCCTTGCTGATAACTAAGCAAAATATTCCCAGTAGTAGCAGTAGGGGGAAAAAAAATTAATGTGAGAATATAAGTAAAATTCAGAGAAGAATCCTGGAGAGAGAGGCGTGGAAAGATTCTGTATCCCCAAATCAGCTACTCTGGTCCTTTTCCCTCCTGATCCTCTCCAGTGCTGGGTCCAGCCCCCACATTCCTTCTCTCCCAGTTCCAGATCTTTGGATGTCGTTTTCCCAGAAGCTTTTTGAAGGCAGGGATCCTGTCTTATGTATCCCAGCATCTCCTGTCCTTGGGACAATGCCTGACATCTAACTAACACACTAGATGCTTATTAGATGATTGAAGGGAGGGACACCTGGGTGGCTCAGTGGGGTAAGCGTCCGCCTCTGGCTCAGGTCATGGCTTCCTGCTCAATGCTTCTCCCTCTGTGATCTCTCTTGCTTTTGCTCTCTCTCAAATCACTAAATAAAATCTTTAAAGAAATGATAGGATATAGTTCAAACCCCCAGTCAGTGGGCACAGGGCTTCTCTAGGATGTACTCCGCTGGCGAGCTCACTGCCATCCCAGGCTTTGCACATCCTGTTCCCATAACCGTGGTCCCCCCGCCAGCAGGAGTGAGGGTTTTACTCACGAAGCTGTGGTCCCTGGCACAGCTCTCTGGAAAGGTGTGGTAGGGAAGTAGAATTAATGAGAATTAACACCCTTTTGCTGACATTGTCGTCTCTGCCGTAGAGCCCTCTGTGCCTCAGCCGCCTCGGGCCTAGGCTGGGGTTGGGCGGGGTCGGTCACAGGTGGAGGCCAGTTGCGTGATGGAGGACGGATGGGGTAACAACTTGTGTCCCATACGTGAGAGGCATAAAGGAGCCTGTGCCTCCCGCGTGGGGATGTTAGAAGTGATAAAACTATAGCAAAAAAGATGAAACAGCACTTTGCAAATGTGACGATAACATGTGCCTGGTAGGATGGGGAAAGTGAATGTGTCCTGTAGCTCCCAGAAGAACGGTTCAGAGAATTATCTGGGGAACAGGTCACCCTAGGTCATTCCCCGGGAGCGAGGGCAAAGCTGGGAGGCGGGCAGGTTGTAAGTGGGAGGTGGCCCGATTATACTGGGCCTGCCTTCCTCGTGGCAGGTACATGGTTGGGGGGCAGGGAGCAAGGACTAGGCACAGGTGAATTCCCATCACAATGACCGCGTAACAGGGCTACCCCTGGAACGCCTAAGTTATAAAGTATCTAAGGTTGAGTTTGTTTTATAGTTAGCAATACTGGATACGTCTGATTCCAAAAGAACAAAGCCCTTTTTTAGCAGAAGTTCTCGAACTAGAGTGAGCAGGACACTCGGTTGCTCAAAACACAGATTATCTAAGCCCTGATCCTGAAGTTTCGGAGTTAGAGGGTCGAGAGCAGTGGTCCTCAAATCACAGGGCGATTTTGCCCTCCCCTCAGGAGACTTTGGACGATGTCTGGAGACAATTGGTTGACACAAGGAGGGGACAGGGTCTGGCTTACTAGTGGGCAGAGGCCAAGGATGCAGTCAAACTCTCTCTATTGCACAGAATAGATTCCACAACAAAGAATTATGACCCCAAATGTTGATGGGGCTAGGGTTAGATCCTCTCATTCTAGAGTAAGGCCTAGGAGTGTGCATCTTCATGAAGGCCTCAGGGTACAGGCAGCCAGAGCCCTGACCATGAAGAATGAGGCCCTGCCCGCCTTCTTATTCTAAGGATTTGGCTCTCTGAGCTCCCCTCTCTCCTGACTCTTCCCACGTTTAGGCCTCAGCTTAGACTTCACTCTCCCCAGGAAGCTCGACCTCAAAACTACCCTCCCTTCCTCCACGTCCGTGTTCATTGCCCCTCCTGAGTACCCCTCCTGCCTCATCACACATCACTTGTTCCTTTGTCTGTCTCTCCCACTGGAAGGAGAGGTCCCTGAGGGGAGGGTCCCTGTTTGGACCTGTCCCCAGCACCTGGGCAGGTGCCTGACCCATACCTGGCTCGGCGATTACACGCTGGCGTCCATGTCTCGGTTCCAGTGGCGTGTCCCTCACTGAGTCTAGAGCTACCCCTCTTTCAGAAGCTGTCACAGACCCTATTTTAACACCTTCCTGGAGCTTATTACTTGGAAATTATCTTGTTTATTTGCTTGCTTTTACTTTTCATTCATCCAACAAACGTTATATCGGATACCTACTAGATGTCTTGTCCCTTACCATTGCTGGGGATAGAACAGCAGACAAAGGAGTCAGAAATCCCTCTTCTCAACAGAGCTTCTATTCTAAAAAGGAACTAGGCCAATAAACAAAATAGAAAACTATATATAATGTTTGTGCTATTGATAAGCCCAGTGGAGAAAGATAAAATAGAGAAACGGGATATGGAGTGGGTGTGTGTGTGTGTGTGTGTGTGTTTGAAAATTGTAAGTGCTGTACCTCTGGGAGAAAGTGACATTTATGCAAAGAGTGGATATCTGAGAGCGACATTTCTGCTCCCCCATCAGAGTAGAAACAGGGAGAGGGTCAGGACATTCATTCCCTTTCTCTATGGCTGCTGTGTCTCCAGAAAAAAGCACAGAGTAGGTGCTCAATAAATGCTATTTAAACAGAGAGACTATGTGATTGAAGTATCAAGGAGGCAGATGGGAGATTTTTGTTTTTCTGACCCTCCACTGAAGAGAAGGAAGGTGGGAGGGGCAGGAGCATGAAACTTGGGGTGGGGGAGGGGAGGACATCTTCCTGGTCAGATTAAGAGACCTGGAGGATGGAGGTCATTGCTGGATAAGGTGTCCTCCCCCTTCCCCGCCCAAAGCAGACCTAAGTTCTCACCTTCCTCATAAGTATTGTTAATGGCCCTGCCGGTGGGCTCACCTGGCCCCCCGCGGCTCCCTTTCCAGGCGCTGAGTTGGGCCATCACCCTGCCCCCCTTTCCTCCCGCATCCCTGCCCGTCTCGCCCCCTCCTCCCCTCCCCGAGGGGTGTCCCCGCGCCGGTGGGCACGTCCTCGCTCGGGCGAGGGGGGCGCCTCGAGGAGCCGCGGACGCGCCGGGTCCCCGCCCCCAGCCCCTCTCCCCGGCGGGACACTGTCCCTTTAATAGACTCCCTCTGCCTGGCGCTCTGCGGCTGGGGAGTAAATTTCTCCCTGTCATCAGGTCGCGGGGAGAGGAGGAGGAGGAGGAGTTTGTTAATGTTCAGTTTGTTCAGCGGGATCGATGTTTGCTGGCATCGCCTCGCCCTGTCTTGTGTGTGTGAGTGTGTGAGTGTGCGTGTGTGTGTGTGCGTGCGCGCCTCTGTGGGGGGTGTGAGTGTGTGTGAGAGGAAGCGCGAGTGCGTGCGTGTGTGAGTGTGTGTCTGTGTGTGTGTCTCTGTGTGTGTGAGTGTGTGTGTGAGTGAGTGAATTCCAGATTTTCTGTCTTTCCCAAACCCGCTCCTGTCCTCTCGCATATCACTCACAGACGGGGATCTGACAGCAGCCACAAACCTACAGTGAGTGATCTCTCTCCCCCAGCGCGAGTCCGCCATAGAGACCGGCCAGGAGGAGGAGGAGGAGGAGGAGGAGGAAGAGGAGCAGGAGGAGGTGGAGGAGGAGAAGGAGGAGGAGGAGGAGGAGGAGGAGGTGGAGGAGGAGGAGGAGGGAAAGAGGAGAAGGAAGAAGAAGAAAAAGAAGAAGAAACCACTACCTTCCCAGGATTGCCTTTTTTTTTCCTTATCTTTACGCGCGCGTGTGCGTGTGGCGCGTGTGCGCCCCTCGTCCCTTCCATCCGAACGCGGTCTTGGATGTTTAATAAAGAAATCAAGTGTCTCAACAGTCACAAAAAAAAAAAAAAAAAAAAAAAAAAAAAAAAAAAAAGCCAAAAAAACCAAAAATTTCCAAAAAGCAAAAACAAAAAGAGAGAGAGAGGAAAAAAAATCCAAAACAAACAAACAAACAAACAAGGCAGAACCAACCTCTACTTCAAACCAGCCGGCACAAGCCACCCGTGTCTGCCACCCGGAGAGGGGGGTCTCTGGCCCGTGGTGGAGGAGTTGCAGGGGGGATCGCCAGGGGGACAGAGGCCGAGTGACGCCCTAGGAGCCACCGGGCAGGAGGCGGAGGAGACCCAGAGAGGCGAGAGAGCAGCGGGCCCCCGCGCGCGGCTCGGGGCTGGGGCGCCAGAAGTGGGACTGGAGCGAAGTAGAGCGATGCCAAGGAGGAAACAGCAGGCACCCAAGCGGGCGGCAGGTAAGAGAACCGGCTCCGCTTCGGGGCTGCCCGGCGCGCCGAGCTCCTCGCCCGCCCTCCTAGCCCCCGGGTGCCCCAGGACGCCTCCCCCTGAGCTGTGGGGGGAGCTCGCTCGGGGCGCCCCTCTCTGCCCCGCGAATAACCCCATCCTCTCTCTCTCTCTCTCTCTCTCTCTCTCTCGCCTTCTTCCGTCTCCCAAATCCTCCCCTGTGCAGGCTCCGGTTGGGTGGGGGGGAAAGCTATCCCACCAAGCCTTCCCTCCTTAAACTTTTTTTCCCTCCACCCTCTACCCCACCCCTAACTTTGTCCCAGTGTGTTTCTTGCCTCTCGGGCCAGAATTGGGTTGCGGATTTGGGGTGCGGGGGGTAGGGAGACGGTCCTGACACCCCCGCATCCCTCCGCGTGGTCAGTGCCTGTGGCTTCTGGCCTCGAGGGACAGCGTCTCCTCTCGCTGGGCTTTGGGGCGCTGAAGTGTGAGGCATGCCCAAGCCCTGGGCGGCAGGCTGGCTTGGGGCAAGCAGTGAGAGTTTAACTTTGATCACCAAGGTGGAAAAAAACCACCCCAGGAAAGAAATGAACCTTTGAATGTGCTTTCTAAATATGCTTGGGAATCTCATCAACACTCTTTCTCTTTAAAAAGGGGGATAAAAGAACATTGAAACAGCTCTGGATTTTCTTTGCCCAGAGAGAGTTGCAAACTTTGTAAATTGATTTGTATGGTATCCCATCTGAACCCTTCCTTACCAGCCCCCCTCCCTTCCCCCCAAATAGAGAGGAACAGGTTAATGGATCAGTACAATAGACCTTCTAAAGGATTTTTTTTTTCCTTTTGGGTTGCTTAATTGCTTTTTTAATAGTATGCTGGGGTTTTGTTTCTCGGAAGTGTAATATGAAAGTTCATTTTTCTCCTGCCAGACCCACCCACTGAAAAATCAGCTTTCCACTTGATTGCTAGTTTTGATTTGACATTTGATTGATCACCTGTCATCTCGCTGCCTTTGATCTATTCATTCTTGATATATATCAATAAATCACTCACCATGGTAACTCAGAGTGCCAGTGACGCAAGCCTTGCCCTCTAGATTCAGAGCCAGACATGCACAATTATTATCTTGTTTGGCTTTTAATGTGGGCGTTTTTATTTCTTTGTGTCCTTTAGTTGAATCAGGGCTTTAGCGAAAAGCTGAAGTTTTTTCCCTCCCAGTCTCTGTCTACCCTAGTGCTTTAGGCGGCATTCATTAGGGCTGGTGTTCTGCAGACCCAACAAGACATTTCCTTCTGTTGTAACATGAGCGAAACGTTAGGGAGAAGTTCGGTGGAACACTTCGGTAAACTTTGTAAAGCCACCCTTAGAAAGAACCCAAAGTTAGTTACAAATCTGGGCAAAGTGGCTGTTTGTGTCTGAACATGCTGGACCACCAGCGTCACCTTCCATCATGGCCTGATTCCAGCCTGAATGGCAGTCCATGTGCTTTGAAATATCCACAATTATCTTCCCTTCAGAGCGCAGAATTTCTTCCGTAACCATGTGTAGATTGGTTCAAATTGCATGCGGAAATATCATTTATAAAGCTTTGCTTCATGTATTTTCCAACTGTTTCCCTAAGAGCAAAATAATTAAAGTATTTTCGGGGCTATGTATATTTACAACTTGCCTAGTCAGTGTGATACACTTTTTCCAACTCTGGCTACCTCTTTTGAAAACAGTTTCTCCCTTCTGCCCCTGCCTCTATCCCTGTCTACATTTAACTCACTTATTTAAAAACAAAAAACAAACAAACAAAAAACTTAGATTATTTTGCAATCTGACAGCATCGGGGTGTGCACTGGCCTTCTAGACGCAGGAAGAGTGAGCGTGCGCCTTCTAGTTCTGGCAACCGAAGTTTTCGTGTAGCTAGATTATTAGAGATAACGTCCTTATTGTCCCAAAAGAGAAACCTGGGCAACCGTCCAGCAAGAAGTGATACTGCCCTGAAATTTACTCTACCCCCCCCCACCTTGTTGTTCCGGTAAAGGCCATCAACAACTAGGCAGTAATTTAAATTACCAGAATGACTGGACATGTCTCCTTTGGTAAGCTCATTATAAAAAGTGCATTGCTCAGAATTGCACTACTTTGATTATAATTATCCTCTGATCAATGAGGATCCAGGTGTTTATAACATAATGCTGTATCATGTTATTTAAATTAGATCCTTTTCATTAAGCTCATATCTATTGGACCTGGCTTGTCCATTTGCTGTAGTGTGTGTGTGTCAGAAAGTTGTGACTGCGGTTTCAGATTTCTGGCCTGTTGTATGCCTACTGTCTTTATATGTTTGTTTTCATGGCTTTATTCTTTTCACTGAAAAAAGCAGAAAGCCTGGAGGAGCCGGAAGGGAATGATGCATATTGTATACAGTGAGGCCCCTCTTAAGTATTTATTTGCACACATATTAATAAAACGGGTATCTTTTCATGCAAGTTCTCTTTCCTCCAAAGTCATCAATGCTGTCGTCTGTTTTAGCTGAGGTGGGGACTCGCGAGGAAAGTTAGCCCCTTTGGGATTCTTGAGCCCTTTAACATGCAGGGACGAGACCAACGTGGGTTCTAGGATTGTGGCCGCACTAACTTTTACACCGCCTGAAATTAAAAACAATGCACAACTGTAAGTAATTACTCCCATAGACCGATGTTGAAAGCTTGATTTCTAGCTTGATTAATGAATAATGTAAGATAGAAGAAGCCTGTGAGTGAATCAGAGCTGAGACTCTTTCTCAAGAACCGTTCGAGGCAATTTGATTCTTTTGCGTTATTAGTTTGAAGTTCCAGGTTTCAAGGAATCAGTTACAGAACTTTCTAATAAAGCAGGTATACAGCTGGAATGAACAAGATGATCTTGTAAATGATGGGAAATTTCAGTCCTTATGTCTTATGTTCTGCCACCCCCCCCCCCAACCCCCTTTAAGGGAAGGGATGTGAGGTAGGCAGTTCTCTTTAAGGAAACAGCTAAGTCAGAATATTTCCCTCTGAAATGTCATTCTTCCTGGCTTTCTACTGCTATGCTATTCCACCATACTATTACTTCGGGCAAGAAAAAAAAGTTCAGAAAACAGCCTATAGTACCCCAGGGGTCTGTGTATGTGTGAGTGTGTGTGCTCCGGCTTCCTTAGGCGTCAGTTTCACTCGCTGCTAAAATGTATCCACTTTCACCTGAGAATATTGCAGAATTTTCTATCAGCATCTTTTCCCCCTATCTATTTTAGGGCAGATAGAGAAGATGGCAGAAAGGTAAAATAAACCAGAGCAGTGTTTTGATTTGTTTGTATTTTGCAGGATGCCGAGTAGTTAAAAATTTAAAATTGCAGACTTCCGCTGCAAACCCTTCTATTTTCTACAATCTGTCACAGCCTCTGTACACAGACATGTGTAATACATATATTTTATTTTACCACCCTGAACTATTGTTTTTATATAATGCCAGCCAAGTGTAATAGAATGCAAAATCTTGGGGGCTTGTGAATATCGAATGTATACATAAGTTGCAGGGATCTGCTTCTGCCAGCCCAAAGAGATTAAATGTTTCCTTCTTGTTGACTCTCATCAACTATCTGATAATCCAGATCTGAGGAAAGTCTTGCAGGGAAGAACAGCTCCCTCAATTTATTTTGTTTATTTAATATGGAGATGAATAATGCAGATTTTGTTTTCATGAATGTCCTTGTGTGGCAGTAAACATTAGACTATTAGCAATCATTACTTAAAAGTTGCAATTTGCACCTTAATGGCATAGTTTATTTACATGGGAAGCATATTCAGCAGGGACAGTTCTGAATCCTGCAATGGAGCTGAGTTGACCCCAGCGATCTCCTTTTCAGCCTCATGAGAGCGGTGCCTGGGTGAACCCGGGAGGTCTCAGCAATCTCCACCAGCAGGGCATGGAGGGGGGCCAGACAGCTCAGGGGGAAATTTACCTTTAATTTACTGGCAAGTGGGATGGGATTCGAGAGGGAAGAGGAATCGAGGTGGAGTCCTGGCACTCTCACTTTGTTGAAACATACTTCAGAAAGACAAGTTCACATTTTGAAGATTTAAATACTGCACACTCTAGACCCCATCCACTTACCCCAACGGTATGGTTTTAACAGATGAATGGAAAAAATAAACACACGTACCCCAGAGGGGGCTGAGCAGCAGGAACTGTTCTGGCTCTTCTTGTTATTTAAGGCAGATCCCTGAAAAAGGAAGGACAGGTCCCCCGAAATCGCATCCTGCACACAGTGTTTTGGATGGAAATTGATTACTTAAGTGGTCCCTTCTCCACTCCCCTCCTGATTTCTTTCTCCCACCTCTCACCTCGCCCTTAAAGACCCAGATTGAATGGGACATCTCAAAAGCCCATTTGTTTTAGGCATTTATTGATTTCATTTTTAATCTGCCATATCAGGACACAATACATTAGCCCTAATCAGCAGATTGCAAGTGACAGGGAGTTCTAGTGGAAAGTAGGTGAGGGAGAGGGGGCTCTGAGAAACTTCTGTGCCACGAAAATCTTCTTGAGCCTTGGGGGGTTGGAGATTGGAGGCTACTTTTGAGGAGGTCATAGAAACCGTCCTCGGAACTACTGTGCATTTATTTTTCTACCTCCTTACATTGATTTGTCTCTCACTCACCTTGATTCTACCATTTGGGAAACCTTCACACCCAACAAATACCTCCTAGGCATCTTTAGCAGATCTGTCCCTGGAAGCATCTTGCCTTTTGTCACATTCTCCAACAGAGGCTTCTGTTTTCATTTTATCCCAGGTGACTTCGCACGCATTTGACGGAATTTCTCCAACTGGATAATACCTGGGTTGATCTATTTATTTTCCCAGTGGCTTGGGGATTGTACTTTCAATTGAACAGGTTTTAAAGGGGCACTGAGCCTGGCATTATTCAAGGCCATGTAAAACGATACACTTCTGCTCATCCCTGCAAGTCAGCTTCGGGAAATCAGGCAGGAAGGAAACCTGTTCATGTTTGTGTTAGGTCTGTAATTAGCTGACATGTGTTAAATGACCAGAGTAGATCCCTTCCATCACTGCATGCGTACCATCCATTTTATTTAGGTATGTCATGGTCTGGGAAGACTCAGCCACTATTTCAGAGGTGCGCCTGCGTCCACCCAAGTTCCCTTTAAAAAGCACAGAATTGCCTAACAAATTCTCTGTTAAGACCAGGCATACACAGAGTATCATTTTCGTTTGATGCAAAGTCAGTTGGAAATACATTAACAGAGAGTGTCTTGCATCGCTTCCCTGAAGCAGTGCTTTTTCATTACATATTTAATTACAATCAAATTGAGCGACTTTTATAAAAAAATTACAGTGGTATTAAAAGAAGCTTGGCACACAAATAATTGTATTGCTTTGCAAGTTGAGAATGCTGTTATATTTTTATTTATTTGGGAGAAATTTATTTTCATTTTCTAATGTGACAAATACAGAATATATTTTCCTGTCGTCGGATCAGGGAGATCTCAGCCTCCTGCCTCTTTAGATCCTGTTCATCCTGGAAGAGGTTTTCATATTCCTTTTTCAGTAATTTGTCACAATTTATATCTATTTTTTTATCATGTTAAGTTTTATAAATTTCATTGAAAGTTAGAAATTCTCCTGTTCCTTAGGGTGACCTTTGGTGAGCAGCTCTTTGATTATAAATGAGCTTAGTCATTCAAACCACATAAGAAATAAACTCGTTGAGAGAGTTTGCTTGATTGCCTGGATATTGCAATGAGAAACACACACACACACACACACACACACACACACACACACACACACATGCACAGCATATTTTTACCGGCCTCTGTCACATAACCTGATTTTCACTGGATTTACCATCTCTTTCATTTTTTCTGTACTACTGACCTTTCAGTCGCTTGTTTTAGGAACTTGTTTTAGGTGAAGGGCTGGGGATAGCTTTGAAAGGGAGTGTCATGAGACGCTTGTCTTCAAGAAATAATAATGAAAATTAGATACTTTCGAGCCCAAATATCCACTTTGGGACTTTGTCTGCAGACTCACAGGGAAGAGTCTCTGAAAACACCCGGTTTGGCATCCAACCTGGACACAGGCCTGGAGGGTCTACCGCAGTGTGGCTGTATTTTTGCAGAGAAAGTGTAGGACTTAGGTCCCCTCTGAGAACACCGTCTGCATGCACAGACACACAGACGAAGCCTCTGAGATGCAAGTGGGAATTGCTGATATATTTGTTTCCAAAGCAAACTCCATGGGTGAAGTGATAAAATAATTGGGAGAGATTTGAGCGTCATTAAAATAGTTACGTAGAATTTTCGGCTGTTGCCGCTCTGAATCTTTTGCATTTCCTCTGCAGAAAAAAAGATGTCCTCTGGGCATCCTCCTATACTTCATGATGCTAAAGCAATGCCTAAAATTGTTGAAAATTTTAGAAATTAAAATGCAGGAGGCACAGCGAGATAATCCTGTTATTAATATATCAGCATTATTTTGCTTAACAGGGAAATAAATGCACAATGCAAAAGTTTTAGAGATAATGAATTTAGAGAAATCACACAGAAAAAAAAAAAAACCTGGATCATATTTGAAAGCTTTTGTCTTGAATTTTTTTCTTGAAGTAAGAGTGCTCTTTCCCTCTGTGCCATTTAAAACAAAAACAAAAACACAACAGTTTCAGTATCATCATACCTAGAACCCAACCTCAAACAGGGTCTAATAAAATTCTCTCCAGATGTACGATGATATAGGACATTATATTACAGGTCCCTTTAAAAAAAAAAATCGCTTTAGAAAACCAAAAGTGGGTATGCAAAATAAAGTAGAATCTCAACAGGCTGTCTATTATAGCTCGCTCAGGGTTCAAGATCCAAAACTTTGTTCGGCAGGGTAAGAAGATAGCAGTGCATTTTAACTGTGCATCTCCCCTTGGCCCATGAGAGGTAACGGAGCAGGGAAGATTTTTAAGGAGCTGTTTAGCTCTTTTTGCATCTGTCTCCAAAGACTAATTTAATTGAAAAGCCGTAGTGTCCATTTATGCAAAAGGAAAAACCTCATGTTTCCATAAAGCTGCTAGACACTAAGGTGGGTTTAAAAAAAAAAAAAAGGCAACGTTCTACAGTTTCTGTTAGTACAAAAATTAAGATCACTGGTCTTAATTAGTTGAGTGCTTTCAGAACTTAATGAATACTCTGGAATCACCCCTGAGCTTTCTTCTTAAAGCTACATCTAAGTCATTTCTATGGAAATTACACAGCTTAGATCCTAAGGTGGGCAGAATATAGTTATTGTTTTTAATGAAAATAGTTACAAAGGGCAGAAGGAGATAACAGTTTTTGGCGGCCATTCTATTTGTAACGAATTTGGAAGAAACTTCCCCAATGTTTTTCTGCATCAGGAAAAATCCGTGAAATCCGGTGACGTGGATGGTTGAAAAAGGAAGCAGAAGGTCAAGGTGTTCTATAGGGGAGAAGGGACTTGTGTAAGCCAGAGCAATGGCATATAAATATTTCTATCTAAACTGCAAGGGGCTTACTTTAAATCACTTGAATTTATCAGATTCTTGGAATTTTCCAATAATTTAGAAACCTCTCTCTCATACCCCAAGGGAGATATGAATAGCTTCTGGCCAAGATAATGCTGTAGAGAAGAGGTAAATCTACTCTAGGCGCTCGGTACCATTTGGTACAGAAGAAATGCCAAAATGAAAAGCTATGAGCATGTTTTATATCAGAGTTGCCTTCGGCTAGTTTCCTTTATTAGAAAGTTGAGTACATGGCTTTGTGCTTCTTTTTGTTTTCCCTCCAGAGATTAGGCTTGAGATTGTGAATGGAGCCCTAGAACAGGAAGAAGTGACTTGGGTTCGGCTTACAGCTTTGCCCACACTCGTTATATGGCCCTGGGCAAGCTCTGACTTCAGGAATAAGAATATGAGCTCAGAAGTCAGAAGGACCCAGGTTCAAGTTCCTAGGTCTACTTCTGTTCTTTGCCCAGAAGCAAGCCACTCACATCTCTGCCCCCCACCCCCACTTTCCAACCTACACGATGGGGGTAGCCATAGTTCTTCTTAAGGCCCAGGTTTTTGAAAGGATTACATGAGCCTGGGGCTGAGAAATTGCACTGAAACTCTTAGGGGTCAAAGCCGACAGTGGTAGTGTGTCTTTACCTTGAATGGCCAGACCATGAAAAATGTATACCGGAAGGAAGATGAGCAACCTATAACGCGATCATCATGAGATGAGGGGATCGGGGCTTGAAAGAAATCAGACATGGGTGCATTTTGGTTTTTAAAACCAGAAATAGAGTCACTGAAGAGTGTTTTAACCTCTTCTGAGGCTGACGCATGCCTGGGTGGTTGGAGACCTGCACCAGTTAAAAAAAAAAAGTTTCTTTCCCCAAAGATAGTAATTATAACACTAGCAGCAACAATTGTAACAACAGTAATAACCATATCTGCCAGGATGTAAGTGTTTATTATATACCAGGCACTTTTCCAAGTGTTTCATATATTCCCATTGTTTAAACAGCAATTATTTCTTGAGTTCCTACTATGCGCCAGAGTCTGTTCTGGCCACCTGCATCCTGGTGGGGGCGGGGGGGGGCTGGATTAATAGGAAGAATATGACCCCTGGGGATCTTACCCTCCAGAAGGGGGAAGCTAGAGAATATACAAGAAAATTAACAAAGAAAAAGAAAGATAATTTTCATAGAGAAGAAAGCTCCATGATGACAGATTTATAAGAATAAAAGTTGGGGAGTGGGAGTTTGGCAAAGCAAGTGTGGAAGGTCGGGGAATACTTGTCCTAGAGAGGACATCTGAGCCAAGTTTTATCTTTATAACATTCTTATGCATTAGATGCTGGTGTAATCCCTAGTTTACTGATGGGGATCTAAGAAACCTGGAGAGCTACTTGTTCAAGGTCATGCAGTGGCCACGCTGGGTTTTAAACTCTCTGCATCCAAAGCCCATACCCTTAATCTATTGTGATATTTTATCTAGGATAACTGTAGTGATTTGCCAAGGAGGGACCCGCTCCTATTGTTCTTTCCCTGCATCTGTTGTGATGTCTAAGCCGGCGGGGAGGGTACTGAAAGCACCTACAGAGGATAGTGCCTGTAGTAGCATCGCCAAATAGAATCTCGGGTCCTCTCTCGTATATGAAGTTGGTTTTTTCTCGAATATTCCTTCTTGTGTGTGTATGTGCGTTTATGCATACATTCATTCAACAGATGTTCATTGTGTACCTGCTGCCTGCCAGGCATTGAGCTAGGTGATGGTGTATCACAGTAAGAAAAGATCCCGCCCTCACAGAGCTAATATTCTTGTGAGGAAGACCAGAAAGCCAATCAACAAATAAATATACTAAATAGTTCTAACTGCATTTCATAAAAATAAATCAGGGTTGATGGAATGAAGAGGGATAAGAGGGCTGCCTTGTTATATAGAATGGTCAGGACTGGTATTCCTCAGGTGCTAACCCTTGACCAGACCTGAACCAGAAGTGAGGAACTAACCAAGCACAGATCTGGGAGGAACATTCCAAGCAGTAAGCACGTAAGGCCAGAGCTGACTTCTAAGTTAGAGGGACATGTGGGAGCCCGCTGTGGCCAGAGCAGGTAAGATGCGGGGAGAGGCTCATAAGAAGCGAGGCAGGGGAAGGAGACAGGGGCAGATCTTGTGTGACCTTCTCAATATGGGTCTCAGCATGATGGGATGGAGAGTTTCTAGAAGGGAAGTGATGGGATCTGTTTGGCTCATCAAGAGAACATTTCACAGTCTGTATTTCAAAGGTGGTAGTGAATTTGGGCCTTTTTGCCCCCCGGACCCCTCAGGGATGGTAAGTAGGATGCTCAAAACGATGGAGCTGGCAGACAGCGCGTGGAGATTAAAAACACCAGCCCAGCCGTCATGGAGGGATTGCCTGGTGCTGGGGAAGCCACATCAGTGAGGCTACTGAAAAAAGGCAAATGTTCAGAGCCAAGCAAATCTGGGATCCTGTTGCAATTCCCTACTTCACTGGCCAACGGGGTTTTCAGGGAAGTTCCTTCAACTCACTGCACCTCCGTGTCCTCATCTGTCAAGTGGGCACGCGATCTGGCTCACCTCCCTTGGTGGTGGGGACGAGTAGCTGATGAGATGTAGAGAAAACCCTCGGCACAGCGCCTGGCATGAAGGGAAGGTTTTTTGTTTTGTTTTGTTTTTGTTTGTTTGTTTTAACAAACACATGTTTTTAGTCTCCTTCCTGTTGTCATTTTTTTTCTTTTTTCTGTAGGGATTCCAGAAAAAATCTAGGCCCTTGAATTAGTCCTTGGTACCTATTAGGCACTAAATAAACATTTCCTGATGAGTGGATAAATGAGGCTGTAAATAAATGAATAAATACTTAAATGAACATATTACTTTGTATACTAATTAATTACTTTCGAGTAGAAGGATCTCTTTTATGCATCTAGAACTTTTTGGCAGACCTCCACACCGATCACGATCCTAACTACATCTTGAATATTTATCAATTTAAAAAATATTAATGACGAAAAGACAGCGATTTCGGTAATACACTTGCAATATGTTTATCATGACATCATCTGCCTTCATGGGAAGAGCAGTGATTTCACCTTTTTTGCCGTATTATTTAGCATCTTATAGACAGTGCTTGGTGATAACGTGGGTTAGTAGATTTCCTCATTAAGCCAAGAATCCCCAGAAGGAGCGTCCCTGATGTTGGTGAAGGAGCTGGGGATCCTCATTTCTGACCCCTGAGCTTGACCTCTCCCACCACTCTCCAGGTCCCCGAAGCCTTCAGATGCTCCCAGCCTCCCAGGGTTTGGCAACACACCCTCCCCCACCACAGACCTGTGCTCATTCCCCTCAGGCCCAAGGTGGCAAAGCTTAGGGGTTGTTAAGCTAATAGGAGAAGGCTACAGGCTGTTTCCTGGTAACGCCTTCTCCACTTTTTTTTTTTTTTAAGATTTTATTTGACAGAGATCACAAGTAGGCAGAGAGGCAGGCAGAGAGAGAGAGAGAGAGGAAGGGAAGCAGGCTCCCCGCTGAGCGGAGAGGCCAATGCGGGGCTTGATCCCAGGACCCTGAGATCATGACCTGAGCCGAAGGCAGAGGCTTTAACCCACTGAGCCTTCTCCACTTTTTAATTGTCACCTTCAGATAAGTGTCTGGGAGAGGGGCGAGGGGAGGCTGGCTGGTGCCTGTTAAGCTCTCTCTCAGGACAAAGTGATTTGGGATCACGGCGAGCATTTGGGAGTTTTTGCTGCCTGCCTTGGGCTCTTTATTTAACCAACGTTATTGAAGGTCTGCTGTGCACCAGGGACTGTGGAAGGTGCCAGGACTGGGGCATAGAATCTTGAAGCTTCCATTTTGTGTAGCAGACAGGTCACAGACAAGCGAGCAGGTGCCTGTCACGTCATGCCAGCGTGTTCTATGTGCCACGGAGAGACTGAAGAGGAAGGCAGGGGGTAGGGCATGAGGGAGAGCGTGCCCACTTGGATGAGATGGCCAGGAAAGGCCTCTCTGGAAGTGACATTGCAACTGGTTCTGAGTGAAGCGGTGGGGAGAGAAGTGTGCCCGAGCTCACGCAGGGGCGGGGAGGGTGGGAGGGGGAGGCAGCTGCAGGCATGGCTGACGGTGCTGGCCTGGAGCAAGCAGGGGCCGCTGGGCAGCAAGGATGCCAGGGTGGTGGAACCCTGGTGGGGAGTGGGTGGGGTTCCCGGCAGGAGGACAGGCAGCCGCCAAGCCTCCAGCACCGAGGAACTAACAAGGAACAGTGTGCTGACTTGAGAACCTTGGAGGGCGGGGGAGCAGGGTGGACAGGACCTGACTTGGGTTTTTACAGCACACTTCTGGTTGTCATGTGATACACCAGGGACCAGGGCTGCCTGCCGTTGACCGTGTAGGAGGCTCCTGCACCAGCCTGGTCAAAAGCTGGTGACGACTTGAACCAGAATGATGGTGCGGGAGGTGGGAGACACAGTCCAAAGTCGGATGACAAGATGTGCTGAGAAGGGCAGTTGGCATAGACTGAGAGGCGAGTGTGAAAGCTGGGCCTGTGTTTCTCTTCTTAATTCTGATTCTTTCATCCGTGCTTTTATTTCTCTCCTCTGGTTATTATACACAGGGCTCTTATCATTCTCTCTATCATTCTCTAAGCCAGAGGGAAAACAAGGGAAGTGTTTGAAGGTGCATTTACTCTAGAATTGACTGCAGAGGGGAAGAGGCCACCCTTCAAAGCACATTCATGGAGTCCTGGAACCCCCCCCCCCCTTGCCCATCGACACAGTGTCAAGGCAAGGTGATGACCCTGGAGCAGACCAGGGGTCGATTTCTTTCCAGTGGGTCACTTCCTCACTGTATGACCTTAGGCACTTTGACCTCTCAGACTTCCAGTTTCCTCATTAGTAAAATAGATCTAACAGAAGGACTCATCTCATTGGGTTTTTAGTAGGATTCATTGGGATAAATCAGACGACGTGCTTAGGACAATGCCTGGTACAATGTAAGTGGTCAGTGCATTGTAGTCATGACAGGAACAAGTTAATAAACCTCTCCATGCCTTGATTTCCTTGCTGGTGAAGTAGTGATAATACAGAGTCCCTCTTGGGTTGTTGGGAGGAGCCAAGTATGAATACGACCAAACACCAAGCACAGTGCTTCATACACAGCGCTCAACACGTGTTCAATTTTAAAATTAGGACCATGACTCTGGCTCATGACCATGAAGGGATCTTATGTCTTCTTTGCTTTCTGTCTACAAAGCCTGGCACGTAGTTGATGCTCAATAAATGTGATTTGATACAATGAATGATGGTGCCATGGTAATAGGAGTCAGAGTCAGGAAACCTAAGACAAAGGTACATCTCTGTGGGGAGGGGCCGAGACCACTGACTCATACCGTCATCTCCTCCCGTCGACATGCCTGATGGCCGTCTCCTCTGCCTGTGGGACCTTTATGGGGTGTTGTAATGAGGAAATCAAGCCCATCCCTGCATGTTTTTTGAGCCAGACTTGCCTGATTACGGACTGCCATACCCCTGGTGGAGAGTTTTAAGTAGCTCCAAGTCATGCACAAAGTATGAACGATGTCCCTTTTCCAACACTGTTTCCACCCTTCTGATTTAATCAGGAGGAAAGTCTGATGTGGTGTTAGCCTTCCTTAAACACCTGTCTCATGCTTGTTTCTCAGAAAGAGCAGGCTTCAGATTCAGAGACTTTTTCAAGTAACAGTAGCCAGTGAAAGAAAAAAATAAACCCTTAGATTTTCATTTTCTGATCATTTGAGGCCAATGATGCTGGTTTTTCACTGACAGTGGTGATGTAAGTTTCATTTAAAAAGGCAATTATGTAGGTAAATAGAAGAGGGAATCATTGTAAGGGAATATATTAAAAAAGGAATAGTTGGGGGAGGATATTGCACAGACCCTGAGGTTGGGGAAGAATGACTGACTGGGAGGACTCTGTGGGCGCCCAGGACCTGGGCAGGGCCCAGGATTCATGGAGCAGCTGTGAGCAAGGGCTGCCAAGTCATACACCCAGAAAATGGAGGCTTTCATGAAAACTTCAAAAAAGTTTGAAACCCCAGAGGAACGTCCCTTTCCAGGATATCAGAGAGAAACTCTGGAGAGTCTTTACTGGCCAAGGAAATTTTGCAGACATGGAGAGACTGGGAATAATGTTCTGGTTGGCATCTGGGATAGAGCAGTGGTTCTCAACCTTCAGCTGGTACCCTCATCACCAGATGAAAATGCAGCCTGACCAGATGCCCAGGCCAGTGCCTAGCAGATCTGCTTCCCTAGGACAAGGGTTGGGGCCTGTCAATCTGCATTGGAAGCACCTACCATGCCTTTGAATTACAGGTTATGGGGGAAAATCTCAGTTTTCTCCTTCTTTCTTCATCTTCTCCCCCTCCCACTACCTGTCCTTCTCCTCCTCCTCCTCCTTCTCTTCCTCTCTCTCTTTCTCTCTCAATTCTGAATGCCAAAACATTTAAGCATTTAAAAAATCATTTGAGGGGATCCATATCCACTTTGGGCTTTTAGTCAACAGAAAAAAATGTAAGTACTCTCTTCTTTCCCTCTCCCTCTCTCATGCAATTGCCTGTTTTTAGCAATGGTGGGGACCATTTTCCCTAATGCATTTCAACAAGGAAATGCATCCATTTACGCTTTTGTCTACCTCGTCATGGCACCAAACATCAGAGCCCAGAGCATCCCTCAGTTAAGGAGAAAGACAAGCAACCTGGCAAATATCTCACAGGGGCTCCATTTGCTTGGGAGTTGGCCAGCACCCTGGAGGCCGGAGTCAAGAGACAAGAAAGAAACACAAGGAATGTTCCAGAACTTTATTTTTTTATTTCTTACGCTCTCCTCTGTTCTGGGAACACTATGGGTTGGGAGGGCAGAAAACCCGGCTTCATTCTTTGGCACATCCTTTGCCTTCTTTTTCTCCGTTTCATGTTTTCTCCTGCTTTCTTCAGTGGCTCTTTTTCCTCTGGTCCCTCTTTCTCTTTTTTACCTTCCTGATTCCTCCCAGGAATGAGACTTCCAAGGCCTTTCCATCTAGCATCTGTGCTTCTATGGGTGAAGGGAATCAAAATGATGATGGTGACGATGAGGAAGAGGACACTAGTCATAATGGTCACTTGTCATAATGGCTACCGCTTGCTGACCAGAATGACACTAAATCCAGAAGTCGACACTTGCTAGTTAACGTTCACAGGGCACTGACTTCATACAGGTGTCTCCCCACAACACCCTGAAAGCCAGATGTGATTATCATCGGCCCATTGGAGAGCTAAGGGAATTCAGTTTGGGGAAATGTCAAATAGCTTGAAGATCACGCAGGCTTTCAAATAAGACACTGAAACCCACCTCTGCCTGCCAGAGGGATAGTAGTACTCAGACACTGCGTTTTGTTGTTTCTCCCAGGATTTAAGGCTTAATGGCAGAGAGTCACATAAACAAACGTCCAGTCTAGTGTAGATACGAGCGGACGAAGGGCATGGACTGAAATGTAGTGTTTTCTCCAGGTTGAAGTCAGTCCATTGTGGTGAAGAAAAAAAAGAGTTACCATCCTGCTTATCAGAATCCAAAACGCCATCTTTAAAAGTGGGGCCTATAAAGATTAAAAGAAATGGATAGGATTTTTGAAACCTCTTGAGCTTTCCACAATCGCGTTTTCTTAAGTCCATTCTTGTTTCATTAAACTGAAGTAGGGGGAAAAAAAAAACCACGAAAACCAGGAACACAGTCCATCTGGGGTGTCTCAAGAAGTAATCGTGCTCACCCACTTCCTACAGTGTCTTTGCGGATGTGTCCCAAAGTCAGACACTGCTCATCTGTTCCCTATAAATCTCTTGTAGGCTCCATGACTCTTCCTGGCTGTCAAAAATATGGAACACATGCAATGATGCTGCCCTCTTATTTATTTTAGCAAATGAAAGCTACCCTCACAGATTTCCCTTTTAGGGTTCCTCACGATATTTATGGTCAAGGTCCCTAAGGTGCTTCTTACTCATAACTATTTAATCATAGGTAACATTTAAATGATTACTCTGAATAATATGAAAAAATGATGATCGTGAAATTCAGGGAGTTGTATCTCAGAGGGAAAAATGTTGCTTACAACAGAAATCATGATAGGGTCTTTCTTTGGAGAAAATTTTAAGAAACCCTAACAGTTGTTTATAGTTGTTGTTGGTTGAAGGTTTTGTGGTTTGTTGTTTGTTTGGTTTTTTTTTTAATTTTTAAATGTGGGTGTCATTTTGAAACAAACCTTTGTAATGATACAGTTTGGCAAACTGCCTAGCTATCTGATTTGAGGTTATTTTATTGAGTAATGGACTGAAATTATCATCTTATTTTATTGTCTTTAACATAAATATTTTCTTTATTAATATTGGGTGGGGATAGTCAATCCTATGGAATGGAAGGAAGAGCTGTCCACAATAAGAGGAACTTATTTCACTTGATCGGGGAATTTCAGATATAAAGGAATTAAACTTTAAGGATAAAGCTACATCATCTTTGAACACCAGTCTTAAAATCTCTGTGCCTCAGTACTGTAAATAGGAATGAATGAGAACAATTACTTCCAAGCACCACTTTGAGGATTTAAAAAGTAGATACTTATTAGTACTTGAAAGAGAGCCCTATGCATAATAAGTGTTCAGCAAATATTATTATTTCCCCCCTTACTCTCTCCCCAGAGACAGGCATAATTCAGACTTCGGTGGGTGTATCCTTCATTATTTGTAATTTTACCTGCATACACATGTAGCTGGGGGCATTATTATCTTTCTGTATATATTTAATATTTTATGTAAATATTTTTACATGCTTTTACACATTGATTTTTTTAAACTCTGTGTGTAGGTTCTATCCAAGTAGGTAAGTAAGTAGCTGGAGAAAAAAAAAAAAAGAAGGGGAGGGAGATAATAGATCAAAAAAATATAGTGAATCCCTTTTCATATGTTTTATAATATTCTGCCATAAGAATGATGATTTTGTACTCATTTATTGACTCTCCTCTGTTAATAGACACTTAGTATATTTTAAAGTTTTTATTACTGCATACAATCCTGTACTGAATATTCTTAGGAATTTTTACAATTGTCCCATAAACAATTTACATCGAGAAAAGCAGTTGTGAGAATTTGACTCTGCACCTAGCAAGAAAATCAGTGGAGAGAAGTAAACATTATGGGAACAGCGAATACTTCTTACTTTGGAATATTCTTGGTGTCTTTACTGAAATATACACTTCTCTTACCAAAAAAAAAATGTAACTGGTTCATTTGCACCCAACAGACGTTTGTGAAAATGTCCTCTTAAAGTAAGTAAACTGAGTAACTAAAATATGTCCATAATCCCAATAATGACTGAGACTCAGCCATCTACATGGTTCGAATCCCAAGTCTATCAAGAAAATGGTCATGAGCCGCCTTCGGGTGGAGTGGGGAACAGAGAGAAGCAAAAAGGAGCCCGTGACTCGCATCTCAGAGATTGCATCTGTCCTCAGAGTCTGTACTGGATGGAGCTTCAGAGTTGGACAACCATTGTCCACGGGATCCTGGAGCCCCGGGGGGTGGCCGGCACGAGGGGGTTGGGGGAGGAAAGGAGGGGCCCTTGGATTTTGTGTAGCGGTGTCACGGCTGGAACCCTAACAACAGACTTTGTGCAGTTTGGCGTGTTAGGCAGTGAAACTGACCTTTAACGCAGTTCAGCAAACATGTGCTCAGTCCCGGGAGGTAGAAATATTAATAAGACAGGACCTCAGGATGCAGAGGGTCTGTGTAGTACCAGACGCTTTTCACAACCGAGATCAGCAGCATCCTTAGAAAGTGTGCACGTGTATGCTGTGGTTCTGTTTTACTGTGGGGACGAATTGTGACTGTGCATCTTTTGTGTGCCTTGGCTGGATTACTATGCTCTGAGCCTTCGTGTGTGGGGATGAGGGGCGAGGGTGAAAAGCCCTCACTGTGCATGAGTTTTGCGTTAGGGGTGCACATGGTCAGTGCACGCGTTCCCACCATGGCTCAGCTACTAACAGAATCGCCAGCCAGCTCGGCAGGATTTTCCCCGGGAACACGAAGCCAGCATCACGGTGTATCTCCCCGGGGGTATGTCTGTGACACGGCCCTGGGGGAGAAGGAAAGCGAACCATAGTTACGCCCATGTTCCCTTCCTGGCAAAATTAGCACTAGTTGGGGAAAGTGTCAGTAACAGATGCCGCAGGAAGGCAGGCAGGCTCCAGAAACTCGGTTGCAGTTTCCTGGTCTGTGTTTTATCACGTCGGGGGTTGATCCTTCAGATCGTGGGGACCACTTCATGTTCGGTACCTGGAACACAGTGGGTGTTCCTGTTGGATACACGGAGGAATGAATCAATGAGTGGGTAAAGGGTTAGCCAAGGTTCCTGGAGCCTTTGCCGTGCTTAGATACCCGGATGATGGATGCCCACGGGGCTGAAGCTAGTAGGTTCTTAGTAAATGTTGAATGGAGAAATGAACGCACACACGTTGCGCATGTGAACGTTTGCTTATCTCTGAAGCAGGCTCTCAATCATAAGAAAACAGTTCCCTGGCGGGGTTTTTATCCTTGCTCTGGCAGTCCCACGGGAGCACCTTGTCGGCTGTCCCTTTGGTTTAATTATTGTTCTTTGAGATCAGCACGACAGCCCTTCTGTTTATTGTCAAACTGCAGCCACAAATGGAGAAATAAAGAACGAGGCTGGGGGAGGGGGGGTGGACTCTCTCTAGTTCAGGTACAGGAACCTCCCCGAAGATACTGTTCTTTTCGTGAGGCGAGAGGAAAGTGGCAAAGTTGCGGGTAGGAGTTTTAAAACTTGCCAAACACATAAACCCACAACACTGCGTGGCTGCTTCCATAAATGTTTAATAAGTTTTATCATCTTGTGACGAAGGTTAAACAAATGTGAGTCCTTTGAGGAATTATTTACTGGAAGCAAAGTTATGGCATCAACAGCTGTGTTTCCAATCACTTAGACGAGGAACAGATCAAATAAATCAGGAGAAATTCCACAACGCAACTTCTGTGTTATTATCTCTGGAGCAGAAGAATGTAAGTAACTCTTTTAGGTACCCTCTGTTTTCGACTTCAGACCTTCTTTAGTTGTGAGACTCCTTTTTTATTCATTTCATGACCTTCAAAGACTATGTCTTCACTCTTTTTGTAGAAAGTTACCATAAAAACATCCACAATAGAAGTACTTAAAACTTTCTCAAAGGGAATCTGGCTGTTTCAGCCAACATTCTCATTTGGGAATGGGCTAACAGTTCCAATATATAACATCCATATAATTTAACCTCATAAATTTCTTTTTTTCATGGTGATGTAATGGGGGGACTGACCTGGAGTTTGTAAATGTTCCCTGCTCACTGCATTCCCGCGGGCAACATAACATTCTAGACAGTATTTTATGTGCCCTGATTAAAATATAACGTATTCTTGCATTTCCTGTGGACTGACCTGTTAGTGCTCTAAGCAGAATATTTAAGCAACATGGAGATGTTTTCAACTGTGTAACAATGCACAGTGTGAGGTGGGTTGTTTTTTTTTTTTAAAGAAAAAAAAATGATCTGATTTTCATTTGAGACCACAGTCCCCTGGGCACCGACTCCACAAGAAAAGTTTTGTGCTCTGGCTTAACTTTTGAGTCTGCTACTGCCCTCCGATAAATAAACAGGAATACTTGTTTGTAACTCTGGTTTGAATTCTGGAGCACGTACTTTGAACTGCTCTCCTGCAAGGGAAGGACTTGGACAAGTTAGTGGCGAGTCCTCCAAGATAAAACGGTAGCAATGGAAACTTACAGCATTTTTTATGAGAAGAAAAAAATGTTTCCTTGAAATAAGGAGAAGGTTTTCCTATAGTCCTTGCATCATGAAAACAGCTGCGGCAAATAAACAACTCAGAAAAAACCATTTGTAGATTGACATGTTTTAATTTTCTGTGGGAGGCACAAGGAGTAAAAGTAAAGAGTAGTTCTTGCTTCCATAGGAGCAAAGGAGAATTTGTCGGGGGAGGGCTTGAGCGTGAAACTTTGCTGGGCAGACATGGATGCTGCCTGGAGATCTTCCAGGGCATGAACCTCCTTCCGGGAATAACATGAAAGAGACATGGAAACGACATAAGGGAAGGAGGGCTGGTTGGATCACGTGAGTTCATGGAAGATAAGTTCGTGAAAGGAGTGTTTGTATTTGAGAGTCATTCTTTTATTTTTTAAGATTTTTATTATTTATTTGAGAGAGAGAAAGAGCACATGAGCAAGGGGAAGTGGCAGAGAGGGAAAAGCAGACTCCCTGCTAAGCAGGGAGCTGAATGTGGGCTTGATCCCAGGATCCCGAGATCATGACTGAAGCTGAAGGCAGATACTTAAAGGACTGAGCCACACAGGCGCCCAGAGAGTCATTCTTTTATTAATTTAGCAGATACTTATTAATGTCTATTGTTTTCAAGACCCTGTGCTGTGTGCCAGGGCTATAAACATAAATAAGGCACAGACTCTGTCTTCACAGGTTAGTGATAGAGCGCCCAGAGCAAAGCCAGGGAGTGATAGCTGGATGGATGGATGGTTGGATGGATGGATGGATGGATGGATGGATGGATGGATGGATAAGTGGATGGATGGATGGATGGATGAATGGATAAGTGGATGGATGGTTGGATGGATGGATGGGTGGATGGATGGATAAGTGGATGGATGGATGGATGGATGGATGGATGGATGGATGGATGGATGGATGGATGATGGATAAGTGGATGGATGGTTGGTTGGATGGATGGATGGATGGATGGTTGGATGGATGGATGGGTGGATGAATTGATGGATGGGTGAAGACGTCTGTGACTTACTAGGAACTCAAGCTCCTTTCTGTTTGTATGTTTACTTGTTTCTGGGTCTGATTGTTGATCTGTCAAGATGTTATCCCAGACAGCCCCTGACCCTTCCTTCAGCGATAGTTCCCTGATCTCTTCCTTGAACCATTTCTGAGCCCAGGTCCCTTCTTGCCTGTATACCCTAGCCCCTGCTCAGCTTTTAGGACAATAACTTGCTATAAATGTTCTTGGATTTGCCCCTGGTTGGCAATGCTGGGTCTTTTTCACTGCTCACCATAACCTTTCCTCTGTTTTGTTCCCTGAAAAATAATAATCAAACGTGTTGACATTTGCTGAGAGTCTACTCCGTTCCAGGAACTGCCCCAAATGCTTTACATGTACCTGACATCATTTAGCTGTCCTCTCAACTGCAGAGGTGGACACACCGCTCATATCCCCATTTTCCAGGTATGAAAACTGAGGCACAGAGCTGTTACATAATATCCTCACATAGCAAATATATAGCGCAACCAGAATTTCAACCCAGGTGTGTTAGACTCCAGCGGCACACCTGGCATGTAACCTGGGCACCTTTAGATGCTGAAATTTTGATGAATCATGTAGCCTGCCATAAATTATACCTCATCTGCGTGATTCAGCTAAGCCTTAGCCGTGGCACCTATAGGTACAGAGACCCAAGTGTTGGATTGGAACAGGTCTGTCTCTGAAACTCTTCCTTCCTTCTCTCACATGGTGGTCATAGTGGTCACCTGGCAGTGTCTGACTTAGCATTTCTGACAGAAGAAAGCACTTCTTTGGGGGACACCCAGAAAACGTTCTGGGGTTTACATTGGCCCACATGGGTTTGGGTAACGTTCTTCGAAGCAATCACAGGCCTCTGATTGGCCTGCCTTCCCCACGTGTCCGACCAGAGCTGCTAGAGCCAGGAGGGCAAGTGGCGATTTGTCAAAGCAAAATCAAGGTGATATTACCAAAGTCAGGGAGAATGCGTACCAGGCCAACAGGGTCAGTAGCTTTATACTATATCCTCTGAAGGGTCCCGACCAATGGCATTGAACTCAGATTCAAATCGAGGCTGTTACTTACTTTCTGTCCAACTTTAGGTAAGTTGTTTAGCTTCTAAGCACTGGGGTGTCAGTTTTGAAAATAATTACCCTCATACCACTTTGGATTACCAAGTGGATTATATAGGCTATGTATGTAGTGTGCTTAATGCAAACACAGCACATAGTATGTGTTCAATAAATGTTAGTTAATGGGATGGTTATGGAGGTGATCGCCGACAACCATTTGGGGACTATCAGGCTAATGTCTTTGGAGACGTTCATGCTTCCGGGCACGCCGTGAAATAAACAGGCCTACAAAAAATGGAAGTGGAGGTAAAAAAGAACTCTCAGAAGGGTCAGCAGGATTGCAAGGACCGCATTGGAAGTCTCGCTCACCACAGCTTCTTTTTGGTTCAGGCCAAAAGTTCTTGGCAGCTTTCCTTTCATTTCCTTTCAGGTTTTGATTTATTTATTAATTAGGCAACATGGGAACTGACGAGCCTGAAATGATAAAGATGCTCACGATTTAAAAAAAAATGTTTTTGTATGTCAGCAGTGAAGGATGTGGGGAGGTTGAACGGGAGAAAAACGACTGTGTTGGCATCAGCCAGAGGGGTGTCACTTGCCTGCTTTCCCGGGGTAAGAACGGTGGTAAAATATGGGCACTCCGCGGCTGAGAAAGTGAGAGATTGTCTGCTTTCTTTGACCGTATCTGGGACTTGTTCGGAGACTAGCTGGTTGGATGGCAACTTGCTTTCTTGCGGAAAAATTGACATAGCAACACATATTGTGCATTCAAGGTCTGGAGAAGCCTTTTCTCCTGTAGTTTATTCTCCTGCACTGTGGTGTTTCTAGGCTGCTGACATACGGAAAGGAGTCACTGTGTTTACGTGTGTGTGCGATGCTCTCCCAGAAGCGTACAATTGCTCGGGGCTGAATTATATGTGGAACCGAAGCCCTGGGTCCCGGCTGCTGTTGATTTAGTCCGAGGCATATATAATGTCCTGGAGAAACCATTCCTGCTTCGTAGGCCCTCACTTACTATGTTATACAAGCTGCTGGCAAAGATAATTATGCTTAATAGGGGCCACCTTTGATTTAAAGCTGCAGAGGTGAGTAATTAAATTGAACAGCAAGCATGGGGGGGGCGTGCAACCTTTGTTTGGGGACATTCGTTCGGAGCAGCTGGGATTGCTTACAAGGGCGGTGATTCTCAGGCCGTTATCTGTCACCCAGATTGTCTTACAATCAGCAGACCTGGGAGAGAGCCCCGAAGCTGTTTTCCTCCCTCTATCCTCTGGATGGCGCTCGCCTCCCCAGCTTCCACCGCCCCGCCCTGGCTCAGGGGCTCGCCTCCCCGTGGGGGTTCAGCATGGGCATGTTTCCTGGCTCCTTACTGATCCCCTCCACCGCCAGGATCAGTCCTATCCCGGGGACCAGCAGTCTGGAGATACCTAATCCTGGGGCCTCTGGAGGCAGAAGTCTGGGGTCTGTCCGGACACCTGTAGCACCAACGAATGCATCCCTCGAATGACTGAATGTCGAAGACTGAGTGTTTGCAAGGTTTCATTTCAGTCCTATGTGTGCCTATTATTGCATTTCAAAGATTATCTGTGGATGTGTGTATACAGATATATGTACACATACATTTTTTTATAGCAAGCCCATCTTGGTTAGAGAAAAATAAATTTGTGGGCTGTCACGCCCCAAAGTTTCTGAATTGCAACACCCAAGCAAGGGGGTTTCTGTGGTGAGACCGCCTAGGATCGGGACTCCCTTGCCACACAGGTGTCAGCAAAGTTGCAAGGAAGGAGTCCCCAGTCCAGCCGAATCACAGAAGCTTCTGCAGGATTCCCAGGCTTGGTGACAGCAGCAGGATGGTTTCATACAGTCCGGAGGGATATTAGGAAAGTCCCCTCTCTTACTCCACCCCTGCTCTTAGGACCGAGTCATGGCCTAGAACTTTCATACTCATGGTGTGGTCTGTGGCCTGGCCGCCTTGGCATCTCCTGGGAGCTTGTTGGAAATTTAAATTCTCGGGTCCTGCCCCAGCCTCCCTGACTCAGAATTAGTGTTTTACAAAGATGCCCAGGGGATTCCTGAGCACATAATGAATGATTAAGCAGAATTGCCTAGAGCCCCCTGCAGGGCTGGCTCCTGCCTGCCTTTGCGGCCTGATGTCCTTGTGTCCTCTTCTCCTGTGCTCTGGCTGCATCCTGACCTTGTTGCCCAGCAGCTGCTCCCTCCTCTCAGGAACTAACACCTCACATGGTTTAGGTCTTGGCTGGAGTATCACTCGATCAGGGGACCTCTGACCCCTCAGATTATTTGGAGCCTACCCCCCTCCTCCATGTTGGCCCCCAAAGTGCCATGTATCTCTGCTTTCTTCTGTTCAGCATCGACATTCTACAATTCTTGGTTTATTTGATTCTCATCCATCTCTCTGTGCCCACCCCACCCCTCGCCCCCTCCTGCCAGCCCCCAGACAGGAAGTTCCATGAACGCAGAGGCCTGGCTCCATCATTCCCATGTCCTGAGGCCCCGGCACTGTACCCAGTACACGTTAGAAGCTCAAAAAGTATTTATCCAACAAACAGATGCATGTTCTCAGGCTGTAGAAGGAGGACTGTGAGAGGTATGTGACTTGCTCCTCGGTGTCTCTCTTTAGGAATTGTCAGAAAATTTTTAGAACTGCCTTCTGTTGCCTCGATTCCAGGTCATGAAACACCAGAGCTGCTGTTTATTAAACATCAACCACATACTGAGCATTCGCCTACTTAATACACCATTTTACAAATCTATGAATGAACCAATGAATGGGCTGTGTCTTGAAGCAGTGATTCAGATTAAACAACAAGGAGATGGCCAGACAAGAAAACAGGTTCCACCTATCACCGCAGCACCAAGGAGGCTGATAACATGCTCTCTGCCTTGGGATGGCCATCAGCTGGGCTCACAAAGAGGCGCAGAGTTCCCTCTTATCCCTGTTAGAATAAGTCTTCATTGAACACACCCACTGTGTGCTAAGTACTGTTCTAGACGAGGAACAACAGTAGATAAAATGTCTTGGGACCCAGCTCTCATGGGGCAGAGCTAACATACGTTTCAGATGCACAGTGGTGGAAAGGTTGAAGAAGAAAAACCAAGCATGGCCAAAGGGTAGAGATGAGGAAGAGGAACTCTCATGTTGTAGCCCTTTGCCTCCTTCCCTGCTGTATCCCCAGCAAGGAGCTCCTGGTCTGGTACACAATGGATGCTCAGTTATCATCCAGTGTCAACGGACTGACCGATGGGATGAGGAGTTTCAGAAGGGGTCTGACCATAAAAGGGCAGAGAAAAATGGGCCGATTTGGGAATTAGAATTTCTGACCCTGTTGTCTAGATGCTGGGTGCTGTCTAAGCCCCAGAGTTGTGGTTGGAATCATGAGAATACCTCTAGAACTCTCAAAACACAACAGAAAACAAAACCCAACAACACAAGTGCTTAGCTTATTTCTTGGCTGAATTTTAGCATCACGATTTCCAGAAGCAGGACTCAACATATGTTTTTAAAAATAACCTCATGGTTGAGTCTGATCTGCATAGAAGGTTGGGAAACATTGCTCCCACCAGTCAGAATGATAATACCACCTGTCATTTGTTGAGTGCCTACTATGTGCCCAGCAAGGTCCTCCGTGACGCACACCAACTTCCCTGAGGCAGAAGATGATGGGGACAAGGACAAAAGCCTAGGGGATATTAACTGAATGACTACCTTGATCCAGGTGGCATGCTAAGCACTGAATGTGGCTCAACTATTTTTCATTTTCACGACCATCCTAGGAGATGGGTCCTTTATTGTCTTGCTTGCTGTTGTGGGAATTTCAGAGAAGTTTCAAGTAAATATCAGATATGTGATTTCTGAGCAGGATTGATAAATTATGACCCATGAGCCAAATTCAGCTCACCACCTGTGTTTGTAGTATTTATGAGCTAGGATAATTTTTATGTTTTTAAATGTTTGGTGGTGGAGAGGGGATAGGGAAAAAAAATTTTTTTTTTCTCTCATGTTATCTAAGCACCTTGTTTTGTCTCTTAGCCTTCAAAACCTGAAATATATACTGTTTGACTCTTTATAGGCAAAGTTTGCTGGGTCCTGTTCTAGTGGTTTTTTTTTTCTCAACCTTTTATATGCACATAGAACAGTTGTGTGCAAGATAATTTTCGGTGGTAGAATCATGCCTTTTCAAAAATAGTTATGGTTTTAATTTTCCGTGTATTGCCCAAGGAAAGTATAACTAGTCCATTAAAACTATGATTTTATGAGTATTATTGCCGAATCCAATGTAAAGAAAAAAACAAACCCATTTAAAATCAATTTTGAAAAAAATTAAAAATAACACAGATACTACGAGATAAAACAAAACTCAAGAAGATGATTTAAAAAAAGAAAGGGTTAACACTGGCTTCAGGGCCAGGAAGTGGGGTGAGTAGTGAAAGAAAAGGGAAATAATGGGAGTAATTGAACTTAGATAAGAGAAAAATAGGAGGCCAGCCATGACTATAGCTTTTTCCATTTTTAATGGTCTGTGAGTTTGGGTTTCTTAGAACCCTTGTTTTTCAGGACTTTTTGATCTCTCGAGGTCTCTTCCAGGCTTTCCTTTTATGAAGTTTCCTCAGGAGATGCAGACACAAGCTGAGGGTTGTGCAGGTTTCTTTATAGCTCAAGGCACCGTCTTCCTGTGTTCCCCCTTCTGCTGACTTAGAAGGACAGATGCGCGAACCTCAGATGGGTTCAGAGGTCTGGGGAGGAACTCTCAGAGGCTCTCCAGTTCAGCCAGGAATGGAAAGGGGGCAGGGGGAGCAATTTGGTAATTACTGTTGCTGTTTTGAGATACAGAGAGCAGAGATTGGGGAAAGCATGATGGTAAATTCTACTAAAACAACCAACAAGGTAACAACAGGAAGTCCCTGAGCCCTGGGGAGGCCAAGTCTTGGTTGATAATGACAAGGGAGTGTGTGGGGGCGGGAGGGGGGGGGAGTATGCTGATTTTTTTTTTTTTTTTTTAATACAGATCATTTTGTCCTTTGCAGTTAAAGCTTCAGTTCAGTAGCTTTGAGACAAACAGGAAAGTCTGTGTTATTCTTTACAGGAACACATCAAAGGTAGTTTCTGGCAACAGTCAAAATGTCTGTCAAGGAAGGACAGGGGATTGTGAAGGTATTCATGACCTGTTTGAAGAAATGGTGTTAAAAACACATTCAAGAAAGAATAATGTTAGTTAGAAGATGAAAGGAAAGTAAGAAAGAAGCTTCTTGCTTAGTCCAGTCCTAACTGTGACTACTTCCCACTGTCTGTGTCGTGTCCAAGAATGGGACAGCACAAAATAATCCATCCCACTTGTCCTTTTTTGTCCCCAACAAAATAAAGCCCCAGCTTCTCTTGTGTTTCACATTGAAAGAAGAGGCAAAAAACAAAAACAAAACAAAACAAAACAAAACAAAAAAACAGGCACAACTAAAGCACTTGTTCAAAAGTGCGTGACATTTCAGGAAGGTTGAACATTACGTACATTTTCCGTGTCGAGTTTCATAAACAGAGTATCACTGTTTGATGGGGCATAGCTGTGGTTTTGAGGGTGCTCGTCTAGAAGGGAGTTCTTGCGCTGCAGGGATGAGGTCTCAGTGCTTTGAAGGAGAGCAGACTAAATACCATTATGGCCCTTTTATCAAGGTTTAAAGGAAATAGAAAAAGAAAGCGGAAGCTGTCGACACTCTAACCAGGGCTGCTGTGAGGTACACGCCAACCCAGGGAAGCAAGTCCAGGATTGTTTTTCTCACCTGACCGCGCATGACTTCAGTGTCGTAACTGAGGGTCAGCATTTACTGAGCACTTGCTATGTGTTGATGCTTTGGGTGAATTTTGGATCTCAAATCTCACCTAAATTAAAAAAAAAAATGACAATGCCCACGTGAGAGATGGGCATCTGTGCCCATCTGTGAAATAACATAGCCCTGCTTATCTACCGATTCAGGAGTGTGCGACTTCCAAACCTGTGTCCTCAAACCATGTGGTTCAACACTGAGCAGTTATCAGGAGACATAGAATGTCAGGTGGCCACAGAAGCCAATTATGATCTA